>NC_088423.1:31374077-32688243 GCF_034236695.1 Oncorhynchus nerka | reverse complement strand
TGATCAATTCAATCACAATAATGCATCAGTCGTTGCTTTGGTATGAATCGCTTGATACGATTATCTATTTGGCAGAAACCTGTAAAATTAGGGTTTTCAACTATAAGCCCATTCATTACTTGTTAAGCAATTTGAAATCTGATAGCCTGCCAAGTCATTGCACATTGAAGACTTGAGCAATGCCCGCTTGCTGACTGGCCTACGTTTTAAAATGCGTCTGCCAGTAGGAAATAGATGTCTTTCATATCTAATATTGTACACTGACGTGCTAGGAATTGCTGGTGAAACACAAGCATGGGTCTGTCCTGCCCCTAGCTGACTGGGTGTGGGTTGGCTAACAATCTTAAAAATGAACAGGTTTTAGGCCTGTGCCATGGCTATGAATGAACCTGGACCTAGGT
This sequence comes from Oncorhynchus nerka, assembly GCF_034236695.1. Lineage (NCBI taxonomy): Eukaryota > Metazoa > Chordata > Actinopteri > Salmoniformes > Salmonidae > Oncorhynchus > Oncorhynchus nerka. Next base: position 32,687,842 of record NC_088423.1, on the reverse strand, counting down.
GCATTACCTGCAGTGTCAGCTGTAGGGAACACCAGGGATTCCCGTTTAGTAAAGTAGTGTGGCTAGTAGCTAATTATCTGCAGACAAATAATTAAGTAAATTAAATTGGGTGTTCATTTTTTCATAGATTTACCCCTTCTCATTCCACCTCCAACATCACCACCATAATCTCTTATTTTAATGTGTTGAAAAGAAGCACACTTAGTTTGTGTCCTGCAGCTATCTGACCCTGTTCTCTCTCCTGCAGTGGTAGAGCTCCTGTACTGGCGTGATGTCAAGACTTCTGGCGTGGTGTTTGGCGCTGGCCTCTCTCTGCTGCTCTCCCTGACACTTTGCAGCATCGTCAGTGTCTCATCCTACATCACTCTGGTGCTCCTCTCCGTCACCATTTGCTTCAGGATATACAAGGGGATCCTGCAGGCCATCCAGAAGTCTGATGAAGGGCACCCATTCAAGTTAGTAACCCACTTTTTTTTTTTTTTTTTACATAAGTGGTGGGGAAAAGTACCCAATTGTCATACTTGAGTAAAAGTAAATATACAGTGGGGCAAAAAGTATTGTCAGCCACCAATTGTGCAAGTTCTCCCACTTAAAAAGATGAGAGGCCTGTCATTTTCATCATAGGTACACTTCAACTATGACAGACAAAATGAGAGAGAAAAAAATCCAGAAAATCACATTGTAGGATTTTTAATTAATTTATTTGCAAATGATGGTGGAAAATAAGTATTTGGTCAATAACAAAAGTTTATCTCAATACTTTGGCCCATTCCTCCATGCAGATCTCCTCTAGAGCAGTGATGTTTTGGGGCTGTTGCTGGTTAACACGGACTTTCAACTCCCTCCAAAGATTTTATTTGGGGTTCAGATCTGGAGACTGGCTAGGCCACTCCAGGACCTTGAAATGCTTCTTACGAAGCCACTCCTTCGTTGCCCGGGCGGTGTGTTTGGGATCATTGTCATGCTGAAAGACCCAGCCACGTTTCATCTTCAATGCCCTTGCTGATGGTAGGCTTTGTTACTTTGGTCCTGGCTCTCTGCAGGTCATTCACTATGTCTCCCCGTGTGGTTCTGGGATTTTTGCTCACCGTTCTTGTGATCATTTTGACCCCACAGGGTGAGATCTTGCGTGGAGCCCCAGATCGAGGGAGATTATCAGTGGTCTTGTATGTCTTCCATTTCCTAATAATTGCTCCCACAGTTGATTTCTTCAAACCAAGCTGCTTACCTATTGCAGATTCGGTCTTCCCAGCCTGGTGCAGGTTACACTTTTGTTTCTGGTGTCCTTTGACAGCTCTTTGGTCTTGGCCATAGTGGAGTTTGGAGTGTGACTGATGGAGGTTGTGGACAGGTGTCTTTTATACTGATAACAAGTTCAACCAGGTGCCATTAGTACAGGTAACGAGTGGAGGACAGAGGAGCCTCTTAAAGAAGAAGTTACAGGTCTGTGAGAGCCAGAAATCTTGCTTGTTTGTAGGTGACCAAATATTTATTTTCCACCATAATTTGCAAATTCATTAAAAATCCTACAATGTGATTTTCTGGATTTTTTTCTCTCATTTTGTCTGTCATAGTTGAAGTTTACCTATGATGAAAATGACAGGCCTCATCTTTTTAAGTCAAATCTAATCAAGTGGAAGAACTTGCACAATTGGTGGCTGACTAAATACCTTTTTGCCCCACTACCTTAATAGAAAATGAGTTGTGACAGTCACCAAGTAAAGTACTACCTGAGTAAAATTATGAAAGTGTTTGGGTTTAAATATACTTAATCCAAAGTAAAATGTAATTGCAAAAATATACTAAAGTATACATCATAAATGTCAAACCAAATGGCACAATTTTCTCTTTTTTTGAGTCAAGGGCACACTCAGACATAATTCACAAATTAAGTGTTTGTTCCGTGAGTATGCCAAATCAGAGGCGGTATGGATGATCAGTGGTCTTCTCTTGCTAAAAGTGTGTGAATTGGACCATTTTCCTGTCCTCTTAGGCATTCAAAATGTAAGAAGTACTTTTGGGTGTCAGGGAAAATGTATGGAGTAAAAAGTACATTATTTTCTTTAGGAATGTAGTGAAGTAAAAGTTGTCAAATATAAATAGTAAAGTACAGATACTTTAAACTACTAAAGTGTTTTTTTTTTCTTAAGTACTTTACTCCACTGCTCAACATACACCATGATCTATTGCAGAAAACATCCATATATTCTATTATATGCATCATGCATGCATTAGCCTCAGCTGCTCTCTGGACTATCTCTTGTTCCAAAACCGCAGATTAAGATTCCTATACAGGAGAGTAACCTTGGCATCTCACATACATTTCAGTGATCACTGTTCCAAGGCAGTGTTCCTGAAGAGTGCATATTTTTGTGGATTATTCCATTTAGTCACTTCAGGAATTGAATTGAAGTTAAATGACTGAATTGAAACTACACGTTTTATGAATCATGCAATTTGAACATGATTATTCAGCTACTGGCTAATTAATAGTTGGAGTAAAATATTGGTCTGATTAGATGATTGGGTTGCAGAAGTAGATGTATTCCCAGCCAAGGAGGGAGAAAGGGACATGTCTCTTATTTGAGAGTAAACATTCTGACTCTGTCGCACAGAGCTGCTACTCTGGTTATCCCCATTCCTGGCAGTGGCTTAAAGCCTTATGAATTCTCAATCACTCATTAACATTGAATTATCTTGGTTTAAGATTACAGGGATTGTGACTGGTGCTCAGAAAATCATAACTAAGCCGGTCAAGCGTGGTTCTTGGCTTTGCGTTCTAAGAAATCAATCTGATGTGCAAAAAGGTCAACCACTCCTCGACAACCTGTAGGCTTCAGAGGGTTTTCTAGACCCCTCGTCCATGTTTTGTGAATAACCTCAACACTAAGAAACAATTTAATTGTATTTGTTGCGTACACATTTTGCAGATGTTGCAGGTATGGCATAACACTTATGTTCCTAGCTCTAACAGTGCAGTAATAACAATACATGCAAATAAAAAAATATATATATAAATATTAGAACAAGCAATGTCAGTCTGGAATGTATATGATGGTGTGTAGAGATTATGGGACACTATATATGAATAGAAAGGTGTACAGGGGGTAGTTTAGGATGAGCCTTGACTAGAATAGTGTCGTGACTATACTTTCATTAATCTAATGACTTATCTAATCAACTGTTTAAGTGTTACCCGGTTAAATTAATCGTGTAACAAACTCACTAGGATTTGGGGCACCACGGGAGCTGTTCTTTAAAGAGTTACAATCTCCCGAATTAAACTCTAAAGGTCTACCTATCACATCCATAAACAGTTAACTTATTAATCATAACCTCGTATCATATCATCATTCTGAACAGTCTTGCATCTGCAAAAACCCCAGCCTTACTTATGATTCAGTACTACACAAATGTATTTATTTTATTTGCTAAGTAAATGGTAACACAGTATAAACATACACACTTAATACATTAGAAACAGGTCCCTAGCAGACTGACAACAAAATGGCTGCTTGTTACAAGAGAGGGACAGACCTTTTAACGTTATGTTTAGAAACTACTCTCACTTATACTTTGCACACCGCCACCCGCTTGGAGTAGGAAATCATGAATGTATTTATGCGAAAGTCCTTGGTTTCTCTCGATAGACAAGGCCTTCTTGGAAAGGATGTTGGACCTCTTCGCTTGTAAGGCTCTGATTGTCGGAAAGGGGTCCCCACCAGTCTTCTACTGTTCTCCTCTGCAGTCGTCCGATATCCGGTGACTTGTCGTGTAGTCCTGAACAGAACTACAGATTTGATTCTACTTCCATTTGCTCTGGAAGATGTTTCTTTGAAGATGGTTCCAGTGGGGTGATGGGAGTAGTGTAATATGATGATTTGAACACAGTAATGGAATGGTCCCACTTAAATGTGCTTTTCTAGATACTTTACTGAGGACAGCTAATCAGCCGTACCAGTGATTATCCGGGACGTGACTTTATCGTCTCTACCTTGTGTTGAGATTGAGTTCCAACCACTTTAAATGTGAGCTGCAGCGCCACATCTCTCTGGTCTGATGTGTAAATTCTTAACCCATTTTATACAGTTCATTCAAAGGGCTTGGTCTGTCAGGCTGACACGTTCTCTGACCTCACTCGTGGGTGTGGCTAGTCACTGTAGAACTCTATGGCTCCTAAAAACACACACACACTTTTCATATTTCATGCACAACACAGGATGGACATATATACTTTTCAAGTTACAGTATTTCCTTTAACATTTTTAATGACATCACAAAATAACTGAAACTTCACCAGTGTTCTCCAGATCACCCCTGACCATTCCCCACATTCTATGTTAGAAATATTGTTCCAGTATTTGCTTTAGAATGTGTTAGTTTCCTCGGGAAAAGGTCTGAAACGGGCTCATACCTGTGGTGAAAATTGTAGAGGGAGATGCTGAAAGTTCTCCTTGATTTACAACAGGGTGTGAGGTGTTACCCCCCCCCCCCCTATGTGGCTGAGAGGGGGGTCTGGTTGGACCTATTTGAATCCTCACAGGACAGTCATGACAGTTTATACATATGTGGGTTAACTCCATTGTTGAATGATAACACACCTTGTTTAGATTCAGGATTTGTCTTGCCGCTCATGTTTTGTGGTGTTGCAGGCTGTACCTGAAGCAGGATGTGGGTCTGTCAGAGGAAACCGTCCATAAGTACAGCGACTGTGCTCTGGCACGGTTCAACACAACAGTCATAGAGCTGCGTCGCCTCTTTCTTGTTGAAGACCTGGTGGATTCCCTCAAGGTAAGAATGCAAATGAAGATTTAAGTTTGTAGGCTAACATCCTGCACGGAAATATGGTGCTTGTTTAGGAATAGGCTACATATTTTGGTATTAATGATATATTTTTATTTTTACTCAGTCTAGGGGGAATTTGACTGTTAACCTGTTGGGAATGTTCAGGTTCAACCCCCTAATAGCTACGGAAAACCTTGGATATCACTGTATAAGGATGCATGTGATCCTGGATTACAACAGCGGAGTGCCTCACATGTTAACATACCTAAGCTCCGTAGGAAGGAATAAGCAACATTTTGAGTGAAATTGTCATAGAACGGCTTTGCTAATCAATATATATGGAAAGATAGCCTCTTACATGCTCATGGTTGCACCTCTGTCACTCGGTCGCGTCGTTGCCATAGTTCTCAACTTTCTACAGATGCCTCAGCATATTGATTTCTGACAGATGGTTAATGCCAAGTCTTTCAGAACAGTGGCTTATGACTTTGTCAAATCTACGCGAATGGCCTGTAAATACGTCGACATTGCTTAAGTAGACTAATTAGTAGAAAACAACTTTGCCATCATGATTTCGTTAAGTTTAAGATAGAGAGATGTTGCCATGAGCTAGCAGAGTTCATCAGAAATGGCTAACAATGCCAACATTAGCTAGGTAGAATGTCGGCGCTCTCCCCTCAATCTTAGCTGAATTTCTTACTAATTTGTCTACATTTTGAAATGTCATTGTGTTTCCAAGCCACAGTAATGCACTTCAGATAATCTTAATTGGCACCAATTGAGACTATTGAGTAGTATGGTCAGCTGGTCTTAAAACGAATGTTCAAAACAATATTGTGACAACATGCTGAAACCCATGAATAGGCTGAGTGTTCTGAACAGACTGAAATAAAACCTATCCTTCTCCCATCCAGTTTGCTGTGCTAATGTGGATTCTCACCTATGTTGGTGCCTTGTTCAACGGACTCACACTCCTTATTCTAGGTAAGATACCATTTGAAAAAGTTGATAATTGGAGACTTAAGCATAAAGGCTTTTTGTGACATTTTTGACACTTCACTTCCACGCCTGCCTGGCTGGGCAGAGTTGCAGTTTAAAAAATATATATATGTATTTTTTTGTTTTTGTAATGGGTAGGCTTAGGTATAGGCAATAACCCAATCAAAACGAAAAGCTCCTTGAATGTGGGAATATGCCAGGCAGGCATGTTGGGCTTAATCAATTAAGGCCTATTGTATAGATAGTAGAACAAAAATGAACGTTTAAGATCAGACTTTTATAAATGCACTGCTCAAAAAAAATAAAAAAATAAAGGGAACACTAAAATAACACATCCTAGATCTGAATGAATGAAATATTCTTATTAAATACTTTTTTCTTTAAATAGTTGAATGTGCTGACAACAAAATCACACAAAAATGATCAATGGAAATCAAATTTATCAACCCATGGAGGTCTGGATTTGGAGTGGAAAACCACACTACAGGCTGATCCAACTTTGATGTAATGTCCTTAAAACAAGTCAAAATGAGGCTCAGTAGTGTGTGTGGCCTCCACGTGCCTGTATGACCTCCCTACAACGCCTGGGCATGCTCCTGATGAGGTGGCGGATGGTCTCCTGAGGGATCTCCTCCCAGACCTGGACTAAAGCATCCGCCAACTCCTGGACAGTCTGTGGTGCAAAGTAGCGTTGGTGGATGGAGCGAGACATGATGTCCCAGATGTGCTCAATTGGATTCAGGTCTGGGGAACGGGCGGGCCAGTCCATAGCATCAATGCCTTCCTCTTGCAGGAACTGCTGACACACTCCAGCCACATGAGGTCTAGCATTGTCTTTCATTAGGATGAACCCAGGGCCAACCGCACCAGCATATAGTCTCACAAGGGGTCTGAGGATCTCATGTTGGTACCTAATGGCAGTCAGGCTACCTCTGGCGAGCACATGGAGGGCTGTGCGGCCCCCCAAAGAAATGCCACCCCACACCATGACTGACCCACTGCCAAACATGTCATGCTGGAGGATGTTGCAGGCAGCAGAACGTTCTCCACGGTGTCTCCAGACTGTGTCACGTCTGTCATGTGCTCAGTGTGAACCTGCTTTCATCTGTGAAGAGCACAGGGCGCCAGTGGCGAATTTGCCAATCTTGGTGTCCTCTGGCAAATGCCAAACGTCCTGCACGGTGTGGACGTCAGGCCATCATACCACCCTCATGGAGTCTGTTTCTGACGGTTTGAGCAGACACATGCACATTTGTGGCCTGCTAGAGGTCATTTTGCAGGGCTTTGGCAGTGCTCCTCCTACCCCTCCTTGCACAAAGGCTGAGGTAGCGGTTCTGCTGCTCGGGTTGTTGCCCTCCTACGGCCTCCTCCACGTCTCCTGATGTACTGGCTTGTCTCCTGGTAGCGCCTCCATGCTCTGGACACTACGCTGACAGACACAGCAAACCTTCTTGCCACAGCTCGCATTGATGTTCCATCCTGGATGAGCTGCACTACCTGAGCCACTTGTGTGGGTTGTAGATTCCGTCTCATGCTACCACTAGAGTGAAAGCACCGCCAGCCAGCATTCAAAAGTGACCAAAACATCAGCCAGGAAGCATAGGAACTGAGAAGTGGTCTGTGGTCAACACCTGCAGAACCACTCCTTTATTGGGGGTGTCTTGCTAATTGTCTAATTTCCACCTGTTGTCTATTCCATTTGTACAACAGCATGTGAAATGTATTGTCAATCAGTGTTGCTTCCTAAGTGGACAGTTTGATTTCACAGAAGTGTGATTGACTTGGTGTTACATTGTGTTTAAGTGTTCCCTTTATTTTTTTGAGCAGTGTACTTTGCTACCATGACACACACCCACCCACTTTGTTCCCTTTTAGCATGTGCACATAGTAAGTACACAATCATGTTTTTGGGATACGTGTCTTTCCAGATTTCACAATTATTCTTTAGTTGAGGACACGACATCAGTGTCCTTATCATCTTGGTCCTTATCTTTGTAAGTCACCTTGATTTAGCACGTGTTCTATCAGTTTCTTTATTAAAATATTTAGCGTACTCCGACAGCAGGTAAAGCAAGGGGCTATAGCAGCACACAAGTAGACTACAAATGCATGCTGGGCCGGGTTACCCTGACCTTGTGACGTGAGCACTACTGGAGAGAAATTAGTATGCGAGAAGGCAGACTCTCCAGCCTTTGGGAATTTAGCTCCAGTCAAATTGGGCGCTCTGCTCGCATACAATATTTAATATGTATACAGACATAGTGGCTTACTGACAGAGGTGTCAACCTTCTCCCCCTCTCTCCAGGTCTGGTTGGAATGTTCAGCTTCCCCATCATCTATGAGAAGTACAAGGTATGAGCTGTTATTTGCTGATAAATGTATGAAAAATATGTTGATCTGACGAGGGAAGCATAGAACATTCGCACCTAAACTGAAATGTTGATCAATTGACTTCAAAGTCAAGTGGAAGTTTAATATTGTACCTAAGCTTTTCACTAGAATGATTTTTGTTTTGTGTATTTTAGGTACAGATTGACCATTATGTGGGGATGGCCAACAAGCGGGTCAAAGACATTATTGCAACGTAAGTAAATACTGGTTGACAAAATGTGAATATCTTGGCAGTGTTGTAATGCGAAGGAAAAATGTATAGGAAGTAGGTATCCAAAAAACTTTGAACAACCAGGTCAATTGCAGTCCTAAAAAGCTGTTGAAAAATAAATTGTGGTGGATCAAATAATTATCTTGGCAGTGATGTAATGAGAGATGCATCTTCCAAATATTCGTGGGCGGCAGGTAGCCTAGTGGTTAGAGCATTGGACTAGTAACCGAAAGGTTGCGAGATCGAATCCCGAGCTGACAAGGTAAAAATCTGTTCTGCCCCTGAACAAGGCAAATTAAAAATAAATATTCAGACCCTTTGCTATGAGACTTGAATTCAGCTCAGGCGTATCCTGTTTCCATTGATCATCCTTGATGTTTTGACAACTTGATTGGAGTCCACCTTTGGTAGATTCAATTAATTGGGCATGATTTGGTAATGCGTGCACACACCTGTCTATATATGGTCCCACCGGTGACATCGCATGTCAGAGCAAAAACCAAGTCGTGAGGTTGTCCGTAGAGCTTCGAGACAGCATTCTGTTGAGGCACAAATCTGGGGAAGGGTACCAAAAAGCGAGGTATGGACCTCGGGAGCCCGAACCATGAAAAACAGCCCCAGACCATTATCCCTCCTCCTGACAGCCAAATCCACTAATCTGAAGGGTTGTCCACAACTTTTGTATACATGGTGCATGTGTTTGGCATGAACTGTTAAGTTCCAATGTCTCTCTGGCCATCAGAAAAATACAGAAATGAAAATGCTTATTTTACATATCCACCTAGTTTTCAAATTCGACAGTATTTTATGTTTTGGAATAATCGGTTATGAATTTGCTTTGAATAGTTCATGACCCTAGGGTGGCAACGCATACATTCTAAGGGATTTCAATGGGTCTTTCACCATTCAGATTTTGTATGCGGTTCAATTCAACGTCACCCCGATACTATGTAAAAAAAAAAAAAAAAAGGCATATTGGCCAAAGTCACAATGGTACTTGATCCAGACAGGCTTTTTTACCGTTCAATAGCTTTTTTACCAAAGCCAAATTGAGTGTATAATGGATTAATTAATGCATACATTAAAATCAATCTATATAACACTGATTTATTTGAATGGTAAATCTCTGATAATCTGGGTAAAAGAATGTAGCCTAGGCATATTCACAATACATGTATATTTAATAGGATGTGCATGCATGGAGTTATTTAGCTTGTTTTGGCTGATTTTCATGGGGTGACAAAATGTTTCCCTTCCGTTTGACTTATTTTATTATACTCAACATTTGCGTAGAATAGCATTAGTCTTTTTATAAATGTGTACGCTGCCTCTTTTTAAGGCCCATGACATTTACACACACCGCTCAAGAAAATATCTTGACTGGGAGAGATGAGGCGGGGTAGACTAAGTTAATTCATTTTTGGTGACGATCCGCTTTGAAAATGACTATTTTGCATTATGATTTCAAGCAAGCTACTACCAGTATCTTATTGTATTGTAAGGTGGTCTAAGGCACTGCATTGCAGTGCTAGCTGTGCTGCCCGAGATTCTGGGTTCGAGCCCAGGCTCTGTCGCAGCCGGCCGCGACCGGGAGGCCCATGGGGCGACGCACAATTGGCCCAGCGTCGTCCGGGTTAGGCCGGTAGGGATATCCTTGTCTCGTCGCGCACTCGCAACTCCTGTGGCGGGCCGGGTGCAGTGCATGCTGACCAGGTGTGCAGTGTTTCCTCCCACACATTGGTGTGCCTGGCTTCCGGGTTGGATGTTGATTGCGTCAAGAAGCAGTGCGGTTGGGTTGTGTTTCGGAGAACGCATGGCTCTCGACCTTCGCCTCGCCCGAGTCTGTACGGGAGTTGCAGTAATGAGACAAGACTGTAACTACTACCACTTGGATACCACAAAATTGGGGGGAGGATAAAAAGGGGTGTAAAAATATATATATTTATGTGTGTTAACTTCTGTGCAGCATAAGTGGTGACGCAGCCCAGACTCCCAGTGAGTGCAGTGGTTTCTCAGGACAGGCTAGATCTAGCAATGAGTAAGTGGTGCAGGCACAGGGAACGTTTGGGGCATGGCTAGAATGGAAACAGGATGCACTTAAGCTCAATTTCAAGTCTCATGGCAAAGGGTCTGAATACTTATGTAAAGGTGTTACATTTTTTAAAAGTAAATTAGCTACATTTCGAACTGTTTTTGCTTTGTCATTATGGGGTGTATTGTGTAGATTAAGGAAACATTCATGTAATCAATTTTAGACTGTAACGATGTGGGGAAGGGGTCTCAATACTGCCGAATGCGCTGTATAGCAGTCTAATCTGACTTGATCGTTTAAAATCCTGTACCAACAAAGCAAGGAAATTATCTAATAGTTTTGAAAAAATGTGAATCTCCAATTGATGACAAATTAATGAAATCCCTCTTATACCACTGATTTTAACAATTTATTCACATTTATCAGACACATATTGCATCATTTTACCATTTAAAAGGTTCTGCAAGAATTAAATTGTATTATAAATAATTTACACAACATGCAAACAGGAAGAACCCAGCCCTTGTATTCAGAATGAATTTTCATTCAGAACCAGAATTGGATTACCCAAAAACGTAGCCACTTTATAATTATGTACTTTGTAATATCTGCTAGGAACCTTTGGCTGGATTTGTATTACGTTTTTTAAACTATTGGTGTTGTATGTTATTTTTGACATGTCTGCACTCCTGCCTACATAATTGACCCTTGTATGATAAAGTAGGCCCTATGTTGAATTGAGGTATTTGTAGAAGGGTGTTTTACTCAGAATGAGCGCTTTCATTTTAGTATTTTTTTAAGCATATCAACATCTTTTAACTAAAGCTTTTTGCTTCTTTCCACTTTCAGGGTCCAGGCCAAAGTCCCTGGACTGAAGCGTGTGAAGGCTGACTGAAGAAAGAAATGCCGGTCAGTCCCTGAAGTCCTTTGAGAGGGTGGGTGGCACTGGGCGGGGGTGGTGTGTAAGGTGGTATGCAGCACTGTTATTTTCACAATCTCTTCATTTCAGAATTCCTTGTGTTCCCTGAAACACCCTGGATTATCAGTATTCTATAGCTCAAGTATTGCCACCTTTTGATTAACTAATTTGACCATACCATGCTATCTGGCTCAAAAAGCTAGTTGGAATATGTAAAATATATATATATTTTAATCTTGCACTTGGACATGACCAGTGATATATGTTGAAAGGAAATTGTGTTCCATGGGCTGGTTCATTTGTTCTTTGACGCAGTGTTCAGACAATTGGAATTGCTTTGTCTCTTCTTTTTTTTGTAAGAGGGAGAACTTTGGAAACCTGAGTTTTTTTGGTATGATTTAAGTTGGTGGTGTTTGTGATTTTACTGTTTTATTGATCTGACGACTGTAGTTTCAAAGCTTCTAGCTCTCTTCAGTGACTCTTGAGTGTGCTTGACATGTGTGTCATTGTGCTTGGCGATGGTCTAATACCAGCAGGGCGCTATTCCATAGCACTTCATGCTTCTGAATATTTCTAGTTAGAAACATTTAGAACTTTTAAAAAATTAGAGCATTTAATAATCATTTCACCTCATGCAGCTGCCTAGTTAAACTCTAACACTTTTACAAACAACTTAAGAGGAAAAAAATGAAACACTGTCTGTGGACCCTATCTAAAGCTGCAAAATTATGTTACTTGGTAACTTCAAGCATTGTTTATGCAAGTAATTGTGAATGTTACTTCATACAATTGTAATGAACTCTTCTGTTTGTGGAATGCATTGTGAAATATAAACAATTACAATAAAGCTTCTAGATGAATTACTGTGTTTATTTCTCAGTAGGTAATGGAGGGTGCAGACACTAGCTCTGCCTGAACAACCCCTTGCTCCTATCCAGGGCATGTTTTAAATGCTTGGATGTCACTTCACCTTTTTTGTTGAATAGGAATTTACAGTATACTCAATGCTTTTCTAACTAGCATGTAGGAATGCTAGTACATTGTAAATACTAACAGTACAAGAATTGCCATTGTCTCAACCTAGTCTGAAGGTACATTTGAGTGATTTTAGCGGATGGTCTTATTCAGTGACTTAGTCCGTGCATTCATCTGAAGGTAAAAGCGAAATGACGAAGTCTGAACCACCGAAAGTTCAACTGGGGGCAGAGAAGCTCAATATGCCTTTTGAGTGATACCCCCGTCTAACTATTCAACTTTCATTGGACAAATGATTACGATTTTTGTATACATTTTCATTTAATCTTTCCATATACGTTTGTACATCTATGTTGGCACACAATCACTTACAATAAATTGGTATAAAACAACCATGATTGTCATTCATACAATAATTTTACCTCACTCTACAAAGATGTAATTTTGATTAAAAAATAAATTCATGCATTTGAGCATATTTGAGTAATTTACAATATGATACAAATAATATGAAACAATATCTAGACAATCAGTCTTGTACAAAAACTAAATGACAACTGGGAACATGAATTCATATAAAGAAAGCACATAGTAACAATATTGAGATATTGCTGCCACAATAGCTAAACGTTACAGTGAGATTGACTGACTAAATACAGCAAGGTGAGGCAAAGAGTTCAACAGCAGACGAACACAGAAGAATGGAAAGATGACCAGGGCTTGAGTAAGACTGCATAGTCGGCTTTGGTGTGACAGGTCACTCCTAGACTGTCTAATTTCACTTCACCTTAAAGCCACCCCTTGAAGTACCACTGAAATCCCTTACTGGAAGTGAATCTTGATTAAAACAGTATTCTTCAGTGTATTAGATTTTTTTCACTATGGTTACATGGAAAAACATTTCACCAAGATATTCCACAAAGTGTAAGTAACATTGACCAAATAAGAATGCTCACTGCCATTTCTGTGACGTTCACAAGCTGAACATTGAACGTCAGATCACTGAGTAACGTTTCAATATTTTAATTAGCTATTAACATACTATATTACATGTCATCATACTTTGGATGTTTACGCATTAACTTAAACGGCAGCAAAGCAATGCCCTTTTCTGCATATTGAATGAGTAAAAGTTTACAATCTAATAGCACCAGACATGTACAAAATTATTTCAACTGAAATTGCAAAAAAATATAAGACCAGTAGAAATATTCATAAAGGCACTTAAGTTTGATAATGTTCAACAATGGAAAAGGCTCTTTCAAATAAGTTATGGGAAAACGACTTTTTTTGCTCTACATTGGCTGGGATTCAATTCTTGAAGCGCTGTTGACAATGCGAAATGTAACCCTTAGCCTACAATGTCTGCGCCCTGTGGAAATCTTACTAACATAAAAAGAATACCCATCAAAATCCGTCTGTTTAAACTAGATGTTTTTTTGCATTCGTTGCGTCTCAATCCACCGCATCCACCGATATCGCCCTTCCCTATCTGCGGTGAAAAGTCGCAGAGCTAGAGCGGTGTTTTGTCAGACCATGAGACATCCCGAAAATCATTCTTCTCACAAAACGAAAATGTCTAGCGTCCGAACGGTTTGGCCTACAAACTATTTTGACCACTCTATTGAAGGATGAGACTCACAGGATGGTATTCTCCGTTTTGCTTTAGGATGCTCACAAGACTCGTCTGAAGGACCCAGGTACCAGTTACAAAGATGAATGGAAGTATATATGAAGATATTTTAGGCACTAAACTAAGGGGGTTAAATACATGTACATTTAAAAAAATATATATATATAGTTTCCTGATCTTTCTTATCTCAGAATTTGGGCAGACATTTCAAAACAATCTTCCTTTAGATTTTTTGGGGACTATTTGTTGTTCCATGTAGTGAATCTGTTATTAAACGTGTTTCTATTGGCAAATAGCAGTAATAACAAAGTCAATGTTTCATCCAATTTTTATATATATTGTTTTGATACCTTAATGGGTCTTAAAATTACAAATCTAATAGCTAAATAATCATTGTTATTACCATATTAAAAAATTCCATATGTTATCTCTCCCCCCCCGGCTTAGACAGGGTTTAGACTTGAGGTTTTAAAGGTAATTTCAGATTGAGCTGACATTTGCAGCGTTTACTGTGAATGAAATCTCCGCAAGCGCGGGAACATCGCCCTTAAGAGCCCCCTTCTCGACAATACACAATCGGATTGAATCCCAGCCATTATCAATGGTTTAAATATAAATCAATAGCTGGCGTGGCAACCTATTTTCATGTGTCCTTCATTACAAGCAGATGAGAATGTAAACACAAATGGTAATTTCTTGTTTAGACAGAAAATCCACCATTTTCTAGTGGCAAAAAATCTGCTTCAAAGTAATTTCCTGTTAGAAAAAGAGCTACCTGCTCTGCCTAATGCTTAGACTTGAATTAATACTACAGTGATTAGCGTATTGCACCCCATTCTCCCCCACAGGTGGATGGGGAGACATAGTTGCAGCATGTCAGGCAAAATATTGACCGTAGCCAGACACTTGAGGCGTTGGGATCCTGGCTGCATTCTTGTCAGAATCCAAGACTTACTGCGTTAGGCTAAGGAGTCTGAATGCATGGTTGTGGAGAAAAGACTCTGGTTTATAGGCATTTCCACACAAAGACACTGAAAAAGAGGAAGACAATCCAGCAATCAGCAACAAAAAAAATCATAACTGAATCAGACCTGTCTGAAATCACTTTTTAATGCTACTACTCATTGTAGAATATCTACATTTGATGTCGGAAGTTTACATACACCTTAGTCCAATACATTTAAACTCAGTTTTTCACAATTCCTGACATTTAATCCTAGTAAAAAGTCCCTGTTTTAGGTCAGTTAGGATCACCACTTTATTTTAAGAATGTGAAATGTCAGAATAATAGTAGAGAGAATGATTTATTTATTTCATCACATTCCCAGTGGGTCAGAAGTTTACATATACAAAATTAGTATTTGGTAGCATTGCCTTTAAATTGTTTAACTTGGGTCAAATGTTTTGGGTAGCCTTCCACAAGCTTCCCACAATAAGTTGGGTGAATTTTGGCCCATTCCTCCTGACAGAGCTGGTGTAACTGAGTCAGGTTTGTAGGCATCCTTGCTCATACACACTTTTTCAGTTCTGCCCACAAATGTTCTATGAGATTGAGGTCAGGGCTTTGTGATGGCCACTCCAATACATTGACTTTGTTGTCCTTAAGTAATTTTGCCACAACTTTGGAAGTATGATTGGGGTCATTGTCCATTTGGAAGACCTATTTGCGACCAAGCTTTAACTTCCTGACTGATGTCTTGAGATGTTGCTTCAATATATCCACATACTTTTACCTCCCTCATGATGCCATCTATTTTGTGAAGTGCACCAGTCCCTCCTGCAGCAAAGCACCCCCACAACATGATGCTGCCACCCCGTGCTTCACGGTTTGGATGGTGTTCTTTGGCTTGCAAGCCTCCCCCTTTTTCCTCCAAAAATAACAATGGTCATTATGGCCAAACAGTTCTATTTTTGTTTCATCAGAACAAATGACATTTCTCCGAAAAGTACGATCTTTGTCCCCATGTGCAGTTGCAAACCGTAGTCTGGCTTTTTCATGGCGGTTTTGGAATGGTGGCTTCTTCCTTGCTGGGTGGCCTTTCAGTTTACGTCGATATAGGACTAGTTTTACTGTGGATATAGATACTTTTGTACCTGTTGCTTCTTCCAGCATCTTCACAAGGTCTTTTGCTGTTGTTCTGGGATTGATTTGCACTTTTCACACAAGTACATTCATCTCTACCTTCCTGAGTGGTATGATAGCTGCGTACTTGCGTTGTTTGTACAGGTGAACGTGGTACCTTCAGGCATTTGGAAATTGCTCCCAAGGATGAACCAGACTTGTGGAGGTCTACAATTGTTTTTCTTAGGTCTTGGCTGATGTCTTTTGATTTTCCCATGATGTCAAGCAAAGAGGCACTGAGTTTGAAGGTAGGCCTTGAAAGACATCCACAGGTACACCTCCAATTGACTCAAATGATGTCAATTAGCCTATCAGAAGCTTCTAAAGCCATGACATTTTCTGGAATTTTCCAATGCTGTTTAAAGGCACAGTCAACTTAGTGTATGTACACTTCTGATCCACTGGAATTGTGATACAGTGAATTAATCTGTCTGTAAACAATTGTTGGAAAAATTACTTGTGTCATGCACAAAGTTGGTGTCCTAACCAACTTGTCAAAACTATAGTTTGTTAACAAGACATTTGTGGAGTGGTTGTAAACTATGTAAACTTCTGATTTCAACTGTATAACGTAATTCATCTAGCATGTGGTTAAGCCTTAACACAAGCTCTGCATACCTGGAGTCATGTCCTCCAGTGCTGATCACATATTTATCATCATAGGAGAAGCGAATGTTGGTCACGTGTGCCGAGTGCCCAAAGTATCGCTTGTGTTTGGCCTGCAGAGGATCAAAAGAAGTATTAAACATTTGGAGCAGCCACAGCCAACAATGTCTGCTCTATGGATTCAGTAACTACAGTGGGGCAAAAAAGTATTTAGTCAGACACCAATTGTGCAAGTTCTCCCACTTAAAATGATGAGAGAGGCCTGTAATTTTCATCATAGGTACACTTCAACTATGACAGACAAAATGAGAAAAGAAATCCAGAAAATCACATTGTAGGATTTTTTATGAATTTATTTGCAAATTATGGTGGAAAATAAGTATTTGGTCAATAACAAAAGTTTATCTCAATACTTTGTTATATACCCTTTGTTGGCAATGACAGAGGTCAAACGTTTTCTGTAAGTCTTCACACACTGTTGCTGGTATTTTGGCCCATTCCTCCATGCAGATCTCCTCTAGAGCAGTGATGTTTTGGGGCTGTTGCTGGGCAACACAGACTTTCAACTCCCTCCAAAGATTTTCTATGGGGTTGAGATCTGGAGACTGGCTAGGTCACTCCAGGACCTTGAAATGCTTCTTACGAAGCCACTCCTTCGTTGACCGGGCGGTGTGTTTGGGATCATTGTCATGCTGAAAGACCCAGCCACGTTTCATCTTCAATGCCCTTGCTGATGGAAGGAGGTTTTCACTCAAAATCTCACGATACATTGGCCCCACTCATTCTTTCCTTTACACGGATCAGGCGTCCTGATCCCTTTGCAGAAAAACAGCCCCAAAGCATGATGTTTCCACCCCCATGCTTCACAGTAGGTATGGTGTTCTTTGGATGCAACTCAGCATTCTTTGTCCTCCAAACAGGACGAGTTGAGTTTTTACCAATAAGTTCTATTTTGGTTTCATCTGACCATATGACATTCTCCCAATCTTCTTCTGGATCATCCAAATGCTCTCTAGCAAACTTCAGACGGGCCTGGACATGTACTGGCTTAAGCAGGGGGACACATCTGGCATTGCAGGATTTGAGTCCCTGGCAGCGTAGTGTGTTACTGATGGTAGGCTTTGTTACTTTGGTCCCAGCTCTTTGCAGGTCATTCACTAGGTCCCCCCGTGTGGTTCTGGGATTTTTGCTCACCGTTCTTGTGATCATTTTGACCCCACAGGGTGAGATCTTGCGTGGAGCCCCAGATCGAGGGAGATTATCAGTGGTCTTGGATGTCTTCCATTTCCTAATAATTGCTCCCACAGTTGATTTCTTCAAACCAAGCTGCTTACCTATTGCAGATTCAGTCTTCCCAGCCTGGTGCAGGTTATAATTTTGTTTCTGGTGTCCTTTGACAGCTCTTTGGTCTTGGCCATAGTGGAGTTTGGAGTGTGACTGTTTGAGGTTGTGGACAGGTGTCTTTTATACTGATAACTAGTTCAAACAGGTGCCATTAATACAGGTAACGAGTGGAGGACAGAGGAGCCTCTTAAAGAAGAAGTTACAGGTCTGTGAGAGCCAGAAATCTTGCTTGTTTGTAGGTGTCCAAATACTTATTTTCCACCATAATTTGTAAATAAATTCATTAAAAAATCCTACAATGTGATTCTCTGGATTTTTTTTCTCATTTTGTCTGTCATAGTTGAAGTGTACCTATGATGGAAATTACAGGCCTCTCTCATCTTTTTAAGTGGGAGAACTTGCACAATTGGTGGCTGACTAAATACTTTTTTGCCCCACTGTACATAGCTTAAAAAATATATCACAGTGATGTTGTTGAGATGAAGTGAAGCACTCACAAATTTCTCAGTGCATGGGAAGTCAAAGAGCTTGACCAGCCCAAAGTCATCCCCGGTGACCACGTTGAGTCCGGTGTGGGAGACACAGGCACAGTTGACGTCAGCCTTATCAGCATTCCGCGGCCAGATACCCAGCACCTCATCTCCCAGGATACTGAGAAGAAATGAGGGAGAGGAGCCATGCTCAGACTGCAGAATATGCTGCACAAAACCACAGGCCTGCCAGTAAAATACTGAGATGACATTGTTCCACCACAGAATAGCCATTTTTGAGTTTCATCTGTCAATCGAAATAATATAGTAAATGTCTCTCCTCAGTAGTAAAACATATGTATACTATAGAAAGAAAAAAAAGGATTCCTGCATACTACTAAAGATCTCAACCAGACATTAGTTTGTTTCTCATTACAACGTGGTCTCAGGGCAATTCATATTATTATGTACGTAAATCGGTGAGACTTATTATGATATATTACGTTACGTTATGGCGGTTAGGGGAACTAATGACAAAGGTTAGTATAACTTCCATAAAATGTTAGAATTTACGTAGCAGGTTATGTGAATTGGGTTAAGTTCAGAATAAGGATTAGGGGAAGGGTTAGCTAAAATGCTACTGTTGTCCCCGATGCGACTCGGAACGAATAGCCTTTGGATTGCTAGACGGAACAGACTACGCTCATCCATCCTCTCCAACCAACCTCCCTACTTTTGTTTCTGTCTAAAGTAACTATACTATTAGTAGATATAATACGTCTTGGAAGTGCTCAGAAATACGTAAAGTATTTTTTGTATGGCTCTGAGACCAGGCTGCCTAATAATAACTGCTTATATGCAGAATCTATTTTTAACCCATTAACCTTGGGAAGACTGATGTTAGAGGGAGTTTGGGGTCTATTCATGAGAAGTGAACAGTGACAGCTGTGCTGCAGACAGTATTGATTGACCTCTATTATTCCATTGATCAATAACAGACACCCAAACACAACTACAAAACAACATGTCTGGGTGTGCCCCACTAAACATCCGTACAAAAACGTGCCCAGATGGCTTCAACGAGCCTAAAGCTCAAACAAGTTGAACCAGCAATGTATTTGTATTGCTTTGGCTTGCCATATTGCAATGTCCCTACCAGAGTGAGCTGTTAGGTGTAGCTCCCATTGTTGACGCAATATCTCAATAGTGTTACCGTGCAGTGCTTGCGTTCTTTACTGAATATGGATCTCAGTTTTTATTTTAGAGAGTATGTGGGTTTGATTGAATTCCAGTGACTACAACTAATCTTTCTACCTGGTCCAGGTGGCCCAGGTGATCCTGTCAATCACAGTCTGTTCTGTCACAATTTTCCCAGAAGGCATCTCATGCACCTGGCGCTTATAGTTTCCTGTGGACACCTGTAGACACACAGCCAGTGACACGTCAGAACACACACACTCATGCATATGCACACATATGCAGATGTCGTCGTATTATATCACTCTAAAATCCACCAGTCATCTATCTACCAGCACTGTCTGCACAGCTTGGAAGGGAAAAAAATGTGACATCATTTTCCATATGCAAATTTGTTCAAGATATAGAAGCCTCATTACTATTTCATGCTTTAGATCAACCAAAACATGGATTCAGGCTGGGATTCAATCAGACCGTGGGTTGTCGACAATGTGGCTTTTAAAGGCAATTAACGATTGAGCCGACAGATGCAGGGTTTACTGTAAAATCTCTGCGAACGCGGGGACATTGCCGCATTGTTGAAAACCCACAGTCGGATTGAATCCCGGCCTTACAATGAAATCGTAATGAGCTTAGTCCATTATATAACTTCAAATGGACTGGGAGGACCTTGGCCAACTATACTTGGACCCTCCCCTTCTGTGTCCTCCCTCTGTCCCTTCAAGCCACAGACACATTTGTACTTGTAATTGTACGCTGAGGTCAGGTTAAATTTAGCAGGCCAAGTCACCATCTTACCCTGTTTCTGACCATGTGCCAGTCACATCAACATTTCAGAAAAGGTGCAAGGGTCTCCATAACAGCAAGGAATGAGTCTATAGAAATACCTCAGATAGGGTTACTTTGTAGCATACTGATGCGTGTGGTTACTCTAGAGCAGCTCCAGACTGCTGTTAAAGGTGCTACTCACAGGTTTGAGTCTTTTTTTGTTGCATTGTTTTTCAGAAAATGTCCATAATATATCTGCCGCTAATAGTGGAATGATAGTGTTTCACAGTATTACTTACCCACAAGTGTTGTGATTGGCTGTGATATTCGCCACTTGATTTCTCCCGGCAGAGAGGCATCTGTTGTCAAACTGGGAAAGCAGTTCTGACTTTATGGCTGTGTTATTTAGTGAAAATCACTGTCAATTCCTGGTTGCTAAAATTAGCTCAATTTTAGTTTAAATGAGAAAACAAGCATTGGATTGTTTAGGGAATCATCGTACCATCTAAATCGCTGTGAAATATATTTTCTATAGCAAAAAATATTGTTTTAAAGCTATTTGAACCTGGTGGACCAAAACAAAAGATTCTTCCGGTTTTGGTCCACCAGCCTCAAACAGCAGTTTTGGTCCATCAGCTTCAAACAGCTGTAAAAACGAAAATATATTTCACAGCGATTTAGATGATACAATGAATTCCTACACTATTCAAGTGAAAGAAACTGTAGAATTTTTGCAAACAGGAACGATTTCCACTAGATAACATAGCCAAAGTCAGAATAGGTATCCCAGTTTGACAACAGATGCCGTTCCGGCGGGAGAAATCCTTAGGTGAATATGACAGCCAATCACAACACTGGCAGGTAAGTAATACCATGAAAACACTGTCATTCCACTATTTAGGGCAGATATATTATGGACATTTTCAAAAATTAAAATGTAACAATTTAAAAAAAATCCTATGTGTAGTACCTTTAACTAGAAGGGCACTTGGCTATAAATGATTATGACCTGCCTGCCATACATGTGTGTGTCTAAATATAGGTTTTTCCACATTCAGTATGCTTTGAAATGGATATATGAGTGTCCATCATGTTGAGAACACACTGTGCAACATGATCAAATGGTCAAGAGTGCCGTATTAAACACAACATAGGTTGTAGATTTAGCTCAATTGGTTTCCACAATAATCAAATAATAATTAGATTTTTTTTTACCATTCGAACATAATGACCTTGACAGCAAAATAACATTTAACTCATTCCACTATCTATTTTGTGTGGTTTTAGGACATATGTAGTGTCTATCGTTTATTTAACAACAACAGCTCTCAAGTGAATTATCATATTCCGCCTGTTTTTTTAAACCATCACGGTCAGTGTAGCATACCTCAATGAACATGCTGTCTGCAGAGAAGTCCATCTGGATAACAAAGCTGGAGATGTCCTTACAGTAGCCCACGCGGTTTAGCGAGGGGCCCAAGGTAAGGTCGTAGAGGTCAACCGTACTCTCCACTGAGCCCACTGCCAGGAGGTGTTTGTCTGGACTGAACCTGAGAGGGTAACACAATAGACATAATATATATGGTTTGAGTTATGCCAAGATTAAGCTTAGGGTTATGCCAAATCAGGGTTGTGGCTGAGGCAAGGGTTAAGGTTAAACCTAGGAGAGGGGGTGACCTCGACAATTTATTGTTAAAACACGAGGCTGCCTGGATCTTTAATTTAAAGACCCTTGCTCCCCTCGGTCTCAACGTTTACAGGCACACGTGTGTGTCCTTTGACACTATATAAACTAGTGATCTGCAGTGTTTGTCATTATACCCTGATGAAGACAGCTTGTCTGTTGAAACGTTGGATATTAGGTTATTCAATTATTTCATCTGAGCTCCAAGAGTGTGCGGCTCTCCTATTATTTTTCAAGTAAACAGGGATGTGGACATGAAGATAGGGTTCATTAAGGTAGTGGTTGAGGCTAGGGTTCAACTGAGATCTGTACATTAAGCATGGTCAGGGTTGTGGTTGAGGTTTGAACATGGATGTGGACATGAAGCTAGGGTTAGAGTTGTGTTTGATGCTAGGGTTAGGGTTACTGCCAGGATGTGGACATGAAGCTAGGGATAGGTACAGTGGGGCAAAAAAGTATTTAGTCAGCAACCAATTGTGCAAGTTCTCCCACTTAAAAAGATGAGAGAGGCCTGTAATTTTCATCATAGGTACACTTCAACTATGACAGACAAATGAGGAAAAGAAAATCCAGAAAATCACATTGTAGGATTTTTAATGAATTTATGTGCAAATTATGGTGGAAAATAAGTATTTGGTCAATAACAAAAGTTTATCTCAATACTTTGTTATATACCCTTTGTTGGCAATGACAGAGGTCAAACGTTTTCTGTAAGTCTTCACAAGGTTTTCACACACGGTTGCTGGTATTTTGGCCCATTCCTCCATGCAGATCTCCTCTAGAGCAGTGATGTTTTGGGGCTGTTGCTGGGCAACACGGACTTTCAACTCCCAACGTCTGAGTTTTTACCAAAAAGTTATATTTTGGTTTCATCTGACCATATGACATTCTCCCAATCTTCTTCTGGATCATCCAAATGCTCTCTAGCAAACTTCAGACGGGCCTGGACATGTACTGGCTTAAGCAGGGGGACACATCTGGCACTGCAGGATTTGAGTCCCTGGCGGCGTAGTGTGTTACTGATGGTAGGCTTTGTTACTTTGGTCCCAGCTCTCTGCAGGTCATTCACTAGGTCCCCCCGTGTGGCTCTGGGATTTTTGCTCACCGTTCTTGGGATCATTTTGACCCCACGGGGTGAGATCTTGCGTGGAGCCCCAGATCGAGGGAGATTATCAGTGGTCTTGGATGTCTTCCATTTCCTAATAATTGCTGCCACAGTTGATTTGTTCAAACCAAGCTGCTTACCTATTGCAGATTCAGTCTTCCCAGCCTGGTGCAGGTCTACAATTTTGTTTCTGGTGCCCTTTGACAGCTCTTTGGTCTTGGCCATAGTGGAGTTTGGAGTGTGACTGTTTGAGGTTGTGGACAGGTGTCTTTTATACTGATAAGTGGAGGACAGAGGAGCCTCTTAAAGAAGAAGTTACAGGTCTGTGAGAGCCAGAAATCTTGCTTGTTTGTAGGTGACCAAATACTTATTTTCCACCATAATTTGCAAATAAATTCATAAAAAATCCTACAATGTGATCTTTTTTTTTCTCATTTTGTCTGTCATAGTTTAAGTGTACCTATGATGAAAATTACAGGCCTCTCATCTTTTTAAGTTGGAGAACTTGCACAATTGGTGGCTGACTAAATACTTTTTTGCCCCACTGTATCTGGTTCAGGGTTAGGGTTGAGCCAGGAAGTAGACAATGGTCTAGTCAAAGTACAAGCCCCCAGCTCCAGGTGGCTCCTATCTCTCCTCAGTTCTTGCCTGATGTCCTGTATGGCAGCACTGCGGTCTCGTTTCTTGGCCCACATCTTAAGTGAGTTGGTGAGGAGGATGATGAACTCCCCATTCTTCATGCCCACAGACACCATCTCCCCATCAGGACTGTAGCTGGCACACTTGGCTGGGTGGCCCAGGCTCACTTTGTTCAGCAGTTTCTATCAAGGAAACAGACAGCAGGGTTTTGAGATAACAAAACATGAGACGTCGCCTTAGAATGGCCACATACCGTCCTAACTAAATACAGGTGGAAACCAAGAACACAAATAAACTGTCATTTGAGATTTTAAAAAGTAGTGTTAGTGTTTCTCTGTGATGTACCTTGTCGGCCAGGTCCCATATGCGGATGGTTCCGTCGTCACTGGCGGAGATGAACAGGTCTTTAGAGGGGTGGGTGGCCAGGCCCCAGATCTCGCCCTGCATGTGACTGTTGATCAGGATGTTGGACGCAGCGTTCTTCTCCCCCACCTCAATGATCTCACCATCCTTTGTGCCTACCAATATCTTACCCTGGTAGACAGGCACACAAGAAGATTACTGTTTTTGACCCTTCAAAAACCCTAGTTGAAGCTATAGACTTAACTTGACGTGACAGACTAGTTCAAATAACATGTCACATCTCCCATACTACTACTGTAAAGGTGGATAAAGCTGCTGGGTAGGCTATGAGCTATGAGCTTCCGAAGGTTGCCACAGTATGGGAAGAAAGCCAGCAAAGCCATTTCCAAACAAATGACTCAGCTATCTTTTTTCGATTGAAAGAATAAGTGATTTTATTCGCTGCATTAATACCTTCTCTGACCTTGAATATCCCAACTCTGTAACAAAATGTCTGTTCTGTTGCAGTGTAATAAACAAGGAGCAAGTGTGTATGAAAGAGCACCAAATAGATTGTGCAGTTATAAAGGCCCAAAAATTCTGACTCAAAACCAAGTCTTATTTAATGTCTAAATCGTCAGTCTATCCAATTAGAAGATATTTGTAACTGCAGATGAGAAGGTACCTACATTTTATTTTATGATATCAAATTAGAAGACAATGAATTATGTTTTTTAAATAATATAGCTAGCTAGTGTACTGTATATTTATTTCCAAAGGGAACTTCAGGGAGTTATTTTCAGGTTTAACATTTGCTGTACGCTTGCTTATAGTCTTTCCCACTGGGGTGTGTGCTGGCTGTGCTGAACTCACCTTGCCTCGACAAACGGACCTCACACACTCAACAGTCTGTCCCGTCTCAAGCTGGAATGCTCGGCAACGTTTCATCTCCTGGTCCCACAGTTTCACTGCACCGCCCTCCTTTGTACTGAGAAAGCATGTGCCGCACACACACACACATACATTTTACTAACCTTGTGGAGGGATACAATTGATTCCTGTTCAAAATCCTATTTTCCCTAACCCCTAACCCTAAACTGGGTCTGTGCCCCAACTTGGCCACCCCATTCAAAATGTTCTGGACACGCCACTGAATATACAGTTGAAGTCAGAAATTTACATACACTTAGGTTTGAGTCCTTAAAACTCATTTTTCAACCACTCCACAAATGTCTTGTTAACAAACTATAGTTTTGACAAGTCGGTTAGGACATCTACTTTGTGCATGACACAAGTCATTTTTTCAACAATTGTTAACAGACATATTATTTCACTTATAATTCACTATATCACAATTCCAGTGGGTCAAAAGTTTACATACAGTTGACTGTGCTTTTAAACAGCTTGGACAATTCCAGACAATGATGTCATGGCTTTAGAAGCTTCTGATAGGCTAATTGACATCATTTGAGTGATTTGGAGGTGTACCTGTGGATGTATTTCAAGGCCTACCTTCAAACTCAGTGCCTCTTTGCTTGACATCATGGGAAAATCAAAAGAAATCAGCCAAGACCTCAGAAACAATTAGTCTGGTTCATCCTTGGGAGCAATTTCCAAACGCCTGAAGGTACCACGTTCATCTGTACAAACAATAGTATGCAAGTATAAACACCATGGGACCACGCAGCCATCATACCGCTCAGGAAGGAGACGCATTCTGTCTCCTAGAGATGAACGTACCTTGTGAAAAGTGCAAATCATTCCCAGAACAGCAGCAAAGGACCATGTGAAGATGCTGGAGGAAACAGTAAAACGAGTCCAATATCAACATAACCTGAAAGGCCGCTCAGCAAAGAAGAAGCCACTGCTCCAAAACCGCCATAAAAAAGCCAGACTACGGTTTGCAACTGCACATGGGGACAAAGATTGTACTTTTTGGAGAAATGTCCTCTGGTCTGATGAAACAAAAATAGAACTGTTTGGCCATAATGACCATCCTTATGTTTGGAGGAAAAAGGGGGAGGCTTGCAAGCCGAAGAACACCATCCCAACCGTGAAGCACAGGGGTGGCAGCATCATGTTGTGGGGGTGCTTTGCTACAGGAGGGACTGGTGCACTTCACAAAATAGATGGCGTCATGAAGAGAGAAAATTATGTGGATATATTGAAACAACATCTCAAGACATCAGTCAGTAAGTTAAAGCTGGTTCGCAAATGGGTCTTCCAAATGGACAATGACCCCAAGCATACTTCCAAAGTTGTGGCAAAATGGCTTAAGGACAATAAAGTCAAGGTATTGGAGTGGCCATCACAAAGCCTTGACCTCAATCCTATGGAAAATCTCTGGGCAGAACTGAAAAAGCGTGTACGAGCAAGGAGGCCTACAAACCGGACTCAGATACACCAGCTCTGTCAGGAGAAATGGGACAAAATTCACCCAACTTATTGTGGGAAGCTTGTGGAAGGCTGCCCAAAATGTTTGACCCAATTTAAACAATTTAAAGGCAATGCTACCAAATAGTGATGAAAGAAATAAAATATGAAATAAATCATTCTCTCTACTATTATTCTGAAATTTCACATTCTTAAAATAAAGTGGTGATCCTAACTGACCTAAGACAGGGAATTTTTACTAGGATTAAATGTCAGGAATTGTGAAAAACTGAGTTTAAATGTATTTGGCTAACGTGTATGTAAACTTCCAACTTCAACTGTATCATCATCATCATGGACACAAGAGGAGAGTGTTAGCCAGTGGAATTCCATATGTGGTTTTGGTGCTATTGTGTGTTGTTGTTTTGGTTTGACAAGGAATGGTGTTATAAGAGGATCATTGAGTGGATCATCAGTGGTCGTGCAGCAGTGCGTTACTCACGGCCTCTCCTTGCCCCCTGTGACGATGAGGCCGTCTCTCAATGTGGTGTACATGGTGAACACTGGCCCGGTGTGGGCTTTAGCCACGACACGAAGCAGGAAGTGATCTCTCCACACGTACACATCCCCGTTTATGGCACCTGTGAATGTTAGGTTATTCTGGAGGAAGAGAAACCACACAGGTAGGATCACAAAACTTTAACATTTATCTCAAATGAATCACAGAAAACATGGTTTATTATATTAGCCTATTAGTCTAGGGTAAATCAAATCCATTAGGGCAGATTAAAGAGTTTAGTAAAAAATGCTGTCAATACTCACAGCACCGAAGGCCACAGACAACATGGTCTGCATCCTGCCGTCCTCCACTGAGCCCACAACTCCCTTTTTATACATGAGAGAGCCTCCAGCCAGTGTCCAGAACTTGATGTGTTTGATGCCAACAGACACAAACTGAGAATCAGAGTCTGGCCGGAACTCCACTACGAAGATCCTGTCTGGATGGCCTCCTTTACTGGTCACTTTAGCACCTGGACAGGGGAACACACACACAAGCACAAACACACTTCTAAGACCTGCTATTTACAGTTTACTGAATGATATCTAACAACATTGTTATGATTAATTATCACAAAAATTCACTTATCACAGACCAATCTAAGCTGTAGCCTACCACCATCTCAGTGTATTTTACCAGGGTCAGAATGGCTCACCTTCCTGCCAGCGCCACACAGTGATGGTGTGTTCAGGCTCCACCCCCACAGAGAGCAGCAGCTTGCCTGTGGCACTGAAGTTGACGTAGCCCACCCCCTTAGTGTGAGAGCAGCGCAGGATGGACAGTGTCTGTTTACTCATTGCGTCCCACACGTGGATGGAGGGGGTGGTGCCTGCAATACAGAGAAAAAGATCATACTCTGATCAAGTATATAGGGATGCAGCATGGAGCAATAAAGGCCAAATAATTGTCTGTAGTAGATAGAATGTCTCGGCAGAGTCTAGGTTGAATCAATGGAACAATACAGAGGGATAATTACTGGACAAACTAAGGATAAAAAACAGAGGACAGCCCACTGAGAAAACTGTAGGAGAACAGCAAGGAAAGGGTAAACCTATAGGGTAAAACTAGAACACATCAGTACAAGGGGCAATCTGGAAGGTGTTTTACCTGGTAGGTCTGTCACTTCACCTATGGTGTGTGAGCGATGGGAAATTAGGCAGCAAAATAACAATTGAAATCTAAAGTGAGTGCTTTTTCAGATGCTGCTGAGGACATTATGATATAAAGCACCAATATAACTAATTCTAGCACCAAACAAAATGAAAATGTGCCAATGCAGACTGAACCGGTCACCAAAAATGGCCCACAAAAATGAAAAGACGATAAGGCATTCAATATCTAGCTCTTTCTCTCATGTGCACAGTCAGCCCACACACGAATGCTACCAATAAGTACATACAAGTACATGCAAAGTACATATAAACACAACCACAATCAAAATCAAATGAAACACGCTCATTCACAGCAGTACAGGACATACCAATCTGTCCTGTAGCGATGACATTTTTGTATTTTGGATGTTGATTGACGGTCAAACAGAGGATATCATCTGTATGTTCCAAGTAGAAACTCTGAGTCCCTGAGGAGAAATAGCATTAAACACAGAGTTCATCTTCATCTTATCATGTACATTCCTATATATATCACAAGCCCTGAAGTTAATGTTGAGTAGGTTATCCAAAAGTGTGGCCATGTAGCTGTACCTGTGGTGAGGCTGTGCACCATAGCCGTGGCTGCTGTGTGGAAGACAATGTCGGCGCCGTCGTTGAGGTAGTGAAGGTTGTTGCGACAATCAAAGCCCCTGAACCCAAACACGTGGTCCAGCACCAGGTCCTGAAAGTACACACGTCACCGACCAATCACATCCCGCTGTGCACCAAACTGGCCCAACACTGGTTCATAACAAACAGTGAAAATGTAACATGAACATGTAAAAAAGGATGGGTACAACAGTCATTTGAGTTCACTTTAACACCACTGTGAGACAAACCTCAACAAGCTTCTTCTTTTTGGTGATATTGTTCTTCTGGAGCTTCTCTGGTTGGGGAGCAGCTCGGCTAACAGGAGGCCTGCAGAGAGTAAACAGGTAGAACTGCCTCACACAGCTGATATATTGGACAAATATATTAACATGTCTACCACAGAACTTCAAAAGAAAAAAACCCAAGTCATGTTTTCTCAGAACAATTTCATTATAGGACACAGCAATGGCACATAAAGGACAGATTAGGCCAAGTTCTAAAGGGGCTGTCTGGTCTGACATGAGGCAGATAGAAACAAAGAGAGGAAGGAATATAAAAGAGGGCACGTGAGAAAGAATAGACCTATGGAGTAAACTGCAGCTTGAGCAACTCAGAGAGAACAAAACAGCTGCAATCAGTCATATCCCTCTGAATAGAAACATTGTTAAGCATTGCTACTGTATATCATTGCTTGTTCATCACTCATAATAGGCCTTACTGTTTATAAATACAAACATTCAGTGTGCCCCATGACACTATAGATACTACACAATGTCTACAGACAGATTCAGTGCTACATATAATGGAATAAATTGCATAGATCAAATGAAATTGTCCCATTACATTTTCCACATTTATGAATTTTGGCCAGCCGCTGCACACACACATATCACCAAGGTGACACATCACATTCACAACATCAACAAGCGTCAACTTTCACATAAGGATTCCACCAATAATGACACATCACACCAGCTGGCTGAGGTTACATTTAACATGTATGGCAATGAGCCACAGAATGAAATTCCACTCAGCCAGTCTAGGAGCTCTGCACTGCTGCCTGCTGCACACGTACATCTGCCTCTCGGTGAGGCTTCCCTGTATTTCCCTCTCTCTCTCCGTCTCCCCCTTACTGTGATTGGTTTTTTGTTGTTGCTAGGACTGTCTGGGAGTGGTCTGAGTGGGGAGGGGAAACCTGAAAAATAGCTGTTATTGGCAGAGAGTTTTGGAATTCTTTCTTATTGGTCTATTAACTAATTTACCAACTGGTGATGTCACCGGCAGGCCAAAACTCCATCCCAACTCAACAGGCTTAAACATTCAGGTGGTTTTTCAAACAGCTCTTACACTGAAAGGGAATTAACATAATTTTCACAATTTCACAGTATTATTCCAGTCTCATAGTGTGGAAATACATTATATAGAAAACAGGAAATTCACTTGGTTGACTGCACTGGTGGAATTCCACCTTCATTAAAAATTAATGTGTTGTAAAATTAGATTTCCTAGATGGTGTTGGTTACCACAGTGATGTGGCCTTGCTGAGACCTGAGGTCCATGGTCACACTTAGGGTTTAACAGACTGATCTTGTTAAACATCTGACTGATATTGGGGTGGCAGGCAGCCTCGTGGTTAGAGAGTTGGACTAGTAACCGAAAGGTTGCAAGATCGAATCCCTGAGCTGACAAGGTAAAAATGAGTTGTTCTACCCCTGAACTAGGTATTTAACCCACTGTTCCTAGGCCATCATTGAAAATAAAAATCTGTTCTTAACTGACTTGCTTAGTTAAATAAATATCAATACTATTGTTATCTGACACAAAAACACAGGGCCATTAGAGGAAGCATAGAAGTTATTGCTCCTAAACGTAGGCTGTCAAAGGTTCACGGAAATCTGTACATGCTTCCGTGCGCACAGACAGAGAGAGTCTACAGAGAAACACACATTAAAGTAGACGTTGAGGTTCAAATCCCACAGGAGGTTGAACAGTGCAATGACGATGCAGAAGGATTGGTTATACAGCGCCACCACTGTGTGCATTTATTTGATTTATTTATTAAGGATCCACATTAACTGTTGCCAAGAGGTATTGATATGTTTAAACCACCGAGCTGTCTATTTAAATGACTAGCACACAGCTCAGACACCCATGCGTACCCCACAAGACATGCCACCAGGGGTCTCTTCACGCAGTTGCCTTGTATAACTACAACCGTGTCAAACGGTTGCACATGACAAGGTTCCAGGTCACTGATAAAGCACTTATAGCCCAAAGGTGATAGCTGTGATCACATACATACATAGTTTACACTCCTTACAGCTGACAGACACTACCGTTCCTCTCTGTTTGTCCGAACAGCACTTTATAAGCATTGTCTGGATGATCTTGCATGACAGGGAGTTAATATTTCCAATCTTTTCATTTCTCCTGTTTCATTCTGAAATCAGACTCCCTCTTCCCCATATGTTTTAACCATTTTTTTGGTGACGGTGTCTACGTGCTCTGAAATGAGTTCAATCAGCATATCAGAGTGTAGCGTTGCCACACACAACACCACAGATTGAATATCTGCACAAGTGTAGTAACTAACTCCTGCGGACTGATTGCAACATTTTTCATGCTGAGCCAGGATTGTATGATCACACAGTGACATGAACTGGGAGTCTGGGACGTTGTCTAATTCCATGTCTCTATCTGAACAGAAAGAAAGAAGATGAAAAGTAGAATCCGCCCCCTGGGTGTGAAACTCTGCAGTCTGGATGCAAAGATGCAGTTGTGATCAGATGGGAACGAGATGAGCCGACTGTCACCATGCAGGACAAACATACAGAACAACACAGAGAAACAGAGACACACTTGGACCTGGAGCCACAGTTTACACACAGTGTGATAGACACAAGTAGCTCACTTTACCTGGATCCCCTTGAGAGCAGTGGACAGAACCAAGTGAGAGGTTTAGAGGACACAGGTCAGAGCCCGAGGGGACTCACTATACTACAGTATAGCTATAAGGCTCATGCAACAAGCAACCTGGAGAGCTTTTTGCCCATCATTTTTGCCTGCTGCAAACCATGCTCTGACTGTTAGCATACTGTCAGCATGCCAGAAAGAGAGAGAGACTGCTCAGAGGAGAGGTGTGGAATGAGAGAGTGTCCCAGTCTAAAGAGCAATAAGGGGAGGGGGTCATACACTGGGGTCCCTGTGCAAACTGTGCAATAGCACTCCTATGAGAGGGGGGAGGAGGAGGGGCACAGGCAGAGAGAAATGCGTCAGTGCCTCTATCTCATCACCCAAGGGGTTATGGGAAAACAAGGTCCTGCGATGTCTGGGGCCCCACAAGAGGGAGTGAGGAAGAGAGAGGGGGAGAGACAGAAACATAAAGGTCTCCTCCAGCACCACTTGGTAGATCATTACTGTACTCTTAGTGCTCTTCACCCCCAAAAACAAAATATATTATTGTGATACAAATGACACAAAAGTGAGAATCTGAAATAAAATGTGTTATTCATGCAATTCCCATGACTTTCATGTTACTCAGAATTTGAGGAGTTTGAGCAAGCTGAGTGATATTAGGACCCATAGGCTATGAGAGGTTATGCCCATAGTCCAAATAAATAGATGACTACAAAATGTTTCAGACCTGGCTCCTGTAGTACCATTATAGGACATAAATGAATAAACAAACACTTTTAAAATGACAGGTACATAGGTTAAAAAGGAATAAACACAGATCTGTTTTTCTTCCATTCTGTTGAAATAACAACACCGTATTCTAGCTTCTGCCCACTCTACTACTATCCTTGTCCTGCACATCTAAAGCCCCGTTTATAAAGCTGGTTCTAATATGCTTCCTTCGTCCTACTCTTGTCCGTTTACACTTTACAATCAGATCACAATGTGCCTTTTAATCATCTACACCAGTCTAACAATGTGGGCACAATCCGAATGTGGACAAGATCAGGACAAAGGACGCATGTTAGCACCAGGTATAAATGGGACTTAATGTATGGGAATACCACCCACATCCCATAGCTAGCACAGAATGTATGCATTAGGTCATACTTACTTGACAATGCCCTGCCTCCAAAGGAATGCAAGTTAAAACACAATAGAGATATTAGGTGTTTCTGCAGACAGAAGTGTGCCCCAGAGTCATGGGGATCACAGATAGTAAGGTTGAGGGGACAAATCAGCATGTTACCATGGAGCTGACTAACCCCAGAGAATACAGTCTGTTATACATTCATCAAGGACTAGGAACGCACTACTGAACACTCAAATCTAATGGTGTAGTAGACAATGGAGGTCATAGGGCAACAATTGACCCTATTAGCTATAATATCAGGGTTTGTAGTAACTGCATATCATTATATGCAATCACTGTTTATTGGTGGCTATAGAGAGGATATCTAGCTACAGTACTGCTTAATGGGGTTAGTACTGTGCAAACCTACAAATTGCTGAATTAAGTCTACACAAATTATAAAGGGATGGATAAAATAATCACAAAGTGTATACTGCATTGGATCTTTCACAACAATACTTCTACTTATTGTACATACCACACACACTCACTAGAGTATATACTCTATACAGTCTCAAAGCAACTGAGCTCATACCAATGATACTGTTATGTGTAGACCACATATCGGTATCATAGCAACATATATCACACAGAAGCGCCAGAGAGCACACCTGCTATACATGCACATAACATTATGCAATACATTGACTAGATTCCTACGCAAGCCACAAATACATGCACATGCAATCTCATACATCTACCACAGATTATGACCCAAACACGTACATCCAACAATCCACAAATAGATAAATAACATATAAAACATGCACACAGCATACAATATCAACGGGCTACACCCACAATACATGCCAAGGACAATCCATCGTATCATAGCAACAGAGCTGACTAATATAGAGAGAGTATTGGGGAGAGAGTACACACATACACTCATACAGTGCAGAAGGACATAAATATCTTTATATGTGCATAGAATAATGTCTCTTTTTGTAAAAACAAATGTTTGCGTTAAGTAGTACAGATAGGTAGAGTAGTCTATAATGTCTATCTACCTATCAAATGATTAAATCAGGCATCATACTCCATTTGAAATAGCCTAACATGAAAAAACACCCCAAGCAGCCTTCCCTTACTCTGTAAATGATGTCAGCTCAGCACTAAAAAGTCAACTCACTCATAAAAGCAAGACCAAAATCTATATCCATGCCAATCCTACAATGACCACCTCTGAGGCTTTACAAAAGGATACATACAGTAGATGTCAGTTATACTCAAACACCATGATGTATATTGATAGGTAGGAGGTAACTAAAGTTATATCAAATGACAAAAAAGACAGGTGCAGTTTCTGTTTCTGACACCAGAGGGCTCTATAAGCATTCCTTTAAGCAATAAGGCCTGAGAAGGTGTGGTATGTGGCCAATATACCACTGCTAAGGGCTGTTCTTTAAGCACGACACAATGAGGAGTGCCTGGACACAACCCTTAGCCGTGGTATATTGGCTATATACAACAAACCCCCCGATGTGCCTTATTGTTATTATATTATTTTATGGCTCCCGAGTGGCGCAGGGGTCTAAGGCATTACATCTCAGTGCTAGAGGTGTCACTACAGACCCTGGTTTGATTCCAGGCTGTATCACAACCGGTTGTGATTTGGAGTCCTATAGGGCGGCACACAATTGGCCCAGCATCATCTGGGTTAGGCCGGGGTAGGCCGTCATTGTAAATAATAATTTTTTCTTAACCGACTTGCCTAGTGAAATAAATAAAAATATATAAACTGGTCACCAACGTAATAAGAGCAGTAAAAATAAATGTTTTGTCATACCCATGATATATGGTCTGATATATATCACAGCTGTCAACCAATCAGCATTCAGGGCTTGAACCACCCAGTTTCTAATTAGAGATAATCATGGTGTTGGCTGCTGATGGCAGTCTGATTAGGATCAAGATGTTAATACAGTCTTTTGAGGCATAAAACAACAGCTAAAACTTAACAGTTTTTTAAAATTGTCACTGCTAAAGACTTTTTAAATTGTTTTAAATCTACACACTCAACACAACAGTCAGGAGTCAAGACACACTCTAATGTTTAAGCTCTATCACTTTGAATGACAACAACCAGTCCAAACACAGAAGCTGGCATGGGGGTGTACCTTTCCTCTGCCGACACCTCCTTCAATTGCTGGTGGGGTTTGATGCCACACATGTCCCGGATGCTGACAGCATAGATCTTAGTGGTGTAGTCAATGCTCTTCTCCCTCGCCACATCACTGTCATACCCTACAGACACGCCCACAGGAATAGACTCAACCAATTAGAGCAGTTTGTGAAAAGTAGGATTTGATCAAGATCGCTTTGTATGTGTTTGTTGAGAATGTTGTATTAGAGTTGTACTGTATGAATCAGTAGTCTAAAGGCTGGCGTTTACCTCCGTCCTCCTCAATGTCATCGTCTGACTCCTCACTGTCCACAGGGTTCTCCCTGTGACCCTCTCCGGTTCTCTCCAGGGCCCAGATCATCAGCGCTGTGTCAGCTCCGCCGAGCGTCAGTAGCATGGCATCATCTTGTCCCCATCGAACATTGGTTACATGGGCACTGTGACCCATGTACTTCTTGAAGCGGGCATACTGACCCTGAGGAGGGAGCAGACAGAGCACACGAAAAAACAAGAGACAACATTGGACTTGAATCAACAACAGAGTCATGTACCAGCGTTGGGGTCAATTCCATTTCAGTTCAAGAGAGTAAAATTGAATTGACATCTAGTGCCTGTCTCACCCTGGCTGGATAGCTGAAGAGCTTGAGGAAGCCAAAGTCATCTCCCGTAGCAAGCAGCTTCTTGTCTTTGGTGAGCGAGGCAGCGTTGACGTCTGTGATGTCACTGTGGGTGGGCCAGATCCCCTCACAGGTGGGGCCCAGAACACACGTCCAGGTAGCCCACTCCATCTTCTCTATCTGACAGGCAGAAACATGAATGCACACACACACACACACACACACACACACACACACACACACACACACACACACACACACACACACACAGTGTTTAACACTGCCTCATGCTTTTATGGGGTGTCCATTAATATTTGATGTCTAGCTGGGAAAAATTACAATCTCAGTTGGGTCTCTTACCTCAGCATTTCGTATGGTTTGTCTCTTCCCTCTTGGGGCTTCAAAGAATAATTGCTCTTTGGCACCTGAATTTACTTGAAGCAATTTACCTATAGAAAAAATAACAATCTCAGAATCAAAAGACAAAATAGAACTTGTATCTACAGAGTACAAATAGGAATCCATGCTCTGCTTCCAATTACACCATAAACTCACCACGAGAGTCCCAGTCTATATGAGTGATATAGCTGGAAGCTCCTTTGCAGATTCCCACCCTCTTGCTGGACAGCACATTGTAAATATCCACAAAGTTATCATGAGAGGCCACAGCGAGGTATTTACCAGCATCTGAGGAGGAAGCCATAGAACAAATAATTAATAACTCAGCCAGGTGGGCGAAAATGCTAATCTGTGAAACCTCACTTCATATTTTAGGA
Organism: Oncorhynchus nerka; assembly: GCF_034236695.1. Taxonomy (NCBI): domain Eukaryota; kingdom Metazoa; phylum Chordata; class Actinopteri; order Salmoniformes; family Salmonidae; genus Oncorhynchus; species Oncorhynchus nerka. The sequence goes on along the minus strand of NC_088423.1, from coordinate 32,651,341 downwards.
ATGGTTTAACTCAAATGAACATTACTAAAAAAATACCTATGCATATTAGCAGTGTTATGAAATACAGACAACAATGAATGGACATTTTAATGATAAGTCAGTTGTCAAAGGTCAAAGGTTACCTTGTGAAAACCTGACGTCAGAGATTGACTCCTTCCTATGATGGAAGGACACCAGGTCCTCCAGGGTGTCAGAGTTCACCACCAGAAAACTACCATCATTGAGGCCCACCGCTAAGGCTTTCCCATCAGGGGAGAAGGCACAGCATCTTCCACCTGATACACACACACAACGCACACACACTTATACACTTCCAAAATGGAGATACAGACATAGACTGACAGACACAGAAACAGAAGGTGACACTGGAGTGCCTTATGTTTGTTGATGATCATGGGAATTAATGACTCGCTTAATGACTCATTAGTTGATGAAGATAAACATTCAGCAGTACCTTTTTTAAGTTTGCGAACGGCCACCATGCGGTGGTTGGTGGAGAGCTCCCATATCCTCAGCGTTTTGTCGTCACTCACTGTGGCACATATGGGGAGCAGGGGGTGAGCAGCAAGACCCCACACCTCGCCTTCCATGTGACCCTGTAACCATAGCAACAGACGGACACACACAGCTGTCAGTCAGTCAGTTGACACGCCCTGACCTACACCTAATCTATTTGACACACCTGTCACCCACAAAATCCCTTGCCATTTTTCTCAGGACAATACATTGTGCTCATATTGAAGTGGGGTTTGAGTGTGAGACGGTACTTTTGAGACAAAACAAAAGCCCAATCGATCGCATCTCAGATAGCTGCAGTCATTCTACCCAACAACACATCCATACTGATCCTTCAAAACCCATCCCTATCAGCTCTGTTCACCATGGCAACAGAGCACAGGTACCTGACCGCTAGGGAGTCTGGAAGGCTCTGACTCTGAGCTTTGAGAGTTGGGCCGCACCCATAGGAGGGAACTACCACAGAGATACACTGACAGTCAGAAACACAAATGCACGCAAGGAAACATATGCGCGCGCATACACACACACACACACACACACACACACACACACACACACACACACACACACACACACACACACACACACACACACACACACACACACACACACACACACACACACACACACACTACAGTAATTGGCATCTACAATGCAGCACTTCAGAGCAGGGATGGGAAGTTCAGCTCTTTTCGTCTTGTTCAGTCAAAAGAACAAATCTTTTGACTCATTTTGTTCATTTGAGTCAGTAATGCCCAGAGCACGCAGGACCCCCCCACCTGCAAACGATGAACTGAAAACTCGAGAGTCATGTTTCTACAAGCTGTCATTTGTGATTGAGACTTATAAAAGTGTGCTGTTACGGATACCAGTATCCTGTGTGTGTATCCTGTGTGTGTGTGTGTGTGTGTGTATCCTGTGTTCTTTTCTATCCTTCTCCCCTCACAGGTGAAAATCATCACTCCCCAATCAGTCACCAATCCAATCATCAATCAGAAGACACACCTCCTCCTGTTTCCTACCCTATCACAGTTCCTTTCCCTTGGTTTAAAAACCCTGTCAGTTGTTTGCTCTAGAGCTCAATCTCTCTGTAAATGCCATGTCTGTAGGTCTCTCTGTTTCACTCTCTCTTTTGTTTGAGCACCTCCATAGCACTTTCATCACCTGTAAGGATTGTCTTTGGTTATGGTGTTTGTTTGCTGGTGGGAAAAGGGGAAACCAAGACAAGTCGCCCATGGGCATGCACTACCTGTAGGTAGACTTTTTTAAATACACTAGTTAGAACTGGGCGGACCACCCACTGTATTTTTGGTTAGTAGTTAAAGTAGGCTAGTCTAGCTTAGGTTTTTTTTTTTTGAATACTTGTTTCTTTCCTTGGGTCCAGCTCAGCCCCTTTTCCTGCTTCCCCCCCATTACTGTGTGTTTTCAAATAAACCTTGAGTTTGATGGTAGATTTCAGTTGTCCTGGTTATTTTGTTCACACTTTTACTTTTTCACTATTATAATTTGCCTGAGTTATGTTACGGGTCTCATTACCATCCCCCCCTAGACTGTTGGGCCAAAAGGGATTTGTAACATGTGCTTTAAACAATGAACATTTGTTGATTACTAGGCATACAAACAATCATTTCTTGATACATTTGAAACGAGGTCTAGTTGTGGCCGCAACTGGACTAGACTGTGATAGAGATCTTGGCAGAATGCATTGCTTGACTGCCGTGAGGGTGATAAGCAGAATATCGTTTGCGAACTGCAGCACCCCAAATGATTTGTTCTTGAGTTGGAGTTTGTTGAGCAGATGCTGTGTGTATCATAACATTTAATAATCAATTGATTGCATTCATTATAGCACAATGTGATCAATTAACAGTTCTAAACTTGTCTTTTTCTCAAATCTTATTGGTCACATGCTTTGTAAACAGTGAAATGCTTACTTACAGGCCATTCACAACAATGCAGAGAGACAAAATAGAGAAACAATTGAAAAGTAAAACATGTCATCATAAAAGCGCCAGCATTGGGTTTTAGGTGGGGAATAGACAGCTATGAAAAATACAGATGAGAACTCTCTTGGTAAATAGTGTGGCCTACAACTCAGCATGAGCAGAACCTTAAGACGTCCTTAATAATGAGAGATTGTGTACCAGCTGTCGTTAACCGACACACCCCTCCCCGCCTGCCTGACCCTTCTGCCTGCCCTGACATCGAGCCTGTCTGCCACCCTTTACCTCTTGGACTCAGAATCTGGTTTTGACCTTTTGCCTGTCCACAACCATTGTCTTGCATACTCCTTTTAGATATTAATAAACAAAGCCTCTAACCATCTGTCTCCTTTGTCTGCACCTGTGTCTGGCTTTGTGCCCTTATAGGAGGGTAGAGGCAGATATTTATTCGCCTCTCTTACGCAGTCTTTTCCCTTTCTGAGTCTCTGGGATTAGGGCCTGGTCCAAAGTTAGTGATCACTGCTCTGATGTCCTGAAGTTTTTTTCGGTCATAGGAAACAATAGCGGAGACATTATGCACAGAACAATGTAAGATCAGTGCAAAAAACACAAATGGTCAGGAGCCAGTAAAACAGCAGGTATCCATTGCAGCACCATTCTTGGGTTGTTGAGCCGGAGGACTGCATATTAACCCTGCTGTAGAAATAATTGCGGCCAGCAAGTCAAACGAACGACTAAAACGAATGAGTCCCTCAGAAAAACGAATCATGACTCTCAAGTCAGTAAAACTAATTGTTCAATATTAAGCTATGAACTATTCCTCAACTGGGCTGGATAATCCAGAGGGGGAACACAGAGCTTTTTGGAACCAGCCAAGCTGCAAACTGTTAAAGCCTGCCTCAGATATGCAAAGATATATTTCCGACTGCATTCCCTGAGTGGAGAACACAGGAAATAGGGAAGAAGCCAACAAATCCAGAAGCCTGAGTAGGTGGAGAACAGACAACACTTGAGGGCTGCTGTTTTACTGCAGGATGCTGCTGTAAAAATGTCTCTAACCCGAATTGGGAAAACCAAGTAGAATAAGTAAAACACACCACCCTAGGTGTTTCAGCTGTACGCACACACGCAGTCACAGACACACACACACACACACACACACACACAAACAAACCCACTACCTGGACCAGCAAGGTCATGGGTCCACTCTTGTCGATTTCAAGTATTTCTCCGTTCTTGGTTCCCACCAGGATGTGTCCGTGTCCCAGAGTTATGGCACGGATGGAGGGGTTGTCCTCCAGGAGTAGCCCTGGGGGGGACACACAAATAGCACTGTAAAGACTTACAGTGCTAAATCCTCCCAGATCGATAGCAGCAGATCCATGTGAAATATAACTGCAATTCCACATGAGGCCAAGAGATGGCAACACTAAATGTAGGAGGCAAAAGTGGTCAATGATGGTTACAGTATTTATTGAATGTTTATGGTCAAATTTCAAACACATTATGCTTCCTGATACAGGTATGTGCTTTACATGGTCAGTGTGAGCTTCAAGAGAGAACTACAGCACTTCTCAGACAGTGTTTCTGTATCTGTCATAGACTCTTTCAGTTACTGTATGTAGGGCAGAGTGTTATCCTACCTTTAGATCCCGGGGAGAGAGCTGCTCTCTTGATGGCGTAGGTCTTTAGGCACCTCTCAAACATGTCGTCCCACAACTCCACCACTCCGTCCTTCCCACCTGTCACAAAGCCCTGGAGGGAACAACAGCAGAGGGACGTCACCCAGTGTACTCCAACTCTGACAATCACACTGAGGAAAACTTTCAGTGATGAAGGCCGGATGAGACAGGGGCTCTGACCTACACTAATCTTCTGCCTGACATCTTCTCAAGAGGTCTGTCTGAATTGCTGAAGTATGCTAGGGGGTCAGTTTGTCTTGAAACTGAGAATGTAGTGTTGGATGATGAAGTGCATGAGGAAAGTATGGATGGAAGACAAATGAAAAATACTGTCTTTCGCTGACATCTTTCCCAACACACAGAATCAGCAGGGAATTACAATTACTATTCTATTAGCAGGCAGGGCCTGTCAAGGATTTGAAGCAGCAGCAACAACAACAACACATCAGGAATTCAGCGGAGGTCTCTACCAGGAATGGCCTCCCACATCCTCCTTAAGGCTACTTCTCTGATGAAAGTTTTCGGGAAAAGCATCACATATACAGTACCAGTCAAAGGTTTGGACACACCTACTCATTCAAGGGCTTTTCTTTATTTTTACAATTTTCTTCATTGTGGAATAATAGTGAAGACATCAAAACTATGCAATAGCACATATGGAATCAAGTAGTAACCAAAAAAGTGTTAAACAAATCAAAACATATTTTATATTGTATATTCTTCAAATTAGCCACCATTTGCCTTGATGACAGCTTTGCACACTCTTGGTATTCTCTCAACCAGCTTCACAAGGAATGCTTTTCCAATCGTCTTGAAGAAGTTTCAACATATGCTGAGCACTTGTTGGCTGGAAAAGCAGCCAACAAAAAAATGTGCCAAAGGAAGCCAGCTTGGATTTTGGCATCACTCCTATCACTAATTCACATTGGGAGTATACATCATTGACAGAAAAACTTGAATTGTTGCATATCTTTGTGTTGTTATCCTCCGGTGCCTTGCTAGCTAAAATCATCCCTTTCCTAAATTAGATGGAGATAAAGATTTGGACTTGTGATTTTACTTCATTCTCCATACTGGTCAATGATTATAACAGCGATTCTGATCCAACCATTAATTCATACATTGTTGTGCCTCTGGCCTGAGAGGATGGAATTTCAATATGTAGCTAGATGTAGAAGGCTAATGTTAACTAGCTAATGCTGACCATGAATGGAAGTTAGGCTAGCGAGCAAGCATTTTAGCCAGGTAGCCTTGGACAACAAAAAATAAAAGCGTGTACTGTATGACAGAGTGATAAACTGTTTCGTCAACATGAAAGAGAGGAGGATGGCATTGGCGTTTCTCTACAAGTAGGGTGAGTCAACATGTTTTTCTACATACATGAACGAGCGCGCACACACACATACACACAGAAATTAGAACGATGGACAGCCACATGATATTTAGCTTGGACTAAATTTTTTTTTTTTTGTATCTTTAAGTTGTCCCTGTATTAGACTAAGCAGAGGTGATTTGATGATGTTGAAATGTTGAAGTTGAAGTGGTGCTGGAATAGTGAAGGCAGCTTCTGTTGTCTTTGTGATCAATCAGCCTTTGATATTATTGACCATAACCTGTTGTTGAAAAAACACATGTTATGGCTTTTCAACCTCTGCCATATCGTGGATTCAGAACTATCTATCTAATAGAACTCAAAGGGTTTTCTTTAATGGAAGCTTCTCTAATGTCAAACATGTAAAGTGTGGTGTACCGCAGGGCAGCTCTCTAGGCATTCTACTTTTTTCTATTTTTACCAATGACCTGCCACTGGCCTTAAACAAAGCATGTGTGTTCATGTTTGCTGATGATTCAACCATATACGCATCAGCAACCTCAACTAATGAAGTCACTGAAACCCTTAACAAAGAGTTTAGGTCTGTTTTGGAATGGGTGGCCAGTAATAAACTGGTCCTGAACATCTCTAAAACTAAGAGCATTGTATGTGGTACAAATTATTCCCTAAGTTCTAGACCTCAGCTGAATCTGGTAATGAATGGTGTGGCTGTTGAACAAGTTGAGAAGACTAAATTACTTGGCGTTACCTTAGATTGTAAACTGTCATGGTAAGAACATATAGATTCAATGGTTGTAAAGACGGGGAGAGGTCTGTCCGTCATAAAGAGATGCTATGCTTTTTTGACACCACACTCCAAAAAAACAGGTTAAGCTATAGCTGGCCCAAACAGAGCAGCACGTATTGCTCTTCATTGTAGTCAGAGGGCTGAGGTAAATACTATAAATAATATGCATGCCAGTCTCTCTTGGTCAAACAGATGATTTGCAGGTGTTTAATGCCATTCCATTTTCTCCATTCCGGTCACTATTATGAGCCTTTCTCCCCTCAGCAGCCTCCACTGAGGCCCCTCCACCACTGTTACAGTTTGAAAGGACTCAATGTTTTGGACAAAAATTGGACCAATGTAACTAAGGCTGAGAATGTCAATACAATAATACTAGCAAGGGCAATGATCACAAGTCAGTCATGCTCATAACGTGGCTAATAGGTCAGTGTATCTAATTATGTAGCTATTCATTTAGCAAGCTAAAAGCACAGAGCCTACCGTTAGCTAGCTAGCTGCTGGGAGGATGTCATATCATTGGAGGAGTGGGTGAGTGATCAACTTTTACCCTCACTGTTTTTCGGTGGCTACAGCTAGAGATGCAGGTGTCATTTGGTTAGCTAGCAAGAAATGAGAATCGTTTTGCTAACTAGATAGCTATGCTGAACTGTCTGTCTCTATGACATTTACAATATTGTATCAATATTCAAATTCGATCTCCAGCTGTCCCATAGTAATGAACGTGTCAGGAGTCGGGATGAGACAGACGGGCAGGCAGTTTTTTCCAGCCAGTCGAAATCATGAATCTTCATAATTTTTATGGATATATACAAAGAACTATCAATAGAAAACAGGTCAAACGGAACAAAGTGCAGCTAGTTTGCGGTCTTTTCAGCTTCAGTTCGAAGTGATTGTGTTAGTTGTGTTGTTGGCTACCTCCTCTGAATAACAGTGTCCTGACTAGAGAGGACATTTTCTACACCAGGCGAAATCGCGCATTATTAGCTCAATGTAGTGGATCTATCCAAATAAATGTCACTAGAAAACAGCAAATGCAAATGCTGACTTGACTGTAAGTTGGCCATAGTTGGCTCACTAGCAAGCAAGAGATAAGAACATTACCAGCCAGTATGGCTATGGAACATTTAGAATGAACGACTTGCTGGCGTCCATAGATATAGAACAAAAAGACTGAACGACTGGGTTGCATCTCTGTCAACCGAACCGATTGAACGAACGATCAGCCGGCTTTGTTAGCAGCCCTAGATTTGTGACGGGGCTGTATTTTGTAGAAGGATGAAATAGTATATATATATTCATCAAAATAAAGTTTTTAATTAAAATATGTCAATCATTATTTGAATATGTTGGTAACTTGTTATATTTAAGTGATAATGCCATTGAAGCTAGTGTCTGGAGGATATATTGGCATGTTAGGCCAGAGGGCCGGCAAACCCCTGCCAATATATCCTCAAAACACCGACTTCGAGGGCATTATCACTATTATTGAAATGTGAGATAATGTCTAGATACTTTTTATAGTGGAGATCAAGTTTATAAATTGCCTGGCTGGGCTGATGAGAAAGTGGATTGCACAGTCAGATGGAACAGAGTAAATAGGCATTTTAACGTCATAGATTTAGCCGGTGGTAACTTGTGGAATAGGTACCGGCTGAAATATTTACAAAGTGGGTGTTGGGAAGCCACTGAGTACAGAATAGAGCCATTCCCAATTGTCATTGGTCAAAATAACCATGCAATAAAGATGATGATCTTATTATTATATTATGATTATTGAGATCATGATTATAAGATGAGCGGAAACTAGTTGACCAACAGTTCGTTGATAGCAGACAGGGCTGATATCCAGTACAGAACCTTGTCCAGGGAGTACATGGCGAACACAGGTCCGTCGTGGGCCTTGATGGTCTTCAGCAGCATGGGTTCCTTCCAGACATATATGTCCCCTGTGGCGGCTCCAGAGAATACCAGCTCGTCTGTCCGACCATAACACACGGACATCATCGTCTCCAGCTTCCCCAGGCTCCCAAAGATGCCTCGCTTGAACATAAGGCCCCCACCTTCAGAGACAGCACACCATTAGAAACTCAGGCATACATTAATTGATTTCAATAAACATACCATGCCTGACAAGCTAAATAGTTGTTCATAAGAAGAATTACAGGGCGGATCACTTTCCTGTGTGAAAACACCTATGGAACTATATTTTTCTTAAGGGTAGCTTTAGTGTAGCTGATTTTTTGTCTCGTGTGAAGTAATTGGTAGCTTGGTAAACTATATTTTCAGAGTATTTTCCCCAACACTGCTGATGGTATGAGAGAGACAGCCAGGGAGAACAGGAGGGCACACCTGTATGCTGCCAGAACTTGATGTGTTTGATTCCCACTGTGACCAACTTGTCCATGAGGATAGGATTACACTTCACCACAAACAGCTTGTCTTTGTGTCCCCTGGGAATAACAGAGACAGAATATCCACTTCACATTCTGTCAGCTCAAATACATGGAGCCCTAAGTTTTTCCTGGTCATTTAATGTGGTCAGGAAAAAACTTCTAACTGATTCTACAAATGTGTTATCATTAAGACAACAAACCTGAGACTTTTAGGACTATACCATAAGTTCCATTGTGCCAGGTAAGCTCAATTCAAGCGCAGCTAAAGTATTTGAAAGAAAAAATTACAATTTGAACCCAGCTTAGCTGAACTATTCTATAAAAACGTGTTTTTGTAATAACTCTAAATGTCTAAATGCACACCCCCACTGATCACACAAATAGTAGCTATCAGCCGGTGTGAAAAAGCTTTTAGTACCTTGCGGTGGCCAGCTTCTCCCCCTTCCTCCAATCCCACACGATGATAGAGTGGTGTTCATCAATGCCCACTGAGACCAGGCTCTTCCCATCCGCTGCACAGAAACAACAAGCTACTCTTAGTTTGACATCTTAACAGACATAGGGACAGAACACCCATGGACGACACATTTACAAAATATGATTTTTTTAAATTAGGAAGCATTATGGGCTTTGATCATTCAATAGGCTGGTATTGATATTAAATTCTGATAATGACATAAGTTACATGCCCAGGAAAATACATAGCCATACCAGAGAAATCAAGGGCACAAACGCCTTTCTGGTGAAAGCCCTTGAGCAGGGAGAAGCACTTCAGGGTTTGGATGTCCCACACATGGATGGCTGGGTCCCTGCCAACCTGGATTCATTCACGAAGAGGTGATTAAGATCAGTGTGTGTGTGTGTGAGAGAGAGAGAGAGAGAGAGAGAGAGAGAGAGAGAGAGAGAAGAGAGAGAGGGAGGGAGGGGGTGATTTTACATGTGTACCTGTCCAGTGGCTGCATAGTCTTTGAGCGGGTGTACAGTCAGGCTGATGATGTCATCATCGTGGCCCAGGTAAAACCTCTGACTGTGTTGCTCTCTGTTGTAGACCACGCCCACCGCTGCCACATGGTACACCACCTCCCCCGCCTGGGTGTAGAACAGGTTGTTCCTGCAGTCGTAGCCACGGTACCTACACACACACACACACACACACACACACACACACACACACACACACACACACACACACACACACACACACACACACACACACACACACACACACACACACACACACACACACACAGAAATAGGTCACACCAATAAACATAATTCTACTATATTAAGGGGAGTGAAAGCCACTTACAGTGCATTCGGAAAGTATTTAGAACCCTTCCCCTTCACCACCTTTCTTACGTTACAGCCTTATTATAAAATGTATTAAAGAAATGTTTTTCCTCATCAATCTACACACAAAACCCCATAATGACAAACTGAAAGCAGATTTTTTTAAATAAAAAATGACAAACTGAAATACCTTATTCACATAAATATTCAGACTCTATGATATGAGACTCGAAATTGAGCTCAGGTGCATCCTGTTTCCATTGATCATCTTTGAGATGTTTCTGAAACTGAATTGGAGTCCACCTGTGGTAAATTCAATTGGTAGGACATGATTTGGAAAGTCACACACCTGTCTATATAAGGTCTCACAGCTAACAGTGCAAAAACCAAGCTATTAGAAGGAATTGTCCGTAGACCTCTGAGACAGGATTGTGTCGAGGCGCAGATCTGGGGAAGGGTACCAAAACATTTCTGCAGCATTGAAGGTACCCAAGAACACAGTGGCCTCCATCATTCTTAAATGGACGACGTTTGTAACCACCAAGACTAGAGCTGGCCGCAGGGCCAAACTGAGCAATCAGGGGAGAAGGGCCTTGGTCAGCGAGGTGACCAAGAACCAGATGGTCACTCTGACAGAGCTCCAGAGTTCATCTGTGGAGATGGGAGAACCTTCCAGAAGGACAACCATCTCTGCAGCACTCCAGCAATCAGGCCTTTATAGTAGAGTGACCAGACAGAAGCCACTCCTCAGTAAATGTCACATGACAGCCCGCTTAGTGTTTGCCAAAAGGCACCTAAAGGACTCTCAGACCATGAGAAACAAGATTCTCTGGTCTGATGAAACCAAAATTGAACTCTTTGGCCTGAATGCCAAGCGTCACGTCTGGAGGAAACATGACACCAACCCTACGGTGAAGCATGGTGTTGGCAGCATCATGCTGTGGGGATGTTTTTCAGCAGCAGAGACTGGAAAACTAGTCAGGATAGAGGAAAAGATGAACGGAGCAAAGTACAGAGAGATACTTGATGAAAACGTGCTCCAGAGCGCTCCGCACATCAGACTGGGGCAAAAGTTTACCTTCCAACAGCACATCCCTAGCCGCGTCCTCAGATCATGCACAGACCAGCTGGCTGGTGTGTTTATGGACATATTCAATCTCTCCCTATCCCAGTCTGCTGTCCCCACATGCTTCAAGATGGCCACCATTGTTCCTGTACCCAATAAGGCAAAGGTAACGGAACTGAATGACTATCGCACAGTAGCACTCACTTCTGTCATCATGAAGTGCTTTGAGAGACGATTCAAGGATCATATCACCTCCACCTTGCCTGTCACCCTGGCCCCACTGCAATTTGCATACCGCCCCAATAGGTCCACAGACGATGCAATCGCCATCACACTGCACGCTGCCATATCCCATCTGGACAAGAGGAATAGCTATGTAAGAATGCTGTTCATTGACCACAGCTCAGCATTCATTTAAGCTTGAGGCCCTGGGTCTCAACCCTGCCCCGTGCGATTGGGTCCTGGACTTCCTGACGGGCCGCCCCCAGGTGGTGAAGGTAGGATAAAACATCTACACTTCGCTGATCCTCAAAATAGGGCCCCGCAAGGGTGTGTGCTCAGCCCCCTCCTGTACTCCCTGTTCACCCATGACTGTGTGGCCATGCACGCCTCCAACTCGATCAACAAGTTTGCAGACAACACAACAGTAGTAGGCTTGATCACCATCAACGACAAGACAGCCTATAGGCAGGAGGTGAGGGCACTCAGAGTGTGGTGTCAGGAAAACAACCTCTCACTCACCAAAAAGATCATCAAGGACAACATCCACCCGAGCCACTGCCTGTTCATCCTGCTACCATCCAGAAGGTGAGGTCAGTGCATCAAATCTGGTACAGAGAGACTGAAAAATTGCTTCTATCTCAAGGCCATCAAACTGTTAAACAGCCATCACTAACACAGTGAGGCTACTGCCTACATATAGACTTGAAATCATTGGCCACTCTAACAAATGTACTTTAATTATGCCACTTTAATAATGATGTTTACATATCTTGCACTACTCATCACAGATGTATATACTGTATTTTATATTTTATATTTATATGTACATATTCTTATTCCATCCCTTTACTTAGATTTGTGTGTATTAGGTATTTGTTGTGGAATTGTTCGATTACTTGTTAGATATTGCTGCACTGTCGGAACTAGAAGCACAAGCATTTCGCTACACTCGCAATAACATCTGCTAACCATGTGTATGTGACCAATACAATTTGATTGGATTTGATTTGAAGCACACAGCCAAGACAATGTAGGAATGGCTTCGGGACAACTCTTTGAATGTCCTTGAGTGGCCCAGACCTGAACCTGATCGAAGATCTCTGAAGACCTGAAAATAGTTGTGCAGCAACGCTCCCCATCCAACCTGACAGAGTTTGAGAGGATCTGCAGAGAAGAATGGGACAGACTCCCCGAATAAAGGTGTGCCAAGCTTGTAGCGGCATGCCTAAGAAGACTTGAGGCTGTAATCACTACCAAAGGTGCTTCAACAAAGTACTGAGTAGAGGGTCTGAATACTTTTGTAAATGTGATATTTCAGTTTTTTTAATACATTTGCAAAAATGTCTAAAAACATGTTTTTGCTTTGTCATTATGAGATATTGTGTGTAGACGCAGTCCATTTTAGAATAAGGCTGTAACGTTACAAAATATGGAAAAAGTCAAGGGGTCTGAATACTTTCCGGAATGGACTGTATACTGAAACAAAAATGTCAATTAATTCCTTGACTGAGTTGCCTGGGTGTTTCTGTAAAGCTGACTAGGGAAAATGACATGTTAAGATAAGACGGCTATTTTTCTGAAACTGGGAAGGTAAGGATCCTTATCTAAAAGGTACTCTAAATAAAAGCATAAAAGTTCATATGCTGTCTCAGGCCCTACATGGCCTATATAAGAGTGTCTAATAAACCCGGCGTGGGGAATTTTAATCAAATGTGCAGCATTTATTTCATCGCTCAAACACTGAAAGACTTCTGCCTCCCCCACTGTGAGGTCTTTAAGTTTTACAAAAAGGAAAGGACACTGAGGGAGTATTAGAGCTGCTACAGGGAAGTATTTAATGGCTGCTCGTGCTGAATCAGTAATGTTAACTGCTTCACACATCTTGAATTTTTTTTTGCAAAAATGATTGAAATACTACAGCTTTGAAAAGGGATTTGCATATTCCAACAGCTGACACAGACAGGCCAATTTTAGAGAGAGAGAGAGAGAGAGAGAGAGAGAGAGAGAGATTGTTTCATCGCGATGGAAACACACGATTTCCTCTCAATTCAATGCAAGACATCTGTCCTTATCACGCCATTCCAAATGGTTGAGTGTCATCTCAACCAATTTGACATTGAAAAGATGACACCTAAAACACATTCTTTCTGATGAACACTCAGTAACACAGTCAAAATGAGACCCATAAGACCTGTCATAAGAGCCCATTACCCGTGGACAAACTTCAGACGAAGAGCTTCATCTGGCCCTCTCTGGCGTTTCAGGGAGCCGACCTGCTGCTTCTTCTCTCTGCTCTGCTGCCTCAGCTGGGGAAGGTCCTCCTTATACACCTGAAACAACCACACACAGTCGTCCTTCTACACCTGCAACAACAACAGTCCCTCATATTGTACATCATGTCAACCCGCTATCATCCACTTTCCCCACAATCCCAAGCGGCTAAGGTTGACTAAATAACATGAATGGTGATCATGTTGACTTCATGCTCCTACAACACATCATATGCTTTACCGAACCATGATATGAAATAGTACAAATAACAAACAATCAACAAAATGAAAAGTGTTGCATGAGGACAAAAATGAAGTCTTAAGAGATGCAGGGACAATAATATTTTTACCCCACACTTTAAACTTTAAACAGGCAACTCATTGATCTGTCATGAAGCAGTGTTGGCACAGCCGGCCATGTATCTCCAGAGCACACATGGCAGCGCTCCGTGTGGCACCAACCCGCATCGTCACGGCAACAAATGCAGATCCAGCTGCCAGTGGAGATAAGGCATGTGATGGATGCCATGGCAACCCAGGCGTTTTCCGACAAATAAAGTCTCAGTCAGCGCTGATCCCATACAAAGCTGCTGATAGGAGCACTCTGCTATTTGAATATATTATCTCCCCTTCCGTCCGCCTCGCAGCCTCTCTCTGCTAACATCAATCAATATCAGAATATCTCCACTCGGCACCTTCACTGACTTTCAGGATGCCTCAGGATCCTCATACAGTATATGGCTGGAGGCATTCTGACTAACAACGGGCCATTCCAATTCAGATTACACTGACTAATGTGGGTTGTTCTAACAATTTATTCTCTCTCTGCCTCTTCTACTGTAGGGTATTTAAACAGGGTATTGTTTAAGCCTTGAGTAGTGTGTTCTCTTGGCTCTCATGTTTTTTTTCAGACACCAGTTTAAATGGGGCATATTCTCCTCTCATTTCATTCAACTGTCATTCTCATATATGAATATAGCATCTTCATGTGATTACCCTGTTGTCGCAGATCATTTCCCTGTGCCGCAGGAAATTCAAATGAGCCTCGTGATTTACATAAATTCACTAAAAACCCACAGTTCTCTTTTTCTCACTAGATCTCACAACTAAACTATAGTCTATCACAACAAATTTCCGATAAGAAATGATAACTTTTAAAATGATTTTATTATTTTATTACTTCGAACAAACTGGTCAAATTAAGATCCCACAACTGTACTGACACTCGTTCTTTCTCTGCATCATGTAAGACACTCTCCCTGTTCCTCATATGGAACTTTCTCAATGTCCCTCATATCGTGTATCATCTTCAACCTGATTTCACCCACTTTCTGTCTGACCCATATAGGACTCCCTCCAGTGTCTGTAAGCTCCACACACCCACCTGTCGGTCGTAGTTGATCTGTGTCTCCTGCTCAATATCAGAGTCCAGCTCCGGGACATCAGACACGTCAGAGTCAGACTCCTCACTGTTTGAGTCTGCATGGCCATCTAGAGGGAACCGATACCAGGAGACAGTGGCAGCAAGCAAACTGATTTCACTGCTGCAACAATCACTCACATAGTCATTACATTGGCTTTTGACAACAGCATGGATATTGTGTACTGTAGTCACTCTAAGGTAGATTCATCATATGAAATAATATTTCATACACAAATCTACCCAAGGACACTTCAGCACCAGCTCAACATGACAATATGGGATCTCTCATTAGAACCATACAATACATTCTGAAATCAAACCCCCAGGTTCCTCAGGCTAAATACTGTACGTACCTTGTGGTATATTGGTCTCCAGTCCTCCGTTCATGATGCCATCAGGCAGGAACTTCCACTGGAACACAGAGTGGTCAGCCCCTCCGGTGGTCAACACCCACTGCAGGTCGTGAGACCAGTGTACGTTGGTCACGTGGGCAGAGTGGCCAATGTACTTCTTGAATTTTGCCCCTGTTCACAACATCAGGGAAAGAAAAACTAGTCAAAATGAAATGAGAGAAGGGGAGTGTGTTCAACATAATTCCCTATCTCATCATTCTATATTTGCATGGGTACACATGTATTTTTTATTGTAATGACTCCAAAGTAAAAATGGCATGTTGCATATTTAGAACAAAGACATTTACTGACCTTTCTTTAGGCAGGGGAAGCGGAACAGTTTGACCAGACCAAAGTCGTCTCCAGTAACCAGCACAGCACTGCTGTAGTTGGCGTCCACAGAGTTGACGTCACTGATGTTGGTGTACTTGGGCCAGATCCCACTCACCTCTGGACCAATCACACTTGTCCACGAGCTCCAGTGGATCCCTTTTACCTCCTCCTTAGTGGTCAGGTGCTTCCCAACTTCAGGGGAGAAAAGTAGGATGGATGACAAACATTGGCAGAATGCATGTATCTTGTAAAACCAGCTTGTTGTGCGTAAATAATATTACCTTTAAATAGTGTTGTCTCTGTTACAACTCTACTAACCTAGCTGCTAAGGTTCTTAGCAGGAACTAAAAGGCAATACGTTTACTCAACAAGTATGTAAAGGTTACATAAACATGAGACTGAAGGTGTTAACAAACAAACACCCTGTTCCTGTGTTAATGAGGGGTTTAATTGGTGCAAGAAATAAACCAAATAGCAACGTAAACAAAGCCTCGAGCCGGGAGCCCTTTTCTGTCCGAAGCTTGCATCACTTGTGGAGCTCCTTTTTTAATTAGGGTCCTCAGCATGAATATTTGTGTATGTGCTTGCGCGTGTGTGTGTCACTGCATGTGCATGTGCGTGGTTTGTTAGTCTAACCCCCAGGGAAGAGGGAGCTATCTAGAATCCCTATGGGACAAGTGAAATGAGAAAATCTACCATGCTTCAACACTTGATTGACGACATGCTATTATCGTAATTAATTGACTTTCTAAGAGAATATTCCCTTGGCTTTTATAATTGCAAAATAATGCAATGTTAAAAAGACAGATAAGTGAAGCAGGAAACACAAATAAACAAACACATTGAAGTAATATGTTTGAGGTAAATGTAAGAAATTACCCTGTGATGTCAAATATTTTCCCTAATAAATAATAGGAAAATGTAGCAACCAAACTATTTTTTCCCCTCTCTCCTGTCTTCTCTGCAGCATAACCTGTTGCACTCCTGACTGTCAGTCTAGACAGTCTGCCTGCTGACACTAAACACCCTGGAGCAACGCTGAGTCACTCACTCTGACAGGGCTTTTCACACAGCTCTCCAAAAACAGTGTAGTGTAGTTTGAGAGAGAGAGGTGTGTGTGTTTGTGTTTGTGCGTGTGTGCGTGTGTGTGTGTGTGTGTGTGTGTGTGTGTGTGTGTGTGTGTGCAGACAGTGGTTATGTAGTGGCTGGGAGGCTTGTGCAGCTGACTAGAGTTTTAGACAGCGCCACCTAGAAAGCAGCCTTGCCTGGGAAGAGCCTTGCCTGTGTGACAGACAGAAGAGACAAATAAGTAGAAAACACATTGATGTTAAAGCCGGATGTGATGTGATGATTGGTGCTGCTGGTGTGTGTGTGTGTAACAATGGCTTGTTTGGCGTGGCGCTAAGCTAGCTGTGATCCACCTTCGATTCATGGACCAAATGACTGTTTACTGTCAAGCTGATTGCTGTGTGATCTGTTTACGTGCCTTCTCACAACAAGGAAACAAGAAACCGCTACATCAGATTCAATCACGGATAGTGTTCCCAGTAAGCTGAGATAATAGGAGTTATACCATGGTTATCATGGCCTAGTTCAGAGAGACACAGGGACAATTTTGTCATTATGAAGCGTTGCTTTTCTGCAAAGTGAGTCACTCTCAAAGTGACAGCAGAATCTATCAAAAGCAAAGCCAAGCTGCCAAAGCACAACATTGTCACAACGTTGCCAAAACGTGGTGGCGGCTGGTGGTGGTGATTCACTCACTTGGCATCCTGTAGAAGAGGCGTTCACCCGCACCGTCGTTGCTCTGGAGGAACTTGCTGTCGATGGACCAGTCCAGGTGGGTGATGAAGCTGGAGGACTTGTTGCACTCGCCCACCTTCTTGTAGCGCTGTGCCACGGCGTACACATCCACCAGGCCGTCATTGGAGCCCACGGCCAGGTAGCTGCCATCCGGAGAGAACTTCATCTCATGGATCACCTCCTTCCTGTCTTTAATGTGCACCACCTCCGTCATGTCCCTGGAAGGGAGAGAGGAGGGAGGGAGGGAGGGAGGGAGGGAGGGAGGGAGGGAGGGAGGGAGGGAAAAGAAGAGTGAATCCCTTGGCTCTAGGCAGGAGGCTGGCTGGCTAGCTCATCTATCTAACCAACAGTGAGCAGCAGCAGATGGACTGGGCCCATTCATTGTCATAATGACTCTGAGGCCAGCTGAAACACTGAGAGGGAGCCTCGCCACTAAACTCATCTTCCTGCTGTCTCTCTCTGAGGAGGACGCATTACAATGAACCACCACAGTCTTATCACACCTGCTGCGCCCACCCAAAAGCAATTCCGCGGGCCCAGACTTGATTAACTCATATTTCAAGGGTCATTTTAGATAGGGACATAATTATGTTTTTCTGTCTAAATTGCTCTCTGGTAATGTTAATGTTGGTACGATCACAAAAGGTGGAAGGAAGTATGTAATCACAGGACGTATAGACAGTGTGGCTTCGTATTCTTATAATGTGCTGTAATTGTGAATCATAGTGCCAGTGATGTTTGTCCCTTATCCTGACGATTATATATGGTGAACAGTAATCATAGGGAATAACCTATGGGGAATATCAATGTATACAGTGCAGTGTGTCTCAAACAGCTATATTCAACGATGAGGTTGATAAAAATTCAAAGTAACAAGTCAAACCCTTTTAAACGCACAAGCTCTCAGTCAAAATCATACAGCACAACACAACACAGCCCCAGGCAACATAAATTCATCCAATCATAAAAAGCTGCTCCTAATGCTGTAAACCCGTTCTTTTCCGATAGACTAAATGCAAATCAGGAGCACTGTTCACTTCAAAGTGCAGAGTGAGGATTAGCCACTTCAAAACGTATTGATTAACAGCGCTGCGGACCAATTTACTATAACCTAATGGAAAGTGCCAGCATACCAACTGAATCTGCTGGGGAGTAAATTAAACTGGGGCCTTCAGTCAGGCTTTAAGTGATGAATTCAGCATCTCATTTGAAGGCTGTTAAAACCAGAGGTTTCGGCCCATGGCGGCACTGTAGGCTGGGTTGCATAACTTTATGGCCCTTCTTTACGAGATGTATCTGAAGAGTTTGATGCTGGAAATACTTTTGCCAGCTTTGCTATAATGCAAGTACTTATGAAAGCTACCCAACCAAAGTTTTTTTTTAAATGCAAGTACTTATGAAAGCTAACTAACCAAAGTAAAAACGTTCCTTAATTTCCTAAATTAAATTATTTTCC
The DNA here is from genome assembly GCF_034236695.1 of Oncorhynchus nerka. Lineage (NCBI taxonomy): Eukaryota > Metazoa > Chordata > Actinopteri > Salmoniformes > Salmonidae > Oncorhynchus > Oncorhynchus nerka. The sequence goes on along the minus strand of NC_088423.1, from coordinate 32,632,429 downwards.
TAAATGGCCATTTGACTACTGTGAGCTTCCACTGGGGAAAAGACACTTAAGGTAAATACACACGCTAGTGTTGCAATGTACTTTTTTGTCACAAAATGGGCGGCTCCTTGTAATACGCTCCGGGATTTAACAAGCTTGTGTATTACCTGAAAATTGAGATGCCCAGTATCATTCCTTCCCGCAGCCGTGGGGGCAATGTAGTCTGCTTGGCTCCTTGATCTGATCTATAGGCTATGTAGGCTATTCATCAAAGTAGCCTATTTTGCATTGATAACCAAATGTAAATAATCTCAGCGACTGTTCAAACAGTAAACCAAAACAACACAAATCCACCCAAAAGGGTATTTTGTTTATGGGTAATAACAAGTGATTCCAGGCTATTGTGAAATGGTAGAAACTGCTGTAGCCAACTAGCTAGCCATGTGCTTTTCCTCCATGACCAAAACACGATGTTCTATTTTTAGCTGATATCATAATGAATACAACAGCAGCATATCAAACTGGGATACTGTTTTAGGTTACACCAGCAAGTATAAGAATATACACCACCGGTCAAAAGTTTTAGAACACCTACTCATTCAAGGGTTTTTCTTTATTTTTACTAGTTTCTACATTGTAGAATAATAGTGAAGACATCAAAACTATGAAATAACACATATGGAATCATGTAGTAACCAAAAAAGTATTAAACAAATCAAAATATATTTTATATTTCAGATTCTTCAAAGTAGCCACCCTTTGCCTTAATGTCATCTTTGCATGCTCTTGGCATTCTCTCAACCAGCTTCATGCGGTAGTCACCTGGAATGCATTTAAATTAACAGGTGTGCTTTCTTAAAATGTAATTTGTGGAATTTCTTTCCTTCTTAACGCGTTTGAGCATTAAGGTAGGGGGGTATACAGATGATAGCACTATTTCGTAAAAGACCAAGTCCATATTATGGCAAGAACAGCTCAAATAAGCAAAGATAAACGATCATTACTTTAAGACTTGAAGGTCAGTCAACACGGAAAATGTCAAGAACTTTGAAAGTTTCTTCAAGTGCAGTTGCAAAAACCATCAAGTGCTATGATGAAACTGGTTCTCATGAGGACCAGAGTATTGAAAGACCAAGAGTTACCTTCTGCTGCAGAGGATAAGTTCATTAAGAGTTATCAGACTCAGAAATTGCAGCCTAAATAAATGCTTCACAGAGTTCAAGTAACAGACACATCTCAACATCAACTGTTCAGAGGAGACAGTGTGAATCAGGCCTTCATGGTCCAATTGCTGCAAAGAAACCACTATTAAAGGACACCAATAAGAAGAAGAGACTTGCTTGGGCCAAGAAACACGAGCAGTGGACATTAGACTGGTGGAAATTTGTCCTTTGGTCTGGAGTCCAAATTTGAGATTTTTGGTTTCAACCGCCGTGTCTTTGTGAGACGCGGTTTCGGCCCATGAGGGTGATCGGAGTGAGGGTGATCGGATGATCTCCGCATGTTTATTTCCCACCGTAAATCATGGAGGAGGAGGCATTATGGTGTGGGGGTGCTTTGCTGGTGACATTGTCTGTGATTTACTTAGATTTCAAGGCACACTTAACCAGCATGGCTACCATAGCATTCTGCAGCGATACACCATCCCATCTGGTTTGGGCTTAGTGGGACTATCATTTGTTTTTAAACAGGACAATGACCCAACACACCTCCAGGCTGTGTAAGGGCTATTTTACCAAGAAGGAGCGTGGTGGAGTGCTGCATCAGATGACCTGGCCTCCACAATCCTCCAACCTCAGCCAAATTGAGATAGTTTGGGATGAGTCGGAGCGCAGAGTGAAGGAAAAGCAGCCAAAATGTGCTCTACATATGTGGGAAATCCCTTCAAGACTGTTGGGGAGAACGCCAAGAGTGTGCAAAGCTGTCATCGAGGCAAAGGGTGGCAACTTTGAAGAATCTGAAATATAAAATATATTTTGATTTGTTTAACACTTTTTTGGTTACTACATGATTCCATATGTGTTATTTCATAGTTTTGATGTCTTCACATTTATTCTACAATGTAGAAAATAGTAACACAATTAAGAAAGACCCTTGAATGAGTAGGTGTTCTAAAACATTTGACCGGTAGTGTACATATATTTTTTTAAATTATAACTCAGATTATTTCACATGCAGATGTGGGAGGCTAAAAAACTTAGCTAGCTTGCTATGTTTTTAGACAGGTTAAAGCCTGCTAGCCAGGCTGCCAGCTAGCTAATACTAGCAAGGGAAGATTACTTTTCCTTGCTATCACAAAATAAAAAAAAGTTAAATATGTAAATAATATGCTATCACCTATCACCCCCTTGTGAATGGGAGTGGGACTGGTGAGGATATTATGTTACCAAAAGGTGTCCGCTGCTCCAAAAATCCCACTCCTCCCACGCGCACCCACGCACTAGATCACCGGAGGGAAGCTTGTAGTAACCTTTAAGGTGGGTAATAGGAGATGCGAACTTGTAGCAGTAAAGGTGGGAGGTGATGGTCCTATACCCGATAGGAGAGTCTGTACTGAACACTGAGCTCTAAAGCAGATTATGAAAGGAGTGCTTGTTGTACTCCTTTGTAAAATTAGTCTAGGGACTACAGGTGTGGTAAGTGGTGCCTGTATTTGGGAACTAAATGTGCAAGACAGTGCGTGCTGTACTGCACTTGCCTCTAGGGACTAAAGGAGGTAGTGATATGGAAGGTGGGAGTTTGTTGTACCTGACACTCGGACCTAAAAGTGTTTGTTTGTGGATGTTTTCTGTAACTGTGAGCTACACGTGTGTGAGTGAGTGGGTGTTAGTTTAACTGACTCTAGGGACTAAAGGTAGGTAGTGAAGGTACATTTTAGCAGTACCTGACTCGGAGCACGGTGAAGGAGCCGTCCTTCATGCCCAGAGCGAGCTGAGAGCCATCGTTGCTGAAGGCCACACTGCGGACTGCCTCCTCCATGTTACAGCGAGCAATCAGGGCATGGTCTGCCAGGCTCCACAACCTGAGAACACCACACATGCAGGCATGCACGCACGCAGCCACGCACAAACACACACATGCACACACACGCACAAACACACACACAGTCATAACCAATTAGCACAGTTTCAACTATGAACATGGCTTCTGGAGCCACACCCATTAGAAAGTATTAAGTGAAGAAGATATCAGTAGCAGCTAAGTGACTAAGACAGACGTTTTAATGAGCTAGTTACTGCTGCGGGGTGAGGGCTTGAATTAAGGGTTACACTTTATTTTAACAGTCCGTAATAAACCATTTATAAAGCATTTACAAAAAGATTGCATAATGGTTACGGTTGGGTTAGGTTATGTTATGTTAAGGGTTAGGGTTAGATAGCGCTCACTTTAGATTAGGGACTGCAAAAATACTTTACTTATGATTAATAGATGGTTTATAAATGTGGGCATAATGATTAATGTATGGTTTATTAGGGACCATTAAAATAGATAATAAGTGTTACCAGGCCCACAGAGAACTCTGTCTCTCCTGGTAGAAAGGGGTTGTGTGTGGCTTCATTATCAAGTGTCTGTCCCCTGCACAGGCTGGCACTGTGACTTTTCTATAGCTAGCGCTGAACTCTGGGCTAGAACTGTCCCGGTTAGAAATGTGTAGAACAGTGTCTGACAAGGAGAACCAGTGAACCAAGAAGGATGAGTAGTACTACTGGTCAGGGTTCACTGAGTGTATGTAATTAAGATGAAAAGTCTGGATGAAGTGGTACATTAAAATAGAATGAACAGGGATGGTGGCCTGGGTAAACTGAGAAAGGATAAATTAGGGAAGAAAGCTCTGATGATAACTACTGGGTCTATAAAGATGCTAGTGTAAAGATGCTTCTGAGGGAGCTGATGTATGAGCTAAATTACTGCTGGAGTTAAGACTGACCGTACAGATCGGTCATCACTGCCGGTCACAGCAAGCGGCTTCTTGGGGTGGACGTCCAGAGCCCAGAGCTCTCCCTCACAGTGACCCTGCATGATGAGCAGAGGCTTGTCTCTGTCCCGAACCATCACCTCAAAGATCTCACTGTCCTGCGTCCCCGCCAGGATACGGTCTGCCCTCCAACACACACTACGGATAGACAGCCCTGAGAGGGAAAGAGAGGGAGGAGGGAGGGGGAGGGATGGATGGAGGGAGAGAAAAAAAGAAAGAGATATGGAGAGAGACAGAAGATGAGAAAGACACCGCAAATAATGAATGCTCTGTCGTGTAAAACCAAAAAAGGGGATTGAATACAATCACACCCGTTCTTCAGCTCTTCAGCAGGTGATGAAGGGTAGCATCTAATCCATTTCATTGTGTATTACACTTCAATCCAGAGATAGAAACTATTACGTTCAGACAACTTTCAGGTGGCAAGTTTTTCACAGAGTGATGTGTGACTAATACAGGTAGACTTTCATTTTAGGAGAGAGAAATGAAGTAGACAACTCTAGAGGGAGGAACAGATTGAGCTGCTACAGTGAAGGCACTTCAAGCAACAAGACATCAGCAAGACATCACCCAATGCAAGACATCACCCAATGCAAGACATCACCCAATGCCCCTCATTAATACTAAATAGTCTTTAACTCAGTCAGGAAAAGCACAGCTACAAATCCTCAGGCTCTTCCTAAAACAACACCTCACTAACATCACACAATATGAAAAATATATATAAAAATACATGGCAACCAGAAACCAGCTACAGCCAATATAGAGATGTAGGATCTTAATTTTAGCCAGTTTGCTACAGCAGAAAAATAATCCTGTAGCAACAGGAAATGTGAATTATAATTAATGTACATTTTTGTAGGGGTTCATGAATGTTTTGTTAGGGCAAATCAAGTCTGAAATTTCAAAATGGCAATTACACATTTTAGAAGCCTTTTAAAAACTCAAATACACTACAAAAGTGATCAAATTAAGATCCTACATCTGTATAGGCTAACAGAATACCTCGCAACCGAAACCAGTCTCATAATCTGTGTGTATGGACAGAATCCCTGGCAACCGGAGTAACATGAACTAGAGTTAATTGGCTGCACAATACACTTCAGCTTTGACACCCTGGGGGGGATAACCATTTCTAAAAAGTAATTAATGTGGATTCTTATCTCAGATTTCCTCTCACTAAAACTGATCCATAGTTAGGAATCAAACCTTCACTGGGACTCAAACTTTCAAGAACAGAAGTAGGAAATCCCTTAATACGGAGGATACAAAAATCATTGGGAGCACGTTCTAATCTAGAGCCACAAACTGTTACGAAGGTTTTTGGCATTTCTACTAATTTCTCAGATTTGGTCCTTCTGTACATACCGACACGTACACTACGGTCACAAGACGCAGGCCTTCTTATTGTCCCTAGAGTCAGGGCTTTCTCCTATAGAGCTCCATTTTTATGGAATTATCTACTCAGAATTATCTATACTCAGCCTTGTCTCAGGGTAGTAAATTGGTGGTCTGTTGATATCCCTCTAGTGGTGTGGGGGCTGTGCTTTGGCAAAGTGGGTGGGGTTATAATCCTGCCTGGTTTGCCCTGTCCGGGGGTATCGTCGGATGGGGCCACGGTGTCCTCCGACCCACCTCTGTCTCAGTTTCTATGCTGCAATAGTCTATGTGCCGGGGGGCTAAGGTCAGTCTGTTACATCTGGTGTAATTCTCCTGTCTTATCAGGTGTCCTGTGTGAATTTTATTCTCTCTCTCTCCCTCTCTCCCTCCCCTCCCAGAGGACCTGAGCTCTAGGATCATGCCTCAGGACTAGCTGACCTGATGACTCCTGGCTGTCCCCAGTCCACCTGGTCAACTGTTCTGACTGCGGCTAGGGAACCCTGACCTGTTCACCGGACGTGCTTCCGTGTCCCGGACCTGCTGCTTTGACTCTCTCTCTCTTTACCGCATCTGCTGTCTTGACCTCTGAATGCTCGGCAATGAAAAGCCAACAGACATTTACACCTGAGGTACTGACCCTGCTGGTCATCTATGAACGTTTGAACATCTTGAAGAACAATCTGGCCTTAAATGGCCATGTACTCTTATACTTTCTACCCGGCACAGCCAGAAGAGGAATGGCCACCCCTCAGAGCCTGGTTCCTCTTTAGGTTTCTTACTAGGTTCTTGCCTTTCTAGGGAGTTTTCCTAGCCACCGTGCTTCTACATTTGCATTGCTTTGGGGTTTTAGGCTGGGTTTCTGTGTAGCACTGTAAAAAGGGCATTATAAAGACATTTGATTGACTTGTGTTTGGAAAAGATGGGTTGCCTGTTTTGCATGTTATTTTGACATTAATACGGGTCACATATCACTTTGCAAACAATGTAAATAAATAAATAATAATAATAGAGTTAATAAAGTATTTTTTGCTTCTTGAGTAAGGCAGCTCCAAATTGCAGGTGTTTCAGCCTAGCTCAGTGATTTCTGTGGTGGGGTGGGGGGGGCAGCCAGAGGAAAATACGGAGCATAGCGGTTGGTAATGTTCTCTAGTTGCGACGTGATTGGGTAATGTTCTCTAGTTGCGCCGTGATTGGCTCAGTGTTCTGTCACTTATGGGGACACTATGTCCCCAGCAAATCTAAGGGTAGAGCTCAAAAATTCCAGCCTCTTGGGTGCTACCATAGAGTTATATTAGAAGTGCCCATCCAAGAAGTCTCAAGGTCATTGGCCACAGATAAAATGATGTCAAATAATGTTATATCTACAGCAGCTTTGATTGGACTGTTCATATCAACATCATACTTTCAAAAGTCATGAATCAAGTAGACAATCTACTGGCAAATGCTTTTTAATCCTTGTCATATGAAGAGAAATAATGAAGAGAAATCTATCGGTGCTTATTGGCCATTGGACATAAACACTACACAACAAGTTGGAAATCGCAAATTCAACAGTGAGTAATTTAGAAGGAATCAGTTGCTAACTGCAAGCATCACAAAGCAATCGCTGGTCTGCTATTCAGTGGAGTAGGTGTGTGGTCCCAAGTCTGAAAAAGCTTAAAAACATTCAGCATTGGCCATGCTGTCAATCCAGCATGACTTCTGCCACGCTCAAAACAACTGGAAACTCAGAAATGAGAAATCTGACTTCAGTGAGTTCCAGAAAACTGGGAACTCTGAAAATAGGTTTTGAACGTTCATCCAACTCGGAATTGCAAGTCGGGAACTCGGGCCTCTTTCTAGAGCTCTGACCTGAAGATCACTGATGATGAATCATGATTCAACCTGGTTATTTTCCTGAGTTCCCAGTTGTCTTGAAAGCTCCATAAATCCAGAGAATGCCAGACTTTGATGACAAAGTTTGATGACAAAATTTGCCCCATGAAGGACAGCCGCGCCACCTTCCTGTTCAAGTGACTACAGCACAACAAGGTGAGTCCAAAAATGTCTTGTATGCTGTTGCATAAATTATGTAATATCCCAGGGAGATATGTATACTCTAGCTAAGAAAGTAATACTACGTGTATGTTGTGTAGTAAGTTGTTAGTAGCCCATGTGCCTCACCCTAATAATTTGGTCCCTTTCCCCTCTTAATTTCACCTACTGTTCTGACTTGGTGGTGCACATGTAGCCTATAGCCTGTTTTAGATAAATGTAATCATTGAATATTGTAATCATCATTGTCTGCTTATATGCCCCCTTTATTTATCCTACGGTTCTGACTTGATGTACAGAGAGAACAATGTAAGAACGGCCATTGTTCTGAATCCTGTCGCTGTACGCTTCAAAAGTGCTGATCAAATAGAGCGGCACATTTTGCTCTTAATTGTAATCAGAGGGTTCATATAAATACTATGCATGCCAATCTCTCTTCGCTCTCTTCTCTTCTTTTTACAAGAAACATGAATGTGTCAAAAATCCCAAATTGTTTGCATAGTCAAGTTACACACAGCTCTGACACACACACTTATCCCACCAGACATGCCACCAGGGGTCTTTTCACAGTCCCCAAATCCAGAACAAATTCAAGAAAGCGTACAGCATTATATAGAGCCCTAATTGCATGGGAACTTCCTTCTATCTCATATTGCTCAAATTAACAGCAAACTTGGTTTAAAAAAAACAGATAAAGCAACACCTCACGGCACAACGCCTCTCCCCTATTTGATCTAGATAGTTTGTGTGTATGTTTTGATATGTAGGCTACATGTGTCTTTAAAAAAATGTATGTAGTTCTGTCCTTGAGCTGTTCTTGTCTATTGATATTCTGTATTACTCATTCTGTATTATGTCATGTTTCATGTTTTGTATGGACCCCAGAAAGAGTAGCTGCTGCTTTTGCAACAGCTAATGGGGATCCTAATTAAATACCAAATACCAAATTGTTGCATTGACTACGTCTGTCCCATTAATGTCTTAATCTAAATGACGTATTGCCTCTTATCTGCTCGTCGTTCCCTGCCATAGTTTGTACATCTCAATTGTCAGTAGAAACCACATTTATTTAAGCAAGTCAGCCATATCAGCAATGTTTTTTATATATCAGCAATGTTTTTTTTAAAGGCAGTAAATGAGGCTGAATGAACTATTTTACTACAAGACAAGGCTCCGCTGATAGCCAGGTGTAGCAGTGGTAAGGTGTTGGGACTGCTGTTGGGACAGCTTTATGTAGGCCCTAACAGTTTGTGGGCACCGATATAGTGGAATTAATCAAATCAAATCAAAGTTTATTTGTCACGTGCGCCAAATACACCTTACAGCGAAATGCTTACTTACAGGCTCTAACCAGTAGTGAAAAAAAGGTATGAGGTCAAATCAAATCAAATTGATTTGTCACATACACATGGTTAGCAGATGTTAATGGTCACATACACATGGTTAGCAGATGTTAATGCGAAATGCTTGTGCTTCTAGTTCCAACAATGCAGTAATAACCAACGAGATGTCATAAGGTGAATGCACCAATTTGTAAGTCGCTCTGGATAAGAGCGTCTGCTAAATGACTTAAATGTAAATGTAAATGTAATCTAACCTAACAATTCCAAAACTACTACCTTATACACACAAGTGTAAAGGGATAAAGAATATGTACATAAAGATAAAGATAGATGAACAATAGGTTAGTAAAGAAATAAAACAACAGTAAAAAGACAGGCTATATACAGTAGCGAAGCAATAAAAGTAGCGAGGCTACATACAGACACCGGTTAGTCAGGCTGATTGAGGTAGTATGTACACGTAGATATGGTTAAAGTGACTATGCATATATGATGAACAGAGAGTAGTGTATTGTTTAGTGTTGTGTAGTGTTGTGTAGTGGCTTTAAAAAAATGTTTTTGCTCCACAAACATTTACATGTTAAAATTGCCACTGGTTACAATACTTTGACTGGCCAACAAACACCCAACAAAGCCATTATCTAATCCCAGGGTGTACCCGGTGTCTGTGGGGCTTTCAGATATTAGTATTCCCCACCGCTGGGGCTGGCTGGGGACACAGAGCTTTTCTCTGCTTTAACCACAGACAGCCAGGCAGCCACTGCTCAGAACAGAGGAGGAGAACAGAGGGGCAGAGGAAGGGAAGAGAGAAGACCCTCATTGATAATACATGAGTGCCACTGATGGTTTCCTCAATTTAGCAGGAGGCATAGAGCAACAGGAATCCACATGAAAATGCTATGAAAAAGGGGAGTTTACTAAATGTCATCTGTCAAAGGTTTCGATTTTTTTTTGTGATCTTAACTTCTCTATTCTGTTTTATCCATACCTCATAGTCAAACTCTCTCAGGCCCCTAGAATATAACCATCTTTCGTTTCTCTGTCTGATTGGACTAACATGGCCTGCTCCGGCTCAGATGAATGGAAATGGATGAGTGGCATATTTGAACTTTAGTGGTCTCTCTCTCTGTCGGTCTCTCTCTCTGTTGGTCTCTCTCTCTGTCGGTCTCTCTCTCTGTCGGTCTCTCTCTCTGTCGGTCTCTCTCTCTATCGGTCTCTCTCTCTGTCCTCTGTATCTGTTCCCAGTCAACAGATGTCAATGATACATCCACAGGGACAGGCTAATAAATCATCATGGCAGGGCTCTCAATGAGCTAAACACACATCGGCCTCTATTAGGCAGCACAAACACACTGACTGAAGTGACCTACACATTTTCCCTGGTTACAGTATTTTACCCCCTGTACAAATACATCAGTGTCTGGATCGACCTATTCACACACCTCTGCCACAGAAGCGTGGACTCTGACCCTTAAATCCATAGACAGCACAGTGCACACACAACCCTGTGTGCTTAGATGGATCTCCTCATAAGCACGTGCCTCTTATCCTCTGTCTCTCCATCACCCAGCTACCCTAATTACCCATCATACCCCAGGGACAAGCACAAACATGCAGACTATGACATGGTTTGATCAGCTGTGGCCCCTGACGTCCCCCACGAGCCTATGAAGGGCCTGCCTGCAAATGCACACAGCTTAGACTGTGATGTTTAATTGATGAGAGGGCTAACACTCACCAGCCATTTAGCCCCATGCTACCTTCACACCTGCTCCTGTCTGTATCAATTCAAGTATTGAATACAGAATAGGGCTGGAAATTGCCAGGGACCTCACGATACGATATTATCACGATACATAGCTGCCGATACGATATGTATTGCGATTTTTCCGATTCTATAATTGTGTTCATTGTCCTTAGCTTATGCCTGCCCATACCATAACCCCAGAACTATGACAACAGTCAACCGCTCACCCACACAACGCCATACACGCTGCCTGCCATCACCCTGGTACAGTTGAAACCGGGATTCATCCACGAAGAGCATACTTCTCCAGCGTGCCAGTGGCCATTGAAGGTGTGCATTTGCCACTGACGTCAGTTCCGATGCCAAACTGCAGTCAGGTCAAGACCCTGCTGAGGACGATGAGGCACGCAGATGAGCTTCCCTTAGATGGTTTCTGATAGTTTGTGCAGAAAGTATTTGGTTGTTTAAACCCACAGTTTCATCAGATTTCTGAGTGGCTGGTCTCAGACCATCCCGCAGATGAAGATGGCTGATGTGGAGGTCTTGGGCTGGCATAGTTACACATGGTTTTGCGGTTGTGAGGCCGGTTGGATGTAATGCCAAATTCTCTAAAACGACGTTGGAGGCAGCTTATGGTAAATAAATGAACATTCAATTTTCTGGCAACATCTCTAGTGGACATTCCTGCAGTCAGCATGCAATTGCACGCTCGCTCAAAACTTGAGACATCTGTGGCATTGTGTTGTGTGACAAAACTGCACCTTTTAGAGTGGCCTTTTATTGTCCCCAGCACAAGTGACACATGTTTAATGATCATGCTGTTTAATCAGCTTCTTGATATGCCACACCTATCAGGTGGATGGATAATCTTGGCAAAGTAGAAATGCTCACTATCAGGGATGGAAACAAATTTGTGCACACCATTTGAGAGAAATAAACTATTTGTGCGTTTGGAAAATTTCTGGGATCTTTTATTTCAACTCATGAAACACTTTACATGTTGTGTTTATATTTTTGTTCAGTATAATGTCGTCCAAAATGATATTGCGATATGTTACTGTACGATCATACATCACAGGTAGAGCCAACCAACATGGACATATCACATTTCATCTGTATGCAGTCGGGGTTACAAACTGCATAACCACATTTTGACACGAATGCAAAGAAAGAGGTGAATACCAGAAAGAAATACCCAAAATAAATTGCAACTTTTTATGAGGCCATTGACTTTAAAGCCTCATTGTTTGGGATGATCAGAAGTGTGACTTGGGGATATAAGTCTTGCACTAACTTTAGCATCATTAGCTTATGCAATTGGCCTTTTAATTAGAACCATTATATATTATCACCAAGAGCTGGTAGTTAAACCAGGTTCCCGAGGCCTACCTTTATACCCCTGCTCAGCCTCCCGAAGGTCGATCTTGGTGATAGGCTTGAAGTCCAGATCCCAAAGCCTGACACAACCGTCACGTCCCCCCGTGGCGAAGCCCTCCTCACAGGCATACATGCTGAAGATCCCAGCCTACACACAGTGCAGTCAACTTTAGTCATAGGCAGGGGGATTATCAAAGTTCTGTGCTTAGAAAAAGGTACTTGGAAAGGGATATGATTTCAATGGGAATGTGGGTCAAAAGTCTATTTCCGTATTGGAGACACAAAAAGGGGGCAAAATCATTATTTTCAATGCTTTTAAAGGCCTTAGAGATTTACAAAGAAGGTTTCAGGGTAGGGATGCAGAGGGATGGAAGGAGAATTGAGTAAGGGGGATTGAGTTGCTTCAGTGTAGGGGTGTAAGCGATTATAGGCATGAGAGGGATGGGGTTTAGCTGGAGCGGGTGTTTGGATGTCTGGAAGTGTACAATCAATGGGTCTTGAGAATTAGAGTGACGCATTTCACTCACTCCATGAGCGGCTTGCACCGTGCGTAAAAGGTTCAGTCCTTTCCACACGTAGATATCCCCATTCAACGCCCCAGAGTATGTGACATCATCTTTAGCCGATGCCACACACAAAATGGTCTGTAGATCCCCCGTCTTCCCGAATATCCCCCGTTTGGGCGTCAACGCATTGCCACAGAGAGCCCAGAACTAGAGACATAGAGAGGGGGAAGTGAGTGAAAGGAGAAGGAGAGATGAGACAGGAAATGGGAGAGATGTACAAGTAGGCATAGGTAGGGGAAGGAAAGGCGAAGCAAGATAATTAGAGAGGTGAAGAGAAAGGTGGATAAAAAAGGCAATGGGAGGAAAGAAAAAAAGAACATAAGGTGGATGATGACAGGAAAGGATAGAGGGTAGAGAGAGAGAGAACATGAGCTCAGAGATCAGCTGCTGTCACAGTGCGTTTGGAGAACCATTGCTCTAAATCACGACTGCTCATTTGCCAGCCTGATCACCTCAGGGTAGATAGCATGGGGCTTATTTCTAATAAAGCTCACAGCGGTCAGTTAAGAAGATTCTCTGTCCATGAAAGCTGTTTTATGGCCAAAAGGCACAATAGGCTCAACTATTTAGTTCTCGTACCATAACTGGATATACAAACAAAACAACAAGAAAACTGATTGTCCATTGCTACTGTGTGTGAGGCATATGTATTTACATATTTATTGTAAACTGAGGGCTCTTCTGTAAGTTCAGTGTTGTGTGTTTTTTTGTGCGCGTGTGTGTGTGTGTGTTTGTGTGCTTGTGTGTACAGTAGGAGACAGCCCTTCCGGAGGGGAATGACAGAACAGATTACTGCTTTTGACTGAATAGAAACTGGCGTCCTCCAACTGCTCTTCACGCGTACCCATTGAAAACAATATGCCCCAGTCCCCCTAACACCACTTTCTCATTCTACTGCTAGAATATCTGATAGGGCCCTACTTACTCCTCCACTGACAACATGTCATATTGTTTACGAGGTTGTTCCAAAGGCAGCTTTTAACAACAACCGTATAAACGTATGACATGTTCAATAACTTGAATAGACTGATGCCCGGCTGCACTGAGTGAGGGTGACCCATCTCAACATTGATAGCTTCTCATGTGTTATTTTTGAACTTGGCTCAAAGGTAAATGTATGGACTGACTGGACAGCACAGAGCATACCGTGTTGTTATTGTGAAGCTCACCTTTATGTGTTTTACCCCACAGCTCACCAGCCGGTTCTGCTGAAAGGGATCCCAAGATATATCGAAGATCTGAAAGACAGCCAAGCCATTAACACACATGCATTTCCTGTCCTTCGCACAGAACGCCATGTCGCACACACACACTGTGTACTCACACGTGTACTCACTACAACTGAATCAATACACAACGCACACACACACTCAAATGCCAACGTGCGCACAGCACACACAACAGCTTACCCTGTCTGAATGTCCTGTCGCAGTGGCCAGAACCTTTCCTTTCTTCCAGTCCCAAACAGACACTGTATTTTTGGCATCCAGCCCCACAGAAGCCAGCCGCTGAAAATGAGAAAAGGGGGAAACCATGAATTAATCTGCGAATAAAGGAGAGAGACTGTTTCTATTCAATAGAGGAAGATGAATACATCTTAATTAATGTACTGTAAACAGAGGCAAATAGTCATATTTTCATAATCAATGTATCTCTATGACGGGACATATGACAGAATTGTTCTATGTGACAGCTGCAGAGACGCACACAGGCAGTGCAGACATGTGCAGATAATACAGTAGGACCTTAAACAGCACTATTCAAAAAGCCTTCTTTATTTTATCACACCGGCTGTAGAAAGGAATGGAATGCAAATGGTTTCCAATTAGTCTGGCGTCAATTACCATTCATCGAGTTAATTGTTAATTACCCATTTTATGACTTAGACAAAAGAGCTTGGCCTTTAGGAACATTTGGACAACTGTCTCCGGGTGAATTTTGGGGTGACAATGAAACATTAGATAGAAAATAAATTAGACCTAAATGTAGGGATATTTCAGATTTGATGCTCCAATATAAAATAAGTATGGGCCATTCTACCGCCTACAAAAGAGAGGAGATGAATGCCAAATATTAGTTGACCTGATGTGCTGTTGATTTTACATTGAAACGGTAATGTGTGTTTCCATTAATCAATGCATTTCAGTGATAGAGAATACATTCTCTTTTCAGCAGGAAGACATGTTTTGTCATATTTGTGGTTTGCCACAACCATTCATCCACAAACCCATTTAAATCCCAACCAAACAAGACATCCATCTGTGTTATATGACATCTCCCAGAGTTGTTTACCTGCTCTACCCACAGGGGTTTCCAAGAAATCAGCCATTTAATGCATTTCAGAATGGAGCTAATAAAATGAAAAGGCCTAAATGTCTTTATGATTGACTAAGGGTCTGAGGTAAACCTTGTTTACTGCCCCTCCCTGGTTGGTCTCCATTACAATGTAGCAGTAATGTGGACTGGTGGCCAGTGGCAGGAAGTGATAAGACTTGTTGCATTAGTCCTGGTAGAATTAGCCCTGGTAGCATTAGCCCTGGTAGCATTAGCCATGGCTCTACTCACCCACTCTTCCTATTTCTCCCCCTCCCTCTCCATCCCAGACACATTCTTCACCAGCCGCAGCCTCATCTGACATGACATTGCATTTGTCAACTCCAAAACCACAATGAAGGCAATGACAACAGCTTCCTTCCTTCCTTCCTTCCTTCCTTCCTTCCTTCCTTCCTTCCTTCCTTCCTTCCTTCCTTCCTTCCTTCCTTCCTTCCTTCCTTCCTTCCTTCCTTCCTTCCTTCCTTCCTTCCTTCCTTCCTTCCTGCCCTTCCTTCCAGCCCTTCCTTCCTGCCCTTCCTTCCAGCCCTTCCTTCCTGCCCTTCCTTCCAGCCCTTCCTTCCTGCCCTTCCTTCCTTCCTTCCCTCCCTCCCTCCATCCCCTCCCTTTCCCCTTCAATCTTTCCTGTGTGTAGCCTACTGGTCTTGTATGGGGGACGTCAACAGGCTGCTGCTGCTGTAGGAGACTCTCACGGAGCCTCATACATCAAGCTAAAGGTCATAGGAGACTGGTGCTGTCCCAGCATTCCCCCCAGTAAACATGGGCCATCATGATTCATGGCAGAGCCGTATATCATCCCCAACCTGCACAGTTACCCAGCAGGCTTCACTTCTCAGCAACCCACCACCACAATACCATTCCCATGGCTATAGACTATGTGAGACATAAGGCACATTTACATATGATATAATTGGGAGAAATCTATGAATCTTATGACCCTTCAATGATGGAGCATTCACATTGCTGTGTGTCAGAGTATTGTTGTTTTTCAGTCAGACTCAGATCATCAAACAGATTTGCCTTGGTAACAGGGTGATAGTACAGGAACCCATCCACTCAGAGAAAAAGTGGATGAGAGGTGTGCATGTGTGCTTGTATGCGTGAGGTGAAGTGTGTGTGTGAAGTGGTGCGTGCTTGGCTGTGTGTGTGTGTGTGTGTGTGTGTGTGTGTGTGTGTACGTCTGCTTGTGTGCATGCTTGCTGGCATGAGGTGGTGTGTGTCTCACCTGTCCATCTGCGCTGAAAGCCAGGCAAGCCACCCCATGGGAGTGTCCGTCCTTGAGGATAGAGATGGTCTGTGCACTGAAGGTGTCCCACACACAGATGTAGGGCTCCTTCCCCACCTGACCTGTTGCCACCAGTGACCTCTCAGGATGAAGGGCAAGGCTGGAGAAACAGGAGAGGAGACATAACAGGAAATACCAGCGCAAGACATTTGGATTAAACATGTATATAAGCTGTTGCTCTTTCTGGTTAAACCATGTGCTTGACTCATTGTTGACATTAATAATCATGTCAGTATACACAGTGTTTGATACTTTGTCAATAACTATTTTCAGTCTTATGTGTACAATCTGAAAGTCATAGGTTACAGACGCCACAGTGGGTCCTTGGTAGCTCCAGGCGCCAAACCTGCCTCCCTCGTTCCCTTTCTCCATCTTTCTCTCTATCCTTCCCTCTCTCCACATGTTCCTCATTATCTCTCTATCTCCCCTCTCTCTTTCCCCCTTTCTCTCTCTGCCACCCCTCTATTTTTATATATTTATCTCTCTTTCTCTCTCTAGGGAGAGAAGAGTCCTGCTGAAGAGTACCCACAGGTCATTGTGCTCCTTTATGAAAGGTGCACCGGTGTTCTATAAATACATGAGGTTAATGGCATCATTACTGGGGCCTGCCCGAGCGTCAGACATTAGTGTGTTAGTTGCATCAGCCACACAGGGTCAGGGATCATCACACCACCAATGGACTGAGGAGAATACCGTGCTCAGTTACGCTCAACACGGTGAGCCCTCTGTGACCTTGACCATGGACACCGTACAGAGGACAAGCGGTAGCCTACCAAACTGAGCCTTGGCATTGAAAATAGTCCAATCGTAAAAATGGGTGTAAAATTACCATTTCTATCAAGAGAAATAACCTGACACTACAAAGCAGACATGGTAGTACACACTACAAAGCAGAGATGGTAGTATACACTACAAAGCAGACATGGTAGTATACACTACAAAGCAGACATGGTAGTACACACTACAAAGCAGACATGGTAGTATACACTACAAAGCAGACATGGTAGTACACACTACAAAGCAGACATGGTAGTATACACTACAAAGCAGACATGGTAGTATCCACTACAAAGCAGACATGGTAGTACACACTGCAAAACACATTTTCATGTCTTGCTCTCTCTTTCTCTTTCAACGCTTTCTCAGTCTGTGAATATCTTTCTCTCTCTGTGTGCTCCGTCTGACTGTCTCAGACTCTTTCATCTCAAAACCTCTTTCTGCATGAAGCTCATGGCTGTAAATCTGGGCTTGGAGCTCTGCCTGGAGCTGAGGCTCAGCAGAGGAGAGAATGAGGAAGTAGAGAGGGAGGAAGAAGGGATAAATAAAAGCTGTGAGAAAAGGAATGGAGGTAGGGGGAGAAATGGAGAAACCCTCATGCAATTTGAGTGAGAGAAAGACAGAATGGGAGAGAGAGCTCAACTCTACTCAGCTGACTGTTCGGGAGGTTTCCCACACAGTATGGAAGCATGCATTCCCAGACAGTCAACATCCCAGCTGGCCCTAATATAGCACATGGGGATGAGCAGAAGTGCAAAGCTAGCTGATGGAGATGGAGAGACTACGACATGAGGGCAGATTTGCTGGCTCATGTGTTTCAATGGGCTGTTGGGTTGCCAGGGTCAGGAGCAGGAGCAGAGGGACTGCACGTGAAGAGATGCATCAGAAGATGCTCCATTCATGCAGTGTGTGATGGCAACCCAGCCAGCCTGAGAGGAACTCACTGTACTGTGACTGATGGATGAACCTTCTGATTTATTGACAGCTACAATCATGATGAATGTGTTCGGGGTATTTAATGTTATGCATACAATACTGTGCAGTTTTCAATACATTCTTTGATAAGTATGTACACTATACCTTTACCAGTGGTTAGATTACATAAACAACATGAGCCAGAAAGAAAAATGTGTATTTTAAAGAGAAACCAACTTGTCTTTTTTTCACTCCAGAAAAGAACATATGTAAAATCATTATGCATACAAATTATATAATTGATGAGATCATTTATTGTACTAATGCATTATTCATAGACAAAATGCTAGTGAAGGACACAGAGTCAGTCCCAGTGGGACCGGACTGCAGTATCGGACTCCCGTCACACAAACAAACAGTAATGTGACATTCCTCTCCTCTGCAGAGTGGCACAGGGAATTCCCCAGGGGAAGGAAATCAGAGCCACAATAAAGTGATATTTTAAAAAATGAGGCAAAGCAATTAACTTTTTGTTCTGAATACAGTGTTATGTTTGGCCATTGTGGTGGCTAAGCACAGGCAAAATCCTAGAGGAAAACCTGCTTCAGTCGGCTTTCCACCAGACACTGGGAGACTAATTTACCTTTCAGCAGGGCCGAAACCTAAAACACAAGGCCAAATCTACACTGGAGTTGCAAACCAAGAAGACAGTGACTGTTCCTGAGATGCAGAGTTACAGTTTGGACTTAATTCTACTTGAAAATCTACGGCAAGACCTTAAAATGGTTGTCTAGCAATGATCAACAACCAATTCGACAGAGCTTGAAGAATTTTGAAATGAATAATGGGAAAATATTACACAATCCAGATGTGGAAAGCTCTGAGAAACGTACCCAGAAAGGGGTGTAAATGGTTGTAGTGCATTCGGAAAGTATTCAGACCCCTTGACTATTTCCACATTTTGTTACGTTACAGTCTTACTCTAAAATTGATTAAATCGTTTTTCCCCCCTCATTAATCTAAACACAATACCGCATAACGACAAAGCAAAAATCGTTTTTAGAAATTTTAGCAAATGTATTAAAATTTAAAAAAAAAGAAATATCTAATTTACATAACAATTCAGACCCTTTCCTCAGTACTTTGTTGAAGCACCTTTGGCAGCGATTACAGCCTCAAGTCTTCTTGGGTCTGACGCTACAAGCTTGGCACACCTGTATATGGAGAGTTTCTCCAATTATTCTCTGCAGATCCTCTCAAGCTCTGTCAGGTTAGATGGGGAGTGTCGCTGCACAGCTATTTTCAGGTCACTCCAGAGATGTTCGATCGGGTTCAAGTCTGGGCTCTGACTGAGCCACTCAAGGACATTCAGAGACTTGTCCTGAAGCCACTCCTGCGTTGTCTTGGCTGTGTGCTTAGGGTCGTTGTCCTGTTGGAATGTGAACCTTCGCCCAAGTCTGAGGTCCTGAATGCTCTGGAGCAGGTTTTCATCAATGATCTCTCTGCACATTGCTCCATTAATCTTTCCCTTGATCTTGACTAGTCTCCAAGTCCCTGCAGCTGAAACATATTCCCACAGCATGATGCTGCTACCACCATGCTTTACCGTATGGATGGAGCTAGGTTTCCTCCATACGTAACGCTTGGCATTCAGGCCAAAGAGTTCGATCTTGGTTTCATCAGACATAGAATCTTGTTTCTCATGATGCCTTTTGACAAACTCCAAGCGGGCTATCATGTGCCTTTTACTGAGGAGTGGCTTCCGTCTGGCCACTCTACCATAAAAAGGCCTGATTGGTGGAGTGCTGCAGAGATGGCTGTCATTCTGGAAGGTTCTTCCATCTCCGCAGAGGAACTCTGGAGCTCTGTCGGAGTGGCCATCAGGTTCTTGGTCACCTCCCTGACCAAGGCCCTTCTCCCCCGATTTCGCAGTTTGGGTGGGCGGCCAGCTCTAGGAAGAGTCTTGGTGGTTCGAAAGTTCTTCAATTTAAGAATGATGGAAGCCACTATGTTCTTGGGGACCTTCAATGCTGTAGACATTTTTTGGTTCCCTTCCCCAGATCTGTGTCTAGACACAATCCTGTGTCTAGAGCAATTCCTTCGACCTCATGGCTTGGTTTCTGCTCTGACATGCACTGTCAACTGTGGGACCTTATATAGATAGGTGTGTGACTTTTCGAAAACTATGTCCAATCAATTCAACTTACTCTAATCAAGTTGTAGAAACATCTCAAGGATGATCAATGGAAATAGGAGCTCAATTTCGAATTGCATAGCAAAGGGTCTGAATACTTATGTAAATAAGGTATTTCTGGGTTGTTGTTTTGTTATAAATTTACAAAAAAATATATAAACCTGTTTTTGCTTTGTTGTTATGGTGTGTAGATAGATGAGGAAAAAAAATATTGAATCAATTTTAGAATAAGGCTGTAACGTAACAAAATATGGAAAAAGTCAGGGGGTCTGAATACTTTCGCAATGCAATGTATGTAAATGTCATATTTCTGTATTTTTCGAATATATTTTTTTAAAATGTCCACTGCCCGCCGGCGCCATATGTGAACAGCATGAGCTAATGTGAGCCAATATGTCTGATCTAACACACAATTCACTAACAACAACCAACCTGCTGACAGCATGGTTGCCTTGACAACTGGACAGCCAAGGACACAGGAATCAAGATTAAGAATGAAAGTCTAACCAGAGGTGAAGTATCAGCAGACATGCACAACAAACCTCACCTACACATGAGCAAACCATGCTCAACCAACAAAATGTCCTACAAAATATATCCTTATGTAGCATACTGATTTCTGTTAAGAACACAATATTGTGATAGATTGAAGGGTAGAGAGCCTTCAGAAGGTATTCATACCCCTTCACTTATTCCAAATTTTGTTGCATTACACCCTGGATTCAAAATGGATTACATTTTTTTTCCACCTATCTACACACAATACCTCATAATGACGAAATGAGAACATGTTTTTAGAAATTTGTGCAAATGTATTGAAAATGAAATTCAGAAATATCTGATAAATCTTAATACTTTGTAGAAGCACCTTTGGCTGTGACTACAGATTTGAATCATCTTGGGATTGTCTGTATCAGTTTTGGACATCTGCATTTGGCATTTTCTTCCTTGCAGATTTTCTCAAGCTCTGTTAAGTTAGATGGGAGAGTGGAGGTGAACAAATCCTTCAAGTCTTTTCACAGATTGTCAATGGGATTCAAATCTGGGCTTTGGCTGGGCCACTCAAGGACTTTCCAGCGTTACTTTGGCTGTATGCTTGGGGTCATTGTCCTGTTTGCCCCAGGTCTAAGGTTGTTTGCAATCTGAAGCAGGTTCTCAAAGATGTGCATCTCAGCCAAGGAACTCTGTAGTTCTGTCAGAGTGGCCATTTGGTTCTTGGTCAACTCCCTGACCAAGGTCCTTCTTGCCCAGTTGCTCAGTTTGGTCGGATGGCCAGCTCTAGGCAGTCTGGGCAGTTACATATTTTTTCAATTTCCCAGTGAGACCACCATGTTCTTGGAAACACTCTAGAAATTGTTTTATTCCCTTCCCCAGATATATGTCTCATCACAATTATATCTAGGAGACCTACAGACAGTTCCTTGGACTTCGTGGTATAGTCTCTGCTCTGACATGCACTGTCAACTGTGGGGCCTTATATAGACAGGTATGCTTCTTTCTAAATCATGTCCAAACAATTGGATTGGTCACACGTAGACTCCAATAAAGTTGTAGCGACATCTCAAGGATGATCAAAGGAAATTGGATGCACTTGAGCTCAACTTGCAGTGTCATAGCAAATGGGTGGGAATATTTATGTAAAAAATGGAATAATGTGCTCACTTTGTCATTATGGGGTATGTTTTTATTTATTTCACCTTTATTTAACCAGGTAGGCAAGCTGAGAACAGGTTAATTTACATTTACAACTGCGACCTGGCCAAGAAAAAGCAAAGCAGTTCGACACATACAACAACACAGAGTTACACATGGAATAAACAAACATACAATAATACAGTAGGGAAAAAAGTATATATACAGTGTGAGCAAATGAGGTAAGGGAGGTAAGGTAGTTGGATGGGCTATTTACAGATGGGCTATGCATAGGTGCAATGATCTGTGAGCTGCTCTGACAGCTGTTGCTTGAAGTTGGTGAGGGAGATAAGAGTCTCCAGCTCAGCAACTTTTGCAGTTCGTTCCAGTCATTGGCAGCAGAGAACATGAAGGAAAGATGACCAAAAGAGGAATTGGCTTTGGGGGTGACCAGTGAAATATACCTGCTGGAGCGCGTGCGGGTGGGTGCTGCTATGGTGACCAGTGGACTGAGATAAGGTGGGGCTTTACTTAGAAAAGACTTGTAGATGACCTGGAGCCAGTGGGTTTGGCGATGAGTATGAAGCGAGGGCCAGCCAAGGAGAGCGTAGAGGTCGCAGTGGTGGGTAGTATATGGGGCTTTGGTGACAAAATGGATGGCACTGTGATAGACTGCATCCAATTTGTTGAGTAGAGTGTTGGAGGCTATTTTGGAAATGACATTGCCGAAGTCAAGGCTCGGTAGGATGGTCAGTTTTACGAGGGTATGTTTGGCAGCATGAGTGAAGGATGCTTTGTTGCGAAATAGGTGATTCTAGATTTAATTTTGGATTGGAGATGCTTAATGTGGGTCTGGAAGGACAGTTTACAGTCTAACCAGACACCTAGGTATTTGTAGTTGTCCACATATTCTAGGTCAGAACCGTCCAGAGTAGTGATGCAGGTGCGGGCAGTGATCGGATGAACAGCATCCATTTAGTTTTATTTGCGTTTAAGAGCAGTTGGAGGCCACGGAAGGAGAGTTATATGGCATTGAAGTTTATCTGGAGGTTAGTTAGCACAGTGTTCAAAGAAGGGCCAGAAGTATACATAATGGTGTCGTCTGCGTAGAGTTGGATCAGAGAATCACCAGCAGCAAGAGCGACATCATTGATGTATACAGAGAAGAGAGTCGGCCCGAGAATTTAACCCTGTGGCACCCCCAATAGAGACTGCCAGAGGTCCGGACAACAGGCCCTCTGATTTGACACACTGAACTCTATCAGAGAAGTAGTTGGTGAACCAGGTGATACCGTTATTTGAGAAACCAAGGCTGTTTAGTCTGCCGATAAGAATGTGGTGATTGACAGAGTCGAAAGCCTTGGCCAGGTCGATGAATACGGCTGCACAGTATTGTCTCTTATCGATGGTAGTTATGATATCGTTTAGGACCTTGAGCGTGGCTGAGGTGCACCCATGACCAGCTCGGAAGCCAGATTGCATAGCGGAGAAGGTACGGTGGGATTCGAAATGGTTGGTGATCTGTTTGTTAACTTGGCTTTCAAAGACCTTAGAAAGGCAGGGTAGGATAGATATAGGTCTGTAGCAGTTTGGGTCTAGAGTGTCTCCCCCTTTGAAGAGGGGGATGACTGCTGCAGCTTTCCAATCTTTGGGGATCTCAGACGATACGAAAGAGGTTTAACAGGCTAGTAATAGGGTTTGCAACAATTTCGGCAGATCATTTTAGAAAGAGAGGGTCCAGATTGTCTATCCCGGCTGATTTGTAGGGGTCCAGATTTTGCAGCTCTTTAAGAACATCAGCTATCTGGATTTGGGTGAAGGAAAAATGGGGGAGGCTTGGGTGAGTTGCTAATGGGGGGTGCAGGGCAGTTGACCGGGTTAGGGGTAGCCAGGTATTGTGTGTAGATGGGTAAGAAAAAAAGGTATATTTAATCCATTTTGAATTCAGGTAGTAACACAACAAAATGTAAAATAGGTCAAGGGGTATGAATACTTTCTGAAGGCTCTGTACACTATGGAAAGAGGCAATAATATAGTCAAGTGGTTGATGTGGCATCTTCGGTTTTTCAGAATTCTAAAAGGTTCTTGAAACATATGAGAGCTGCAGATGTGTCCCTTTCATAGCACACAGCAAATATGCCCGTGTTAATTCTTGGTACTACCCATCCCGGGAGCATTGTCATCAACTGACACTAATTAGCATAACGTGACGGACATAAATATTACTAGAAAATATTCCTAATCATGAAATCTGTCACGGTTCATGAATCCACTGCCTCCTTTTCTCTCTCTCTCTCTCTCTCTCTCTCTCTCTCTCCCGTGTTTGTGTGGGCGTGGTTCCCAATCTCGGCCTGATTGTCTGCGCCAGCTGGAATCACT
This sequence comes from Oncorhynchus nerka, assembly GCF_034236695.1. Lineage (NCBI taxonomy): Eukaryota > Metazoa > Chordata > Actinopteri > Salmoniformes > Salmonidae > Oncorhynchus > Oncorhynchus nerka. The sequence goes on along the minus strand of NC_088423.1, from coordinate 32,608,514 downwards.
TATCTTCCCTTTATATGTTCTGTAACCAGTGTTTCTTGTTGTCAGATCGTTGTTACTTCCCTGAGGTTGTGTCGTGTGTCCGTACTCATCTCTCGCCGCCCTTGTGTGGATTATCTGCTGTGCTCCTTCCTACCCATCCGGACTCTCTCCCCTGGGTTTCTCAGCACGCTCACATAGGAGGATGTGCCCTAGTCCCTGGGTCGGATTCCGTCTGAGTACAGTCTGTCTGTCCTGTTGCTGCTGTAACCTATATTCATTAAACCATCGTTGCTTGCATCTTGCATCCGCCTCTGTATTGTTACAGAACGATCTGACCAGACCATGGATGCAGCGAGTTCAACGAGTCTGACCGAATTCATTTCCCGTAGTATCACGAGAATGGATCAACAAGAGGAGAACATCTCCAGCACAGGTCGGGAAGTACAAGCCATTGCGACGCAGGTATCCCAGCTGACCCAACAATTACAACATCTGAGGGGGCTCGCTGCGCCACCTACACCGGCAGTTCAACCCGCCCCGCCAGAGCCGGATTCCCAGCTAGAGCCACGGCTACCGACACCAGAGGGTTATTCAGGTGATCCTGACTATTGCAGAGCTTTTCTTACGAGATGTTCCATGCATTTCTCGTTGCAGCCACGGACCTTCAACCGTGAACAGTCTAAGGTAGCATTCGTACTCACACTGCTATCAGGCAAAGCGGCTCTTTGGGGAACGGCGGTGTGGGCGAACCAGGACCCATGCTGCACCTCTTTCCAGACACTCTCCGAGGAGATGAGAAGGGTCTTCGATCGGGCCGTGGCGGGTAGGGAGGCGGCCAGACTACTCGCTGACCTTCGCCAAGGAGACCGTTCAGTATCGGAATACTCCATCCAATTCCGCACTCTGGCCGCAGAGTGTCAGTGGAACGAGGAGGCGCAGTGGGACATGTTCCTGCATGGGCTGGAGGACCGGATCCAGAAGGAGATTTATGTTCTGGACCTTCCCAGGAGTTTAAATGGACTAGTGGAACTAGCCTTGAGGGTCGACGCTCGTCTGAGTCGTGTTGGCCGCCGAGCATGCCCTAACACACCGTATAACGACACGGAGGGCTGGCATGCCAGCGGCGGGAACACGGCCAGTTCAACCTCCGCTCACGAACCCATGCAGCTGGGGAGAGCTCGCCTCTCCCGGGAAGAGAGGGAGAGGCGGAGATCCCAAGGACTCTGTCTCTACTGTGGTAGAGCGGGCCACTTTATCCACTCCTGCCCGGTAAAAGATTAGGCCCGGTAGTAAGAATGAGGCTACTATCGGGTGGTGTCACCACAGAGAAGACCTCATCATCTACTCTCCTCCCGGTAAGACTAAGATGGGCCAACCACACGCACGACACCCAAGCCTTACTGGACTCAGGAGCAGAGGGTAATTTCATGGACTTCAAGCTCGCTCACAAACTCCAGATTCCTATCACCTCACTCACGCACAAGATATCCGTCAACGCTCTCAATGGTCAAGAACTACCCAACATTTCTCACACCACTGAACCTATCACACTCATCACTTCTGGCAATCACACTGAGACACTATCATTTCTACTTATGGACTCACCCCTTGCACCATTAGTTCTCGGCCACCCTTGGCTCACCCAACACAACCCCAGAGTTGACTGGGGTCACAATTCTATATCCATGTGGAGTAACAAATGTCTTGAGTCCTGTTTAGTGTCTGCTTGTTCGTCTGTGTCTGATTCTGTGTTTCTAGAGGAGGCGGTGGATTTGTCTAACGTGCCCGTTGAATACCTCGACCTGAAGGAGGTGTTCAGTAAGTCCCGTGCTGCTTCTCTTCCTCCGCATCGTCCCTATGACTGTGCAATAGAATTATTGCCAGGTGAGTCTCCGCCTAAAGGCAAGTTATATTCACTCTCTGTTCCTGAGAGGGAGGCTATGGAGAGATACATCTCTGGTTCTCTGGCATCTGGATTCATTCGTCCTTCCTCTTCTCCAGCGGGGCGGGGTTCTTCTTTGTGGAGAAGAAGGACGGATCTCTGCGTCCTTGCATTGATTACCGTGGGTTGAATAACATCACAGTGAAAAATACCTATCCCTTACCGTTGATGTCCTCAGCCTTTGAAAGGTTACAGGGAGCATCCGTATTCACTAAGTTGGATTTACGTAATGCATATCATTTGGTTCGCATAAGGGGGGGGACGAATGGAAGACCGCGTTTAACACCCCCAGAGGGCACTTCGAATATTTGGTCATGCCTTTTGGGCTATCCAACTCCCCAGCGGTTTTCCAGGCACTCGTAAATGACGTGCTGAGAGATATGATTGATCAGTTCATATATGTTTACCTGGATGACATACTGATTTTTTTCTTCTTCTCTCCAGGAACACGTTCAGCACGTCAGACGAGTGCTTCAGAGGTTGTTGGAGAATGGACTTTTTGTCAAGGCGGAGAAATGCATTTTTCATGCACAATCCGTTCCATTCTAGGTTACATCGTCTCGACTGAAGGTATTCGCATGGATCCTGACAAGGTTAAGGCTGTGGTGGATTGGCCAAGCCCAGATTCCCGTAAGGCCCTACAGAGGTTTCTGGGATTCGCCAATTTCTACCGGCGTTTCGTTCGCAACTTTAGCCAGATAGTCGCTCCTCTTACCGCCTTAACCCCCCCCAGAGTGACGTTCAGGTGGTCCGATACAGCCGAGGCTGCATTCGTCAAACTCAAGAGCCGCTTTGTTTCGGCTCCCATCCTCATAGCTCCCGATCCCTCGCGTCAGTTCGTGGTGGAGGTGGACGCTTCAGAGGTGGGGGTAGGTGCGGTACTTTCCCAACGTTCCTCTTCTGACGACAAGATGCACCCTTGCGCGTTCCTTTCCCATCGGTTATCACCTGCGGAACGCAACTACGACATTGGCAACAGAGAGTTGTTGGCAGTGAAGTTAGCACTGGAGGAGTGGCGCCATTGGTTAGAGGGTTCGGGGTACCTTTTATAGTTTGGACCGATCACAAAAATTTGGAATATATCAGAACCGCCAAGCGACTCAACTCCAGGCAGGCGCGGTGGGCACTCTTTTCGGACGTTTTGACTTCTCTCTCTCGTATCGCCCGGGTTCCAAGAATGTCAAACCCGATTCCCTTTCTCGCATTTTTGACCATTCCGAACGCCCATCCACTCCCGAGTGCATCCTACCCGGGACCCTAGTGGTCTCCACACTCACATGGGAGGTTGAATCGAGGGTCAAAACGGCCTTAGAAGGGGTAACGCCTCCGCCCGGTTGCCCGCCTAATCGGTTGTTTGTGCCGGAGGGGTGTCGGTCCGATGTTATTCGGTGGGGGCATTGCTCCAACGTAGCGTGTCATCCAGGAGTCAGTCGCACTAGCTTTTTGGTTAAGCAACGCTTTTGGTGGCCACTGATGGCTCGTGACATTCACAGTTTTGTCTTGGCTTGCTCGGTTTGTGCCACTGGGAAGACTTCTAATCGACCCCCAGATGGGTTACTCCAACCGCTGTCGGTCCCTTCGAGACCCTGGTCCCACATCGCGCTAGATTTTGTTACCGCCCTCCCGCCCTCCCAGGGCAAGACGGTTGTTTTGACCGTGGTGGACCGGTTCTCGAAGGCGGCTCATTTTATTCCCTTGCCTAAATTACCATCTGCCAAGGAGACAGCGGTAACTGTCGTGGATCACGTCTTTCGCTTACATGGTCTGCCGATGGACGTAGTTTCTGACAGGGGGCCCCAATTTGTGTCCAAGTTTTGGCAAGAGTTTTGTAGGTTACTGGGAGCGAGTGTCAGCCTGTCTTCAGGGTTTCATCCCCAGAGCAACGGTCAAGCGGAGAGGGCCAACCAAGATTTGGAGAGAGTGTTGCGATGTTTGGTTTCTAAGAATCCCTCTTCCTGGAGTCAACAACTCTCTATGGTTGAGTACGCTCACAATTCGTTGCCAGTGGCAGCCACGGGTCTCTCTCCGTTTGAGTGTAGTTTAGGTTACCAGCCACCTATCTTTCCCAGTACGGAGTCCGAGGTGTCTGTTCCCTCCGCTCACGCTTTCATCCAGAGGTGCCGTCACGCATGGAGCAGAGCCCGTGAGACTCTTCTCCGGGTGGGGCGCGCACCAAGACTAAGGCCGATCGCCACCGGTCGAAGCCTCCGGTATACGTCGTTGGCCAAAGAGTGTGGCTTTCTACTAAGAACATTCCACTCCGATCCGTTTCGAACAAGCTTGCCCCCAAATTTATCGGCCCGTTCAAAGTCACCAGGATCATTAGTCCGGTGGCGGTCCGGCTCCAGCTTCCTCCGGCGTATAGGAGAATTCATCCTACCTTTCATGTGTCTAAAATAAAACCTGTGTTTCAGGCACGCATTAACCCACCGGTCCCGGTTCCCCCGCCGCCACGACTTGTTGATGGGGAACCCACCTTTTCTGTCAATCGTATTTTGGACTCTAGAAGGAGGGGACGCGGATTCCAGTACCTGGTGGACTGGGAGGGTTACGGCCCGGAGGAGAGAAGTTGGGTACCTGCTAGGGACATTCTGGATCACTCCCTTATCGATGATTTCAATCGACAGGTAAATTCGCCTGGGAACGCCAAGAGGCGTTCCTAGGGGGGGGGGTATTGTCACGGTTCATGAATCCACTGCCTCCTTTTCTCTCTCTCTCTCTCTCTCTCTCTCTCTCTCTCTCTCTCTCTCTCTCCCGTGTTTGTGTGGGCGTGGTTCCCAATCTCGGCCTGATTGTCTGCGCCAGCTGGAATCACTTATCTTCCCTTTATATGTTCTGTAACCAGTGTTTCTTGTTGTCAGATCGTTGTTACTTCCCTGAGGTTGTGTCGTGTGTCCGTACTCATCTCTCGCCGCCCTTGTGTGGATTATCTGCTGTGCTCCTTCCTACCCATCCGGACTCTCTCCCCTGGGTTTCTCAGCACGCTCACATAGGAGGATGTGCCCTAGTCCCTGGGTCGGATTCCGTCTGAGTACAGTCTGTCTGTCCTGTTGCTGCTGTAACCTATATTCATTAAACCATCGTTGCTTGCATCTTGCATCCGCCTCTGTATTGTTACAAAATCACAAGTGAAATATATTGAAACACAGCTTAGCCTTTTGTTAATCACCCTGTCATCTCATATTTTGAAAATATGCTTTACAGCCAAAGCAAGACAAGCATTTGTGTAAGTTTATCGATAGCCTAGCATAGCATTATGCCTAGCTAGCAGCAGGCAACCTGGTCACGAAAATCAGAAAAGAAATCAAATTAAATCGTTTACTGATAGAGGAATTCTAAATTCCTTTATGTTTTATTGCCAAAACCAATTTCGCACTCGTTCCTAATTCATTAATGAGGTGTAAGTTCATTAATTATGCATGAAGTAGATCGAGACCAGTCTTAAAAGCCAGGTAAGAGCGTTTTATTCCAGAGAGTACTAACCACATACACAGATTTCCACAGGTTATAAACTCAAAATGACATCATCAGTTTCCCACGATAGCCCCGTTGTTTTTTGTTTAGGTCCGGAGATGCATTCTACTCCCCTCATAAACCAGACATTCCAATCTGTCTAAAAGATATACTTTTCTCCCACCAATGGAACATAACCCAAACATTCTTATCTTGTCTGAAAAGCTATATCTTTCCCCCACCCTTAAACTACCCAAGAGGCACAGACAATTAATTCGTTCTGCTTACATTTTCAGTAACAGCTTAACCAAGAACTCATAATAGTATTAGAATAAATGGTTCTAATCAATAATGTATACATAATTAATCATTTCAAATATAATTTCCTCTATCATTTACCTTTGATGAGCTTCGGATGTTTTCACTTCACTCATGTTTTCACTCCCAGTTAGATAGCAAATGTTCCTTTTTTCCAAAAATATTATTTTTGTAGCCGATATAGCTCCTTTAGTTCTTCACGTTTGGCTGAGAAATCGTCCGGAAATTGCGTCACGACAAAGCCGGAAAATATTCCAAATTAGCTCCATAATATCGACAGAAACATGGCAAACGTTGTTTATAATCAATCCTCAAGGTGTTTTTCAAATATCTATTCGATAATATATCAACCGGGACAGATGGCTTCTTAGTAGGAAAGAGAGAAACAATGGCACAGATTGTCAATGGGATTCAAATCTGGGCTTTGGCTGGGCCACTCAAGGACTTTCCAGCGTTACTTTGGCTGTATGCTTGGGGTCATTGTCCTGTTGGAACGTAAATCTTTGCCCCAGGTCTAAGGTTGTTTGCAATCTGAAGCAGGTTCTCAAAGATGTGCATCTCAGCCAAGGAACTCTGTAGTTCTGTCAGAGTGGCCATTCGGTTCTATCCATATAAACATTTAATTTTCACTGATGTGATAACCTACAATCTCTTAATGACCTAAACAATAACCCTACATCTCACTGCACCCGGTCACCCCCCTCCAACAGGCACCGAGGTCTACTTAGCATTCACCTTAACACTCATCCAGCCTACACTGCTAATGCATTACCCATCCACTCCACAACAGTACCACTCCTTCTTTCCTCTGACCCTTCCCTGACCCCCCACTCTGCTCGGGATGTCAGTCTGACTCTCCTGTAATCTTGCCCTCTCATAATTAGTGTGAGTTCCTCTCCTGGAAGCCTGTGTCCTCGGGACAACCACCATCTGCTCCACTAAAACGATAGCAATATCACCCCGGCTATTCATAGCTGCCACAAAATCAGCTCAGGCTAAAAACAGCAGAAAGGGACTCCGCCAAGAGGCTGGTCTTCACGGTAAAAAGCAATAACCCCATTTATAAATGATCCAATAGGGTTTGGAGGGCAGAGGGGAGATAAACAGAAGAACATTAAATGATGCTTTGTTTGTGTTGCCTCAGAAGATTCAATACATCCCTCTGCTCCTGAGGAAGATGTTTGCCTTACAGCGATAGCTCAGTCAAGAGACAAAAAGACTCAAGAAACATAGCTAGACAAACTCATAGTGAAAAGGTATTCATTGAGCGTCATTCGTTGAGCACTGTACTAATGGCTACATAATAAAGAATGCTGCTGCACGGGTACTGACCAAGACCAGACGGAGAGCACACATTACACCGGTTTTAAGGTCTTTGCACTGGCTGCCTCTGAGTTTCTATTGCTTTTTAAATCAATCCACGATTGTGCATCCTAATACATGTCTGACATGCTTTTAAGTTATGTACCCAGTAGGTCCTCCGGCACTGTCCTTTTAAGTATCCCAAAGCCTAGGACTAAGAGGCATGAAGAGGCAGCCTTTAGTTACAGTATTATGGCCCCCGCCTCTGGGGGTGGGGACACACACACACACACACACACACACATGGTGTTTTTTTGTAATTTTGTTTTTGTCATTTATTATCTTATGTTTGTTGTGTAGTAGGTATTTCAGCTTTAATTTTTTAAAATGCGTTTTTCTTTCTGTGAAGCACATTGAGTTGCATTCCATGTCTGAAATTGGCTGTAAAAATAAAGCTTGATTTGATTTGATACAGCATATTTTATACGAGGAGCAGGAAATATAACCGATTATCAATGGAAATTCTGCCATAAGGGGCATAATCTAAAACATTCATAGTCTCAGTTAATCTATAATGAGCGCAATTCCTCCTTCGAACATTTTAAATCACTTAATGAATAATAGAACAATAAGTGTCTGCCACCAGACAGTGTTGGAAGGAGTACTGTAATTACACTGATATTATAGAGCTGTCAAGTTAGACAGAGCAAAGGAAAACAGAGGATCAGTCATTCTAACAAGACTCTCAGAAAACATTCATCTCAATACTGTATGTGATTACAGTATCTATGGGAAAAAGCCTGGGCTGTTATGACTGGCATGTTACAGACATTTATAATGAATGGATCACACCACCCGCAAAGTGGATAGGATTCCCTATTAGATGGCACACCTAAGGTATCCAGTGAATATTCTAGTACTAGTGGAAAATTCCTGATGGAAATACAGTCCTGTATAGCCTATTATTCTGTGCAATTTCAGCACAGCAGGATAAGCATCTCTGTCAGAGTGCTCAGGGAGGAACAGACACATTCGGATTTTCATGATCAAAGACCTACTTAGATGGTCTGTACTGTAGTTTGCTGGGAATGTCAACGTCAAGATTTGCCATGTACAAACCAACTGGAACCCAAGCTACTCCTCAGACACTCACTTAGGTATATTCACCTACTGTCTGGAATTCCCCTTTTATGCACTTTCTCTCTCTACGCATATTCTGACCTTGAATTTAAGCATGAGGTTAGCATGCTATTCACCCACTACTCGTTTGGTGTGGAGATCAAATGAATGAAGGTGTGTCAGAGTAGTGTCTACAGATACGCCATATTCTGACATTAACTTAATTTCCTCTGGTGTCATTATCCTGTGACAGGTAATCACAAGTCTACATGCTTGAATAGGGCTTTTGACATCCTGTTACAGTACTTAATGAAATCCTACATACTTCAACACTATTACAAAAAGACGACTATCTCCATGGCTTGACCTCAGAGGCACTTAAGTTAATCAAAAGTTCAGTTTCCTCAACATCCTACAGCTTTTAACGGGTGACGATGGCTCCTTCTCTCAACCGTGAACACGCATCTTACACACGTGAATGCCTTTAGATAAGCCAGAGCTTCTATACACAGTACTTCATTATCTCAGCATGGTCCTTTCTCATGGTGTGAGAGAACTGAAGTGCTAGTATGATGGTCACTAGCATGCCCCCTGACAGACCACTCACTGTCTAACTACCATCCAAGGCCTACTGTTCTAATATCTAGGGCGTAGTGGGGCTCAGGGATATTCCTGACCTTAGGGCCCTGAGATTTTCCTGGGTCACGTGGTCAGGAAAAATTCCCTTCATATTGTCAATAAAAATAAATAAATGAAATGAAATAAAATAAATACAAATAAATGTTTTCCACACCTATCTATACACAATACCCCATAATAAAAGTGAAAACATGTTTTTAGAAATATCTCATCCACAAAGGTATTCACACCCCTGAGTCAATGCCTTGTAGAAGCACCTTTTGCAGGCCTTTTTTATTTAATTTAACTAGGCAAGTCAGTTAAGAATAAATTCTTATTTACAATGACAGCCTACCCCGGCCAAACCCTAACCACACTGGGCCAATTGTGCGCCGCCCTATGTGACTTCCAATCACAGCCGGTTGGGATACAGCCTGGAATTGAACCAGGGTCTGTAGTGACGCCTCTAGCACTGAGATGCAGTGCCATAGACCACTGCGACACTTGGGAGGCCATCACAGCTGTGATTATTTCTGTGTAAGTCTCTAAGAGCTGTGATTCTTTCTGGGTAAGTCTCTAAGAGCTGTGATTCTTTCTGGGTAAGTCTCTAAGAGCTGTGATTCTTTCTGGGTAAGTCTCTAAGAGCTGTGATTCTTTCTGGGTAAGTCTCTAAGAGCTGTGATTCTTTCTGGGTAAGTCTCTAAGAGCTGTGATTCTTTGTGGGTAAGTCTCTAAGAGCTGTGATTCTTTCTGGGTAAGTCTCTAAGAGCTGTGATTCTTTCTGGGTAAGTCTCTAAGAGCTGTGGTTCATTCTGGGTATGTCTCTAAGAGCTGTGATTCTTTCTGGGTAAGTCTCTAAGAGCTGTGATTCTTTCTGGGTAAGTCTCTAAGAGCTGTGATTCTTTCAGGGTAAATCTCTAAGAGATGTGATTCTTTCTGGGTAAGTCTCTAAGAGCTGTGATTCTTTCTGGGTAAGTCTCTAAGAGCTGTGATTCTTTCTGGGTAAGTCTCTAAGAGCATCCCATACCTGGATGGTGCAACATTTGCTGTTATTCTTTTCAAAATTCTTCAAGTTCTGTGAAATTGGTTGTTTGATCATTGCTAGACAACCATTTTCAGGTCTTGCCATAGATTTTCAAGTAGGTTTAAGTCAAAGCTGTAACTCTCCCACTCAGGAACATTCACTGTCTTCTTGGTAAGAAACTCCAGGTTTAGATTTGGCCTTGTGTTTTAGGTTATTGTTCTACTGAAAGGTGAATTAATCTCCCAATGTCTGGTGGAAAGCAGAATTTCCCAGGTTTTCCTTTAGGATTTTGCCTGTGCTTAGCTCCATTTGATTTATTTTTTAAAATCTTGAAACTCCCCAGTTCTTATGATTACAAGCATATTGATAACATAACGCAGCCACCACTATGCTTGAACATTTGGAGAGTGGTAAATCAGTCATTTGTTTTATTGGATTTGCCCCAAACATAAGATGTTGAATTTAGGACTAACAGTTAATTGCTTTGCCACATTTTTTTCCATATCACTTTAGTGCCTGGTTGCAAACAGGATGCATGTTTTGTAATATTTTTATTGTGCAAGTTTCCTTCTTTTCACTCTGTCAGTTAGGTTAGTATTGTGGAGTAACTACAATGTTGTTGATCCATCATCAGCTTACTCCTATCATAGACATTCATGTTGAAATCCTTTAGCGGTTTCCTTCCTTTCCAGAAACTATGTGGGGTACAGAGATGAGGTCATTCAAAACTTTGCACACAGAGTGAGTCCATGCAACTTATTATGTGACTTGTTAAGCAAATGTTTACTCAATTTATTTAGGCATGCCATAACAAGTGGGTTGAATGCTTATTGACTCAATACATTTCAGCTTTTCATTTTTTATTCATTTGTAAAAAATGTTGAAAAACATAATTCCACTTTGACATTATGGGGTATTGTGTGTAGGCCAGTGACCAGAAAAAGTAAAGGGGTGTGAATACTTTCTGAAGGCACTGTGGTGACGATCTACAGTAAGCCTGTCTGAGATGGTGTATGAGCATGAAAAAGTAAAGGGGTGTGAATACTTTCTGAAGGCACTGCGGTGACGATCTACAGTAAGCCTGTCTGAGATGGTGTATGAGCATGAAAAAGTAAAGGGGTGTGAATACTTTCTGAAGGCACTGTGGTGACGATCTACAGTAAGCCTGTCTGAGATGGTGTATGAGCATGAAAAAGTAAAGGGGTGTGAATACTTTCTGAAGGCACTGCGGTGACGATCTACAGTAAGCCTGTCTGAGATGGTGTATGAGCATGAAAAAGTAAAGGGGTGTGAATACTTTCTGAAGGCACTGCGGTGACGATCTACAGTAAAGCCTGTCTGAGATGGTGTATGAGCATGAAAAAGTAAAGGGGTGTGAATACTTTCTGAAGGCACTGCGGTGACGATCTACAGTAAAGCCTGTCTGAGATGGTGTATGAGCATGAAAAAGTAAAGGGGTGTGAATACTTTCTGAAGGCACTGCGGTGACGATCTACAGTAAAGCCTGTCTGAGATGGTGTATGAGCATGCATGAGATGCAAATTAAGAGTTTCATTCCAAAATGCTATATATCCATTTTCAGAAATGTTGGTAAATGTATTTGTTTAAAGAAATGATGAAAGAGATTGGTGTGTTATTTCACTATCTAATCATTTCAAATGGTTGTTCAATGAAAGACATGTATTTGTTGAAATATATAACTTCAGAGATATTAGCATTTAGCAAAAAAAATACATTTTGTAAAACCCATCAATTACAAATCTGAGAACAGTAATATTTTACATACATGAAGGTACCCATAAGAAATCATTTCTGATGAAAAAACACAAATGTGAAAAATTGGTGGATATAGCGTTTTGCTAATAAACTCTTCAAATATTGAACAGGATATTTGTATTTATTATGGATGTGTATGTATAGTGTGTGTGTGGTCATGTGTATGTACTGTGCACCTCCCATAGTCTGTTCTGGACTTGGGGAATGTGAAGAAAGCTCTGTTGGCATGTCTTGTGGGATATGCATGGGTGTCTGAGCTGTGTGCTAGTCATTTAAACAGACAGCTCGGTGCTTTCGAACATGTCATTACTTCTCACAAATACAAGTAGTGATGAAGTCAATCTCTCCTCCACTTTCAGCCAGGAGAGATTAACATGCATATTATTAATGTTTGCTCTCTGTCTACATCCAAAGGCCAGCCGTGCTGCTTTGTTCTGAGACAATTGCAATTTTCCTGTCACTCTTTGTGGCACCTGACCACACGACTGAACAGTAGTCCAGGTGCGACAAAACTAGAGCCTATAGGACCTGCCTTGTTGATAGTGCTGTTAAGGTAGCGCATCGCTTTATTATGGACAAACTTCTCCCCATCTTAGCTACTGTTGTATCAATATTTTCTGACCATGACAGTTTAAAATCCAGGGTTACTCCAAGCAGTTTATTCACCTCAACTTGCTCAATTTCCACATTATTCATTACACGATTTAGTTGAGGGTTAGGGTTTAGTGAATGATTTGTCCCAAATACAATGCTTTTAGTTTTTGAAATATTTAGGACTAACTTATTCCTTACCACCCATTCAAAAAAGTGTTGCAGTCATTTCAGTTGCTGTAGTAGCTGACGTGTATAGTGTCGAGTCATCCGCATACATAGGCACACTCAAAGCCAGTGGCATATCATTAGTAAAAATGGAAAAAAGTAAGGTGCCTAGACAGCTGCCCTGGATAATTCCTGATTCTACCTGGATTATATTGGAGAGTCTTCTATTAAAGTACACCCTCTGTTATGTTAGACAGGTAACTGAACAGAGTGTGTACAGGTAAGACAGGTTAGATAGGTAGACAGGTTACTCAATATAGCAGGGGGTGTAAAGCCATAACACATTTGTTTTTCCAGCAGCAGCAGACTATGATTGATGATGTCAAAAGTCGCACTGAAGTCTAACAAAACCGCCCCCAAAATATTTTTAGCATCAGCCAATTATCAGTAATTTGTGTAAGTGCTGTGCTTGTTGAATGTCCTTGCCTATAAGCATGCTTGTCACGCTGGTATAAAGGTTTTGGAGACGGGTGCAGGAATACATCATCTGGGTTTTTAATACACCCAAAACAAACGTATACAAAACACTGGGATGTACCCAAACAAAGAGCGAGGGTAAACCTCATAGAACAACACGAGACCCGTAATACACAAAGCACGCAGCACAGGCTGAGACAACGTATAGGTATTCACACGACCAACAGACATGGGAACAATAATCGACAGCCCAATGGGGAAACACATTTATACAATTACAATCAGTGAGGAATTGGACCCAGGTGTGTGTAATGACACAGTTCAGTGCAGCCAAGAAGGCCGATGACGTCGACCTCCGGTACTGGTGAACCGAATGAGTAGCAGTACCGGGGGGATCTGTGACAGCCCTGAAAGTCTGTTGTCAATTTGTTTACTGTAAAATAGCATTGTAATCAACCACACTTTTTTCCAAAACTTTACTAAGGGTTGGTAACAGGCTGATTGGTCGGCTATTTGAGCAAGTAAAGGGGGCGTTACTATTCTTAGGTAGCGGAATGACTATTGCTTCCCTCCAGGCCTGAGAGCACACACTTTCTAGAAGGCTTAAATTGAAGATATGGCAAATAGGAGTGGCAATATCGTCCGTCCAAGTTGTCAGACCCCGGTGGCTTGTCATTGTTGATAGACAACAACAATTTGTTCACCTCTTCCACACTCACATTACGGAATTCATAATTACAATTATTGTCTTTCATAATTTGGTCAGATATACTTGGATGTGTTGTGTCAGTGTTTGCTGATGGCATGTCATACCTAAGTTTGATAAACTTGCCAATGAAAAAAACATTAAAGTAGTTGGCAACATCAGTCGGTTTTGTAATGAATGAGCCATCTGATTCATTGATTGATGGAGCTGAGTTTGCCTTTTTTTCCCAAAATTTCATTGAAGGTGCTCCAAAGCTTTTTACTATAATTCTTTATGTAATTATCTTTGTTTCATAGTGTAGTTTCTTCTTCTTTTTATTCAGTTTAGTCACATGATTTCTCAACTTGCAGTACATTTGCCAATCGGTTGTGCAGCCAGACTTATTTGTCATTTCTTTTGCCTCATCCCTCTCAACCATAACATTTTTCAATTCCTCAACAATTCATGAGAATTTAACAGTTTTTACAGTCATTTTCTTAATGGGTGCATGTTTATTAGTAACTGGGATAAGCACTTTGTAAATATGTCAAGTGCTCCTCCTCCTTTTTGCTCCTCATTACACACCACAGACCAACAAATATTCTTCACATCAACAACATAGGAATCACTACAAAACTTATTGTATGACCTCTTCTACACTATATTAGGCCCAGCCTTTAGAACTTTGGTTTTCCTACATATGGCTATTATATTGTGATCACTATATCTTATGGATTTGGATACTGCTTTAAAGCAAATATCTGCAGCATTAGTAAAGATGTGATCAATACATGTTGATGATTTAATTCCTGTGCTGTTTGTAACTACCCTGGTAGGTTGACTGATAATCTGATCCAGGTTGTAGGCACTGGTTAGAGTTTTAAGCTTTTTCTTTAGTGGGCAGCTTGATGAAAGCTAGTCAATATTTAAATCATCCAGAAAATATACCTCTATATCACATACATTATCAAGCATATCACATGTTATCCAGATACTGACTGCTAGCACTTGGTGGACTATAGCAGCGTCCCACAAGAATGGGCATTAGGTGAGGCAGATGAGCCATATGATATGAATGTGTGTCTTGGCGGAGCAATCTGTCAACAAGACAAGCTGTGTGTCAACAAAGTATATAATCGATGTGTCATCAACGTAATCAATATGTAGTCATAACCACCCACGTAGTTACAATGTGTGTTTGTGAGACAGCTGGGCCAAGCTACACAGACAACCAATGGAATATCCCAGCACCTTTTATTAAATCATGTTTAATATACTGTAACATTACCAATCATTATCAAGTCCAATTAACATAAAAGAAAACATGCAGTACCACTGAGAGAAAATTCTTGGACTCCACATTTTCTTTCCCTATCCACCCATCTATTTTTCAAAGGACTCCATATTCTAGAGAGGGAGAGAGATGAGCCAGTAAAGGTCAGCGGCTCATTTGAAGTCTTCAGCTCCGTGAAATCAGGAGCACTTAGAGCCCAGCCTGGTGTTAATGGAGCATCATGGGAGCAGCTATCCGTCCGCCTCTGATCCAGTCATTAACCCTGATTAATGACACCCCCCCTCCACACACACACACAAAGACACACCATCGGCAACCCATGCCCATCTCCTAGTCTCAGCATGCTCTTTCTAATAAAGCTGATATTGTGGTGTCCCAGTCAGCCTCAGTAATGTATGCAAAGGTCATGAGGAGGAGACAGGATGGGGCAGTGGTGGGGAGAGGTTGATGGGGTCTTTGTATTTTCAATACTAGCCTTTTCAATCAGTGATACTACATAAAACAAATATAATCAACCATGTCATTGCACTAGCGTAATTGAATGACGTCCTGGTGTAAGATTCCAGCTGGTTGATAAGTTGTAAAATAGTTGTAATAGCTTGTGACTAGGCTATATAAAGATTTTGCCAAAATAAATTAAAATAAATATCAATAATAATTGTCACATAAAACAGATAGATGCAACGAAATGTGTTGTTTTACAGGTTCAGCCATAGTAGTACAGCACACCTGTAGCAAATTAGGGTTAAGTGCATTGCTCAAGGGCACATCGGCAGATGTTTCACCATGTCGGCTCAGATAGTTGAACCAGCAACCCTTCGGTTACTGGCCCAACACTCTAACCGCTAGGCTACCAGCCACCCTTCAAGACTAGACTGTGGAGTGTGTGAATGTGACAGTAGACTGTAAAGGTCTAGTTTAAAGACTTGCTTGTCTGAGCATGAAAGGGCTGTATGAAAGTGTGGTTGTGACCCGGTTCTTCCTACTTCTGTCTGGCTGGCAGTGACAGATGCATCCGGAGCCGGGTTCTGCCCTGCAGCACTGACGGAAATGGGACAGCAGAGGGAGGATAGAGAACCAGAGCATGAGAGGAAGCAGTGGCACAGCCCGTCCGCGGCCAGGCAGGGGACGCCAGCCAAGGGTACGACACTGTGAAACACACCAGCCGGGGCCACAAGCACCAGTCACTTCCAGACAGAAAGACACATAAGAATAACTCACAACTGAACCGGAGTTTAGCAAGAGCTTTTTTTCTTCTCTTTTTTGATTGCCCTTTTGTATCTGCCAAGGGCATGCATGGCTGTATGTAGCCTCGCTACTTTTATAGCCTCGCTACTGTATATAGCCTGTCTGTTTACTGTTGTTTTATTTCTTTACCTACCTATTGTTCACCTAATACCTTTTTTGCACTATTGGTTAGAGCCTGTAAGTAAGCATTTCACTGTAATTCACTGTTGTATTTGGCGCACGTGACACAAACTTTGATTTGATTTGTTCTCCATACGTTGGTATTACCTTAAGGATACAGCTGTTTAAATGGAGAGCATTCAAGAACCCGTTGACCTTAAAACCACTGTAATTATACATCATTTTGTACTGTGCCCATCACTGACTCCAACACTGGGTGTCTCTGTGTCACATCATACACAGTACCACAGCATTAGGGTAAAGGTCATCTCGGTTAACCCAGAACTAAAATCTGGCGTAATTTGGTCAGATGTGTTTACGTAGTCTGTCCACGAGAGATTTGGATAAAGGCATCTACAATGGTGACTATTTTGTTGCAAGGGTACATGGAGAAAAGGAGATAAGGTCTGAAATAGTACTGAAAGTGGCTGGGTAATTCTAAAGCCTCTCATATAGGACACTGGAGTGTGTCCTCTTGAAAACAAGAGTCCTGAGGTAGGGGTTAACTTGAGACCACGTAGCAAATCACAGTGTGAGGACCAGACTTCAATTCAACTTCAATTAGAGTAGGCAGCAGACAGACAGCAGCACATCCCTACACCAAGAAATAATAACGTTGAGCTCAAATTGGAAAAAGGAAACGACCTTAAGGTGCTGTGTGTATGTACTGTGATAATGAGAATGCATGTGACGTGTACAAGCCATGGAGCAGGGGCTACATTATTGGTATTCCTATAATGACTCCCTAACCATCCCTCTGCAAAAACATATCTGCCTGCATGGACACACAGAAATGCACAGATGTGGAAACACAGGCAGGAGTATAGACACCATCTGCATGTACACACATAGACAATGACACAGGGACACACATACATGAACCTCATCACCCCCCACCCACAAGCCATCTTTTCAACAGCCTGATACATTTCACTTTCAGATGCACTCAATGCAGACGGGTCAATCAATAAATCCAATCTATTTTATGTCCTTTTTATGTCAGCAGTTGTCACAAAGTGCTTTACCGATACCCAGCCTCAGACCCCAAAGAACAAACAATGCAGATGTAGAAGCACAGTGGCTTGGAAAAACTCCTTAGAAGGTAGGAACCTAGGAAGAAACCTAGAGAGGAACCAGGCACAGAGGGGTGGCCAGTCCTCTTCTGTCTGTATTGGGTGGAGATTTAAGAGGCCATTAAGGCCTGTTTCAAGATGATGGTCCCACAGGATAATAACACTCATTTACCAGTACACGTCAATCATATAAGCTCAATGCTTTCTCTTCCTCTTCATATTCATAGTTGAAAGCAATCAAAGTCAGTGGGGAGACTTCTGCCTCTGTTGAGATGATGCCAGAGGGTCCTTCTAAAATAACTGCACCCTGTGTGAGATCATGATAGTCAAACTCCGGAAACTTGTGACTGTGTAAACCCCTTCAGCCTTCATGGAGCTGTGGCACAAAGTAGGTCTGATTTAATGACATCTTAACTCACTCGGGGTCCTCATTCCATGATTCTAAAGAGGATGTTGATCTTGAGGATGTCTTAGCAAAGTAACACCAAGGACAACATGAAAATGTTTCTTTACCTAACTGTAAAGAAGGTGTAGAGCAGGTATTCCCAAACCCCCTGGGTGATTCACGTGATTCACATTTCCTCAGCCACAGTGTGTTATATGTGCAAAAGTAATATCTCACAACTCAATGAAACCTTCACTCTTGCGCAGACATTTAGAAACAAAACATGCCAACATAAAAAAAATAAGTCACTGGAGTTTTTTGAGCAAGAATTATGATGACTTTCGAGTAGTAAGACATGTATAAAAGCAACAGATAATGTACCATTAATAAGAAGGGGCTAGAAGCGTCTTATATGGTGAGCTACCGAGTGGCTAGGACAGGCAAGACCCATACTATTGTGGAAGACTTCATTCTTCCTGCTGCTGCGGATATGGCTGGGACAATGCTGGGGGAAAAGGCCCAAAAAACTATACAGACAATGCCTTCATCAAACAACACTGTTTTACGACGCATCAGTGACATGGAAGGAGATGTTTTGAAACAATTAATGGCGCAAAAGCCATGACAGGGAGACATAGTGGAGTGGTAACGTGCATGCAAGCAGTTGCTCCCGACACCACTTGGTTACACTGCAGCATCCACCGAGAGGCTCTTGCTGCCAAGGAAATGCCTGACAGCTTGAAAGAGGTTTTGGACACTACAGTGAAAATGGTTAACTTTGTTAAAGCAAGGCCCCTGAACTCTCGTGTATTTTCTGCACTATGCAATGATATGGACAGCAACCGTGTAATGCTTTTACAACATACAGAAGTGTGCTGGTTATCAAGGGACAAAGTATTGACACGTTTTGTTTAATTGCGAGGCGAGCTTAAAGTTTTCTTTACTGACCATCATTTTAACTTGTCTGACCGCTTGCCTGATGACGAGATTCTCACACGACTGGCCCATCTGAGTGATGTTTTTTCTCGACTGAATGATCAGAATCTAGGATTTCAGGGACTCCGCAACTATATTCAATGTGCTGGACAAAATTGAGGCTATGACTAAGAAGTTGGAGCTCTTCTCTGTCTGCATTAACAAGGACAACATACGGGTCTTTCCATCATTGTATGATTTTTTTGCGTGCAAATGAACTCAAGCTTACGGACAATGTCAAAATGTGATATAGCAAAGCACCTGAGTGAATTGGGTGCACAAATACGCACGTACATTCCTGAAACGGATGACACAAACAACTGGATTCGTTATCTCTTTCATGCCCTGCCTCCAGTTGTCACGATCGTCTAATTAATTAATGGACCAAGGCGCAGAGTACGTAGAGTTCCACATTTTTATTAAATGAAACTCACAAAAACATTAAAGAGCAACGACATGTGACGTTCTGTAAAGCTCACAGGCATCAACATGAAAACAAGATCCCACAAAAACCAGTGGGGAAATGGCTGCCTAAATATGATCCCCAATTAGAGACAACGATAAACAGCTGCCTCTGATTGGGAACCATACCAGGCCAACATAGAAATAAATGCACTAGATCACCCACCCTAGTCACACCCCGACCTAACCAAAATAGAGACTAAAAAGACTCTCTATGGTCAGGGCGTGACACCAGTCCATTTACCGATATCTGAACAAGAGAGCATCATTGAAATTGCAATAAGCTATTCTGTGAAAATTGAATTTAATCAGAAGCGACTGCCAGATTTATGGATTGGGCTGCGCTCAGAGTATCCTGCCATGGCAAATCGCGCTGTTAAGACACTGATGCCCTTTGCAACCACATACCTATGTGAGAGTGGATTATCAGGCCATCACTAGCATGAAAACTAAATACAGACACAGACTGTGTGTGGAAAATGATTTAAGACTGAGACTTTCTCCAATACAACCCAACTATGCAGAGTTATGTGCATCCTTTCAAGCACACCCTTCTCATTAATCTGTGGTGAGTTATTCACAATTTTCGATGAACAAATAAGGTTTTATATGTAAGATGGTTAAATAAAGAGCAAAATGATTGATTATTATTATATTACTATTTGTGCCTTGGTCCTATAAAAGCTCTTTGTCACTTCCCACAAGCCGGGTTGTGACAAAAACACACACTCATTCTTATGTTTAATAAATGTATTGTATAGTGTGTGTGTGGCAGGCTTACAATTATGGCAAAAAAACAACAATTGAGAGTGCGCTGACCCTGGTGCTAGAAGGGGCATGCAGCTGGAGGTTGAATGTTTGAAGGGGTAAGGGAATATAGGAGGTTGAGAACCACTGGTCTAGAGCACAGAAAATCCATGTAGTAAAAGACCAGAAAATGGCCATTGACACACCACAGGGAAAGCTCTGATAGGCCCTTGTGACAAAGCCAAGCCAGTCCAGAGTAGATAATGCAATATGCTATAAGGTTACATGCTGTAATCACATTACAACTACATACTGCAATTTATTGACGCATGGCAACATTGGGTAAATGGGAAGCCCAACTTATTGATGCTAGGTGCTATTTGTGTTCTTTTTTTCCTGTTTAAAAAAGTTCGGGAAATTTTACTCACTTTTTCTCCCCAATTTCATGATATCCAATTATGATCTTGTCTCATCACCTCAACTCCCCAACGGGCTCGGGAGAGGCAAAGGTCAAGTCAAGCGTCCTCCGAAACATGACCCGCCAAACCGCACTTCTTTACACCCGCCCCGCTTAACCCAGTATCCAGCCGCAGCAATGTGCCAGAGGAAACACCGTTCAACTGACGACTGAAGTTAGCCTGCAGGCGCCCGGCCCACCGCAAGAGGTCGGTAGTGATGCCTCATGCCTCAAGCAGTGCCTTAGACCGCTGAGCCACTCGTGAGGCCCCGTTTGGAGAAATCCGCAATACTTGTATATCACTCACAGATTTTGCGATAAAACTTAAAGTATTTTAGGCTACATGGAAATAACATGAAGTAACATATTTAACATGGTACATCGAAATAGGCTTTCCGTCTCTTTCCGAAACATGGGAAAGGTACCAACACTTCTGTGTAGATGAAACTGATCTGTATACTGGACGTTATCATTCATCACATCCATTGAATATGCAATGGGGTCTCTCCGAGTTCAGGTTCTGGCTGTTTCAATGGTTTCCCAGAGCATCTAGGTCCAGTGCTCCAGCTACCCTCAATATTGAGTGACTGACATGTATGACTAGAGAATGTGTAACAGGCATAAACAAGTTTTAATGAACTATTCAATAAAAGTGCATCACTAAACAAATCCACTATATCTAGATCTATATATTTCTGAAGGGGAGTAGGCCCAATTGTGTTACAAATCACCGTTTTTTTGTTGTTCAGTCCTGGCCATGGAGACATGTAATAACTGTTCAACAGCGGGGAGTGTCCACTGAAAAGGCCTTTATTCAGAAATTATAGGCCCAACATGGATTTAATTCATCAATATGACTGGCGCAATCACAGACCTAATCCATCAATACAACGACTGTGATAAAGTGTCTGCAGTAGAATGATTCCCTGACAGAGTGGAGAGAAATAACAGTGGACTATTTAAAACCTTTTCAACAAGGCTGGTAGCCTAGCGGTTAGGAGCGTTGGGCCAGTAACCGAAATGTCGCTATTTAGAATCCATGAGCCGACTAGGTGAAAAATATATCGATGTGCCCTTGAGCAAGGCACTTAACCCTGATTGCTCCTGTAAGTCGCCCTGGATAAGAGCGTCTGCTAAATGACTAAAATGTTATTGTAACCAAAGTAGATGGGGATGGATTGGTGTTACAATCTCACCAACACTGTAGGCTTCAACCAGTTTGATTGTGCTCTGTGACCTGAGGAGGACTTTGCATTGACTAGCTATGAACAGCGGCTTTGCAGTGAGCCTTGTAGTTTCAAGCATGACTGAGGACAACTACAGACCAGGGCTTATCATGTTTGTGTTTGGGTTGTTACTGTGGTTTGCTGGCACCAGCTTGGCTTGCTATCGCTGAGCCACAACAAAGACCATCTGCACTGCCAGCTCAAGCTCTCAAAAAAATACTATATTTGCATACAGAACCAAGAACTATACATTTCACACATCCACCAGCCTCAACCCCTCTCCAGTGTGTGATTTTACAGGGGGCACTGCTGCTGTAGTTGCAGGCATCCAAGGGAGACAAGAGCTTTTAAGGGCCTTTTTGGCTCTTGAATAACTATTTGGGTGAGGAACTGTTGGCCAGCTCCATGCTTTCAAATCATCATGGTTGCTGACTCAAAAAGCAAGGAGCTGTCCACCAACTGGTGGCACAGAAATGGCTGTTTTGACATAGGTAGACGTGATGAGAGATCTAAGGAAAGTCATAGTACAAATAGTATGATCTCTGTGAATAGAATTCTTGCAATGACTCCCTTGGGTTATAGGCTCTCTGGACAGGCGAGGCTACACATTACTTCTGCACAGTGACGGCTCACATGGCCACTGGACAGAGCAACACTGGAGTGATGCCATGGGTCAATTTATTGCTTTAATTAAAGCAATTCATTAAGATCCACAGATTCAATAAAATGTGGATGTGATTTTGATAACTGGCTAAGAGAGGGACCGAGGAAATGTTATGTTTTAAAGTTGATCAGCTATGTGAACCGTAGTCACTTAGCAACCACCAGGTGCTCTACCTTGCACCTTAGAGACTGCTGCCCTATGTACATAGTCAATGAACACTGGTCATTTCAATAATGTTTACATACTATTTTACACCACATTATATGTATATACTGTATTCTAGTCATGGATCCTCCTATATAACTACTGCTGTACACACCTTTTCTATTCTTATAATGTCCATACAGTCTTTACACACCATTATATATATAGGACTATATTTTTACTCTGAACACTGACATTGTTCATTCTGATATTTCTTCATTTCTTTCTTTTTACTTTTTGTTTTATGTGTGTATTGTTTTGTATTGCTATGCATTACTGCACTGTTGGAGCTAGAAGCATTTAGCTGCACCTACGATAACATCTGCAAATCTGTGTATGCGACAAAGAAACTTTGATTTGAAATTATACATATTTTACACTTGTGCGCATTTTGTACGCATTTTACGACATACTTGTTGGTGTTCATTGGCTGTAGGTAAAGCGATACATTCCAAGTAACACTCACCTTATAATGTCATCGTTGTGACCCAGGTAAAACTTCTGAGTGTGTTCTCTGGTATTGTAAACCACGCCGACTCCAGCCACGAAATAGACCACTTCTTTCCCAGCGGTGTAGTACAGGTTGTTTCGGCATTGATGCCCTCTGTACCCGTAGATCCATTCTAATCTCAATTGGCAACGCGGAGCAGTCCGATCCGCCATTATATTTGACAACTTGTTTCTTTTGTGAATTATTCCACTCTAAAGTAGGCTACACGACAACAGGGACCGCAGACATGCATATGCAAAGTTTATGGAAAACTCACTGATAAAATTAGAAAAATCCTAACAGATGACATTTTCCTGTAGTCCAGGCTATCGATTTTAAAATTCATTCCCGCATTCTACAGCAGATGTGCACATTGCGTTTTGAAGAACTACCAGCAAGGACACGACACCACACACCTCAGGTCTATTCATAATTTTTGCTTTTAAAAACTGTGTTGCCTGAATGGTTACTATGTTAGGCTACTCTTAGAGACTGTGAATTAATGCATTATTTTCATCATAAAAATATGTTTTCACTCTTACCATGATGTCTTACTAAAATTAATTTACTCCGCATTAAATGCTATTTTATATGTATTTAAAATGGGTTCCTTTTCAAATGACAACGAAAACAGAAGAACTGGCCAAATAAACAAACAGCAAATGAACACAATTGCTAGAGGATTCGGCTGCTGCTGAAATATAATCCGGACACTAATCCTCAACTGTAACACCAGCCATAGTTACTACGGTTTTATACAATTCCCAAGACAATAACTAACAACTAAACATTTCAATCAAACAAACACGTAGAAAATAGGGCGAATATGCAATCTGTCTGTCGTCAATTGACAAATCTGGTTTAAGTAAATCCAAGAGTCGAAGTATTGTGAGGAATTACGGATTTTCACTGCAAATCACTCCGACAGAGTGCAAACTGTCTGACAGCCACAGCTGGTTCGCCGCTGTCAGAGTGAAGGCGCCCCAAAATGCAAATTATATGATAACTTCCGTGCAGAGGCAAACAATCTATGGGTTTCAAAACACAGTCGCTCACCGCGCGACTCCGTCGCATCTCCTGCATCTCAAATGGATTGATGAAAATAGGGATTCCGGGCGGCAAGCGACAGAAGCCTATTACTCATAAGGGCGAATGACAGGCGATGCCTATGATAAACCGGGGTGGAAAACTGAGCAGAGGTCTAGTACTGTGTTATTCATTGCGTATTAATATTAATGTAGTAACGTAATGGAGACTTTCCCCATAAAGTATTTAGCGTAATATTTTTCAGAACAGCCTCTCTCTATTTTCGAAATGCTATTACCACGTCGCTCTGCGAGCCACCCCTGCCCTGCCGCCGACGTTAAGGGGCCAGCTGCACAGGTTTATGGGTATTGATGTATTTATGTCTGTGGCATCCCCTCTCTCATTGGTCCAAAACATTGAAAACTACAACTACCAGTCAGCAGTGCTAAAGCGCTATCCAAGGTCCTGAAGACCTAAAGATACAACAAAACATCGGTTAGCTATGAAAACAGAATGGCAGCTTCTGCGATCAGCAATAATTGAGTAAATTCATATGATAGAAATGTACTTTGATTTAATCATTATTTTAGGCACTAATTAAAATAAAGGCATTACACTGAATAGGAACTGACTGAATCGAATAGCAACTGATAAATGTTTTTTGTAACAAGTTGGATAGTCGATGATATTGGAGTTCAATCGCGAATAGGAAACTAAATTGGATGTAATAATTTAGCCTGAATAATATTAATATCAGGATTTATCAAATTGGAGAGAGTTGAACCAAAGGGAGTCCTCAACACACATGTGATACTTTAGATCATACACAGATGCATTCTAGAACGGAATATCTATTGGATCCATGGCTCTCAAAACTGAACACCAGTAGCCTATGCTACATTTTCTGTAAAAGGTTTAACAACCATAACCCCTTACTTATTATTCATATGCCACTCTTTGACTGGGGCGGTAGGTAGCCTTGTGGTTAGAGTGTTGGGCCAGTAACAGAAAGGTTGCTGGATTGAATCCCCAAGCTGACAAGGTAAAAACCTGTCATTCTGCCCCTAAACAAGGCAGTAGGCCGTCATTGTAAATACGAATTTGTTCTTAACTGACTTGCCTAGTTAAATAAAGGTTTTTAAAAAAATCCCTTACATGTTTATATATGGAACAAGAGGTCTTTCTAGATGGAAGCTGAACTCTTGGAATGGATGTTATGTAGATTGTTCTCAAATGCTAAGTAGAGCATGCCATTGCCAGCCCCTTAGACAGCCCCTTAGACAACGGTGACAGACTTTACTGGAGAGCCAGCGCAATCTACCGTGCCATTCTTAGGGCCTCATATAGGGCTCTCTGTGCATATGTTGCGAGTGAGAGGAGTTGGCTGAATTAATATTCTTCTTGCACACTAACAGTCATGTTCACAAAGACCTTGACTGACAACTCCCATGGGACTCTAGCGGCTTACCGATTCCTCAACATAGCAACTGCTCGAGGTTTGTATTACTGCTCCACCCAACCCAAGATCTGCTTGTGCTTAGCCAACTCCTCTGACATTTGTTGCCATGCACGCCATCAAGCATGGATGGTATGAGAATTATTGATAGAGGCATTGGATAAAGCACAAAAGGAACTGGCTATAACCTATAATATACAGTAAGGTACATTATTGGCACCCTTGATAAAGATGAGCAAAATATACTATAAAATAATTACAATACAAATACAGAGCTATATTGTATGCTAAAAAAAAGGTACAATTATATTATTTTATACTAATACAATTGCTATTATTCATTGTATACAGTCTTTTTTCTTGGCTTTATCAAGGGTGCCAATAATCTGATCTGACTGTATACCATACTATGCCCCAACCAGCCTGACCTTAGCATCAGAATAAGCTTCTATATCACTGCGAAGCTTAATCTAACGATGACAACTGTTCATGTTGTCATGGTGCTGGGAGGGAGACAAAGCACTTGTTATACTTCCTTATGGTTTATAATTTAGTTGATGGCCTAATGTTACTTTGTTATAATACATAATCCCCTCCCTCACTCCTCTAACCAGGGCATGCTGGGTGATTCTGTAAAAATAAGAGATGTTCTATGTTTGTGGTTTATTTCATGCACTATTTGTGTGCTATCAAGCATCTAATTAAGTATTAGACAAGACTACTGTCTTGAATCCTGCCTCATATTCCTTGTGACTAGTAAAATAAAAAATACTACAGATGCACAAAGTAATTGCATGTCACTGTTTGAATTGATGCAGTGGATAACTAGTTTCAAACTGTATTGATTTGTTGAGCACATGAATCCAAATGTGTATTCTTGGGTCTCGACCCCGCCCTGTGTAACTGGCTACTGGACTTCCTGACGGGCCGCCCCCAGGTGGTGAGGGTAGGTAACAACATCTCCACCCCGCTGATCCTCAACACTGGGGCCCCACAAGGGTGCGTTCTGAGCCCTCTCCTGTACTCCCTGTTCACCCACGACTGCGTGGCCATGCATGCCTCCAACTCAATCATCAGTGGTAGGCAGTGGTAGGCTTGATTACCAACAACGACGAGACGGCCTACAGGGAGGAGGTGAGGGCCCTCGGAGTGTGGTGTCAGGAAAATAACCTCACACTCAACGTCAACAAAACAAAGGAGATGATTGTGGACTTCAGGAAACAGCAGAGGGAGCACCCCCCTATCCACATCGATGGGACAATAGTGGAGAGGGTAGTAAGTTTGAAGTTCCTCGGCGTACACATCACGGACAAACTGAATTGGTCCACCCACACAGACAGCGTCATGAAGAAGGCGCAGCAGCGCCTCTTCAACCTCAGGAGGCTGAAGAAATTCGGCTTGTCACCAAAAGCACTCACAAACTTCTACAGATGCACAATCGAGAGCATCCTGTCGGGCTGTATCACCGCCTGGTACGGCAACTGCTCCTCCCACAACCGTAAGGCTCTCCAGAGGGTAGTGAGGTCTGCACAACGCATCACCGGGGGCAAACTAGCTGCCCTCCAGGACACCTACACCACCCGATGTCACAGGAAGGCCATAAAGATCATCAAGGACAACAGCCACCCAAGCCATTGCCTGTTCACCCCGCTATCATCCAGAAGGCGAGGTCAGTACAGGTGCATCAAAGCAAGGACCGAGAGACTGAAAAACAGCTTCTATCTCAAGGCCATCAGACTGTTAAACAGCCACCACTAACATTGAGTGGCTGCTGCCAACACACTGACTCAACTCCAGCCACTTTATTAATGGGAATTGATGGAAATTGAAGTAAAATATATCACTAGCCACTTTAAACAATGCTACTTAATATAATGTTTACATACCCTACATGAATCATCTCGTGCATATACTGTACTCTATATCATCTACTGCATCTTTATGTAATACATGTATCGCTAGCCACTTTAATCTATGCCACTTTGTTTACATACCCTACATTACTCATCTCATATGTATATACTGTACTCGATACCATCTACTGCATCTTGCCTATGCCGTTCTGTACCATCACTCATTCATATATCTTTATGTACATATTCTTTATCCCTTTACACTTGTGTGTATAAGGTAGTATTGGTAGTTGGTTATTACTGCATTGATGGAACTAGAAGCACAAGCATTTAGCTACACTCGCATTAACATCTGCTAACCATGTGTATGTGACAAATACATTTGATTTGATTGCAGTGCAAGATTTTTGATTGACAGGAGATACCTGGTTGTCAGGGTTGACAGAACAGACCTATCTACACAGTGTACAAAACATTAGGAACACCTTCCTAATATTGAGTTGCACCCCCCTTTGCCCTCAGAACAGCCTCAATTCATCGGGGCATGGACTTTACAAGGTGTTGAAAGCATTCCACAGGGATGCTGGCCCATGTTGACTCCATTGCGTCCCACAGTTGTGTCAAGTTGGCTGGAAGTCCTTTAGGTGGTGGACCATTCTCGATACACACAGGAAACTGTTGACCGGTGCGCCTGGCACCTACTACGATACCATGTTCAAAGCCACTTCAATCTTTTGTCTTGCCCATTCCCCCTCTGAATGGCATACATACACAATCCACGTCTCAATTGTCTCAAAGCGTAAAACATATTCTTTAACCTGTCTCCCCTTTCTCTACACTGTTTGAAGTGGATTTAACAGGTGACATTAATAAAGTATCTTAGCTTTCACTTTGATTCACCTGGTCAGTCTGTCGTGGAAAGAGCAGTTCCTAATGTTTTGTACCCTCAGTGTATAATGTCCTTGTGTGAAGGGCAGTCTGAGTTCTCCGTTTACTGGTACTCTTGCGCCCTCTTGTGATAGAAGTGATGACGGAACGTCTCTGCTCTCTCCCAATACGAGAGATACGGGAGCATAGTTCATCTGATCATCTAAAAAACAAACAAATATATCTATATATATCCCATACTCGTGTCCCCTCAGGTTGGCTGTTAGATTACTCAGAGGTGATAGAAAACTCTGCCAATGGGGTTACTTTGATGTTTAGTAGCCAAATTATAATCTGTAAACACTGAGTCTTCTTTGTGGTCTCCTTTCATTCATGGTCATTGCTAAGAAAGGATTTCTAAATTAAAACAAAATGGTTAAGAACTATGGTCCGATTATTTTACTCTCAGTTTTAATCATAGAGGATTCTCAAGCCTCACCCTAGATAGTCTTGCAAGGTCAAACACGGTATTCTCGCATTCGTTTAGAGGCAAGCTTCACCCATATCCCCCAAAACGGACCAACCTAAATCCTGATGTTTCTAGAGGGGATAGAAGTGGTCAATTTAATAGGCCACCTGTAATCTCAATAATCTATGCCATTTTGAGTTTTAACATACCCGAAAATCAAACTCAGCACGCTAAGCCATTTTACCAAACTGTTGCCCATAGTGTTCTTTCGTCTCATATTAAAACAAATTAAAATGGCGTATTTGTATTTTTCCAGTGATATATTGTTTAGTTTTCTGCTAGCCTCTTATCCAGGCCTAGGTGTCTGGGAACGAGATATGCGTTCTGCAGAAATGTTCAACACTGGCTGCAAAATCTCCATAACGCCACTAGATGGTGCACACATTTAGGGGCAGTCAAAAATCTGTGTTGCCTAAATGAAGTCAAAGGAGACAGGATTTATTCTGCCATTAATTTCATTGTTACATCGTAATAGCTCTGTAATTGCTTGGTAAGTGTTGTTTTTTTAAATGAATGAGAACATAGTGCTTGCACTGAATGAGGCACGATTTCATGAAAATGTATTCAATCGTATAGAAGCAGTAATGACATGAGGAATTGTTGCTGATTTGGTGTGACGCTGTAGTACTGAAAACACAGAGACAGACATCATCTTAAAAGCAATTTAATGGATTTGCACATATTTAACAGAGAGGGCAAAGTCTACGGGTGCAGTTCCATCTACATGTGACAATGGTCCATATTAAACTACATACCTAGAGGCGTCGCTATGGCAAACAAGCTTTCTCCCATCGTGGCATTGATTGTGCAATATGAAGAAATATTTCATTACAATAGTTACAGTGACAGAGAAATGCACACTATTTATCAAATAGCTAGAGAATGTAGCAAAATGATAATATGCGGTGCTATAGCCAACAAGCAAGCAACCTTATTCCAGTATTTGCCTTAGAATCCACTTTTCTACTTAACAACAATGCTTAAAGTGTTTATTGTTTTGTACATCTAATTTTTATACTTTGTACTAAATATATTTTAAACATACATTATAATGCAACTCAAATACATAGGAAAACAATGTTTAATAATTTTTTGAAAAATGACAGAAATAAACCTTCATCTGTGTTGTAGTTCTTCATGGATATCCAACATTCTGACTGGTTTTAGTAATTACTTGAGCCCGAGCAGGTATAGGATTACATTTTACAATATTATGATCTTTTCATTCAAATGAATGTCATACTATGTTTTTGAGAAAAAGTGAGACTATATTGAAGCTTATAATGTTGTAGGGCTTGTTATTAGTAAGTGAAATGAAACGTTTTTTTAATAGTTTGTTATACACAAGTTATACACACAGTTCAAAGCACCGCTGACTTTGCTTTTCAACCGCAGAAGAATGCAAGTCATCTTTCAATGATAGCCTCACAAAACTGAGGACAGACCCTAGAAACTACATAGAATTACAAAAAGAACTGGGAAAAAAACAACAAAAGCAACAAGTGAAAAGCAGAGATGAAAGCAGGAAAAGAGAGAAAATAGAAAGAAATCTTAACTAGAAACCCTATCCTGTTTTTCAGCGGCGACTTCTGGATGGTTAACAATGGCAGCTGCCCAAAGCATCAAATCTACCTTAACATAATTGTTTGTCTTTTTTTGTGTTCCTTATCTTAAAAAAGAAAACACCATACTGTGGTCGACCTCTGAGCCCGGCTGTTGGATTGTTAGGCACAGAGTGTGGAGTTTTGGCTCTGAGCTTGCATGCTGGAGTCTCGCTTTAAGAGGAACAGGAGCAGGGGAGAGAAGAGAGAAGAGGAATGGCATTGAAGGGGCTGGGGAGGAGGATCTACTTCTTTTTGCTGAAAAGGCTGAAGCGTTTTTCTTTGTCTTTCTCGCGCTTGCCTGGGCTGGATTCGGTTGCCAGGGCAACAGAGGCGGGCAAGGTCTGGGCTCGGCTGGATGCGGGGGTGCTATGGCTGCTGGGGGTCATCTCGGTCTTATCAGAGGACGCAGCACTGGAGATGGCCTGCATCCACGAGTTCATCTCCTCCTGCGGCCCAGACGAGGATTTATCAGGACACACAACACAGATCACATCAATACAGCAACACTCAGACACCCACGTGATCCTCGTAAGAGACAAGGACTAAAGACAGCAAGGGATACACAACATTCACAGGAGGAAGATATTCTGTCATTCATGCACAATGTACAAATTAAAAGCTAAGCAAGCTTACGTCATCTTTGGCTTGGAAGAGATACTCATTCCCATCTGTAGCTCTGTAAAAGGAAAATAAAAACTTGAGTAATAAGTGAAGCTAACTACTATACTGTATGCAAGATCTCATCTTCTGATAATACAAGACACATAGGGAGCTATACAGCAAATAGTGCTCACTTCAGTTTGAACACATGCTTCTTCTTCTTGTAATCGAGGGCGATCTCACATGCAGCGTCCTTCAGGCTGATGGGGATCTCGCTGTGATAGGGGATGCCCTGGCTGGCACTCTTAATGTCTTTGTAGAAGCCCATTTCCCAGTTGTTGATCACACAATACACATTGTGCCAGGATCTGAAACCATAGGAAACACAGTTATCAGTCTGTTCAGCTAAATAAAATGTTGGCATTATTGTAAGGGGAAAGTATTTGGCATGAACATGTCCAGTAAGCATACATGTTAACTCCCCTATGTATTTATTTGGACAGTGAAGCGAAAACGTTTAATTTGGCTCTATACTCCAGCGTTTTGGATTTGAGATCAATTGTTTTATGAGGCGACAGTACACAATGTCACCTTTTATGGAAGGGTGTTTTCATATCTGTTTAGAAATGAAAGTGCTTTATGTATCTAGTTCCCTCATTTGAAGGTGCATATTTGGACAAATGCACTTGCAGTTTGTTTTGGTTGTGTTTCCGATTATGTCGTGCCCAATAAAAATGAATGGTAAATAATGTATTACAAATGTTATTGTAAATAAGAAAATAATTTGTTTCTGAACACTTCTACATTAATGTGGATGCTACCATGATTATGGATAATCATGAATGATTTGTGAATAATGATGAGTGAGAACGTTAGATGCAAAGACCATGCCCCCATGGTAGCATCCACATTAATGTAGAAGTGCTCAGAAACATATTCCATTCTTATTTACAATAAGCGACTCAAAAATGACACAATACACTATTTACCATTCATTTATATTGGGCAAAACAGCCGAAACACAACCAAAATAAACTGCAAATGCATCCAGCAAGTGTGTAGAGTCACAAGCTCAATGTAGTCAATGCGTGCTAGGAATATGGGACGAAATACTAAACTTTTGACTACATTTAATACACTATAAGTGAATTTGACTATGTATCACCTTAAAAATGGGGGGACAAGATACATAAAGTGCTTTCATTTCTAAACCGTGAAACAGATATGAAAATACCCTCAAATAAAAGGTGGCATCCTGTATTGTCGCCTATCAAATCCAAAATGCTGGAGTTTAGAGCCAAATTAAAAGATTTAGTGTATGTGAATTGTGTGTGTGAGTGTGTACCTGCTGGATGCCTTCTTGTTGTGACCCTCCCACTCATGTTTGCGGTGCAGGAGGCCTTCCATCTGGTTGACTGGGGTTGAGTCCAGGGACTTGGCCGGCAGCGTGGCAGCCTGGCTGGGCTTGCCCTTGCGTGCTGCACTGGGCGACCCGCCTGGGCTGGGCTCCGCCACCCCATTTACAATGTCACTTCCCTCCCCATTGTCCTGAGGTAGACAGAAACTGGTATTAGAGAAAGCTGGGGCTTGGTAGACAAAACACACATTGGGGCTAGAAATCAGAGAGTTGGCTTCATGCATAGCAGGATCAGAGGCTGTGTAGAAACATTCAGTACTTTCCCTTTGATTGCTATATTATATCACAATGGCTTTAAGACAAGTAAAGTTAAGTAGAAAGGGGTATTCTATACGTCTAGGCCTACTCTACTGTAAATGATACCCCCAAAAATATTTTCATCACAATATGTGTCCTTATTTCCATTTGATGAGTAAAACAGCCTCTGGGTAGGTATTTGTATAAATCAAAACAATGCCATTACACCAGCCTCAAATTTTTAAACGTGCCTCAATTTCACAATTATAGCCCAGCTTCATCATAAGATGAATGGCCGACACTGAACCCAAGAACTGAGTGTTTGTGCTATTCTTACATCATGTCTCAATCTCTGTGTCACCCACAGTGTCTCAGGTCTTAAGGTTCAGTGCCTGGAGTGAAACTTATCAAGTGTTTAACTCCATCTCAGTCTCTTTCTGACTCCTATCTCTAACCCTCTCACTCCATATCTCCAACATTGAGTGCCATCTACTTGGGACAGTTGATTTTCTTTACTTCTACACTAACTTGACTCTGATCAAACGACTCAATCCGACTGATTCATCATGAACCTCTCTGACTCCATCCGAATCTTGAGACGAACAGCCTCTAAAATGACTCACTTACACTAACTCACAGTTGGATTCACTCTCACTTATACTAACTCACTGTTTGACTAACTCAGATTCTGACCTATCTAAGCACAGTTAGGCTGAGACTTTGCAGATGCAGTAAAAATCAATTTATATAGATTCTGAGAAAAGCTGGGACCATACAGATTTAGAAGAGCTTTGGTTTATGGGATTGGTTAAAATGGGACCGGAGTCCAGCAGAGACAGCGAGAGAGATCATTTCAAAGACATGCACAGATCAGGGGTTAAGACATGCACACCACATTGCCACACCCACACAAAATATTGTTGGAGAGAAAGAGAAAGCCAGCGAAAGGGAGATAAAGTCCAAAATAAAATCCCAAACAATTAACACAATTGCTTGAACTCATTATTCATTTTACGGTATCATTATTGTAAAGTGAAGGGGAATGCAAAATTGGCCAGTTAAAAGATTTTATCACAACACACCCACTCCAATTGGTCACTTATTACCCATTACTGAGCTCTTCAAGGCTGGACCAATCGTGGACACTTTTACTGAGAGCTTGCCAGGCGATGGACAAATCCTGGATGCTTATACAGAGATCCTGCCATCGGCTGGACCACCAATACTGGACACGAAGGACTGCATCGCTGCCAGGTTTTGCACCATTCGATTGGTGCAACATGGGACTGATATTTCTCACCACCTCTTTGTTAAATGTTCAGGGTAAAAGCTAAAATAGTTTTCGCTTGGGCTAACACTCATATAGGTAATCATATTATCAATGGTCACATCTGCACCCTCATTCTATCTCAAATATACTCTCCAAGCTTATAACATGAACCCAGTTACCTCCACATAAATACGGAAAGAAGTCTGATCATCTCAAAGTTTGATTACTGTGAAGGAGGATCACTTTGATAGCAGTAACTGTAGTTCCCTTAGAAATGACCCTTTTGCAGAACTAAAAACACTAAACTTAGAATTGCTCAAACATTGATCTCTCAGTTTGGATGGGTACCTTTTTACACCAAAGCAAAATACTGGAGATTTATTGTCAGAAGTCTACTGGATAAATGATATCTACAAGAAATTTACATTTAAAAAAGGGTATGAAAAATCAATGACACTTTACTTGACACCGAGTGTCATAACATGTTATGACATGGTCATAACCATAACCACAGCTGACATAAGTGTTATGACCATATTATGACAGGTTATGACAAGTTATGTCAGCTGTTACGACATATTATGACATGATTATGACTGCGTGTTATGACGCTGGGTGTCAAGTAAAGTGTTACCCAAAAAATATTTGAAAAAGTATTGTACATCAATATGTATAAAACCACCCCAGGATGAAAACATAGAAAATACACACAGAGAAAAACACAAAAACAGTGGGCACTGAAAGTGAAAGGTGATTACCAACATGTTAATGACATGCAAAACAATATACCCAACATAAGACATGAGGACAAAAACAGTGTTATTTTGTAGACGGCACAAGGACAACAAAAACCGGACATACATGGGGAGTGATTGACTCTAACAATGTTTTATTGGGGAATGTGCGTTAGTGGGTTGGGGATGCTGAAATGATTCAACGTGCAACATGACCAGGAATAAAATGAAGATCTGATGCACAGAGCTAACATGAAGAATGATATGAGAACAAGAAGGTAGGTATCATATAACTACTGAGACCCAATGACCGGAATCAATTGGAATGTGCTTACACCCCTCTACACACACACACACCATGACTGGAACAACCCTACAAACAGAATTAGGACGGTGAAGCATAGTGAAATGAATCATACATAGTGAAATGGTATTTGAGATGGTATTTTCTGACAGTGGTATAACGTGTGGTATGGATGTGCAGGTCATGTAAATGGATGGATATCTGGGGCAGATAGCTTCTTACTACTTTTGATTTCCTATTCTCTTGAATTTTATTTATTCAGGCAAGTAATGGAGATAAAATCTAGTTTGCAAGAGACCTGGTTGATTTGATCTGGGGCAACTTGAAACCTGAGACTAAAGAAGACGATTTAACTGCATTACTGAGGCAACGATTAAGCCATGTATTTTGTCTGTCAGTTATTCAGGTTCCACATGGTAAGTTTGTAAATAATAACGTACACAAAGAGTAATATCATCAGGGATGGAGATAGGAGGAGAGGAGTGTTGGGCTGAGAGGCGGAAGAGAAGAAAAACAGGGATAGAAGAGAGAAGGGAGAGAGGAAAAATAGGGAATAAAGACTAAAACCTGACAGTAGAGGGGAAAAAAAGTTTTATATAAAGAAAAGATACGAGTGGGGGGGGGCAAGGAGGGCGTGTTCTTCTTTGTTCCCACGGACACACACGTATATACACACCCACACACACACACGCTGTGCTCATTCTCATTCTAGACTACGTAGTGCTGTAGTGCTTCTGTGTCCCATTATGCCTTTCTCTGGGGTCAATAGGTCAATAGATCATGTCAATCTACAGTGAATACAATTAAATCAATTATTTTTTGGACCTTTTGCTCAAATCTCAAAATGTTCAATTAGGAAATGTTGTACTGCTTTTGAAATAGGGTTGCCTAACTCAAAAACGGTTTAATCTTCTTTCTACTTTCTCATTTGATCTCAGCCCAGCTTACATCTAATCAGTAAATACTACAGTATTTGGCTGCAGCAGTGGAGGCTGCTGAAGGGAGAACGGCTCATAATAACGGCCAGAACGGAGCAAATGGAATGTCATCAAACACCTGGAAACTACATGTTTGATGTATTTGATACCAATCCACTGATTCCGCTCCAGTCATTACCATGATCCCGTTCTCCCAAATTAAGGTGCCACCAGCCTCCTGTGAGCTGCAGCTAGTGTTTATCAGCCGTCCTCAGCGGAGTGTTCGATCAGTATCAATAAAGGTACCAGTCGGTTTGTAGGAATATGAAGATAAAAAGATGAAAGCATAAATAACTATACGATTGGCCCCAACAAACAAAAAAATCTAGTACCCTGCTACTGTTCATCTATGTTCAGTCCTGCAACATCCATATGATAAAATAAGACTAGGTGAATAAAAACTACAATAAATGAAACTGCAATCAGCAAAGCTAATTTTCATTAAAATGCATTATGCAAATAAAAAAGAAAAAGGAATAATCAAGGTAGAATTAGTATAGTCTCCTGTAATGGAATTAGGATACGGCTAAATGGTAAATGAGGAATAAGTGTGACTAACTAACTGTCAGAACCATTGGTGGTGGTGGGGGGGGAGTCAGGGGTAGAGGGGTGTACAGTCCTCTCCCTGTGGTGGGGGCAGGGGGTTCAAAGGGCAAGGGAGGCATTGGGGGGTCACGGTCCAGCCCGCCCGCCTTTCTCGCCCAGTCCCAGTCCTGCGGGTTTGAAAGCTGGTGTACTTTTGGTAGGCTGGGGAGCGGTAACTAACCCGAGGGGAGTCCTGGTCCGATGGCAGTCCATTCAGAGACACTTGCTCACCCTCCCTGTAGGGACAACACACAGAGACACAACAGTAAGTCTCAAACATAGTGCAGGATAAACATACTGGGACAGTCATAACACCAGAATACAGCATGCCTGCTCAGTCTAAACATAGACACAGAGCAGACACACAAACAGACCAAACACATTATTTCAGTATGGTGCTCCAGGCTCATATCGTACTTCTGCTGTGGCGATGCCGTGTCCGTCTGGGTCTCTGCAGGTGGGGGATTTCTCCTCCTCTCCTCCTCCTCTTGCTGTCTTCTCACTTCCAGTAATTCCATCTGCATCACGAACAGACACACATCATTAATGACCAACAGAATTTGTCCAATTGAAATTTAAACATTTAAGTAATTTCATTAAAGGTGCAGTCAAAAACATGATTTTTCTGTGTTTTATATTTCCGCACTATGAGGTTGTAATTATACTGTGAAATTGTGAAAATGATGGTAATTCCCTTTTAGTGTAAGAGCTGTTTGAAAATGTCGTCTGAAATTTCAGCTTGTTTGTCTGGGTGGATTTTTTTAACTGCCTGGTGACATCACCAGCAGTATACATTCGTAGACCAATAACAAAGAGAGTTTGCCCTCCTCTCTGACAAACAGCTAGTTCAGGTTACACATCCTTCTCATTCGTCTCCTCTCTCAGAACACTCCCAGACAGTCCTAGCAAAATTCTTGCTTGAGAAATTGCATTTAGCTAAGAAGCTATTTTAAAAAAAATGTTTTTTTTTTTAACCATTTTAATTGAAAACAATCACAGCAAGGTACTTCATTGCATTGGACCCTTACGTCACGATTTGACTGACAGAAAAATGTGATGAGAGCATTGCAGATGGATGTCTAATCTATTTAAAAACAAAATTGATTGAGTTATTAGATGAATGGTTTAACTGACAGCCCAGTGAGTTGTGAACACCCCCCGTCCTCTCACCGTAGTCAGCCGTTCCAGAGCAGAGAACCGCTCTTCCCAGGTGGCAGCTGACTTCTCAAAGGCCTCGTGTCTCTTGATGAGTTTCTCCACTTCATCCACGTTCTGACCCATCTCCCTGCTGGACAGGTACGGCTCCTGTCCCAGCAGCCACGACTCGGCCACACCCGCGTCCCTTCCAAACTGGTGCACCTCCAGAACTGGGCAGAAACACAGCTAGGTCACACACCACGGCAGTAAAAAGTAACGGTGATACCTCTGGAAATACCAAGGGACTGTGGGATAATGCTCGGTGAGCCCCAAGGCACTTACTCTTAGCTAATACTGTGCAACAGACTGAAAAACGATTTGATAGAATTACCCAATCTAAGCCACTCCCATCTGTCCTCCCACTTGTCAATCATGTCTTTCCTCTTGTCCGTCAACTGTAGTAACTTCTCTTTGATCTGAAAATGGAAGGAAATGAAGTTAAACGAGTCTAAAAACACCATACATTTAATGACACAACACAAAACCAGAGGGAGCCACATTTCCATCCGGAGACCGAAAGAAGGAGAATGGGGGGTGAAGAAAGAAACAGAGAGCGGAGGAGAGAAGGAGGTACGAATCTGTGAGGGTGTTATGAAATTGTTGGCCTCTCACCTCCTCTAATGCGTAGTGTTTTCGTGCCAACAGGGACTTGCCCAGCTCGATGCAGTTGGTAAAGCTGTCGTTACGGGCGTCGATCTCAGCCTTGATGCCCTGGTGGTTGTTCATCAGGAGCTCCACAGACGACACGTCCCTTGAAAACACAACAATAAGCCAGTTACACACACTGAACACACCAAGGTCCTAATGTCCTTTGGTTAGGTTACCTGGGGTTTAAATTACCCAAGAAATGCTGCTTACGTTGCTACTTACGATGCTAGCATATGTTTTCTAAAACCACATGTACATACAGTCCAGACAGGATGCTGACACCCAGCGTATTTCAGTGGACTACAGCCTTCAACATAATGATGTTCCAGGGTGAGTACCTGGGACCATGCTGTTATCAAACTAAACACTAGTCTACTCTAGGCAGGATAGGGTGTCATTCTCTCGGACAGTGGAAACAGAGCAATGCAATTACTGACACAAACCAAGTCTCTCTCTCAATTCCCCTCGCCCACCCGCTTTTTTCCTCCTTCACCCCATTAGCCATCCATCTTTCTTCCCCCCTTTCTTTTCCTCCAGTATATTTTTTCCACTTCCCCTTACATCATCATTAGCCCCTTATGTCTGTCTGTCTGTCTCTTATCTTTTCTATTTCTGTCTCCTCCTATCTCTCTCTTCCTCTCTCCCTCTTCCTCCGTCTCCATGGTAAGCTGCTGGCTGAGATTCAGCTGAGAGGCACAGATAATGAAGGCCTTGTCGACCCTGGTGATTATCACAATTACAGCTGAAACCAGAGCCAGATAAGGGCTTGGTGTGCTGCTGTCTCCCTGAGAGGAGAAGACATCCTGGGACATTAATTGAGTATTGATACATTGACTATTCACCATTTTCTGCAGCTGCATCTTCAGTGGTTATAAAAAGAACCGTCCGTGGGTGGCAATACATTCAGCTGAGCCTTCAGTTGAAAACCTGGGCTACACTACAGTGCCAGAGCTACAGCATTCATACAGAGGGTTGTTTGGGGTGAGCTAGTGTGGATAACTTTGTAAATAACAACAATCAGAACATTGAGGATTAGATACATAAATCCAGACCTGAGAAAGTGTGATTACAGCGTAAGCTGCAGACCAAAAGCTGCTTACAGAAAACTACAGATTACTGACACCTTTTCTGGCTTTTGTTGGGGAGTCTGTAGGAGAAAAAAATGTGTACTGCAATAATGCCAAACTATTAAAAGAACCAGCCTGAGGCAAAACCGCTTCCCATCAGGTTCACGGTACCTGGGCTTCTCCTGAGCCTCGATGAGGCGGATGACGTCCTCCATCCAGAGCATGAGGTCTCGGACCATGCTGAAGAAACGGAACTTGTCGCCGGTGTCGAGCAGTCTGACCCTGCGGCCGTCACAGGCCTCCAGCAGTGTTCTCCAGGCCTCCAAAACCTCACCCTCTCTCTTTTGGATGTCATCAGCCTTGTCTCCGGCATAGGCAGACTGCAGGCGCACAGCATCCTCCTGCAACATCCTCACCTGGGGAGGAAAAGGGAGAAATATGGGTAGGCAGATACCAAATGTTGAGAAGTCTTGTCTATGATCTGTGAGAGATTCACCTTATAGCTGCACATTTAGTTAAGGCTGTAGTCCAACCTCTGTTTTAGGCATTTTGGCTTTCTGGCTACTGGCTCCGTCTCTCTGGTGTCATTGTCATACCTGTGTCCCCAGGGCTTGGATGTCGTGTTCGAAGGTGGTGTGCATCCTCTGCAGGGTCTCCACTGTGTTCTGGTCCCGGCCCAGCTCCTCAGGCAGCTTCTTGTGTTTGTCCAGGATGCGGTTGAGGATTTCCTTGGCGTCGTGGTAGAACTTGTGCAGCTCGAAGGACGCCGCCAGGATCTGCGTGCGTGTGTCAATCAGCTCCAGCAGGTCGGCCCACGCCTCATTCAGCCCGTCCTTCCACTCGGCGATGGTAGCCGCGTCGGCGTGGCCCGAGTTGATGAGTTCGTCCGCCAGCTGGTTGACGGTGTCCACTCGCTCTTGACCAATGTTGCCCGTGTCGCGAGCAAACTCACGGAAACGCTCCTGAAGCATCTGTAGAGGGAGATTATCACATTATCAAGTCTGAATGGACATATTCCGCAAGATACTCTGGCATCAGGGGAACATGGGTGGCAGGGTGGCACTACATACCGTGACATGTTCATAGTCCTGTCCCAGCTCATGTGACCCAGCCACCACCTCCCTTTCAGCGATCCACTGTTCCAGATCATCCACCTCCCTGTTGAGCTGAAAAAGACGGAACCTCTCGTCCAGCTTCCCCCTCCTCTCCTCCGACAGGTCCTTGAGTCCCGCGTACAGCTTATCCACCTGGGACTGACGCATGCCGATCCGTTCACTACACAGCAGAAGGAGGGAGGAGGAGGCAGAGAGGGAGGGGGTTAGGATATAGGAACTACATTATCCTATCCTCGCCATCTTCGGGGATGCTAAACTGTCAAGTGTTAAACCTCTGCGTGGTTAAATCCTACTTCAACTCAGCAGGAGTAGAGCTTAACCTTACACTGATCTAATGTTAGTTGTCTGGTACTGACTGACCACTCTGGGTTTAAGCCCTTAAGGGGATAGTTAGGAATTCTGGCAATGCCAGCCCTTTATCTACTTCCCTAGAATCAGATGAACTCGTGGGTACCATTTTTGTGTCTCAGTGCACAGTTTGAAGGAAGTTGCCAACTAACGTTAACGCAATTGCTAACTAGCATCAGCGCAATGACTGGAAGTCAATGGGAACAGCTCCTGTAAACTTTCAGTCATTGCACTAATGAAAGTTAGGATTGGCTAGCAAAACCACCTCTAACTTCCTTCACACTGGACATAAAAATGGCATTCACGAGTTCATTGCCAAAATCATGAACTATCCCTTTAACGTTCTTTAGTCTGAAATTGGTGAATAGGACCATGGATTCAACTTCCAATTTTCACTGGAGGGGATTGTTAAACCCTGAGGATAAGCCCCTGAGACCCCTCACCTTTCTGGGTGTCCGGCGGCCGTCAGGCCCCTGCTGGTCTTGGAGAGCTGGTGGACAGTCTCAGCATAGTCCTCCACAGCCTGCTCCAGGATCTGGTGCTTCTTCAGCATGGCCACGGAGCTCTGCTCATCCTACACAGAGAGAGTGACAGAGTCAAGGTACAGACGCAGACAGTGAGTATGAACAGGCACATACAATCAGTGTAGAGGGCACAGTATTGACTAGAAATAGACTAGTCTCACAGAGATCCAGGCCTGTAGAAGGAGACTGTTAAGGAGTCAAGGACAAATGGAATGATGGCCTGGAAGACTTCTCTCTGTCTACTCACCTTTCACATCCAACACCACACAGCCCTCGCTGAATCTCAAATCATCCCCTCGCCCTTAACCAACTCGCTCAGACGTCCCTCCATTGTCACGTGTTGCTAACAAAACTCCAGAGAATGGCGAAGGGATCAATTAACCCATCAACTTCGGGACACACTCCTGACTTGGATGATGCAATTCATGTTCCACTTTTAAATAACAAAACAAACATGAAATTCAAATGAACAAATCCCTCAGTTTGTTTTATGTGTCAAGTCTTGTAATCAGACACAAACAAACGCATGTGTCATAGAATTAGGTACGCCTCTCAACTATTTTGTATTTTGTTGGGACAGCTCTGGAGCCTGCAACCTTGCTGGCTTGGTTGAAGAGGCTATCGGAGGTCTTAATTAGCTCCTGTACCCTCTACATTTTTCACTCCTTCAGTTTTGGGACACTTATGCAAATGGAGGGCAGAGCATCAAGGAAAAGGGGAAGAATTGGGATTCAGCCTGTTAGACCAAGTCACTGCCCTCGTCTTTCACCCTCCACTGACTTCCTAATTTCTCCTCGTGACAATGACCCACTTCTGCCTGGTAAACCAACAACTTACTGGGCAATGGTCATAGACCTAACTCTACCAAGTGCAACAATACCCCTGGTACAGTATCAACCAGCCCTCCTATCCAGCAGCTTTGCCCTGTTACAAAAAAGCAGCTTTTTTGAAAGAACCCATTTTCCTATTCAACTTTTCCCCTACTAATGATCCATCACAACAAAATACTGGAGTACAACCCACCAGTCCTAACCAAAAACCACTTTGTATCTCTAACGGCTTGCTACTCATCCTATCAGGTCCAGTCACCATGCTACTTCACATTCAAACCCCATTCTGATTGCTTATGAATAGCAATTTTAGCTTTCAGACACACTGCACCCCTCACCTTGGCTTTCTCCTCTGACATCATATAGAGCTCCTGCTCGCTCATCCAGGCCTCAGCCTCGGCAGCATCAAAGTAGTACTGCTGGGCCTTGTGGGCCTCCTCCAGGCGTCCATGGCGTTTGGCCGTCTCCTCCAGGATCTGGGCCCACAGGCGCCGCAGGTCGGCCAGCCGCTGGCGGATCCCCTCGCCGCTGGGGCTGTTGTCGTCATCCTTCAGCACCTGCTGACTCCGCTCAAAGATGTCGTCACAGCGCGGCTGGTGGCCCTGGATCTCCTTTTGCAGGGTCTGGTGTGGGAGAGGTCAAAGGGCAGCAGGTCAGAATGATGTCAGCGGATTTAAAAGTACAGTGGTTATCTGGTACAGAAATAGATCTGTCATTGGATTCTAATGGTAGTACTGTAAATGCTAAGAACTAATATTCTATGGATGGAAATACTGTTCAAGGTTCAAACTGATGGGAGTTTGTTTCTTACCTGGTTTTTCTTGATGAGTAACTGGACTGTTTGCAGGTTGTTTCCGTGGTCTGTAGATGTTGCCAGTGGCATTCTCTCTTCAACCCAGAGCTAAGAGGAAAACACAGAAATAGGTAGGAATCATTTTCGGAAGACTGATACATTGATGTAGCAAATGCAATGACAGAAATTAAACAACAGCTAACCACTTGAAAAGCATGATTTGGGCAAAGCGTTTTTTTTTGGTAAGCATTTTAAATGCAGTTGATGACATACACAGATGAGACACATCAGTTCTATTCAGAGACCCAACCCATTAATTTCAAAACACGAAGCCTGCTCCTTCTTGCCTGTATGAAAGGAGTCAATACAGTCATTACAATAATAAACAAACCCTCACAGCTATGAAAGCATGCACCTGCTGCTACTCTTAGTGGGTGCCTTCCCTCAAAAGAGGAGAAAAAAATACAAAATAGTGATTTTTATCACTTAAATCACTTCAGACAAGGGAACTGCTCTGCTGTTCAGCTTCTGCTGCTATTCCACACTATTATAGGGCAGGGATTTCACACAAGCACAAACATACTGTAGCCTATTCACATTTGCATAAAAATACAATTAACATTTGCACAAGTAGGCATACAGTACGTCATCTCTTTTACTCGTTCTCTGAAACACACATGCGCACGCCCACACTGAGACAGACACAAAGGCAGACAGACAGCCACACAGACAGGCAGACACACATACAGACAGACACACATACAGGCAGACACACATACAGACAGACACAGGCAGACAGACAGCCTCACAGACAGACACACACACAGAGACAGAAATGGATCACAGCATCAGACAGACAGAAACAGACAGACACACGACTAGGCTAGATTAAAGGCTTAATGTACTTACGATCTCGTCCTCCACGTCTCTGTTGAACTGGTGGATCTCGCGGGAGGCCATGAGGTTTCCCTTCCTCTTCTTCAGTGGGTCTAGCAGCTGCTGGAACTTCTTCTCCACGATGCGGCGCTGGCCGTCCACCTCATCTGTGTCCTTCCCCTCCTGGCTGAGGACCTGGGCCTGGCTCTGCAGCTCCTCCACCTCCTTCTGACGCACCTCCACCTGGCTCTCCAGCATCTAGAGACGCCACACCAGGAGGAGTAGAGAGGAGAGAGACAGTCATAGCATGCTCTCTCTAGCTCCCTCTCTGGTCAACCCCCTAGCATGCGTTCCAGAGTTCTCCGTCTCATTTGTGCTCTAGGAGTTTCCGGTCTCTCTCTCGCAGATCGAATAAACAGCGGAAATGCATTCCCTCTCTCACATGCACACATTTTAGGTCTGGGTTACACAAAGGATACCATGGGTACACAATCTTTAATAACACAGATAACCAATAAGGCACAGGGGGTGTGGGATATGGTCAATATACCACGCCTACGGGCTGTTCTTGGGCACGACGCATCGCGCAGTGACTGGACACAGCCCTTATCCGTAGTAAATTGGCCATATACCACAAAACCCAGAGGTGCCTTATTGCTATTATAAACTGGTTACCATCGTAATTAGAGCAGTAAAAATAAATGTTTTGACATACCCGTGGTATACGGTCTGATATACCACGGCTGTCAGCCAATCAGCATTCAGGGCTCAAACCACCGCGTTTATAATTGCTAATATACAATCAGTATTCTCTACTGTATTTCTACCAAGTGCTCTCTGTTCCGCTCCATTTCTCTCTCTGTTTTACTCTGTCTCTCTCACACACTACACATCTCACAGACACAGAACTGGCTCCTCCACACATCATGGCGAGGGAGAGATAACATAATGAGGGGGGGGTGTATGTGAGAAGCATGGGCTGTTACATAACGTGGTTTGTCTGCTCGCTACAGCGCCACTCACTAGTATGAATAAACTATCTGCATAATAAACCTTGAGCCAACACGGCATATGTGTGCGGTGTAGTT
Source organism: Oncorhynchus nerka (assembly GCF_034236695.1). Classification (NCBI taxonomy): domain Eukaryota; kingdom Metazoa; phylum Chordata; class Actinopteri; order Salmoniformes; family Salmonidae; genus Oncorhynchus; species Oncorhynchus nerka. The sequence continues at coordinate 32,563,733 of NC_088423.1, read as the reverse complement.
TATGCTGCAATTTTCCTAATTAAAGGAAAAGAGAAAACCTAATATCATGCTTAACATTTCACTCATAGTTTGGCTATGCAAGTGAACTTATCCTCAGGTCAATTACTGACATTGTACTTTTACCTAATATGAAACCACGATGTAAAATTATACAGAAATGTACCATTTACCTAGACACCAATCAAAGGGAGAGGAAAAGAGCGCAGTCCTATATGGTGACATAACATACCCGTGGGAGACATACAATATGTCAAGCTCCAGCAGTATCAAGCTGTACAGAGGGTGCTCTAGCCAACAAACAGCAGAGACCTGAGGACACCATTCCAACCTGGAACTGAGCTCCCAGGCTTGAAAGGACAGACCAGATACAAATTCAATTAGCACTAATGTGTGACGTAAAAGGGCTTTTGGCCCAACAAGCGTCCTCTGAAGCCCCCTCCTGCTGTTCAAAGACCATTCACTGGCATGTTCTACAAGAAATCTGCCTCCAGAAATGAAAGCTTCTCCCAAGGTGGTGTGACACCTACTCCTGTTACCTGCTGCACTGCTGCTTGGATTCCACCTGGTGATCTGTTCACCCTGGCCTGTCCTGTCTCCCCCTGTCTGGTACAGGTACCTCCACCACACTCAACCCTCTCTGTTCACCCTTGCCTGTCCTGTCTCCCCCTGTCTGGTACAGGTACCTCAACCACACTCAACCCTCTCTGTTCACCCTGGCCTGTCCTGTCTCCCCCTGTCTGCTACAGGTACCTCCACCACACTCAACCCTCTCTGTTCACCCTGGCCTGTCCTGTCTCCCCCTGTCTGGTACAGGTACCTCCACCACACTCAACCCTCTCTGTTCACCCTGGCCTGTCCTGTCTCCCCCTGTCTGGTACAGGTACCTCCCACCACACTCAACCCTCTCTGTTCACCCTGGCCTGTCCTGTCTCCCCCTGTCTGGTACAGGTACCTCCCACCACACTCTACCCTCTCTGTTCACCCTGGCCTGTCCTGTCTCCCCCTGTCTGGTACAGGTACCTCCCACCACACTCAACCCTCTCTGTTCACCCTGGCCTGTCCTGTCTCCCCTGTCTGGTACAGGTACCTCCCACCACACTCAACCCTCTCTGTTCACCCTGGCCTGTCCTGTCTCCCCCTGTCTGGTACAGGTACCTCCCACCACACTCAACCCTCTCTGTTCACCCTGGCCTGTCCTGTCTCCCCCTGTCTGGTACAGGTACCTCCCACCACACTCTACCCTCTCTGTTCACCCTGGCCTGTCTCCCCCTGCCTGGTACAGGTACCTCCACCACACTCTACCCTCTCTGTTTACCCTGGCCTGTCCTGTCTCCCCCTGTCTGGTACAGGTACCTCCCACCACACTCAACCCTCTCTGTTCACCCTGGCCTGTCCTGTCTCCCCCTGTCTGGTACAGGTACCTCCCACCACACTCAACCCTCTCTGTTCACCCTGGCCTGTCCTGTCTCCCCCTGTCTGGTACAGGTACCTCCCACCACACTCTACCCTCTCTGTTCACCCTGGCCTGTCCTGTCTCCCCCTGCCTGGTACAGGTACCTCCACCACACTCTACCCTCTCTGTTTACCCTGGCCTGTCCTGTCTCCCCCTGTCTGGTACAGGTACCTCCCACCACACTCAACCCTCTCTGTTCACCCTGGCCTGTCCTGTCTCCCCCTGTCTGGTACAGGTACCTCCCACCACACTCTACCCTCTCTGTTCACCCTGGCCTGTCCTGTCTCCCCCTGTCTGGTACAGGTACCTCCCACCACACTCAACCCTCTCTGTTCACCCTGGCCTGTCCTGTCTCCCCCTGTCTGGTACAGGTACCTCCCACCACACTCTACCCTCTCTGTTCACCCTGGCCTGTCCTGTCTCCCCCTGTCTGGTATTGGTACCTCCCACCACACTCAACCCTCTCTGTTCACCCTGGCCTGTCCTGTCTCCCCCTGTCTGGTACAGGTACCTCCACCACACTCAACCCTCTCTGTTCACCCTGGCCTGTCCTGTCTCCCCCTGTCTGGTACAGGTACCTCCACCACACTCAACCCTCTCTGTTCACCCTGGCCTGTCCTGTCTCCCCCTGTCTGGTACAGGTACCTCCCACCACACTCTACCCTCTCTGTTCACCCTGGCCTGTCTCCCCCTGCCTGGTACAGGTACCTCCACCACACTCTACCCTCTCTGTTCACCCTGGCCTGTCCTGTCTCCCCCTGTCTGGTACAGGTACCTCCCACCACACTCAACCCTCTCTGTTCACCCTGGCCTGTCCTGTCTCCCCCTGTCTGGTACAGGTACCTCCCACCACACTCAACCCTCTCTGTTCACCCTGGCCTGTCCTGTCTCCCCCTGTCTGGTACAGGTACCTCCCACCACACTCAACCCTCTCTGTTCACCCTGGCCTGTCCTGTCTCCCCCTGTCTGGTACAGGTACCTCCCACCACACTCAACCCTCTCTGTTCACCCTGGCCTGTCCTGTCTCCCCCTGTCTGGTACAGGTACCTCCACCACACTCAACCCTCTCTGTTCACCCTGGCCTGTCCTGTCTCCCCCTGTCTGGTACAGGTACCTCCCACCACACTCAACCCTCTCTGTTCACCCTGGCCTGTCCTGTCTCCCCCTGTCTGGTACAGGTACCTCCCACCACACTCAACCGTCTCTACCGAGCTTTCGCTCGCCTCCAGCACACGCGCACCGTTGGGCCGAGTGACTCTGAACTTAAAATGGCTAGCCCCAAGTCGTTATATATATTTTTTTTTATTGTGCATACTTTGTTGACTACAAACTTTCTTTGCCCAACCACAGACTGTTTGTTTCCACACGCGGGACTCTGACTCTATTGGTTACACAGACTTTTGGCCTCCCATCCTAGTCTAACCACCTCTCACCAGCTTTGTATTCATGTTACCTGATGAAATTGCTTAACAATATGATCTTGTTGCCATCTGATGCACATTCAGATGTCATAAATCAGCACTGTAGAGCTCTCTCTGTCCTATGAACTCTCCCTGTACTATGAGCTCTCTTTGTCCTATGAGCTCTCTCTGTCCTATGAGCTCTCCCTGTCCTATGAGCTCTCCCTGTCCTATGAGCTCTCTCTGTCCTATGAGCTCTCTCTGTCCTATGAGCTCTCTCTGTCCTATGAGCTCTCTCTGTCCTATGAGCTCTCTCTGTCCTATGAGCTCTCTCTGTCCTATGAGCTCTCTCTGTCCTATGAGCTCTCTCTGTCCTATGCCGTGCCTTGATTGTATTACTGTTGATGTTACCTGGAAATGTACATGTACACCCTGGCCCATCTATAGTTGTTAGCCCCAATTCTGACTTGTGCTCTGATATCTGCTTCAGTGATTTCTGCTCTCGTAGAAGCCTGGGTTTCTGCACTTTAACACGAGAAGCTTATTATCTAAAATGGATCAATTGAAAGTGTTGGTTCACAGCTCCAATCCAGATGTGTTGGTCATTACTGAGACGTGGTTAATAAGGAAGAATGTTTTGAATACTGATGATAACCTTTCTGATTATAACCTTTTTCATCAATAAAGATCTTCCAATGGTGAGGGAGTGGCAGTCTTTACCAAGGATCACCTTCAGTGCTTGGTTGTCTCTACCAAGTCTGTCCCCAAACAATTTGATTCGCTGGTTTTAAGCATTAAACTTTCAAATAGCTCTTTGTTGACTGTTGCTGGGTGCTATCGTCCTCCATCAGCACCGGCCTGTACCCTACCTGCCCCAAACTCTCTCCTGGCCCCTTACACTAAGTCTGAATTTGTCCTGCTAGGTGACCTAAACTGGGACATGCTTAAACCACCTGACCAAGTTCTGAAGCAAAGGGACTACCTAAATCTTTCTCAGATTATCACCAATCCCACAAGGTATGACTCCAAACACCCAGAAAAGGCTACTCTCCTCGATGTTATCCTCACAAATAATCCTGATGTGTATCAGTCTGGTGTTTTCTGTAATGACCTTAGTGATCACTGTTTTACAGCCTGTGTTTGTAATGGCTGCTCAGTGAAATGACCTGTCCAGATCTGTCATAGACGCTTGCTAAACAAGCCTTCCTTCATGAACTGGCCTCTGTAAAATGGTAAAGAATCAGCTTGATCCCCTCTGTCGAAGACGCTTGGACCTTCTTTTTTATGTTTTCAGTGGTATTGTTAACAAACAAGCCCCCATAAAGAAAATGAGAATGAGAATTTGTTTGATCGTAGCTAGCTACATAGCTAGCTACATAGCCGTCTTTGTATCAAAGATAATTGTGTAGTCTTGAGCGATTTCCTAGGTTAGCTAGCCAGCTATTGTCGTTCTTTTAACGCAACGTAACGTAAATCAACACTGCTAGCTAGCCAGCTAGCCCCGAATAGCAGCACAGTAGAAACCATTACACTCAACGGAACGACTTGATTAGTGTAGTGTCAACAACGCAGACACTGCCAGCTAGCCTACATAGTCAACAACGCAGCCTCTGCCAGCTAGCCTACTTCAGCAGTACTGTATCATTTTAATTATTTTAGTCAATAAGATTCTTGCTACGTAAGCTTAACTTTCTGAACACTCGAGACGTGTAGTCCACTTGTCATTCCAATCTCCTTTGCATTAGCGTAGCCTCTTGTGTAGCCTGTCAACTATGTGTCTGTCTATCCCTGTTCTCTCCTCTCTGCACAGACCATACAAACGCTCCACACCGCGTGGCCGCGGCCACCTAATCTGGTGGTCCCAGCGCGCACGACCCACGTGGAGTTCCAGGTCTCCGGTAGCCTCTGGAACTGCCGATCTGCGGCCAACAAGGCAGAGTTCATCTCAGCCTATGCCTCCCTCCAGTCCCTCGACTTCTTGGCACTGACGGAAACATGGATCACCACAGATAACACCGCTACTCCTACTGCTCTCTCTTCGTCCGCCCACGTGTTCTCGCACACCCGAGAGCTTCTGGTCAGCGGGGTGGTGGCACCGGGATCCTCATCTCTCCCAAGTGGTCATTCTCTCTTTCTCCCCTTACCCATCTGTCTATCGCCTCCTTTGAATTCCATGCTGTCACAGTTACCAGCCCTTTCAAGCTTAACATCCTTATCATTTATCGCCCTCCAGGTTCCCTCGGAGAGTTCATCAATGAGCTTGATGCCTTGATAAGCTCCTTTCCTGAGGACGGCTCACCTCTCACAGTTCTGGGCGACTTTAACCTCCCCACGTCTACCTTTGACTCATTCCTCTCTGCCTCCTTTTTTCCACTCCTCTCCTCTTTTGACCTCACCCTCCCCCCTACTCACAAGGAAGGAAATACGCTCGACCTCATCTTTACTAGATGCTGTTCTTCCACTAACCTCATTGCAACTCCCCTCCATGTCTCCGACCACTACCTTGTATCCTTCTCCCTCTCGCTCTCATCCAACACTTCCCACACTGCCCCTACTCGGATGGTATCGCGCCGTCCCAACCTTCGCTCTCTCTCCCCCGCTACTCTCTCCTCTTCCATCCTATCATCTCTTCCCTCTGCTCAAACCTTCTCCAACCTATCTCCTGATTCTGCCTCCTCAACCCTCCTCTCCTCCCTTTCTGCATCCTTTGACTCTCTATGTCCCCTATCCTCCAGGCCGGCTCGGTCCTCCCCTCCCGCTCCGTGGCTCAACGACTCATTACGAGCTCACAGAACAGGGCTCCGGGCAGCCGAGCGGAAATGGAGGAAAACTCGCCTCCCTGCGGACCTGACATCCTTTCACTCCCTCCTCTCTACATTTTCCTCTTCTCTCTCTGCTGCTAAAGCCACTTTCTACCACTCTAAATTCCAAACATCTGCCTCTAACCCTAGGAAGCTCTTTGCAACCTTCTCCTCCCTCCTGAATCCTCCTCCCCCCCTCCTCCCTCTCTGCAGATGACTTCGTCAACCATTTTGAAAAGAAGGTCGACGACATCCGATCCTCGTTTGCTAAGTCAAACGACACCGCTGGTTCTGCTCACACTGCCCTACCCTGTGCTCTGACCTCTTTCTCCCCCTCTCTCCAGATGAAATCTCGCGTCTTGTGACGGCCGGCCGCCCAACAACCTGCCCGCTTGACCCTATCCCCTCCTCTCTTCTCCAGACCATTTCCGGAGACCTTCTCCCTTACCTCACCTCGCTCATCAACTCATCCCTGACCGCTGGCTATGTCCCTTCCGTCTTCAAGAGAGCGAGAGTTGCACCCCTTCTGAAAAAACCTACACTCGATCCCTCCGATGTCAACAACTACAGACCAGTATCCCTTCTTTCTTTTCTCTCCAAAACTCTTGAACGTGCCGTCCTTGGCCAGCTCTCCCGCTATCTCTCTCAGAATGACCTTCTTGATCCAAATCAGTCAGGTTTCAAGACTAGTCATTCAACTGAGACTGCTCTTCTCTGTATCACGGAGGCGCTCCGCACTGCTAAAGCTAACTCTCTCTCCTCTGCTCTCATCCTTCTAGACCTATCGGCTGCCTTCGATACTGTGAACCATCAGATCCTCCTCTCCACCCTCTCCGAGTTGGGCATCTCCGGCGCGGCCCACGCTTGGATTGCGTCCTACCTGACAGGTCGCTCCTACCAGGTGGCGTGGCGAGAATCCGTCTCCACACCACGTGCTCTCACCACTGGTGTCCCCCAGGGCTCTGTTCTAGGCCCTCTCCTATTCTCGCTATACACCAAGTCACTTGGCTCTGTCATAACCTCACATGGTCTCTCCTATCATTGCTATGCAGACGACACACAATTAATCTTCTCCTTTCCCCCTTCTGATGATCAGGTGGCGAATCGCATCTCTGCATGTCTGGCAGACATATCAGTGTGGATGACGGATCACCACCTCAAGCTGAACCTCGGCAAGACGGAGCTGCTCTTCCTCCCGGGAAGGACTGCCCGTTCCATGATCTCGCCATCACGGTTGACAACTCCATTGTGTCCTCCTCCCAGAGCGCTAAGAACCTTGGCGTGATCCTGGACAACACCCTGTCGTTCTCAACTAACATCAAGGCGGTGGCCCGTTCCTGTAGGTTCATGCTCTACAACATCCGCAGAGTACGACCCTGCCTCACACAGGAAGCGGCGCAGGTCCTAATCCAGGCACTCGTCATCTCCCGTCTGGATTACTGCAACTCGCTGTTGGCTGGGCTCCCTGCCTGTGCCATTAAACCCCTACAACTCATCCAGAACGCCGCAGCCCGTCTGGTGTTCAACCTTCCCAAGTTCTCTCACGTCACCCCGCTCCTCCGCTCTCTCCACTGGCTTCCAGTTGAAGCTCGCATCCGCTACAAGACCATGGTGCTTGCCTACGGAGCTGTGAGGGGAACGGCACCTCAGTACCTCCAGGCTCTGATCAGGCCCTACACCCAAACAAGGGCACTGCGTTCATCCACCTCTGGCCTGCTCGCCTCCCTACCACTGAGGAAGTACAGTTCCCGCTCAGCCCAGTCAAAACTGTTCGCTGCTCTGGCCCCCCAATGGTGGAACAAACTCCCTCACGACGCCAGGACAGCGGAGTCAATCACCACCTTCCGGAGACACCTGAAACCCCACCTCTTTAAGGAATACCTAGGATAGGATAAAGTAATCCCCCCCCCCTTAAAAGATTTAGATGCACTACTGTTCCACTGGATGTCATAAGGTGAATGCACCAATTTGTAAGTCGCTCTGGATAAGAGCGTCTGCTAAATGACTTAAATGTAAATGTAAATGTAAAAACAGGTTCAGTCCCTGGTTCGACCATGATCTTGCAGAGTTACTCCACCACAAGAATTGCATTTGGTGAAAGGCTCGACACATGCATACTCAGACTGACTGGCTATCATTAAGGCAAATGAAAAATAAGTGCACTCAGGCTATCCGGAAAGCCAAAGTTAGTTAGTAAGGAGCAGTTCTCTCTCTGTGGGTCTAACCCCAAGAAGTTCTGGAAAACGGTTAAAGAAATGGAGAATAAACCCTCCTCCTCACAGCTGCCCATGTCACTTAAAGTTGATGATGTGGTTGTTACTGACAAGAAGCACACAGCTGAGCTCTTTTTTTATTTTATTTTTTACCTTTATTTAACTAGGCAAGTCAGTTAAGTACAAATTCTTATTTTCAATGACGGCCTAGGAACAGTGGGTTAACTGCCTGGTCAGGGGCAGAACGACAGCTTTGTACCTTGTCAGCTCGGGGATTTGAACCTGCAACCTTCCGGTTACTAGTCCAACGCTCTAACCACTAGGCTACCCTGCCGCCCCTGCCTCCCCTTTAATTCCCATTTCATTAAATCAGGATTCCTATTTGACTCAGCCATGCCTCCTTGCCCGTCCAACATTTCATCATCTCCCATCCCTTCTAATGCGACTATCCCTGATGCTTCTTCCTCTTTTTCCCCTGCCCCGCTACAAAGTTTCTCCCTGCAGGCAGTCACTGAGTCCCAGGTCCTAAAGGAGCTCCTTAAACTTGACCCCAAAAGAACATCTTGGCCAGATGGTTTAGACCCTTTCTTCTTTAAGGTTGCTACCCCTATCATCGTAAAACCTGTCTCTCCTTTCTGGGGAGGTTCCCATTAATTGGAAGGCAGCCACAGTTCGTCCTTTATTTAAAGGGGGAGCTCAAGCGACCCTAACTGTTATAGGCCTATTTCTATTTTGCCCTGCTTATCAAAAGTGTTGGAAAAACTTGTCACTAATCAACTGACTGGCTTTCTTGATTGTCTATTGTATTCTCTCGGCAATGCAATCTGGTTTCCGCTCAAGTTATGCAACCTTAAAGGTCCTCAATGATGTCACCATTGCCCTTGATTCTAAGCAATATTGTGCTGCTATTATTATTGACTTGGCCAAAGCTTCTGAGACGGTAGACCATTCCATTCTTGTGGGCTGGCTAAGGAGTATTGGTGTCTGAGTGATCTTTGGCCTGGTTTGCTAACTACCTCAAAGAGTACAGTGTATAAAGTCGGAAAATCTGCTGTCTCAGTCATTGCCTGTCACCAAGGGAGTACCCCAAGACTCAAACCTAGGCCCCACGCTCTTCTCAATTTACATCAGTAACAAGCTCTCTCATCCATTTATATGCAGATGATACAGTCTTATACAGTGTTAAATGCTCTACAAAAAAGCTTTCTTAGAGTCCAACAAGCTTTCTCTACCCTTAACCTTGTTCTGAACACCTCCAAAACAAAGGTCATGTGGTTTGGTAAGAAGAATGCCCCTCTTCCCACAGGTGTTATTACTACCTCTGAGGGTTTAGAGCATGAAGTAGTCACCTCATACATGTACTTGGGAGTATAGCTAGACGGTGCAGTGTCCTTCTCTCAGCACATATCAAAGCTGCAGGCTATCGTAATCGCTCCTCTTTCACCCCAGCTGCCAAACTAACCCTGATTCAGATGACTATCCAACCCATGCTAGATTATGGAGACATAATTTAAGATCGGCAGGTAAGGGTGCTCTTGAGCGGCTAGATGTTCTTTACCATTCGGCCATCAGATCTGCCACCAATATCCCTTATAGGACACATCACTGAACTCTATACTCCCATGTAAACTGGTCATATCTGTATACCCGTCTCAAGACCCACTGGTTGATGCTTATTTATAAAAACCCTCTTAGGCCTCACTCCTCCCTATCTGAGATATCTACTACAGCCCTCATTCTCCACATACAACCCCTGTTCTGCCAGTCACATTCTGTTAAAGGTCCCCAAAGCACACACATCCCTGGGTCGCTCCTCTTTTCAGTTCGCTGCAGCTAGCGACTGGAACGAGCTGCAACAAACACTCAAACTGGACAGTTTTATCTCAATCTCTTCATTCAAAGACTCAATCATGGACACTTTTACTGACAGTTGTGGCTGCTTTGCATGATGTATTGTTGTCTCTACCCTTTTGACCTTTGTGCTGTTGACTTTGCCCAATAATGTTTGTACCATGTTTTTGTGCTGCTACCATGTTGCGTTGCTACCATGTAGTTGTCATGTTGTGTTGCTCCCATGCTGTGTTGTCATGTTTTCCTGCCTTGTTATGCTGTTGTCTTAGGTCTCTCTTTATGTAGTGTTGTGTCTCTCTTGTTGTGATGTGTGTTTTGTCCTATATTTATATTGTATTTATTTTTTTAATCCCAGGCCCCCATCCACGCAGGAGGCCTTTTGCCTTTTGGTAGGCCGTCATTGTAAGTAATAATTTGTTCTTAACTGACTTGCCTAGTTAAATAACTGTTACCTAAAAAATAAAAATACAATACCTGTTGTTTCTTGAGCAGGATGTTGACACTGGTCAGATCTTTGCCGTAGTCGTCTGATTGGATTTGTCCATCCACTCCCACCAGCCACTTGTCCAGGTCGGCACAACTCTGGGTGAACAGCTCGGCCTTGTTGGCGTCAAACAGACACTTGGCCTTAGTCTGGGTGGTGGACTCAAGGTCATCCCACATCTTATGGAGCGCTGCCAGCTTTTCCTTCACCATGGCCTCGGTCTCCGGCTTCTCAGCTATCAGCTGCATCCCGTTCTGGGATTGGGTTGGAGAAAACCATGTTAGGACATTAATGGAGATAAATAGATCTACACTAATATCATTCAGAAAGGAAGACACTGGAAATTCTTCCAATCTGACCTGAGCAATGTGACTCTGCCCACAATCACTCATGTATACAAGCATCAATACTGAACTTTCAAACTACTAGTTCTAGTCTGCAGAGCTTATTGCGCTGATTCCGTTGAAAGCTTGTTTTGAAATTAATTCCACTGAACACAAATATAATAATAGCCAACGTGGTTGTTATGACTTAATCTCTCTGCATTTAGTACTAAAATATCCACAGCAGAGGGCTGTGCTCAACAGTCTGGAGTGTTTTGGGGGGCATAAGCATCTTTACACAGGGGAAAAACACCCACACACAGAGCTTAAGAGCCACGCACACTCACGAAACATAAACAGGGAGAAGGCATGCAACGAAACTGTCAAAAAGATCAGACAGCCATCATTTAGTCACTGACCTTCTCGATCTTGTCCAGCCACTCCTTGTTGGACTGAAGCTCGGCCATGAAGGCCTGGTGTTTGAGCCATTTGCTGTGGAGGTTCCTGGCTTCGTCGTACGACATGTCCTGAGCCGTGAGCATCTTCTCATTGATCCACAGGGACAGCTGCACACACCAAAGAGCCAATCAGTGAGACAGACGGACACACAGACTCATCCACACAACCACAGCTTGGCACCATCCACCTACAGTACTGTACTCTATAGAGCTGGTGGGAGGAATCAGTGGGTGTTCGGGGTTCCTTGTGTGGGAATGAAGTGTGGGGGTAGCCCTAGCTGGCAGATATGGGTGTTGTGCAGTGGGGGGCTGGGGTGAGTAAGTGAGGGGTGTGTTGTAAGGGTTTGGTAGGGGGCAGGTGGCAGCTCACCTCTTGGCAGTCCTGAAGGAACTTCTGCAGGTCTCTGTTATCCTTCAGCTTACAGAGAAGCTCACTGGCCGCCAAGCGGTTCTTCTGATGTCTACACAAACAGAAGGACAGGGGTTAACACGTGATGGATTTAGCACAGAGAGGTTACGGCTCGGAAACATATTTTTTGTGTATTGGTTTAATTAATTAGACTCCTAGATGATGTTATGCAAACCTGACAAGTGCTATACATACAATTTATTATATGCATGTAAATCTTCATTTTATGCATGTGAATTCAGTTTAATCTAAGCACATAACATCGCTGCCATAATTATCACTGGAGTAAAACACATTCACAAGATGGCTACCACAAAATCAGCCCCAGTTCTCCAAATACAGAATATTTGTATAGCGCTTTTTTACAAAGCATTCAATACCTCTCATCGATAGAGTCCACTTTCTCCTGGATGCGGTCAGCGTTGATGTTTTTGTCACTGACCAGTCTGCGTCCGGTGTCCACCACAGCATTGATCTTCTCCTCGTTGGCGTCCATGGTGGTCATGAAGTCCTCCTGCTTCTTAATGGCTCCCTCCGCCCCCTCCAGAGTCGTGGGCATCTCAGTATGGGCCAGCACGTACTCCTGCCAGAGAGAGAGGAGGGCGAGAGGGAGGGTGGGAGAGAAGGAGAGGGTAGTAGAGGTGTTAGTGAGTGTGCCATTCGACACTTGATCAAGAACAAGCAGGTGACTCTTGTATACTGTAGCCTACTTGTAGCATAGTAACAGCTTACATGGTGTTTCTCTCAGAAATCTTTCTAGAGGACTGAGCCCACAGAGGGTGTGTGCGTCTGATTGGCTCTGATGTGAGTGGCGGTGCTGAACAGGGCAGTGATGTCGTCCAGTCAGACAATGATCTGACTAATAGAGCCGTCTGCCTCTGTTAGCATCGCACTAATAATGAGAGCGGGGTTCAATCCCTCGGCTAGACCACACAGGAACGCACACACACCCTGACACATGCACACACACACTTTCTTTTTTAACCATTTGCATGGGAAGGAGGACATTATTTCACCAAAGTTGAGTAGACTCCAACAGTGTGATGCATGTGACGCAATCGCTAGTCGCAGTATAAATCAAATCAAATGCTATTGGTCACATACACGTATTCAGCAAATGTTATTGCGGGTGTAGCGAAATGCTTGTGTTCCTAGCTCCAACAGTGTAGTAGTATCTAACAACTCACAACAATACACAAAGTTAAAAGTAAAATAATGGAATAAAGAAATATATAAATATTAGGACATGCAATGACGGAGTGGCATTGACTAAAATACAGTATAAACATATATGTGATGAGTAAAGCAGTATGTAAACATTATTAAAATGACTAGTGTTCCATGTCTATGTACAGTATATAGGGCAGCAGCCTCTAAGGTTCCTGGGTTGAGTAGCCGGGTGATAGGTGAAGGTGTTTAGCTTGTCTGGAAGCAAGACGTCGGTGTCCGTGATTTGGCTGGTTTTCCCTTTGTAGTCCGTGATTGTCTGTAGATCCTGCCATATAAGTCTCGTATCTGAGCCGTTGAATTGCAACATCACTTTGTCTTTATACTGACATTTTGTCTGTTTGATTGCCTTACGGAGTGAATAACTACACTGTTTATATTCAACCATACTCCCAGTCACCTTCCCAGGGTTAAATGCGGTGGTACGTGTTTTCAGAAGTCTCCTTGGACACTGTGCCACCCAGTCTATCCAATATATTATTTTGCTTAGTTCTCACTAACATTGTTGTGAGCCAAATGGAGTCTGTACTGTGTAATGTAATGTGATGTTACCTGGTTGTTGAGGAAGGCTTCAGCCTGCTTGGTATCCCTGAGGAACAGCTGGTGGGCATGGGACTGGGACAGCAGGTTCTGACGGTTCTCCCACATCTTGTGCAGCTCGTTCCAGCCTGTGTCCAGGGCTTGCAGCCTCTGCCTCAGGAACATGTACTGGGCGTCCGTCTGGCCCTGGGTCACCATTTCCCCCATGTCCCTCATCTTCTGGTAGTCCACTTCATAGTTGCGGATCTCGTTCTTGATGCCCTCGTGCTGCGCTAGCAGCTTTTCGGCCTCAGTCAGTGTGTTGGGCATGTCTTCTGAAGCAATGGCCGTCTGGGTCTTGGACAGCCATGACTGGAAGTCATCCAGCTCCCGGAGGAACTGCTGCAGCTTGCTGGCCTCGCCCAGGGACTCCTCGCGGTTCTTCAGGGTGCCCTTCATCTCGTCCCACACTCCTGTGATCTCCCCCAGGCGACCCATGATGCCCTGGGCCTGGTCAGGGTGCTCGGCTGCAAGGTGCTCCCCCTCCTTCCCCAGTTCTCCTAGCTTGTCCTCGATGGCGGTCAGGTCACGCTCCATGCCGGTGAGCTTGCGCTGCAGGGCCATGACCCCGGCCAGGTCATTGCCCAGCTCCTGGGTGGACTCGATCACCTTGGTCTTCTCGCGGATCCACGACTTGGTCTCGTTACACTCCAGGTGGTAGTTCTGTACACCCAGAGCTGAGTTGAGGGAGTCTTTCTTCAGGTCAACTAGGTCACGGAACTGACTCCATCTAGAGAGATGTCGAAACACACACACAGTCAGGGAACACTACTTTCCCACTAGAGGTTATTAACTGAGGTTAAGTGTAGTTGGTGTTGAGGTTGATGTAGGGTGTTACTATACCTGGTGTTGAGTTTGTCCTGTTGGGCTTTGATCTCCTTTTCACTGGGGTGACCACTGTGGATGAGTTGCCTAGCAATCTGGTTCACCACGGCAACGCGTGAGGCTTGGTTGTTCATCTCTGGCTCCAGACTTTCAAACCTGCGAGGGAAGAGGGGGTAGAAAAGGGGAAGGAAGAGGAGGAGGATGATGGTGTAGAGAGGGGGAGTTAGAGAGGGAGAGGTAGAGGAGTAGAGGTAGAAACGGTAGAGGTGGTAGAGGGAATGAGTGTACTGTACATAAACATATGGAAACAATGTAATCTTAATGTAAATCCCGTTAACATGCTTTGTTTCCAGCTGAACTATAATGTCATGTTCCAGTTGTCAGTATATCACACAGAAGCTAAGCCAATGAAACAGGAGTCTGGGAATGATTCCATGCGGTGCCTTGTGAGTAAACAGTGTGGAGGGGGAGAGATCATTTCAGACCAAAGACACACATTGGAGTAAACAAGCATTGAACCGCTGTCCAAAACACTTAGCAAACTGAAGACAAGTGCCTGTTTCTTCTCAGTGTGGGAAGACTTTGGAATGATTGGCTTTAAAACATTGTGGGCTCTGATTTTAAGTGGAACATGAATTATAGGAGTCTAGTTCCCACACGTTACACTAGCGGCCCATCCGTGCTTGCATAAAAAGTGTTAGTTTCACACATCCCTTTCACTGTGCTACATTCCAATGGCCAATCAAACCGCCGGGAGAACATTCATTTCATTCTAGCTGTCACAAACATACAAAGTTACTGCAAACCTGATGGGAAATATTCTTACAACTCATTTTCTTTGCAAAGTGGTTTCACTGAGGGAGTTATATGTATACACAGTCTGCCTCAAGAGAATGGGTTGTCCTGAAATGAAAACAGCAAATCTCCAAATATATCAACTGACATAATGCATCTGGACTGAATAAGCATGGTTAGGCTGGTTGTCTTTACCTGTGCTGAACCACTTCCAGATCCTCCAGTTTCTCTGGTATCTCCATACTGTTGAGCCACTGCTCCTTCTCATCGATCCACACCTCACAGGCATCCGCCTCGCTGAACATCTTGTAGAGGGCCAGGGCATCCTGTAGGGCCTGCTTCCTCAGCCGGGTCAGCTCAGCCACCTCCTTATAGCGCTCCTCGATGCCCGACAGGCGCCCCTGCACCTCCTCTGAGCCAGTCTGTTCCCCGGGCAGGGTTTTGGACTGCTCGTGCAGGGCGTCGATGACAGGTCGGTAGCCGGCAATCTCCTCGGCCACATCCTTGTGCTTCTTGACCAGGGCCTGGGTGGAGAACTCGTCGTGGCCCACGTCGGCACTGGATACAATGCGGAGAACATCCAGCATCCAGGCGTCGATGTCGTCGGCGTCAGCCTGGAACTGGTGCAGGTTGCAGGCCTCCTCCAGCCGGGCCTTCCTAACGGCAGATAGCCTCTCCAAGGCCGCCCACTGCTCCTGGATGTCTTGAATGCGCTCACGGATCTTGTCGGCTCCGAAGTGGTCGGCGGCCACCAGCGCCTCGCCCTGCTTGATGGTCTGTTGCAGGTGGCCGGCGCGGCCGATCATCTCATCCTCGAAGGCGCGGTGCTGGCTCAGCAGACGCACGGTGCCCGTCAGATCCTTACCGCAGTCCTCCGAGGACAGGATCTGCTCTTTCTCACGGATCCAGCCCTCCTCCTCGGCCATCTCCCAGAAGAACTTCCAGAGGCGGCGGGACTCCTCCAGGCGGGCGCAGCGATCGGCGGCCAGCTGGCTCAGCTCTGCGTAACAGAACTCCATGTGGGCCACTCGGTCCCGGATCACCTGGGGGTCACAGGGCTTATAGCCTAAAGAGGGGACAGGAACACATCACAATTATTAGCACACTTGTATCATTTAAACTGAGAATACAGGCTTTAACTGACAAAGATCTAGGACTTATTTTGCTGACAGGTGGCAGCATTGGCTTGGATTTTATAACAGGCTATACCCTTTCAGGATACAATTAATCTCACATCTCTTAGCCTACAGGTATCCCCCACAGAGAGAGTATAATCACGTACCACCCAAAACCGACTGTAATCCCAGAACATGTTACTCACCCTCTGCATCAATGGCGAACTTCTGAGCGTTGTTGTTGACGGCTTTGACGCGGTCGGCCTGGATGGCAATATCAGCCTCCACCAGAGTGTGCTTCTGCAGCAGGTCCTCCACTCCCAGCAGGTGTTTCCCATAGTCCTGAGACAGCAGCAGCATCTGAAGATACAGGACACATCTCCAGGGTCAGGAAGGCCACAGGTCACTGGGGTCAATAGTGGGTAATGTAACTAAGAAATAGGCAATAGCTCTTACATCACAAATATGTGACTGAGTAAGCTACTGTATCAAGACAATTCTTACCCCACCATCCAACCAAAGTCCCCAATCTATCCCTCCATCATCATCACCAACATCATCTTCCTCACCTTCATCTCATCCATCCAGTCCATGATGTAAAGCATCTCCTGGAAGACCCTCTGCAGGCCCAGGTTCATCTCCAGCCGGATGCGCCGGGCCTTCAGCAGCTCCAACAGGTACTCCCACAGACGCAGCACGTTGTCCTTCCTCGCTGTCACGCGCTTGATGTCATGGTAGTTCTCTGCCTCCAGCTCCTTGGCCACAGAGAGCACTGCCTGCACACGCTCCTCGTAGGCGCCGATGTCCGTCTCAATGGCCTCGTGCTTCTTGGTGGCGGCCTCCACCGCCTGCAGGTCGAAGCCAAAGTTGTCCTGAGGGAGGGCGGAAGAGGGGGAGAGAAAGAAGGAGTGAGGAGAGTTACAGGTTTGTATCTAACTGCTAAGCAGTGACAATCTCCACCCAGTAGTTTATGTTTTTAGAACTAGCAGGGATATTAAATGGGTCAAGATCATGAGGATGAATCAGGAGGGAAATGACTTCATTGTACATTACTCTGTATGACCACAAGGGAATGCTATGAGCCAATAGAGTTAATGTAGACAATACTGTAGGAGTGGCGTCATCGTTAGTGTGTACCAATAGTGTGTGTGTATCAATGAGCGTGCAGCATTAGTGTTTTCATGAGTGTATGTGTGTGTGTTACCTGTGAGACGAGCCGTTGGTTCTCACTCAGCCAGGTCTCTCTCATGGCGGCTTTGCGGTCAAAGCGGCGGGCCAGCTGCTCCAGTTTCTCCTGACGAATCAGCTCCGTCCTTAGAGCCAGCTCCCTCTCATGCTCTGACTTCTCCAGCCTCTCCCAGGCCTGACACACACACACACACACACACACACACACACACACGCGCGATCGAGTAACAGTCACACAGGTGCCCGGTACAGAACTCTATGGACCTAATACATCTACCGTATTAAACCTGTTTTAACTTGTCTTATGGTCTTACCATATTGTCAAACAACTAAACCCACCTAGCAACTGCACCAACTAAATCCACCTAGCAACTAAATCCACCTAGCACAAAGCAAAGTAAAGCTTCCTGTCATCAACTATACCAAACTTACAGAAACCATGTCTATCTATTAAATCTATTTTAACCCACTGTCGATCAGCTTAACGCCCTTAAACTGTCTGTCAATCACCTTAATCCATTCTAATTGAGGAACCACATATTAGGTTTCTGAGTGTATGTTTCGAGATAAGAGCCTGTTCTTTAAAGAGCAATAGGTCTCACCTTGTTGATGTCTGAGATGAGTTTTCCGTCCCGCGGGATGTAGACCTTCTGATTGTTGGCCCTCATCTTGCTCTGAATGGTGAAGAGGAGAACCTCCAGGTTGCCTTTCTCAGTGAACCTGACAGAAACAGAAACTATTTTAATTTTGAGCGTAAACCTTACCGAGGAGAGACTGAGTGGAATTTGGCTAATCTCCCTAATGGCTGGTGGCCTCTTGACTTTTGCGTTGAGCCATCCAGCTCCATCTGTCAACATAAAGACCAGCATTATTTTTTCTGCCCGTAGTCCAAGGACCGTAGTCCACAGAGGGAGAGGTATTTTGTCAGCAGTAGGGGTGACATTGTTGCCTCTGTGGAAATGGTGTCAGAGTCCATTTCAACAGGCTGAAACATCTGTCTAAGCAAGCTTTACTTTTAGCCACTTCTCAGAATTAAAAAATGTCATTCTGAAAAAGCTCTGACAAATGCCGACACGAAGCTTGAATAAAAGTGATACTAGCAAGAGCAGTGTGTCAAGAGGCATTAGTTCACCATGAATCTGATACAACTCTATATCAGTAATAGAATACACATCTAGAATCCTGACAGTTTCAGTTTAGTCCTTGGTGAGTCAATTCTGGGAATTGATACTGTAATGTTACAGTAAATTACAAGCTGCTGTGTGGAACATAGGTGGAGGATATGGTGTGATACTTTTTCATTCCGCCATGTAAGTGTGTGTGTGTGTGTGTGTGTGTGTGTGTGACTCACTTGGGCGGCTTTTCGACGGTACGGTAGGTGTTGAAGGCCTGGAGCTGTTGCTGCACCCCCACTAGGGAGTTGGCAAACCTGCGGTTGTTGAGGATGATGATGGTCTGTTCAATCCATTCCAGAAGGTCAGAGGCCAGACTCTCATATTTCTGAATCATGTTATCGGTCTCAATGGCATTGTCCAGCACCTGGGAGATGAATGTGGTGAATCAGCATAACAGTACATACATTATATACTGATTACAGCTATGTCAGTGAGAAAGTTCAAATATAAGGCCTTGTCATAAAGTAAAGGGAATGATTGTGCTTGGAGAAGTACAGGACAAGATACTTTGTTCTCTTGTGATCCAGGTTGTGGAAGATGCGAACTCTGACCCCTCACCTTCCCAATTCGTTTGCCCTCCACCTTCAGGGCCTTCATCTTGGAGAAGTAGTGGTAGTAGGTCACAACATAGGTGATGATGGACTTCTCATCAGGGTGGTCCACGCTGATATCTGTAGAGGTAACGAACACACGCACACGCACAATAAGAGTCAGACATAAATGGCTTTGACAGCCCCATGTTTCCCTAATCTACAGACATCAACAGAGGGCTTGGCTTCCACCCTGCTCTGCTGAGAAAAATTGAATTTATTTAAAGGAAAATTGATTTAGTAGCTATGTTTAGACGGAGGCGGTCGGGGAAGAGGGGCTGCTATGCTCGGAAGCGTTCTCATGCCTGCGTCTCTTTGTTCCCCATACTGCCGACCTCTGAGAAAGCATGCTGAGATCTCAGAACCACCGCTTACTAAATATTTAACACAGCCATTACTCTGCCACGCTTAAAAAGAAAGAGCTCCAGCGGTGAACATTGCTTTTCTGTTTGTACCTGTCACCCTCCAATAATGGGTCTGTCAGCCACCCGTTAAAGACCCAGAAGTAGCGGCCTGTCAAACTACACATGATGTGCTTTCTGGAAGTGTTGTACAGTAGTAACAGTTGTCAGGTTTCCATGTATTCATACCGGGATAATATGGCATTCTTTAAGGGCATAACTGGGTGTCAGGTGAAAATGTCTGGGTATAAATGTACTATCATAATGGCATAAAGCACTGGCAGATGCACGAGAGGCAGGACTAGAGTACAGTATGCTTCAGCAGTGTAAGCACCTCCTCCAGCCTCCTACTGTTCTGTACACTGTATGTGTTGTTTTCACCAGACTATGGAATTCCAGGACTATGTAAAACAGTACAGAGTCATGCGCCGATGAGTATATTCAGATTATGTAATGCATAATGAAGTATGTGCGTGTTCACGTTTCCATGCGTGTGTGCTTGTGTGTTTGCATGCGTGTACTCTGTACTAACCCTCTACGTCCAGTAGCTTGTGGAGGCCCAGGTGTTGCTCTGCCAGGTTGAAGGCATTCTGCAGGTTGTGGTGGGCATTTGACTTTTTCAGCTTGTCAAAGTCTATCAGGTCAGGTCTGTGTTTGTGGAGGATGGCGTTGAAAGCCATGCCATCCCTCCAGCTGGTGCTGAAGTTGTGAATGTTTACGTTGGGATATCTGGAAAACCGACAGAACACATAGGTTAGGGAAATAGAGCTCGCCAGCTTGAAGTCCTAAGAAACCTAAATGAGTTACCTCTGGTTCGTTCAGCCATTCCTATGGGGGGAAAGAATAGAGTTTTGGGATAAACGCCGAAAAATAAGGCCTGAGGTTAACACAGATTTAGGAGATCTTATACATTTTGTTCTAGGAGATAATATCAGCCAGTTAACATGACCTTATGAATTATGAGGACTTATGTGCTTTGTGATTTTTTTTTGTTTATTACATAAATGCTTTAAAATTCACAAAAAGTTACATTAGCCAATCTCATAGAAGAAAACATATACACTGAACAAAAACATAAACGCAACATGTAAAGTGTCGGTCCCATGCTTTATGAGCTGAAATAAAAGATCCCAGAAATTGTCCAAAAATATTATTTGTCTAAAATTTTTAGCACAAATTTGTTTACATCCCTGTTAGTGAGCATTTCTCCTTTGCCAAGATAATCCACCTGACAAGTGTGGCATATCATGAAGTTAATTAAACAGCATGATCATTACACAGATGCACCTTGTGGTAGAGACAATAAAAGGCCACTAAAATGTGCAGTTTGTCACAACACCACAGATGTCTCAAGTTGAGGGAGCATGCAATTGGCATGCTTACTGCAGGAATGTCCACCAAAGCTGTTGCCAGAGAATTGAATGTTTATTTCTCTACAATAAGTCGTCTCCAAAGTCATTTTAAAGAATTTGGCAGTATGTTCTACTGGCTTCACAACCACGTGTAACCACGTGTAACCACGCCAGCCCAGGACCTCCACATCCGGCTTCTTCACCTCAGACCACGTGTAACCACGCGTAACCACGCCAGCCCAGGACCTCCACATCCGGCTTCTTCACCTCAGACCACGTGTAACCACGCGTAACCACGCCAGCCCAGGACCTCCACATCCGGCTTCTTCACCTCAGACCACGTGTAACCACGTGTAACCACGCCAGCCCAGGACCTCCACATCCGGCTTCTTCACCTCAGACCACGTGTAACCACGCGTAACCACGCCAGCCCAGGACCTCCACATCCGGCTTCTTCACCTCAGACCACGTGTAACCACGCCAGCCCAGGACCTCCACATCCGGCTTCTTCACATGCGGGATCATCTGATGGGGTGCTGAGGAGTATTTATGTCTGTAATAAAGCCCTCATTCTGATTGGCTGGACCTGGCTCCCCAGTGGGTGGCCTATGCCCTCCCAGGCACACTCGTGGCTGCACCTCTGCCCAGACATGTGAAATCTATAGATAAGGGCATAATGTATTTATTTAAATTGACTAATTTCCTTAAATGAACTGTAACTCAGTAAAATCTTTGAAATTGTTGCATAAATATTTTTTGTTCAGTATAAGATCTGAGAAGCCTGTGTTTATCACAGACCTTACTTTCGCATTTATCCAAAAACCCTACAGAAACTCCATGCATTTGCCCATAGACTTTGGGCATCGAACCATGGAGTTAGTGCCAACAAAAATATGCCATTACTATTGCGCTCTGTTGCTTGTGTATGAGCCTACTGTTGACTAAACGACAAACTCACATTGTCCGTCAACATAAGTCTTTGATGGCAATTTGGAGAGACCTTTGTTGTTCTTCAATCATCTAATCAAATCTCCTGCATCCAACTCCCTCATCAATGAAACAGATGGCTTTTGAAAATGTGTTCCACCTACCTACCCTATGTTCCAAATAAAAGTTTCAAATGACAAACACAAGGCCTTTGCCAATGATTTTACCCTGATGTGTCATGTTCTATTTGAAGCTGGGCATTAGCAGTGTTAGCTTTGTTAATGAGTGAATTGACTTATTCAGCATGTAGCCCGGGGGCTGTTAATGCTGCTGATGTTTTAAACAGCCTGACATTTAGTCCGTGATGTCTGATGTGTCACCCTCGTGTGATTTCAGAGTCGTTCCATGTCATTTGAGCAAGCCATGACACCCACCATCTCAGATTGTTCTGAAATGGTTTCTATAGTTATACTGGCATTCCTGAAACATTATTTTGTTCTCTGAGAAATTAAGCTAATTTATTGCACCCAAATAGGCCATTTTAATTTATAGGATTCTGATAATATTCAATAGTTATCCCAGTCTATAAGACATGAGGAATCCCCCAAAATTGTCAAAAGCTACCTACGGACCACCCACACCCCATGCCAATCCCACCCCAGCAACCAATATACTGTATCGGTTCTCTATGTTTGACAAGTAGTATGAAGCTTCAGCTTGGAGTATTGCTTCTCCATACTATATAATGTATTACCTGTGAATCTGGTGATGTTTTTTTTTCACCCTGTTCAGAGAAATTAGTTATTGAAGTCCCTTGCATTATTTACCTTAAAATAGTGAGAAAGTACCAGGGTCTGACCACTAGATGCTGCTGTTCTTGATATACCGCCACAATCTTTTATACATTTTCCTGCTTTCTTGTGTGTCACAACATTTCCTTTGCAATTTTTGGTAGAAAACCAATAGATTCGACTCATGATGAAAATACATTGTGTGGTCATCCTAACAATTCAGGTCATTGTCTAGTCCTCTATGAAAGCAAATCAGTTTGTCAGGAAATGGCCCTGTTGCGTGTGGTTTATTCCCTTCAAAAAAGGTCTGTATTAGTTACTATTGGACCATTCATGGTGAACAAGCAAACTACAAGGCTACATCAAGTTCTAATGGTTCCAATATTATAGTCTCTACTGGTCTTCAATGGTAAAAACCAGAGGTGTTGACTTGAGTCACGTGACAGATTTTGTGACTTGAGACATGACTTGGCTAAAAGAAAAAACACTTGCCACTTGACTTTGTCTTCAGCATCTATGACTCATGACTTATCTTGGACTTGAACTGCATAACCCGAGACTTGATTTGTCATCTTGTGCACTATGTAAGCATTTCTGTCCTTCATATACGAGTGCTGTAGGTTCTGTGCGTTCTGTTCTGTGTCGTGACCAATCAGATTCACGGAAATCACAGGTCTAGGAAAGCGTGTGCTGCTCCACTGACCTCCGGTATTTATTTAGCAAAGGTGATAACACATCACTCCTGACATACACAAGCAAGAACTCTTCACAGAAATGTTGAAGCTGCCCTACACCTAAACTGTATGTGAAGAAAACAAGTCGATTTCTCAGTCTGATCAACTAGGCTACTGAGAACTACTGCAGCTGCATAGGCTACAGCCAATGTGCCCTGTAACGTCTTGCCCTCTGGCCAGGGTAAACAAAATGTAGCCAATTTATAGCCCATTTATTTGTGTCAGAATTTGGTTTAGGCTATATTCAATCTAGGGCTGGCTGGCTAGGCTGACCTTTATAATCCAAAATTATTAACTGAAAGTAATCAAACACAATACTGATTATATAAACACACTGAGTTACTTTTGAATTGCAGTTGCATAGGCCTATATGATGCAAACCTGCATAAAGAAAGCTCAGCCCTGTGAGTTCTATTGTCCAATTGCAGTGGTTGTGTCTGTGAAAAGGAAAAGTGTTGTTTTAAAATATAATTCATATTAACAAGTACAAGGCTGCTGCAGTTTGACAGGGTTTTCATCCTCCCTAGGTCCAGGAGTTTTTCCAGAATTTCTTTAAAACCACGTGACCTGTTTAGAACATATCTGTATACCTAGGCAACAGGTAGCCTAGTAGTTAAGAGCGTTAGGCCATTAACTGAAAGGTCAAATGGTTGAATCCCGAGCTGACTAGGTGAAAATATCTGCAGATGTGCCCTTGAGCAAGGCACTTAACCTGAATTGCTCTGGATAAGAGCATCTGCTATATGACTCAAATGTCAATCTGGTCCCACTCCCATCATTGCCCTTATAAATACCTTTTACAACTACAAATTAATCAATGTCAGACCATATAGGGTCCTGATTTATACTTGGTTAGGTTTTCAGATTAGGAAAGGCTCCGGACACCAGGGGAAAACATATTTCCCCACCACTTTGGGGCCTGTGGTGCCACCTCTGCATCAGGGCATCATCGGTCCTAAAAAAAATCGTTGGGGGGGGGGGGGCTGCATTGACATTGCTACGGAATTGTCATAAACCACTTGTGGAACACGGGACTTTACTTGGTAGTTTCCCATTAATACTTGTGACTTGAGACTCGAGCCTCAAGACTCAAAAGTTAAGACCTGAGACTTGCTTAGGGTTTTTTTTATATACTTTGTCCCATGCGTGGTAAATAACACACACTGCATAGTATTTTACAATTGATATCGAGTTGTGTTGGGTTTAATAGTAAACGTCACTAACCACAATACATATAGAGCACTTTCCCGAAACTTTTATTTAAACAAATAAGACTGCCATGCAATTATTTTATCAGAGTTGTCACAAAATTTGAATCCCTAGAGATAGTCCCTAGAGATAGTCCCTAGAGATAGTCCCTAGAGATAGCGCTTTTAGAAAGCGGCCACTTGTTGGACTATTCAAGGAGAGTTGGGTTGAAGCAGTAGGTTGCTAAGAGAAGGACAAACTGAATTGATTTCATGGATGACTGACTTGATGACCACACTATTTATTTTCATAAACAGCCAAATCTATCTATTTAATAAACACAAAAGACCAGCAGAATGGATAAAACAGTGTGAGAGTAGCAAGAACAGCAGCATCTAGTGGTCAAAAGCTGGTACTTTCACACTATGTCATGGTAAATAATGCAAGCGACAACAATTGCATATTTTTCTGAACGGGGGAGAACCATCACAAGATTCACAGGCAATACATTTCATAGTATGGGGAGAAGCAATACTCCAAGCCACAGCTTCATACTACTTGTCAAACACTAATAATGTATATTGGTTGTTGGGGTGGGATTGGCATGGGGTGTGGGAGGTCCGTGGTTGGCTTTTGACCATTATTGGTGGGATTACTCATGTCTTACTCATTGGTAGGAACAAGTTTGGTCCAAATCAGATGTTGGTTACTATATTTATTGAATATTATCTGAATCCTATGAATTAAAATGGCCAATTTGGGTGCAATCAATTAGCTTTCTCAGAGATCAAATTATATTTCAACAAAAGAGTGTTTCACAAATGCTAATTGTATCTGTTACTAACTACAGAAACATTTTCAGAACAATCTCAGATAGTGAGTGTTGAAATCCTCTTTCTTGTGTTTTTTTAAAAGTGGACAACCTTTCATCTGTTCTGTTTTCCACCCTGTGCTCCTCTACAGATTCTCTTTAGTTTCAATGAATGAAATTAAATAAAATGAATCAAATCAATTGTGTTAAACACAGCATTGATGGTGAAATATCTTAGATGCTTTTCTTTCAAGGCCATGTGATGCCTGAGACGGCTGTCACTCACCCATAAATACTGGGATAGGCCAAATGGTTCTATATACACGATATGAGCAAAAGGTATGTGGACATCTCATTCCACAATCATGGGCTTAAATATGAAGTTGGTCTCCCTTTGATGTTATAACAGCCTCCACTCTTCTGGGAAGGCTTTCCACTAGATGTTGGAACATTGCTACGGGGACTTGCTTCCATTCAGCCACGAGAATTAGTGAGGTCAGGGACTAATGTTGGGCGATTAGTCCTGGCTCACATTTGGCGTTCCAATTCATCCCAAAGGTGATCGATGGGGTTGAGGTCAGGGCTCTATGCAAGCCAATCAAGTTCTTCCACACCAATCTCAACAAACCATTTCTGTATGGAACTCGCTTTGTGCATGGGGGCATTGTCATGCTGAAACAGGAAGGGGCCTTCCCCAAACTGATGCCACAAAGTTGGAACCCTTGATGATGTTGATATTTTCTATCCAAACTGAGGACCATAATCTGTTGACCAGACGGATGTTCCAGAAAAACTGATTATTGAGTTTGCTCAAATTCTGATATGACAGATCTGGCTAACTCAGAATTTACAGTTCCAGAAAGAGAGCTTGACGTTGAGCCTGACCAGACACCATGGCAATGAATGCTCTGAAGCAAACGTGTTACCTCCTAGGTTAACTTGATTTTAGCCTGTCCTGGTGGATAAAGACAGGGAATCTCCGCCAATCAGATTCTTGTCCAACACCATGACTGATCCCTTTATGGAAAATCTAAAATTGTTTGCTGTGCATTACAAATGGAACGAATTACTGGACATCGAATAGATCCTTTAGATCATTCTGAAGATCTTATTTTGGAACTTAATCTTTTTTTATTTTATTTTTTACAATCAATCATGTATCTGGTCAACTTAACCTGTAGCAATGTAACCCAACACAGTTTCCCTTTGACCTCTATACAAATGCTGTGTATTGCTTTGCGATTTTTTGCAACTGGAAGAAATCCCAGACTCACTTTTCTGGTTAAGAGAAGCCTGATATGTTCAGGGAATACTGAATTTGTTAAACCATCTTTCTGGAAACACCCCCAGGATGTTTCTGCAAACTTTGTGCTATAGTAGAATACAGTAGGCCTCAGGCTGGTGGTGGTGTAGACACTAACCCTGCGGTCTTCATCTGGCACCAGAGCAGCAGAGCATCTTTAGCCGACTTCTTCTCCTTGTTATCCTCCGTCTCCACTCTGATGTCCTGGATCTGTGAAGCACATATCAAAGAATACGGTCACAACGCCAGCCATCAGCAGGACCCAAAGACGGATACAACCACTATTCACACACACACACACACGATAGCACACACACGTGCACAGAACAAATACGAACACACACACACACAGGAATGCACCCACCTGCATTGATTAACACAGACATAAACACCACTTAGCACTTTCTTGATATACAAATGTAACCCTCTGGTTACCTTTTAATTGTTTAACCGGGACTAACAGGTATTATTTACTGTGTGCTGACATTGTTGCATGTTGGTCATATTTGGGAGACTGACCGGTTGCTAGGCAACAGTGTGAAAAGTGCAAGAGAAGACTCATGAAAACTACAAGCTATCAACATTTGCTAAATAGTTGTTTCAAGCAGTTTATAGTAGTGTAATTCGCTCATCAGTGCAAATGAATGTAGTATACAGTTGAAGTCAGAAGTTTACATACACCTTAGCCAAATACATTTAAACTCAGTTTTTCACAATTCCTGACAATTAATCCTAGTAAAAATTCCCCGTCTTAGGTCAGTTAGGATCACCACTTTATTTTAAGAATGTGAAATGTCAGAATAGAGAGAATGATTTATTTCCTCTTTTATTTCTTTCATCACATTTCCAGTGGGTCAGAAGTTTACATACACTCAATTAGTATTTGGTAGCATTGCCTTTAAATTGTTTAACTTGGGTCAAACGTTTTGGTTAGCCTTCCACAAGCTTCCCACAATAAGTTGGGTGAATTTTGGCCCATTCCTCCTGACAGAACTGGTGTAACTGAGTCAGGTTTGTAGGCCTCCTTGCTCGCACACGCTTTTTCAGTTCTGCCCAGAGATTTTCTATAGGATTGAGGTCAAGGCTTTGTGATGGCCACTCCAATACCTTGACTTTGTTGTCCTTACGCCATTTGCCACAACTTTGGGAGTATGCTTGGGGTCATTGTCCATTTGGAAGACCCATTTGCGACCAAGCTTTAAATGTCTTGAGATGTTGCTTCAATATATCCACATAATTTTCCTTCCTCATGGCGCCATCTATTTTGTGAAGTGCACCAGTCCCTCCTACAGCAAAGCAACCCCCACAACATGATGCTGCCACCCCTGTGCTTCACAGTTGAGATGGTGTTCTTCTGCTTGCAACCCTCCCCCTTTTTCCTCCAAACATAAGGATGGTCATTATGGCCAAACAGTTCTATTTTTGTTTCATCAGACCAGAGGACATTTCTCCTAAAAGTACGATCTTTGTCCCCATGTGCAGTTGCAAACTGTAGTCTGGCATTTTTAAAGCGGTTTTGGAGCAGTGGCTTCTTCCTTGCTGAGCGGCCTTTCAGGTTATGTCGACATAGGACTCGTTTTACTGTGGATGTAGATACTTTTGTACCAGTTTCCTCCAGCATCTTCACAAGGTCCTTTGCTGTTGTTCTGGGACTGATTTGCACTTTAGGTAAACATCTGACCCACTGGAATTGTGATACAGTGAATTATAAGTTAAATAACCTGTCTGTAAACAATTGTTGGAAACATTACTTGTGTCACGCACAAATTAAATGTCCTAACCGACTTGCCAAAACTATAGTTTGTTCACAAGACATTTGTGGAGTGGTTGAAAAACGGGTTTTAATGACTCTAACCTAAGTGTATGTAAACGTCTGACTTCAACAGTATATGATGAATATTTAGTTGAGCATCCCCGATCACAGTGAGGATAGCGAGGGATTTATTGCTTGTACTTGTGGAAAGTCTCTCGCTAAATAGTAGAAAGCAGATTATTCAGTCGACGTTCCTATCGGACCTAGACTACATCATCTATATGAACAGCTGCCACTTCATTAAAGCCACCAGATGCAGTTTATCATGGTCACCCGTAATAAAGCACAGTGCGCTATTTTTGTACTCGTCACTGCATTCTCTACCAGAAAGTTGTTTGACTCTCTTTGATGTCACACAGGTTGATACATAGCTATGTTTCCATTTAAAAAGCTATTTTACAAAAAAGTCCCACTGTACTTAACATCATTACTAAAATTTAGACATACGAGTTCCCACACCCGGTCTCAGGGATGGCTAACTCTGTAAATTCCTTTGAGTTAGGTAAATCAGCTTGTAGTTTTCTTGCACCTTATTTGTGGAACAATCTTAAAACTTATTTAACATTTGATATTCTGGTGCCTCTAGTGCAATTCAGAAAGCTGATTGAGGACCTTATTACTGATGAATGTGTTTGCTTTTGAGGACTGCGTTTCTCTTTCTGCTCGCATTTTGATGTGTATTTTCTGTCATTTGTCATTCAGGGCTCATCTGTAAGAGACGTTGGTCTCAGTAAGACTCCCTGACAAAATAAAGGTTAAATAAAATAAATACAAAATATAAACTGTCTCTGACTGAGAGGATCAACTGTAATCAACAGGCTCCACTTTCTGCCTCTCGACCGTATGCTAAAATGCTGACCACACCGCTCGCTTGTTTTTAGACATTTTTGCAAATATATTGAAAATTAAATACCTAATTTACATAAGTATTCACACCCCTGATATGTTAGAATCACATGTTGCAGCAAATACAGCTGTGAGTCTTTTTGAGTAACCTGGATAGTGCATAATTTACACATTATTACAAAAATTATTCAAGTACTGTCAAGTTGGTTGTTGATCATTGCTAGACGGTGATTTTCATGTCTTGCCATAGATCTTCAAGACGATTTAAGTTAAAGCTGTAACTAGGCCACTCAGGAACATTCAATGTTGTCTAAGCAACTCCAGTGTACATTTGGCATTTGGTTATTGTCATGCTGAAAGGCACATTTGTCTCCCAGTGTCTGTTTGAAAGCAGACTGAACCAGGTTTCCCTCTAGAATTTTGCCTGTGGTTAGCTCTATTCCGTTTATTTTTATAAACCCCCAAAAAACTCCCTAGTCCTTGCCGATGACAAGCATACCCATAACATGATGCAGCAACCACCATGCTTGAAAATATGAAGAGTAATAACTACGTGATGTGTTGTGCTGGATTTGCCCCAAAAACAATGCTTTGTATTCAGAACATAAAGTTAATTTATTTTGCAGTTTTACTTTAGTGCCTTATTGCAAACAGGATGCATGTTTTGGAATATTTTATTTTGTACAGGCTTCCTTCTTTTCACTATGTCATTTAGGTTAGTACTGTGGAGTAATTACAATGTTGTTGATCCATCTTCAGCTTTCTCCTACCACAGCCATTAAACTATAAACTGTTTTTAAAGTCACCATTGTCACCAGCTTTCCTCTTCGGCAACTGAGTTAGGAAGGACGCCTGTATCTTTGTAGTGACTGGGTGTATTGATACACTATCCAAAGTCTAATGAATAACTTCACCATGCTCAAATGGATATTCAATGTCTGCTTTTGTTTTACCCATCTACCAATAGGTGCTCTTCTTTGTGAGGCATTGGAAAACCTCCCTGGACTTTGTGGTTAAATCCGTTTTTGAAATTCACTGCTTGACTGAGGGACCTTACACATAATTGTATGTCTGTGGTACAGAGATGAGGTAGTCATTCAAAAACCCTGTTAAACACTATTATTGCACAACTTGTTTAGGCGTGCCATAACAAAGGGGTTGAATACTTATTGACTCAAGACATTTAAGATTTTTATTTTGTATTAATTTGTAAAGAAATCTAAAAACATAATTCCACTTTGACATTATGGGGTATTGTGTGTTGGCCAGTGTCACAAAATCTAAATGTAATCCATTTTAAATTCAGGCTGTAGCACAACAATATGTGGAAAAAGTCAAGGGATGTGGATACTTTCTGAAGGCACTGTATTATATTTCCAACTGGGTAAACTAAATATTCTTCAGGGTTTATTACCTACTAGGTGGAAGCACTGGACCATTTTATTTATGGTTAGGCCCACCCAGTCCACACACTCATTTTCACATGCTGCCTGCTTACAGACCACATAATTTATTATTGCCACACACTTAGATACCACTGTAGGTCCAAACTGACATGAACTCCAGTACCTCAGAAGAGAGGGCTACAAATGGAGGCACTGCTGAGATGGTTAACATGAGATAATGGATGAGCAACGATTAAACAACAGGACTGTACATGAAGGCAGTGCAGTGAACAGTGAATATAAAACATTGAAAAGACTATCCCCCTATCAGAAGGCCAACTATTAGTGGCGATATCAAGCCATTTGGGAACCCTCTCATTTTAACAGCGAGTTCCAATTGCTCAGAGGGAAAGAGATTGGAGATTAATATAGAAAAGCTGAAACAGTGGAAGGACAAAAAAAAAAAACTACAGGCCTTCATGGTGAGTAAGTAGATCTCAGATAGCAAGCTGAAGAACCTTGTCAAACCCCAAGCCACAGCCTCAAGACCTGAATACATCATTGAAGCCATGGTGAAGGTTCTGAAGGAAGCTATGACATCTCACTACGAGGCCAATCCGTACAGAAGACTGCAGACTTTCAATGGCACGGTGTAAATGCCCTTTGGGGAAGAGGACATGGATGGAACAAGTAAACCAGATGTTGCCTGAGTGGCAATACTCCAACCAGGAGAAGAGAAAGAGACTCATCAAGAGTTTCAAGGCCCCTGCTCTGAGTGTGGCTACAGCGCTAAGAGCTAACCACAAAGATGCATTGGTAGAGGACTAATTGAACATACTGGAGCACACATACGGCACAGCAGAGTCATGGGAGCACCTCTACTACAAGTTTGAGGGCCTGCGACAGAAACCTGGGGAAAAGATCTCTGATTTCCTCCATTGACTAGAGAAGTCGTCACAGAAGGTCAGAGTGAAGAGGCATTGATGAGTCCAGGGTCGACGTCGCACAAGTTAACCAGATCATCAAGGGAGTGATGTACAACACTGATATCCTGGTGCATCTTCAACAGAGAGAGAAGAGAGAGGCCACCTACATTTCCAGTTCGACTGCAAAAGCTGAGGGAAGAAGAGAAGCACTCTCATAGAATCCCAGTATCCCAAGTCCAACCTCAGAAAGAGACAACATTAACTGCTGGGACCGAAATCAAAGCTCTCTGCAGACAGGTGGAAGAACTGAAGTCTGTCATAGCAGTAATGAAGGTGACCCTGGCTGAAGGCAACATCGAGGTTTACATGAGGTTCAACTCTGCTTAGAGGCTCTGTACTGTGAGCTGCCAGCTTCTGTCCTGATAACCAGCAGTGTGGTTACTGTATCTGCTGAAGATGGCAGCAGCATCTCCCCTCTAAGGGTGAAGAATGAAAGCACTGAGGCAGTCACACTACAACCCAATCTTAAGTTGGCCGAACTGCATCCAGTAGCTCACATAACCCACACAGAAGTCACCAGTAAAGAAGAAACCCTCAACCCTGACCTCCTTGACTTCGGCAACTTTCCCGTTCCCCCACAATGGAAAGAACGGTTGCAAAGGAGACTGAAGGAATGGGCCAAAGTGTTTTCTTTAAACGAATCGGAGGTGGCTTGTGCAAGTGGAGTGGAACACATGCTCAGACTCACCAATGAATGACCATTGAGCGAGAGGTTCCGAAGTATGGCGCCCACGGATGTAGATGATGTTTGGAAACACTTGAGAGCTGACGGACTATCTGTCTGTCTGTCAGGGATCAAGTAGTTCTCCATCCTCGATCATTGCAGTGGCTATTACCAGATCCCCATGCACAAGGCTAACAAGGAGAAGACCGTGTTTATCTGCCCTCTTGGTTTCTACCAATTAGAGAGGATGCCTCAAGGAGTCACTGGAGCCCCAGCTACTTTCCAACTATTAATGGAGAAGGCTGTCAGCTACATGAACCTCCTTGTGTGCTGGTCTACCTGGACAACCTCGTCGTATTTGGGAAAACCTTGGAGGAACATAAGGAAAGGCTGATGAAGGTCCTGGACCAAAAAAACTCAAGGCCCTCTAGTCATTTCTGGGTTGTGCGGATACTACTGGAGGTCCGTGAAAGGATACGCTGTCCAGAAGTTATGCCCCCAAGACGGGGGCCAAAAATGGCAAGCCCATCACTCCCCCTGGAGTAAACTACCTAAAGGAGAAAGAGCTGTTTAGAGAACTATGGATAGCAGAGTGTGAGAGCCTTCCAGAACATCATTGAATGCCTCACCAGCTCACCTGTGCTTGCATTTGCTGTCCCTGAGAAGCCCTACATCTTGCACAACCGACACCAGTCTTAGTGGACTGGATGGATTGCTGTACCAGGAGTACTCTGAGGGAAGGAGACCAGTGGATTATGCAAGCCGGGGCTTGTCCAGGACAGAGATTAAATATTCAGCGCACACGCTTGAGTTCATGGGGTTAAAGTGGGCCATGTCGGACAAGTTTCATGATTATCTGTACGGAGCAAAGCTCTTGGTGCCCACGGACAATAACCACTTCACCTACGTGCAAACCACCGCCAAGCTGAATGCCACAGGCCAGAGGTAGATGACCACTCTCACCAACTACGAGTTCAAGTTGCAGTACAGGCCAGGGCGAGTGAACATTGATGCCGACTCCCTGTCAGGATGCTCACACATCAGTGCTGAAGAGGATGGAGACTGGGTTGAAATCCCCTCATCAAGGGAGTCAGAGCCATTTGCAGAGTAATGACTGCCAAAGTCTCTTCAGGCAGTATCTCTGAGAGGGCAACTGTGAACATAGGAGTCCCGCCCGGGGCTGTCCCTGAAGCCTTTGTGAAATTCACTACTCTGAAGATGGATGGGCTATCCTGCCTGAGTCCTGAGGATCAGTGATGCTCACAGCTCTGGGACCAAGTGATATCCACAGTCAGCCAGGCCCTGGGGTTAAGAAAGGAACCCTTCCTAAGCAGAAACACAAACCCAGAAGAAGCCTTTCTCGTGAGGTCATGAAACATGCTGTACAAGGAAAGGATGTTTAAGTCCAAGGTCCCAAATTACAAACAGGTGTCAAATAAAGGGAGACAAGGCCGACAGAAGAGGAACGTTTGATGACACGTCCTTCTGAGAAACTTGGATATGTTTGGGAGGGGCGATGGCTTGGATGGTGATGGCTCGAATAATCAGTCATCTGAGCCAATGGCAGAGCCATAGATTTAGCAGACTGCACCCGGTCATACGAGGACAGGACTTACTTCCTGCTCTCAGAGCTTAGTGGAGCAAAACTAAGGTGATTTTAGAGGGAGGATGTTACACAGCTAAGATCGAGCTCATACATTAGTGAAGAGGAGTCTGAACAGATTCAATGTAAAGTCAGTGAGCTAAGAAGAGAAAAAACAGTTTTTTGGAAGCTAAAGATAAAAAGCTGTAAGAAACAAATTAAGTAGCACAGACCTCTGGGAATGAGATGAAAGCAAAAAAACTCTACAGAAGCAGGCAGGCAGAGCATGCAGAGCGAGGCGGGTGGAAAGGACAGGACTGGCAGAGCAGTGACTGTATGCTAGCAGGATAGTCCATATCTCAAAACATCTTCCATAAGTTGATTAATTGGTATAATTTATGGTAAAGCCTCAACCCTTAGCTACCTCTTCCAATTCAAATGAGCTTGAAAGTGAATTATGACAACATTTTTATTGTTTTGTGACTACAGCCCCTGCGATAAAACGCCCAGTGATATCCACCATCAGCCAGGCCCTGGGGTTAAGAAAGCAGCCATTCTTAAGCAGAAACACAAAGCCAGAAGAAGCCATTCTCCTGGGGTCATGGGACATGCTCATACAGAGATGGAGTGCTGTACAGGAACCCCAAGGCCTCCCGTTCAGTTTGACAGAGACAGCTGGTCCTGCCCCAAGAGTACCACCATGCTGTTATGAAGTCACCGCATGATGATATGACTTGTCCAAGCAAGATTTTACTGGCCTCGCATGTCTTGCGACATTGAGCAACACTGCATGAACTGTGCAAGGTGTATCCATTGGAAGACACTACCCCCATGGGCCGCTGAGCTTGTCACCCATGGAGCTGGTCTGCATAGACTTCCTGACAGTGGAGAATGACAGCAGAAACATCAGCAACATCCTCATCATTACAGACCACTTCACCCACTATGCCCAGGCATACCCTCCTACCAAGGACCAGCTTGTAAGCACAGTGGCCAAAGACGTGGGAGAAGTTCTTTGTACACTATAAACAAGAGTCCACTACAGTCAAGGAAGATACTTCGAGAGCCAACTGATCCACCAAATGCTAACCCTTGTGGGGGTAAAGAAGTCAATAACCTCTCCCTATCATCCTCAAGGGAACGCAAAGGTGGAATGATTCAACCCTATGCTGCTGAACATGCTTGGCACTCTGGGTCCAAGCAGACGTCCACCTGGGGCCAGCATATAGCTCACCTTGTGCACGCCTACAACTGCACAAAGAACGACTCCATTGGTTTCTCACCATACCACCTCATGTTTGTTTGGGAGAGAGTTAAGGCTACCAGTCCACCTGTGTTTCGGAGTGAGCCCTGAGGGAAGCCCTTCAAGTGACTAACTGCAGTACACAGTCAAGCTCAAAGACCAGCTACATGAGGCGTACAACCTTGCATGAAGTGCTGCAGGGTGGAAAAATGCTGCAAAGAAGGATCATGGGGACAAGAAGGTGAAGCATTAAGACCTCCAGCCTGGAGTCCTCCTCCAAAATGTTGGCGTGCCCGGAAAGCACAAGATAGCCAACTGATGTAAGACTGAGCCATACCTCATCTCAAAGAAGCTCCCAGGCCTACCCACCTAGCAGGTAAAGCCGGAAAATGGCCGTGGACCAGTGAAAACCCTGCACAGGAACCACCTGCTGCCCATTAGCCAGATAGTGGAGCACACTGATCAAGAGGAAACTCTGCCAGCCACAGGAGGAGGAAAACTGAACAGCCCACAGGGAGCGTTGCTATCCAGTCCCCATCCCCTTGCTGTCGGATGGATTTGAGGCAGAGGAAAGCAATTCAGAGGATGACCTTACCAGGCAGTTTCTAAATCCAGAAGGAGGAAACTGTCCTGCCCTCCAGGTCAACAGTGGACACTCGGGCCATCCCAAAACTGCCAGTAGTTAAGCGGTCTCAACCGTTTGGGGAAGGCCCTTTCCTGATTCAACATGACCATGCCCTCAAGCGAGGTCCACACAGAAATGGTTTGTTGAGATCGGTGTGGAAGAACTTGACTGGCCTGTACAGAGCCCTGACCTCAACCCATTCAAACACCTTTGGGATGAATTGAAACGCCAACTGTGAGCCAGGCCTTATCGCCCAACATTAGACGCCGACCTCACTAATGCTCGTGGCTGAATGGAAGCAAGTCCCCATAGCAATGTTCCAACATCTAGTGGAAAACCTCCCCAGAAGAGTGGAGGCTGTTATAGCAGCAAAGGGTGGACCAATTCCATATTTATGCCCATGATTGTGGAATGAGATGTTCGACTAGCAGGTGTCCACATACTTCTTTCATTTGAGTTGTCCCATTGTAACTGAAGAGGACCGTTTGTTTTTTTGTGGTTTTCATAAAAAGGAACTGTGTCGAGCCGTATCAGTGTGTTTCATTGGTACAGCCATAGGTCCATTGACTAGTGGTTTCCATTTGCACGCTGCATAATCCGGGTAGCCATTTGATTAGCTGTTCAGGAGTCTTATGGCTTGGGGGTAAAAGCTGGTGAGAAGCCTTTTATTCCTAGACTTGGCACTCCGGTACCGCTTGCCATGCGGTAGCAGAGAGAACAGTCTATGACTGGGGTGGCTGGAGTCTACAATTTTGAGGGCCTTCCTCTGACACCGCCTGGTACAGAGGTCCTGGATGGCAGGCAGCTTAGCCCCAGTGATATACTGGGCCGTATGCACTACCCTCTGTAGTGCCTTGCGGTCGGAGGTTGAGCAGTTGCCGTACCAGGCAGTGATGCAACCAGTTAGGATGCTCTCGATGTTGCAGCTGTCAAACCTTTTGAGGATCTGAGCATCCATGCCAAATCTTTTTAGTTCTCTGAGGGGGAATAGGCTCTGTCGTGCCCTCTTCACGACTTTCTTGGTGTGTTTGGACCATGTTAGTTTGTTGGTGATGTGGACACCAACAAACTTGAAGCTCTCAACCTGCTCCGCTACTGCCCCGTCGATGAGAATGGGGGCATGCTCGGTCCTCCTTTTCCTGTAGTCCACAATCATCTCCTTTGTCTTGATTACGTTAAGGGATAGGTTTTTATTCTGGCACCACCCTGCCAGGTCTCTGACCTCCTCCCTATAGACTGTCCCGTCATTGTCAGTGATCAGGCCTACCACTGTTGTGTCGTCTGCAAACTTAAATGATGGTGTTGGAGTCGTGCCTGGTCATGCAGTTGTGGGTGAACAGGGAGAACAGGGGACTGAGCACTCACCCCTAAGGGGCTCCAGTGTTGAGGATCAGCGTGGCAGATGGGTTGTCACCTACCCTTACCACCTGGGGGTGGCCAGTCAGGATGTCCAGGATCCAGTTGCAGAGGGAGTTGTTTAGTCCCACGATCCTTAGCTTAATGATGAGCTTTGAGGGCACTATGGTGTTGAACACTGAGCTGTAGTCAATGAATAGCATTCTCACGTTGGTGTTCCTTTTGTCCAGGTGGGAAAGGGCAGTGTGGAGTGCAATAGAGATTGCATCATCTGTGGATCTGTTTGAGCGGTATGCAAATTGGAGTGGGTCTAGGGTTTCTGGGATAATGGTATTAATGCGAGCTATGACCAGCCTTTCAAAGCACTTCATGGCTACGGGTCTGTCATTTAGGCAGGTTACCTTAGTGTTCTTGGGCACAGGGACTATGGTGGTCTGCTTGAAAGATGTTGGTATTACAGACACAATCAAGGACATGTTGAAAATGTCAGGGACGACACCTACCAGTTGGTCAGCACATGCCTGGAGCACCCGTCCTGGAAATACGTCTGGACAAGCGGGTTTGTGAATGTTGACCTGTTTAAAGGTCTTACTCACGTCGGCTACGGAGAGAGTGATCACACAGTCGTCCAGAACAGCTGATGCTCTCATGCATGCCTCAGTGTTGCTTTCCTCGAAGCGAGCATAGAAGTGATTTAGCTCATCTGGTAGGCTCGTGTCACTGGGCAGCACGTGGCTGTGCTTCTCTTAGTAGTCTGTAATAGTTTGCAGGCCCTGCCACATCTGACGAGCGTCGGAGCCGGTGTAGTACGATTCAATCTTAGTCCTGTATTGGCGCTTTGCCTGTTTGATGGTTTGTCTGAGGGCATAGCGGGATTTCTTATAAGCGTCCTGGTTAGAGTCCCGCTCATTGAATATGGCAGTTCTACCCTTTGGCTCAGTGCGGATGTTGCCTGTAATCCATGGTTTCTGGTTGTGGTATGTACGTACAGTCACTGTGGGGACGACGTTGTTGATGCACTTATTGTAGAAGCCAGTGTCATGACGTTGACCTGGGGGTAGGTTCATGACAGTCATAAATACCTCTTTCCCACTTTTCCTCTCTCTACCCTACTGATTTTACATTTGCAAAACCCTTGGTTAACATAGAGATTCTGGGAACATCAGTAAGAGGGGGGAAATGAACTATATTCTGGTAATCCGACCAATTGACCATATGTGGTGGTACTTAATTAATATGATGTCAGTTCGGTTGTCATCTGAGACATTCTCATCAATGATAAGATGACAAACTCTACAGTGGAAAGTCTACACATCAGAGTTATCAGATTCACATGGAATTGTTGTTCAATTTAAATGTTTGAATATGAAATCATTCGTGATGGGATGAAATGTGATTTTAGCTTCTAAAATGTGAGATTTGGGTTTTCATAAGGTAGGGCTCTGCTCAATCAGTGGCCCGCCCCTGTGAAGGGACATGGGCTATAAAACTTTTCAAACACGCCCTCCTCTCCCTTCCTATATAAAGCCTTGACGACAATGTAACCGCCTGTTCCGAGGATGTGAGGACGATGGTCCGATGTCAGAATGGTTCAGATAATAGAACGAAGCCAACATCAGCGTGAGCTTTGGTTGAGAATGGTATGATTTGTAAGTCGCTCTGGATAAGAGCGTCTGCTAAATGACTTAAATGTAAATGTAAATGTATGAACTTTGAACTCTTATTCACTACAGAATTGATACCTCCTAGCCGTTGAGTTGGCAACAGCAGCTGCAAACGCAGGTTAGGAAGGAACAGACAGAGTATCCCGTCTACCACACAACGATGTTACTACAACATATCTAATTTACCAGCAGAGATATTCTTCAAAGGACAAAGGACTCGGTTTGGCAACACAGCCTTCCATCTACCACCAACCTACTGAAGCGCAGCTCAGAGTAAATATTTATTGCATTTTCCTTTTCCAAATGGGCGGTAATTTAGAATGCATAAGATATTGTATTTACGATAGCACAGCTTCGCCTTTTGTTCCTCAGTCTTCCTGCTCTTTCACTCAAACCCAGACCCTTTTCTTTTGTGTAACAAGCTGTCATATCCGTTCCGCCCCCTAGGGACATTTTCCTTTATGACGTCATTTGAAATCGAGGTAATAATTCATTCTTTGTATATGTAATTCTGTGTGATTAGTTAGGTATTTAGTAAATAAATAATGAAACCCAATTTTGTATTGCTGATTCAACTTGTTAGCCAGGGTTCATGCAGATAACCAAGAATTTACAACTTTCAGATGAGACTGAATTAAGGTGACGATTAATATTGACTATTGATGTAAAATATTACTAGGTCTTTAAGAGTTTATTCGGAAGATAACAGCTCTATAAATATTATTTTGTGGTGCCCCGACTCTCTAGTCAATTACATTTACATGATTAGCTCAATCAGGTAATTTTAATTACGGATAAATTATTTTATAGAATAGCATGTCATATCACTTAATCCGGCATAGCCAAAGACACGACACCAGTGACTGATGTGGTGTACTCCTCAATGCCATCAGAGGAATCCCGGAACATATTCCAGTCTGTGCAAAACAGTCCTGTAGCTTAGCATCTGCGTCAACTGACCACTTCTTTATTAACCGAGTCACTGGTGCTTCCTGCTTTAGTCCTTGCTTGTAGGCAGGAATTAGGAGGATGGAATTATGGTCAGATTTGCCAGATTGGCGGGGGGGTATGCGTTTCTGTGTGTGGTGTAAAGGTCGTCTAGAGTTGTTTTCCCTCTGGTTGCACAGTTAACATGCTGATAGAAATTAGGTAAGACTGATTTCAGTTGTCCTGCATTAAAGTCCCCGGCCATGAGGAGTGCTGCCTCTGGGTGGGAGTTTCCTGTTTTCATGGTATTTTGCCAATATATCACGGCCAA
Source organism: Oncorhynchus nerka (assembly GCF_034236695.1). Taxonomy (NCBI): domain Eukaryota; kingdom Metazoa; phylum Chordata; class Actinopteri; order Salmoniformes; family Salmonidae; genus Oncorhynchus; species Oncorhynchus nerka. The sequence goes on along the minus strand of NC_088423.1, from coordinate 32,523,918 downwards.
GGGCTGTTCTTATGCATGACACAACACGGAGTGCCTGGACATAGCCCTTAGCAGTGGTTTGGCCATATACTGTACTACAAACCCCTGAGGTGCCTTATTGCTTTTATAAACTGGCTACCAATGTAATTAGAGCTGTAAAAATAAATGTTTTGTCATACCCATGGTATACGGTCTGATACCACAGCTGTCAGCCAATCGGCATTCAGGGCTTGAACCACCCAGTTTCTAACACCTACTGGGTGAAGGTACTGCACTACTTTATTCAAGGTTAGGCCCGCCCAGTCCGCACTCCACACAAATTCATACCCACCCACATTCCTTGCCATCTACTGTACATTTTCACACACATCAGTGGATTTAAGTAGACACATTTCTTTTTAATCCACACAGCTTATAAAATGAAATCCCTTTACCAACTGTGCACTCGCACATTATACAGTTTATTTTTTATTTATTTTTTACAAATAACCATTCAAAATGCTCAAATAAAATACTTGTTGAAAAAAGTGTTTTAAATACCAGATACCCAAATACACATGTATTTAAGCCCAGGTCTGATTAGCACATGCAAAATACATTCTTGAAAGAGAGATCGAAAGCGTGCGAGAAACGAGAGAGGAGTACTGGGTGGTCAGCTGACCTGGAAGCGGAGGATGATGGTCCAGATGAGGCCAAGGGTGAGGCGGTGGTTGCCGTCGACGATGTCATGAGAGCCCATGTTTTCTAGGTGGACCCTCTGCTCCTTGAGGAACTGCAGGGCCTTGTCCACGTTCTCCAGGCAGTGGATACGCATGCGCCCCTTAGTGGGCTTGGGCTGCAGAGGGGAAAGAAAGAGTGGGATAGGTGGTATTAACACAGGCAAATTACATTAGTGTCACTCAAACTCGTCATGTAACTGATATTCTACTGCCAACAATCTAAACTGTTTGGTTTTGTGTATTGTAACTCCCTTGGCTGATGACCTACTTAGCAGACTTCTTTAATCCTTGAGGTAGGCAGATTTAGGATTTACCTGTGTCTATTACACAACAACAATAAAAAATAATGTACATTATATACAGGGACATATCTATGGTACATCAGTGAATGGTGTGGCTGTTGAGGAGACTAAATTACTTGGTGATACCTTAGATTGTAAACTGTCATGGTGTAAACATTTAGATTCTATGGTTGTGAAGATGGGGAGAAGTCTGTCCATAGTAAAGAGATGCTCTGCTTTTATGACACCGCACTCCAAAAAGCAAGGCTCTAGTTTGATCTTATATGGATTATTATCCAAAGAAAAACCTAGTTAAGCTGCAGCTGGCCCAAAACAGAGCGGCACGTCTTACTCTTCATCGTAATCAGAGGGCTAACATGAATACTAAGCATGCCAGTCTCTCTTGGCTAAGAGTTGAGGAAAGACTGATGGAATCACTTCTTGTTTTTATAAGAAACAATGTGTTGGAAAATCCAAAATGGTTTGCATAGTCAACTTACACAGCACTGACACAAACACTTCCCCCACCAGCCATGCCACCAGGGGTCTTTTCACAGTCCCCGGGGCCAACAAATTAAAGGAAACGTACAGTATTATTCAAAGCCTTATTCAAAGCCATGAGTGCGTGGAACTCCCTTCCATATCATATAGGGCAAGTGAATAGCAAACCTGGTTTCAAAAAACAAATAAAACAACACTTCACGGCACAACGCCTCTCCCCCATGTGACCTACTTGTTGTGTGGATGTACTGACATATGTGTAACTGATCGATGTATACACGCACACTACATGGAAATGTTTTTTTATGTAAATTGTAAAGTATTTCATCTGTAATGTATTTTTCGTTATGTGTCGGACCCCAGTAAGACTGGCTGTCGTCATTGGCGCCAGATAATGGGGATCCTGATATATCAAATACCCAATAACGTAAAAGTGGAATTATGTTTTTCTGAATTTGCACAAATTAATTCAAAATGAAAAGCTGAAATGTCTTTAGTCAAGTATTCACCCCCTTTGTTATGGCAAGCCTAAATAAGTTCAGGAGTAAAATGTGCTTTTAAGTAACATAATAAGTTGCATGGACTCTGTGTGCAATAATTGTATTTAACATCATTTTTTAATGACTACCTCATCTCTGTACCCCACATATACAATTATCGTAAAGGTCCCCCAGTCGAGTAGTGAATTTCAAAGACAGATTTAACCACAAAGTCCAGGGAGGTTTTCCAATGCCTTGCAAAGGAGGGAACCTATTGATAGATTGTTGTTTTTTTACCGGACATTGAATATCCTTTTGAGCATGGTGAAGATATTGATTACACTTTGGATTATGTATCAATACACCCAGTCTCAACAAAGATACAGGGCTACTCATTTTCTTCTTGCTTTCAAATAGGCACATTTTTCTCTTCTCTCCCCTGCAACTCTTTCCCGGGTCCTTGGTGTACAAGATAAAGTAGTGCTGTTTTCCATCAATATACCCGGTAAAATAATGGTTAATAAACAACTCTAAGGGGGTCCTATAAAATATGTGATTTTCCCCGCCAAAATTGTGTTTTGTATTTTCCCAAACTATGTTCTCGGTTACATCTTTCCTGCTTTTATATATTTTTTGTTTTCACTCTCAAAATTAAAATGGTTCATTTTTCAGGGGTCTGGAAGAAAACTAAACATTTTATATTTAATGTAATTCACCTAGCAAGTGAGGAATGTGCTAACATGCCGGTCTAGCAATGGTTCTGTACTGTTGCTGCTCATTTCATGGCAAAGTTTGCAAATAACAAATACAAATGATATACTTACTCATGATATACGCTAATCTGCCAGGTTAGCCTACTTTGCAGGTAACATTTAATTGAGAAGGTTTTGGGGAAAGTATATCTGTCAACCCACAAGACAGTTATCAAATCAACTTGCTACACATGGGGTGATTGACAAAACGCACCCACCACAGACAGACAGATGGGCAATATTGCTGGATATTAATTGGCGGATATTGTGTTAGGTTTGGCTTTTTAAGCCTTGTACTTTCAGCTACTCATAGGTGGGCTGCGAGCTACTGGTAGCTTGTGATCAATCTGTTGGAGACCCCTGCATTAATGAGCACCACTCTCCATATTTTCAAGCATAGCGGCGGCTGCATCATGTTATGGGTATGCGTGTAATCTTAAAAGGACTGGGGAGCATTTCAGGATGAGAAAGAAATGGAATGGAGCTAAGCACAGGCAAAATCCCAGAGAAAAAAAAACTGGTTCAGTCTGCTTTCCACCAGAAACTGAGAGATAAATTCACCTTTCAGCAGGACAAACTAAAACACAAGGCCAAATCTACACTGGAGTTGCTCACCATGAAGACAGTGAATGTTCCTGAGTGGCCGAGTTACAGTTTGGCTTACAGTAAATCTGCTTGAAAATGGCAAGACTTGAAAATGGTTGTCAAGCGAAGATCACAACCAATTTAACAGAGCTTTAAGTCTTTTGAAAAGAATGAATGGGCAAATATTATACAATCCAGGTATGCAAAGCTCTTAGATACTTACCCAGAACAGCTCACAGCTGTAATCACTGCCAAAGGTGATTCTAACAGGAGTGTGAATACTTATGTAAATGAGATATTTCTGTATTTAACTTCCAATAATTGTGCAATGTTTTCTAAAAACACATTTTCACTTTGTCATTATGGGTTATTGTGTGTAGATGGGTGAGAAAAATGTTTTTTAATCCATTTCGAATTCAGGCTGTAACACAACAAAATGTAGAATAAGTCAAGGGGTATGAATACTTTCTGAAGGCATTGTATGTCCAGAGACAGGTCATCTAAAGCTTTCCCAGGATTGGAGCCCATTCTCTATGGGTCATGACCTAGGAAGTACCCAGGGCCTGAACTTGTTGGGACAGCTGGAGAATACCAGTGGATATCTCCTCTGCCCAACATAAATAACACCAAACCAGAGATATACCCATCTGGCACTTTAATGTAGTGTTTGGTGGAGTGAACTCTAACATGGAATTCCTACTCTTCATGAAACAGTTGAGAAATGGGGGCTGGCTTGAATTCAGTCGTCTGACTTGAGATCATTTAGCAGGATGTTGTTCACTTCCCCACTGTTTCGCTCTCAAAGATCTCATTGATCATATCTGCCTTCCTTTCCTCCATCATAGAAAATCAACTGACATTTTTCCGTTTTGTTGTAGGTTTTTTTGCCTTACTTCCTCGAAACAGCCAAAAGAGAGGGAAGGACAAAGGACTCATATTTTGAAGGGACCACAGTAGACTGCATTCACTGGGAGTGAGTTGAAGCTGTGGTCAGATCTTTCTCACAGCGAAGCCCTGTGAGCTCCCTCAATGGAGGATCTTGGCACGTTCCACTGGAAATCACAAGGCAGAGGGTGATGGGGGGATTAAAGTGGTAGGGGCTGTAATCGGCCTTAATTGAGTTTTGATTCCAGAGCTGTCTGGACGAGTCCATCAGAGAACTGCCTTTCAAAAGCCACTGATGGTGAAGGGAGGGGTGAGGAGGGGAGGGGTGCATGAGCTAAATTGAGACATAGTTAATCAAACCTATCAGCGCTAACTTTGCTAAACCTCTCTTTTAGCGGCAATCCTGCCATGATAATTACTTCTCTCCCCTCCTTCAGCACAGCTGCTAAGATGGAAAAGTTCAGTATGAAGTTTGCTCTCTAACGTCACATGCGTAGTACTACTACTACTATAGTCAGTAATTATGTTTTGGTTTTGCCTTAATCTCTTTGACGCCAGTCTGGGCATAAGGTCTAACCTAGCTTGGCCTCTAGCATTCTGTAAGCACTCGGCCTGTCTTTGTGTAACCACATGCTATACTGCAACTTGCTCGGTGCATTGACTGTATAATTGGATCTGCATTAGTGTGTTTGTGGTACATGTAGGTTTTTTAAACGTGTATTTCTGTGTTTGTCAGATGCCTGGGTGGATCGCTCAGTGTACATTTGTGAGTGTGTCTGGTAGTGTATATTTCCATGATGTTTCCATGCGAGACAACAGGATCCATGTAACCTAATATATGTGACCCAGTCTGAAACTCTAGCAGAGCGTAAACCAATAGGACACGCTACTACTATCCACTTCACCCTTATATCTTTCTCTGCACTATCCTCAACCGAACTGCTCATAACCTCTCCATGGTATACAGGTAAAGACCATGACTTTACCAGGGCTGCTTTGAATACATTCTGTCCCAGAGGTGGAGAGAGTAGTTAAGGTGTGTCTGGTTTTATAAATGTTGACTCTGTAAGATATGACAAGGGAGTGATCTGTATATAACGTGTAACATAGCTATACATCAGAGTGGGTGAGATAGACGGGTTTGTGGTTAGAAACAAAACCAACGAGTGGGCAACTATGGGGCAAAACAGACTGGGCTGGCTTTGACTGTTGATAACATGTAAGCTATAGTTCATCTTCAAAGGTTTAATGAAAACAAATACATTTGCACAATGAGCAGTTAACTGTAACAATGTATTTTTAGAGACAACTAGCTAGAGAATTTTAGCCATATTAGCATAGACATGATATCACTCAAAACAACTCAAAACAAGACATGGTATCAACAACAAGATAAAACAAGCTGAAAAGAGATAATTCTGATTCCCCACAAGGCAGCTTCTTGTCATTGATGCTAGCCATCTGACCTTTCAGAATCATAACAATACACACCTTTCGGACACATTGAACAGCACGCATCATTTTCATGAAGTTGTCAGCCAACCCGTCTATACTGCTGAACCACAAACGTAGCACAGATTAGACCCGACATTCCTATGCTGTCCCTTAAACGACATAGCCACGTTAATTTGTATTGACGAAAACCTATAAAACTAGTAATTAAACAGACTTCAAAAACACAGGTCTCTGTTTGGCTTTCATACTTTGTTCGCTCATCACCTGAAGCACAAGACGGATATACATGCAGGCTAAGTCTTGCAGCCGAAGTCTTGCAGGTGTTTACAAGGTTTTGCGCATGTGCCAGGTGATAAAAATCTCAACACTAGTACGAGCCAAAGAACATACTTTTTTAGTCCGAGTACCTTACACGTTATGTTCAGAAGCGAATTGGCTCTGGCAGCCAAAACAACTAAATACAGATAAACGGGAATGGATTCTCATTTGCCGTACTGTTCTAGAATCAAAGCCCTCTACTTTCATATCACATAAAATAATTTCACAAATGCTAAATATACAATTACTGTATCTGTTTTATCCGGTTTTAACTTCAGTTGCAGCCGACAGTATCTTTCAGTTACAACACTGGCGTTCTTCTTCCGTTACACACAGTTGGTCGGAGAAACAGATGGCTTATAAGTACTCCTGTGGATACTTTTTCTCAAATTCCTACTCACAAAAGGACAAACCGAACAGACAATTGGTAGAGTAAATTGAAATTAAATTATATTCAACATTCTTGTTTGAGAGAGGAAGATTTACAGTTTAAGTTCAACTAGTAATTAAACTACATTTCGCTGAAGCTTTGTGGTAGTTGAACTAAATAAAAATCTAGGTAGTGTTTTCAGTAGTTAATTACTTTTTTGCCATGTAGCGTGTAGCTAACTCCTAGAACTACACCCTACTTTTTTACGCTAATATAAAACAAAATATGGGTGAAGTAGTCAAGAATTATATATTTTTTCATCTTTAGTTAAGTAAACAATAGTTTTCTTAAGGGTAGCTTAACTTCTTTCGTGGTTATGTAGTTGATAGTTTGGTAAACTATGACCTGGCCTAAGTATTTTGTGTTTTCTTTAATATTTTGGTCAGGCCAGGGTGTAACATGGGTGATTATGTGTTTGTCTTGTCTAGGGGTTTTGTAGATTAATGGGGTTGTGTTTAGTAGAGTAGTCTAGGTAAGTCTATGGTTGCCTAGAGTGGTTCTCAATCAGAGGCAGGTGTTTATCGTTGTCTCTGATTGGGAACCATATTTAGGCAGCCATATTCTTTGAGTATTTTCGTGGGTGATTGTTCCTGTCTCTGTGTATTTCACCAGATAGGCTCAGTCACTTGGTTTTTTCTTTTCAATTGTTTTGGAAGAGAAGAGAACGAGCGCCATTCTCCTTGCGGAGATGGTGCTAAATACATCAACACGGTCGGTCCCTGGGATTGGGCTGGCCAACACGATTCGGTTTGCTTGGAAGGAAAAGGAGTTTGAGCCTTTAGGACGGGAATCCTTTGGAAGGATAATATTGATGGGGATTCTAAAGCTGACGGTGAAGGACGTGTTTTGTTTCCAAGGCAACTCGTTGGAGGGAGCATACGACGTTGCACTATATACAGAGGAAAAACACGATGATATCCTGAGAAGGGCAAGAGCAGTGGGAGGTGAGAGGCCGATGTGCCACTACGAAATAACAAGCCTGGCGAAGAATAACTTTAGGGTTGTAACTGTAAACATTTACAACCCTTACGTTAGGACGAAGAGGTGAGGGCTTTTCTGGGGAGATACATGGATAACGTCTCCTCAGCAAGGCACCTCAAAGACTCCCTTGGGTTTTGGAATGGGAGGAGAGGCTTCCAGGCCCTCCTCAGAGAGGACCCAAAGGGACATGGTGGCTACCTCCATCCTCCTGCTATGTTCTCCCTAGGGGCTGACAGGGGGACGTTGTATTATGCACGTCAGCCCCCATTTTGCAGACGCTGTATGGCCTATGGTCACATATTCGCCTCATGCAGTGCAAGAAAATGCAGATTTTGTGCATCTGAGGATCACGAGGCGAGGGATTGTGACAAGCCTAAGACGTGCCATGGGTGTGGCTCGTCAGCACACCTGTGGAGGGTGCCCGGCCCGTCAGAGGTCATATGCGTCTGCGGCTGGGGGAGCAGGAGCGGGGGATGGGGAAGAAGAGGAGGGGAAGGAAGCACGCCTCATGACCAGAGTTCAGGTCCAGAGGGGAAGGCCACAAGGAAGGAGGAAGAGCCAGAAGCGGCGGATGGAAGAGAGAAGGAAACGGAAGGCACGGGAGTAGGAGAACCAGAAAAAGCGGCGGAAGAAGGCAACCGAGTGGAGGAGCATGAGAGAGAAGAAAGCGAGGGAGGAGTGGTGGAGAAGGAGACGGTGGAAGAGAAAGTGGACTGGGGGAAAGTGCCATGGTGGAAGAGATGAGGGTATGGTGGAGGAGCTGGCGGGGGGGGAGGGTGGTATCTCTTCACTGCCGCCATCACCAAAGAAGAGTATGAAGAGGAGGGGGCGATTGGCCGACAGTGAGGGGAAGGGATGGCCAAGAGAGTGATGGGGGCGGGAGAAACCTCTGGGTTGCTGCTGGTTTCCCCAGACCCTCAACTTCTGTTGGGTGGGGACACACATAACAAGACTCAGGACTGGGTACAAGAGGAGGTGGGGAGTTTTTTGTTTGGGGACTCAGCCTCCCCAATTTTTTTTCCAAACCAGCTGCAACACTGGGGAGGGGGAGGATTGTGGGGGTAGACCCAGGGTGCAGGGCACCCCGGAGCCAAACACTATTCCTGCATCCTGGGAGGGTGTGATGGAGGAAGAGGGGGGGATGTCGGGATTACGGATGGTGTTCTCACCGGTAGATATGGAGCAGGGGAGCATCGGGTGAGTCTCCTGTTTTATGTTTTTTTCTGTCTGGGTTTAGAATTTGAGTGTATTACATGTATTTATTTTTCATGGAGTCTAATTTTACTTTTGTTAGTTTAAATGTAAGGGGTTTAAGGGATTTTGTTAAGAGGAGGGCGGTTTTTAGTTATTTGGAGGGTGTGGGGTTTGATTTTTGTTTTTTACAGGAGGTTCACCAGTGTGATGGAGGGGATGTTATTAGGTTTAAGAGGGAGTGGGACAAGGGGGAGTCGGTTTGGGGTGTTGGGGGTGCACTCATCGGGGTAGGGATTTTGTGTGGGCACAGGGAGGTAAAAGTGGAGGATTCTTTTGTGGTAATGCAGGGGAGGGTTATAGGGGTGGATGTCACGATAAGGGATTGTAAATTTAGATTAGTGGTGGTGTATGGGCCACAGGTGTTGGCAGACAGAAGGGAGATGGTGGACTGTCTGACGCCCCTGTGTGTCACAAATAGGAAATTAGTGATAGGGGGATTTTAATACAGATTTAGGAAGAGGGGGATAGCAGTGCGGGCGCCATTGCCAGGCTAATGGCTTGCCATGGTTTGGTAGATGGTGGTCTGCACACTACTCCGAAAATGGACGGTCCTACATGGCGTAACTCCAGGGGGGTTGAGCGGAGGCTCGACTATATTTTTGTACCCAGGTCTTTGGGTAAGTTGTCTGGGCGGCTGTTGCCTGTTTTCTTTTCGGATCACGACGGGGTGCTCCTGCAGGTGGGGTCGCCAGTCTGCCTCTTTGGTAGAGGGTACTGGAAGCTAGATCGGGATGTGCTGGAGGAGCAGGCTTTTGTTGACGGGTTTTATGGTTTCTTTTGGAGGCTTGAGGGCCTCCGGTCCATGTGCGAGGGGTGTTAGAGTGGTGGGAATTAGTTAAGGTGAGGATTAGGGCTTTTATAATAGGGTATTGCAAGAGGAAAAAAAGGGAGGAGAGGAGGGAGGTGGATCGTATCCAGAGGTTAATTGAACTCGAATACGAGGCAGGAAACCTCGGCGGGTCGTTTGACTGGGAGAGATCCGCAACCCTAAAGGCGCAGCTCAGGGAGTTGCAGGAGCGGAAGGCTCGAGCTTTCCTGGAGCGTGCGCATAGTGGCTTTCTAGAACATAATGAGACTTGTTCTGCTATGTTCTTTAAGTTGGTTAGGGCAAGACAGAGTAGGAAGGTAATGCATGGTGTTAGGGAAGAAAATGGTAGTATAGTTAGAGAACCAGAGGATATGGTCAGGGTGACAACTGATCATTTCCAAGGTTTATTTAAGGAAAGGGAAATAGATGTAGAGCAGGGAAATGTGTTTTTAGAACACTTGTCCAGGCGGTTGCCGGAGGACATTAGAGAAGTGATGGAGGCCCAGATCTCACTAGAAGAGGTTGGGAGCGCGCTTAGGAGGATGGGAAAAGGGAAGGTGCCTGGGATAGATGGGCTGCCGGCTGAGTTTTATCTCAAGTTTTGGGGTATACTTGGACCAGTGGTCCTCGAAGTCTTGAAGGCCATCCTTGAGACGGGGGGTCCCGGGGGGATCAATGGCTGTTGGTGTGCTGTCACTTTTATATAAGAAGGGGGAAGTAACAGACCTTGGCAACTGGCGGCCGTTGACCATGCTGTGTGTAGATTACAAGCTACTTGCAAAGGTTTTAGCAGACCGGTTGCGCACAGCCCTTCCCTACGTCGTTCATGAGGATCAGACGTGCGGGGTAGAGGGCCGCTCTATTAGATGGAACCTACAGTTAATCAGGGACTCCATCGCTTGGGTTGAAGATAGAGGTCTGCCTTTAATGGTAGCAGCGCTAGATCAGGCGAAAGCCTTCGATCGCGTGAATAGATCCTTTTTATTCAGAGTGTTAGGTCGATTAGGATTTGGGGAGAAGTTTATAGGATGGATTCGTACATTATATGTCGGAGCGGGGTGCTGAGTTAGTGTAAATAGTCACTTGGGTGATGTTTTTGACCTCTCGTCTGGGGTCAGGCAGGGGTGCCCACTCTCGGCTCTCCTCTTCGTTCTGTACATGGAGCCTCTGGGGGCTGCCATTAGGGCAGACACAGGGGTGGAAGGTTTGCTGATCCCTGGAAGTGGTGGGCTGCGTGTTAAGATGACGCAGTACGCCGACGACACTTCCTTGCTGTTGTGCAAGGACTCGTGCCTGACAAGGTCCCTTGCCATCTTTGGGGATTTCACCCGAGCGTCGGGAGCAGTTCTGAACCATGCAAAGTCTTCAGTCAAGTTTTTCGGAAGATGGCGCGGTAGAACGGATGTGCCTGGGTGGTTCTCTCTGTGAGGGGGCCCTGAGGATTCTCGGGGTCCATTTTGAGACCTCCGGCTCAGCGACGCTAAACTGGAACATGCGTATCGCAGTGGTACAGAGGAAGCTAGCAATGTGGAAAGCTAGGTATTTGTCTTTTATGGGCAAAGTCCTGGTCCTAAAGGTGGATGTGTTGCCGTCTCTTTTGTATTTGGCATACATCTACCCATTGCCGGCTTGTCTGAGGAGGCCTCTAGTGAAGCTTGTGTTTCAGTTTATGTGGAGTGGCAGGTGCGAGTGGGTCGCCAGGGCACGCATGATCTGTCCCATCGGGGGAGGGAGGTAGGGGTACCACATTTCCCCCTCAAGCTGGACTCAATTTTTGTTTCCTTCTTGTAAACGGAGCTTGCTCAGCCAGTGATACACCCGTCCGGTTACCTCCTGCGGGTGTTTTTCTCGTATCAGGCGAGAAGCATAATGGTGTGGTCTAACACGGGTCCTCGGGCGGAACAGCTGCCGTGGCACTTTGGTCATGCGGCCAAGTGGCTGCGTGCGCACCCTGAGGTTGAAGTTGCCCAGTAGGTTTAGATCACAGGCACCTGTACGAGGAGGTCAGAAAGGCAGGGAGTCCGGCGCCTGTAGTGGGCATCTCGGAAGTGGTCTGGGAGGGAGTGCAGGCGCGGGGTCTGGATAACAGGCTCAAGGACCTGAATTGGTTGAGCCTTCATAAGTGTTTGCCGGTACGTTCCATCTTGTACCGGTATAATTTGGTGCAATCCCCCACCTGTCTAAAATCCTCTTGTGGCAGGGAGGAGACTGTGCGCCATGTCTTTTGGGACTGTGCCTTTGCCGGAGTAGTATGGGCTAGGGCACGGGTGTTGTTAGATTTGGTAAAGGGGGATTTTGTATTGACGTGGGCCAGGTTAGAGAGGGGTGTAGGGAGAGCGAGAGGGACGGATAGGGACAGGTTTCTGCTCTGGCTTCTCATGAGTCTCTTTAAACGGGGGCTGTGGGAAGCCAGGCAGAACATGGTGAAGACAGGGAGAGATTGGGGGGTGGAAGGGATAGTGAGGAGGGTGGAAGGAGATTTGAGGGGGAGGATGAAGAGGGAGGAGAGGAAGTGGGGGCAGCATGCTGCTCGGGAGAGGTGGAAGGGGGGTTTAGGGCTGGGTGTCATTTAGATTTGTAAGAGGATAGATTAGGGACGGGGAGATAGGGAGAGGTATTTTGTAGGGTAACGGGGAGGGAAGATGCTCCCCTGAGGTTTTGTTTGTGGTTTATGTTTTAGTTTAATTAGTTTATTTAAAATACCATTATTTGTGTATGTATGTAAATTATGAGTTGTAAAGAATGAATGGTATTGAAGATAATAAATTATTTTTATATATTTTTTTTTTAAAAGATAGGGCTGTTTATTGTTTTTGTATATTGATCCATTTATCATCTTCATTAAAGATGTATAAAGAAAATCACGCTGCATTTTGGTCCTCTCTTTCGACGGAAGAAAACCTTAACTGCTGATATCATGCAAAGCACAAATAAGATTGTAGTAAGAGAAACAACTATGACTACAAATAAATACTCTTTCAAGTTGAAAAATACAAGTAACTGACAAAATAATGGAAACACTTGAGAAAATTAGGGATAAAAAGTATATTGAAAGCAGGTGCTTCCACACAGGTGTGGTACCGGAGTTAATTAACCAATTAACATCCTATCATGCTTAGAGTCATGTACAAAAATGCTCGACAGGCCATTATTTTTGTAATTATTTTGGCGACCATGGCTATGTCAAGATAGGATGACAATGCTCCCATCCATAGGGCACGAGTGGTCACAACGGTTTAATGAACATGAAAACAATGAAAACCATATGCCATGCCAGTCTCAGTCACCAGATCTTAACCCAATTGAACACCTATGGGGAGATTCTGGAGCGACGCCTGAGACAGAGTTTTCCATCACCAATAAAACACCAAAATATGGAATTTCTCGGGGGAAAATGGTGTCACACCCCTCCGATAGAGTTCCAAACACTTGTAGAATCTATGCCAAGGTGCATTGAAGCCGTTCTGGCTCGTAGTGTCCCAACGCCCACTTAAGACACTATGTTGGTGTTTCCTATACAGTATGTGTGCCCTGTAAAATCAGTGAAGAAAATGAACTGCCTACGTACCAGTTTCTCCCCAGAGAGAACCTCCAGTAGTTTGATGAGCATGCGTCCATCTCTCAGGTCCATATAGAGGTCAGTGATCCTGCAGGACACTCTGGCTAGGTGGGAGTTGACCCACTTGGTGAAGGTCTTCTTCTGCACCGCTTCACGCTCATCTACAGGGAGGAGCAGAGAGAGAGAGAGAGAGAGATCAGGGGTTAAGTTTTACTTCTGCATTCTAGAATGGTAACATATTCACCAGGTTATCATCTGGGGGTAGAAGATGTGTAACGTATTTTACAGTTCCACTAACGTGTGCTCTTCTTTAGAGACAGACACACACACACACACGCAACATCCTGCTATGATTAAGTTCTGGGCACTCAGAAAAACAGCGGCACAATATAGGCTACAAAGCTAACACTCCAGCTGTGCAGCTAACAGAGTAGAACGTGAGGGTTTGCAGGCCTCATCAGAAACAGCACATTCCACTCATCCTTCCTGTTTATGCCAGGTGTCCCTCGCTTTCCTGGGCGGAGGGTTGTTGGCCTTTGTTACTGTTCGTCTTCTGTTGAAAACATACACCAAGGCCGTCATTGTTCTTGGAAGAACTGTGTAGGGTGTAGCTTCCTCTGTCTAAGAAGTACAATGTAGCTACTGTAGCTAGCTAGCTAGCTGACTTCTCTTTCACAGCAACAGAGTACTGTAAATATCAACATTTCACAGGCCAGGCGGGTTCTTAGTAAACATACTTGAATGCTCAATATGTTTCTTACAATTGTTGTCTGAAACAGACTTATTCGTATACACCATCTTTAAATAGCCAGTCTTGTTTGCACAAGCTAAATGTTGTTAGCATAGCTGGAGTTATTCTCACAGAACAACTATATTCCTAACATAATGGTCTTGCTGCCAGATAGTCTTCTGCACATACTGTAAGCCAAGTGATATTTGTTGCGCTGGTCTCCAGTCTACTGTACATGCTATTCATGCGAGCTAGCTGCTGCTAGTGTTGTTAGCTGGTCATGTTCTCACAGGGTTGTTCTAATGTAGTGTTTCCATGCACCCTTACAAAAAAAGATTGGCGTTTTGAAACTGCAGTAAAAGTGCAGTAACTGCAGTCGAGTGTGGTATTTTGGACGCAGTAATTGCAGAAAACTGCAGTGTACTGTATAGTTGAACTGAAGTTATACTGCACTCTAACTTTAGTTACACTGACAAATTACTGCAGTCGAGTGTGGCATTTTGGATGCAGTATTTTCAGCATACTGCAGTTATACTGCACTCTGACTACAATCTTTTTTCGTAAGGGCAAGGCAGGTGGTCTGGCCCAGGCTTCTCATCCTACTGCAGACCCAATAAACATCAGTCACAACGTAGTACAGGAGCCAGGTCCAAGAGAACCAGCTGCCCCTCTGCTGCATTAGCCATGAACATCATCATGACACACACACAGTCTTTTACTAACCTTGTGGGGACTCACAATTGATTCCCATTCAAAATCCTATTTTCCCTAACCCCTAACCCTTAACCTAACCTTTAACCTCGAACCCTAAACCCCCTAGAAATATCCTTTCTCCTTGTGGGGGCCGGAAAAATGTCCCCAGTTGGTCTCATTTTTTTGTATGTTAACTATTTTTGTGGGGACTTCTGGTATAGTTAAGCATGTCCACACACGCACACACGCACGCACGCACGCACGTGCACACACAAAAACAAAGTGTGCCAACTGACGTCTCCGCTTCACAAGGTATTCCTCATATGAACTCAAAGCCGGTTGCCATGGAAATCTGGCTTTGAGAGGGAGTTTCACAACCTCCCTCCATCAGGGTGGGTCTCTCTCTGTCTCGCTGACTGTGAGAGATGACACCCGTTAACAAAGTGCACCGATGCACTTTCCCTTCCAGCTCCAGCCCAGCCGTTAGCTCAGAGGACGTTGCGACATCACAGCGTGACCAGACTGCTAATAAAGCAGCAGCATGACTGTGTGATATCATGTAGGTACCAAACAGCACACTGTCCAACAGCCTGACAGCCGGGTCCCAGAGATAGTAGATAGTGGCCTTTATGAGTCCCAGTGCCCAGGGCTGAGGCAGATGGAGGCGGCGAGACAGAGGGAGCTGTGTGCCCCACTGTGGGGGACCAGTCAGAGGAGCACAGAGACAATGAAGCCAGTGTTCTCTGCTCTCCATCATACCACGCAAAGCAGCATCAGACAGCATCAGGCCTTATCACTGACGAGACTAAGTAACATTCAGCTCCTTCACTGTGACACGGGCTGCATGGTTAGATCATGCCTGTGTGGCCTCAGGGGGGCTAGGTTAGTCATGACTTTGGGAATCAGGAAAAAGGCTTTGTAAATCAGGGTGATGCTGGATATTCTTAGCAGCACATAAGATACCAAACAAAAGCAACAGAATGAAAGGTAGCTTCAAATACAAAACAGTAAAGTGAAATAGTCCATTCACAATATACATTTTGCTTTAAGACACATGACCCTGTGTGCTGTTCAAGGTTCCAATTACTTGTTGACACAATCAGCTGCAGTTCAAAAGGGCATCAAATGTCTAAAATAAATGTGCGTTCTAAAGCGGAGATAGAGACGGATGGAGGATATGGGTGGAGCTGGACATGTCCTGAGTGTCTGTAAACAGGGTTTCCTGCAGGGGAGAGCATCTGGCCCTCACAGCAGAGCCCAGGAAAGGGAAACCCTCGGTCAACAGATATACACACGCTTGCACACACACACACACACACACACACACACACAATCTCAACCTGCAGCTCTCTGGCTCTGCAGAGTACAAACAGTAACCCCCTTGGATCACAATCCCAACAAGCAGTCACAGACCACAATCACAGACCACTGATCAAGACCCACAAACCACAAGTCTACCAAATGATCAGACCACTGACAAGACCACAATCTGTGGACAGCTGCTATGCTATGCATGATGTCCTGATCACTGAACTGTGTGCAATCAATGTCAACTCCTTACATCAAAAATACCTAAAAGTTTAATGCTATTAGTCTGCCAAGACCAGAGTTGTTTTACTATGTGTGACTGTTGAAAGGCAGTGTTAAGTTAAAAAGTCAAAAGCAGTAATACAGTAGTAATGTACACTGTATAAAAGTGTTAAGAATATTATGTAATAGCAATACAAAGCAACGTCAAACTATCATCAGGCCTGGTAGTACATGACTTGGCCTCTCAAGTACTAGAGTCAAGGAAAAGAAGGAACTAGGAAAGAGACAAAGTTTGACGGTGAGATAAAAGACAAAATGACAGAGATGAATGTTGTCACATCCTCTCTGGCTCCTCATTAGATGATTCTAGAATTAGTGTGAGGCAGCCAGTGCACTCACACAGACACCGAATGTAAAGGAGGCATGCTATTTTTCACAGGTGTTTGCAGGGCCTTAGGTGCGAATGTTGAGCATTTCTGTGAAATGGCTCCAAAATGGACTGAGGTAATTAACAAAAGAGTTGTGAGTTGGACAAGGAAAGGATGTTTAAGTCCAAGGTCCTCATTTCCAAACCGGTGTCAAATAAAGACAGACAAGGCAGACAGAACAGGACCGTTTGATGACACGTCCTTCTGAGACACTGGATGAGTTTGGATATGTTTGGGAGGGGCGATGGCTTGGATGGTGATGGCTCGAATAACCAGTCATCTGAGCCAATGACAGAGCCATAGATTTAATCCCAGTGACATTTAGCAGACTGCACCCGGTCATACAAGGACAGGACTTACTTCCTGCTCTCAGAGCTCAGTGGAGCAAAACTAAGGTGATTTTAGAGGAGGGAGGATGTTACACAGCTAAGATCGAGCTCATACATTAGTGAGTCTGAACAGATTCAACGTAAAGTCAGTGAGCTAAGAAGAGATAAAGTCACTGCAGTGGGAGAAAATAGAAATGTTTTTTGGAAGCTAAAGATAAAAAGCTATTATTGACAAATTAAAGAGCACAGACCTCTGGGAATGAGATGAAAGCGAAACACTCTACAAAAGCAGGTGGGCGGAGCAGGCAGAGCGAGGCGGGTGGAAAGGACGGGACAGGCAGAGCAGTGACTGTATACTAGGAGGATAGGATCATCTTTGTTGATAGCGATGTTGTGTTTCCATAAGTGGATGAATTAGTCTAATTTATGGTAAAGCCTCAACCCTTAGCTACCCCTTCCAATTGAGCTCCAAAAAAAAGTTAATTATGACAACATTTTTATTGTTTTGTGTGACTACAGCGCCTGCAATAAAACGCAAACGTAGAGAAAAGTTCAAATTGAGCGAGATGTTGAAGTGGATAATCAGCCCACCCGGCTTCGATTGGGTCATTATAATTCAAAACAATGCATTCTAAAATAAATGACATGCTTTGTGTATAAGCCTGTTTGTAGAGACAGTTATAGAACAGGCTAGCCCACTCTGCTGATTGGCTACAAATACTTTCATTCTGCTAGGTAGTCAAAACCCCCACGTCTCAATGTCAAGAGAGTTGTCTTAAATTACTCAGTGGTTTATCAATAATGCTGAACCAACAGCGGGGCTATTGCCAGAGTGGCTGTAACGCACTGTCTCTGTGTGTGTGTGTGTGTGTGTGTGTGTGTAGGGGCAGCCCCATTTAAAGCAGCACATTGATATGCGGGGTCCTCTTTGGGTCAATACTAAAGCTCACAGACACAGTCATGCATATGAGAGTTCGACCTTGACCCCAGTGTGGGGAACAAAGGTTGCCTCCAGCTATACTGGCTGGGCTGGGGTGTGGCCACATGGCTGAAACAGAGACTTGGCCAGGATATCTAGCTAGTAGCTAACCCCCTCCCATCTCTGACTGTTCTGCCCACACAATAACTCTATACTGTACTATACACTCTACATGTGACTTCATGTACACTTTAAAGCCAACCTCTTCAACCTCAGGAGGCTGAAGAAATGTGGCTTGGCCCCTAAGAACCTCACCACCTGGTACGGCAACTGCACCGCCCACATCCGCAGGACTAGCCAGAGGGTGTTGCGGTCTGCCCAACGCATCACCGGGGGGCACACTGCCTGCCCTCCAAAGCTGGGGCCGAGAGACTGAAAAACAGTTTCTATCTCAAGGCCATCAGTCTGGCCATCAGTCTGTTAAATATACATCACTAGCCGGCTAACACCTGGTTACTCAACCCTGCACAACCCATTTCAGATTTAGATATGATAATATACAGTTGAAGTCGGAAGTTACATACACTAAGGTTGGAGTCAATAAACTCATTTTTCAACCACTCCACAAATTTCTTGTCAACAAACTTTAGTTTTGGCATGTCGGTTAGGACATCTACATTGTGCATGACACAAGTAATTTTTCCAACAATTGTTTACAGACAGATTACTTCACTTATAATTCACTGTATCACAATTCTAGTGGGTCAGAAGTTCACATACTCTAAGTTGACGGTGCCTTTAAAACAGCATGGAAAATTCCAGAAAATGATGTCATGACTTTAGAAGGTTCTGAAAGGCTAATTGACGTCATTTGGAGGTGTACCTGTGGATGCATTTCAAGACCAACCTTCAAACTCAGTGCCTCTTTGCTTGACATCATGGGAAAATCAGCCAAGACCTCAGAAAGAAAATTGTAGACCTCCACAAGTCTGGTTCATCCTTGGGAGCAATTTCCAAATGCCTGAAGGTACCACGTTCATCTGCACAAACAATAGTATTCCGGTATAAACACCATGGGACCACACAGCCGTCATACTGCTCAGGAAGGAGACACCTTCTGTCTCATAGAGATGAAGGTAATTTGGTGCAAAAAGTGCAAATCAATCCCAGAACAACAGCAAAGGACCTTGTGAAGATGTTGGCGGAAACCAGTATAAAAGTATCTATATCCACAGTAAAAACGAGCCCTATATCGACATAACCTGAAAGGCCGCTCAGCAAGGAAGAAGTCACTGCTCCAAATCTGCCTTAAAAAAGCCAAACTGTGGTTTGCAACTGCACATGGGGACAAAGATCGTACTTTTAGGAGAATTGTCCCCTGGTCTGATAAAACAAAAGAACTGTTTGGCCATAATGACCATCCTTATGTTTGGAGGAAAAAGGGAGAGGCTTGCAAGCCGAAGAACACCATCCCAACTGTGAAGCATGGGGGTGGAAACATCATGCTTTGGGGCTGTTTTTCTGCAAAGGGACCAGGACGACTGATCCGTGTAAAGGAAAGAATGAATGGGGCCATGTATCGTGAGATTTTGAGTGAAAACCTCATTCCATCAGCAAGGGCATTGAAGATGAAACGTGGCTGGGTCTTTCAGCATGACAATGATCCCAAACACACCGCCCGGGCAACGAAGGAGTGGCTTCGTAAGAAGCATTTCAAGGTCCTGGAGTGGCCTAGCCAGTCTCCAGATCTCAACCCCATAGAAAATCTTTGGAGCAAGTTGAAAGTCTGTGTTGCCCAGCAACAGCCCCAAAACATCACTGCTCTAGAGGAGATCTGCATGGAGGAATGGGCCAAAATACCAGCAACGGTGTGTGAAAACCTTGTGAAGACTTACAGAAAACGTTTGACCTCTGTCATTGACAAAGGGTATATAACAAAGTATTGAGATAAACTTTTGTTATTGACCAAATACTTATTTTCCACCATAATTTGTAAATTAATGAATTTAAAAATCCTACAAATGTGAGTTTCTGGATTTTTTTTCTCATTTTGCCTGTCATAGTTGAAGTGTACTTATGATGAAAATTACAGGCCTCTCATCTTTTTAAGTGGGAGAACTTTCACAATTGGTGGCTGACTAAATACTTTTTTGCCCCACTGTATATTGAAGCAACATCTCAAGACATCAGTCAGGAAGTTAAGGATTGGTCGCAAATGGGTTCTTCCAAATGGACAATGACCCCAAGCATACTTTCAAAGTCAAGGACAAGAAAGTCAAGATATTGGTGTGGCCATCACAAAGCCCTGACCTCAACCCTATAGAAAATTTGTGGGCAGAACTGAAAAGGTGTGTGCGAGCAAGGAGGCATACAAACCCTGACTCGGTTACATCAGGAGGAGGAAGAGGAATGGGCCAAAATTCACCCAACTTATTGTGGGAAGCTTGTGGAAGGCTAACCAAAACATTTGACCCAAGTTAAACAATTTTAAAGGCAATGCTACCAAATACTAATTGAGTGTATGTAAACTTCTGGCACACTGGGAATGTGATGAAATAAATAAATAATTCTCTACTATTATTCTGACATTTCACATTCTTAAAATAAAGTGGTGATCCTAACTGACCTAAGACAGGGAATTTTTACTAGGATTAAATGTCAGGAATTATGAAAAACTGAGTTTAAATGTAAGGTGTATGTAAACTTCCAACTGTATCATAAAGTAGTTTGGATGGAGTGAACTACTATTTCAAAGTAACTTTAGTTAACTAAACTATATTGTTCCTAAGGGTAGTTGTAGTGTAGCTTAATCTTTTCCAGTGTGAAGTAATTGGTAGCTTGGTAAAATATATTTTCTTCCACAACACTGCATGTGACACTTTCACCCTCAGATAAAAAAATAAAAAAACAGAACGAATAAAATATTGCACAAGTTCCTGAGGCATTAACAAAGGAATTCAAAACAGAGTTAAGAGAGACAAAATTTCAGGAAGCCTGTCTGCCAGACCGGCTCCCTCTTTCCAGAAACATACAGTACCAGGCAAAAGTTGACACAACTACTCATTCAGGGTTTTTCTTTATTTGGACTATTTTCTACATTGTAGAATAATAGTGAAGACATCAAAACTATGAAATAACACATATGGAATCACGTTGTAACCAAAAAAGGGTTAAACATATCAAAATATATTTTATATTTGAGATTCTTCAAAGTATCCACCCTTTGATTTGATGACAGTTTTGCACACTCTTGGCATTCTCTCAACCAGCTTCATGAGGTAGTCACCTGGAATGCATTTCAATTAACATGTGTGCATTGTTAAAAATTAATTTGCAGAATTTCTTTCCTTCTTAATGCGTTTGAGCCAACCAGTTGTGTTGTGACAAGGTAGGGGTGGTATACAGAAGATAGCCCTATTTGGTAAAATAGGTACATATTATAGAAAGAACAGCTCAAATTATACAAAGAGAAACGACAGTCCATAATTTATTTTGGATAGGAAGGTCAGTCAATACAGAACATTTCAAGAACTTTGAATGTTTCTTCAAGTGCAGTTGCAAAAACCATGAATCGCTATGATGAAACTGGCTCTCATGAGGACCGCCAGAGGAAAGGAAGACCCAGAGTTACCTCTGCTGCAGAGGATAAGTTCATTAGAGTTACCAGCCTCAGAAATTGCAGCCCAAATAAAAACATACATCTCAACATCAACTGTTCAGCGGAGACTGCGTGAATCAGGTCTTCTTGGTCAAATTGCTAAAAAGAAACCACCACTAAAGGAAACCAATTAGAAGAGACTTGATTGAGCCAAGAAACACAGGCAATGGACATTAGACTGGTAGAAATCTGTCCTTTGGTCTGATGAGTCAAAATTTGAGATTTTTGGATTCAACCGCCGTGTCTTTGTGGGATGCAGAATAGGTGAATGGATGATCTCTGCATATGTGGTTCCCACCATGAAGCGTGACGGTGGAGGTGTGATGGTGCTTTGCAGGGGACATTTATTTAGAATTCAAGGCACACTTAACCAGCATGGCTACCACAACAGTCTGCAGTGATACGTTATCCCATCTGGTTTTCACTTAGTGGGTTTATCATCTGTTTTTCAACAGGACAATGACCAAATACACCTCCAGGCTGTGTAAGGGCTATTCGACCAAGAAAGAGAGTGATGGAGTATTGCATCAGATGACCTGGCCTCCACAATCCCCCCAACCTCAACCCAATTGAGATGGTTTGGGATTAGTTGGACCAGTAGCTAACAAGTGCTCAGCATATGTGGGAACTCCTTCAAGACTGTTGGTAAAAGCATTCCAGGTGAAGCTGGTTGAGAGAATGCCAAGAGTGTGCAAAGCTGTCATCAAGGCAAGGGGTGACTACTTTGAAGAATCTAAAGAATATAAAATGTATTTACACTTATTTGATTACTACATGGATTCCATATGTGTTATTTCATAGTTTTGATGTCTTCACTATTATTCTACAATGTAGAAAATAGTCCAAATAAAGAAAAACCGTCCAATGATACTGACGCCCAGGGCAGCTCTCTGCAGCTGTGTGTTTGGGGACAGCCAGGCCATCGGTGACCGCCGGCTAACCTAGTCACAGGAAAACACTGTCACATTGTGTCTTACTCACCAGAATACAGAGCTAATCAACACTGCATTGTTTCATATAACAGTCTGTAGGCTACTACAGCCCGATGTAATGTCCCTTTATGACCCTTTGTGAAAAATGATTCCAATGCCTTTGAAATTAGCTGACAAAATCAGCATCTGTATCCTAGAATGAACTCTTTCTCTAGGTGTGTTAACACCTTAATCCCGAGGCAAAGAGAACTATAGCCTATTTGTGCCCCATTCAGCTGAGATCCATAGTGAGAGAAAGATGATGGAGAGAGGGAAGGGTGAAAGGATGAAAAGAGGAATACAGAGCTGCCAGTGACAGTAAATCAGGCTAGCAGCAGCCTAACAACTTCACGCTGGTTGTGGCGCAGCACCCCAATGCCACATGTCCCAGATTGTTGTTAGAAAACTGCAGTTTAATTATGTCTACATCTGGTTGGGAGGAATTTGGACTTTTTCCTGGAGACAATTCATCAAAAACACACAAATACCATGCACCAAAATAAACATTACGATACGGTGAGACATTCAACAAAATGAAAATCTGGCTGAGGCCTTTGGTAGCTGATGTCATTCACAGTTGCCCCACCCTATGGTGGCTGGGGCGGTAATTGAAAGAGATGTGGGCTGCAGGTCATACAACTGTTCAGCTACCAACACAAAGTCTACATGTACTGTACAGTATGTGTGTGGAAAAACTGCATGTACAATTGGGAATTCTGTGTGGCACTGTCCTGTTGAAGATAGCTGTGCAAATTACACAAGATGGACGAAAGGCTTCAGATGACTCCAGCTAAAGCATACACAGACAGAAGATCTGTATGTATACACAACCCTGCTTGTCCAGGGAGATTTACACCTCGCTTCACTCTAGTCAGGACACAGTCCCTGCATCCAGACCAAGTATACAACCACTCACCCCTGGGGTTGTCCTCCCAAATGTTTCCACCCTGCCTCCCTCTAATGTAGGCCACATTGTTTCACTTATAAATCTGTAATTTCTCAACTTCCTGCTCAGTGTAAGGTGCTCACCCAATACCCGCGAGAGAGGGAGAGAGCGGTTGAAGGATGAACAAGGAGGAAAATGGCTGCGCTTTCTTATGGGCCCACACATGATAGCTGGCACACTGTGTCGAACAGACAGGCACCTCAACAGTACCCTGATTTACTGAACAGGGACATAAAAACACCCACCAAAAAAATAAAAAGCCAGAAAACATTTTCCTATCGGGTTATGTCAAGGCTGGTCGAGCAGTATGTTTCCCTTCTTTGTATTAGTACAGAGACAAGGGGAGAGTTACAGAGAGAGCGCTACAGCTGTGTGGCCTCACAAGGGAGATATCACTCATGTTAGTTTATTACTCAAGTCATACACTCGGAAACCCAGTTGAAAAATGAAACTGTATGATGTGTTTCCTGTATAATCTTCCATAACCACATCTGTGAATGTGAACTTTGTTCATCCTTTTTTGCAGCCTGTTTCTAGAGATGACTATTCACTCACTCATTCAGAGAAGAACCTACAGTTACAGATATGACTCTGAGAGCACAAAGAGTGTACGATTTGCTTAAGTGCATACATTACTGTCCATTTTTCTATCTAAAGCTACAGGTAACTGCCAAAATAAAAGAAACACTTGAGTAAATGAGGTATACAAAGTATATTGAAAGCAGGTGCCTCCACACAGGTGTGGTTCTTGAGACAATTAAGTAATTAACATCCCATAAGAGGTGAGGTCATGTATAAAAATGCTCAGTTGCCCATTATTTTGGCTACCATGGCTAGAAGAGATCTCAGTGACTTTGAAAGAGGGGTCTCAAAGGAGTTTAGGGAGGTGTGTTTGTCTCATTCACCAGATCTCAACCCAATTGAACACTTATGGGAGATTCTAGACAGGCTCATGAGACAGTGTTTTCTAAATCAATCAACAAAATACCAAATTATGTAATTTCTCATGGAAGAATGGTGTCGCATTCCTCCAATAGAGTTCCAGACACTTGTAGAATCTATGCCAAGGCGCATTGAAGCTGTTCTGGTGGCCCAACGCCCTATTAAGACACTTTATATTGGGGTTTCCCTTATTTTGGCAGTTACCTGTATGTGTTTGATCAAACACAGTCACACAGAAGACTGTATACTAGGTAGTCGCTAAGAATAAGACAAGCCTTCTGATGTAAAACAATCAAATTAAAAACATGACGCTGTTCACAGGGAATCTGGCGCAATCCTCAGTGTGACAAGAAATATTACGCGCAACTAATTAATCAAACTTCAAGCGCAACAAGCTAACGTTCTGAACAGAACCAAAATATTTAGACTGCTACATAATAGCTCAGATATGTCAATGTTTCCCACTCTTGTGTTTTAAGAAGCTCTGAAATCATCCAATCATGTGGAACATAAGCTGTTCAGGAGATATCGGAGCTGTTATTCTGTTTGATGAATCACCCTTGGTGTAGTGAGGAGATGGCAGGCAGAGTCAACCACAGCGGAGTCATGAAGTCATATGGAGAGTAGGAGGGAGAGGAGAGGTGCAGGGCACATGCTAGTCATTCTCTCTGTTGCTTTAGGCATAGAGAAGAAACTCCAAAGCAAACTAATTCACTGAGTGTTAAAGAGAAGCTTTCAGTCCTCATCTCAACCTCTTTAGGAAGGACCATGAGGCTTTTAAGACCTGATCTATATCACCTTTTACAGTGAAAAAAACAGTATATATATATAGTTCAGTCTGCTGCTTTGGATATTAGGACGATAGGTTTCCCATATTGGAACTGGAGCTCATTCTGACTTACAACCTAATGCTATGGACTCCCACTAAAAAGGTCCACTCCATGTCTTGGCAGTATTACTGATAAACATAACCCAGGTATGAAATGAAGTCTTACAAGAAACCATGTTTCCCCTTATACAGAGGCCAAGGCTGTGACATACGGGATGGTGTGTGGGTGCTATTCTAGGAGGGGTAGAGCCCACAAGCCTGGAGATAGACAAGCTCATTATATCAAACATCTGTATTTAATAAGAGAAGGGGGAGAAGAGATGGGGGAGAGAGAGAGGGGGGAAGGGTGGGGTAGATAGAGGGTGGAAGGTTGGTGGATGTGCTTCTAAAACTAGAAGCTTTCCGACACCCTCTTATGTCAGACACACATGCAACTGACGCTCTCGCTCTTCCAGCCACACCCTGTAGCGTATTGGGGAGACATGCGGACAGACAAAGACAGACCAGCCTGGTTGGCTTTAGCCTAACTCCGTTCACTCTCGCATGACTGTTATGAAGACTAACACAAACAGGGCTTTGGGCCATTTGACCTGGATCGTATAACATATCTAAACTCACATTCCCAACACATCCGGACCCAAATCCCATGCTTCCGTGCCTTTCACCAGGGTGGAATGTGGGCTCACGCCCCAGTACTTACTATGACGTACCCTGTACTGATAATGTGGATGCCTTGCCTACACATGTACCAAGACTCAACACTACAAAATGTGTTTATTTTCTTCACAACACTAACCGCCAAGGTTCTTGACACAGAAGGTCATGTTAAGACAAACCTCTTCAATGGCTGTAACAAAGCTGCCTTTGCCTACCAGGGCTACTCAGCTGATCAGCCTGCCTCGCTCTGCTCTGTTGGAGTAGAGGTTTACCCTTGACTGGCCAACTGTTGCGATCTAAAAGGAGGTGCCCTGCACATGTAGCAACATTTCAGTTGATTGGTGAAGCTGACCTTTGTTTTGAAGGAATAAAATCAAACAGTCTGCTTGTTCTCTGACAGCCCTGTAAGAGAACAGGCAAGCCCAGTGTGTACCTACTATTCATCTCCTGGAAATGCTTTATCTTAACAAATGCTGACCACTTTCAGTGTTTTACTGTAAAATCTTCTTGTTAGCAGAATGAACAAGAAAATGTAACACACAATGTACGGTTTTACATTTCACAATGCCAAATTGAATGTAGTATTGGTACAAACAACCAAAGAAACTCTAAGTTATGCAAAGACACAGAGTCAATATGAAACCTCAGAGAGAGTGTGAGAATGTACACAGGCAACATCTGAAAACCAGCACATATAAACTGGGAACCGGGACACCCCACTGTCCATACCCATCCACTCCAAAACACACTCAGGGCCAAGCAGGCCTTTCACAACCAATTACATTTGACAATACTGATACTATCCCAATCTGGGCCATCCAATGAGCTTGGCTCCTTTTCTGCTGCCTGGGTCGTTTTCCCTCTTGATAGCTGGATGAAAGAGGCTGCCTGTCATCTCAGCATTCCCCGTCTCTGTCACTCCACTCCCATTCATAACAGTCTGGGCCACACTGCATTGGCCTGGAGTTGATAGGCTGATACAACCCCCTTTGTCAGAGGGATCCGGAGGCCCCTGATGGGTTTTAGGGGGTTCCATGCAGTGTGGCTCAAAGGGTGTAAAGTCAGTTTCCTACAAGGCAGACATGGCCATTCACTCATTTCAACCAATGTCTCACCCTGTGGACTTTCTCTAATCAGAGAGTTGGGAATTGGAGCTGAAACAGAGGCAATGTTTCCCCTATATGCATTTAGCTAAATTGTGGCCGCCACTGCAAAGGAATGTAATTTCAAAAATTGGGATGGTAAAACATTTTCAGTGTAAACTTAAACCAATAAAACTAGATATAAAGGGTGTTGAAAACATAATGGAGCAACAATCACCAAAAATAAAAACTGAGAATCTAAAATTCCAAAAATGCCATGGCATGGGGCCCCCACTGATTTGTTATAATGTTTGAGTCACTCAGATAACATAAGAACATGGCAAAATGTGTAGAATTGCACGAAATTAGCTTTGAAACTGCAATTCTTATCTCTGCTTCATTACATTAAAAAAACAATTTTTTTTAGGAAACTAGCTTTAAAACTGTAAAATTCCCCCCCTCCCCATGTCAAAATGTGTAGAATTGCAGGACATTGGCTTTGAAACTGCAATTTGTTTCTCAGCCCCAAGACAAAACGTCTACAATGTGTGCAGGAAACTTTAAAATAGCTCAATTTTGTCTCTGCGGGCAAGAGGAGGGAGTGTAAAACTGCACCATTGGCCAACCAAAACCACACAGGTAGGCTACATTTATCTGATACCTATAGCTAAACATGTTGGCCTGTACTGTGTAGCTATGTCAACCTGAACATGTAGG
Source organism: Oncorhynchus nerka (assembly GCF_034236695.1). NCBI lineage: Eukaryota > Metazoa > Chordata > Actinopteri > Salmoniformes > Salmonidae > Oncorhynchus > Oncorhynchus nerka. Next base: position 32,496,501 of record NC_088423.1, on the reverse strand, counting down.
CCTGCACACTGTAGCTACGCCAACCTGAACATGTAGGCCTGCACACTGTAGCTACGCCAACCTGAACCTGATGGCCTGAACTGTGTAGCTATGTCAACCTGAACATGTAGGCCTGCACACTGTAGCTACGCCAACCTGAACCTGATGGCCTGAACTGTGTAGCTATGTCAACCTGAACATGTAGGCCTGCACACTGTAGCTACGCCAACCTGAACCTGATGGCCTGAACTGTGTAGCTATGTCAACCTGAACATGTAGGCCTGCACACTGTAGCTACGCCAACCTGAACCTGATGGCCTGTACTGTGTAGCTATGTCAACCTGAACATGTAGGCCTGCACACTGTAGCTACGCCAACCTGAACCTGATGGCCTGTACTGTTTAGCTATGTCAACCTGAACATGTAGGCCTGCACACTGTAGCTACGCCAACCTGAACCTGATGGCCTGAACTGTGTAGCTATGCCTCCATCACACCTGTATGGTGACATTATGTTTGATATCTATACAGTCTACAGCCCTTTAGAGCATTTTATGTCTTTCTTCCCTCCCAGAAGACATCACTATCCACACTAACTTTGTCTGCTGCCAAGGTCAATCATTTCCACCAGTGCCAGTACATTCATTGCCAGATAGACTTCTGAGGTCATATGATGGATAGAAAGATGAGGTAAGAATTCAATGCAGCAACATAGTGTTTTTCTTTTTACCACATGTGATTTTCTTCTACCTCATGTTTGCTAACCAGGGCCTCCATCATCACTGTAATGGTCGAGGTTATTTATGGATGTGCTGGTGGCCATTTTTAAATGAAGTTATAAGAGTGCCAAAGACCAGAGTCCTCCTATTCTCTGACAAATCAATCATTCTAAGGCCAGTGGGAGGTCAGACACAAGGACTGCCCATTTCATCAGGTTGGTATAGTCTCCCCCCCTCTCTCTCTCTCTAGCTCTTTCTCTGGCCCTCCTTAACCTTCAGCACAGCTCCAGGAAACGCAAGATTTACACTTTCCACTGAGCTCATGTTTCACCATCTCGAGTCCAGGGAGCATAAAGAACTGTGTCACTATGGCCTCCCAGACATTCCAACCCTACATATCCACCCAGATGGACATATAATGTAGTGTGAAGTCTGAAGACATACTACCACCTGTGAAAGATGTACTACCACCAGTTAAACACACGTCACTTGACAGATATTCTGTTTCTCATTATAGTATCATTGCGGTACAAATCGAAAACACATTCAGCCAGACTTGGAACCAAGAGCCTCCTCTTCCCTTTGCAACTATTCGATATACAGTACAATCAAATTAGCACAACAGGTATGGTTTTCCACTGAGTCATTGATTGAATTGTGCTGGGAATGCAGCAATGACTGGCCCTTTCATAAAGATGCCAACTTCCTTCCTCTTTCACCCTGTCTAATTTAGAAGAGTTGTTTATTCATTCATCATGGCCCCTACAGCACACAGGGGCAGTGCAGGAAGAGTCTGTCAGTGGTGTTACCAGGCTGATAACTGTCTTGCACCAAGCAACAGTTAGGCGCTAGAGCTGACTCATAGCCAAATGGACTGGCCTCAGAAACCAGACCCAAAACAATAAAGACTGGAATTGTCTGTCAATTTATCAGTGCCTTCATGTCCAGTACTAAACACCAAAGTGGGTACACACAGAGAGCTTATCATAAGCTAGTGTTCTCCATGCTGGACCCAGACAGAAATATGTAGCTGAATGGGACAATAGTTCATTGGGTCAGCACCTTTCTCTGGCTCCCTTCTCTGTACAGAGAAAGCTAATGCAGAAGACCAATAAGCGACAGACCAATCTGCCACGTTTCAACACTACATTATCTCAGCGATGCCACAATACTTGGGCGGTATCCCTCCCTGTCCCATGTCTCTGTGTGGAGTGAAAGCACTGTGCTGTCAGGGCTGCAGGGATTCATATTAAATCAGGGGAGACTCAGTCTCACAGTGACATTGGCTCGTAACAAATTATTCATCACATGCTTCGTAAACAACAGGTGAACTGTTTATGGACCCTTCCCAACAATGCAGAGAGGAAAATAGAGAAATAATCGAAAAATAGTAAAATGAGGAATAAATACACAATGAGTAACGATAACAGAGACTCCTCTGGAGTCATGGGTTCCATAGGGTGTCTGAAGATGTTCAGAGGCCTCTCTGACACTAGCATGCTAATGAAACCACAGAGGAGACTGCCAGGAAAACGTATCATTCACCCATACCTAATCTCAAAGATATTTCATTATGCAAGCTATTATGCAAGAAATCTCAATATCATAAGTCAACACACTCATTCATTCCTGGCGCCTGCGATAATGTACCGGTCTGTGTGTACACGTACTGTATAATGCTGTTTGCATGAGATTGTGTGCCCCCTGCTTCAACCCAGCACTCGTGCTCCAGTTGTGACCTCCTTGTATTTCACAGCTCTGAGCACAAGACAACAACCAACCCCCACAGGATCCCAGTCAACAAACAGCATCTTGCCCACAGAAATAACAGATGTCAACAGATGATCGGAGGCTATACAAGGCTTTGTTTGTAACGTAGAGTGAGACATGACTTCTGTCTCAGCTAAGATGGGGAGTCATGTTTGTTCTTTAGGTTTTGCCCATGAGAAAGGGAACGAGAGCAGCACTGACAGACCCAAACATACACACACTTAAATGAGCCGGCAGGGCTGTGGAATGCAGGTAGACTGCACGGGACAGAGAGGGGCTCAAATGCTCTTCCCGCTGTTCGGAGTATGCTCAGTGGAGCATGCTCCATTACAGCCCTCTTTCATCCTATAATGTGCTGCAAAACAAGACGTGAGGCTCCTCCTGTCTGGTTAACAACTCCACAACACACCGTCTAACAAGGAGCAATGCCAGGGCTCTCCTCCTCTAGCACCATGCTGCTTACAAAGCAACACAGGAGAACACCGCCCCTCCCACTTCTCTTCGCCTGCCATTGTCGTCTTGGAACAGCCAGTCAGCTGCAGCCATGCTGTCTGGTCTGAAAGGTGATATTTTAAATGGCTCTTTCCTTTCACCCCATCGTCTCCCTAAAAAGGTGTCTCTGTACACGTGTAGCTGATATCCAGTCTTCCTCTTTTCCCACCCTGCACTACCTCATCAATATTTCATTAGGTGATGGATGGCATCTGTCATTGCCTCATGATCCACCAGCCCTCTCCCTCGTAGGAATTAGAGGATGCTGCGACCCTCTCCTATCACTGACAGACAATGCAAAACAAAGACGGGAAAGACCTTACATCCCGGGCATCCTGAGATTCACAACTGCTTCCCCACACCATGAAATCACGTCTTTATGAACCGGATACTACAGACCATCCCGTTTGTCAGCTATCATCCGCAACTTTAGCGTGCATAGCAACGCTGGTAAACAAAGCCCTGGGCTCTGCTCTACCTTCCTCCCTACTTATCTTACCTTGCAGCTGCTTAAATCGGCCCTCGAGTTGGTTGTAGTTGAAGGCAGCCTGTTTAGCAGAGTAGCCCGGATCAGGGCCGGGGCTGGAGGCAAGAGAGGGGCCGGGCCCAGAGGAAGGGGACAGGGGCCCTGGGGAGTGGGACCCTGGAAAGACGGGCCCTGGGGACAAGGGGCCAGGCATGCTGGTCGCCCTCTGTAGCTCCATCAGTCCAGTATAAAATAAAGGGCTGGAGAGAAAAAGGGTTCGCTGGTCCCCCTCCTTCTAAAAAACAATGTCCAGTGGTGGTCCCTGTAAAAGGTTAGCTGGGAGAGTCCCTCTCTGGGTGATCGTGCAGCAGTTAGCCCCGAGGTGAAATGCTGGCTCAGCAGCACCACAGCATCATACTCGTCTCAGTCTTCTGTCCTCCCCTACTCTATCATCCCCCCCATCTTCGCACAGCACAAGCAGCTTGCTGACACTAACACGCACAGTGAGAACGATAAAGTGCTCCGTTCCAATATGGTAAAAGCCACAGGGAGAGAGACAGAGTGAGAGAGAGAGAGGGAAGCACGCTGGACTCTGTACTCCTGCAATGAGCGAAGGGCTGCTCAAACACTGCACACCTTTTACAAACCTTAGGGAGGGGGGAGGAGCCAGCAACCTGGAATTCCTTCAGCAGCCACTCACAGTCCTTGTGTTCAGTGGTGATGTCACAGCCTCATTACCAAAAGGGGGAGTGGGAGGGAGGAGTAGAGGGGAGTGGTGGGCTGTACCAAATGGAAATGGAAAGGGGGAGGGGGAGACTTGGCCATGACCTTCCCCATTTCTAAGTACATTTGTTATTTTAAGAGACAAAACATCCCCTAATATTTCACTGATGCGTAGACAGGCTCATGCACAAAAAAAAAAAAACTTCCTGACTGTGTTTTACCAGCACATCCTGTTAGAGTTCATTGCTAGCCCCCCCCACCCTCACCGTTTCACATTAGTGTGTGGGCCTTACAAAAATGCTTTTGAATGGCCAGACAAAGCTAGAAGAATAAGGAGCTCTCATAGTGAGCTCTGTGTAATAATATCCTAGACAGTGAACTGGACCCAAAGTGCAGGCAGGTCTCCCCAGTCTTCTCTCCTTTCCTCTTCATTATTTAGCCATGTAGTCCTCCTGACCCACCGATTGAAGTGAGGGGTTATTATATAATCACAGAGCACAAAATAAGCCTTTTACTGATCAGAAAAACATTGAATGCTCATTTACTCAGTTTTTCCTGATAAGAAAGCACTCTTAAACATCTACAGTAGTTAGACTAGTCCAACAGCACAATATTCCCACCCATCTGAAAACCCTTTGCCGGAAAGACCCCCTTTTACACCATTTCAAAGCCTTTCTTAAATTCCAGGCATTTTAATGGTATGGAATTTCTTCACTAGCTTTAAATGGAAGGCATGGCTTTTAGGGGATAAAAGGTTTCTACTTCCCAAACCTCATGTGAATTCAACCACGCTGGGCCCATTACTCCTGGCAATGTATTTATACTGTAACATATCTTAACATTGCTGTATGTTTTCACAGGGCAGTCAGTCTAATGTGATTATACGCACTGAAAACCATTCCAGGTTTGGCCCGGGCCAGCCTGGCATAGCATGGCGGGGGAGGTGCTTCCAGATTAGGTTTTATATACAAACCCTTTGAAAGTTGGGTGAGTGGGGTATCTCTGTGCTGTAAATAATGAGTGTGGGAGGTAAATGCACGGTGATAGCCGAATGAGCAAGGTAAACATGAGCAGTGAAAGGGGGCTGTTTATAGTAGTCAATAGTGAAGTGAAAAAAGCTGAATGTCCGAGGGGAAAAGAGTATGGACCAAATGAAAAACTCCGTATGAACTGCCTCAATTTCCTGTATGGTTAGAGCACAAATCACAAGGCCTCCTCGTGAATCGCCTCTGGAGCTCCTCTTCTGAATAGTGTGTTTGAGTGGAACATTCCGTTCAAAAAACATCCCTCTCCTCTCCACTGTTTTTTATTTTATTTTTTTTACCTTTATTTAACTAGGCAAGTCAGTTAAGAACAAATTCTTATTTTCAATGACAGCCTAGGAACAGTGGGTTAACTGCCTGTTCAGGGGCAGAACGACAGATTTGTACCTTGTCAGCTCGGGGGTTTGAACTTGCAACCTTCCGGTTACTAGTTCAACGCTCTATCCACTAGGCTACCCTGCCGCGCCTGTTTAACTAAATACTCCCTCACTTAAATAGCAGAACCCTCATCTGAAACAGTTTCTATATTATCTAATTAACGCATGCAAGAGCAAAAACTCACTACAATGTCCCGTGAGGATGTTGCAAATGCTTTTCACAAAGAAGGTCCTGGGGGACAGACAACCATGTGATCTTAATCATACCCCGCCAACCAAGAGAGTGAAGCAGTGAAATATCACTCGACAGCCACTGTCTTTGGAATGTGCTACACGACAGACATGCCTCTACAGCCTTTGTACTGTAATCCACAAGGACAAAAGGGGAAACAACGGCGCACCAGCGGCGACAAAAGAAACTCATTATACTTCATTATAGATGCTACAAAGTCAATCAACCAACGTGTTACTTGATAAGCGCCTTGCTTTTGCTTCTCTGTTAACTAAATGCTTCCATAAAGATGGTACACCAGAGACCTGCTAAGGCACAGACTCAAACACACAGGCACTCTACATAGCCCATACATAATCTAGATTAGAAGCTACATGGGGTCAGCCATGAGACAGCTATGACAGGTGGAGGTGGTACGAAGCCAGTGGGTTGCTAAGAAACCTGGCCCTGCTGACACAGCCTTCACTGGGCTCCACAGTGATGCGTTAAGGACACAAACTTGTAAAGCCATCGTGGAGAATTTCACAAGAGCACTCCGCTTCATCCCTGTCGAATGTAAATTATATTCCTGCCAGAGAGATTGATGAACATCTTTACTGAGCCAGAGTCAGAGTCCACTCCACACACATTCTCGTCTTTCTCTTATATTTGGGACATGATACACCTCCCCCAGACCTGGGGAGTCTGTCTGAGTCGGGGGCTTCCTGTTTTAATGTGTACATTTTGGAATGCAGAGAATGTTAGGAGCAGGGGGGCTTGGGGTGGGTGCTCAGCAGCATAAAGACTCTTTAAGATGGGAGGAGAGGAGGCTGCCATGGCTAGTTTTATTTATTTACACGTCTTGGCTGGGCCAGCTTTTCAGAATGTGGCGATTGCTTTTAAGAGCTCCTCTCCTCAACTCCACAGCCATTCTTGTGACCTCCGGACGGGTTATTCCTGGACCTTCCAGGGTCAAGCAGAGCGAAGTTTACCAGAAACACAGCAGGGATACTGCCAAGATTACAAACAGGTCAATACACACAAATTGAAAGGGTGTAAAAAACAAACCACAAACACTATTACTGGAAACCAGCATCCCGCAGTGCAGACTGTCTTAGCAAATGCAGGGGGTTCTTCATGACATTATTTACCATCGCAGACAGACATTCACACACCAACCTCTTGGCTGTTGGGCGTATTTTCATACTGTACACTACTGTACATACCATACCCTAATTTGGGATTAGCTCCACACTGAATATGTACTGTTAGCCATACATGCACACTCCCTCGCTCCTTCCTTCAGTGTAAGGAGATACAGATCTGTTTCTAAAGAGATCAGTGCAGTTAGCCGCAAGTGGTTTCAGATTTGCCTACCTATCATATGCACACTGTGGAGCTGAAACACACCAGGCCATACGCACTGTTCAGGAGAAAACTAGCCTGTGCCTCAGGAAGGGGCATCAGTTTACACCATAGATTTAATAGGTTTACACAGACATGTTAGTTTGATCAAACACAAGACCTGGCACCTCCTAAGTCATTCTGTATCCTTGAACAGCATGGTTTAGTGTGGTGGCGGGGTGCATTATGTAATGTATTTATTTATTTTTATTTAAATAGGCAAGTCAGTTAAGAACAAATTCTTATTTTACAATGACAGCCTACCCCGGCCAAACCCTCCCCTTACCTGGACGACGCTGGGCCAATTGTGCCCTGCCCTACACTGTACAGCTAACCTTGACTGCAACTGCTAGACAACATTTTGAGAGGTGATTCTGAATTGCAGATTTTACTTAAATACAGTATGGATAGTTACAATTAACCTAAATAATGCCTATAAATACATGTTTCACAACTAACATTGTGAGAAAATGGCAATATTCCATATTAAACTGCTGACATAGGCAGAACCACACTGGCTGCATAACTGATGATGAACACCTCTGAAAAAAAGGGGCAGGCATGTGTGAGTGATGTAAGCGCAGTCACCTCCATTAAGTGATGAGCAAGGAGCAGAATGCCACCGCCACTGCAACGTTAAACTCACATCTGGCCAGCAAATGCTAAGAGGGAGCGGGGGAGAGGGAGTGAGAGAGAGTGAACGAAACAGAGAAAAAAGCAAGGGTAGGGCGGAGAGAAAGGGTTTGTACTGCACAAACATCAGGTCAGTATAGAGATAGACTACATGAATGCATGAATGGTGCAGTAATCAATTAAATCAGATCTGCTTAATTCGAAAACAGGGGAAAGTAATAATACCATGCAACATAATAACCGGTGATACACGAACAATATAACTCAGACCTAACAATACAAATTATGCTTTATACAGTATTTAAACAATAAGGCCCCAGAGGGTGTGGTATATAGCCAATATACCACAGCTAAGGGCTGTTATTATGCACGACAGCCGTACTATATAGGCCATATACCACAAACCCGAGGTACCTTATTGCTGTTATAAACTGGTTACCAATGTAATTAGAGCATTAAAAATAAATGTTTTGCCATACCCGTGGTATACCACAGCTGTCAGCCAATCAGCATTTCAGAGCTCGAACCACCCAGTTTATAATGGCCAATATACCATTTCTAAGGGCTGTTCTTATGCACGACCCAAAGTGGAGTGCCTGGATACAGTCTTTAGTCATGGTATAATGGCCATATACAACAAACCCCAGAGGTTCCTTATTGGTATTATAAACTGGTTGCTAGTGGGCACCAATATCGATAATTCTATATGATATCAATATCGTTTGATATCGATATGACTGAGGCATGTCGTGATATCGTTTAATACTTATTTTACCCCGCTTTCTACACTCTTTTGTAAAAAAACAACAACGCACCGGCATTTGCTGCCGCACTCGGCGGATAGCTAGCAAAGCAAAGACATAGCATGGGTTCACCAATGAGACCAGCTCACTAACTTTAATACAACAAAAAGGTTGTCAAAATAGGCAAGACAATAAATACTTTGGTCCACAATGTATTTCATGTTTCATATTCTGAACAAAAATATAGGCTCTATCCAGGCACTCCGCTTTGGGTCGTGCATAAGAACAGCCCTTAGAAATTGTTTATTGGCCATTATCAAACTGGGTGGTTCGAGCTCTGAAATGCTGATTGGCTGACAGTCGTGGTATACCACGGGTATGACAAAACATTTATTTTTAATGCACTAATTATGGTAAAACATGTTATAAACTGGTTACTGAACAAAAATATAAATGCAACACGCATCAATTTCAAAGATTTTACTGAGTTACAGTTCATATAAGGAAATCAGTCAACTGAAATGAATTCATTAGTCCCTAATCTATTGATTTCACATGACTAGGCAGGGGCGCAGCCATGTGAAATCAATAGATCTCCCCACCCACTGGGGAGCTAGGCCCAGCCAATCAGGGCTTTATTACAGAGAGAAAAACTTCTCCATTTATTCAGCTGTCCGGATGGCAGGTCTCAATTGATCCCGAAGGGGAAGCAGTCGGATGTGGAGGTCCTGGGCTGGCGTGGTTACATGTGGTCTGTGGTTGTGACGCCAGTTGGACGTACTGCCAAATTCTCGAAAATGACATTGGAGGTGGCTTGTGGTAGAGAAATTAACATTTAATTCTCTGGCAACAGCTCTGGTGGACATTTCTGCAGTCAGCATGTCAATTGCATCTGTGGCATTGTGTTGTGTGACAAAACTGCAAATATGTTGGCCTTTTTTTGTCCCCAGCACAAGGTGCACCTCTGTAATGATAATGCTGTTTAATTTTTACATTTACATTTAAGTCATTTAGCAGACGCTCTTATCCAGAGCGACTTACAAATTGGTGCATTCACCTTATGACATTAATCAACTTCTTGATACACCTGCCAGGTGTATCTTGGCAAAGGACAAAAGCTCCCTAACAGGGATGTAAACAAATTTGTGAACACAATTTCAGAGAAATAAGCTTTTTGTGCATGTGGAACATTTTTGGGATATTTTATTTCAGCTCATGAAACATGGGACCAACATTTCACGTTTCGTTTATATTTTTAAGTATACATACATTTATTTGCTCTCCATGAGTCAACCGCCCTCACCTGCTAGCTAACTAGACAACTAGCCCACAAACAGTTATAGAACAAAATAGCAGGCAACAAACAACTGCTGGTGGAAAAATTATTCACGAGCTAGCTAGACAGCTGGAGCATTGTAAGAAAGCAAATTTGTACCATGTATGTATTCTTTACATTATTTCTGTTTATGCTTGTGCACACATCATCTGGTTTTAACAAACATGTTTGTAGTTAGCCAACTTTCTTTTCTTTTTTCATCTGCTTTAGCTAATGTTACCTAATCCCCTTCAGCTAGATGGTAGCTAACTAGCTAGCCAAGTAGCTAACGTTAGTGTCACGCCCTGGCCATAGAGAGGCTTTTTTTCTCTATTTTGGTTAGGCTAGGGTGGACATTCTATGTCCTTTCTATGTCTTGGCCTGGTATGGTTCTCAATCAGGGACAGCTGTCTATCGTTGTCTCTGATTGAGAGCCATACTTAGGTACCCTTTTCCCCCACCTGTTTTGTGGGAAGTTATAGACTTTGTTCAGGGCACATAGCCCAAAGCGTCACGGTTTGGTTTGTTTTTGTTCTTTGTTTTGTCTGCGTCATTTTTAAATAAAGAAAATGTACGCTTACCATGCTGCACCTTGGTCCAGTCCTTCAGCCACCTGTGACAGTTAGTGACTAGCCCACAAATCAGTGGTGGAACCCACCTGACAAAATAGCCAGCTAGCACATGGTAAGATATATGGATATTTGTACCATACATATATTATTTGCATTATATGTAGTTTAAAGTAACTGCCCAGTAAAAATCTCACTTTTAAAATATATTATTCCGTTAACTCATATCCAAAGAAATTTGACTCGTTCTATACTGGTACGTGGCCAAAGCATTAATTGGAGAAAAATTATTTTTTAAATCAACTCAAACTTTTATCTCAAACAGAACATTAAAAAAATGTGTTCTATTTCCTCATAGAGCATGATGTCATCTCGCTAAGGATGTCGACCTGGCCAAACAGCGGCCCAGAGAAGGATGAGCTGGCCAAATCAGTGGTCTACTAGATCAACTCTCTCCTACAGATCAGATTTTTTGCTAATCGGACAAAGACGGAATGGGCACAAAATGTATAGCTAGAAATTTAGCTCCAGATTTGGTATAGCGGTACAGCTAAATTAGTTTACTCCAATTTAGGTCTAGCTAGCTAGCCAGTCAGTTTGCTTGTTCAAATTTGGGAGCAGTTCGAGATGACAACAACAGATGACAACAACTATGGTGGCTCATAAGGAACCGAAACCACGTTATGATGTGATATAACATTTTTTTTAATATATATATGATATTGATATGAAAAAAATTGCAACTGATTAGGCTTGGGCCGAATGCTGTATATTCCATAAACCGGGGTATTTTGAAATACCCACGGTATGATTTTCCACCCACCCATTTTTGTGAAACATTCACAAAAATGTAGTTGAGCCAGTCACAAATTCAATACTATTGTTTGACAGCTAAATATCTTATAACTAACTAGAAGTTAACTAAGACATGCCAAATAGATTTTCTTCAGCTCAGGGCTCCTTCTATGCATTTGGTTTGCTAACTTGCTAGCTATAAGTGGCTAGCTTGCAAAATCAAGCTTCTTGGTTTCAGTACAGACAAACAATCCCCTCCTAGATCAAGTGTGAGTAGCCCTTTATTAAGATATTTATGAGCTGGGTTGTCTGTCCTTGCAAATAGTTTATATTTGCTTGCGCAAGTTAGCATTTAGCTAGCATCCGCTATAGGAATTCACTACTACTTTGTTAGCATTTTCTTTTCAGGAAATAAATAGTGCCCTATGTGTGCCCTGCCGGTTATACCTTACACCCCGATATGGTACAGGAACAGAATGAAAGTATGGAAATCTTTGATACTGCCCAACCCTACAACTGATATCGATATGGAATTTCCACATATTAGTGCCCATCCCTACTGGTTACCAACATAAATATAACAGTAAAAAAGTATTTTTGCGTCACACCCATGGTATATTGTCTGATATATGGCTGTTTCAGCCAATCAGCATCCAGGACCCAAATTACCCAGTTTATAATATTCTAGCTACAGTGCCTTCAGAACAGAACATTGACCTTGTTTTTCCCCCGTCAATCTACATACCCCATAATGACAAAGCAAAAACAGGTTTTTAGAAATGTTTGCTTAATTGATAAAAAATAAAAAATAAATGAAATATCACATTTACATATGTATTCAGACCCTTTACTCAGTACTTTGTTGAAGCACCTTTGGCAGCGATTACAGCATTGAGTCTTCTGGGTATGACCCTACAAGCTTGGCACACCTGTATTTGGGGAGTTTCTCTCATTCTTCTCTGCAGATCCTCTCAAGCTCTGTCAAGTTGGATGGAGAGCATTACTGCACAGCTATTTTCAGGTCTCTCCAGAGATGTTTGATCGATCGGGTTCAAGTCTGGTTGGGCCACTCAAGGACATTCAGAGACTTGTCCCGAAGCAACTGCATTGTCTTGGCTGTGTGCTTAGGGTCGTTGTCCTGTTGGAGGGTGAACCTTCGTCCCAGTCTGAGGTCCTGAGCACTCTGGAGCAGGTTTTCACGAAACAATGCTCTGTACTTTGCTCCGTTAATCTTTGCCTCCCAGTCCCTGCCGCTGAAAAACATCCCCACAGCATGATGCTGCCATCACCATGCTTCATGGTAGGGATGGTGCTAGGTTTCCTCCAGATGTGACGCTTGGCATTGAGGCCAAAGTGTTCAATCTTTGTTTCATCAAACCAGAAAATGTTGTTTCTCATGGTCTGAGAGTCTTTAGGTGACTTTTGGCAAACTCCAAGCGGGCGGTCATGTGCCTTTTACTGACGAGTGGCTTCCGTCTGGCCACTCTACCATAAAGGCATGATTGGTGGAGTGCTGCAGAGATGGTTGTCCTTCTGGAAGGTTCTCCTATCTCCACAGACGAACTCTGGAGCTCTGTCAGAGTGACCACCGGGTTCTTGATCACCTCCCTGACCAAGGCCCTTCTCCCCCCAATACTCAGTTTGGCCTGGCAGTCAGCTCTAGGAAGAGTCTTGGAGGTTCCAACAGTCTTCCATTTAAGAATGATGGAGGCCACTGTGTTACTGGGGACCTTCAATGCTGCAGTAATGTTTTGGTACCCTTCCACAGATCTGTGCCTTGACACAAACCTGTCTCGGAGCTCTACGGACAATTCCATTGACATCATGGCTTGGTTTTTGCTCTGACATCTGTGGGACCTTATATAGACAGGTGTGTGTGCGCCTTTCCAAATCATGTCCAATCAACTGAATTTACCACATGTGGACTCCAATCAAGTTGTAGAAACATCTCAAGGATTATCCATGGAAACAGCATGTACCTGAGCTCAATTTGGAGTCTCATAGCAAAGGGGCTGAATACTTGCAAAATTGTCTAAAAACCTGTTTTCGCTTTGACACTGGGTATTGTGTGTAGATTGCACTGTACATAGTCTACAAAAAGCAACTCAGACAGTGACACAAGCTACTCTATGGGGATAAGAGAAAAGCAGGATTTACAATACATATGGCCCAATAACAAGAATACAGACATTATGATTCAAAGACCAAATTTACTGAAAGTCAAAGAGCCGGAGAAGCCATGTTGTGGTGCTGTAGTCCCCAACAACTCCTGCATATTTAAGAGGCAGGTAAATTATTTAGTTAAGTGGAACACTAGCATATTAGCCTAGAAACCAGTGAACTATGGAGCCCAAAAACAGGCCTACAGCTACGATTACAGCACAAACACAGTGCCACCACTAATATTACTGGGGGTAAAAGAGGAACACCTCAGCAGGGACACATTCTGTACTATAGGGGGGTACAGTAGGTGGTCTCTTTTCATTGTCTGAGTGAGCCCAAATACTGCATTGTATTAAGATGTAAGAAGGGCATTATGGAACAACAACAGTGCCACATAGACCTTAGGACAGGAGGATATGGCTTTAGAATGGCCATTCTAGCTACAATGCTTCATCTTAAAAGGAGGCAGTGGCAACCTGTGTGTGTATACTTTTTCTACAATAACACCGGGCTTTGGCCACTTACTGTACGTTAGTATATTTATTTTCTGTACAACATAGATTACCTGCCACCAGAGTTTATCCTCATTTTCCATAATTAATTATTCCTCGTTAACGGCTATTCTGCAACTCTGTGTCCACTAATCCCCTGTTAATCTTCACAGAAGTACCTTATGCGGTCCAGAGACAGTGGACACACTCACCACAATGACATTAAAGCCTAATGATCCCTATTAACAAGCAATACAGCTTAATCCTATGTAGCACAGAAACTTAATCTGATTAGCTCAAGAGAGTAGCTGGAGAGTTCAATTGGTTCAAGAGTAGTCCCATCACTGGGACATTTGTAACCCATTTATGCAATAGAAGAAGCTTGTGCTGTGTCAGTTGGGGCCAGTGTTGGCCCCTAGTGTTTAGTTAATCTATGACCAGGCAGTCAGGTTGGAGCAGGGGACAAAGTTGTTTGCGTATCCACTGTAGATTTATTTTTAACCTTTATTTAACTAGGCAAGTCAGGTAAGAACAAATTCTTATTTTCAATGACGGCCTAGGAACAGTGGGTTAACTGTCTGTTCAGGTGCAGAACGACAGATTTGTACCTCAAAAGCTCAGGGGTTTGAACTTGCAACCTTCCGGTTACTAGTCCAACGCTCTAACCACTAGGCTACCCTGCCGCCCCGTAGCTAACTTTGCTTGAACTGTGCTGGAAAGGACAATGTAAAACAGTATATCCATGTGTAAGACGGTCCTCAGACCCAGTAGTGTTGTAGTTCTGGTGCCTACCTGCCAAGGCCTTGATGCGGGAGCGTTCAAACAGCCTGGCTGAGCTGTTTTCGTTGTCCCACTCGTCAGCATCCCAGCGGTTGTTGACAATGTCGCTGCTGTACTGCTGCTGCTGCTGCTGCTGCTGCTGCTGCTGCTGGATCTCCATGTGGTCGTAATCGGCGGCTACAGATGTCATCCTGACCCTTCAACTGTCACACTGCCACACATCGGCCACTTCTCCTGAAGCCCTGTGGACACAGAGGAGATGATATGTTTAGGGAAATGATCAGGCATATGATGATGATACATAATCAACCAAGGGTGTGTTAAATCAAGCAAATGTGCCTTGCTATTCCAACTACATCCTAACATTAGTCTTTAATCTCAATCCCTAATCTTCAATGATTATATTGTACTGGTTATAGAGATTCTGACCAATTCTGTCCAAATTAGAAGTAAGTTGTCTCCCCCTAATGTCTCAGACAGTTTGTGTGAATTTGTAAAGCTTGTTTACAGTACCACCTCCTGGTGATAAAATGTAACTACTCCAATACATAGAAGAAAGCTGAATTCTACATCTGTTGGCAATAGCAGCAACTGTGAGGCTCCATTACATGCTGACTGCAGCGGCCACACGCATGTTCGCATGCACCATCGCGTGTCCTCATGCACCATCGCGTGCATGTTGATTTTGTCCATCCACACCAGGCTCGCAGTGTCCGGTCTGGAGCGTGAAGTCACAAACTATGTTGGTCGTCTACTGCGTAGCAACCTAGAGGTGCCAAAAGCCATGGTCTATCCTAAAAAGCCTATTGCAAATTCTATCACCAGAGCGACCAAAAATAATAATAATTGATGGCTGTTTTGGGCTCTAAAATTAGTTTATTATGATCAAGTACAATCCCCATGGTCAATTATTTTAACGTTAGCTACAAATGGAGACATTTAATTAAACAGTGATGCATTCTAACCACTTAGTGGATTCGGCTGTTTCAGCCACAGCCGTCGCTGACAGGAGTATAAAATCAAGCACACAGCCATTCAATCTCCATAGACAAACATTGGCAGTAGTATGGCCTTACTGAAGAGCTGAGTGACTTTCAATATGGCATAGTCATAGGATGCCACTTTTCCAACAAGTCAGTTCATAACCTTTCTGCCCTACTAGAGCTGCCCGGGTGAACTGTAAGTGCTGTTATTGTGAGGTGAAAACATTTAGGATCAACAACGGCTCAGCCACGAAGTGGTAGGCCACACAAGCTCACAGAATGGGACCGCTAAGTGCTGAATCGCATAGTGAGTAAATATCATCTGTCCTCGGTTGCAACACTCACTACCGAGTTCCAAACTGCTTCCGGAAGCAATGTCAGCACAATAACTGTTCATCGGGAGCTTCATGAAATGGGTTTCCATGGCCGAACAACCGCACACAAACCTAAGATCACCATGTGCAATGCCAAGCATCGTCTGGAGTCGTGTAAAGCTTGCCGCCATTGGACTCTGGAGCAGTGGAAACTGGAGTGATGAATCACGCCTCACCACCTGGCCGTCTGACGAACAAATCTGGGTTTTGCAGATGCCAGGAGTACGCTACATGCCCCATTGAATAGTGCCAACTGTAAAGTTTGGTGGAGGAGGTATAACAGTCTGGGGCTGTTGTTCATGGTTCGGACTAAGCCCCTTAGTTCCAGTGAAGAGAAATCTTAATAATACAGCATACAATAACATTCTAGACGATTCTGTGCTTCCAACTTTGGTGCAACAGTTTGGGGAAGGCCCTTTCCTGTTTCAGCATGACAATGCCCCTGTGCACGAAGCAAGGTCCATGCAGAAATGGTTTGTCCAGATCGGTGTGGAAGAACTTGACTGGCCTGCACAGAGCCCTGACCTCAACCCCATCGAACACTTTTGGGATGAATTGGAACGCCAACTGTGAGCCAGGCCTAATCGCCCAACATCAGTGCCCAACCTCACTAATGCTTTTGTGGCTGAATGGAAGCAAGTCCCCGCAGCAATGTTCCAACATCTAATGAAAAGCCTTCCCAGTGGAGAGGAGGCAGTTATAGCAGCAAAGGGGGGACCAACTCCATAATAATTCCCATGATTTAGGTATGAGATGTTCGACAAGCAGGTGTCCACATACTTTTTGCAAAGCTTGCGCATGCAACGTAGCCGCAGAGGTTTGCATATTCAGCTCATTAAACTCAAGTTGGCTTTCAGAGCACCAAATAAACAATGATAGACAAAAGAGTTTAACACAATCTGGCCAACAACACTATTGTAGGACACAGCACACACAGCATTTTCTAAACTATGCTGGTAAACATGACATATTCCTCAGCAACATTTCATACAGATAAAATCAGAGTATGACCCCCCAAAAAAATCAAGGGATACCTTGCTACAGTCCAATGAAAAGTCCTGCTGCACCACAAAAAATACAAATCTTGCAAATAGTATACACCACATCTAAAAGCCTATCCACTCTAGTACCCAGTACCCACCACCATCTTTAGTACGTTCCACCCAAAAACATGCTCATTACAGCCTTAGCAGCCTGTCCTGCTCTCCCTCAGCTAGCCCCTGTGTTGTGCTGCAGTCAGACAGTCCATTGGCCAGACTAAGTGAATCAGCTCAGCTCATTTCAAATGGGACAGGCCAGTGTTTGCCTGATGAACTCAGCAAATTGTCTAGAGGAGAAGTCTATCTGAACACCAACAGTCAGCAAACATTGGACAATGGTGCCCTGGCTAGTGTAGACTGTCTGAGGGCCAACAGAGCCGCAATCATAGAGAAACACACACATTCATACGACACATGGCAAAAACATGCATGATGCACACACCAGAGACTTACATATTTACATTAAGGTTTGCATTATGTATGTTTTTACCTTTTTATTTACTCAAGTTAAATATCACATCACATTATCTTCCTACATAGAGACATGACATTGGAAAAGGTTTTTTCTCCCCTTTCCATTTTGCGGATGTGTATGTGCTGCAGGACAGCGTGAGAGGGTTGACTGAGTGTACGGTCTTTGTGAAGAAGGGATGAGATGGAGAGAGAGCCGTTCCATCCGCCTCCACGCTACCAACCACTAAAACTAGAGCTTGTGTTGCTAGGCTAAAAATACATTGCCTCTGGGACGGAGTGTTACTGCTGGCGTGGGTTAACACAGCCTGAGCACCCATCGAAGAGATACAGCAATGTGCCTGTGCGCACACACACACGTCTGAAAGTGTGTCAGGACATGGACTTAGGAGGGGAGGAGACTGCATGGTGGCGACCAGCAGTGACAGTGGAAGAGATTAACACAAAGACTCAGACAGCACAGCAGAATTATATCTAGTGGTGAAAGCAGCACACCGTAAATGATGCTGAATACCAACTGCACCTGTCTTGCAGTACATAACCAGACCACCTGGGGAACCAACCACTATCGATGGTTGAGAGCTATCGAACCATGCCCGGGATCACTAGTGTGGAATAAGGGCTATGGATTTTACAAATCATTCTTCCATACAGTGAGCAATGTTGTTCTCCACATTTGCTAGATTGCATGAGAGCATCTGCAGTATGTAATGGGTTTTGCTCAGGGGTAGTATGTCTGGAAACTATCATTCTAAACCTGCTTCACCAAAGAGGCTCAGCCCCACCAACGCATCATCCTCACACCCCCACCGACATCCTCCCATCCTGTCACTCTGATGATGCAGGGAGATGCAGTGTTCACCCACTGTGTGTTGGGTAAGACAGAGAGATGGAGAGAGAGAAGAGAGAAGGTTGGTCTGCTGTGACTGTAGGCTACAAAGGGCCGGGATAAGATGCAGAATCTAGATGCTGATGTGTGTGTGTGTGTGTGCCCGCGCGCACATAAGGCATGAGATGGATAACAGGTCGAACAGATATATTTTTAGCCTGTGTGGTAGAGGAGGTGAGCACCTCACAAGAGACAGAAAGAGGGAGGAGAGGATAAAGGGAAGACGAGAATGTATTAAATTCGGGTCCTCTCAATACCTATCTATGGACGACCTTCAACAAATTGTACCTCGGCTTGTATCCATCCATCATCCTATTACAGACTACAAATATCCCCCATCTGACAGGTCTACAGATGATGTTTTCATTATCCATGACATTATCCATGACATTATCCATGATAGTGCACTGAACACAGACATACAACATACAGACATTGATGGTACTGACACTGACATAACTCTTTGCAAACTGGAAACCATTTATCCGGAGGCTGCATTCATTGTAGCTGGGGATTTTAACAAAGCTAATCTGAAAACAAGACTCCCTAAATTTTACCAGCATATCGATTGCGCAACCAGGGGTGGTAAAACCTTGGATCATTGTTACTCTAACTTCCGCGACGCATATAAGGCCCTGCCCCGCCCCCCTTTCGGAAAAGCTGACCACGACTCCATTTTGCTGATCCCTGCCTACAGGCAGAAACTAAAACAAGAGGCTCCCACGCTGAGGTCTGTCCAACGCTGGTCAGACCAAGCTGACTCCACACTCCAAGACTGCTTCCATCACGTGGACTGGGACATGTTTCGTATTGCGTCAGATGGAAATATTGACGAATACGCTGATTCGGTGTGCGAGTTCATTAGAACGTGCGGTCGAAGATGTCGTTCCCATAGCAACGATAAAAACATTCCCAAACCAGAAACCGTGGATTGATGGCAGCATTTGCGTGAAACTGAAAGCGCGAACCACTGCTTTTAATCAGGGCAAGGTGTCTGGTAATATGTCCGAATATAAACAATGCAGCTATTCCCTCCGCAAGGCTATTAAACAAGCTAAGCCTCAGTACAGAGACAAAGTGGAATCTCAATTCAATGGCTCAGACACAAGAGGCATGTGGCAGGGTCTACAGTCAATCACGGACTACAAGAAGAAACCCAGCCCAGTCACGGACCAGGATGTCTTGCTCCCAGGCAGACTAAATCACTTTTTTGCCCGCTTTGAGGACAATACAGTGCCACTGACACGGCCTGCAACGAAAACATGCGGTCTCTCCTTCACTGCAGCCGAGGTGAGTAAGACATTTAAACGTATTAACCCTCGCAAGGCTGCAGGCCCAGACGGCATCCCCAGCCGCGCCCTCAGAGCATGCGCAGACCAGCTGGCCGGTGTGTTTACGGACATATTCAATCAATCCCTATACCAGTTTGCTGTTCCCACATGCTTCAAGAGGGCCACCATTGTTCCTGTTCCCAAGAAAGCTAAGGTAACTGAGCTAAACGACTACCGCCCCATAGCACTCACTTCCGTCATCATGAAGTGCTTTGAGAGACTAGTCAAGGACCATATCACCTCCACCCTACCTGACACCCTAGACCCACTCCAATTTGCTTACCGCCCAAATAGGTCCACAGACGATGCAATCTCAACCACACTGCACACTGCCCTAACCCACCTGGACAAGAGGAATACCTATGTGAGAATGCTGTTCATCGACTACAGCTCGGCATTCAATACCATAGTACCCTCCAAGCTCGTCATCAAGCTCGAGACCCTGGGTCTCGACCCCGCCCTGTGCAACTGGGTACTGGACTTCCTGACGGGCCGCCCACAGGTGGTGAGGGTAGGCAACAACATCTCCTCCCCGCTGATCCTCAACACGGGGCCCCACAAGGGTGCGTTCTGAGCCCTCTCCTGTACTCCCTGTTCACCCACGACTGCGTGGCCATGCACGCCTCCAACTCAATCATCAAGTTTGCGGACGACACAACAGTGGTAGGCTTGATTACCAACAACGACGAGACGGCCTACAGGGAGGAGGTGAGGGCCCTCGGAGTGTGGTGTCAGGAAAATAACCTCACACTCAACGTCAACAAAACTAAGGAGATGATTGTGGACTTCAGGAAACAGCAGAGGGAACACCCCTATCCATATCGATGGATCAGTAGTGGAGAGGGTAGCAAGTTTTAAGTTCCTCGGCATACACATCACAGACAAACTGAATTGGTCCACTCACACTGACAGCGTCGTGAAGAAGGCGCAGCAGCGCCTCTTCAACCTCAGGAGGCTGAAGAAATTCGGCTTGTCACCAAAAGCACTCACAAACTTCTACAGATGCACAATCGAGAGCATCCTGGCGGGCTGTATCACCGCCTGGTACGGCAACTGCTCCGCCCTCAACCGTAAGGCTCTCCAGAGGGTAGTGAGGTCTGCACAACGCATCACCGGGGCAAACTACCTGCCCTCCAGGACACCTACACCACCCGATGTTACAGGAAGGCCATAAAGATCATCAAGGACATCAACCACCCGAACCACTGCCTGTTCACCCCGCTATCATCCAGAAGGCGAGGTCAGTACAGGTGCATCAAAGCTGGGACCGAGAGACTGAAAAACAGCTTCTATCTCAAGGCCATCAGACTGTTAAACAGCAATCACTAACATTGAGTGGCTGCTGCCAACACACTGTCATTGACACTGACCCAACTCCAGCCACTTTAATAATGGGAATTGATGGGAAATGATGTAAATATATCACTAGCCACTCTAAACAATGCTACCTTATATAATGTTACTTACCCTACATTATTCATCTCATATGCATATGTATATACTGTACTCTAGATCATCGACTGCATTCTTATGTCACTAGCCACTTTAACTATGCCACTTTGTTTACTTTGTCTACATACTCATCTCATATGTATATACTGTACTCGATACCATCTACTGTATGCTGCTCTGTACCATCACTCATTCATATATCCTTATGTACATATTCCTTATCCCCTTACACTGTGTATAAGACAGTAGTTTTGGAATTGTTAGTTAGATTACTTGTTGGTTATCACTGCATTGTCGGAACTAGAAGCACAAGCATTTCGCTACACTCGCATTAACATCTGCTAACCATGTGTATGTGACAAATAAAATTTGATTTGATTTGAGAGATGACATCATACACAAAAAACAAACATATACAAAAAAACAATAGAGCAACATTCCCTCCTTTAAATCAGGGCTAATCCATACCAACTGCTGACTCATTTCACTTTCAAAGCCTCTCTTCTTGAGGAGGGTAATTTCATCCTTCTCTCCTACCCTAAGAGCGACACACATTGTGCCTTCTCTGAGCACAGGCTCAACACAAGCACATCAGGGGTCAAATAAACTGATCTGTAGACTGGCACATCGATATACTGTATAAAAAAAAAAGAAATTAAAAAAAGAGGTCAACGTTGGGTCAATATGAGCTTAGAAAGCAGAACGCTGGCATGGGGATGATTGCATCATCAGAATATGCTTAGCATTTTGCATTGTTTACATTGACCCCAATGATACTTAAGAACAGGGTAAAAAAGGGTCCACTTTCTCAATATTTTTCTTAAAGCTACATGTGTGGCCAAACACAGATCAGTAATAATTTGCAATAACTTATTGC
Organism: Oncorhynchus nerka; assembly: GCF_034236695.1. NCBI lineage: Eukaryota > Metazoa > Chordata > Actinopteri > Salmoniformes > Salmonidae > Oncorhynchus > Oncorhynchus nerka. The sequence continues at coordinate 32,474,412 of NC_088423.1, read as the reverse complement.
CATTTAGTTACAGCTGTATTGGATCCACTCCGGCTCTCGTTTTCAATTTTGTGCTGCCTTTCTCTAAATGATTTGTTTGATTTCTCCTTCACCCTTTCATGTTTTCTCTTTTGATCCAGCTCTTTACATACATTTTTGTTTTGCGCCATTTCTCTCTCCAGTCTCCTACATAGAAACATTTCAGTGACTGTATTGAAAAGGGCCTTTATCAAGATCGAACTAAAGATCTCCATGGAAACCAAACAGACAAAAGCCTTTGTTGGAAACTGAAAATGGTACAGTGTTCCATCTCGGCCTACTCCACAAGGCTGCCAAGCATAACACAAAGGCAAGTCCAAGACAATCTTATTTTACAATTTACTTGATCAAGAGATAGGAAAAGAAAAACAGTGACAGTTCACATAGGAATTGAAAACCAATGAAGGGTTAAAAACAAATATTTTCAGTTAAAGGGTTTTGTGAAACAGCAGACGATTTGTAGTTTTATAGTATACTCTATAGACTAGAGCACTTATATAAACTTAGTTTGCTATTCATTTGTAAATTTATCATCGTCACAGCCTGAACCTCTGAAAACAGGAATCGGATCTACAAGTGCCTTCGGAAAGTATTCAGATCCATTATGCATTTTTTTTTTACCTCAATATACACACAATACCCCATAATGGCAAAACGAAAACAGGTTTTCAGAATTTTTGCTAATTAAAAAAAATGTGCATAAGTATTCAGCCCCTTTGCTATGAGACTCGAAATTGAGCTCAGGTGCATCCTGTTTCCATTGATCATCCTTTCTACAATTTGATTGGTGGTAAATTCAATTGATTGGACATGATTTGGAATGGCACACAACTGTCTATATAAGGACCCACAGTTGACAGTGCATGTCAGAAGAAAACCAAGGCATGAGGTCAAAGTAATTGTCCGTAGAGCTCCAAGACAGGTTTGTGTCGAGGCACAGATCTAGGGAAGTGTAACACAACATTCCTGCAGCATTGAAGGTCCCCAAGAACACAGTGGCCTCAATCATTCTTAAATGGAAGATGTTTGGAACCACCAAGACTCTTCCTAGAGCTGGCTGCCCAGCCAAACTGAGCAATCGGAGGAGAAGGGCCTTGGTCAGGGAGGTGACCAAGAACCCGATGGTCACTCTGTCAGAGCTCCAGAGTTACTCTGTGGAGATGGAAGAACCATCTCTGTAGCACTCCATCAATCACGCCTTTATGGCAGTGGCCAGACAGAAGCCATTCCTCAGTAAAAGGCAGCCAGCTGGAAGCCAGCTGGGAGTTTGCCAAAAGGCACCTAAAGACTCTCAGACCATGAGAAACAAGATACTCTGGTCTGATGAAACCAAGATTGAACTCTTTGGCCTCAATGCCAATCGTCACGTTTGAGGGAACCTGTCACCAGCCCTACGGTGAAGCATGGTGGTGGCAGCATCATGCTGTGGGGATGTTTTTCAGCGGCTTGGGACTGGGAGACTAGTCGGGATCGAGGCAAAGATGAACAGAATAAAGTACAGAGAGATCCTTCATGAAAACTTGCTCCAGAGCGCTCAGGACCTCAGACTGGGGACGAAGGTTCACCTTCCAACAGGACAACAACCCTAAGCACACAGCCAAGACAATGCAGGAGTGGCTTCGGGACAAGCCTCTGAATTTCCTTGAGTGGCCCAACTAGAGCCCAGACTTGAACCCGACCGAACAACTCTGGAGAGACCTGAAAATAACTGTGCAGCCACGCTCCCCATTCAGCACTGTATACTTTGAAGAGACACTGGTTGCAGTTTCCGGAATTTCTCCAGTTTCCTTCTCTGTCAAACCCAATAGCAGGCTCAGAAAGCTCTCTCACTGCAACCTCCTTGACATCATCCACACTAACCAGGTTTCCATTCAACTATTTCATGGGGATAAATTACCTAAAGCATCAAAAAAGTCACGACCAGGCTGATGGAAACAGGAAATGCTGGTACATATTTATAAATGCCGACAGACATTGTTTGTTCGACATGGAGTGATCTTTTTGTGTCTCTAAAATTAATTAGGTGGCGGTGGAAAATATTGCTAATAACCGTCATTTTTTTTGTTAATTTGTACTCACGTGTAGTGAGTGTTGTGTAGTCCTCCCACTACGTCTCGGGAAAGCATGCAGTTTATTAGACTACAGATTAAATTAATTATTAACTTCACAGGGTGGTGAACGTGCACACACACAAAGGAGTTTGACGCTCCTTTCCAATAAATATCGAGGGTCTTATTCTGGTGACATGATGATAGATGATTGGCTGCCGTTTGACAACTAAAAATAATCTCACTTATCTATAATAATCTCATCACGTAGGTAGCCTAGCCGCACTGTATCTGCCAGCTGTTGGCAGGAGCGCAGGTGCCAAGACCAGAGTGGGCACATTTGTGACAAAACCATCATTAGAGTTGAAAATGCGATGGAAACCCATTTAACTTGTATTTTTTTATTCAGTACATGGGAATTTAACCGCAAAAGTTATTTGTATGTGCACTACATCATCACGCACAGACTTTAATCTGCAATACATTTGATGGTGTAAAAATGTCGCCATTTGGATGGAAACCTAGCTACAGTCAGCCTCACTTAAAGCTTGAGTATTCCTGATGCTTTAGAAAAGCCAGGCACAGGATAGTATTCTGCACCCACACAATCTATCTTAACATTACCATACATTATTACCTGCCCTGAGGGACACAGCTGGATGGATCATTCACTACGCCCACTCAAACATCCTCACTGTGCACCTGATTTTACTTTATAGATTATGACAGCTCTCCTTAGTCACACGTATACATTTCAAGTTTTCACATTCACGCACATAGGATTTAGCTTTTGGGTTATTTCATCATTTTTACTCCCATTCCTAGAGGAGACACCCACACGTACTGCATATGTGTAAAGGCTGAAAGCGCATCATTAGAAGCTTAAGCAAATAAATTCACTAGCACATATCGCCCACACAAACACATCCAGTAATTGTACACTCCTTCAAGCTTTAGATCATACAACACATTTTACCTCACTTCCTCTCTCTACATAGCTACTACAGGGGATTTCCATGTAAAAAGCTCCATGAGCACTAACATGTGAAGAAGTTCATAAGAGCACATCAAATTTGGGGTCAAATGAAAGCGAAGAGTCTATATTTTTGAGAAGTGCAGCTATATACTGTAGGCTATATAGTTATACAGTGCCTTAATAAAGTATTCATACCCCTTGACTTATTCATAATTTTGTTGTGTTACAGCCTGAATTCAAAACGTATTAAAACATATTTTTTCACTCATTTACACACAATACCCATACTAACAAAGAGAAAACATGTTTTTTGAAAATGTTACAAATTAAATGAAATAAAGATATCAAATTTACATAAGTATTCACACTCCTGCGTCAATAAATGTTAGAATCACCTTTGGCAGCAATTACAGCTGTGAGTCTTTTTTTCTTCTCCTTCTTTCTTTTCCAAATTCTTCAAGCTCTGTAAAGTTGGTTGTTGATCATTGCTGGACAGCCATTTTTAAGTCTTGTCATAGATTTTAAAGCCAATTTAAGTCAAAATTGTAACTAGACCATTCAGGGTCATTCAATGTCGTCTTGGTAAGCAACTCCAATGTGTATATTTGGCCTTGTGTTTTAGGTTATTGTCCTGCTGAAAGCTAAATTTGTCTCCCAGTGTCTGTCTAGGATTTTGCTTGTGCTGAGCTCTATTCCGTTTCTTTTTATCCCCCTCAAAAAAAAAACTCCCTGGTCCTTTCCAATGAAAGCATACCCATAACATGATGCAGACACCACCATGCTTGAAAATATGAAGAGGGGTAACTCATTGATGTGTTGTGTTGGATTTGCCCCAAACATAATGCTTTGTTTTCAGGACATAAAGTTAATTTCTTCGTCAAAATTATTTCAGTTTTACTTTAGCGCCTTATTGGAAACAGGATGCATGTTTTGAAATATTTAAATTCTGTACAGGCTTCCTTCTTTTCACTCTGTCATTTAGGTTTGTATTGTGGAGAAACTGGGCCGTCATTGTAAATAAGAATTTGTTCTTAACCGACTTGCCTAATTAAATAAATGTTCAATAAAAAATAATACATCTACAATGTTTTTGATCCATCCTCAGTTTTCTCCTATCACAGCCATTAAACTCTGTAACTGTTTTAAAGTCACCATTGATCTCATGGTGAAATCCCTGAGCAGCTTCCTTCCTTTCCGGCAACTGATTTTGTTAAGGATACCTGCATCTTTGTAGTGACTGGGTGTATTGATACACCATCCAAAGTGTAATTAATAACTTCACCAAGCTCAAAGGGTTATTCAATGTCTGCTTTTTTTTTTACCCATTTACCAATAGGTGCCCTTATTTGCGAGGCATTGGAAAACCTGCCTGGTCTTTGTGGTTGAATATGTGTTTGAAATTCACTGCTCGACCGAGGGACCTTAATTCTATGTGTGGGGTACAGAGATGAAGCAATCATTAAAAAATAATGTTAAACACTATTAGTGCAACTTCTTATGTTACTTGTTAAGCAAGTTTTTGCTCCTGAACTTATTTAGGCTTGCCATAACAAAGGTTTTGAATACTTACTGACTGACTCAAGACATTTCAGCTTAACATTTTTTTATTAATTTGTAAATATTTCAAAAAACATAATTATTCTCCCTCCCTCCCTCCCATAACCAGCCCGCTCACCCACTGAGCACCGGACTTCCAAAAGTAGTTGAAATTTGGTCAGTCCAAATCTGAACCAATCAAAGATGTCTGTTTCACAAGTTTGGACAGCACAGTAAAGTAGAGATCAGTACAAAACAGTACAGTAGAGTTTAGCACAGTAAAGGACAGTAGAGTATAAGTCAGTACAATACAGTAATGTAGAGTAGAGTTTAGTAGAGTACACTAAAGTCGAGTACAGTATAATTTACTGAACTCTACTCTACCATGCCGTACTGTACTCTACTGTGCTGTACTGTGATGTCTAAACTTGTGAAACAGAGACATCTATGATTAGTGCCAAATTTGGTATTGTTTGAGGGTTGGAGCTCGTTAGAATAATAGCCAGTGTCTACCTTTGTGTACCTATTCAGCATACATCACCATGAAGAGAATGACTTTCATAATTATGCATTTCTGTATAGTACAGATTAGGGACCCATGATGTCATCCTGTTACTATCGTCCTGTTACCAGGTGTTAATCCACTTCACTTATTATATAACCAAAATAGATTTCATATCATAGCTGACACCCCATTCTTTCTGCAGACATCTTTAAATCTTAATTCAGAGTAGATATTTAACTGTTTTTTGTAAAACGTGGTCAAATAAACTGTGGAACATTTTACCGTCCTTTTGTTGCCAAAATTTACTTGTGCACTGTTCTTCGGGTAAATGTGTTTTTGAAAATGGATTTAAAAAAGTAACTTTGCAATCAAGGCTTTTTGTTTGTCATACTTTTAAGTGAAAAAATGTGAGTCTCAACTTCATTTTGTTACCGTGGAATTGTCCTACAGTTAAACACTGACTAAATATGTGGGTCATGCTTGTCACCTGCTTTGGCACAATCAAGTCAAATGAGACTTTCCCATTCATTCTGACAGAAGAGGAAAACTGTCCAGAACTTTTCTGAATGATTCAGTGAGTGGTTCTATCTACAACATCTGGGCTATGTTGGACAGCTGTTGAGTTTCATCGAGAAAGACAGTCCAAGGTCGCCAAGGTACATAAACATCACTTTGAAGTGACAGAGTCTCTGGAACAGAGTGTCAACATTCTTAGCGCAGCACGCTAACCCTTCACTTTATAGTAAATGACAAAATGAAGACTATGTTACCCTTGGCTCCTGAGAGACAGGGAATTTCTCAAGTCAGTTGTGGACACATCATTCAGGCTTGTGGGGCTATTCTATCCAAGCTATAAGCCACTCCTGTAATATTTTTCAAGGTGAAGCCTACCCCACACCAGTGCCCAGATAAGGGAGGCTAACTTCAGGACATTAACTATTCTGGTCAAGTTCCAGGATCCACTGTGGAATGCCTCCAGTCGATTTACTAAAAATCTATCCAGACCATAATATGCATCTCTTTGATAATAATTTATACCATATAAAAGGGAGGACAGGTCCAAACTGGTGACCCTAAGGTCACAATAACATCTGGGATATAGGACTATAGTGTGGAGAAGAATTACACCAGACGGTCAGACACTGAAGAGAATAACATAATGACACCAATAAAATACCAAAACCTCGGTCACAAGATATTTTGGGGGTTTTCCATGTCAAACATTCCAGCCTGGTTATTAGGTTATCCAATAAATGGACAGCTAATGTCTTAAGCAGTTTCTATGTCTTTTGTGATAAAGTCTCAAATACATGTCCGTTTCTGTCTGAGAGCTGAATGTCTTCTCTGAGGCTTATGTAGGCACAATAACAGAATTCACCAAGGAATAGCAGTCACTTATAGATAACTATAAGCAAGATGGAGATAGATGTCCTTTTCTTAACTCCTATCGAAACACGTTGACATAGAATGTTCATGTGTCACACAGTGCCTTCGGAAAGTATACAGACAGACCCCTTGACCTTTTCCACATTTTGTTAGGTTACATCAGTCTACACACAATGCCCCATAATGATAAGTAAAAACAGTTTTTCTTTTAATGTTAGCAAATATCACATTTACATAAGTATTCAGACCCTTTACTCAGTACTTTGTTGAAGCACATTTGGCAGCGATTACAGCCTTGAGTCTTCTTGGGTAAGACGCTACAAGCTTGGCACACCTGTATTTGGGGTGTTTCTCCCTTTCTTCTCTGCAGCTATTTTCAGGTCTCTCTAGAGATGTTCGATCGTGGTCAAGTCTGGGCTCTGGCAAGGACATTCAGAGACATGTCCCGAAGCCACTCCTGCGTTGTCTTGGCTGGTTGCTTAGAGTCGTTGTCTTGTTAGAAGGTGAACCTTCGCCCCAGTCTGAGGTCCTGAGCCCTCTTGAGCAGGTTTTCATTAAGGATCTTTCTGTAGCCTGCAGAAATGTTTTGGTACCCAGATCTATGCCTTGACACAATCCAGTCTCTGAGCTCTACGGACAATGGCTTGGTTCTTGCTCTGACATGCACTGTCAACTGTGGGACCTTATATAGACAGGTGTGTCTTTCCAAATCTTTCCAAATCATGTCCAATCAATTGAATATATCACAGGTGGACTCAAATCAAGTTGTAGAAACATCTCAAGGATGATCAATGGAAACATGATGCACCTGAGCTCAATTTCGAAACTCATAGCAAAGGGTCTGAATACTTATGTAAATAAGGTATATGTTTTTATTTTTTATTTAATACATTTACAAAAATGTCTAAAAACCTGTTTACACTTTGTTATTTTGGGGTATTCTGTGCAGATTGCTGAGGATTTTTTATTTTATTTAATCCATTATAGAATAAGGTGGTAATGTAACAAAATGTGGAAAAAGTCAAGGCGTCTTTATACTTTCTGAAGAAAATCTGATAGCGGGATAATGTTTAAACTGTTTTTATTTACGAGCCAATAATTGTGTCAAACTACACTCATACTCATGATTCTTAACAGGCATCATCTCAAACACTAAGAGTGATTAGGAATTGTGTCTGGGCGACTGGGCGGGCAGTCCTTCAGTGACCTAGTATGCCTCTGCATGGTGATTATTCACTCTCCACAGCTCCCATGGTGATCCCATGGTGCTGGCGTCAGGGGACTGATAACAACCTCCCTTTGTGGCCCTGCAGAGTCAAGCCAGAGCCTGGCTGGAGTCAAGTCAGTCATTCACTGACTTCCGGACACCTCTGCAATGTCATGTGCAGTAAAAGAATGTCAGACACACCGCACTGACTGTCCCTGCTGAGAGGGGAGAAGGGAGAGGGTGTGTGCCCATGCCTTTGGAAACGGAGGTAATCCTAAGTACATCCAACAGCCAATAAAAGAAAGTGCACACTTCTCAATAGTTCCAGAGGCCAATCATTGGAAGTGATTGCAGTGCAGTATTGTCACTCTGAAAATGACATCATTGACCAGACAAACTCTGCTGCAGTATTTGCCTTTGGTGATAAAATTACAAAAATTACAAAATCTATTAAAGTCTTTCTGGACAATATAAACATCAAATTGCACAACACCCTCATTGAATACATTGATTCATTCATTCCCTCTGCTAATAAACTGAAATATGGAGACTGATTTTCCACTCCCCCCTCCTCCCTTCTTCATATGAGGATTCCAAGAGATGAGAACATGTGGCAGTGAGACAGTGAGAGTGCAGCGAGGGCCACAGTGGGACCAGTGGAGTGGAATCGAGGGGGCCACACGTCATCACCTCATTAGACTGAGGGCCCTGAGGAGCCTACAGGGCCGTGTCTAATGATCCAGTGAATATGGGATGCGTGTTGGAGCCGTGATAAACCTACTCAAGGGAGTTCTCTGGCATGCCAAATATGACGAGTGGGTCTGTTTTTTAAAATAGCTGGGTATATACATACGTACTTCAATGGATGGTGCCCAGATTATTATAATATCTTCAGTCTAGCTGTGACAGTCAGCCTGGAGAAGCCTCTTAACCAACCAAGGCTACGGTCTTACCGACCTAAGTAGAGGGAGATTCTCACCTGACGAGGGCTCAGCCAATCATATGAACCCAAAGTGTGTTACCATTAATAAAATATGTTGATGTTAGTGTGTTTGTGCAAATCAGATGAATGCACAGAAAGTATTCGGTTGTGCCGGTCTCCATCGTGTTCATTCGTGTTCAGTTCAAATAGCACTCATGTTGGTCAACAGCACTAGCAATATTACAGTAGTCTCCTGGTAAATACACTCCTGTTTTGTGGATGAATTATGAATAAAGGCCTGAGTGTATGTGGGGGTGGGGATGTGTGCGTCTCTCATGATCAATAGCAAGCGTGCACTGAGGAAAACCGCTCTCTGACCTCCCTTCGTCCGTAGTAACACAGTAGGGCTTTATTCAGAGGAAGAGAGATGTCACACTATTGGGTTAGCCACAGCCTCTAGCCACAGCTTACTGGGCTTCAATGTGGAGGTGATGGTAGAGGAAAACCCTTCTCATAAACAGCAATAGTGAAATAAATGAACTATTTTCCTTTTCCATTAATAAAATAGGTTTCATCAACACTGACCTAAGGACAGCAAGTGACTATAACAGGCAGAAATACATTGGCATATAGATTTTATTTGTACAGCAGTATCAAACCAGTACTTTCCAAACCATAGCAGTTATTTTCAGTACCATTATCAGATCTGATGGGCATGTTGGTACCTCGTGTGCATGTTCATGAGGGCAGAAATAGTCTACCACATTTAAATAGACTTTCTGGAAGATTAGCATACTTTTTAGCCAGTAGTTCTCAAAGTAGAGGTCAAAAGCCAAAATGGGCCCTCGAAAATTGCTTACTACATCATGTATGTGCAGATATGTGCAATAAGTGATTGCTCTCTCTCTCTCTGCTGTGTTACTGAGCCGTTGGGCTACCTCATGGGATAATGCTGGCGAGATCTGGGCCAGCTTTATTCTTTCATTGTGCAACTTATCAATGTGCATCTTGCTAGCTGTCACCAGAGAGGAAGAGGTGAAACGAGAGGTTTTACTCTGTCCAAAATCTGTCCACAAAAATAAGACCATGAAGTGAGGAATTTCTGTATGGAAGTCAATGAGATATTGTCAAATTTGGGCAACACATTTTGTTACAAATTCTTCTTTAAGCAATAACTTTTTTCTTGCCACTCTTCTGTAAAGCCCAGCTCTGTGGAGTGTACAGCTTAAAGTGGTCCTATGGAGAGATACTCCAATCGGCAGGGTAGCCTAGTGGTTAGAGCATTGGACTAGTAACCGAAAGGTTGCAAGTTCAAATCCCTGAGCTGACAAGGTACAAAATCTGTCGTTCTGCCCCTGAACAGGCAGTTAACCCACTGTTCCTAGGCCGTCATTGAAAATAAGATTTTGTTCTTAACTGACTTGCCTAGTAAAATAAAGGTAAAATAAAAAATCTCTGCTGTGGAGCTTATTCTTTCCATTTTTGAATAATGGATTTAATGGTGCTCCGTGGGATGTTCAAAGTTTCTGATATTTTTTTTAGAACCCAACCCTGATCTGTACTTCTCCACAACTTTGTCCCTGACCTGTTTGAAGAGCTCCTTGGTCTTCATAGTACCGCTTGCTTGGTGGTGCCCCTCACTTAGTGGTGTTGCAGACTCTGGGGTCTTTCAGAACAGGTGTATATATACTGAAATCATGTGACGCTTAGATTGCACACAGGTGGACTTTATTTAACTAATTATGTGACTTCTGAAGGTAATTGGTTGCACCAGATCTTATTTACGGGCTTCATAGCAAAGGGGGTGAATACATATACATGCACCACCTTTGCATTTTTAATTTTTATGAATTTTACTTCACCAATTTGGACTATTTTGTGTATGTCCATTACATGAAATCCAAATAAAAATCCATTTAAATTACAGGTTGTAATGCAACAAAATAGGAAAAATGCCCAGGGGGATGAATACTTTGCAAGGCACTGTATCTGCCCTCTCATTGGCTAGAATGGTCCCACCTGATCTCGCCTCCTCCCTTCAATCTTTGAAGAAGTATTTCCATTGTTAGAGCAGTCACTTGACTATCTTTTCAATATAATAAACACTCATTCCTGACACTCAAAATGGTGAGGGCCTGAAGTTTATTGGCTGGAACTCGAATTGCTAGGGGGCTGGCACATGTGGGCCAAGCTTGCAGTACTCAAAATGGCGACACCCAACTTCCAGAAAACAGTTGCTTTCAAACTAGGGATTTCATGGGTAATTGAGGTAAAACAGTATTTCTGCTCATAGATTATGCATGTATGAAGTACACGTTGACACATCCAGCCCAAACCGAGAGGTTTAAAAATACTTGTGTAGTTGCCAAAGTTCCGGGAAAGTCTCTTTAATCAGAAAGGATGCCAATATATTGATGCACCCCTATTGAAAGCCAAAAACTACATAACCCTAGCCAGCGCACAGGCAGAAACAGTGCATATTCCAGGCACACAATGGTCTGGATACCATTACTCTCCCACCCACTCTCCTCTCAGAGTACAAACACTCAAATGTTAACTCCCTCAATCCCTGTTGCCAAAAATCTCTTCTCCCTCTGTCCCAAAAACAGCCACTCCTCTCCATGCATGGGTGGGGGACAGGGAGGGGGGGTGGGAGGCTGGCGGCGGGCCACAGGCTTTAGGGATCGAGGGTCTCTGAACCTAGAGCCTAAATAATATAACCAGACAGTTTTGATCTGTGCTTAGAGGGCAAAGTCATTAACGGTTAATGTCCACAGGCGCAGCTGAGAGGAGAAGGGGAAGAGGACAGAGAATGCCAAGCAAACAAAAGAGAAGGATATGATATCTCCCTTATGCTATACTTCTGCTCCCTGCTAGCTGTTTGACAGGCAAGTTGTCTACAGCACTAGTCAGTATCAAAGCATACCTTAATAAAACCTCCCATCCAGGAGTCCGTTTAGGTGGTGTAGCAGAAGGGAGAAAGAGAGGGAAGCGAGAGGGCGGGCACTCCTCCAGCCCACCAGCACCGCTCACATTTCTCAACACTTGACGACAACGTATTTTTGTGGATCTCGGCCACTTTCATGTTACGCCTGGTATGCCATTAACCCAGGTTTAACAAATGAGAGGATAATCCCCTAACAGACAAACCTCGTGGTACAGTAAATAAACCAGGCATTAAAAGAGACCAGTCTTCCAGTTGGCTTCTGGTCCAATATCAGGCAAGATGAACAGCTGGGTAACTTTCACACCACTGAGCCGGGTAACTGAGACTTTGCCAAATGCACTGTGGATATTTCATTTCAGAAGAGCGCTTCCCTGTCCTGAATAATAAAAGTCCTGTTTAAAGAAGCCGATGCCAAATATGTTAAATTGAAGAACAAGGTTACATACAGCACAAAAATATATATAAGTTCTTTGTCTGATCAAAGAAAGGAAATGTTCTATCGCAGTTCCCTGGTCAAATTTAGACCATTTTAAAAGCAATGAAGGCCTGGACAAAATCACTAGTGAAAGAGATCCGACATGAAGAAACCAAGATGACCCTCACATCCCTCCAGCCAGGTAACGCAGGCAGATCTAGTTGAAGTTTCCCAGATATACACATTTGCACAAATCTGATAGAGAATTAGTCCTCAAAATAATTCCCTTTCCCCTGCACAGGAGAATAGAACCATTGACAGTTTTGCGCTTTACAGATGGCTCGATTCACAGCACAGACGCTTCAACTGTGAACAACACATTTCACAAGGTTGTGCAGCATAACCTGAATTCAATTCATTGCTGCTCATGGGCTTGGACTGAAAAAAGTACATTACATAAAACTATAATTTGGGAGAAAATAAGGCCCAAGAGAAATAAGACTGATGACCCAAGGCATCTCTCCTTTGGTACAGTCCTTCAGTCCAGCAGAGGAATGCCAAATCACTGGGCAGAAAAGCAGGGCCGAAGTCAGAATGGTAACTACGAACAACAATAGCGATAGCATGATGTCAATGATATAAAGAGTAGTAAAAAACATAGAAATACTGTTTGTACAGCTTAAACTACTGGTGTCTAGCCTTAATAACAAACAAGAAGCCAAACCAAACTGTAACAGAGAGTGTTGAGTACTAGGGAGAGGCAGAATTATGCAGTAATCAAAATCATACATCAACTAATCTCAAATGAACAAGGCATCCAGACAGTTCAGCCCATACAGACCCAGAGGACTGGAGCCCTGCCCAGCATTTTATGTCAAATATGTCACCCTGGAAACCCTCATAAGCACTCTGGCTGTCCTTGGGGACTAGCCAAGCCCGCCATACACAACTCCCAAAGTGGGGCGGACATTTTGTGGTTAATGGGAGTAAGGGCCAGTGATGGGACGTTTAAATGGAGGATTTAGGATGGGCGGTCTTGTTTTGAATATCCTCTTTTTTTCCCAGCTTAACGTTGTAGCTTAGCCACACGCACACAGCAAGAGGACGTCCACAATGTAAATAAACAGTGAACCCTCCTCAGCAAAATACACTTCACACATAAATCCGGTCTCTGATAGCACACGGAAGGGCTCAGCGCATTGCATAATGGGCTGCTGAATGTTCATGTGGAAAGTGAAAACACGTTTACAGGAAGCTCCTAATGATCATCTGAATTGTGTTTGGGATCTTGGCTGCTTCATCTGGCTCCACTGAGCCGGAACAGTGCACCACGCTGAACGGGCGCATTGCTGAGAGACCGGTTGGGACAGGAGCAAGGGAAAGGACTCCTGGGAGCTATATCTGGGGAGAGAAATCATGTTGTGTTGAAGCTACAAGTCTGTCTAAACTCTTTGTAAACCACAAACTGTCAGCAATTCTATCCATAACAATTAAAAATACAGTTATTAATGCTACTTATTAATGCTACAGTCACTGAAATAACACTCATTGTCTTGCATGGAAAAGGGATTCTTCAAATTTCTCACCACTTTAGTCAGGAAGTGAAGGGTGCAAATTTCCATTCCTCTGAGATGGGAAGGAAGCACTTGAAACAAATAGGGTCAAGAGGACCTTTCAGAGCTCAAGATCTCTTATCTCCCTCCCCACCTAAATGAGGAAACCTGATATGGATCCACCAAGACATCCTAAACATAAGTCAGTATATAGCAGGACAACCCAGCCAACAATTAACTACATGCAGGCTTGCAAGTCAAGGTTGACAAATGTTCACATGTGGAATCACAGGTAGAGAGAGTGTCTCCCCTTTCATCTTTTGGTTTCTTATGAGCACTCATAACACTTACTCACTGTCTCCATAAACCACACGTCCTACCTTTTGAGAAAACAAATATTTATCTACTGTGCTTAACCTCACCTGACTTTGACTGGCCACTGGGAGACCATATTTCGGATTAGACCTCAGGTTTTAATAACACCCCCACGCTGCATCTATCTAGCAGTTCTCTCTGTCTTGATTACATTTTCTTGGCTTTTGAAGCTTATCTCAGACATTTGCACTGCAGACAGCACAGGTTGTTCACATCTCAGACCAGGGTGGGACAGTATTGGTGCACAGCCAAGGAAAGGGGAGGAGGAACAAGATCCCTGAGACTCTACACAAGTTATTTGTAGCCATCTATTAGTAATATATTTCTTCTGTGTTCAAATCTAGGCTGTTACTGGTCAGCAGGTATCTGAATACTGCAGTGCACCGATTATTTTATTCATAATTGTTTATACAGTAATGCATTCCAATAATTGTATAAAACAGATGGAAAATGGGCTCAAGAAAATTGTTTTTTCCCCATAAAACAATCATGTTAAATATACTATAAGTCACTTTATAAAATCAGAAATTATCGAAGGTGTTTAGTACATAAGGATTTTTTTTTAACCTTTATTTAACTAGGCAAGTCAGTTAAAGAACAAATTCTTATTTTCAATGACGGCCTAGGAACAGTTGGTTAACTGCCTGTTCAGGGGCAGAATGACAGATTTGTACCTTGTCAGTTTGAACTTGCAACCTTCCGGTTACTAGTCCAACGCTCTAACCACTAGGCTACCCTGACGGCCCTATACACTATACAAAACATCAACAACACCTGCTCTTTCCATGACACAGACTGACCTGGTGAATCCAGGTGAAGCTATGATCCCTTATTGATGTCACTTGTTAAATCCACTTCAATCAGTGTAGATGAAGGGGAGGAAACAGGTTATAGAAGGATTATTAAGCATTGAGACAACTGAGACATGGATTGTGTATATGTGCCATTTACAGGACAAAATATTTAAGTGTCTTTGAACGGGGTATGGTAGTAGGTGCCAAGAACTGCAATTGGGTTTTTCCCACTCAACAGTTTTCCATGTCGATCAAGAATGGTCCATCACCCAAAGGACATCCAGCCAACTTGACACAACTGTGGGAAGCATTGGAGTCCATGCCTCGACTAATCGAGGCTGTTCTGAGGGCAAATGGGGGGGGGTCCTAATGTTTGGTATGCTCAGGGTATAAAGTACACTTTTGGCATCACCAGTGGGAGCCAACGCATTCCGAAATTCCTCCAATCCCCTGTCATATCTGTTACATATCCACAATGGATTTACACAGGCTTCCTGCAGCACGTCTCCCATTACATTACCACCTTCCGCAGCTACGTACAGAGCAGAGAACAGGAAGAACACTCCCCTGAACTCCACCCTCCCTACAGTATGTGCTGTAGCTCCTCCATAAATCTAGGAGGGTCATAGCTGAGCACTGAGTAGGTACATGCACACACTCCAGCATCCTCAGTTTCTTCCATCAGTGAAGCTCCAGGCAGATCGACCGTCGGCACGAAAAGCTCCGGACAGATGAATCCATCACATCCATCACCCCCCCCAGTGCATTGTGGTATGTCATATTACTCTATTCAGATTATATACGTGAGTCTCTGGGCATGCTCACATCGCTCTGTTATTAGAGCAGGGCTGCACTGGGTTATCCAGTGGTCAGTATCCAGCATCACAGTGGAAACCAAGACCATGGAACGGCTAGTCCTTGGGAATCCCCAGTTCTCCTTACTCTCAGCTCTGATGTCAATCTCCTGCTGTGACATTATTGGCAGGTCAGCCAATCAAACAATCCCCCCTATCTCCTGGGCAATCAATTCTGGGTGGCCACTGTGAGCCATGTGGCTGAATGATGTGTACAAGGACACTCTCTGAGGGTTTTGCCAGTGGCCCCCACTTTTTCCCAACATGCCAAGTGTATCTTTGGGAAAATAATACTCCAGGGGAAAATCTCCTCAATACTCCCTCTGCATAGCTCATCCCCCCAACCCCCCAAATCCCACAAGAGCCCCCAGCCTTTGTAAAAACAAATGTTTAACTCTCATCATCCACAAACACAGGCACATTGAAAAACAAGCACACAGATCTCCAAACAAACACGTCATATGAAGGAGTATCTGGATGCAGCACTGTAGTAGGATATTACAGTACAATATTCTTTTGGAAAAGCTTCTGCCATTATGCTGGTCAACATATGCAGTTGTTGCAGGGACCTCTAGCCCTAAGGCTGTAGAGGAGACAGGGCTTTACAGGACCCAGACAGCCTGTGTGTTGAGGCCATCAGCTGCTTTGTCATTATAACAGTATATGATTGACAATGGCGAGGCCCAACAAGTACTTGGCTGATCCTGATCCTCCTCCTAAGGGTGAGACTGGCACAACTTCAAAGCTCACAACGACAAGTACACACATCACACACACACACACACTACAGGGGGACTAGGCTCTGAGGGGAACAGGTCAATTAGAGCAAATCTCAGCATGACTCCTTGATAGTAAACAGTTTTTCTAACCCCTGAAAGACAAAGGTTAACTCACAATGCTTCAAACCACAGCAAGGGACAGATAGTAGCGAAAGGTTGAACTGACCCAAGATGCCTTCATTAACAGCCAGCAAGACAGGGACATTCACATACAGTTACTGTGAATAAAGGAGAAGAAAAGGCAGATAAAAAGGGAAAGGAACAACCCCAGTCCAGCTGCAGCAGAGTTCAAGACCCTCGCCTTATCGCAGGGGGACGTCTAATCGCTCATTTCCGTAGATTCATTCTGGGGCTCCGCCTGTACAGCTAATATCCACAACAACCTCCTGAAGCTCCTCTATCTACAGTGCAAGAAAAAGTATGTGAACCCTTTGGAAATACCTGGATTTCTGAATGAATTGGTCATCAAATTCGATCCGATCTTCATCTAGGTCACAACAAAAGACAAACCCAGTCTGCTTAAACTAATAACACACAAACAATTATACATTTTGATGTCTTTATTGAACACCGTGTAAACATTCACAGTGCAGGGTGGGGAAAGTATGTGAATCCTTGGATTTAATGACTGGTTGACCCTCCTTTAGCAGAAATAACCTCAACCAAATATTTTCTGTAGTTGTGGATCAAACCTGCACGACGGTCAGGAGGAATTTTGGACCATTCTTCTTTACAAAATTCAGTTCAGCAGTATTCTTGGGATGTCTATTGTGAACTGCTCTCTTGAGGTCATGCCACAGCATCTCAATAGGGTTGAGGTCAGGACTCGGACTGGGCCACTCCAGAAGGCATATTTTCTTCTGTTGAAGCCATTCTGTTGTTGATTTACTTCTGTGTTTTGGGTCATTGTGCTGTTGCATCACCCAACTTCTGTTGAGCTTCAATTGGCGGACAGATAGCCTTACATTCTCTTGCAAAATGTCTTGATAAACTTCTGAATTTTCCGTTGATGATAGCAAGCTGTCCAGGCCTTGAGGCAGTAAAGCAGCCTCAAACCATGATGCTCCCTCCACCATACTTTACAGTTGGGATGAGGTTTTGATGTTGGTGTGCTGTACCTTTTTTTCTCCACACAAATTGTTGTGTTTTCGTTCCAAACAACTCAACTGTAGTTTCATTTGTCCACAGAATATTTTGCCAGTAGCGCTGTGGAATATCCAGGTACAATTTGCAAACTTCAGACGTTCAGCAATGTTTTTTTGGGGACAGCAGTAGCTTTTTCCGTGGTGTCCTCCTATGAACACCATTCTTGTTTTACGTATCGTAGACTCGTCAACAGAGATGTGAGCATGTTCCAGAGATTTCTGTAAGTCTTTAGCTGACACTCTAGGATTCTTCTTAACCTCATTGAGCATTCTACGCTGTGCTCTTGCAGTCATCTTTGCAGGACGGCCACTCCTAGGGAGAGTAGCAACAGTGCTGAACTTTCTCCATTTATAGACAATTTGTTTTACTGTGGACTGATGCACACTAAGGCTTTTAGAGATACTTTTCTAACCCTTTCCAGCTTTATGCAAGTCAACAATTCTTAATCTTAGGTCTTCTGAGATCTCTTTTGTTCGAGGCATGGTTCAAATCAGGCAATGCTTCTTGTGAATAGCAAACTCAAATTTTGTGAGTGTTTTTTATAGGACAAGGCAGCTCTAACCAACATCTCCAATCTCGCCTCATTGATTGGACTCCAGGTTAGCTGACTCCTGACTACATTTTGCTTTTGGAGAAGTCATTAGCCTTGGGGTTCACATACTTTTTCCAACTTACACAGTGAATGTTTAAATAATGTACTCAATATAGACAAGAAAATACAGTCATTTGTGTGTTATTAGCTTAAGCACACTATGTTTGTCTATTGTTGTGACGTTTTATTTTTTTACCTTTATTTAAGGCAAGTCAGTTAAGAAAAAAATCTTATTTTCAATGACGGCCTAGGAACAGTGGGTTAACTGTCTGTTCAGGGGCAGAAGGACAGATTTGTAACTTGTCAGCTCAGGGGTTTGAACTTGCAACCTTCCAGTTACTAGTCCAATGCTCTAACCACTAGGCTACCCTGCCGCCCCGGCAGATGAGATGAAGGTCAGATCAAATTTGATGACCAATTTATTTATGCAGAACTCCAGGTAATTCCAAAGGGTTCACATATTTTTTCTTGCCACTGTAAAAGAGGTACTGAGCAAACACTGGGTTTCACATTGACTTTACCATTAACTCTTTCATGTCACCCTCTCTCAAAGCCTCTGAATTCAAAGCAAAGGGGTTTGGACTCTGTTTAAATGTAACTGTGTCGAAACATCTCATGAGCTCAAAAATGAAAAAGAAACAAATGTATATTGGCGCTTCATTTTCATCTCCTTATGTTGACATTATGTGGGGGTGTTTGCAGAATGATTCTTTAGAGATAGAACAGATTAACAAAGAGTGTATGTCTCCATGGCTAGTGTTTTACTCCCACTCTATACCATTATCCCAGAGCTGCTACATGTGGGAGTTTGTAGGGTTTCAGCTAATGTTGTATGTAACAGACATGCCTTTGGCCACATGAAAATCTAATTAAAGTAATCCCAGTGAAGGTCATGTCGCATCTCTCTCTCTCCCCCTCTAAGGAAATTGTGCCCCATCAGCAAAAGGAAAAAGCCTGAAGGTTAACTCAAAACATTCACAACAAATAGGGCTGCCCAATTAAAGATGCATTCTCAAACGTTTGTATAATTTCTGCCAGTAGTTTTGAAAGTGGGGCCCATGAGCCAAAACAAAAACCCATTGTTTTGTGTACTACATCATCCATTTCCTGTGATATGTTACAAATCGAATTTGTGCAATATGTTATGAATTTTTTGTGCTTAAGATCCCAGAGTGAGTGTTTAATCAAATTCATATAAAAAATCACAGCATTGACATGTGCAATATCGATATGGCATGCATTATTTTGAAACGCCACTCAGCCGTCTGTTTTTATAGTTTCCTCTGTCGCTTCTCTCCTCTGGCCAGACACACCAAGCCTTGCCCTCTGTCTCTCAAGCAGCGCAGTTCCGCCTCCTTGCTGTAAGATTCAACAGAACGATGCTGTATTCCACTTTGCTTCTTAATATAAGGGCTGAATTCAATCAGTATCGCCAAAGTTCAGTGTTGTAGCGCGCTTGAAATTTAAACGGTCATTTTCAATTGAGCCAACATATGCAGTGTTTGCCGTGAATGCAGTCTCTGCTAACACAGGAACATTGCCTTTAAATGTCAATCTGGCTACAAGACGCAGAACGTCGGCGATACAGATTGAATCCTAGGCCTAGGGCCATGCATGGGTCCTTGGGTGTGCACACAAAATGTATTCACACAAACTTCTTGGGTCCATAAGTGAATACACATGACTGAGATGTTTTACATTCAGACCCAAACCCATTGAAAAATAGTAGCTGTTTTTAATTGAGCAGTAGAGACAAATTTGGCCCAGCACCAAGCTCCTGTCCAGCCACCGCCATCCTGTCAACATCACACATTCCACAGCCCAGGCCTCTCTACACACTATCATTGCCCACCACATTCCAGAATGCCCACTGCAACACCATTATCTTCATTCAACTCCCTTCTGATTCCATACAACCCATAAATCACACACACGCACGCACGCACACACGCACGCACACACACACACACACACACACACACACACACACACACACACACACACACACACACACACACACACACACACACACACACACACACACACACACACACACACACATACTTCAACCGTAACAGTGATAATGCATAATATTCCAACAGGTTGTTTAGAATAGATGACACCCAGGGCACAGCTGTAGTAAAGTCAGAGGTCATCCCTGGACCTCTCATAACTCTCTGTGATTAGAACTTGAGGCAAAGCAAGATCAGCACTGGACATGTTTTACATGCCTCACTTAGGTTCTGGGTCCGGCACAGTGGAAATAAAAAGAGGAAAATGTCCTCTCTTGTGTGATAAAAAAGGTGGTGGCGGCCTGGGAATTAAACTGCTGAAATGGATGCCAAAGAGCCTGATGTAAAGGACAGGAGAAGAAAGGGAGGTAAAAGGTACAGAGGAAAAGACCATTGAGAACACTTTCAACCATTAATTTTGATCTCTCCATTTATACAGACAAGTCCACAAGAGGCGAGAGAGAGAGTCTCCATCGAATTAACTAAAAGGGCAGAAAAAAAGAGAGAAAAGGTGGAGGCGATGCTGAATACCTTCCCGGCTGAAACAGAGTGGTCTATATTTAGCCAGGGCTGTGCTGTTGGGCAAACGCACTAGTTCTCTGTCGCACTATTCCATTTCTTATCTGCTGGCAGCTTTCCAGCACATGCCTCCTTTCCCCTCCCCGATGGGGCTCGAACCCACTTACAGAATTGTGGATAGAGAGCCAGAGAAGATCCCACAAGGCAAGGTCATGCCAGTCTCCACAGCCATTCTCAATCAGAGGAGAGCACTCAGCCTGGGCTGCACAGCACAGCTGACCAGGGGTCCCATAGATGGATAGGATAGAGTGAGGCTACACAAGTCAGTCCAAACCCACTAATGGGGAAACCAAACCCACTCACAGGGAAATTCTGTGTTGGATTGACTTTATTAAAGGAGATATGTGGAGATGTACAGTGTAGAGGTCGACCGATTATGGTTTTTCAACGCCGATACCGATGCCGATTATTGGAGGCCCGGTAAAAGCCGATACCGATTAATCGGCCGATTCTTTTTATTTTATTTATTTGTAATAATGACAATTACAACAATACTGAATGAACACTTATTTAACTTAATATAATACATAAATAAAATAAATTTAGCCTCAAATAAATAATGAAACATGTTCAATTTGGTTTAAATAATGCAAAAACAAAGTGTTGGAGAAGAAAGTAAAAGTGCAATATGTGCCATGTAAGAAAGCTAACGTCTAAGTTCCTTGCTCAGAACATGAGATCATATGAAAGCTGGTGGTTTCTTTTAACATCAGTCTTCAATATTCCCAGGTAAGATGTTTTAGGTTGTAGTTATTATAGGAATTATAGGACTATTTCTCTCTATACGATTTGTATTTCATATACCTTTGACTACTGGATGTTCTTAAAGGCACTTTAGTATTGCCAGTGTAACAGTGTAGCTTCCATCCCTCTCCTCGCCCCTACCTGGGCTCGAACCAGGAACACATCGACAACAGCCACCCTCGAAGCAGCGTTACCCATCGCTCCACAAAAGCCGCGACCCTTGCAGAGCAAGAGGAACAATCACTCCAAGTCTCAGAGTGAGTGACGTTTGAAACGCTATTAGCGCGCACCCCACTAACTAGCTGGCCATTTCACATTGGTTACACCAGCCTAATCTCGGGAGTTGACAGGCTTGAAGTCATAAACAGCGCAATTAAGCATTGCGAAGAGCTGCTGGCAAATGCACGAAAGTGCTGTTTGAATGAATGCTTACGAGCCTGCTGGTGCCTACCACCGCTCAGTCAGACTGCTCTATCAAATCATAGGCTTAGTTATAACATAATAACACACAGAAATACGAGCCGTAGGTCATTAATATGGTTGAATCCGGAAACTATCATCTCGAAAACAAGAAGTTTTATTCTTTCAGTGAAATACGGAACCGTTCCGTAAGTCTAAATATTCCTGTTACATTGCACAACCATCAATGTTATGTCATAATTGCGTAAAATTCTGGCAAATTAGTTCGCAACGAGCCAGACTGCCCAAACTGTTGCATATACCCTGACTCTGCATGCAATGAACGCAAGAGAAGTTACACAATTTCACCTGGTTAATATTGCCTGCTAACCTGGATTTCTGTTAGCTAAATATGCAGGTTTAAAAATATATACTTGTGTATTGATTTTAAGAAAGGCATTGATGTTTATGGTTAGGTACACGTTGGAGCAACGACAGTCCTTTCTCGCAAATGCGCACCGCATCGATTATATGCAACGCAGGACACGCTAGATAAACTAGTAATATCATCAACCATGTATAGTTATAACTATGATTGATTGATTGTTTTTTATAAGATAAGTTTAATGCTAGCTAGCAACTTACTTTGGCTTTTTACTGCATTTGCGTAACAGGCAGGCTCCTCGTGGAGTGCAATGAGAGGCAGGTGGTTAGAGCGTTGCACTAGTTAACTGTAAGGTTGCAAGATTGAATCCCCGAGCTGACAAGGTAAAAATCAGTCGTTCTGTCCCTGAACAAGGCAGTTAACCCACTGTTCCTAGGCCGTCATTGAAAATAAGAATGTGTTCTTTAACTGACTTGCCTAGTTAAATAAAGGTGTAAAAAAACTATTATTTTATTTTTTTAACTAAAAAGTCGGCTAAATCGGCGTCCAAAAATACAGATTTCCGATTGTTATGAAAACTTGAAATCGGCCCTAATTAATCAGCCATTCCGATTAATCGGTCGACCTCTAGTACAGTGCATTCGGAAAGTATTCAGACCCCTTGACTTTTTCCACATTTTGTTACATTACAGCCTTATTCTAAAATAGATTAAGTCGTTTTTTTCCTCATATATCAACACATAATACCGCATAATGACAAAGCAAAAACAAGTTTAGAGATTTTTGCAAATGTAATAAAAAAACTGAAATGTTGCATTTACATAAGATTTTAAACCCTTTCCTGGGTACTTTGTTGAAGCACCTTTGGCAGCAATTACAGCCCAGTCTTCTTGGGTATGACGCTACAAGCCTGGCAAACCTGTATTTGGGGAATTTCTCCCATTCCTCTCTGCAGATCCTATCAAGCACTGTCAGATTGGATGGGGAGTGTTGCTGCACAGCTATTTGCAGGTCTCTCCAGAGATGTTCAACTGTTGATCCACTCCTCTTCAATGGCTGTGCGAGTGTTGCTGGATATTGGCGGGAACTGGAACACGCTGTCATACATGTTGATCTAGAGCATCCAAAACATGCTCAATGGGTGACATGTCTGGTGAGTATGTGGACATTTTCAGCCTCCGGGAATTGTGTACAGATTCTTGCGACATGGAGCCGTGTATTATCATGCTGAAATATGACGGCAGATGAATAGCACGACAATGGGACTCAAGATCTCATCATGATAAAATGCAATTGTGTTCACTGTCCGAAGCTCATGCCTGCCCATACCATAACCCCACTGCCACCATGGGGCACTCAGTTCACAAAGTTGAACTGAGCAAACCACAAAACCGCTCGCTCACATAACGCCATACACGTGCTCTGCGGTTGTGAGGCCAGTTGGACATACTGTCAAATTCTCTAAAACAACTTTGGACATGGATTATGGTAGAGAATTTCAAATTATTTGGCAACAGCTCTAGTGGACAATCGTGCGGTCAGCAAGCCAATTGCACGTTAACCTCAAAACTTGAGACATCAGTGCCATTGTGTTGTGTGACAAAACTGCACATTTTAGAGTGGCCTTTTTTGTCCCCAGCACAAGGTGCACCTGTGTAATTATTATGTTGTTTAATCAGCTTCTTGAAATGCCACATCTGTAAGGTGGATGGATTATCTTGGCAAAGGAGAACTGCTCACTAACAGGGATGTAAACAAATGTGTGCACAACATTTGAGAGAAATAAGCTTTTTATGTGTATGGAAAATGTCTGGGATCTTTTATTTCAGCTCATGAAACATGGGACCAACAATGTTGTTTATCCATCCTCAGTTTCCTCCTAACACAGCCATTCAACTCTGTAACTGTTTTAAAGTCACCATTGGCTTCATGGTGAAATTCCTGAGCGGTTTCCTTCCTCTCTGGCAACTGAGTTAGGAAGGATGCATGTATCTTTGTAGTGACTGGGCGTATTGATACACCATCCAAAGTGTATTTAATAACTTCACCATGCTCAAAGGGATATTCAATGTCTGCTTTTTTTGTACCCACCTACCAATAGGTGCCATTCTATACAAGGCATTGGAAAACCTCCCTGGTCTTTGTGGTTGAAATTCACTACTCGACTGAGGGACCAGATAATTGAATGTGTGGGGTACAGAGATGGGGTAGTCATTCAAAAATCATGTTAAATACAATGTATGACGTATAATGTGACTTGTTAAGCAAATGTTTACTCGTGAACTTCTTTAGCCTTGCCTTAACAAAGGGGTTGAATACTTATTCACTCAAGGCATTTTTTATTTATTTGTCAAATATATTTTAAAAAAAATTTCAACTTTGACATTATGGGGTATTGTGTGTAGGTCAGTGACAAATATCTAAATGTAATTCATTTTAAATTCCGGCACAACACAACAAAACACAACAAAATATGGAAAAAGTCAAGGGGTGTGAATACTTTCCGAAGGCACTATAGATAGTAGGTTACACTGCATAATGAAACAATCCCTAGTAAGCTAGTGTTTTATTTGTTTTATTTTAATAATAAACTGGTTGCATGCACAACTACTTTCTATCCAAGCTGGGAGAGCGTGCAAGGACGACTTGTGCAATGCAGGTTTAGGTAGGCTATACAGGACAGTTGTATATATTTCTTTTTACATCTATTGGTTGCTGATTAGTATGCTAATCAGTACTAATTAGTATGCTAATTCGTATGCTTTTGTATGCTTTTTTGTTTTCAAAAATACATTTCACAATCTGCAATGTTTGAATTTCCAGGTTTAATTATGAACAAGTAATTACATTATTGCCACCAGACAGCAGTCTAAAACGCAGCCTTGAGGTACTATAGCTTTGTGAAATGTTAGGCTTAACATGAGAAAATAATCAACCAATAGGCCTACCAATAAACATGTATCCTTTAGCTAAAGCAAAGCTATAGGGTACACGCCCTGGCACCACAGAAAGCCCATCATCGATTTGATCGGCAGTCGCATAGACATGTCGCAATTTCAGCACCATGGACAGTGATCAGTAGTCCATACTTTGAGTGGCTGTCGGGCTGATGCATTCAATTTTATTAAATATTTTGGGCAGGGGTTCCGAAGTCCAAAGAAACTGCGTTACCCAGTGTCTGCACTAAATACTGTTGCAACACATACTGCTCTGGTTCATATGTAGAAAACAAGAGAAGATGGAGACAAAGACAGATAGAGATAAATGGAAGATACACTCTTTGATCATTCTAATCACAGTCATACTCATACTAGAGCACAGCGAACCATAAACTATCACCAAGGGTTCACAAGTAGGCCAACGGCCTATGATGCTAGCCATCCTAACAACTGAGCAGAGACCTATTGACGTATAGCCTATGCGCATTACTGTTTCCTCTTGGATGGCTTAATGGAGCAGTATCCCATACTCTAAATGGGTATTACGGGTTTGTGAAATGGTGTGGTAAATATTAATATTCAATAGCAAGAGGCCCGCTTACTCCCAATAGTGATGCTGCAGCAGAGCGATGATTTACGACCGAACTGCATCACGACAGTCAGTGCAACAAGGGCGAGCAAAGCCCATGGATGTCTCATAATCACAAGGCGTTCGTAACCAATTAAAAGGCCTCAAAGCCCACTTCGCTCAATATAGATACAACCTAATTTGGCACCAACCTGTGAAGATGTGAGGCAAATGGGGGATTTTTGCCACCAAATGGTAGTTTTAGCAGTTCGGGTGTGATTTAAATTGTGCCAATGACATGAAGTCGCTGAATGTTTTTAACTCGACAACATCAAAGGGTAGCCTCGCGCCACATGTAGCGGACAGCACTGATTAAGATGTGACATTATGTCTACAGTGATGGATACCTATCGCCTATAATATCTTATACATAATGGTTTCAAGTTATCAAGATATAATTACATCTGAGCGCCAATTCAATATCATTACGCACAGTTAATATAATACATTCTATGATTTTGCTTTGAATGTCACAATTTCAATTTGAAATCAGCGTTGCAATCTGTCTACATACAGGGCGACTACGCCTGCGTCTCTTCAAAAGGCAGTAGGCTCCTGTGTGTATACCGTTATCTATACACTCTTAACCCTCCATATTAACATGGCGCACTTCTGTGACTGCGAAGTGGCTAACTGATTCATAGAAGCTCTGAATGGCCTTTTCAAAAACACTATGCTGCACAAATACAATAGATATCTGATAAGCGTTCCAAGCAAAAACAACGTCTACGGGGTAAATAGAAGAACAGGAACCAACTTCAACGTATGATTGCATCCCTAGCAACGTTGATATAAAAAAAAATCTGTCCCCTTTCCATATTTTTGCAACTGATGCTAGATACAATGAAACAATTATTCACACCCTAATCTGCGCATAGTTTAGATTAACGAGAAGAGCACCCACCCAATAGCCTATCTCAATAAAATAATAAAACTTACCAATCAACAAATTCGCAATGAACTTCACCGCGGAGAAGGCTGCAAACAGCACGAAGCCAGAGACTGGACGACCAAAACGTAGAATCCTGATGGAAGAATCCTCTCCACCTCCTTTGCTGCAACAGCACTGCCAACTGCAGCACGATCTCAACAAGGGGCGGAGATTTCGCCCGCAAGGTCTCATTCACACACCAAGTGGGTTCTACGCAGCGCTACTTCGTCAACATCTCTCCACAGGCGTGATTTGGGGTATTTAATTGACCTGTTTGAAAATAAAAGTAGGATTTATTGCGGTCTATATCGCTATGCTGCCACTGAAATTCAACCCTGCCCTTATGTTCGAAAAGGCTATATGCCACGCGAGTTATGCTCCGGGTCAATTTCAGTGGTGGATGAAGTAGAAAATGGTCATATTTGAGTAAAAGTAATGATACTGTAACTTAAAATGATACTACTTGAGTAAAAGTCTAAAAGTTTAAATATACTTAGGTATCAAAAGTCAATGTAATTACTAAAATATACTTAACTATCAAAAGTAAAAGTATAAATCATTTCACACTTATATTAAGCAAACCAAACGGCACCATTGTTTGTTTTGTAATCTACAGATAGCCAGGGGCACACTCCAACACTCAGACATAATTTACAAAAGAAGCATTTGGTGATTCTGCCAGATCAGAGGCAGTATGGATGACCAGGGATGTTCTCTTGATAAGTGCATGAATTGGACCATTTTCCTGTCTTGCTAAGCATTCAAAACGTAACCAGTACTTTTGGCTGTCAGGGAAATTGTATGGAGTAAAAAGTACACTCAGAAAAAAGGGTGCTATCTAGAACCTAGAAGGATTCTTCAGCTGTCCCCTTAGAGAACCATTTGAATAACCCTTTTGGGTTCTACGTAGAGCCCTTTCTACAGAGGGATCCAAAAAGGGTTCTGCCTGGAACCAAAAAGGGTTTGCCTATGGGGACAGCCGAAGAACCCGTTTGGAACCCTTTTTTATAAGAGTGTAGTGAAGTAAAAGTTGTCAAAAATATAAATAGTAAATTACCCCCCAAAACGACTTAAGTAGTACATTAAAGTATTGACCACTGGTCAATTTGACCCATATAGGAAGTACAGTAAGTACACCAAGATCATAAATATATGGTTTTAACCTCCCAAAATGTATTTTCCAGTAGCTGGGAATCACAGGAAGATGCTGGGGGAACACATATTCCGCTCCAGCCATTACTATGAGCCCGTCCTCCCCAATTATGTGCCACCAACCTCCTGTGCCGGGAATTACCTCTTTCATATGTCCTTTCCCCCTTCGTTTTTAGACCCAACTGTTCAAAATGTTGATCAAAATGTTTGATTACCAAAGTTGTAAATCAATCAAAGGATGACATTTAATTAAATGACATTTTTAGCAAAAGTTTAGCCAAACTTCAGATCTGTCCCTCGGCCTCTGAACATCCCAAGGATAGCATACTTATATCCTTGTGATCATCGTGGTGAGACCTTTACTGCACAGAAAACCATTAGTCTCTAGCACTAAGGTCAAGGTCAAAGGACAAATTGCATGTCAAATACAAGTCAACTACAGGTCAAGTACAGAGTAGTGTTTTTTTTTTGTTGTTTTGTCGTTTTACAAGGTTATTACCTAGAGGACTAGATGAAGGGTCATGGTGGATTTGTTTTTGTTAAATAGGATTTTAGTGATTTAAAACTCAGTTGCGGGTGAAATTGACATGTTTAAAGGGTTAATTAAATGTATCATGTTACATACATTTATACCAGCTGAGAATGATTCAACTCAATTAAATCAGGACTGGTAAAAGCTCAAGCCAAAGAAAATTGTGTGAGTACTAAAGAGTCACCAGAGTGGACTCATGGAACCTAAAGGGGTCTACACATTGGAAATACTTTGTGGAAATTCTTCAAAGATTCCGTGGTTTAATGATACATTCAGATGTAGATGATGTTTTAAAGGCAGATTTGAAAAACGGTGTGTTATAGAAAACCCCAAAAGGAAATACAGGCAGCCCAGAAGAAAGATTTCCAAAAAACAAATCCAATTATGTCTCTAGGAATAAGCTTTCTTGTTTATTCTCCATCAAAATAGAGAGACATTAAAAAATATGAGAGAATGTTTAGCCATCATTTTAATGCATGAAATGGTTATAGAGAGAGAACACTGAAATCCTAAACATGTGAATGAGGTACAGGTACTGTAAAGTAATGGACTGTGTCACAGAATCTGTTTAAGGAAATGAAACACTAGCCACTTTAATAATGTCTCCGTATCTTGCATTACTCATCTCATATGTGTAAACTGTACTATATACTATTCTACGGTATCTTAGTCACTTTAATTGTGTGTGAATATTGCATCACCCATCTCATATGTATATATCGTACTCTATACTATGCCACTGTATCTTAGTCCAATACAGCCCTGACATATATGTATATGTATATTCTTAATCCATTCCTTAATTAGATGTACATGTATTTGGGGTATATGTTGTGAAACTGTTAGATATTACTTGTTAGATATTACTGCACTGCTGGAGCTAGAAGCACAAGCATTTCGCTACACCCGCAATAACATCTGCTAAACACGTGAATGTGACCAATAAATCTGATTTGGATTCGATTATTTTTTATTTGATGACAGAAAACACTGTACGTGAAGCAACTCTGACACGGGCACAAGAAGCTTTCAAGATTCCCACCATATGTGTTTTGTATATCACAAATACTGTATATAGAAAACTGTTAAAAAAATAGTCATACAAAAGTATAACAACTTAACAAATGAGTCCACTAGAGGAGTACAGTGTGTGTAGCCCAGCTGCTGCAGAGTCAGTGGTACTGTGACACGCAGGGCCATGGGCCTGGTGTCAGCTGGAGGTATTACAGCAGGAGAGTTGTATGTCTGTTAATGCTACGTATGGGGTATAGCTCTGGACAGAGGTTCAGAACCATCTGTTTGAACACACCATTTTCTCACATCTCTGGTTCTGATGAGCATCCACTGCTTCCAACATCTGGAGTTGAGAAAGTGAGACAAGCTTGGGTCAGGACATCCCGTTTCCTCACATGGGGCGTGTGCGTGCATGTGCACGCTGAAGGGTCTGAGTGGACAGGGTCCAACCTCTTTACATGGAGTGAATTATATGTAGTCTGTTAACGTGCTTTCCCTTCTCTGCAGTAACTTATTCAGACATTGTCATGCTCATTATGTATGTAAAGTATTCTCACATAATTTACAGTAGGCCTACTATGCTTTCAATAAATACAGAAGGAAAGGTAACATTTGTAACTCATCTCTGTGCTAGATCGAAGTATGGTTGTCATGACGATGTGTTTACCAGGAAGAGCCATCTTGGCTGCAGTCCTGGAACTGTCCAGCAGGCAGAAATTCGTCCCTCCTGCTGTGTAGTCAGTGACAGCAACACTCAGACAGACATTGTTGCCCTGTGGCGGATGTTGCGCTCACTGTGGAAGTATGAGTAATCCCAGTCCTATGGCCTCACAGCTGGATCACAAAACAATGCAGTAATTGCTACCAGACAAGTCCATGCTTAAGTCCATTTGAGGACCACTGATTTGTTGTTGTTACTATACCTTACCACTTGGTTAATACAATTAGGATAATGAACATATTTAGAAATTAGTCTCCTTGAGTTTTCAATTTTTTGACAGTGCATTCGGAAAGTATTCAGACCCCTTGACTTTTTCCACATTTTGTTACGTTACAGCCTTATTCTAAAATGTGTATTAACGTTTTTTCCCTCATCAATCTACACACAATACCCCATAATGACTGAAATATCACATTTACATAAGTATTCAGACTCTTTACTCAGTACGTTGTTGAAGCACCTTTGGCAGCGATTACAGCCTCGAGTCTTCTTGGGTATGACGCTAAAAGCTTGACACACCTGTATTTGGGGAGTTTCTCCCATTCTTGCCTGCAGATCCTCTCAAGCTCTTCGGGTTGGATGGGGAGCATTGCTGCACCACTATTTTCAGGTCTCTCCAGAGATGTTAGATCGGGTTCAAGTCTGGGGTCTGGCTGGGTCACTCAAGCATCGATTTCTTGGTCTCTTCCATGACCAAGGCCCTTCTCCCCCGATTGCTCAGTCTGGTCTGGCGGCCAGCTCTAGGAAGAGTCTGGGTGGTTCCAAACTTCTTCCATTTAAGAATGATGGAGGCCACTGTGTTCTTTCCCAGATCTGTGCCCCTACACAATCCTGTCTCGGAGCTCTATGGACAATTACTTTGACCTCATGGCTCTGACATGCACTGTCAATTGTGGGACCTTATATAGACAGGTGTGTGCCTTTCAAAATCATGTCCAATCAGTTGAATTTACCACAGGTGGACTCCAATGAAGTTGTAGAAACATCTCAAGGATGATCAATGGAAACAGGATGCGCTTGAGCTCAATTTCGAGTCTCATAGCAAAGGGTCTGAATACTTATGGAAATAAGGTATTTCAGTTCTAAATGTTTAATACATTTGCACCCCAAAAAGTTTTTGCTTTGTCATTATGTGGTATTGTGTGTAGATTGATAAGGAAATTATTTTAGAATAAGGCTGTAACGTAACAAAACGTGGAAAAAGTCAAGGGGTCTGAATACTTTCCGAATGCACTGTAGATAGATATCGTATTTGAAGAGACTACCACTGTTCCTCTTACAGTATGTAGTTGGAACCATGTCAACTTACTTCTCAAGATAACTTTTCTGGATGACCTTGAGGGGGTCCTATAATTCTCTCTGGCTGAATTGGATCTGGTCAGCTTAAGGAGACAGCAGCGTTCATGATGACATAGAGTATTTCCATTCAGACACCAGACACCATAGTGAACAGGCACTGCCATGTTTGTTATGAAACGAGAGACTGTGAGAAGGCCAGAGGTCCGTCTTCTGTCCAACAGCAAATAGGAGTGAATAGGAATTAAACATCACCCATGTCAAAGCAATCGATCAAACAGACCTAACACAGGGCTGGTTATGCCTTTCTCTAGTCTGAACCACATTACAAGAAAATTACTTTCACTTAGGTCAGACTTGAGAGAGAACAAAGGACTACTCCATTTTCCACATAGTTTACAGCACAGAAAATGTTCCGTAATTGCTCCCAGCTTTGCTTTTGCACAATAGACTTAGATGAAGCAAAATACTGTATATTCAAATGATAGCTCAAGCAAGGTGACAATATATATTCTCAGCTTTACTAATACCGCCCCCACAATGAAATCACTGTGAAATGTTGGTACAAGAAAGTTGGCCTTAGCCGGGAACGTTTGTAAGTTGCCTAGCAACCGTTTCCTCTCAGCACACTCTTAACGACAGGTGAAGTGATGTGTTGACGATGTCCGCCCCCGATGTATGGTAATATAGAGAGAAAAGTAAAAACATAGATGGTATGGATGGATAATAATTTGTGTCATTTAGAGCTTACTGTGGAGGCACTGAGAATGTTTGGTCACTGGTAATGAGGGACTCATAGAGAGGGAGAAAATACTGTGTTTTTGTGGTCATGTTGAGCTTCTGTCAGCCAAAGCAGTGAAATAATGGGATTTGGTTGGAAAGTCTGGCATACATCAGACTCATTCCATAAGCAATGAATCAGAGCAGTGTACAAACAGTACAGAGTGAGGGGGAACTTTCTCAATGTTTTGACACCACTAAGTGATGCCCTGCTTTCACGTGCTTTGTCCCTTCCTGTCCTCCCTGTTCACCCACGACTGCGTGGCCAAGCACGACTCCAACACCATCATTACGTTTTCTGATGACAAAACGGTGGTAGGCCTGATCATCGACAACGATGAGACAGCCTATTGGGAGGTCAGAGACCTGGTCATGTGGTGCCAGGATAGCAACCTCTCCCTCAACGTGAGCAAGACAAAGGAGCTGATCGTTGACTACAGGAAAAGAAGGGCCGAACACGCCCCCATTCACAACGACAGGGCAGTAGTGGAGCTGGTCGAGAGCTTCAAGTTCCTTGGTGTCCACATTACTAATGAATTAACCTGGTCCACACACACAGACACAGTCATGAAGAGGGCACGACAATGCCTATTGACCCTCAGGAGACTGAAAAGATTTGGCATGGGTCCCCAGGACCTCAAAAGGTTTTACAGCTGCCCCGTCGACAGCATGGTTGCATCACCGCCTGGTATGGCAACTACAGAGGGTAGCAGGACCTCTATACTAGGCGGTGTCAGAGGAAGGCTCAAAGACTACAGCCACCCAAGTCATAGACTGTTCTCTCTGCTACCACACGGCAAACGGTATCAGAGCGCCAAGTCTAGGTCCAAAAGGCTCCTTAACAGGTTCTACACACAAGCCATAAGACTGCTGAAAAATTAAACAAATAGCTACCCGGACTATTTGCAGTGACGCCCCTGCTGACACTGCTGCTACTCTCTGTGTATTATCTATGCATAGTCACTTTACCCCTACCTACTTGTACATATTACCTCAATTACCTCGGCTAACCTGTAACCCCGCATATTGACTCGGTACCGGTTCCCCCTGGATATAGCCTCATTATTGTTATTTTATTGTGTTACTTTTTTAAACTTTAGTTTAATGAGTAAATATTTTCTTCGCCCGTATTTTCTTAAAACTGCATTGTTGGTTAAAGGCTGGTAAGTAAGCATTTCACGGTAAGGTCTGCACCTGTTGTATACGACACGTGACAAATAGCATTTGCTTTGGTTTGATTTCTTCGACCACTTAAAAAGATATAGCACAGTTTTCCAATTAAGAGTCTGCATTGCCATTGAGTTTACCCACACAACAATATGACCAATATCATTCTTTGTGAGATATTCATCAGATCCTAGCACCTTTATTATGTAGCAGCTGATTGCGAAGCCCTTTTGTAAGGAGTGCTAGGAGATAGAGAGACAGGATGGAAAAGGCCTCAGCACTTCTAGTTTCTCCGAAACCCTTCCACATGGTTTGGTTACCATGGCCACTGGTGCGAGTTGGCTCTGTTGGTTGCCGTGGAAGTGGTCTGTGTGTGAAATGGAGGAGGAGAAAGAAGAGGAAGAGAGAAGAGAAGAGCAGAGAGAAGAGGTCGAGGGGGCAGATATTCTACGTCTGATT
This sequence comes from Oncorhynchus nerka, assembly GCF_034236695.1. NCBI lineage: Eukaryota > Metazoa > Chordata > Actinopteri > Salmoniformes > Salmonidae > Oncorhynchus > Oncorhynchus nerka. The sequence continues at coordinate 32,440,621 of NC_088423.1, read as the reverse complement.
TCAGACGTGGCGCAGCTCTGAGTGAAGAGTGGGTGGTCTGGGTGCACGGTGTTGCTCCACTCTGATCACTCCTCTCCTCTTTTCTCTCTCTGCCTCCATCCGCCTGCGCTTGGCTTCAAGCCAGTGGGCATTTGATGGCATGACCATGGAATATCACTGCATTACTCCAAAATAGAGACAAGATGATGGTCGATACATTTACTTACAATATAATTAAAATATTTGGCTGAATATAACATAATTACTGGTTCTATGTTGGAGCTGGTTCTATGTTGATGCAATCAGATGGGGGGCTTTCAGTGAGGACCTTTGACAAAATGACTGGTAATGAAATACTGGCCCTCAGGCAGCATGGCTTTGTGTCAGTGATGGCGCAGACTGTGGGAGACTAATAAGCATGAAAGCCAAACACTGAACAATGCACACAGTCAAACACGACGGAGCTACAGAGGGTTTCTCGATGGTGAAGGGATATAGGGCTGTTACTATTAACATATGCAACAAGTTGATCTCCTACCTGATGGGCTAAAGACTGTCCCCTTGTTCCTTGTATAGCTCTTCTTACATAATAGTGTTTTGTCACATTTGATAGTATCTGAGTAGGAGGATGTGTGGGCATTTTTGTTGTTGTACGTACTGTATGTGAGAGCGGGTATGTTCACAGTCCTATTTAGTGTGTATTTAGTGTGTGCGCGTGTGTGTGCGCGTGTGTGCGCGTGTATATATATATATGTGTGTGTGTGTGTGTGTGTGTGTGTGTGTGTGTGTGTGTGTGTGTGTGTGTGTGTGTGTGTGTGTGTGTGTGTGTGGATGGGAAGAATGTACTCCTACACTGTAGCCACGACACAAGCAGCAATGTGCCCTTTTCTCCCCATTAGTGATGGATAGCTTTTTCCAGAGAGGAGAGTTGCCCCTGTACTGTTTCCATGTAGGAGCACCACTGGTGGCTATTAACGTACAGTTACAATACACAGCCTGTGATTCAATGCCACACCGCTGACTCATTGTCATGGAAACGCCAGGACTGGGATAAATACCACACCACACAGACAAAGGCTGAAGACTGCGTTGAATGGGGGATTGTATAGGTTATGTAACTGTAGCGGATTGGGGCCAAAATGAGTGGTTCTCTAGTGGTGCATGTCCTATTCACATGGGACATAAATCCACTGCTTTTGGCCACCTCCAATCAGAGGGCCTCCTCCTTTGTCCTTGCAGAGGCTCCAGTGAGAAAGGTCCTGGGAATGGGTGGCATGGCAACACACTCCGCATCGCATCCAGCCTACTCACACTGGGAGAGAGAGGGTACTGAGAACATCATGAAGGTGGTGTGTTTTGGACTGGACACAGTTAGGAATGATTTACTGAGCATTGCAATATATCAGGGACAAACACTGTACTGTAGAAAACAATGGACAGACAGCTCTTTAGACTGAGGAGTTATACACTGAGTGTACAAAACAATAGGAACACCTTCCTAATATTGAGTTGGAACGCCTTTTGTCATCAGAACAGCCTGAAATCATCGGGGTGTCAAAAACGTTCCACAGAGATGCTGGCCCACGTTGACTCCAACGCTTCCCACAGTTGTGTCAAGTTGGCTGCATGTCCTTTGGATGGTGGACCATTCTTGATACACACATGAAACTGTTGAGCGTGAAAAACCCAGCAGCGGTGCAGTTCTTGACACAAATCGGTGGACCTGTTCTAGCACCTACAGCCATACCCCGTTGAAAGGCACTTAAATATTTTGTCTTGCCCATTCACCCTCTGAATGGCACACATACACCATTCATGTCTGAATTGTCTCAAGGCTTAAACATATTACTTAACCTGTCTCCTCCCCTTCATCTACACTGATTGAAGTGGATTTAATAAGTGATATCAATAAGGGATCATAGCTTTCACCTGGATTCATCTGGTCAGTCTATGTCATGGAAAGCATAATGTTTTGTACACTCAGTGTGTAACATACTGTTATGAGTGGGTGGAGAGCATCTTGTGACTGAACATTGAAGCATAAGTGAGACTTGTGTGGGTGTGATGTGTGTGCACTGGTGGGGTTATCATACTGCTGTATCAAGAAGTTACCTTGGTCAGTCTCTCCATTCCACCCTGTTGTTAAGTGGCCATTACACCCCCGTTCCCAAGTGTAGTAATGGACTTGAGGAAATGGGACTGCTTAGGCTACCTGGTCACTTTAAGTGTGCCACTGATCTTTACTATATGAGATCCTGTCTGAAGGGTGGGGGTGGGGCGTAGTGGAGACTAAAGGCTTTTATCCAATCATCTGAGACCAGGAAAAAACCTTCACATGAGGCTTCAAAGGGCACTTAAACAATTAGTCATTGACCAAGAAGCCCCCACTTTCTAAACCTGTCTGTCTATGACATTAAACAGCACTGCCCATATATCATAATTAGGTAAAGCACTGCCTATATATCATAATTAGGTAAAGCACTGCCTATATATCATAATTAGATAAAGCACTGCCCATATATCATAATTAGATAAAGCACTGCCTATATATCGTAATTAGATAAAGCACTGCCCATATATCATAATTAGATAAAGCACTGCCCCTATGTCATAAGCAGATAAAGCACTGCCCATATATCATAATTAGATAAAGCACTGCCCATATATCATAATTAGATAAAGCACTGCCTATATATCATAATTAGATAAAGCACTGCCCATATATCATAATTAGATAAAGCACTGCCCATATATCATAATTAGATAAAGCACTGCCTATATGCCATAATTAGATAAAGCACTGCCCATATATCATAATTAGATAAAGCACTGCCTATATATCATAATTAGATAAAGCACTGCCCATATATCATAATTAGATAAAGTCATATTTAGATAAAGCACTGCCCATATATCATAATTAGATAAAGCACTGCCCATATATCATAATTAGATAAAGCACTGCCTATATACCATAATTAGATAAAGCACTGCCCATATATCATAATTAGATAAAGCACTGCCCCTACACCATAATTAGATAAAGCACTGCCCCTATGTCATAATTAGATAAAGCACTGCCCATATATCATAATTAGATAAAGCACTGCTAATATATCATAATTAGATAAAGAACTGCCCATATATCATAATTAGATAAAACACTGCCCATATATCATAATTAGATAAAGCACTGCCTATATATCATAATTAGAAAAAGCACTGCCCATAGAATCATAAAACACGGGACGAGATGTTAAAAACTGTCCATTGTGCCAATAGATGGAATGCACTCACATGAGATTTGCCGTGATGTTGACAGAGTGGCATGGGAGGTTTATTTCTTAGACTGGGTTAAGATGTCAATTTTGGGACACATCCTCAGTAGTGTGCCTTCGAATCAGTGGGTGTTTCGGCCTTTAATCACTAAACACCCTCATCAAAGGTGGCCAGCTAAAGGGTGATCAAGCCTTAGCTTGTGTCCCATGCCCAATTAAGATGTCCCACGGGACTATGCAAGGCAGGGGCGTCCTCTTCCCTGAGCCAGCCCTACAGCTGACCACATACCTCATATGCCCTCCTCAAGTTGGAGGGATCTGAATTGGGTTCTCAGGTGGGGGTGGGGGGTCATGAAGTTATAGCCCAGCAAGGGTCCTTCCGTTTGATCCAGATCCACTGGCTGCCTCTTTCAGCTGCTTGAGAAACTGCTCTGACGGTCTGCCGCAGAGCCTGTCCATGGATTCCAAGTTCTTTCAGCAACCTGATGGTTCGAAGAAGCCACGAATCCTCTGCATCCCACTTCAACTGGCCAGACTTTTGCATTCCAGCCACGCTGAGTTGCGTCTGCTGCCAACTCTGTGTAATGCAGTTTCTTACGCTCGTAGGCCTCTTCAACAGTGTTTTCCCACGGGACTGTGAGTTCTATGTTGTACACAGCCTTTCGTGAAGGGGACCAGAGTACCATGTCTGGCCTAAGGTTGGTAGAAGCAATCTCAGATGGAAAAATTAGTTGCTGGCCAATATCGACAAGCATCTTCCAGTCCCGGGCCATGGCTAGGTGTCCAGTTTCTGGCTTCGTAGGAGGATACTTGGGCCTTTTCTGTCCCTCCCGGATGAATGTTGTTGTTTTGACGGGATTGCTTGTTTTTGGAGGTAATGAATTGTTTGCACTCCTCTTGGTCTCAAGTGCTGCAGCCAGGCTCTTGAGGACCTGATTGTGCCTCCAGGTGTAGCGACCTTGTGAGAGGCTGGTCTTGCAACCTGTCATTATATGCCTGAGAGTCGCTGGAGCTGGGCAGAGGGGGCAGGTCGAGTCCTCGCCATACCATTGATGTAGATTTTTTGGTGATGGAAGCACATCATAAACAGCTCTTATGATGAAGCTGATGTTACTTGCCTCCATTTGCCAAAGCTCACTCCAGTTGATCTTTCTCCTCTCCAGGCCTTCCCACCGCGTTCATTGCCCTTGTTTAGCAAGAGAGACAGCCTTTGCACTTCCTGCAGTCTCCTCCTGTCTGCACACCTCCTCGACCACCAGCTTCCTGCGTTCAGATGTTGTTGCCTTTGCTGCCAGGCCAAAGCCTCCTCTTCCATGCTGGATATTCCCCACAATGTCTTGGTGTCTCAGGGCTGATGTTGCTTGCTGCACAGCCTTGGATGATGTCCATTTCCGTCCAGTTTGTAGGGGAGGTGCAGCCTTGCTAATGGTCTGGTCTTTGGAGTCCTTCAATGTCATCTGAAGTCTTACTTTAGAGCACTTGTACTCCTCCGTTAGACTTGTAAGAGGTAGTTCAAGGACCCCTTTGCCATAGAGGCCGATGTTACTCAGGCATCGTGGGACACCCAGCCATTTCTTCACGTATGAGGTAATGGTTCGCTCCATCTTCTCCACTGTTGTTATTGGGACCTCATAGATGGTGAGTGGCCACATTACCCGGGGGAGAAGTCCAAACTGTAGGCACCAAAGCTTGAGCCTCCCAGGCAGTAGGGTCTTGTTGATGTTCTCAAGACCGTCGGCGATGTCCTGCCTTACTTGCTGAACTTGATCTTTATCCCGGAGGCTTTCGTTGTACCATCTACCCAGGCTCTTGATGGGTTGCTCAGACACCGTTGGTATCGGGTCATCTCCAATGCAGAACCTCACATCTTTAAGCTGTCCCTTGACTATGGAGATGCTTCGAGATTTGCTTGGCTTGATTTTCATCCGGGTCCACTTGATGTTATCCTGCAGTTTTGCAAGTAGCCGCCTGGTGCATGCTGCAGTGGTGGTCAGTGTAGTCATGTCATCCATGTATGCTCGGATAGGTGGGAGACGGAGCCCTTCCTTAGTTCTCTCACCGCCGACCACCCATCTCGATGCCCTGATGATGACTTCCATGGCCATAGTGAAGGCCAGAGGAGAAATTGTACAGCCTGCCATTATGCCTACTTCCAAGCGCTGCCATGTTGTTGTGAAGTCAGGTGTTGTGAAACACAATTGCAGGTCTTGGAAATAGGCCTTTACCAGTGTAGTGATGGGTTCTGGTACGTGGAAAATGTTGAAGAATTAACAGAGGAGTTCATGGGGAACTGAGCCAAAGGCATTGGCCAGGTCGAGGAAGATGACATAGAGGTCTCTCTTGTCTTTCTTAGCTGTTTGGATCTGGTGCCAAATCATACTAGTATGTTCCAGGCAACCAGAGAAACCAGGAATGCCTGCTTTCTGTACAGATGTATCAATGTACTTGTTCCTTTCCAGATAAGTGGACAGCCTCTGTGCTATTATACTGAAAAAGATCTTCCCTTCGACGTTGAGAAGGGAGATTGGTCGGAATTGACTGATGTCTGTCGCATCCTTCTCTTTCGGGATTAGCACACCACCAGCCCTTCGCCATGCCTTTGGCATTATTTCCTTCTGCCACACTATCCTCATGAGCCTCCAAAGAAAGCGTAGAACATCCGGGGCGTTCTTGTAGAGCTTGTATGGTACTCCATTAGGCCCGGGAGCAGAGGCCGCTCTTGCTCTTCGGACAACGTTCTGTACTTCCCTCCATTTTGGAGGGTCAGTGTCCAGATTGAATTCTGGTGATTGAATAGGTGGGATGTCATGTGGGATGATTATCTGCTCATGCCTTTTCATGTCCTGGTGGACCTTTTCCAGATGTTTTTCCAGTTCAGGCTTTGGAGTTTTTAGGATTCCGCACTTTTCCTTTGCGAAGAGATCTTTGACAAACTTAAAGGGGTTTTTATAGAACCGTGTTCTTGAGTGTACCTTCTTCCTACGAAGTTTCCTTACGTTTTCCGCTCTTCGCAAGGTTGCCAGCCGACATTTAATGTCTGCTTGGAGTAGCATGAGACCTTCTCTCTCTGCATCAGAGGCCTTCTTCCACTGCTTCCTCAGCTGCCTTCTCTCTCTGACAAGTATCTCGATCTCCTGCTGCCTCCTAGATTTGGCTGGCGGGGGTGGTGTCTTGCCACTTCTCCTTTCGTTTACTCCAAAGCGCTCTTCTCCGTAGTGGTAGATAATGTCTCCCATCCTTTCAAGCTTTTTCTCTGCTGTTCCTACCTGTTGTTCCAAGATTTTTGTCAGGTCGTTGTTGATTGTTTCCCACTCTCTCTTTTCAACAGCTTTAGGCCACTTCACACTCGGTCTGTGCCCTTTGATCTTTTCCTCTTTTAGAGGTCTCTGTGGTTGGGTGAGTTCATCCACCGGCATTTCTGTACTTGTGTTATCCTCCTCCGTTACAGGGGTGCTGATGCTCTGCGAACTTTGGTTTGCGTCCCGTCGCTGTGCTTCATTCGACTGATTTGACTGGCTGCTTCGTAAGAAGTACTGGTCAATGCGAGGTCCCTGTCTCTGATAATAATAATTAGATAAAGCACTGCCTATATATCATAATTAGATAAAGCACTGCCCATATATCATAATTAGATACAGAACTGCCCATATATCATAATTAGATAAAGCACTGCCCATATATCATAATTAGATAAAGCACTGTACATATATCATAATTAGATAAAGCACTGCCCATATATCATAATTAGATAAAGCACTGCCCATATATCATAATTAGATAAAGCACTGCCCATATATCATAATTAGATAAAGCACTGCCCATATATCATAATTAGATAAAGCACTGCCCATATATCATAATTAGATAAAGCACTGCCCATATATCATAATTAGATAAAGCACTGCCCCTATATCATGATTAGATAATGCTAAATCTATAACAAGCATCATTATCCCTGGAGGGGTCCTGATAGGTTAATATGAATGCTGTAAGGACAGTAGCCTCCTGCTGTGAAGAGAGACTCAGGTACAGTATGCTTCTCTCTCTCTGAGACTGTATTCCCATGCAGAGCAGTAGGAGACTGGGCTCAATATTGGATCATAAGCCCTTGGGTTAAATCAAGTTTCTCTGTCAGATAAGAGGATTTTGCCCTGCTCCTGCTCACATGGAGGATTTACCACCACACTGCATGCTGGGTAAAAAGCAGACCAGAATGGATGTTGTTACTCAGGTAGACTTGACTGGGTGATGACGAGATGGTGTTGGAATGGAGTGGTATCAAACATTTCCATGTGTTTGATGCCATTCCATTTAATCCATTCCAGCCATTATTATGAGCCGTCCTCCCCTCAGCAGCTTCCACTGACACACATGCACACACAAACTCTAATGGGTTATTCAATACTCCTGACTTGGCCAGTTGTGTCTTGGCAACTCAGCATGATGGTGCAGTCTGACTGGCTGGCTTTCTCTGTGTTTAATTGGATTAGGTAAACAATCACGTGACCTTACACAACATTATTCAGGACCAGAGGAGACCAGGTAGGAAAGAGACACAGTAAGAGGCTCTATCTTAAAGGGACACATTTTTTATTTTTTTATTTTACTAGGCAAGTCAGTTAAGAACAGATTCTTATTTTCAATGACGGCCTAGGAACAGTGGGTTAACTGCCTGTTCAGGGGCAGAACGACAGCTCAGGGATATGAACTTACAACCTTTCGGTTACTAGTCCAATGCTCTAACCACTAGGCTACCCTGCCACCCCAAAACACCATTAACTATTTAATAGTGCATTTGTATTGAATTCTAATAACGTCGAGCTTGAATGGTTTTATTTATTGCATTACATGTTCAGAAGAAAAGCATTGAGAATCTGCAAAGCACAAAGCTGCCTGACAATATATGCTGCTCTGCCAGCCTGAATGTAACATTCAAAATGTTCAGACGGGGAATGCATTTATGAGAAAAACAACTTTTGGATGAGCAACTATTTGGATTAGCTTCTACTTTTTTTTAAATGTCACACAATTTCAAACTGTCTGCATAATCGATTTAGGCATCTCAAAAAATCTTGACATTTTTTTAATGTATTTTTCCGAAAGGTTGGGAACGAAACAATGCATTTAGAAACATAAGGTGGTACCCACAGAGACCGTAGGTGACATTGATGTGGTAAAAGCACTGGAGAGGGTGTGGTTAGAGTGGCGTTGGATGAAGGGAGTTCCTCAGAAGCGTGTCTTGAAGCCAAAGAGCTCCACCTTGTCAATGGATCTCTCATTGGAGAATGAGGCTCGGGTGATGGAACAGCTGGGACTCCCCTCCTTACACAGCCACACCTTCCTGCGCAATTAGAAAGATAGAAAAGGGAAAGAAAGAGATGTTCTGTTATCCACCACCCTCATGTCAATGATGGTCATTTTTTTAGGCAACACACTGCTTCTGTTTCCCATAAGGAATGATCACTCTGCTCTGTTCTTGTGTTGGCTATTTTCTCTAATATAAGCTACTACATGATCTGTTTATCAGCTCAACAGCTAACCATGTTCTCTATAGCTTGGGAACATACATTCCATTGCTAAAATTAACTTTGAGAGTTTGAACACGCTCTAGATAGCAGGGAATCTGAGGTTTTCTGGAGACGCTTCTGTTCAGCAACCAGTGCCTAGGCCAAATAAGGCTTGTCACATGTCAGATGGACACAGGGAATGCAGGCTTTCTAAGAAAGCCGGCCAACCCTTGGGGGTGACACTAGATTGACTGTATCCACTATAATATAGTCCCTCCTATCCCTTGCAAAACTGGAATTTTTGTCATAAACAGCTGTGGGCATTCACTAAAACTTCAACCTCTGTTTCAGCCCACTAGTGAAAATGGTTCAGCAACATGATCCTAACCTCTGTCAGCAAAGACAAATGATTCAGCTACAGCCTGAGTCCAAGCCCCAGCCAACCTCGGTACAGTGCATAGGAGGCAGTTTTTCTTGGCACCATCTTTACTGTTCTCTATGACAAATGACTTTGGGAAAAGCAAAACACAAACATAATCAAGTAAATTGAATTGTATAACTCAGCACTGTCTTAAGTCTAAACCTCAGTTTACCATGAGACATGCCTCAGTGAGGAGCAACAGGCAACATGCTTACTCTACAGCATGTAGGTCAAGCCCTGGAGACTGAGGCCCTGTCAATCATGTCGCTGCATGACCGATATGGGCTACATTATTTCCTAGTCTGTGTAGATTAGTGGAGAGATTGTAGAGGATCAGTGCGCCACATGTGGTCATCCTGAAGCACGGTCTGGTGCGATGGGAGTTCAGTCAGATCACAGAGACACAACGCAATAGCTGCCCATTGCGCCTCAATGACAGAGAGCGAAATGGAGGGAGAGAGCGAGAGAGGGATGAGGCAACATCTCCATCTGCATTCTCTGCTCCGCTCTGCTCTAGTGTCGCACACAGCCCACAGACTGCTGATTTGACAGCAATCACAGGGCTTAGAGGTTAGCTCTAAATCGCCCGTTGCATCAGGTAAATATTCATCTCCCCTGACATCACTCTGCTAAATAAAATGGAGGATTGAACCCAAAAGAGTATGAGCATAAGGCGGGTTGTCTATCTACTATATGATGTGTCTGTGGCTATTTTCCTTTTTAAAAGCATTTGCTCTTCTTGTCCTGGTAATAGATGGACTGATGTTTTTGACTCGTAGGTTGAACCTCTCAAGCAAAGCTACCTGCCAGTCCACCCCCTAATAAAGTGAATTATCCCACTTTAGAAGCACATGAAAAGAAAACAAACCTGGTGTGTGTCACAGAGAGAGAAAGACAGAGCGAGAGTGGCGAGAGAGCAATGACTACTGCTATAACAAGACCTAACGTTGACCATGTGATGGTGGGTTGATAATAATGGCCTGGTCTCTGAGTGAGCACCACCCACTGCATCCACTCTGCCTGACTGCCTGACTGACCAGGCCTCTAGAGGAAAGGACATTTCCTTTTTCCCACACACTTGAGGAAATGAGATAACATAGACCAGTGTATGGGAAGGAATTCAATGTGTTTCAAAACAAATGTTCTGCTGCAGAATAAACTAAGGCATTGCATTGTTCCTGGAGAGCAATCTGGAGCAGATCTTAACTGGGCCTGGCTGGCTAATGGCTCTGTATGGTTTATAATGAAGTTGGACTTCCAAAACTCTGCCAAGGTTACAAGTTTTTTTTTTTGTATCGCTTTGCTACTATTTTCACAAGTATGTGGTAATATTGAACAACTCTTAGTACAAAACTCAAAACAAAACTTTAAGCATATTTTCAATTGACTAAACCTAATTAGTAATTTAATCTGGAAATACCTTTCACGATGCAATGCTCACAACACATTTCATATGATTCTCTTCTCATTTGCTTAAATACATTTGACCATCACTTAATCCAATTGCGCTTAATGGTTAATCACTTAACCGTTCGGTAAACCTATAGATTTTAACTGGTTTGTCTACTATATATGGATTTAGAGAACTACAGAAATAAAACGTGTGTTTGTAAAGTATGAACACCTAAATGTGGCCTCCTAATGGGCTCCAGAGTGGCGCAGCGGTCTAAGGCACTGCATCTCAGCGCTAGAGGTGTCACTACACACCCTGATTCGATTCCAGGCTGTATCAACAACCGGCCGAGAATAGGAGTCCCATAGGGCGGCACACAATTGGCCCGGGTTAGGGCATGGCCGTGGTAGGCCGCCATTGTAAATAAGAATTTGTTCTTAACTGACTTGCCTAGTTAAATAAAGGTTCAATAAAAATAAAATTAATAAAATGACATGTATGATACATGATAACCATAGATAATAACCACTTGTTATTGCTAATTGATTTCACATAGGGGCAACCACAATTTGTCACCATATAAAAGGGGGTGTGTAAACACTTGCACTTTCTTTCAACATGGAGCAGGATAGACAGCAAGGGAGAAGAAGAAATCAAAGAGCTCATGGACAAGGGGCCCCTCAGAGAGGTGGACAAGGGGCCCCTCATAGAGGTGGACAAGGGGCCCCTCAGAGAGGTGGACAAGGGGCCCCTCAAAGAGGTGGACATCAGAGAGAGGGAGGCAGACAGCGGGAACTGTTGTATCTAATGAAGTCCGGGCCATCGTTGTTGATCATATGGTAAACAGAGGCCTTACCATGGCAGAGGCCACCCGATTAGTTCACCCCAATCTGAGAAGATCAATTGTCAATTTGATTATGAGAACATTTCGTCAAGAAAACAGGTAAGTCTGCAGGATATGCACTATGCTTTCTCGTTACATGTACAGTAAATGACATTGTAATACATGTAAATTCACAAAACATGTTACAGTATGATCTATTGACAGTATACACTGTTCTACCCTCAGGATTGACAAGACCCCATGGATGTGGCCCTGTGTTAACCGACCAGCAGTGGTGGAAATGATGAAGGCCTGGGATGACACACGGCTGTCCAAAATCGAGCAGGCCATTGAGGAGAACGATGACACCTTTGCCAATGTGGCATCCATCAGCATACCGACAATCACCCGCTTTTTGAAGAGGCACCAGGTATCTATGAAACACATTTACCTGGTGCCTTTTGAGAGAAACAACGACTGGGTGAAACAACCGCGGGCTGAGTATGTTCAGGAACAGCACTATATACTGTATTGCTGTTACTATTTGACACACATGCTACTTCACAATATCATGTTGGAACTATACTACAAAACATATATATATTTTTAGATGGTGCTTGATGCTGCTGTGAACCATCACAAGTATATCTTTGTTGATGAAGTGGGCTTCAACCTGGCCAAAACTCTGCGTCGTGGGCAGAGGCTCATCCGCCAACGGGCGACCATTCAAGTGCCTGGGCAACGTGGGGAAACATGTCCATGTGAGCAGCTATCTCTGAAGATGGTGTGGTAGGACATAGGCCATTACTTTGATCCTACAAAGCTACACACCTCATTGTTTCCCAATGAAATTGATCAGGCCTGTCAAGGTGAAGGGGTCACCGATGTCATTGTGTGGGACAATGTCAGATTCCACCATGCAGAGGTTGTTCAAGCATGGTTTCGGTCCCCATCCCCGATTCGTGACCCTTCACCTGCCTCCATACTCTCCTTTCCTTAACCCACTTGAGGAATGGGAGGTGGAAGGTATACGATTGCCATCCCCATGAGTTTGCCACCCTCCTTCTGGCCATGGATGAGGCATACGACGACATCAATGCAGACCAATGTCAAGCTTGGATTCGCCATGCCAAAAGCTATTTCACACGGTGCATGAACAACATTCACTTTGATGTGGATGAGAATTTATGGCCAAATGCTCAAAACAGGCTTGATGCAAATGAATGTGTGCTAAAGGTTTTAGGTTTTAGGTTAGGTTTTATTTTAATTTAATTTGTTGAATTTAATTTTGGGACATTTGATTAGACAGTACACATACATTGCAACTGAAATAAAAGTAACAATTAGCTAATTGCCAATGTCAGGCTGGGTCAGTAGCTAGCTCTATTTGCCATATTCCATAATAAAATGTTTATTTGTTAGCTTGCTAGCTTATAATGTGGCTAATTAAAGTATCCTAACTTTTTCCTGTCTAGCTAGGCAGCTAGAGGGCAAAGTTAGCTAGCTTATAAATGGTGCTCAAATTCAAATACAACTGTGTTTATCTAGCCTAGCTATAGTTTGCCATATGACTTTTGGTTTTATATATTTAAATTAAATCATAAAGTTTGCTTACCTTAATAAATTGAAAAATAACATGCTTATTGGTTGGCTATTTGCAAGTTCAACTACCGTCCTGTTGCATCACCATAATAGAATGGCAGTTGAGTTTTGAATCAGAATGGCAGTTCAAATTTGAATTGACCAAAAGGTTCTATCTAGAGACCCTTTTTATCTATGAGTGCATGCTTTTATTAAACACAATTTCCTCTTGCTTCTAGCTAGCATTTAGTTTGCAACAGCACAGCTTTGTATGAAACTTGCAGTTTGCCAATCAGACAATGGAAGCAATGTTGCAAAATGCGAATTCGATCTCCCCCCTAGCAAAGATAGTTAATGGTGTCGGGTGTCAGCTAGCTATTTTCCTGACCAATGCAAAATAGCTACAAATACATTTAAAGGGAGCTAGTAATAGCTGTAATTTCAGAGTTTTATTTGACTGTGTTAGCTTTTGTTAGCTGTTGTTTGCTAAAATCCACATTACATTCAAGGTTATTTGCCTTCACTGGGTATACAGTGTCTTTGGAAAGTATTCAGACCCCTTGACTTTTTACACATTTTGTTACGTTACAGCCTTATTCTAAAATGTATTAAATAAATAAAAATCCTCAATAATTTACACACAACACACCATTATGACAGAGCAAAAACAGGTTTTTAGAAACACCTTTACATAAGTATTCAGACCCTTTGCTAAAAGACTTGAAGTTGAGCTCAGGTGCATCCTGTTTCCATTGATCATCCTTGAGATGTTTCTACAACTTGATTTGTGTCCATGTGTGGTAAATGTAATTGATTGTACATGATTTGGAAAGGCAGACACCTGTCTATATAAGGTCCCACAGTTGACAGTGCATGTCAGAGCAAAAGCCAAGCCATGAGGTCAAAGGAATTGTCCATAGAGCTCCGAGCCAGGATTGTGTTTGAGGCACAGATCTGGGGAAGGGAACCAAAACATTGGTGGATGTTTGTTCACTAAGAGATAAAGCATCCTAAACAGCAGCTTTATAGAAAACACTTCCAGAGGAAATCTTACCATTGGAGCTGGAGGAGGTCAAAATAAAACATCTGGGCCAGTTTGAGCTTCATAATAGGCTGAAAACCCCTGTCCCCAAACAGTCATCAGCCCAACAGCTGCATGCAGTGCATTACACATAGCTGCAGTGAATAGGGGGCGTAGTGACATTCCTATAGAGAGCTTTAGAGAGGAATAAGGCTTTAGTTGGGGCTCCATCAAAACAGGGCTAAGAGGGATTAAATGGGCCAGAATCCAGACCATCTGTGTCCCCGCCGTGCCACTCGCTGACCAGCGGTCTCAGCCGCCATGGACAGAGACCTTGTGGAAAACAGTGGCACCTACAGCCACCTACAGCCTCCATCTAACTACTTTATCATCCTCCCTCATCACCCTCTGCTTCTCCCTCTCTTGTTCTCATTCTATCCCCATCTCTCCTACTCTCTTATAGATTAACTCAATGTCCCTCCCTCCCTCTCTCTCCCTTAATCCATCTCTCAGTTTCTCCCTTTCGCTTTCTCTAATTTCCTCTCCCTCTGTCACTCTCCCTCACTCTCTTGAACAATCATCCCTCCCTCCCTCCTAGTGGTGGTTTGTAGGTCTCTTCCTACACAGAAGTTGTTCTGATTTGGGTCACACGACTCAGGAGAGAGAAGAGCTATATTAGTTATAGCAGGCAGCAGGTCAGTCCCACAGTGCTGCATACATGGTACAACTGATACAGAGCACTAAATCACCATCCACTTCCTCCAAGTCTACAAAACACCCAGGAACACATGTACTTTCTGTGATGACTTTCATTGATTTTAAGGATGAGAGAACCCGGTGTGTGACACATAAAAACAATATGCCACTCCCTGTCTGATACAGACTACTAGCCTACATCAGCTAGCTGGAAACTGAATGAACGGGTGGGGACGTCTAGCTTGATTTCAGTGGTGGTTTCGCTGTTCTATACATATAAGTTATTTGTGACATACCAATAAGCAATATGATCCAAATACAGAACAGAGTAGGATAGGGAAAGAGCAGTAGAAAATGAGAGAAAAAAGGCCAAATGCAGGTACGTGGGTGGGTACATTTCAGCCATTTTGCAAATGCTCTTATCCAGAGCGATTTACAGGAGGAGCACAGAAAGATTTTTCACCTAGTCGGCTCAGCGATTCGACCCAGACAATTTGGTTACTAGCCCAACACTCTCAACCGCCAGGCTACCTGCCGCCGGGGGTACTGGGTTTAGCTTCAGAGAAAATCAAAAACACTCTAATTCAAGGCAGGAGCTCAGCTGCATACTGTCCAATAGCTTCAGACATTATTATTTGTCAACCTATTTGTTAAAGAAATAGTCTTGTTAATGATTTGAGTAGAATACATTGTAGCTGTATGGCTGATTGAATTATCTCAATAGGGATGGATGCAGCAGTCATGCAGATATGATCTGGGCCCAATAGCAGGGCGAGTTCATCCATCCACCCAGAATTCTGTGGCCTAAAATAACAATTAAGAAGGAAATCATGTCATATTAGGGAACACAAAAGCCAACTGATACTGGCCAAACCACTCTCTCTCTCTCCTGACCAGACAGAGTAAATTGGGGATAATTCCATTAGGGCTCTTTAAATAGAGGTTTTATGGCCCAGGAATGACACTGTTACCATAGCAGCACGCACAGCTGGACCTTGTGAGTAGGCACCAGGGTTTAGTTTGCATTCTCAATGATCCCATGTCTACAGATTGAGGTATCCAGAACACTCAACAGAGCTGAGCTCAGGAAGAGATGACCCCTGCTGAGTCCCAAAGACACTGTTCTGTTTTTTCTGCTACAACTGTCTATGGAGAAACAGGATCAGCCGTTACACTATTGTGCTTGACGTAAAAGAAAACAACACACAAACACAGCAATGTGTATCCCTCATGAAAGGGTAGGTGTGATCTGTGAAGGCTTGGCATTTCCAAAGAGTGTGCTCTACACCAATTAACCTTTAAGAGTGAGAAAAGATGTAAAAGCTCGGTTTTGGCTCACATTGACAGAGGTCTTGAAAGACTGACGTTAACTAAAAACGAAAATAATTTTGATCTGTGAAAACTTTGTCTCCTACAGTGTATCAACAACGTGTGTGTGTGTGTGTGTGCGTGTATGTGTGTGTGTTTAGTTACAAGAATTTCTGGGCGTAGTGATGAGATACAGTAAGCATTAGAGAGGGTGTGCGGCAGGGTGGGTATTTGGAGCAGCCTCTCATAGCTCTCTGTGGAACACACTTGAGATTATGATGTAATCTCTGTGACCTGCTTCCACCCCGATGACATCAGATTCACATCTGGATGAGAGACCCACCCCCGGACCCCGGTCCTGTCGGTGAGATTATCTCTACCAAGAAACTCAGTCCCTGGCCAGCAAGATAGCAAGAGAAAGCGAGAGAGAGGAACAGAGCAAAAGAGCAATGCTGAGAGAGGAGAAAGAAGAAAATGTAGAAAAAGAGAATTAGAGCAGACAGTCGCAGGTTTCCGTCACCTCCCCAAACGGACTCTCAAAGGGAACATTTGTGACAAACTCTGACAATAATAAACACATTAGCCATAGTAATCAGCTTACGTGTGAGCCAACACCAACAACAACAACAATTAACAGCTCATATCACACCAACACACAAAGATCAGTCAAAATAATAGGTCTAGATAATAGCACTTAACTTGGAAGGAAAATGTAGTTTGAATCGTGTGATATTTCTCTCCCAGAGAAACTGAATGTATCAGGACGTTCTAGTGGAAGGCTATGCCAAAACACTATCTCATCATTACAGAATGTGCCGGCAGTGGTCTGTGATTGCCCTGCCCACCAGAACAGAGGAAAATAAAGCCAATCATATCTATGGGGCTAGACAGACTCGAGGATTGTGAGGATTGTAAAAACAATCACTGAGTGAAGTGTGACTCCAAAAAGTCTAAATTCTATTGAGTTTAGTTCTATAACACGACTATAACACGACTATGGAATGTTGGAACTGGTCTATGCAGGGTAATAGTGCCATCTGCTGGTATAATAAGAGAAAAACATTAAAGGCAGTGCTTGACTTGGACTGAAATACGTGCCGATATTCATTTTGGGTGCTGGTACTGTTTATATTTAGGTGCAGGAGCTCCACAATACTTTTTAGCTCATATTCTATAAGTGGAATAGGAGCTCAAGCAGTAGAAAAGCTCAAGTGAGCTCCTGCCCAAGTCAAGCACTGATTAAAGGCCCAATGCAGCCATTTTTTTTTTTTTATCTCAAGATCAAATCATTTCTGGGTAACAATTAAGTACCTTACTGTTATTTTGTTCAATTAAAATGGTCAAAATGGTCTTAGCAAATAGCAATTTCTCAAGCAAGAATTTTGCTTGGATAGTCTGGGAGTGGTTTGAGTTAGGTGCCTAATTGGATGAGCCTAATAGAAGTTTTCAGGTTACAGATCCCTATCTGTTATTGGCAGAGGTTTGAAAGTCTCTTTATTATTGGTATATTAACTTATACCGCCTGGTGATGTCGCCAGGCAGGCTAAAACTCCATCCCACCAAAATGGGCTCTTACACTAAAATTGCATTATCATCATTTTCACAATTTCACAGTATTATTCCAACCTCATAGTATGGAAATATATAGTGAGTATACCAAACATTAGGGACACTTTCCTAATATTGAGTTGCGTTCCACAGGGATGCTGGCCCATGTTGTCTCCAATGCTTCCCACAGTTTGTGTCACGTCTGCTCCCGCTCTCCCCCCCTGGCGCTTGAAGGCGCCAGGTTGCCTGCATCATGCACTCCTGCCATCCATCATGCACTCCTGCCATCCATCCTGCCATCCATCATGCACTCCTGCCTTCCCTCATCACGCGCATCAGCGTTACTGGACTCACCTGGAGTCACTTATCACCTGTTCATTTCCTCCCCTATATCTGTCAGTCCCCAGCTCTGTTCTCCTGGAGTCACTTATCACCTGTTCATTTCCTCCCCTATATCTGTCAGTCCCCAGCTCTGTTCTCCTGGAGTCACTTATCACCTGTTCATTTCCTCCCCTATATCTGTCAGTCACCAGCTCTGTTCTCCTGGAGTCACTTATCACCTGTTCATTTCCTCCCCTATATCTGTCAGTCCCCAGCTCTGTTCTCCTGGAGTCACTTATCACCTGTTCATTTCCTCCCCTATATCTGTCAGTCCCCAGCTCTATTCTCCTGGAGTCACTTATCACCTGATCATTTCCTCCCCTATATCTGTCAGTCCCCAGCTCTGTTCTCCTGGAGTCACTTATCACCTGATCATTTCCTCCCCTATATCTGTCAGTCCCCAGCTCTGTTCTCCTGGAGTCACTTATCACCTGATCATTTCCTCCCCTATATCTGTCAGTCCCCAGCTCTGTTCTCCTGGAGTCACTTATCACCTGATCATTTCCTCCCCTATATCTGTCAGTCCCCAGCTCTGTTCTCCTGGAGTCACTTATCACCTGATCATTTCCTCCCCTATATCTGTCAGTCCCCAGCTCTGTTCTCCTGGAGTCACTTATCACCTGATCATTTCCTCCCCTATATATGTCAGTCCCCAGCTCTGTTCTCCTGGAGTCACTTATCACCTGTTCATTTCCTCCCCTATATCTGTCAGTCCCCAGCTCTGTTCTCCTGGAGTCACTTATCACCTGATCATTTCCTCCCCTATATCTGTCAGTCCCCAGCTCTGTTCTCCTGGAGTCACTTATCACCTGATCATTTCCTCCCCTATATCTGTCAGTCCCCAGCTCTGTTCTTCTGAAGTCACTTATCACCTGATCATTTCCTCCCCTATATCTGTCAGTCCCCAGCTCTGTTCTCCGCTGCTGCATTGTTTTTGTCTTTAGTATTAGTTTGCTGAAGCTGTTCCTGTCTCGTTCCATGTCCGTTATTTATTAAATGTTTTACTCCCCGTACCTGCTTCGTCTCTCCAGCGTCATCACATATGACAAGTTGTATAAAGTTGGCTGGACGTCCTTTGGGTGGTGGACCATTCTTGATACACACGGGAAACTATTGACCGTGAAAATCCCAGCAGCGTTGCAGTTCTACCATACCCCGTTCAAAGGCACTTAAAACTTTTTTCTTCTCATTCACCCACCGAATGGCACACATACACAATCCATGTCTCAATTGTCTCGAGCCTTAAAAATCCTTCTTTAACCTGCCTCATCCCCTTCATCTACACTGATTGAAGCGGATTTAACAAGTGACATCAATAAGTGATCATAGCTTTCACCTGGATTCACCTAGTCAGTGTATGTCATGGAAAGAGCAAGTGTTCTTAATGTTTCGTACACTCAGTGTATATAAAACACAGGGCCTTGAAGAAAGATCGGCGACGGGAGGGGATTATTGGCATTGCATTCTGTATCACTTTTAGAAAGGGTTGAAAATAGTTAGAACATTTTCAAAGTCCATATTTCAAACCAGACTGTTGTTCCTACTGTCTTTCACTCTGTGGAGCTTTTCCTGCGTTGGTTAGCATGGAGTGTTTTTTCAATGCAGTAGATAGTGGTGTAGGACTTACATCTCACAGATCATGTCTGCAGGCCCCTGAACCTGGCCGACCACAGTGCCCTTGTTGGTGTTCTTTACCCAGCCACACAGACCCAGTCTCAGACCCTCCTTTTCTGTGTACTGTAGAGAAGATGAGAGAGAGAGAGCAATGAAGATGATTCATACAGTCATGAGTGATATCACTAGGCACTATACTGTTGGTTGGCATCTCCTCTGTGAAAGTGCGAGGGGTGGGCACTTAATATAGCAGAGTAGAATTTTTATTATTTTCATTTGACTGAAATTCAGCTATAGGGTCTTGTGGGAGAAACGTACCATTCTGAAACAGACCCCTACAAGAAACAGAGAAAACGTGATTACTGACAAATATAATAGGCTATGTCACTTATTAGCTTATACAGTTGACTGAGTCTTCACTTATGATGATAGGTTCCATACTGACTGTACTAAGAGTTCTGTGGGTGTAAACGAATAACTAACTGCAGGATTGTAAACAGAATGTGGGTGTAACAATGCAGTAGCAAGCTCTTAGGTTGTTAGAACCTGTAGGCTATGCGGCATTGAAGGCAAGTGTAAATCAGAGACTTTTAACAAGCAAGTGTTACTTTGCTTATTTAGTGAAATGCAGTACGCTTATAAAAACACAGAGCAATGGACACTTGCAAGAACCTAAATTAAGAAACCCAGATCATTTTACAGTATGGCCACTCACGACGGGAATACTGTGCAATTAATAATTACAAGCAACTTGAAGACACCAACCTTGGACATGGCCAAAAATCTCAAAATCTACAGAACACAATTTTGCACCAGCTGCGTCATTGGACATGGTGAATTCAACAGTTGTCCAGAATAATGTCGGGAGGAACTGTCAAAAGAAAAGCTTGCGCCACTTTGTCCACTAGATGGCAGAAAAAACATCCTTTCTCATTTGGCCCACAGCTCTACTGCTGTTTTTAGACATATTTCCTAAAACACTCATATCTTGTATAGCCATGGTAAGTGCCAGCCATTGGGGGGGGGGGGGGGGGGGGGGTAAGCACACAAGCAAAACAACGTAAAGTGTCAAAGTCTGTATTAGTGAGGGTGTTCATGTTGAAAAAGAGCATTTGGGTGAATGTTCAGCAAATAACTGTCTGGATGGAAACAAGAGTTGATTTGATAGATCCCCCAGGGTCTGAAATGAAATACAAACAAACATAACCTACTTAACCTGTAAAATACAGTGCAGAGCGGATATATACCCAACACACACAAACAAATACACGTGTAAATCAGATGAACGCACACACACATACACACAGCAAGCACAGAGATACTGATATACATCAGAACAGCACAGCAGTGAAACTCATATTATATTCAGAAAACATCTGAAAAGAATGCTTAATCACAAAATAGCTTGCTTGTATAGGCTTATTAGATAAATGACCCATGCAATCTTGGTAGCTAACCACCACAACCCTGCAGCTGTTTGATAACTTTTAGCTTCATCTATACCTGCAGCTGTCTATCGCTTGTCTCAGGCTGATATACCGGCTAACATGAAGCTACCTATCTGAGCTACCAGTAACTAGAATACAGTGTTAACCTGGGGCTAAATGATAACTAGGGCTCTCTGCCAACCTGGGGCCCTTTAGCTATGACCTGCTGACTCAGAAACATGAGGTGAACTGGACTCCTGATTGCACTTTGCCTGCAGCATCAACCTCTCACTGACTTTGAAGGCAAAAGTATAAATAGCACAAATGTGCCATTTCTTAACCCATGGAATGAATTTCCACTCCAGATCCCAGAAAATAAATCCTTCCACCCAACATTGACTCATAACCCAAGCAATACTTATTTACATATCCAAGGGAATACAGTTACTTTAAAATATATTCATATTTACTACCACTTTCAAATTAAAATACAGTTCTTATACAACATATCCAGTAGAAAAACATGAATTTGCATAAATATTACCCCATTATATTCTAAACATGAACTGATACTTTCCGGTTTAGAAAAGTTAACTTTTATGCTCAAGCCCAGAACATCCATGTGCTTCCTCCTACAGCAAATACCATCCATAGGTTCACAGTGGGTGTAATAATGCAGCCACAGGGCCTCCCGGGTGGCCCAGTGGTTAAGGGCGCTGTACTGCAGCGCCAGCTGTGCCATCAGAGTCCCTGGGTTCGCGCCCAGGCTCTGTCGTAACCGGCCGCGACCGGGAGGTCCGTGGGGCGATGCACAATTGGCCTAGCATGGTTAGGGAGGGCTTGGTCGGTAGGGATGTCCTTGTCTCATTGCGCACCAGCGACTCCTGTGGCGGGCCGGGTGCAGTGAGCGCTAACCAAGGTTGCCAGGTACACGGTGTTTCCTCCGGCACATTGGTGCAGCTGGCTTCCGGGTTGGATGTGCGCTGTGTTAAGAAGCAGTACGGCTGGGTGAGTTGTGTATCGGAGGACGCATGACTTTCAACCTTCGTTTCTCCCGAGCCCGTACGGGAGTTGTAGAGATGAGACAAGATAGTAGCTACTACAACAATTGGATACCACGGAATTGGGGAGAAAAAAGGGGTAAAAATTCTAAAAATAAATAAATAAATAATAATAATAATGCAGCAACAAGCTCTTAGGTTGTTAGAATCATTATGCTATGTGTCCGTCCCTGTCCATACATCCAGCTGGGTTCTCAGTACATCGCGCAGACAGGAATAAAGAACTCTCCGGGAAGAAGCAAGGCGTTGGTGTATGTTTCATGAGTAACTACTCATGGTGTGATTGTGATAACGTAGAGGAACTCAAGTCCTTTTGTTCACCCGACCGAGAATATCTCACAATCAAATGTCAACCTTATTACCTCCCAAGAGAATTCTCTTCAGTTATAGTCACAGCTGTGTATATTCCCCCTCAAGCATATACCACGGCGGCACTCAATGAACTACACTGGACTTTGTGCAAAGTGGAAACCACATTTCTTGAGTGTTACGTTCCTCAGTTTCTGTGTTGTGGTTTTGTTTATATGTGTGTGTTTCAGGATGGCGGTCTGAAATTCCCCCAAGCAGCTGATTGGTCGGTCCCATTGCTAATTGGAGCTGACCCCGCCCCCTCGTCAGGATACAGCTGTATCCCATTACAGACTCCTTCTCCAGCTATATAAGCCAGTGTTCTGTTGCTCAGAAGGGAGATGATTAGTATGTCCTGTGTTGGTTGTTGCTGAGAGAGAGTGTATGGTTATGTCCTGTATTCTGTGTTTGTTGCTCAGAGAGAGCTTCTTTAGTGTCCTGAGTTAGTTGTTTCACAGAGTTTTATTTGTGAAGTATATTGTAGCGGTCCTGCGGAGGTATGTTTATGTCCAAAGGTCTGTTTTGATTGTTGAACTTGTTTGTATTATTCTACACAAGCATTTCGCTACACCCGCAATACCATCTGATAAATATGTGTATGTGACCAATAAAATGTGATTTGATTTGAAGGCAAGTGTAAATCATAGACTCTTAGCAAGCAAGTGTTACTTTGCTTATTTAGTCAAGTGCACTACGCTTATAAAAACACAGAGCAATGGACACTTGCAAGCACCTAAATTAAGAAACACAGATCATTTAACAGTATGGTCACTCACGACGGGAATACTGTGCAATTAATAATTACAAGCAACTTGAAGACACCAACAGCTGTCCAGAATAATGTCGGGAGGAACTGGCAACAGAAAAGCTTGAGCCACTTTGTCCACTAGATGGCAGACAAACCATCCTGTCTCATTTGACCCACACACAGCTCTACTGCTGTTTTTAGACATATTTCCTAAAACACTCATATCTTGGATAACCATGGTAAATGCCAACCATTGGAAGAAGAAAAAAGCACCCGAGCAAAACACAGTCAATTGTCTGTATTAGTGAGGAAGAAAAATAACATTTAGGTGAAGGTTCAGCAAATGTCTGGCTCTATCTGATGGAAACGAGATGATTTGATAGACCCCCCCCCCCCAGGGTCTGAAATTACATACAAAAAGCATAACCTACTTAACCTGTAAAATACAGTGCAGAGCGGCTATATACCCAACACACACAAACAAATACAAACATGTGTAAATCAGATGCACACACACAACAAACACAAAGATAGATACTATTACACATCAGAACAGCACAGCAGTAAAACTCATGTTCTTTTCAGAAAACATTTGAAAAGAATGCTTAGTCACAAAATAGCTTGTTTGTAGAGGCTTATTAGATAAATGACCCATGCAATCTTGGTAGCTAACCACCACAACCCTGCAGCTGTTTGATAACTTTAAGCTTTATACAGACCTACAGCAGTTTAGCACTTGTCTGATATTGATATAACGGATAACATGAGGATACCCATCTGAGCTATTGGTAACTAAAATACAGTATTAACCTGGGGCTAAATGATAACTACTGCTCTCTGCCAACTTGGGGCTCCTTAGCTACAGTGCATTCAGAAAGTATTCAGACACCTTGACTTTTTCCTCTTTTTGTTACATTACAGCCTATAATTTTTTTCCCTCCATCAATCTACCCACAATATCCCATAATGACAAAGTAAAAACATGTATTAAAATAAAAAACTGAAATATCATATTGACATAAATATTCTGACCCTTTACCTTACTTTGTTGAGCACCTTTGTCAGCGATTACGTTGCTGCACAGCGTTGCTGCACAGCCATTTTCAGGTCTCTCCAGAGATGTTAGATCGGGTTCAAGTCCGGGCTCTGGCTGGGCTACACAAGGACATTCAGAGACTTGTCTTGAAGTCACTCCTGCGTCGTCTTGGCTGTGTGCTTAGGGTCGTTGTCCTGTTGGAAGGTGAACCGAGGTCCTGAGCGCTTTGGGGCAGCTTTTCATCAAGGATCTCTCTATACTTTGCTCCATTCATATTTTCCTCAATCTTGACTAGTCTCCCAGTCCCTGTTCCTGAAAAACATCCCAACAGCATGATGCTCTCACCACCATTCTTCACAGTAGGGATTGTTCCAGGTTTCCTCCAGACGTGAATCTTGGCATTCAGGCCAAATAGTTAAATCTTAGTTTCATCACACCAGAGAATCTTGTTTCCCATGGTCTGATAGTCCTTCAGGTGCCTATTGGCAAACTCAATGCGGGCTGTCATGTGCCTTTTACTGAGGATTGGCTTCTGTCTGACCACTCTACCATAAAGGCCTCAATGGTGGAGTGTTGCAGAGATGGTTTTCCTTCTGGAAGGTTTTCCCATCTCCACAGAGGAACTCTGGAGCTCTGTCAGAGTGACCATTGGGTTCTTGGTCACATCCCTGACCAAGCCCCTTCCCCCGATTGTTCAGTTTAGCCGGGGGCCAGCTCTAGAAAGAGTCTTGGTGGTTCCAAACTTCTTCCATTTAAAAATGATGTTGGCTACTGTGTTCTTGGGACCTTCAACGGAATTGTCCGTAGAGCTCCGAGAGGATTCTGCAGAGGCACAGGTCTGGGTAAGGGTACCAAAATTGTTTGGTACCCTTACCCAGATTTGTGCCACTACAGAATCGTCTCGGAGCTCTACGGACAATTCCTTCGACCTCATGGCTTGGTTCTTGCTCTGACATGCACTGCCAACTTTGGGACCTTACATAGACAGGTGTGTGCCTTTCCAAATCATGTCCAATCAATTTAATTTATCACAGGTGGACTCCAATTAAGTTGTATAAACATCTCAAGGGGGATCAATAGAAACAGGATGCACCTGAGCTCAAATTCGAGTCTCTTAGCAAAGGGTCTGAATATTTATGTTAATAATGTATTTACATAAATGTAAATAAGGTATGTTTTTGCTTTGTCATTATGGGGTATTGTGTGTAGATTGATGAGAAGAAAAACACATTTTAGAATAAGGCTGTAATGTAACAAAATGTGGAAAAAGTGAAGGGGTCTGGATACTTTCCGAATGCACTATGACCTGCAGCTACCTGCTGACTCAGAAACATGAGCTGAGCTGAACTGGACTCCTGACTGATCTTTGCCTGCAGTATCAACCTCATGCTGACTTGGAGGGCAAAAGTATAAATAGCACAAATGTGCCATTCCTAACCCTTGTAATTCATTTCCAATCCAGATCCCAGAAAATAAATCCTCCCACCCACATTGACTCACATTTCCAAACCCAGTCAATACTCATGTTACATATCCAAGGGAATATATTTCCATTCAAATACAGTATATTCATATTTACTACTACCTTCAAATTTAAATAAAAGCTCATACACTGTACAACATTTCCAGTACAAAAAAAATTAATTGCATAAGTATTGCCCCGTTATTTTCTAAACTAGAACTGATAGTTTCTGGTTTAGAAAATGTAATCTTTATGCTCAAACCCAGAACAACCCTACAGCAAATACCATCCTTAGGTTCACAGTCCACAATGATCTATTTTATTCAGTACTGCATTTGCCAACGGCTACAGTAGCCTGCTTAGGTCATTTGCTCTTATTCTGTGTTAATGTGTTTACATTTCTCCCATCACTTTGAATCAGATGGGCATTGTGCCCAACATGTGCTGGACAAAAATTTGAACAGGTTATCTGATTTGATAAAGCTTTCTAATTAAATCACGTTATGTTTCCACAATCATTAATGCATCATTGGGATATGGTACCACATTACTGACTGATCCAGGTTCTGCCTGGCTAATTGCCACAGTGCTGGGGGGGGGGGGGGGGTGAATTCCAAGGGTTAGTAACGGCATATTTGTGCTATTTATACTTTTTCCCTCAAAGTCAGTGAGAGGTTGATGCTGCAGGCAAAGATCAGTCAGGAGTCCAGTTCAGCTCATGTTTCTGAGTCAGCAGGTCATAGCTAAGGGGCCCCAGGTTGGCAAAGAGCCCTAGTTATCATTTAGCCCAAGGTGTATTGTAGTTACCGATAGCTCAGCTAGGTAGCCTCGTGTTAGCAGGTATATCAGGTCGTCTCAGACAAGTACTAGACATCTGCAGGTCTGTATGAAGCTTAAAGTTAGCATACAGCTGCAGGGTTGTGGTGGTTAGCTACCAAGATTGCATCTGACATTCATCTAATTAGCCTCTACAAACGAACTATTTTGTGACTAAGGCCAGAGCACAATTACCATAAGCACAAAATGAAAGAGGCTGGAATACAAACAAACACACATACACACAGATAGACAGAGGCGCGTGTGCAGACACATACCACTGGACAGGCAGGCGGGCACCAACACACAGGCAAACAAACACAGCATCCTACCACCCACAGATAAAGAGAGAATGAGACAGACGAGCCGCAGAACTGACAGCTGAGGATCGTCACATGAAACAACGATGATCGCTCCTATCGAAATATTTACTCTACTGTTCCATAACAACCCCCCCCTCATCACATTGCAGGCGACAGGGAACAATTTTACAGTCTTGCTAAATTATTGGAGAGTGGTGATATAATCGAATTTCAGTGTGTGTTCACTGTGTTCACACATGGATGACTCTTCTGTTTGGAATGCAGGGTTTTCTGTGAGCTGGGTTTTTAGGTCGCTGTGTTCTTTGCAGCGTCTGTGAAAGATGTCGAGTGCTATTCTGCGCCTCGCTGTGGACTGGGGTGATCCCTGAGGCCTTGTCAGGCACGGGGGCAGAGAGCTGAGCTGAAAGGCAAAGCTACGCCATGTCTGCTGTGTAACATGTCGGCTCCTTTTAGTAATATCATCCAACAGAATGCATCCGTGGCCAGAGTCCATCTCCCCTCCCTGTGCATCCACACACGCACACACGGAACATACAAACACACACAAATACACACACACAAACCAAAAATTCACACTGACACCGGCGCATGCACACACATCAATGACTTTACATAACAAAGGATAAGGAAATAGAGCTCCATTAAATACATTGTATGCAGTTGGCCCTGGTCGGCCTGTTCCCTGATGTGTCTGATGATCAGTGTGGGGTTGAGGCTGGTTAGGGAGGAAGTGTGTGGCCAACCAAAGCAGCCAAATTGACCTTTGTAAAGGACACGGGAACACTAGGCGCTAGTGTACACAAACCCAAGGGGGAGGAGAGAATTAGGGCACATCCATGAACAGCAATGGACTTGTCAAAAGACACCTGCAGCAGTTCAAAGACTTTCAATGGTACTGACTGTTCAGCCTAGGACATTATGCTACGTTAGGTCACAGTAAAAAAATGCTGTCGCTGGGTTTGTGGTGGATATAATTGTGGGTGGATTGTGTATAGGCTAAATTTACAAAAGCAGTAAAAAATGTTTTTTTTAAACATAACCACTTCCATCTTGTCAACAAACGTACATATCGCATATTATTCAAAACCAGAATCTGTATTTAACAACTGTCAATACTTTCAGGTGTTTCCATTAACCATTTTATGACTGAAATCATACTGATTGATTGCATTGCACTGCATTGTCCTCTTGAATAATGCAAGAACATTTATGTTTCCCAATTATGAAATATACAGTACCAGTCAAAAGTTTGGACACAAACTTTATTTAGACTATTTTCTACATTGTAGAATAATAGCGAATACATCAACACTCTGAAATAACACATATGGAATCATGTAGTAACCAAAAAAGTATTAAACAAATCAAAATATATTTTATATTTGAGATTCTTCAAAGTAGCCACCCTTTGCCTTGATGACAGCTTTGCACACTCTTGGCATTCTCTCAACCAGCTTCATGAGGTAGTCACCTGGAATCCATTTCAATTAACATGTGTGCCTTGATTGTGGACTTCAGGAAACAGCAGAGGGAACACCCCCCTATCCACATCGATGGAACAGTAGTGGAGAGGGTAGCAAGTTTTAAGTTCCTCGGCATACACATCACAGACAAACTGAATTGGTCCACTCACACAGACAGCATCGTGAAGAAGGCGCAGCAGCGCCTCTTCAACCTCAGGAGGCTGAAGAAATTCGGCTTGTCACCAAAAGCACTCACAAACTTCTACAGATGCACAATCGAGAGCATCCTGGCGGGCTGTATCACCGCCTGGTACGGCAACTGCTCCGCCCTCAACCGTAAGGCTCTCCAGAGGGTAGTGAGGTCTGCACAACGCATCACTGGGGGCAAACTACCTGCCCTCCAGGACACCTACACCACCCGATGTTACAGGAAGGCCATAAAGATCATCAAGGACATCAACCACCCGAGCCACTGCCTGTTCACCCCGCTATCATCCAGAAGGCGAGGTCAGTACAGGTGCATCAAAGCTGGGACCGAGAGACTGAAAAACAGCTTCTATCTCAAGGCAATCAGACTGTTAAACAGCCACCACTAACATTGAGTGGCTGCTGCCAACACACTGACACTGACTCAACTCCAGCCACTTTAATAATGGGAATTGATGGGAAATGATGTAAATATATCACTAGCCACTTTAAACAATGCTACCTTATATAATGTTACTTACCCTACATTATTCATCTCATATGCATACGTATATACTGTACTCTATATCATCGACTGCATCCTTATGTAATACATGTATCACTAGCCACTTTAACTATGCCACTTTGTTTACATACTCATCTCATATGTATATACTGTACTCGATACCATCTACTGTATCTTGCCTATGCTGCTCTGTACCATCACTCATTCATATATCCTTATGTACATATTCTTTATCCCCTTACACTGTGTATAAGACAGTAGTTTTGGAATTGTTAGTTAGATTACTTGTTGGTTATTACTGCATTGTCGGAACTAGAAGCACAAGCATTTCGCTACACTCGCATTAACATCTGCTAACCATGTGTATGTGACAAATAAAATTTGATTGGATTTGTTAAAGTTAATATGTGGAATTTATTTCCTTCTTAAAGCATTTGAGACAATCAGTTGTGTTGTGACAAGGTAGGGGTGATATAGAGAAGATAGCTCTATT
Source organism: Oncorhynchus nerka (assembly GCF_034236695.1). NCBI lineage: Eukaryota > Metazoa > Chordata > Actinopteri > Salmoniformes > Salmonidae > Oncorhynchus > Oncorhynchus nerka. The sequence goes on along the minus strand of NC_088423.1, from coordinate 32,411,182 downwards.
TGGTAAAAGACCAAGTCCATATTAAGGCAAGAACAGCTCAAATAAGCAAAGAGAAACAACAGTCTATCATTACTTTCAGACATGAAGATCAGTAAATCTGGGAAATGTCAAAAACTTTTGAAGTTTCTTCAAGTGCAGTTGCAAAAACAATCAAGCGCTATGATGAAACTTGCTCTCGTGAGGACTACAACAGGAAAGGAAGACCCATAGTTAACTCTACTGCAGAGGATACGTTCATTAGAGTTACCAGCCTCAGAAATTGCAGCTCAAATAAATGCTTCACAGAGTTCTAGTAATCTCAATATCAACTGTTCAGAGGACACTGCATGAATCAGGCCTTTTTGGTTGAATTTCTGCAAAGAAACCACTACTAAAGGACACAAATAAGAAGAAGAGACTCGCTTGGGCGAATCAACACAAGCAATGGACATTAGACTGGTGGAGTCCAAATTTGAGATTTTTTGTTCCAAACTCTGTGTCTTTGTGAGACGCAGAGTAGGTGAATAGATGATCTCCACATGTGTGGTTCCCACCATGAAGCATGGAGGAAGAGGTGTGTGGGTGTGGGGGTGCTTTGCTGGTGACACTGTCTGTGATTTATTTAGAATTCAAGGCACACTTAACCAGCATGGCTACCACAACATTCTGCAGCGATACACCATCCCATCTGGTCTGCACTTAGTGGGATCATCATTTGTTTTTCAACATGACAATGACGTACCACACCTCTAGGCTGTGTAAGAGCTACTTTACTAAGAAGGAGAGTGATGGAGTGTTGCATCAGATGACCTGGCCTCCACAATCATGCTACCTCAACCCAAGTGAGATGGTTTGGGATGAGTTGGACCGCAGAGTAAAGGAAAATCAGCCAACAAGTGCTCAGCATATGTGGGAACTGCTTCAAGACTGCTGGAAAAGCATTCCAGGTGAAGCTGGTTGATAGAATTCCAAGAATGTGCAAAGCTGTCATCAAGGCGTCAAGGTGGCTACTTAGAAGAATCTCAAAAATAAAGTACATTTTGATTGGTTGGTTACTACATGCTTCCATATGTGTTTTGATGTCTTCAATATTATTCTACAATGTAGAAAATAGTCAAAATAAAGAAAAACCCTTGAATGAGCCGGTGTGTCTAAACTTTTGACTGGTACTGTAAATTGTGCAATAACATGTTATGGTAGATTTTGTCATAGACTGTATGTTTGGAGTACCAGTAAAAAGCCACAATGCTTCAAACACACACATACATGGGAAAGTAGTCTATCCATGTTTTGATCCTCTGCAATGATATAAAGCTAAACTGATGTAATGTGGTGTAATAGTCCTCCACTAAGGTATCACATAAAACCCCAAAGAGTATAACCCATAAACTGTATTCCATTGAGTCCAAACATTTTATGGATTATTTCTATATTGAGGATTGTTTGTATTTCCTCACTGTCAGATACATTGAACACATACAGTAACGCAGGATTTACTATGTACAGTAGTTGCTGAAGTGCTCTGAGAATAATGCTTCTGAACTTTGCCTCTGTCTATGTTGCTTAAGCTGCGTTTAGACAGGCCAATCGCATCAGATCTTTTCACATCAGATCTTTTTCAGAGTTGATGTGATTGGTCAAATGATGAATTAGTGCATAACAGAATTGGGCTGCCTGTCTAAACAGCCTTAGTATGGATTCTGTTTTAAAGCAGTGAATAACTCATGTGAATGGAGCAGCGTTGGAGTACACTCCATCTCTTATCTTCAGTCTTGTTTGCCTTGACTAATGTAGAAAGAGACACAGTTCAGTTGGATCCAAGGATTCTGAGAAAAACACCTGTGATTGTAATTGAGTGGACTATCCTCCTTCAATAAACAATACATTAATTAAATTAAATCCAATACAGTAATTATGTAAATTAGCTATAGGCTTAGTAGTTGGCTTAGTTGCATGATTCATCATAGCCATTTTTTCTATGTAATACAGTGCGTACGGTCTTTAATGAAGACTTGTATGCACCCATTGGCATTGACTTACAGCAGGGAGGACAATTGACTTGGAAGCGGCCCCTGCTCCCATAGCCCCCAGGCTACATCAGGGTATATGGCTGGCTTCAGAGGCGCTTTCCCCAGCCACACCAGTCCCAGCTAAATGTGTCTGCATAATCAATATGACAAGAGGAACATTTTGTCTGGTAATACAGCTAAGCTAACTCTCCATCAACAAACAGAACAGGAACAATTAGATAAGCTGGACTTCAATGTAAACATGCTGCAATTGGGTTAAAAGAGGTCATTTGTGAAGTCATTGTTAAATATTCCTTCATAATCATTTTTATGAATACAAATGTGATTAATAAACAATTCGTAATTAAGTATTTAATCATTTGTAAACATTTACAGCTATAAGCATTACAACTTATAAGCATTTATCTATCACGTAATAATTCATAAAGCATTTACAAATATGTATAATGAGTTATGCATAAACATTAAAACTATCAGAGTGACTCGTATCAGTAATTACTTCCAAGAACGATCTCCTGAACATACCTTAAATAGGGCAGTTAGCCAGGAACGTAATATGAACCTTTATGAAGCCTCTGAACTTCAGAAAACTGACCTATTAACCTCTAACCCAGGATGGAGAACCTGCTAATCACCAACATCAACACAATCACAAATATTAGTTCTAAACAGACCACAACAAATGGAGTAAAACTTTAGCTGTTTCCTCAAAACTTAAAAAAAAAACATTGATTTACTGTAATAAGCTAGAGCAACACTGTGATACCCCTGGAACCAACCTCAATAAGAGGTAATTAATCAATAGCTTCCCCGACCTAAAATGACCTAGCCTCATGTTCTATTAGAGGCATTCCAGACAATGAACCTAAGCTTGAAACCTTGTTACTGCTGAGATACACTTCTACATTATCTGATTACCAATATAAACTCCCACAACATCTTCTATCAGTGTGTGTGTGTGTGTGTGTGTGTGTGTGCGCACGACTATGCGTTGGGTGTTGCTGTGAATTCTGTGCACACACTCACACACAAAACCCATTCATGTGAGCAAGTGTGACAACACAGACCAGATTTAGAGCAGGAGAAAGCCCACAATGGGATGTTCTGTGTACGGTAGCTATAACTTCCCTGTGGGAACATCCTGGTTTGTTGCATTGTGTCTCTTCCAGCCCTGATGGAGCTAAAGTAATCAGGCACGCTGTGTGGGGGCGTTACCATCGTAGCCCTGGAAAAGGCTCCTTACCTCGGCTCTATAAATAGCAGTAAACTTGGAATGACCCCGAAACTGCTGGCGATTCAACCTGATTTAATTTGGCGTTGGTGTGTTAGGTTAGGCTTTAAGAGTATTTAATGGTAGATCCTCCAAGAATCCCTAGGGGGTGCTCTGGCACACAGATGTCCTGTTTGATGGGCTAGACTAATGTTTTGATAGAGAGTCTTTTTCTTTAATGTCCATCAAGACTATCCTTGCCATCTAGTAAAGCTGTGTTTGAACTTGTGTTTGAACTTTTCCGACTGACAATGCCAGAATTTGTTTCTATGTAGTGAATGTGGCATTATGATAGGACATTCTCATATTCAATTTAAAAGGTTGACGGGTCACAGGTTTGTGAAGCCACTTGAAAAGTTAGAGAATGCAATGTTTTTAAAATTCACTCAAAACAATCAAATCTAAAAGACCTGTAAAACTCTGCTACCACCCCAATTTTTTACACAAAAGGACAGAACTCCCAGGATGTGTAAAGGGGACATTGACTCCAATAAATGAAATAGCACAAATTAGTATAAAACACTAAGTGTGAAGAAAATAAACTCTCTGACCGGACTCTCATATATGACTTTATTCCAAAGTCCTCACTCTCCATCTCTTGTGAACACATGATTTCAAGTGGATGAGAGGAGTGTCAGCCAAGTTCATGTTTAGTGACACCAAAAAATATTCATCTCGCACTTAAAACTTGCTCTTAAATAGTACTGTGGCAATACTGCTTTAATCTGTGCAGCTGTGGAATAATTCATTGCTGGGGGAAATGGAAATGATTTCTTGACTTTATCCAACATTTGTCAACTGACAGTCTGTGGTAACACACTGATGCCAGGTGTAGTAGTAGAGATATTACAGTGAAATATTTAGGTGTTTCCCTACAGAACAATGGTAATGTAGTGACTTGACTGAGGTTAATGTCAAACTCTTTTTCTAAAATAGACGTATCTCTATATAATACCAGTGTGATTATACACTGAACCAAAATATAAACACAACATGTAAAGTGTTGGTCCCATGTTTCATGAGCTGAAATATAAGATCCCGGAAATATCCCATACGCTTAAAAAAGCTTATTTCTCTGACATTTTGTGCACACGTGTTTACGTCCCTGTTAGAGAGCATTTCCTCTTTGCCAAGATAATCCATCCACCTGACAGGTGTGGCATATTAAACAGCATGATCATTACACAGGTGCACCTTGTGCTGGGGGCAATAAAAGGCCACTTTAAAATGTGTAGTTTGGTCACACAACAGATGTCTCAAGTTTTGAGGGAGTGTGCAACTGGCATGCTGACTGCAGGAATGTCCACCAGAGCTGTTGCCAGAGAACTGAGTGTTAATTTCTGTACCATAAGCTGCCTCCTCCAACGTCATTAGGCAGTACGTCAAACCTACCACACAACCACAGACCACGTGAAACCACTCCAGCCCAGGACCTCCACATCCGGCTAATTCACCTGGGGAATTGCGTACCAGATCCTCTATGAAAACAAAGTAGCCTGTTGCTGGCCCAGATTCACACACCAAGGCAAAAAAGGCTGATCAAAGCAGAATGAAGTCAGGATTTTCATCGAATAGCAATAGAGAGTGGGCATTCATGTAACCACGCCAGCCCAGGACCTCCACATCCAGCTTCTTCACATGCTCACCTTCGATGGCCACTGACACGCTGGAGAAGTGTGCTCTTCAAGGATGAATCACAGTTTCAACTGTATCGGGCAGATGACAGAGAGTGTGTATGGCGTCGTGTAGGCGAGCAGTTTGCTGATGTCATTGTTGTCAGAGTACCCACATGGTGGCGGTGGAATTATGGTATGGGCACGCATAAGCTACGGACAACAAACACAATTGCAAGATTCTGAGGCCGATTGCTTCAAAAACTGTACCTCAATTTTATTTTTTAACTAGGCAAGTCAGTTAAAAACAAATTATAATTTACAATAACAGCCTAGGAACAATGGGTTAACTGTCTTGTTCAGGGGCAGAATGACAGATTTTTACCTTGTCAGCTCAGGGATTCAATCTAGCAACCTTTCGGTTACTTGCCCAACACTCTAACCACTAGGCTACCTGCCGCCCCAATGACCAACATGCAGTGAATACTTAGGTATTATTACCTTCAGCATTTCTGTTAGATAACAGTCATTTAGACTGAGTATGTAGAGCCTTATAACACCTGCTGCTGTTTGACAGGCCTTAACAAAGGGGGCAATATCGGCTTCTCATCATTTAAGATTAGATTTGTTGGGGTCTGTGTTTGAGATTTGTTAAATGGAGGATTTTTGTCTCAGCTGTCATACAGTACAAACAATGTCTGCATGAACTAAAAATCAACACATATTACTCCCAATTACAATGTAATCAAAAGCCTTAGGCCTTCCTCAGTGATACAAAATGTACAGAATGATTTCCCATAGTGATAGGTACAATATATTTATAATACAGTATACATGTATTATAGTGTCAATAAAGTAATATAATCTGCACAATGTATCTTTTTAAATAAAAACTAAAATTGAATTGATATCTAAACTTCTAAAATATAGACAGGAAACGTGTTATTTTACCTAACACCCAAACATGTTTACAATCATTTCAGACAACCTCTAGTCCTTGGCCTGTTTTGTTATTCATTCTTACCCCAAAGGCCTACTATTGGAGCCGTGTCACTTACAGTATCAAGGTATTGTTGGACACAATGGAAGCACAGAGACAGTACCCCAGCTAAAAGCATAAAACATTTCAGATGTTTTGTATTGTATTTCTTCACCGGGTTTCAAAGCCCTTGACACTGTAATTGGTAAAGGGTTCATTTACCCCGACACATTATTTCATCATTTAAAATACCTCTTAAAAAATACCTCTGGTGAACCATCAATATGTTGATGATGATCAGGGATCAATCCTAACAGCCAATATTACTTTCAATTCAATGTCATTAAAAGTTGGTACTACATTTGAAAAAAAATCTCCTAACTGAAAATGACATCTCAATGTATCATGATAGTACATATTACTTCTATAATTAGAAGGATGATAATAATCTTGGTTATGAAAACTTTACAATAAGGGCAAAACTTTACTAGTGCAAACAATACTTCAAAAAACTAAAATAAACTACTATTCCAACTGAGCTACTACTACTACAACTACTACTCCAACAACAACACACACACTAATAACAATCATAGAAAATTGCACTATTGTAATGGTAGGCCTATGATAATTATTAAAGAGTTCACAAATATTCAATGAACAAAATTCGGCCTACTAGTAATGATTAGTAATGGCATAGAACCTTACTAGTTTTTGTATACCATCATTAGGTCTACGTTAAGTTAAAAATGTCACTAAAATGTCATGTAATGCATTAATATTCCGAATGGGAGATAACATTTACCTAAATTGTAATGTATATACAAGTACAAATTAACAAACCATAAAAAAGTATAATTGTAACCCTGGTTGTATCGGGATCTTTACGCAGTCGTAAACAAAGTTTCTGAGATCGAAAACAAATTAAGTCTGTTGCTTATTTGTTCAAGTCAAGTCTACATCATAGGCTATTCTATTTTAAGTGGATAGACCAAAACAAACATGTTACTCATGGGGCTACACAGCTCGTTAGTAGCACCAAATGTTATGTTTGTAGTCAATTAGCCTATATTTAGTCACAAAACCGGCCTGCATGCTGCTAAAATAGTGCGCACTCAATGTAGGAACATCCCAGTACACTAGAGGCGCTCAAGTAGTTGTGTTCAGCCTGAGTGGGCTCTGATGTGCATCTGATATGTCCAGTACTCAGAACAATAGTATGATTGGAGCGCATCCACAATGCTCAAGGCAGTATTAAATGCATGGTAGCCTATTCAAACCACCATTGTCCTCAATACAACAAGGCTCACTACGACGAACAATTTGACGCGTACACCACACCACACATAGACAGAAACAGTTACAAGGGCATGCACGTACGCCACACGCCCGCATAGCTTTGTGTTCCAGATATTAGACTATATGAACACGTCATGAGCCATGTATTTTTATTTTACTGGAAATTATCTTAAACGGTAATATTTTCTCTCAGCCTCATGGTAAAATGTGTAGAATAGCAACAAATTACCTCTAAAACGGCTACATTTTCACTCAGCCTCATGGCAAAATGTGTGAAATATCATGAGATAAGTTAGTTATAAAACTGAAAATTTGTATCTTGACCCAGATGGGTTGGTTGTTTAGCAACAAAACGGAGCATGCCCAACTATGGGGCAAAACAGAGGGGGTTGGCATAGATTGTTGACAACATATATTTCTATATTTCGTCTAATGTTGATTACAAAAAATAACATTAATAGCTAACAATTGCACAATGAGCACTTGTCTCTCAAATACATCGTTACAGTTGTTGGTTAGCCAGCTAGCGATTTTTTTTGACATATTAGCATTGACATAAAATATTATTAGCATACTAACGCGTCATAATCCTTTAATTTTATTTTTAGAATGACAGAAAATGAGCTTTTAGAACGGGCCGTAAAACGGCGTTACGCCATTGGGTAAACGGATAAAGCCGTTCAGTTAAATCCTTACGAAAATGTTTTTTCTATAGGCTATATGTGCACTGAAAGTCTATTTCGTGTTTTAACAATATCGAATGGGAAAGAGGGATAAAAATCTGCAAGTTACAGGCTCCTCCCCTCTAGCCTAGTGATAAAACGGAACCTCCTTAATTAGTAATTTCTACATCCCAGTCCCGGCTAACTCTCCATCCTACAAGTTCCTTCATGCATGCAATGCCCTGATCCAATTGCGTCTTACCTTTTCCTTTTTAAACACAAAGCCCAGTCATTTTTTTGTCAGTGTCCGGCATGGAAGATCAGAAAGAGCCGCCGATGGTGCACCGATCTACTTCATTTAGTATCAAGAGTCTGCTGCTTCCCTCAAAATGTGACAAACAGGACTCGGTGCTCCCGGAAAAAAACACGGGTTCTTCCGGGTCTGATTCGGAAAAATCCCTGGATCCTGATATGGAATCTGCACCTTTGGACCGGGAGAAACAAAAGGAGGAAGACGAGGGTACCTTGAGGGCGACAGAGCCTAGCAAAAATGGGAAATATGATAAACCGCCATTCAGCTACAACGCCTTGATTATGATGGCTATCAGACAGAGTGCCGAGAAGAGACTGACTCTAAACGGTATCTATGAGTTTATCATGAAGAACTTCCCATATTACCGAGAGCACAAGCAAGGCTGGCAAAACTCTATCCGACACAACCTGAGCCTCAATAAGTGTTTTGTGAAAGTGCCAAGGCATTACGACGACCCGGGCAAAGGGAACTACTGGATGTTGGACCCTTCGAGCGATGATGTATTTATTGGTGGAACTACGGGGAAACTTCGGAGACGTTCTGCTACCTCCAGGGGCAAATTGGCGATGAAACGTGGAATGCGCTTCTCGCCTCTTGGTTTGGGAATAAACGACAGGGCAAACAACCCTCTGTATTGGCAAATCTCGCCGTTTTTATCATTGCACCATCCCCATTACAATGGATCATCAGCAGGATTTCTGAACCAAGGGCACGCGTATGGGTCCCTACTCCCCGGGGTGGACCAGCTGAGTAATGGGGACCTTACGCGCCATCTAAGTGGATCTGTCGGTGCTCTGGGCTTGTCAAACAGTTACGGCGTAAGCACGTCTAGTCTATTATCCGGACAGAGTGGCTACTTTGTCTCAGGGAGTCAGCACCAGCCGCCGCATCTCCAGCAGAGCGCGCAAGGCTACGGTGTACCCACGAGCTCCCCACAAACACTGCTCTCGGACTCACTTCGAACGTCCCTACAGTCTTTTTCACCGGGAGTTTCTAGCGGGTTTCCAGGAATGTTGTCACATCAAAAGAGGGTCACTCCAAATGCTTTCTTAAATTGATGACACAACTACGACATGGGAAGGACAAATAAAAGCACCATAGAAATGGCAATTATAGGGGTAAACAAACAGTGATCACTAATTAGGTCAGAAACGACAATTCCTGAAAGCAATTATGGCCATAATAGGCTATGTATCCTGAAGTGCAACGATGTATTCTTTTCGCGTTAAAGGGACAAAAGTCGTTACCTGTGGGGTTTAAACTGTAACTAGACTTGCCAAATGTAACTATATTTCGGGCTATTTATATCTTGTACAAAGATTGTAATTCTTTGAATCGTTTATTTTTGTTTGGTAGGCTATTTATTAAACACTCTATTTACATTTTATTGTCAGTGTATTCATCAGTATTGAAGAAAAAACATACAGCATTTTTCATTATTCATATAATAATTAATTTCGAAATATTTGGGGGGGGAAACGCCTTATAAAGATCAGGGTTAATAAGACACGCGGGATATAACAAAAGCCTACAAGTTATGTCTTCTCAGGTTCTCCTTCTATAGACTCCAATCTAGGCTCCTGCTGTATCTGTAATGTATGCAACACATTTTAGAGAGAAGTGGAGTTTTGTGTGTACTCATAAGTTAATTATAGCCTATTTTGTCCTCTGTTTTGTTGATCGAGCCATAATGAGCACATGTAGATTATAAAATATGACAGTGCAGGCCTCCTCTTATAATAGCATGCCCGGTGACTGACCCTTTGTTCGAATTTGTTTCCATCTTTCATATAAAGCACTTGAAGTTTCAGTTTCTCGTTAAAACCAGTTCCTCTTGTCTTGAACCTTGCCATGCTTGATACGGTGTTATAGGCTACTTATTCAGGCCTGCAATACATCCATTTTAATTGTCTGATCATTTAGCTTTATTGGGCTACATCAAGTACACATTTGGCAAACCGACGTAGCCTATAATATCCACACCAATATAGAATTTCACTTCTAAATCAGTGGTTCCCAATGTTTTCTTAGTCACGTCTACCTATTATAATTAAACCCAAATAACGACGTATAAGGCCTACCAGCGTCCTATAGCTATTGCCCTGACAAAATTACAAACATGTCTGCTGACCCTTTGCTATTGCCCATTTTGTGCTACTTTATTCTGTAAATTAGGATTTTACTCAACTGTAAATTAGCATACTTTAGGATTACACCTCACATTCTGAGAAAACTAGTTTGATATAGTCTAGCCTATGACTATTCAAATAAATTCAACAACAAGATCATCAATGATAATCTACTTCCTGAATCTGGATTGCGTAGCACTGGGGTAGGTTTACAGTACCACAGTTTGGCAAACGCTGATCCAAATAAATGACATCCGGAGTTGTTATTGTAATAAGCAGTTAAGCTTTCATTACCCAATAGGCCTATTTACTAGCAAAATAGTAGCCTATTAATACTGGAGAAGAATGCGCTGATTAACACAACAAATAACAATTAGGCTACATTTAACACATTTTGGCCTAACATTTGACAGATTTATTTCCTTTATTGGGAATACTATAGTTTTATTTATTTAACAACGTTATATTTTCGATGTTGACGATTTTTTTTTGTAAATGTTATTTCAAAGTTTTGCACTTTTTGTTGTTAGAATAGGCCTATCTAATGTGAGTATTATCTGTTTTTGTTGCTGTATGAAAAAAATGAACTTGATTAAAGTGTAAGACATTACAAGTTTGCAATAAGTTTGCTATCATGAATGGAAGAAGAACAACACAAACCTAATGTAGACCTACTGTTATACATTCAGACACGCTATAGACAGAGGAAAACTAGACTGAGTGTACAAAACATTAGGAACACCTGCTCTTTCCATGACAGACTGACCAGGTGAATCCAGGTAAAAGCTATGATCCCTTATTGATGTAACTTGTTAAATCCACTTTAGTCAGTGTAGCTGGAGGGGAGGAGACAGGTTAAAGAAGGATTTAAGCCTTGAGGCAATTGAGACGTGTATGTATGCCATTCAGAGGGTGAAGGGGCAAGACAAAGGATTTAAGTGCCTTTGAATGGGAAATAGTATAGCTGCCATGCACACCGGTTTGAATGTGTCAAGAACTGCAACGCTGCTGGGTTTTTCAGGCTCAACAATAATGGTCCACCACCCAAAGGACATCCACCCAAATTGATACAACTATGGGAAGCATTGGAGTCAACATGGGCCAGCATCCCTGTGGAACGCTTTCGACACCTTGTAGACTCCATGCCCCGACGAATTGAGGCTGTTCTAAAGGCAAAAACGGGTGCAATTTAATATTAGGAAGGTGTTCCTAATGTATGTAGCCTTGTTTTATCAACATAAACAAATAAGCACATTTTTATGCTTGCGTGAAAAAAGTGCAAATTCACATAAAATTGGGCGTCTACACTATAACAGCATCCCATATCCTATCCAATAGTCCGATATTGTTGCTGAATCTAACAAGGTGAAGGGCTAAATCTAAATAAATATAATATGTTATGCTTGTCCCAACAACAAAAAATGTGTTTTTCTGTGAAGACAATCAGCCCAAGTAACCAAATGAATTATTTTCAAAATATTGAAATAGGCAGGATAGGGTAATTTGTTCTGGGTGCAATTTACGCTTCAATAATTTATATTTCTGTGGATAAAATATACATAATACAGATAAATAATAAATAGTCTAAACGTGTGTCAATTAAAGTGAAATGTGCAATGTGTGGAAAGTGTTCGATAAGCATGGCATATGATTCAACTGCAGTGAAAGGATCGATGTCCGCATTTCCCATTCATGAACAACAATGACGTGGGGTGACATGGAGTACAGTTCGTGTTTCTGAGAGGCAACGTATACAGCTATTCTTAATGTCAAATCTATATGCTACAATTTATTTAATATCTATGCCTATTCATTTATAATTTTCAAATATTGTATTCACATAAACATACATTTGTTAGAACAAAATCGTACAAAATGGTCATAGCCCAATTCCACCCAAAATACATGTAACATTTTTTTTAATGAAATAATGGACTCAAAAGTAGTCCGAAAGTGTTGGGTTAATATGTGCAGATCACATTTCTTTGAGTGATTGGACCACATTTACACTATTAAAAAAGGGTACCGAGGGGGTTCTTATAGGTTATCCCTATAGGATAACCGTTTTTGGTTCCAGGTAAAAAAAACTTTTTCGTTTCAGGTAGAACTCTTTTGGGTTCCATGTAGAACCCTCTGTGGAAAAGGTTCTGCATGGAACTCAAAAGGGTTCTACCTGGAACCAAAAAGGGTGCTTGCTGTTTTCAACTCTCTAGAGACAGCAGAAGCGGTAGAGATACTCTTAATGATCGGCTATGAAAAGCCAACTGACATTTACTCCTGAGGTGCTGACTTGCTGCACCCTCGACAATTATTTGACCATGCTGGTCATTTATGAACATTTGAACACCTTGACATTGTTCTGTTATAATCTCCACCCGGCACAGCCAGAAGAGGACTGGCCACCCCACATAGCCTGGTTCCTCTCTAGGTTTCTTCCTAGGTTTTGGCCTTTCTGGGGAGTTTTTCCTAGGCACCGTGCTTCTACACCTGCATTGCTTGCTGTTTTTGGGTTTTAGGCTGGGTTTCTGTACAGCACTTTGAGATAACATTTGATTTGATTTGATTCTTCAAAGGGTTATCCTATGTGTACGGCCAAAAAAAACATAGATAGAACCTTTTTTATAAGATGTAGGCCTATTTTTCATACACTATTCAAAACGAACATTCCCGTTCAAACATTCATTTAATTTCTAGGCCTATGTTCCCCCCCCCCCAAAAAAAATAGGCCTAATGGCAAAGGCATAGGCTACACAGGCTCAAGAGTAGCCATGAGCTAAATGTGGGAGGAGGCCTGTTTCGGGGGCTTCGTACTCTAAAGTTTAGAAAGGTTGTTGAAGACAAAAACGTAGAGAAAGTGAAACCATATTAGGAAACAAAATTAAATAAACCCTCAGAATGATGCATTGGAACTTTGATGTGACCAGAACAGCACGACATCACACAAAGGACAGGGTCTATGTCTTATATGCTATAGAAAATGGATAGAAACAATCATATTCTCCCTGTGTTCAGGATGATTTTATATCCATGTCATTGGCACTTTACAAAACATAAACAAATTGGACCGTGAAGCATGCATTGTTCTGGCGGCAAGCAATATGCTACTGATGATGTGGGCATGAATATGTGTGAACCTGTGAATATAACAATTATTTTGAGGATTTATTCACTTAAACCGTATAAATACAAACATGTTTCCCTATTATATGGATAATAGCGCACCACATTGATATAAGTTAGGCTACTGTTTTAGTTCTACAACGCGTGCAAGATTTCTCTACTGCCAGTGTGCATGAAAATGCCTATATCTTGGAGTAATCATCCTTATGTTTGTTGTTCATATAGCACATTAGATCAAACTAATATTGTTGACCACTTTGGTCATGTTCCTCCACAATTTACATGCATTATTGCATTTCTACTAGAGCGTAGGCTAACGAGTTCCGAATGTAACTGTTCCAAGCTCCTATATTCTCGAGAAAGGTCAAACATTTTAGATACGTTCACAAAACACTTTAGATACATTGTTATTATGGATCAGTTTAAATAATTACTCCGTTATTCAATTGTTACAGCCTAAACGTGAGTTCTACTACAGTAGTTAATTAAAGAAGAAAAAAAAAACTGCTTATCAGGAAGATATTCCAGAGTATAGCTTTGCCTTAAACAATTATTTGCCTTAAACAATATCTAGAAACAGTACACAACGTAAAGCCAGATAAAAGCTTTTCAATATAAATAGTTGACTACAAAATGCAAATAGTTTTAAAGTCGAAAAATCATTGCTGTCCCTACTCCCCCGAAGTCCGCACATAGAGGCTTCTGTGGGCCTCACTACAGAGAACAAAAAAAGTAGAAATATAAGCTTCATATTTGGGAATCTCACATTGCCTCTGGGTTAGACATAGCATTGCCTCTGGGTTAGACATAGCATTGCCTCTGGGTTAGACGTTGTAAAACCAATTGTTCTGCAAGGATTTACTGGATTACTTGTCATGTAACATTGGATGAATGAGGGCTCCCGAGTGGCGCAGTGGTCTAAGGCACTGCATCTCAGTGCTAGAGGCGTTACTACAGACACCCAGGTTCGAATCCAGGCTGTAACACGTGATTGGGAGTCCCAAAGGGCGGACGCAGCGTCGTCCGGGTTTGGCTGGTGTAGGCCGTCATTGTAAATAATAAGTAGTTCTTAGCTGACTTGCCTAGTTAAAAAAAAAAAGAGGTCTGTAATATAGACGACACAAACCGTGAGTGTCTTTGGCTCAAAGAAGGAAGGCATTCATTGCAGAAACAACGTGATAGCCGGTTATTATACAGGAAGCATAAGCCTACAATAATTATTGACCTCTTGGATTTTGTCCAAAGTAAGGCTAACGTTATGCAGAAACAGGTATATTGATAAGGCACACTTTCTTTAACCTCAATGTCAACTTGTTTTTACATCACGTTGTTTTTAAGCCGCAGTCTATAGATTATGTATTTTATTTTCAACGCTATCAGATAAAAAATGAGTGCACTAAAATTACAAAAAGTTAACTCGAGTTTCCCTGCTGTCTAACGATAACAATATTTATCTGTAGTTAACTACCATTAATCACAATTTTATAACGAATTCAAATTTGAACCTAATTAAAGATTAAATCAAATTAAATGTTATTTGTCACATGCTTAATAAAAAACAGGTATAGACTAACAGTGAAACGCTTACTTACTTACATGTAAATGTAAAATAATAGAAATAAGATATTTTAATTTAAAATGCCATTAGGTTGTATAATATGTATTTTTATTATCGTGTTAGAAATCACACAAAAAACGATATTCTCAGACAATAACATCTCAGCCAGATCTGATATAAAACTTAATGTAACTATTCGATCTAGCCTTACTTCTCATGCATGTTCAACATGAACTAGTCACAAGCTGCTACAGTAGGCAACTTTTGGATCATTTGTTTAATCTTTTGAACTGAAAACTACCAAAAACAGCTAAATGGAATGGAAGTTCTGTTCTGATGAACGTTAGCTAAAATCTTTGTGTTGATTCTAGAGGGATTCAGCTAAACATTCTCATTTGGTTAGCTAGCTAACGTTAGCATAACTGGCTAGCTACTTCTGTGCAAATTACGTTTTTGCTGTTATATAACCAAACGCCCGTTTATTGTTGGACTTACTGTACGTTTTCCTTCAACTTTGTTGCTCAATGCTTTGCACGTAGTGGATGGTTTCAGTATACTTGGGGTTATTTCTTGCTGTCAAGTGTCAGCCTCCTGCCAGAGGCAACCAGGTTTTTGGATAAAATGTCAAAATACTTGGTAATGTTCATGATGCCATTGATGTTAACAAGGGCCCCGGGACCTGTGGAAGTTGGCATTTCCCCATAACATCAAAGACCACCACCATATTTTACCTTAGGTATGAGGTACTTTTCTGCATATGTTTACGTTTTTCAATGCCAAACCCACCACTGGGGTGTGTGGCCAAAGAGATATTCTCATGTCATCTGACTATAGCACTGCCTGGAGTTTGACAAACACATTGGCACAGGGTCTATGGTGCCTTATTCTAGTCTTTTAATGTTTTAATTAAAGTCTAGCGGTTAGAGTGTTGGGCCAGTAACCGAATGGTCGCTGGTTCGAATACCTGTGCCAACAAGGTCAAAAAATCTGTTGATGTGCCCTTGAGCAAGGCACTTAATCCAGGGGTGCCATACTACTATGGCTGACGCTGTAAAACAATACATTTCACTGCACCTATCTGGTGTATGTGACAATAAAGACATCAATTCTTTTCCTGTGTTTTTAAAATAGTTTCTTTGATTGTGGACAGCAATTTGAATCATTTCTGTAGAATGAACCATATATATAGGGCTGTCATATACAGTATATAGGGGCATACAGTACATGTATATATACACATACAGTACATGTGTGTGATATTCACTTACAGTCCCAATGTATAGTATAATTATTATCATCTAAGCATTTTGTGTGAAATTGGTATAATGGAGACATCATTTCAACTTCAGCGAGATCATGTTAATCCTTTCGGAGTCAGTTCGGATGCTGAAATATTGCCCTGGAATGCGTTGGACCACTGTGCCCCATCTATTTGACAACAATATTTGGCTAAAATAGGTTGAATTTCAAACGAATGACAAATTTTAACTTGAGTTTACATATGCCAGCTGAATATTAGTAGCATTTATTAATACAGTATTGTTTAAAGGCCTATTAGTTTATAGCTTGACACATTTGGCTAACTTACACACAACAAATGCCGGATTTAATGATCATATTCAGTTCTCCATAGTAGAACAACAATTTTTTTTCAAAATGTACTGTGGTTCAATTTGATAGCACTAAATAGGCTACTGGAGAAGAGCTTAATCAAAATGTTCTGACAACGGATGGACTTTGTTTGGCAATACAACCCTCAAAAACCAACATTCCACAATTAATGTATAGGACAATATACTGGGTGCTGTAGAGAGGTTGTTTTAAAGTAATGTATCAATCAATCCAGTATCAAATTCAAAATGTGCTTATATGTTATGGAGTCATACAATAAAGTGATCACAAAAAGAAGAGATAACTGAAGGGAGAGATAAAACTTAAATGCCAATTGATAAAAAAATATTTTAAAAAGTGCCTTCAAAAAGTATTCACACCCCTTTACTTTTTCAACATTTTGTTGTGTTACAGCCTGAATTTAAAATGTATTAAACTGAGAATGTGTCACTGGCTTATACACAATACCACATAATGTAAAAGTGGAATTGTATTTTTACAAATGAATAAAAAACAAAAAGTTGAAATATTTTAAGTCAAAATATAACAACACAGGGCGAGACCCAAATGCATACACAGGAGGCAAATGGTTCGAGTCTCTGATATTTATTAAAACAACAAGGGGCAGGCAAGAGGCAGGTCGAGGGCAGGCAAAAGTTAATTAAACAGGTCAGAGTTCCAAACGGTACAGGGCGGCAGGCTCAAGGTCAGGGCAGGCTAAATGGTCAGGCAGGTGGGCTTAGTGTCAGGTCAGGCAAAAGGTCAAAACCAGGAGGACTAGAAAAACAGAGACAAGGAAAAAGCAGGCGCACGGAAAAAACTCGCTGGTTGACTTGACAAGACGAACTGGCAACAGACAAACAGAGAACACAGGAATAAATGCCCTGGGAATAATGGGGAAGACGGGTGACACCTGGAGGTGGATGGGGATAATCACAAAGACAGGAGAAACAGATCAGGATGGGACACAATAGGTATTCAACCCCTTTACGGTAAGCCTAAATAAGTTCAGGAGTAAAAAAAATATATAATAAGTTGCATGGACTCACTCTGTGTGCAATAATAGTGTTTAGCATGATTTTTGAATGACTACCTTATCTCTATACCCTACACATACAATTAGCTGTAAGATCCCTAGGTCGAGCAGTGAATTTCAAATACAGATGCAACCACAAAGACCAGGGAGGTTTTCACATGCCTTGAAAAGAAGGGCACATATTGGTAGATGGATAAAAATAAAGCTGATATTGAATATCCCTTTGAGCATGGTGAAGTTATTAATCACACTTTGGATGGTGTATCAATACACCCAGTCACTACAAAGATACAGGTGTCCTTCCTAACTGTTGCCAGAGAGGAAGGAAACCGTTTAGAGATTTCACCATTAGGCCAATGGTGACTTTAAAACAGTTACAGAGGTTAATGGCTAAAACTGATGATGGATCCACAACATTGTAGTTACTCCACAATACTAACCTAAATGACAGAGTGAAAAGTAGGAAGCTTGTAAAGAATACAAATAAACCAAAACATACATCCTGTTTGCAATAAACCACTAAAGAATAATTGCAAAAAATGTGGCAAAGAAATGTAATTTATGTCCCGAATACAAAAAGTTATGTTTGGGGCAAATCCAACACAACACATCACTGAGTACCACTCTTCATATTTTCAAGAATGGTGGTGGCTGCATCATGTTATGGGTATGCTTGTCATCAGCAAGGACTAGGGAGTTTTTTTAGGATGAAAAGATACAGAATAAAGCTAAGCACAGGCCAGGCCAAATATTAGAGGAAAACCTGGTTCAGTCTGCTTTCCAACAGACACTGGGAGACAAATTCACCTAAATTACCTAAAACACAAGACCAAATATACACTGGAGTTACTTACCAAAATGACGTTGAGTGTTCCTGAGTGGCCTAATTACAGTTTTGACTTAAAATCGTCTTGAAAATGTATAGCAAGACTTGAAAATGTCTGTCTAGCAATGATCAATAACCAACTTGACAGAGCTTGAATATTTTAAATATTGTGCAAATATTGTACAATCCAGGTTTGCAAAGCTCTTAGAGACTTACCCAGAAAGTCTCACAGCTGTAATCACTGCTGAAGGTGATGCAAACATGTTTTGACACAGGGGTGTGAATACTTATTATGGAAATGAGATATATCTGTATTTCATTTTCAATAAATGTGCTAAAAATTCTATAAACATATTTTCACTTTGTCATTATTTGTTATTTTGTGTAGATGGGTGAGACAAAAATAATATTTAACCGATTTTTAATTCAGGCTGTAACACAACAAAATGTGAAATAAGTCTAGGGGTATGAACATTTTTTGAAGGAATTGTATATCTGTGATTTATTATAGACATCAACAACAGATTGCAGGTATTTTTTGTCCAGTAAAAACAAGTTTAGCCTGTTAACATCTACTTCTCAACAATGATCATCATACTGTTTTCATTAGTGATAGAATCATGTTTTTTTCTTATACATAAAAGTGCTAAAGATAAGATCTAACCCCACACTGAATGACGTCCCTCAATATTTCGCTATATGTTTTCTACCATAATGTTTACCCACCTATCATCTGTTTGATAGGGTAGTTTTAAAAATCATACCATGGCACTTAAGACTTTCCACATCACTGACTAAGCCTAAGCAGCCATTTCACATCAATGGGAAATCAGACTTAGAAACCAGACACTCTGAAGAACTAAGACAGACATGAAGTATTAGAAGTTACCTTTGAAAAATGTTTTACTCTGAAAACAAACATTTAAAGGGAATTCCACCACTTTTCAACCTCATTTTCATTATCCAGCAGAATACCAGAGTCTACATATGTGAAAACAGCACATTTCTATGTTTTGTAGAAAAAAATATAAAGTTATACCTGATTTATTTTATTAGTAGTAGTCATAATTCATAAATGACACTATACGGGGTTATAAATGGAACACATTTTGGTTCAGTGAAGACAAATCCTTTGGGTTCTGATCAAAGAACCCTATAAACAGGTTCTATAGAAAACTTTTAGGGGTTCCATATATTTTTGGTTCAATAAGGAACATACATATTGTGCAATATATTATCCACTATATTTCGGTCAATATTATCCAGCACTATATCACATTGGGGAATGCAATGGTCACCGCAGAAAAGTATTCTGACAACATAAAACTGAACCACTTGGGCCTTAGTATTACACGGCATATTAATTAGATTTGTAATATGATGTCTGTCTTCCCGCCGCTATAATGTTTGATAGTCTTAAAATATCAAACATCCTTGAACTGTGTCAAAACATTTAGCTTAATTGAAAACCAGTGTGATTCCACTGTTATATAATTGTTAAAATTACTAACATAAATCATATAATTAATTGCCTTTGGATAACTAAAAATATTTGGTAGCAGGAATTGTAGCACCAGAATCTTACTAATCCATGCTATTTCACTGTCCATTTTCTTTCAAAGGTCTCTGCCATTTTAGCACAAACTCAATACACTTTGGCTGAGGTCAACATCTTGAACCCGCAGTTTAAATCACTAACAACATCAGTGACCCTGCAACATTAGCTTGGATTTTGTGAGGCATTTCTGCATTATATTGAAACAAACAAGCAGAAACCTATGTGCTTAAACCTCCATGGACAGACACCTTTCCCCCCGCCCCTGGTAATGATTGCGTGCAGAATCATAGACCCAATGTTGGCTCTGGGAGCATGTACACCCAGGCGAGATTACCTTCCCTAAACTGGCAATGATGCAAGGGTGCCAGTGCGCAGTAGCATCTGCAACATTTCATGACAACACTAATAGTCAGCATGGATCACTGGCACACAGAGTCCCTTCTAATTAGAATTATTTCAATCTTCCACTGGCTTTATTATCAAAACTCCAATCTTAATGCTTTTCAGAGATGCCTCCACTTTCTTGACTAGGCCCTCCCCGTCGCTCCATTTGAGCTTTCTTTGTTTAGAGTTCTGCATTTACACTAACAAAGTGTGGCTGATACACTCCACTTCTTCTCATCATTTCAGTTTATTATGTATGCAGGCTTTTATTTCCCTCGTTTTTTACAAACCCCATCTGCTTTAAAGTACTTTGAGTTTAGGCATGCAAATGGTCAGATGTAAAGCAGTCAAACTCTTTGCGGGACCCCATTTTCAGTGCCAACAGTTCTTAATCTTTCATATTAGCTTGAATAGCTTCATAGTGTTGGTGAAGATAACGTTAATGAAACAGTTGGTTATAACCTTAAAATTATATTTTATTGTACCATCACATTTCCTGCATTTTGTCCTTATAGTTTTCCAAATGTCTTTTAAGCGTCAGCCTTATTGTTATTATTCTACATTGGTTAATTTATTGATAACTTTAAAGTCATTAAAGCCATGAAGTCATGGGTAAATCTTGCTCACTCAAGGCTAATCTCCAAGATTTTGTAGTTAAGAAAGCATTGAACTCTTGACAGCTGGAATGAAGAGTTGATGAGATTGTCAACCCAGTATCACAGACTGTGATATAAACACAAATTGCTTATTGAAAAGGTTGCATGTTCAAATCTCATCATGGACAACTTTAGCATTTTATCTAATTAGCTACTTTAAAACTACTAACTACTTTTTAGATACTTTGCAACTACTTATCATGTTAGTTACCCTTCCTCTAACCCTAACCTTAACCCTTTAACCTAACCCCTAGCCTAGATAACATTAGCCACCTAGCTAGCCTTGCTAATGTTAGCCACAACAAATTGGAATCTGTAATGTACATGAAATGCGTTGCGCAGAAGAAAATGTGTGTAATACACACAAAAAAATGACAAAGTAATTTGTGTCTATTTCACAATAAGCTGTAATAGTGTTATAGATTGTACATAACCGCTGAAAGAGCTTAAATTGGGTCTGTAGAGATCTTTTCTAGCATACAGACAGTGATGTTTGAGACTCGTATGCTCCCTGGCACTGCGAAGGTGGAAGGGCAGGAATGTGGGCGGAGATGAAAGGCGGAAGAGTTGGGGTTCTCACTAAAGCTGTGTGGGAAACAGTTAGGGTTAAGGCCAAGCTGAATGACAGATACAGCCTGTGTTCCTCTGCCCAGGCGTTGCTGGCACCTGTCACGATAGGTATTTTAAGTATCAGCTAACCGCATCATATGTTACAGCAGCTGATGACACAGCTGATGACACAATCGATGACGTGGCACACAACCATTGGTTGATGCACGCAATGTCTGAGCAGGGGAACGCGACCAGTCTCAGCTACAACAAAAGGTGCCATTTGAAGTAAAGAGAAACACAACTGCATCAATGAAAAACTACTGCTTCAGCATTAAAATGTTTTTGTTGATAGTTGCGTAACCAAGCACTGCACAGCTGTTTTTAAGTAGGTTGCTGAACTGTGTAAGTCTATGTACAGTGCCTTCTGACTTTTTTTGTTACAGCCTTATTATAGAATTGATTTGGGGTTTTCCCATCAATCTACACACAATATCCAATCATGACAAAGCAAAAACAGGATTTTAGATTTTTTTTTGCCAATTTCTAAAAATTAAAAACTGCAGTATTACTTTTACTCAGTACTTTGTTGAAGCACCTTTGGCAGCGATTACAGCCTCGAGTCTTCTTGGGTCTGACACTACAAGCTTGGCACATCTGTTTTTGGAGAGTTTCCAATCAAGTTGTAGAAACATCTCAAGGATGATCAATGGAAACAGGTTGCACCAGATCTCAATTTCGAGTCTCATAGCAAACGGTCTGAATACTTATGTAAATAAGGTATTTATATTCTTTACTTTTAATAGATGCACAAAAATGTTTAAAAAAAACCTGCTTTTGCTTTGTCATAATGGGATATTGCGTGTAGATTGCTGCGGATTTTTTAAAATGTAATCCATTTTAGAATCTGAGTGGCGCAGCGGTCTAATGCACTACTTCTCAGTGCTAGAGGCGTCACTACAGACCCTGGTTGCTGTATCACAACCGGCCATGATCGGGAGTCCCATAGGGTGGCGCACAATTGACCCAGTGTCGCCCGGGTTAGGGGAGGGTTTGGCCGGGGTAGGCCGCCATTGTAAAATAAGAATTTGTTCCTAACTGACTTGCCTAGTTCAATAAAGGTTCAATAAATTTTTTTAAAGAATATGGCTGTAAATGTAAACAAAATGTTGGAAAAGTCAAAGGGTCTGAATACTTTCTGAAGGCACTGTATACAGTGGGGCAAAAAAAGTATTTTGTCAGCAAACAATTGAGCAAGTTCTCCCACTTAAAAATATGAGAGAGGCCTGTAATTTTCATCACAGGTACACTTCAACTATGACAGACAAAATGAGGAAAAAATATCCAGAAAATCACATTGTAGGATTTTTTATGAATTTATTTGCAAATTATGGTGGAAAATAAGTATTTGGTCAATAACAAAAGTTTATCTCAATACGTTGTTATATACCCTTTGTTGGCAATGACAGAGGTCAAACGTTTTCTGTAAGTCTTCACAAGGTTTTCACACACTGTTGCTGGTATTTTGGCCCATTCCTCCATGCAGATCTCCTCTAGAGCAGTGATGTTTTGGGGCTGTTGCTGGGCAACACGGACTTTCAACTCCCTCCAAAGATTTTATATGGGGTTGAGATCTGGAGACTGGCTAGGCCACTCCAGGACCTTGAAATGCTTCTTACGAAGCCACTCCTTCGTTGCCCGGGCAGTGTGTTTGGGATCATTGTCATGCTGAAAGACCCAGCCACGTTTCATCTTCAATGCCCTTGCTGATGGTAGGCTTTGTTACTTTGGTCCCAGCTCTCTGCAGGTCATTCACTAGGTCCCCCCGTGTGGTTCTGGGATTTTTGCTCACCGTTCTTGTGATCATTTTGACCCCACGGGGTGAGATCTTGCGTGGAGCCCCAGATCGAAGGAGATTATCAGTGGTCTTGTATGTCTTCCATTTCCTAATAACTCCTCCCACAGTTGATTTCTTCAAACCAAGCTGCTTACCTATTGCAGATTCAGTCTTCCCAGCCTGGTGCAGGTCTACAATTTTGTTTCTGGTGTCCTTTGACAGCTCTTTGGTCTTGGCCATAGTTGAGTTTGGAGTGTGACTGTTTGAGGTTGTGGACAGGTGTCTTTTATTAATAAATAAATACATTAATACATTAATGCAGGCCATTAATACAGGTAACGAGTGGAGGACAGAGGAGCCTCTTAAAGAAGAAGTTACAGGTCTGCGAGAGACAGAAATCTTGCTTGTTTGTAGGTGACCAAATATTTATTTTCCACCATTTTTCTCATTTTGTCTGTCATAGTTGAAGTGTACCTATGATGAAAATTACAGGCCTCTCTCATCTTTTTAAGTGGGAGAACTTGCACAATTGGTGGCTGACTAAATACTTTCCCCCCACACTGTATATGCTGATTAAAAATCAGACCTTGGAATATTACACCTTTATGTAATTTGAATTCACAATTACATTGCTTACATAAATACTGTATACACTGCTATTCAATTTGTTCTTAACTGACTTAATATTTAAGGAGTTTATCAAAAGATTACACGTTACAGTAAAATAAAAAGTCCAAACCACTCAAAGCTACAATAAGCACTTTAGATGCCCTCCTGAGCGCACATTACACATGAAAGATTGTCCAGGAAAAAAAACATGTTTATTCATCCGTTGCCGCAGATGCATAGGCTAAACTACGCAGTCAGGCCTCAACATTTCCAGATCATATATACTCAAATGTTAGCCAATTTATCTTAACTGATTTATAGCCTGCAATCAATAGAGAAAATGTAAATGTGCATACTTGCCAATGCTATCAACTGCCATCAACACTTTTTACCTAAAAACAACGGGAGCAAATTGAACACGATGTTATTTATTTATTATTTTGCCTATGAGAAAACAAGTCAAATTATGTCTGTGATAAATCTTTATACTCTGAGGTTGTATCTGAGTTCTATTATCATAATTTCAAAAAACTATGAAATAGGGTAATTTACCCTAAGAAAACAACAATCTATAGGCCTACATGTTTCTAATTGTTCAATGCTCACAAAAAGACAGGTGTTCAGATTGTAGAGGATAAAGTAACTGTTTACAGTTAATACTTCAGCTAAGGGTCTACTTTAGCCTAGCATGTATGTTACCCACATGCCAGCTGTAACCATTCTAGTCATAGCTACATTCTGTTTACTTAGACACAACTCCTTAACCTGAGGTGATACTTAATGCCACTATAGGGGCTTACATAGGTCACTAATGTTAGGAACACGTGAAGGGATAATGATTGGAGATAACAGGATTAATTCTGTGGATTATAACGTTCGCCAACACTACAGTTGGCCACATATTCCAGTGGATAATAACCGATGCAACACTGGGGGCTAATGCTATACTCCCTTTTGACTAAACATGGAATGTGATGTCAGACACTTACTGATGGCAAAGTATCAATATGTTATATGGCCAATGGCTACAATTGGAGCTACATCGAGTGGTTTATATGGGGCTCAGACATTTATTTGCTGAAAAAAATGGCAAATGTGTAGCTCCTACATTTTATAGCTATATTTCAGTGTGCTAATACCCTGACTACACCGCTCGCGTCGCAATTTTTTTTTTGCAATCTATTTTATTCAACTATTGCACCCATGCGGCTCGAGTGCGTCAGCGAGCGTCTGCGTTGCCAAGGGCTAAAATAGAAGTCATTCCTATTTCTGACGCAGATCTCGCTGCAAGTCCTGCCTCTCCCATCTCCTCATTGGTTTATAGAAACAGGTACCCACGTGCCATCTCCTCACTACAAATACTTAGGTGTCTGGTTAGACTGTAAACTCTCCTTCCAGACCCATATCAAACATCTCCAATCCAAAGTTAAATCTAGAATTGGCTTCCTATTTCGGCAAATAAAGCATCCTTCACTCATGCTGCCAAACATACCCTTGTAAAACTGACCATCCTACCAATCCTCGACTTTGGCGATGTCATTTACAAAATAGCCTCCAATACCCTACTCAACAAATTGGATGCAGTCTATCACAGTGCAATCCGTTTTGTCACCAAAGCCCCATATACTACCCACCATTGCGACCTGTACGCTCTCGTTGGCTGGCCCTCGCTTCATACTCGTCGCCAAACCCACTGGCTCCATGTCATCTACAAGACCCTTCTAGGTAAAGTCCCCCCTTATCTCAGCTCGCTGGTCACCATAGCATCTCCCACCTGTAGCACACGCTCCAGCAGGTATATCTCTCTAGTCACCCCCAAAACCAATTCTTTCTTTGGCCGCCTCTCCTTCCAGTTCTCTGCTGCCAATGACTGGAACGAACTACAAAAATATCTGAAACTGGAAACACTTATCTCCCTCACTAGCTTTAAGCACCAACTGTCAGAGCAGCTCACAGATTACTGCACCTGTACATAGCCCACCTATAATTTAGCCCAAACAACTACCTCTTTCCCTACTGTATTTAATTTATTTATTTATTTATTTTGCTCCTTTGCACCCCATTATTTGTATTTCTACTTTGCACATTCTTCCACTGCAAATCTACCATTCCAGTGTTTTACTTGCTATATTGTATTTACTTTGCCACCATGGCCTTTTTTTGCCTTTACCTCCCTTATCTCACCTCATTTGCTCACATCGTATATAGACTTGTTTATACTGTATTATTGACTGTATGTTTGTTTTACTCCATGTGTAACTCTGTGTCGTTGTATGTGTCAAACTGCTTTGCTTTATCTTGGCCAGGTCGCAATTGTAAATGAGAACTTGTTCTCAACTTGCCTACCTGGTTAAATAAAGGTGAAAAAAAAAAAGAAAAAAAAAAAAGGTTATACCCACGTGGGTGATTGAAAGACGAACTGTTGCCGGTTGTCGTGGTAATACTATGAAAGTTTAGATGCCAATCACCATATACAGTAAACTATGAAGAAGCCTGGAAGGAGGAGAGATGACTAGAAACAATTCGGTTGACCTTTTTTATGTGTGGATTAATTGTCGGAGTAGAGGACCTTGTGCATTTCAGGTAAAATAACAACCTAATGTTTATATCCCAGGACAAATTAGCTAGTAACAGCAAGCTAGCTAAATAGGACAAATTAGCTAGCAATTGCAAGCTAACTAGCTAAATTGCCATAAATGTGTAATGCTTTTCTACCTGTCCCCAAATTAATGTCATTGGTTCAGAGTTTGTTTTGATATTTTAACCTGCATGTCGTGATCGCGTTTGGTGTAGGGGGACAAAATAAATTTATGCACGATGGCTCACGCGCGCAGCCAGTTTATGTTCCATGTAAGACAGGATTCTAAGGTTAATACTTTGGCGAACGGTAGGACAAATACCTAGGATTACTTTGGCAGCCAAAGCCATTATTTTGGGGGTGTGGCTTAACGCAGATGTCAAATTCTTGACCCAATTACTGAAAACAACAAGAAGAGATGGTCCAATCTTACAGAGCTAGATCACAGACATACACCTACAGTATCTCTGCAGAATTACATGATTGTCAGGTTTTCAGAGAGCCAAATTCGCCACCTTGACTCCAGGCCTTCTAGGTGTCTGCAATTCTTGAACGAGAATATAGGTATTAGGAGACTAGCGCTCCTAAACTAGGACAGACAAACAAAACATTCAGTGCAGCACATGCATTGTAAAACCCAGGCTACATTTTTGTAATGTTACCCATATTGTTTGAGTGTCCAGTTTTCTATTAGTTAGGGGGAATATTCTATCTATGTTAGCAAAAACCTTCAGATAACCTTTTTTTAGCATGTTTTGGCGTTAAAGTTTGGAGAACATTCCCTTAATGTCAAACGTGGTTGCCATGTTCTCAGAATTTACTATATGAATATTCTAGACACGCTTCATGGGACATTGCAAAAGCATTAATGTGTCCAGTCTACTGAATGTTAGGAGAATATTCCATCAATGATCCCATCAAACATATACAGAACATGGTTGCCATGTTGTCAGAACATAACATATTCATGTTCTCAGAACATCAAATAGTTTTGTTCTAGACACTTTTCATAGGAACATTGCAAGAACATTCATGTGTCCAGTTTTCTGAGGGTTAGAAGAATATTTCATCAACGTCCCACCAAACATACACAGAACATGGTTGTCATGTTGCCATGATAATAATCTTGTAGACACGTTTCATGGGAACATTGCAGAAACATTTCTGTATATCAGTTGTCAGGACGTTGCCTGATTATTCCAAAGAAACGCCCCCCCCCCTCCCCCCCAAATGTTTTATTTAATTTAATTAAACATCACGCCGCCCTTATACTGTTTCCGAGCCAATCACGGCCCTGATTGGGGAACCACTGATTCATTCATAGCTTTGTCTGTTGATGAGGTTAGGGATACTCAGACTCATACTCAGACTCACTGTGCTTTTAACATAATGTTTTCAATTTACATATTTGATTATATTGTGGATGTTCATGTACAACATGTCCTCTTCTGGGATTGGAACTCACAACCTAACCTCTTGGTTCACTGTACTCCCATCTTCCCGGTAGGTCACCATATCAGGTATGGTGTCAGGTATTGGTTAATCTGACTATTCTCATCATTGATTTGATTGACTTATTTCAAGAATTCAAGGGCTTTCTGTATAGTTCTCTAATGTTGGCACTTTGAAGTAAATCTCAGCTCTGTTAAAACTACACTAAATTCCACTTATTGATCACAGTGATTCAGGGGTGTCATTAACATGCCTCACCAACATTAGACAACTATACTGAAAGCCCTTAAATTGCTGAAATATGTCAATCAAATCAATGGTCCGGACACGGACATGGTGCCGTTGAAGGAAAATTGGCATACCATTAACCAAGAGGTTGTAAGTTCAAATCTGAGGTCAGGACTGTTGAATAGTAATTACTATATAAATGAACATGCACAATGTAATCATGTATATCAAAGTGTGTCAGATATTTAAGGTGAAAACACTATGTTAAAAACGCTGTGTGTGATTAATAAGCTATGAATGGATCAGTAGTTCACCAATCAGAGCCTTGATTGGATCGGCAAAAGTAACAAGGCGTGATGTGTAACGAAACACATATTTTGGGGGAGAACGCTTTTTTGGTACACAGAAAAGTTATCGCAAAGTTCACAGGTAATGTTTCTTAAAATTAATATCCTATGATCTGAGAAATTGGTAACCATGTTCTGGATATGTTTGGTGGGACATTGATGGAATATTCTCCTAACCCTAGGAAAACTGGACACAAAAGTTATTGCAACGTTCCCATGAAACGTGTCTAGAACATTAATATCTTATGTTCTGAGAACATGGCATCCATGTTCTGTGTATGTTTGGGGGGACGTTGATGGAATATTCTCCTAACCAACAGAAAACCAATAAACCAATTAAATTTGATTAGATTTGAAACTGGACACATGAATGTTCGTACAATGTTCCCATGACATGTGTCTAGAACATTAATATCTTAAATTCTGAGAAAATGGTACCACGTTCTGGCTAAGTTCTATTTGACATTGAGGGATGTCTCTTGGAAACATTACTTGCACATCACAGGATCATTCCTATGTAAACATTAGTTAATGACCTAATGAGACCCTTAAGGGAACATTCTCTAAAGTTGCGGGAACGTTTGTTGTTAGCTAGGATAACCCGTTGAAAATGAAATACACTAGCACACCTGAAGGATGTTTCAGCATGTGCCTCAGACATGTTGAAATTATATTAAAATAAATTAAGCTCCCACTCACTGCACTGGTAAAGTATCACTTTCATTCATCGCTAACATTTCAGCCTCAAGAACTTAATCAGAGATTTATTATCTTTGATGAATGCTGTAATTGTTCAAATTGAATACTTTGCAAGTGCAGACAGACCTTTACCAAAGTGGCCAGGGCCTCACATACTGTAGCTCCTTGAGCACAGGTAGAAAGAATCTATTCCGCAGTTCAGAGTCACACAACCTCCCCATCATGAAGACCCCCCCTGGTGTGCTTGACAACTTGTGATATAATCGTGGTAACGACGGGGCGTAGCTGGGCACCTTGACCTCAGCAGGGGGTGGGTGAGCAGGTTAAGCAAACAGCCATGGGCTTTGATAATAATCCGCCTGTCCTGTCAGCCAAAGAGGGTGCAACCATAATGTTATTCATCACCATTCAAGAAAGTAAATTTACACTGATCAAAGAATAATTGTTTTTCCTAAGGAAACTGGTAGTTTGTCTAGCTGTGCCTGTGCTGTGTAGTTGGTCATGCGACAGTTTAATGCCATCACACACAATCAACATGAAGATAAATCATACTGTATGTCCATTCGATTATATACCGCAGGCCTTCAAATCTGTAACTAAATTTGAACAAAGTTCACAAAAAATTCAAAATGAGCACAATGTATTCTCCACTTACCCTATTCTGCACTTACCCTATTCCTTGAGAGAAGTGTTTTAAGTTTTGCATTCTGTGTTGCACAGGATTTATCTCTGATCTACTTCCTAATTGGTGTCCGTTCTGATATCCTCAATTTGTAAAGAGAAGACAAGCCTGGATTTCCTGGTGCTCCGCAGAGACATGAATGGCCATTAAATGGGATATGACAGGGAAAGGCCATCACAACCCTCTGTGGCTCCTGAGGAAGAGATCCATAGGCATTTGATGAGGCGTGTCTGTCTGATAACTATAGGAGTGGTCTTTGGCAAAGAGATCATGAGATCACCGCCATTGGACTGGAGCAGTGGAAACGTATCCTCTGGAGTGACGAATCACACTTTGCCATCTGGCAGTCCGATGGACAAATCATTGTTTGGCAGATGTCAGGAGGACATCACCTTCCCCAATGCATAGTGCCAACTGTAAAGTTTGGTGGAGGAGGAATAATGGTCGGGCTGTTTAACATTGTCCGGGCAAGGCCCCTTAGTTCCAGTGAAGGGAAATCTTAACGCTACAGCATACAATGACATTCTAGACGTTTCTGTGCTTCCAACTTTGTGGCAACAGTTTGGGGAAGGCCCTTTCCTGTTTCAGCATGACAATGCCCCTGTACACAAAGCGAAATCCATACATTGGTGCAGAAGAACTTGACTGGCCTGCACAGAGCCCTGACCTCAACCCCATCGAACGCCTTTGGGATGAATTGGAACGCTGATTGAGAGCCAGGTCCAATCGCCCAACATCAGTGCCCGACCTCACTAATGCTCTCTATGGCTGAATGGAAAGCAAGTTCACGCAGCAATGTTCCAACATATAATGGAAAGCCGTCCCAGAAAGGTTGAGGCTGTTATAGAGCAGCAAAGGGGGGGACCAACTCCACATTAATGCTCATGATTTTGGAATGAGATTTTAGAGGAGCAGGTGTCCACATACTTTTGCCAATGTAGTGTATTTGTTATGTGTTAACACCACTCATAAATGTCTATTTACAACTTGCGCTTGTTTTGACAAAGTGCAATGCTGCCTTAAAGTCAAGATGAAATTCAAGACTAAACAGTTTTACAATTTTACTGGATCAGATTAGAAGCTCTGTAGGTTCAGATTCGTCCCCCACACAACCGCTGGTAACGTTAACCACTGCAAAGCTCTCAAGCCATTTCTCCTGCCTTATGTTTCAATGGAAACTTCCCATTTAGTATTACTAGCTATACCATCACATAATGATGCACAGATACAAGAGGACCTGAAACTAGTTTACCTTTCTGCTCCTTTTGCTTTCAATAGCGACATTATCCCCCCTCTAACTAAACATATTCAAACCGATTTCCATGAAAGTGTCTTCACCTTTCACTGTCTGTTGAATATAATACATTTTCAAACGGAGGCACCAACATCGCGATACTTCAGGGAACGCGTCGCGAAGGAGACCAAATAGACAAGACCACAAGACCGGTGTGGTGCCGAAAATTGACCCTCTGTCAGAATCCCCCCCCCCCCCTCTCTCCTTCGCGTGAACGCGCACACACTCAATTCTTCATTGCTGCGACTTGCTTGCTAGTTGAGATTGCTGCTCTTCACTCTGTTGTCAGTTTAGCCTACATTTCACTGATCTTAGTAGCAGAAAGCATGTTTTATTTGTATCCTTCAAGGCAGCTGTCAGTGACCACGTTATGCTGCGTTTCATTTGATTTTTATGGCGGTTTGTCGCGAGGGAGGCACTAGTAATGTATGCAGTTTTCGGTTTGGCTATTTGTTTCAAGCGTATTAGTCTATAAATACATCTCTTTGCCAAAATTCGTCATCTCTCCCATGTCTTATTCGACTAGTAGTTGTTCTGAAATGTCTATTGCTTACCTACATTTGACTCCCTCCTCTATGTTTAATATAACACATATACATTAATTATTAATTTTGGTTGCCTATCCTGACGAAAAGTTTGTTCTATAGAAAGTATTTGACACTGATGTGTGCCACAGAAAGTATTTGACTCAAGACAAAATTAAGGAAATTAGAAGGGGAGCATCCTGTAAAAGTCTGTGAGAGTGGTAGGGGGCAGGACTAATTTCTTCAGCCTCCTGAGGTTAAAGAGGTGCTGTTGTGCCTTCTTCACCACACTGTCTGTGTGGGTGGACCATTTCAGATGGTCAGTGATGTGTATGCTGAGGAACGCTTTTTACCTTCTATACTGCCATGATGGAAGCAGGGTGAAGCTGGTGAAGAGCAACTGTAGAAACTTGCAGTTGACTGCAGTCAAAACTTCATGACCTTTGATTACAGAATTTCTGTAGATCATGCAGTAGACTGACAATTCTTTCTCCATAATGCAACACACTTTGAAAGGCAGTGACCATCATTGACTTGACAAAAGTGATCCGCCCAATAACTCGCCTGTCCTGTCAGCAAAATAGGATGTCAGGGTGCAACCATAATGTTATTCATCAGCATTTAAGACCCACAATTCAAGTAAGTAAATTGAAACGGATCAAATAATTATTGTTTTTCTAAGGATACTGGGAGTTTGTCTAGCTGTGCCCGTGCTGCATGGTGGGCCACGTGACAGTTTAAAGTAGGGGTTCCCCAACTTTTTTTGGCCCACGACCCCATTTTGATATCTGAAAATTCTCATGACCCCAACTATGTAATTATCATGTAATTAACAGCAAGCATTTACTTTTTTATTTTAGGCTATGACATTCAGTTATTTCTGATTGACTTCTCAACTACAATCACATACTTTTCATGTGGGGCTATGACAGTCAATTGCAAATTAGTCTGACCATGTATCTTAACTCACCACCACTAGTGAGATGGGTGTGCTCGATGCACGTCGCATCTGAGTTTATCAAAGTCAGGGGGCGTGATCAACAGTGCGCACTTTTTCCATTTCGGTCCATTAGACTCAGTTCACTGAAATTCGCAAATGACATGCAATAGAAACCTCTGATTATACAATGTTAATGGTTTATACACATTGTCCATGACCTTTGACCAAATCTTCATGACTATTATTATAGCCTACATGAAAACGTAAGCATTATTGACACTGAAACGCTGCTGTGTCTGATCCCACCTCCTGCCGTTGTGCGTTTGATCAAGGCACTTAGCCTTGCTCAAGCTTTATCTTGGCCAGGACGCAGCTTTATCTTGGCCAGGACGCAGTTACAAATGAGAACTTGTTCTCAACTAGCTTACCTGGTTTAATAAAGGTGAATATATATATATATAACTGCACTGTTAGTCACAGGTTGTCAACATGTGCAACCCTCCATCTGGAGATTTCCTGGGTGTGCAGGTTTTTTTCAACATTACAACCAAATACTTTTGTCTTTATAAAATGATTCCCTCATTCAGAAAATCAAGGATCAAATGGACAAGGTAGGCTACTTCAAAGCAAGGTATCTAACTTGACACATTTATATATACGGCTCAAATATTGTTTCGGGGGAGATCTATCTAAGTTATTTGTCAATTAGGCTATTATAATATTTTTAACGTTGTCGCAATTACATGGATACTGTTTAATAGACGGGAATCCCAGTTTTCCAACGGTGCCGATTTATTTAGGCTCTACAGTACCGGTGGAAAGGCAACGACGAAATTAATGCTTAGTTAGCTATAGTTAACTAGCGATATAACTACAAGTTATGTTTTGAATTGATGATCTGTCATTGTATACCTGCAGCTGAAATGTCGCGCTCTCTCTCTCCTGAGGCCAAGGCCCACTCATACAGGCACACACGCAGCAACACAGACATGCACTGAAGAGTAATTCCGATAATAGCTAATATGTCGTTTTTCAATTGATTGATCATATTTAAAAGTTTGATTTCATTAATTACATTAACAACAATTATGAAACCAATTACAAAAAAAAGCGTAATCAGGAAATGAACGCCACTCTGCATTGCTATTCAATGAATATCCCTTCTTCATTCCGCTTGATCGGAAATGTTTTCCTCGGTGTGTGAATCTGGGCCAGCGATATAAAGGGAAAGGGGATACCTAGTCAATTGTACAACTGAATGCATTCAACTGAAATGTGTCGTCTGCATTTAACCCAACCCCTCTGAATCAGAGAGGTGCGGAGGGCTGCCTTCAAATCGACATCCACGTCTTCGGCGCCCGGGGAACTGTGCATTGCTCAGGGGCAGAACGAAAGATGTTTACCTTGTCAGCTCGGGGATTCGATCCAGCAAATTTTCGGTCACCGGTGCAACGCTCCTAACCGGCAGGGTACCTGTTGCCTTAGGCTACCTTGTTTTGATATAGAAGTTGGTACGCAATTCCCCAAAAATTATACTGAACAAAAATATAAATGCAACAATTTCAAAGATGTTACTGAGTTACAGTTCATATAAGTAAATCAGTACATTTAAATAAATAAATGTAAATAAATAAATTAGGCCCTAATCTATTAACGCGACTGGGCAGGTGTGCAGTCATCAATGGGTGGGCCTGGAAGGGAATAGGCCCACCCTCTTGACAACCAGGCCCGCAAACTGGGAAGCCAGGTCCTGGCAATCAGAATATGTGAAAAAGACGGATGTGAAGGTCCTGGGCTGGAGTGGTTATATGTGGTCTTAGGTTGTGAGGCTGGTTTGAGGTACTGATCAATTTTCGAAAACAATGTTGGAAGAGGCAGCTGGTGGTAGAGAAATTAACATTAAATTATCTGGCAACAGCTCTGGAGTACATTCCTGCTGTCAGTATGCCAATTGCACACTCCCTCAAAACTTGAGACATCTGTGGCATTGTGTTGTGTGACAAAACTGCACATTTGAAAGAAGCCTTTTATTGTCCCCAGCACAAGGTGCACCTATGTAATGATCCTGCTGTAAATTAGCTTCTTGATATGCCACACCTGTCATGTGGATGGATTATCTTGGCAAAGGAGAAATGCTCACTAACAGTGATGGATACAAATGTGTGCACAAAATTTGAGATAAATCATATTTTTGTGTGTATGGAAAAATTCAGTGATTTTTACATTTCAGCTCATGAAACATGGGACCAACACATTACATATTGCTTTTATATTATTGTTTAATATAGAAGTGCCGGTAAGGCGTTCCGGACAGCTTCGGCACAAGTCAAGCACTGCTCACAGCTAACGTCCATTTGGAGAACATAAGTTGGGGAGTTTGAGTCGTTCAGTCAGAGTTTACTCTTAATAGCTAGCAATAGCACAAGTTCTTCGTTTAACAGTGTTATCTGACAAAGGTATTGATGTGAGTTTATGTGCCTCCGCCTCTCCCAAAATTACTTTCACCATATAAATTGCAGCTGGTAATATCAAAGTCTCTGCAGTAGTGTATGGTTTCATAGCATAGCGGACATAGCCATTCCCCGTGGGAATGATTCAAGTTCAAAGGCCAAGTGTTTCCATGAGCTACGGGTGTGGTTGAATTTTATCTTTTAGATTTGAATAATATGCATTTTTAAGGTTAACCACATTACAATGAATTTGAGATACAAAAAAATATTATAATATACAGTAACAGTCAAAAGTTTGGACACACCTACTCATTCCATGGTTTTTCTTTATTTTGAACTATTTTCTACATTGTAGAATAATAGTGAAGACATCAAAACTATTAAATAAAACATGGAATCATGTAGTAACCAAAACAAGTGTTAAACAAATCAAATATATTTTAGATTTCAAATTCTTCAAAGTAGGCACCCTTTGCCTTGATAATAACTTTGCACACTCTTGGCATTCTCTCAATCAGCTTCATGGAATGCATTTCAATTAACAGGTGTGACTTGTTAGATGTTAATTTGTGGAATTTCTTTCCTTGTGATTGCGTTTGAGCCAATCACTTCTGTTGTGACAAAATAGGGGTGGTATACAGCTCTATTTGGTAAAAGACCAAATCCATATTATGGCAAGAACAGCTCAAATAAACAAAGAGAAAACGACAGTCCATCATTACTTTAAGACATGAAGTTGAGTCAAATTTTAAGTTTCTTCAAGTGCATTCGCAAAAACCATCAAGAGCTTTGATGAAACTGTCTCTCATGAGGAGCACCACAGGAAAGGAAGACCCAGAGTTACCTTTGCTGCCGAGGATAAGTTAGAGTTAACAGCCTCAGAAATCGGCAATTAACTGCACATCAGATTGCACCCCGAATATAATTTTTACATTTATTTAACTAGGCAAGTCAGTTAAGAACAAATTCTTATTTACAATGACTGCCTACCAAGGCCAAACCCTGACGACGCTGGGCCAATTGTGCAAAGCCCTATGGGACTCGCAATCACAGCCAGATGTGATGCAGCCTGGATTCAAACCAGGGACTGCAGTGATGTCTCATGTACTGAGATGTAGTGCCTTAGACCGCTGTGTCACTGGCAGCGTTCACCGAGTTCAAGTAACAGACACATCTCAACATGAACTGTTCAGAGACTGTGTGAATCAAGCCTTCATACTCAAATTGTTGCAAAGAAACCATTACTAAAGGTCAGTAATAATAAGAAGTGACTTGATTGGACCAAGAAACATTAGCAATGGACATTAGACTGGTGCAAACCTGTCCTTTGGTCTGATGAGTCCAAATTTGCGATTTTTGGTTCCAACCTCCGTGTCTTTGTGAGACGCAGAGTAGGTGAACAGATGATCTCTGCATGTGTGGTTCCCACTGTGAAGAATGGAGAAGAAGGTAGGATGGTGTGGAGGTGCTTTGCTGGTGACACTGTCGGTGATTTAATTAGAATTCAAGGCACATTTAACCAGCATGGCTACCACAGCATTCTGCAGCGATACGCCATCCCATCTGGTTTGCGTTTAGTGGGACTATCATTTATTTTTCAACAGGACAATGACCCTACACACCTCCAGGCTGTCTAAGGGCTATTTGACCAATAAGGAGAGTGATCGAGTGCTGCATCAGATGACCTGGTATCCATAATCACCTGACCTCAACCCAATTGAGGTGGTTTGGAATGACAGTGACCGCAGAGTGAAGGGAAAGCAGCCAACAAGTGCTCAGCATATGTGGGAACTCCTTCAAGACTGTTGGAAAATTATTCCAGGTGACTACCTCATGAAGCTGGTTGAAAGAATGCCAAGAGTGTGCAAAGCTGTCATCAATGCAAAGGTTGGCGACTTTAAAAAATATATTTTCATTTGTTTAATGCTTTTTTGGTTACTACATGATTCCATATGTGTTATTTCATAGTTTTGATGTCTTCCCTATTATTATACAATGTAGAAAATAGTAAAAATAAATTAAAACCCTTGAGTGAGTAGTTGTGTCCAAACTTTGAGTGCTACTGTATATACATTCGGAAAGTATTCAGACCCCTTCCCTTTTCCACATTTTGTTACGTTACAGCCTTATTCTAAAATTTATGAAACATTTTTTTCCTCATCAATCTATACACAATACCCCATCATGTCAAAGTAAACCAGGGTTTTAGATTTTTTTTTTTTTTTTTTTAATCTGACCTTTTACTCAGTACTTTGTTGAAGCACCCTTGGCAGCGATTACAGCTTTGAGTCTTCTACTTTCTCCCATTCTTCTCTGCAGATCTTCTCAAGCTCTGTCAGGTTGGATGGGGAGCATTGCTGCACAGCTATTTTCAGGTCTCTCCAGAGATGTTGGATCGGGTTCAAGTCCAGGCTCTGGCTGGGCCACTCAAGGACATTCAGACTTGTTCCCGAAGCCACTCCTGCTTTGCTTTGGCTGTGTGCTTAGGGTCGTTGTCCTGTTGGAAGGTGAACCTTCATTCCCAGTCTGAGGCCCTGAGCGCTCTGGAGTAGGTTTTCATCAAGGATCTCTGTACTTTTCTCCGTTCATCTTTCCATCGATCCTGACTAGTCTCCCAGTCCCTGCCGCTGAAAAACATCCCCACAGCATGACGCTGCCACCACCATGCTTCATCGTAGGGATGCTGCCAGGTTTCCTCCAGACGTGACGCTTATCATTCAGGCGAAAGAGTGCAATATTGGTTTCATCAGACCAGAGAATATTGTTTCTCATGGTCTCAGACTTTAGGTGCCTTTTGGCAATCTCCAAGTGGGCTGTCATGTTCCTTTTACGAAGGAGTGGCTTTCGTCTGGCCATTCGACCATAAATGCCTGATTGGTGGAGTGCTGCAGAGATGGTTGTCCTTCTGGAAGGTTCTCTCATCTCCACAGAGGAACTCTGGAGCTCTGTCAGAGTGACCATTGGGTTCTTGGTCACCTCCCTGACCAAGGCCCTTGTCCCCAGATTGCGCAGTTTGGCTGGGTGGCCAGCTCTAGGAGAGTCTTGGTGGTTCCAAACTTCTTTCATTTAAGAATGATGGAGGCCACTGTGTTCTTGGGGATCTTCAATGGTTCTGAAGTCTTTTGGTACCCTTCCCCAGATCTGTGCCTTGACACAATCCTGTCTCGGAGCTCTACTGACAATTCCTTCGACCTCATGGCTTGGTTTTTGCTCTGACATGCACTGTCAACTGTGGGACCTTATATAGACAGGAGTGTGCCTT
The DNA here is from genome assembly GCF_034236695.1 of Oncorhynchus nerka. Taxonomy (NCBI): domain Eukaryota; kingdom Metazoa; phylum Chordata; class Actinopteri; order Salmoniformes; family Salmonidae; genus Oncorhynchus; species Oncorhynchus nerka. Next base: position 32,372,708 of record NC_088423.1, on the reverse strand, counting down.
TCCAAATCATGTACAATCAATTGAATTTACCACAGGTGGACTCGAATCAAGTTGTAGCAACATCTCAATGATGGTCAATGGAAACAGGATGCACCTGAGCTCAACTTCGAGTTTCATAGCAAAGGGTCTGAATACTTAATAAATTTGCCCCAAAATTTAAAAACATGTTTTCGAATTGTTATTATATGTTATTGATGAGAACAATAACACATTTAATGCATTTTAGGATAAGGCTGTAACATAACAAAATGTGGAAAAAAGTCAAGGGGTCTGAAAACTATCCGAATGCGCTGTATATATATTTTTTCGGGCGTTGCCAAATGGGGTTGCCACCCCTAGTTTGGTAACCTCTAGTTTATTGCCATCACACAATGAATCAAAATATAGGTAATTTGTATGTCCATTAGATTATATACCGCAGACCTGTACAATGTTCTCAACATGAGTACAATGTATTCTCCACTTCTGCACTTAACCTACTCATTGAGATTAGTTTTTTAAAATTGGCATACAATGTTGCACAGGATTTAGCCCCCTTATTCCATCCTAATTGTTGTCCATTTTGATATCCTCCATTTGTAAAGGGAGGACAAGCCTGGACTTCCCGGATTACGACTCCCTGGTGCTCTGCTGAGACATGAATGGCCATAAATGGGATATAATGTCAGGGAAAGGCCATCACAACCCTCTGTGGCTCTTAAGGAAGAGCTCCATATGCATTCGATCAGGCTGTCTGATAACTATAGGGCTGGTCTTTGACAAAGCGATCATGCTATTCATCGTCCTTTAAGAGCAGAGACAATAGAAATCTCAGAAGGGCACGCCGTTATAAACAAAAAACATTCCAACCCCTAATAAAATAACATTTCAATTGTAAATGATCTGGAATTGTAAAGATTATATGTTTCACCATGTAATATCCAGAAAGCCTATGTGGGATTTCTAAGACAAAGTTGTGTTAACTCCTCTCACTCAGAAATAAGCAGGGAACTGTCACACCTGAAGTAAGGACAATGACACAAGGTCAAGGACATATTTGTTATGTGTAAACACCACTCAGAAATGTCTATTTGTACAACTTGCGCTTGTTTTGACATACTGCAAAGCCGCCTTCAAGTCAAATTCAAGACTAAACGGCTTTGCAATCTTACTGGATCAGATTAGAAGCCCGGTGGGTTCAGATTCGTCCTCCACACAACCGCTGCAACACTCTCAAGTCATTTCTCCTGAATAATTGCCTCGTGTTTTCAATGGAAACTTCCCAGTTAGCATTACTAGCTACAGACCATCACATAATGATGCGCAGATACAAAGACCTAAGGTAGTTTAGCCTTCTTGCTCCTCTTGCTTTCAACAGCAACATTATCCCCCCTCTACTACATACAATCAAACTCATTTCCATAAAAGTGTCTTCACCTTTCACTGTTCGTTGATGGTCTGTTTGTAAAATATAATTCTCTCAATGTTTTCAAACCTTGTGCGGGTGAAGTGCCATACAGGATCCTGTGATCAGTGCATCCCTGTAACCTATTCCATCTGCCTCTGAGGCAGCGAAGGCACTCTCAACATCTCTCCATAGTTCATCCCCTATTGGAAGAGTCTGTTGTACTAATTTGGGTAAACACTCATCAAAACTGTGGCATTGGGATTTGAAATTATTTATTTAAACACACACACATACACACACACACACACACACACACACACACACACTTTCGGAATAAGTGCATTTAGTTCCCTAGGCTGGGAGACTGGAGGTGCCCTGTGACACAAGCTTTTGTTACCCCTCTTTCAAAAATATCACATATACCGAAGTAAGCTTTTAAACCTATATGTCCCTCAGGAGGACAGAATTCTGTTTTTCTGTAATCCAAATAAACATACACGTTTTCCTGAAGCGTTTTGTACCAGCACTCTGGTAATTATAGAGCATGTTCCCTCAGAAAATCCCTCTGGCTTATGCATGTAAAGACCTTATTTATGTACACAGGTACTGTGATTGCTACTGACCTCCGCAATTGAGGTATCGACCCCTGAATAGAACAACATTTTCCCATCTCATTTTCTTGACTTGATTCCAACCAGAAAACCAGCACTACACAGCGAAAAAGCAGTGAAGCAGGCACTCAAGTTACTATGAGATTTCACTATTTGTTTTTGATTGTCAAATGTCTTCACACCAGTAGTTTGGTAATGGGTTGGTTACTGATCAGTTATGTAGTGGTAAAACAAATAATGGGTAAACTCTGATCGCCGGTCACTGTGAAAAAAGTAACCCTACCTATACTTTAAATGCATTTTTCTGCAAAAGGTGAGTAAACAACATTGACGTGCTTTTAACCTCCACTACACCACTGCTACTGATATACAGTACCCCTCTAGACCTAGCTTACTTGTCACTGAAGATCTTGACTCTAGGTCAAAAGGGTCAAGTTTGGCATTTGGCAGTGGTACTAATGTAGAAGTTGCAGTCTTGTCCTATTTCTTGTGTCCCTCTCAAACTACATTCCAGTAGGAAGCAGGAGATAGTACACTGCCTTTACATTTTCCCTAAATTGTAAGACAGAAAGTACACTTAAGATCAAGTGGAGTACTATTATTTACAATCACCATCAAATCACCATAATTCAGTTTTCTGGGACATCTGCAACCCATGACAATCAAAGGATGAATATGCCTAAATAAATGAAGGGAAAAGCAATAGGGTGAAACAGCCTTTTCCCCTGTCTTCTAATCAGTGATAATACATGTGATCATCAGAGCTAATGGAAGTCTTTCTGCTTAGGGAATAGCAAACAGCCCTGGCCAACGTAACAGACTGCAGAACAGAGGTGAACACAAGTCAGAGAACACATTGACTGAGCACATGCAAACACACTTGCACACACACGCACAAGCTCACGCACAAGCACACACACACACCACTGTACCGTAACATTATGCCGTTTCACAGAAACAAACTGTAAACACACACATACACAAATAAACAGTACTGCCCACATATGCACACACACACAAACACAGCTGTGCCTTCACCCTTGCGAAAAAATTCACAGCACAGGATGAACACACAGCTCATAACAGAGAAAAAACACTGTCCAACAAATAACAACATATAAATACTTGCAGTGACATCATAGCACAGATGTGGTTATAGGCCTAATGAGGGAATATTTATAATTAAGGGTGTAAAATGTGAATTGCATTGGAACACAGGGATCACTGTAGTCATAAAGGAGAGAAGAGAAGTAGCACATGATCTACCTGCCATCTTAGGTGTGCAACCTCCATTAGGGTGCTGAGCTGATGTCCAGTAACACTGGCTTGTGGAGCCATGATTAGACTCCCGATACTGTTACTGTCATTTATTACATGCATTCACTCAGCCTGGCACTGTCCATTCACAGACGGGAAGCTGGGTTAGCATGGCGTGCTGCTAGTGGCCTTCTACCACCAACGGCTGAATAATCAAATCACAAAAGCTAAAACAAAACGGCCCTTTAACCCCCTGCCTCTATAGCTGAGCTGTCTAATGAGCGTCATTTGTGTACATCCCTTTCAAGTGGTCTTGCAGGAATTAAAATACCTATTCTGATAGATGTACTCATATGATACGCAGGGGTACAAAAAACACAGTCTTTGACTCTTCATCATACAGAAATGCTACCAATATGAACTAAATTCTGGCAATATTAGTTTTCTGTAAAACAAACTGTACATGTCCGACACTACCTGAAATAAACATCAAAAGCTGGCATTTAAATCCTAGACTGTTAATGAAGCTTCCTATTCACTCTAGTTTCATATACAGTACCAGTCAAAAATTTGAGACACACGTACTCATTACAGTTTTTTTTTGTTGCTTTGCTGGGGAAACTGTCTGTGATGTATTTAGAATTCAAGGCACACTAAACCAGCATGGCTACCACAGTATTCTGCAGCGATACGCTATCCCATCTGGTTTGCACTTAGTGGGACTATCATTTGTTTTTCAAAAGGACAATGACCCAACACATATGTGAGAACTCCTTCAAGATTGTTGGAAGGGCATTCCAGGTAAAGCTGGTTGAGAGAAGGCCAAGAGAGTGCATCAAGGCAAAGGGGGGCTACTTTGAAGAATCTAAAATCTATTTTGATTTGTTTAACACTTTCTTGGTTACTACATGATTCCTTGTGTTATTTCATAGTTTTGTTCTCTTCACTATTACCTTACAATGTAGAAAATAGTAAAAATAATGAAAAACTCTTGAATGAGTAGGTGTGTCCAAACTTTTGACTGGTACTGTACATTATCAGATAAGTCTCCATAAGCACTTGTCTTTGGCTTTCTTTTAGAGCTACCATACAGTGTGTGCAGGCTTTTCTTCAGTCCAGCACTGGCACCCGTCTGGCAGTATAACAGGCCTTTATATTATACAGCAATAAACAATAGATTACATGTGCTGTGTAGAGGAATGTAGTACGTCTCATGTTATGTAGGATACCACATTTCTCGATTATATTTTGTCAGAACACACACACACACACACACACACACACACAAAGACTTACATCCCACTGACAAATGAGAATTGCAGGATTTGTACTGCCCTGTTGACATTGACATCATGAAACAAACAAAAGCAGCTTATATATTACATCAATTTAGCACATTTATTTCACAATTCTAATCATGTATTTAGATGATAACAGAATCTGGTGAAAGCAGAAAATCTTTGGAATGAAAACAGACAGTTTCATTATCCCATGTTACTGTAACAATACAATGAATTGGGCATAAGCAGAGAGTAAACATACTGTAAGCAGACATAAACAGAGTGTACAGGATATTCGGAATGCATGTTTTCCTTTCAACAAACACATACAATGTAATCCTCCAGATAAGATGGTCACGACAACAATAGAAGAACAGTGATGAATGTGGTCAAATATTGTGAAAAGACAAAGAGTGTTCTTCAGGTGTGTTCAGGTATCCACATGTACCCTCTAGAGTATCTACAGCTCCATCACTACTATCCCCTATCCCCTTTTCCTAACCTCTGTACTGTACGATTGTTGAAGCTTGCCCAGTCATTCCACAGTATAAAGGGAGTATTGCACCAACTGTGGAGGAAAAGGCACTGCAATCTGAACTAATTCAGCAGCAGCCTCCATTTACACTGAGTATCCAAGACATTAAGAACACTTGCTCTTTCCATGACAGACTGACCAGGTGAATCCCAGGTGAAAGCTATGATCGCTTATTGATGTCACTTGTTAAATCCGCTTCAATCAGTGTAGATGAAGGGGATGAGACAGGTTAAAGAAGGATTTTTAAGCCTTGAGACAATTGAGACATAGATTGTGTATGTGTGCCATTCAGAGGGTGAATGAGCAAGACAAAATATTTAAGTGTCTTTTAACTGGGTATGGTAATAGGTGCCAGGCACACCTGTTTGTGTCAAGAACTGCAATACTGCTAGGTTTTTCAAGAATGGTTCACCACAAAAAGGACATCCAGCCAACTTGACACAATTGTGGGAAGTATTGGAGTCAACATGGGCCAGCATCCATGCGGAATGCTTTCGACACCTTGTAGAGTCCATGCCCTGACAATTGAGGCTGCTCTGAGGGAAAACGTTTTTTCCCCCTAATGTTTTGTACACTCAGTGTATGTAGCCTAGTATATCAAAATATTTATTTTATGAACAGAAACAAATACACACACTTTTATAGCTACATGGAAAAGTAAAGTCTACACCATAACAGCATCCCATATCCCGTCCAGTAGTCAGATATTGTTATTGAATATAACAAGACGAAGGGCAACATCTAAACAAAGATTAAACATTTCAATTCTAACCACAGTGAAGTGTTTTTCTGTGAAGACCATCAACCCAAATAGCCTAATTCATTATTTTCAAATGATTGAAATAGGCAGGATAGTGTCATTTGTTCTGGGTGCAATTATGCTTCAAGAATTTATATTTATGTGGATAAAATATCAATAATAAAGATAAATAAATAGTCTAAACATATGTAAATTAATTTCAAATGTGCAATGTGCAGGGAGTGTTTGATATGCATAGCATTACAAGTGCAGTGAAATGATCGATGTCTGCATTTCCCGTTCATGAGCATCAACGTGGGGTGAGACGGCCTATAGTTTTCATGTTTCTGAGAGGTGAATTATACAGTCGTTCTTCATTTCAAAGCAATATGCTACAATTTATTTATTTATTTACCATTTTTATTTTATTTTAAATGTAACCTTTATTTAACTAGACAAGTCAGAACAAATTGACAATGACGGCGTACCCAGGCCAAATCCGGACGATGCTGGACCAATTGTACGCCTCCCTATGGGACTTCCAATACCGCCTGGAATCTAACCAGGGACTGTAGTGACACCTCAGTGCCTTAGACTACTGCACCACTCAGGACCCCGAATTTCCCTATTCATTTGTAACTTTCAAATATGGAATTCACAAAGCTATAAATGGTGTTTTGTTAGTAAACATGTTTATAAAATGGTCATAGCCCAATTACACCAGTGGAGGGTCCTCATATGAGAAAGGGTAGGACCATCCTCCTCAGTGAATTTCATAAAAATAGAGAAACATTAAAGATAGAACTCTACTAAATTTATTCACGTCACCAAATCATTGATTAAAATACATGGTTTTGCAATGAAAGTCTACAGTATCCTCAACAGCACTCTGTAGGGTAGCATCATGGTGTAGCCGGAGGACAGCTAGTTTCTGTCCTCCTCTGTGTACAATGACTTCAATACAAAACCTAGGAGGCTCCTGGTAATCATGACAACTTCCGGAGGACATCCTCCAACCTATCAGAGCTCCTGAAGCATGAAGTGACATGTTGTCCACCCAAACAAAGTATTAGAGAAAATCTATTACAGAAAGCATAAGCTACAGCTAGCTAGCAGTGCAGTGCATACAATGTGGTGAGTAGTTGACTCAAAGATAGAGAAAAATTACGGAGAAGCAAGGGAGATAGAGAGAGAGATATTTTGTTGTATTTTCTTCACTTACTTAGTGAATGCAGCTAGCTAGTTTAGCCTACTCAAACACCCAGCTCAAACAAAGAGGGGTGCTATGTTAGCTAGCTGGTCATGGCTATCCAACACTGGAACTCTTCCAAGTCAAGGTAAGCTTTTGTTTTTATTAACTTATTGCCACTGGGGTGTAACTGCTAAACTGCTTGCTGCTAACTGTACACTGTACTGCATGATTGTAGCAAGTTTACTAACGCGTTAGTTCTAGTAGCTATGTTGATTATGACGTTAATATGGTGACAACGATGAAGGCTGTGTGTAGCGTTTTTTTCACCTGGTCACAGAAAGCTGATCTGTTGCGTACTGAAGTCCACAAGCAAAGGGAAAAGGTGAAAGGAGGAGAGCGCATAGATGTGAGAAGGAATACAACGATCAAAGGGATCATGCTGTTTGTATGTGGCTGCTATGAAAGTGAACTTTGTTTGCATGTAATCAGGGGTGCATTCATTCCACCCATTCTGTTGAAAAACATTTCTTAAATGGAAACAAACAGAACAAAACGGGGATAAACATACCTGAATTTGTCCAATAGAAACTTGCTTGCAACTGTTTAACCATAGATCAGCCAGATGCCGGCAAGAGCGTGCAAGGCGGTATTGAATGTGTCAATGTCTGTCACCTTGATTACTCCAATTTCTCTCGATCTGTTGTAAACTTTCATTCATAGGCTAGGTTGCAGCAACCTCATGATGGGTATAGAGACAATTTGAGTATCATGTAGTAGCCTAAACCTATCAATGTTACATTGAGCTGGGTGAATGGAATATGACTGACAGTTACCCAATATGCTGTAATAGAAATAAGGCCATCCTCATTAAAATAATTAGCGTCCTCCCTCATATTAAACAGCACCAACAGACACTGAATTCCACTTAAAATACATGCCACATTTATTAAAATTTACCAAATGAATGAAGCTGTCACAATATGTCTACATATTGTGGGTGTAACTTCCTGTTAGGAAGGTGTTCCTAATGTTTTGTATACTTCGTGTATGAATCATATCTAGCACTTTACAGTAGGTGGTGGGAGTCAGCTCATCCATGAATGATAGCATCCTCAGAGAGCTGACCTATTGATTACTCATGAGGTTTGGTTTTTGTTATTCTATCGGAGAGGGTTACCGGACCACTGCAGGCAACATACAGTGCATTTGGAAAACATTCTGACCCCTTGACTTTTTCCACATTTTGTTACGTAACAGCCTTATTCTAAAATTGATTAAATTGTTTTTTTTTCCTAATCCATCTACACACAATACCCCATAATGACAAAGCAAAACCAGGATTTTAGAAAATGTTACTAATTTATGAAAAATAAATAACTGAAATATAACATTTACATAACTATTCAGACCCTTTACTCAGTACTTTGTTGAAGAACCTTTAGCAGCGATTGCAGCCTTGAGTCTTCTTGGGTATGACCCTACAAGCTTGGCACACCTGTATTTGGGGAGTTTCTCCTACTCTTCTTAGCAGATCCTCTCAAGCTCTGTCAGGTTGATGGGGATTGTTGCTACACAGCTATTTTCAGGCAGCGATTGCAGCCTTGAGTCTCCTTGGGTATGACGCTACAGGCTTGGCACACCTTTATTTTTGGGAGTTTCTCCCATTCTTCTTTGAAAATCCTCTCAAGTTCTGTCAGTTTGGACGGGGAGCGTTGCTACACAGCTTTTTTCAGGTCTCTTCAGACATGTTCGATCGGCTTCAAGTCCAGGGTCTCTGGCTGGGCCACTTAAGGACATTCAGAGACTTGTTCCGAAGCCATTCATGCATTGTTCTGAAGCCATTCATGTGTGTTCAGGGTCGGTGTCCTGTTGAAAGGTGAACCTTTGCCCCAGTCTGAGGTCATGCGTGCTCTGGAGCAGGTTTTCATCAAGGATCTCTCTGTACTTTGCTCCGTTCATCTTTCCCTTGATCCTGACTAGTCTCCCAGTCCCTGCCACTGAAAAGTATGCCAGGTTTCCTCCAGACATGATGCTTGGCCTTCAGGCCAAGATCTGAGAGTCTTTAGGTGCCTTTTGGCAAACTCCAAGTTGGCTATCATGTTCCTTTTACTGAGGAGTGGCTTCCGTCTGGCCACTCTACCACAAAGGCCTGATTGGTGGAGTGCTGCAGAGATGTTTGTCCTTCTGGAAGGTTCTCCCATCTCCACAGAAGAACTCTGGAGCTGTGTAAGAGTGACCATCAGGTTCTTGGTCACCTCCCTGACCAAGGCCATTCTCCCCAGATTGCTCAGTTTGGCAGCCAGCTCTAGGAAGAGTCTTGGTGATTCCATACTTCTTCTGTTTAAGAATGATGGAGATCAGGCTAGCATAGCGAGCTAGCTACTACTAGGTATTCCTGCCTCCCCATGGTGGAGTTTCTTGGGTATCAAATCAAATCAAATCAATTACATCAAATTTTATCAAATTAGCTTGGTTATTTTAAACAGACCGTGCTGCGTTCAAAGGCTAGCTAGCCTAGCTTAGACTAAAGACCCTCTTGGTTAGCATGCATAACTTCTGGTGAATTAAGCTTTCTAGCGTTCTCCCAGAGCTATGGCAACCCCATTCCTATGTTCAATTTCTGGAGTTGGAGACAGTAGAGAGAGTGGGACTTAAGTACTCCTCTGGTCTTCACCGAGCACAGGAACAAGCAGCACGGGGCCAAACAGGTGTTGTACCTCAATTCCCTCCTTCAAGGAACAGTAGTTATAGCCATAACATTACGTTCCCTTTCAGTTAGTCAACTTCGGTATAACATACTATGGGGAAAATATAATCACGCCCCCAGCTGACCCCAACGGATATTAAATTAAAACAGCCTATGGCAGACCACCCAGACCTGACTACGACAGATGCAGCAGTCTGGGTACTGAGCACATGGCGCACTGTCTAGTGAATTTCCCCTGTCCTAGCCGTAAAAACCCTGTGGGCTACACTTGGAGGAGTGACATCCAAGTGATAAAACCTCACAAAATGTGTCATGCGGCCCAACTTGCAGCAGCACAAATATCTCTTATAGTTCAACAACGTCCAGATGAACCACAGACTGTGTGTGCGATAATAGCATGGTTGTGTCCAACCCTGCTTGTTCCCTTGACTCTGCTCCCAACCACCAATTGCCAACAGGGCCCATAATCTGTATCACTCCCACCATGGGGAGAATGCTACACCCCTTGAACCATGTGAACACCATGAAACGTGGGGTAAAAGAGGGGCATTAAACATGGACAGTTGTAACTGGCGCCCGAGGAGATGGCTGCCGTTTATGGGCACCTAACCAATTGTGCCATTGTGTGTGTTTTCTGGCATTATTTGTAACTTATATCTCTTATGACCTAAAAGAGCTTCTGGATATCAGGACAGCGATTACTCACCTCGCACTGGATGAAGATTTTTTCTTTAATGAGTCGGACGAGAAGGATTTACTTCAGACACCGGACAAGGCCCAAATCCCATCATTCGCATGAAGAAGAGACAGAGATATTGGGGACGTAGGTCAGAGAGCCTTGTAAGGATCCGACGGCGAGTGGGTAATCCGCCTCGACTATCAGTCATATTAGCCAACGTGCAATCATTGGATAATAAACTGGATGAGCTTCGATAAAGACTATCCTACCAACGAGACTGTAAAACTGTAATATCTTAATTTGTCACGAGCCGTGGCTGAACGACAACATGGATAACATACAGATGGCTGGGTTTTTTCTGCAAGATAAACAGTCTGTGTCTATTTGTAAATAACAGCTGGTGCACAAAATCTAATATTAAGGAAGTCTCAAGGTTTTGCTCGCCTGAGGTAGAGTATCTCATGATAAGCTGTAGACCACAGTATTTACCAAGGGTTTTCATCTATATTTTTCATAAGCTGTCTATTTACCACCACAAACCGATGCTGGCACTAAGACCGCACTCAACAAGCTGTATAATACCATAAGCAAACAAGAAAATGCTCACACAGGAGGCGGTGCTCCAAGTGGCCGGGGACTTTAATGCAGGGAAACTTAAATCTGTTTTATCTCTTTTATACCAACATGTTACATGTGCAACCAGAGGAAAAAATCTTGACACCACCTTTACTCCATACACAGAGACACATACAGTACAAAGCTCTGCCTCGCCCTCCATTTGGTAAATCAGTGTCCCTACGTACATACCCCAACCAGAAGCCATGGATTACAACATTTGCACTGAGCTAAAGGGTAAAGCTGCTGCTTTCAAGGAGCGGGACTCTAACCTGGATGCTTATAAGAAATCCCGCTATGCCCTCCGACGAACCATCGAACAGGCAAAGCGTCAATCCAAACACACCTAGACATTCGTGAACAGGGCATGACAACATCTATTCCCCCTCAGAAGATTGGAAAGATTTGGTATGGGTCCCCAGATACTCAAAACGTTCTACAGCTGCACCATCGAGAACTGGTTGCATCACCTGGCATGGCAACTGCTCGCCCTCCGACTGCAAGGCACTACACAGGGTAGTGCGTATGGCCCAGTACATCACTGGGGTCAAGCTTCCTGCCATCCAGGATCTCTATACCAGACGATGTCAAAGGAAGGCACTAAACATTGCCAAACTCCAGCCACCCTAGTCATAGACTGTTGTCTCTGCTACCGACACGGCAAGTAGTAGCAGTCTAGGTGCAAAAGGCTTCTTAACAGCTTCTACCCCAAGCCATAAGACTCCTGAACAGCTAATCAAATGGCTACCCAGACTATTTGAACTTACCCTGCCCCCAACCACCATTTTTACGCTGCTGCTACTCTGTTTATTATCTATGCCTAGTCACTTTACCTCTACCTACATGTACATATTACCTCAATTACCTCGACCAACCTGTGCCCCTGCACAGCGACTCTGTACCGATACCCCCTGTATATATAGCCTCGCTACTGTTATTTTATTGTTGTCCTTTAAGTCATGTTATTTTTCTAGTTAATTATAAAAATAAAAAAAACTTCAGTTTATTTGAGTAAATACTTTCTTAACATTATTTATCTTAAAACTGCATTTTTTGATACGGGCTTGTACGTAAGTAAGTATTTCACTGTTGTATGTGACTAATACAATTTCATTTGAAAACAGGTTCTGCTTCCTGTATAGCCTGCATGAAGCCCTTACCTCTTATGGACACAGAGGGCCCCGGCAATGGCTGATGCAGTACCCCGTTTGAAGTAACTGAAAGTGGAGGCACTGTCTTCACAGCAATGTTTTTGTGGCACAACTGTTCGGGAGCTACTTCCTCATTGGAGGAGCACGCAAGCCCCTCTCTCTTTCTACTCCCTCCAACAATGAAAATAGGAATGGTATGAATTAGTGTGAATCATTCCTATTCACACAAGGTTAAGAGCGGAATAATTGAAGAGTATAACACTTATCACCTGTGGAAGGCAGGGCTTCCAGCGAGGCGCGAATTCGGTTGGCCTAGTCAGGCGTGATTGTTGATCCTTCAACCAAAGTTGCGAGAGTGCGACTCCCCCCATAGTATGTTGTACTGAAGTTGACTGACTGAAAGGGAACAGCATATTTTTCTCTCTGACTCATGGCAAAAAGTATAGAATTGCAGGGAATGTACTTTATAACTGGAAAATGTTCTCTTAGCCTCATGACTAAGTGCGGTAGTCCGGTCCTGATTAATATACAAAATATTTATCAGAAAAAGTCAGACCTTGAAACTCATTTACACTCAACATAGTCCTCAAAACTGGGGCCCCACAAGGGTGACTGTGTGGCCATGCATGCCTCCAACTCAATCATCGAGTTTAAGGATGACACAACAGGAATGGGCTTGATTACCAACAATGACGAGACAGCCTACAGGGAGGAGGTGAGCGCATTCGGAGCGTGGTGTCAGGAAAACAACCTCTCATTCAACATCAGAAAAACAAAGGAGATGATCATGGACTTCAGGAAACAGCAGAGGGAGCACCCCCCTATCCACATCGACGGGACAGCAGTGGAGAAGGTGGAAAGTTTTAAGTTCCTCAGCGTACACATCACGGACAAACTGAAATGGTCCACCCACACAGACAGTGTAGTGAAGAAGGCTGAATAAATGTGGCTTGTCACCTAAAATCCTCACAAACTTTCACAGATGCACAATTGAAAGCATCCTGTCGGGCTGTATCACCGCCTGGTACGGCAACTGCACCCAACCGCACCCAACCTGCTCACAACCGCAAGGCTCTCCAGAGGGCGGTGCGGTCTGCACAACGCATCACCGGGGGCAAACTACCTGCCTTCCAGGACACCTACAGCACACGATGTCACAGGCAGGCCAAAAAGATAATCAAGGACATCAACCACCTGAGCCACTGCCTGTTCACCTCGCTACCATCCAGAAGGCGAGATCAGTACAAAGCTGGGACCGAGAGACTGAAAAACAGCTTCTATCTCAAGGCCATCAGACTCTTAAACAGCCATCATTAACATAGAGAGGCTGCCAACATACAGACTTGAAATCCTTGGCACTAATAAATGGATTACTATTCACGTTAAAAATGCCACTTTAATAACGTTTACATATCTTGCATTATTCATCTCATATGTACACTACCGTTCAAAGGTTTGGGGCCACTTAGAAATGTCCTTGTTTTAGAAAGAAAATCATATTTTTTGTCCATTAAAATAACATCAAATTGATCAGACACGGCTGATTTTTTATGGAACCCGCAAAACACCAGTCTCAACGTCAACAGTGAAGAGGCGACTCCAGGATGCTGGCCTTCTAGGCAGAGTTGCAAAGAAAAAGCCATATCTCAGACTGGCCAATAAAAAGAAAAGATTAAGGGCCTCCCGGGTGGCGCAGTGGTTAAGGGCGCTGCACTGCAGTGCCAGCTGAGACTGGGTTCGCGCCCAGGCTCTGTCATAACTGGCCACGACCGGGAGGTCTGTGGGGCGATGCACAATTGGCCTAGCGTCGTCCAGGTTAGGGAAGGTTTGGCCAGTGGGGATATCCTTGTCTCATCGCACACCAGCAACTCCTGTGGTGGGCTGGGCGCAGTGCATGCAAGATTGCCAGGTGCACGGTGTTTCCTCTGACACATTGGTGCGGCTGGCTTCCGGGTTGGATGCGCACTGTGTTAAGAAGCAGTGTGGCTTGGTTTGGTTGTATATCGGAGGATGCATGACTTTCAACCTTCATCTCTCCCGAGCCCGTACGGGAGTTGTAGCGATGAGACAAGATAGTCCTGGAGTCACCACTTCACTGTTGACTTTGAGACTGGTGTTTTGTGGGAACTATTCACTATTCTGAGGACTTTTGAGGCATATGTTTCTCAAGCTAGACACTCTAATGTACTTGTCCTCTTGCATAATTGTGCACCGGGGCCTCCCACTCCTCTTGTATTCTGGTTAGAGCCAGTTTGCGCTGTTCTGTGAAGGGAGTAGTATACAGCATTGTATGAGATCTTCAGTTTCTTGGCGATTTCTGGCATGGCCATTTTGAGCCTGTAATCGAACCCACAAATGCTGATGCTCCAGATATTAAACTAGTCTAAAGAATATCAGTTTAATTGCTTCTTTAATCAGCACGACAGTTTTCAGCTGTGCTAACATAATTGTGAAAGTGTTTTCTAATGATCAATTAGCCTTTTAAAATGATAAACTTGGATTAGCTAACACAATGTGCCATTGGAACACAGGAATGATGGTTGCTGATAATGGGCCTCTGTACGCCTAGGCAGATATTCCATAAAACATTAACAAGGTCTACACTGTATTTCTGATCAATTTGATGTTATTTTAATAGACAAAATTTCTTTGCTTTTCTTGGAAAATCAAGGACATTTCTAAGTGATGCCAAACTTGTGAACGGTAGTGTATATATTGTATTTTATACCATGCATTGCATCTTGCCTATGCCGCTCGGTTACCGCTCATCCATATATTTATATGTAAACAGTTGAAGTCAGAAGTTTCCATACACTTAGGTTGGAGTCATTAAAACTAGTTTTTCAACCGCTTTCAACCACGCACATTCCTTGTTAACAAACTATAGTTTTGGCAAGTCGTTTAGGACATCCACTTTGTGCATGACACAAGTAATTTTTCCAACAATTGTTTACAGGTTATTTCACTTATAATTCACTGTATCACAATTCCAGTGGGTCAGAAGTTTACATACACTAAGTTGACTGTGCCTTTAAACAGCTTGGACAATTCCAGAAAGTAATGACATGGCTTTAGAAGCTTCTGATAGGCTAATTGACATCATTTGAGTCAATTGGAGGTGTATCTGTGGATGTATTTCAAGGCCTACCTTCAAACTCAGTGCCTCTTTGCTTGACATCATGGTCAAATCAAAATAAATCAGCCAAGATATCAGAAAACAATTTGTAGACCTCCACAGGTCTGGTTCATCCTTGTTCATCTGTACAAACAATAGTACGCAAATATAAACACCATGGGACCACGCCGCCGTCATACTGCTCAGAAAGGAGACGCATTCTTTCTCCTAGAGATTAACGTACTTTGGTGTGAAAAGTGCAAAAATCAATCCCACAACAACAGCAAAGGACCTTGTGAACATGCTATTCGAGAAAATAATTTCTCCGTAATTAATATTACCTGATTGAGCAAATCATGTAAATGTAATTAACTAGAGAGTCAGGGCATATAATATTTATAGAGCTGTTATCTTCCGAATAAACTCTTAAAGACCTAGTAATATTTTACATCAATAGCAGTCAATATTAATAGTCACCTTAATTCAGTCTCATCTGAAAGTTGTAAATTCTAGGTTATCTCCACGAACCCTGGCTAACAAGTTGAATCAGTAATATAAAATTGGGTTTCATTGTTTATTTACTAAATACCTAACTAATCACACAGACTTACATATACACAGAATTAATCATACCTTGATTACAAATTATGTCATAAAGGAAAACGTCCCTAGCGGGAAGAACAGATATGACATCTGGTTACACAAAAGGAAAGGGCTGGGTTTGAGTGAAAGAGCGGGAAGACTGAGGACCAAAGAAAGAAGCTGTGCTATCGTAAATACAGTATTTTATGCATTCTAAATTACCGCCCATTTGGAAAAGGAAAATGCAATAAATATTTACTATGAGCTGCGCTTCTGTAGGTTGGTGGTAGATGGAAGGCCGTGCTGCCAAACCGAGACCTTTGAAGAATGTCTCTGGTGGTCAATTGGATACGTTGTAGTAACATTGTTGTGTGATAGACGGGATACTCTGTCGGTTCCTTCCTAACCCTCGTTTGCAGCTGCTGTAGCTAACTCAACGGCTAGGAGGTATTACTTCTGTAGTGAATAAGAGTTCAAAGTTCATACCATTCTCAACCAAAGCTCACGCTGATGTTGGCTTCATTCTGTAGTTATTATCTGAACCATTCTGACATCGGACTGTCGTCCTCACATCCTCGGAACAGGAGGTTATATTGTCGTCAAGGCTTTATATAGGAAGGGAGAGGAGGGCGTGTTTGAAAAGTTTTATAGCCCATGTCCCTTCACGTGGGCGGGCCACTGATTGAGCAGAGCCCTACCTTATAAAAACCCAATTCTCACATTTTAGAAGCTAAAATCACATTTCATCCCATCACAAATCATTTCATATTCAAACATTTAAATTGAACAACAATTCCATGTGAATCCGATAACTCCGATGTGTAGACTTTCCACTGTAGAGTTTATGTCATCTTATCATTGATGAGAATGTCTCAGATGACAACTGAACTGACATCATATTCATTAAGTACCACCGCATATGTTCAATTGGTCCGATTACCCGAATATAGTTAATTTCCCCCCACCTTCTGATGTTCCCAGAATCTCTATGTTAACCAAGGGTTTTGCAAATGTAACATCAGTAGGGTAGAGAGAGGAAAAAGGGGGGAAGAGGTATTTATGACTGTCATAAACCTCCCCCAGGCCAACGTCATGACAATTGTTTGGATGCATGTTTCTGTCTAATTGTGTCAGTTCTACTAATTATTTAGCAAATAGCTACAGTACTGAGAGGCTTTGGAGGTTAAGTGGAGATTGCCAAATGCTCAGTTGAAAGGACACCCCACACCGTCACAAGTTTAGGCACCATGCTTAGGTCAATCCCTAAACTGCATCGTACTCATTACCATCCATAAACAGCACTTATACAACAGTAGAGTATTGGACTACACTCCAAACCAGGCACTAATGTGCTTTCTGACAGCACAGCAAACGTCATCAGCAGAATACTTACATTTACATGGGAATCATTTTAAGTACTACATTGCATTTGAACAGATTATCCTCTCTGACATAACCAATTTACAGCTCACACTACAGATGTGTTGCAAACAGAAAGGAGAGATTAATAATTATTTGTACAATGTATAAATACATGGCTGCAAGGAAGTACATGGTCAAATCTGCATTTTTTCCCCCACTGTACATGAACTTGATCATGTCCATACCAAGCATTTAAACCGGTGAGTGATATAAGCCAACATCTGAAGTGAAACAAGAGGAACCAAACTATGGGAAAGTATGTGAACTGTACTCACAGGGTTCAGGCTCCTCTCACTAAAGCCTGTGTCGCCATGATACTGCCTCAGCATAGCCATGAGGCCCTCGATTTCACATGTCAGCCAATCCAATATCATGTCACATAGTTCCTTCTCTTTTGGTAAGAGCACCTCTCATCCCAGAAACTCATAGGCACAAAAGTGGTGAGAGCTGAGCTGATGGGTTATCTACGGTCTTGTGGTGGGTTAGGGGAAAGAGGCACAGCCAAACACTACCAGGCAGTCAGTCAGACAGGGTTGACTTGGGTCCTGTAGCGTCCCATTGGGCGACCTGGTGGCTCCACTCTGACACAGAGCATAAGGCTCACCTGCCCAGTCAACCAGACAGAGAGGAGAGGCACTGGAGTTCTGAATGAGAGGACACAACCTCACATCCCCTCGCTTCATAATTCAATATAGATTCCCTCGAGGTAAGTATGTCAAGTTTTGGAATGAGCCCTACCGTAATGACTTAAGATGAAATGGTTTGAATCTAAAGAATATCATAGTTTACAGAACTTATTTATATTAAATCATATATTTTTAAAAGCATCAAAATGTGAGCCATACTGCAATTCATAACTAAGCACAATGAAGAGTCTGTCAAAACACAATGTACAGTGCATTCGGAAAGTATTCAGACCTCTTGACTTTCTACATTTTGTTACGTTAGAGCCTTATTCTAAAATGGATTAAATACATGTATTTTCCTCAACAATCTACACATCATACCCCATAATAACAAAGCAAAAACATTTTTGCAAATTTATTATGAATAAAAAACAAACACCTTCTTTACATGCAGTTGAAGTCAGAAGTTTACATACACTTAGGTTGGAGTCCTTAAAACTCGTTTTTCAAACACTCCACAAATGTCTTGTTAAAACAAACTATAGGTTTGGCAAGTCAGTTAGGACATCTATTTTGTGCATGACACAAGTCATTTTTAAAACAATTGTTTACAGACAGATTATTTCACTTATAATTTACTGTTTCCCAGTGGGTCAGAAGCTTATATTAAGTTATTAAGTTATTAAGTTATACTAAGTTGACTGTGCCTTCAAAAGCATTCTGTCTCCTAGAGATGAACGTACTTTGGTGAGAAAAGTGTAAATCAATCCCAAAAACAACTGCAAAGGACCTTGTGAAGATGCTGGAGGAAACAGTTACAAAGTATTTATATCCACAGGAAAACGAGTCCTATATCGACTAACCTGAAAGGTCGCTCAGCAAGGAAGAAGCCACTGCTCAAAAACCGCCATAAAAAAGCCAGACCACGGTTCGCAACTGCACATGGGGACAAAGATTGTACTTTTTGGAGAAATGTCCTCTGGTCTGATGAAACAACAACTGTTAGGCCATAATGACCATCATTATGTTTGGAGGAAAAAGGGGGAGGCTTGCAAGCCGAAGAACACCATCCCAATCGTGAAGCACGGGGGTGGCAGCATCATCTTGTGGGGGTGCTTTGCTGCAGGAGGGTCTGGTGCACTTTATAAAATAGATGGCATCATCAGGGAGGGAAATTATGTGGATATATTGAAGCAACATCTCAAGACATCAGTCAGGAAGTTAAAGCTTGATTGCAAATGGGTCTTCCAAATGGACAATGACCCCAAGCATACTTCCAAAGATGTGGCAAAATGGCTTAAGGACAACAAAGTCAAGGTATTGGAGTGGCCATCACAAAGCCCTGACCTCAAGCCTATAGAAAATTGTGGGCAGAACTGAAAAAGCATGTGCGAGCAAGGAGGCCTACAAACCTGACCCAGTTACACCAGCTCTGTCAGGAGGAATGGGCCAAAATGCACCCAACTTATTGTGGGAAGCTTGTGGAAGGCTACCCTAAACTTTTGACCCAAGTAAAACAATTAAGGCAATGATACAAAATACTTATTGAGTGTAAGTAAACTTCTGACCCACTGGGAAATATTAAAATAAATCTGAAATAAATCACTCTACTATTATTCTGACATTTCACATTTTTAAAATAAAGTGGTGATCCTAACTGACCTAAGACATTGAACTTTTACTTGGATTAAATGTCAGGAATTGGGAAAAACTGAGTTTAAATATATTTGGCTAAGGTGTATGTAGACTTCCGACTTTTACTGTAAGTATTCAGATCCTTTGCTATAAGACTCGAAGTTGAGCTCAGGTGCATCCTGTTTCCATTGATCATCCTTGAGATGTTTCTACAACT
Source organism: Oncorhynchus nerka (assembly GCF_034236695.1). Classification (NCBI taxonomy): domain Eukaryota; kingdom Metazoa; phylum Chordata; class Actinopteri; order Salmoniformes; family Salmonidae; genus Oncorhynchus; species Oncorhynchus nerka. The sequence continues at coordinate 32,352,958 of NC_088423.1, read as the reverse complement.
TGATGTGTGTCCATATGTGGTACATTTAATTGATTGCACATGATTTTGAAAAGGTAGACACCTATCTATATAAGGTCCCACAGTGGACAGTGAATGTCAGAGCAAAAACCAAGCCATGAGGTTGAAGGAATTGTCTGTAGAGCTACGGTACATGATTGTGTTAAGGCACAGATCTGGGGAAGTGTACCAAAAAATGTCTGCAGCATTGAAGGTGCCCAAGAACACAGTGGCCTCCATCATTCTTAGTTGGAAGAAGTTAGGAACCACCAAGACTAGAGCTGGCCGCCTGACCAAACTGAGCAATCGGGGGAGAAGGGCCTTGGTCAGGGAGATGACCAAGAACCTGGTGGTCACTCTGACAGAGCTCCAGAGTTCCTCTGTGGAGATGGGAGAACCTTCCAGAAGGACAACCATCTCTGCAGAACTACACCAATCAGGCCTTTATGGTAGAGTGGCCAGACAGCCACTCCTCAGTAAAAGGCACATGACAGCCCTCTTGGAGTTTGCCAAAAGGCACCTAAAGGACTCTCAGACCATGAGAAACAAGACTCTCTGGTCTGAGGAAACCGAAATTGAACTCTTTGGCCTGTGTCACATCTGGAGGTAACCTGGAGGAAGCATGTGGGTGTCAGCATCATGCTGTGGGGATGTTTTTCAGCAGCACCTTCTGACAACAAACCACACACACAGTCAGGAAAATGCTGGAGTAGCTCCGGGACAATGATCTTGAGTGGCCCAGCCAGAGCCCGGACTTGAACCCAATTGAACATCTCTGGAGAGACCTGAAAATAGCTGTGCAGCGACTCTCCCCATCCAACCTGACAGAGCTTGAGAGGATCTGCAGAGAAGAATGGGAGAAACTCCCCAAATACACGTGTGCCAAGTTTGTAGTGTCATACCCGAAGAAGACTCAACGTTGTAATCGCTGCCAAAGGTGCTTCAACAAAGTACTGAGTAAAGGGTCTGAATACTTAGGTAAATGTGATATTTCTGTTTATTTAAATAGATTTGCAAAATTGTCTAAAAATCCGTTTTTGCTTTGACATTATGGGGTATTGTGTGTAGATTGATGAGGGAAAAAAACAATTTAACATCTTTTAGATTAAGGCTCTAACGTAAAAAAAAATATGGAAAAAGTCAAGGGGTCTGAGTACTTGCCGAATGAATGTATTCTTAATGGTAAAACCACTCTGCATTTGACCTTTACAGTAGCACGTCAAGTCCTGTCTGGATCAAACTCTTGATAAAAAATGTTATATATATATATGTATGTATATTAGGAGAACAGAATTCATAAGTCCTTACGTTTTTTTATTTTATTTTTATGACATGATAGAAGCAGAAGAAAAGAGACAGAGTTGTGCGTAGGGCTCATGCAGGGAAGTATATGGCTCCGGTCTATCCAGAGGTGAGTTTTACCCACTGAACCAGACTCTGATCCACAAACTCTTGATTCTAACCAGATCTGAAGCGAAAAGACAACCTAATTAGGAGAGAGGATTTTTTTCATATTTTAATTTGAATCCAATAAAGCATTAGGACCGTGCAGACATATCTCAACCATCACAGATGCACTGATCTTAAATGTCTGTACACAGTGTACACTTATATTTATAGCCTCCAAGTAGGTTAATCCTTGTTATGTAACATTTACAACTTGGAGGGAAGACATTTAAATGGTACTCTCCCTTACACCAGGCTGCCTCCCCCCTCAGAGTATGTTGTCATATCAACCTACATCAATGTTTTCACATTCTATACTGGTCTGGTACCCTAGGGGTAACCAAGCCAGCTCCAGGCAGTAGGCTACTTTGAAATGCAACCAGAAATGGCAAGTTTATATATGCGACTTCAGTTGTATATCAAGAAACAAAAATTGTTACAGTGTGACAATCTATCTCTGTGAATATTTCGGTAATGACTTAAAGGCTGCAGATATAACGCTTTATTGCTAATAGAATGTATAAAGGAAGAGGTTAACAGATAAACATTTCTGTCAAGAGCTAGTAGGTCACCGACTGACATCATCCTCCATGCAAAAGTTCTGCCATATCAGCACAATACATGTAGTCATTAGCCCATGTCATGAGTTATAAACCAATGCGATTCCATATCCATGAGCCAACATCGTGTTACACAAACGCTCAGTCAAATCTTCACATCTGCCAGCACTATCCACACAAACAAACACACGGCTAGTTGTTACTACCTTGCATGATGTAACCAGGGACTATAGATAAATAAGCTTGCACTAAATATTAAGCTTGCACTGAATGTTGTGCAATGCATCAAATGCATGCATTAATATTGAAAATTGCATGCAGTCTTTGCTAATAATGCAAAACCAAGCGTGCATGAATGATCAAATTCCACGTATCACGGAAATCCATTCAGCATTCTTGATTGTTCGTTAACTGCACTGTGGGGGGCTGTATGGGAGACACTTAAAGGGATGTACATGTGTACAGTGAGGACAGTCGCAAGGGAGAGAGGGGTCCCTACATGAGTAGGTTTATGGAGCTGAGGCCTCTGCATTCCTGACATGCATGGTTCTGCTTCAGTGAGCTGGTGACCCTGATCTGAGCGCACCCAGGAGGTCATTAGTGGCAGCGAGTAACAGACACACTGTCTCTGCACCAGTAGGGGTGGGCAGTTTGCATTGTGTGGAAGGCAGGCGTGGAGAACACACTGAAAAGCGGGCTTGGCTGGGGGCTTTTAGTGCCCTGTGTCTGTTCAGGTTGAGAGAAGGAACCCCTAACAGAGCTGGGAGTTTTCAGGCTCCACCAGCAGCCATCATGGAAACACTCCCCTCCTGTCACATTCCTGGACAGGCATAGCATACGGGCTGAACTGGGTTTGCGGCACACTGCTTTAGTGGCAATCCAGAACAGGGTAGTGTCAAAAGGGGCCTTTTCACTGGCTCTCTCATCCATTGGTAATTTTTTTTATAAGGATTCTGTTTCCTGTGGATCAGGTTTGGTGTAGGAAATGTCCCGGAACGTTTTCCAACCACCCTCCTGTTCCGTGCTCTAATGCTCACAGGCACCAAAGACAATAAACCGTCTTAAAGAGAAACATGTAGACTAGAGTGGGCACAGCCAATGGGTGCAGGTGCAGTCAAAACACCTGGGCAGTGACTGCAGGTACGACATTCTGATCTCATCTGCCATTAGTCAAATCCCAGGGTTAAAATGAACTAGCAGTCTGTCTGTAGAGGATTCATTTTTCTTGAATGAGAACTGTGAAGCAGGAGAGTGGTGCTGGTTCATCATTTGACCCTGGACCGACTCTCTAACACTATTTGTTTCAATTTTTTATTAACCCATCTACCCTCTTCATTTTTCTGCTACATATACATACATTTTACATACATGGCACTTTTATATAAAGCAATCACATAACAATAATACATTACCAAACATAAACTCTTTAATCAGTCACTCTCAGCCCATCATCATAGACCAGCCTGGTTTGGTTTCTATGTGCCATATATTTTTCAATTGTTCTGTGATGTTTTACATACATTTTAAACCTTTCTAATCATATAGATTCCACAGATTGTGAGCTAAAGATGAAAAACTTTCCTACGAGTATTATTATATTATTTATTGATGGAGTATGGCTTTCCAAATTGCCCAACACTACTAACCAGAAACAATCTACATAGGGGCAATAACATAATAAATCTAGTGATTATGTTTCTTCGCAGCAAAATCTACAGAGCTGAGATTGTTTTATGCCCCATATATATATATATATATATATATATATATATATAGCATTCTGTTGGTGGCAAGAATTTTGTATAATAATTTCAATTTACAAACTTAAAGTGTTGAATCAAGTGTTGTTCTTTTGTGCCAGTTCATAAACCATGTGCCTTGGAATCAATACATAGAAATTCTCTTCCACACTGTATTTAGACGTCAGACATTCACTGACAAATTGTATTCAGATTTGGAACCAAACACTGAGATCTCTATTGAGTCACAAGTGGAAAAGTCATTTGCGTAACACTTCCGACAAAACAGACAGATGTTGTCTAATGAAGGGAATGTATAGCTTAGAAAAATAAAATCATTTTGTGGGATAATTTTAAGTTCCCAGTTTGTGGAATGCGCTATTTTATCTTCTCAAATGCATTCGATGGAGATGCAGTCGGGCAGCAAGACATGATGTACAGTTATTCAAGAGTGAACTTGAGTAAAAAGGTCAAGTGTGTCCAACACAGTGGTGGCATTGTCCACTTCTCTTACGTACTGGCAGGCAATCAGATTATGATATCAAGTGGTCTATTCCAATCCACATTGAGAGTAAAGCAATACAGTTAGTGGTTGGGAGTCACGTGATAACAAGTTGTTTGGATGAAAGTGCATAAAATAATGAGTAATAGAGGAAGCAAAGGGAATTCAGACAATACATTTTCTGCAGAAAAGCTTTCTTTTTTTTCACCATTTCCATGGGCATTGGGGTGAAAGGTGATAACATTTGTTGGCATCACAATTACTCCCTCCCTGGGAATGGTTCAAAGTGTACTGTGTAGCTTTTTCCCCCTTCATCCAATGTGACAGCTAAGCTTTCATAGCATATCTGAGGCGTGGGTTGTTCGCTCAGGGCTAGCACCAGTTTTCACACCAGCTGTGGCCCTGTTAACACCCCACAAAGAGCTTCTTTCACCACTTGTTAGTCCACCTCTAGGTAGTGTAGACATTTTGGGAAGCACAGCTCTATTCAAACAATAACACCTGGCTTTAAAAAAAAAAAAACATCCACAAGAGCTCAACTGATTTGGATGACATTCTGTCAAAGCAAGTTGAGGAGACTAAACTGCTGGATTTAACCCTAGATAGCAAGCTGTCATGGTCAAAACATATTGACTCAAAGATTGCTAAAATGGGAAGAGATCGGTCCATGATAAGGTGTTTCTCTGCTTTCTTGACATCTCAGTCGACCAGACAGGTCCTTCAGGCTCTAGTTTTGTTGCAACTGGACTACTGCCCAGTTGTGTAGTCACCATAAAGAGGGACATATGGAAATTGCAGTTGATCCAGAACAGAGCAGCACGTGTTGCACTTACACTGAACAAAAATATAAATGTAACATGCAACAATTTCAAAGATTTTACAGTTCATATAAGGAAATCAGTCAATTTAAGTCAATTAGGCCCTTATCTATGGATTTTACATGACTGGGAATACAGATATGCATCTATTGGTCACAGATACTGTGGTGTATTGAGAAATGTATTATGTGTAAATGAGTTTAGATGTAAAATGGTTGCAAATAGCCCATGGGATTTGTATGCAGGGAATGAGTTATTTGAATTAACAAATGACAATGAGTTTGCGTTATTGCATTGGAGTGATTGGATTATGAGATGCAAGGGCGGTAAAAGTTCAATGATGTATTGGAGAGTTGGGCTGAAGACACTGTAGAGAGTATTCGACTATAATGTGTTAAGGAGAACATTAAATAAATCTGTTCTGTCTGTTATAAGTACGCTTCGGAGTCTTCAGTAAAAGAAACCCAGCATCTTAGGATGCAACAACTGGCGACGAGGATAACGGAATTCTGAGGCAAAATCTTCTTGAAAGGGTTTGGAGGGGGAGAGTATCTGCGGGGAGCAGCACGTTTTCTAAGCAACAATCTCAAACAGCGCACTCTAATCCAGTGAAGGGGACAGCTGGAGGTTAAAGTGAAATGTGGTGCTCAGGTGTTACTACTACCTCTATTAGTGTCAAACGGGAAGGGTCCCAGCTAATGGGGAGGAACTGGATTCAGCACCTCAAATTAGATTGGTTAAGAGTGAACAATGTGTCAGACTCAGTTGCAGCAGCTGTGTGATAAATATGCAGAGGTGTTTAGTAGTGAACTGGGTGTGGTAAAGGGAGTTAAAGCCAAAACTCAAGTGTCAGAGAAAGCTGTTCCAACGTTTTGTAAGGCTAGACCTGTGCCTTATACACTCAGAGAGGCAGTAGACAAACAGATTACAGAGCTAGAAAAACAAGGAGTGATCACACCCATAGAATACAGTGAATGGGCAGCACCTATAGTTTGTGTTCCAAAGACAAACGGGGGCGTCAGAATATGTCATGATTACGAGGTGACTGTAAATGCATGGGTGGATGTGGACCAGTACTCCTTATCAAAGACGCAGGACTTGTTTGATCTAGCCGGGGGTAAACAGTTCAAAGTTAGGCCTTACACAGGCCTACCAGCAAGTGGAGGTAGCTCAAGAGTCAAAGCATTTCCTGACTATAAACACGTTGAAGGGTTTTTACCAGATGAATAGACTGCCTTATGGAGTATCAAGCGCTCCAGCTATATTCCAATATATTATGGACCAATGTATTACAGGATTTACCTGGGGTTGTGTGCTTTCTAGATGGCATTCGTATCACAGGGAAATCGGCGGAGGACCACTTACAGAATGTAGAAGCAGTGTTGAAGAGCTGCAAGAGCTTTGGTTAAGAGTAAACAGGGACAAGTGTGCGTTTTTTCAGTCTAGTGTCACTTAGGTCACAGGATAGACGAACAGGTGCTACATCCAGTGCAGGACAAGACTGAAGCCGTAGCAAAGGCTTCAGTGCCAACAAACGTGACAGAGCTCAGAGCATATCTGGCTTTACTTACCTACTATGGCAAGTTCATGAAGTATCTCTCTACTCCCAACAAACCTACGACAGAGCTCTTACAGAAAGATAGGGGGGGCAATCCAAACTATCGAGTGTCATTTTTAGATGTACTTCCCATTTTAGCTAAGGACATAGCCAGGGAAACTACCAAGGACAAGGGTTTGGCAAAAGTGAAGCACTTCACACTTACAGGGTGGCCTAACCATGTTACTGATCCTGAACTAAAGCCTGATTGGGGGAGAAGGGATGAGCTTACTGTAGAAAGTGATTGTGTGTTATGGGGTATGAGGGTGGTGGTGCCGGCTACTCTACAGAGGGATCTACTGAAGGAGCTACATGAAAACCACTGGGGAATGGCAAAAATGAAAGCTCTTGCAAGGAGACACTTCTAGTGGCCCAGGTTAGACTCAGACATAGAAGACATGGTAAGAAGATGCCAGGTGTGTCAGTCTAATAGACATATGCCAAACCTTGCACCAGTGCATCCTTGGAAATGGCCTGAGGCCCTGGCAGTGCATCCATATAGACTTTGCTCAAATGGGAAAGCACCTCTTCTTAGTAGTTACGGATGCATACTCACGCTGGCCTGAAGTAAAGTGTGTTAGTAATTCTTCAGCTACACGGTAGAGACACTCCGGGGAATGTTCTCAGTCTATGGGTTAGTTGAGGGGTGTGTTTCAGACAATGGGCCATAGCTTGTGTCAAAAGAGATGGAGACATTCTTCCAGTTGAGTCGGCTCCGTATCATGCAGCTTCAAATGGCAGAGCAACTTGTACAGAATCTGAAACAGGCTCCAGAGAAGGACAAGTCATCAGGACGGTCTGTACAGCATAGTGTGGACAACTTACTAGTTGCCTACAGGAATATGCCACATGCCACAACTGGAAAAACTCCAGCAGAGTTGTTCCTAAAACGACAGGTTAGAACAAGGTTATCACTGAATAAACCCAGCTTTTCAGCTGACATGCATAACAGGCTGACTACACCGCTCGCATACGTGCACGAGCGTTGCAAAATACATTTAGAAATCTATATTATTAAATTATTGCACCCACACGCCAACGAGCGTCTGCATTGTCAAGGGCTAAAATATAAGTCAGTTCTATTTCTGACGCAGATCGTGCTGCAAGTTCTGCCTCTCCCATCTCCTCATTGGTTTATAGAAGCAGCTACCCACGTGCCGTCTCCTCATTGGTTATACCCACGTGGGTGACTGAAAGACGAATGAGGTCAGTGGCAGTAATGCACCTAATTTATGAAAGCTGAAAATCGCAATATAAAGCCAAGAGAAGAAAAAGCCTAGAAGGAGGAGAGATGACCTGAAATGATTCGGTTGACCGTTTTGTGTCGATTGTCGGAGTAGAGGACTTTGTGCATTTCAGGTACAATAACAACTCAATGTTTATATCCCAGGACAAATTAGCTAGAAACAGCAAGCTAGCTAAATAGGACAAATTAGCTAGCAAGTGCAAGCTAACTAGCTACATTGCCGTAAACGTTTAGTGACAGGCACTCATACAGAGACACAGATTGTGCCAGGCCCTGAGCCTGAGGGCCCAGAGCATCATGAGAGGCCAAAATATGGTCAGAAGGCCTCCGGACCGATTGGATCTGTAAACAGGTTGTATATGAGTTAATAAGTGGAAAAACTGTTTCGGAAAACCCATGATATTCATCAAGGATGTTTTCAGAGGAAGTGAGAATATCTGGGGTGTGGTGTATTGAGAAATGTATTATGTGTTAATGAGTTTAGAAGTAAAATGGTTGCAAATAGCCAATGGGCTTTGTATGTAGGGGTTGAGTTATTTGAATTAACAAATGATAATGGGGTTTCCGTTCTTGCATTGAAGTGATTGGATTATGAGATGCAAGGGCAGTAAAATTCCTGGAGAGTATTGGAGAGTTGGGCTGAAGACACTGTAGAGAGTACTGTAGACGACTGTAATGTGTGAAGGAGAACATTCAATAAATCTGTTCCGTTTGTTATAAGTACACTTTGGAGTCTTCAGTAAAAGAACCCAGCTTCTTAGGATGCAACATATACCTTTAAAAACAAGTATGGGCATAGATCAGAAAACCAGTCAGTATCTGGTGTGACCACCATTTGCCTCATGCAACACGACTCATCTCCTTCACATAGAGTTGATCAGCCTGTTGATTGGCCTGTGGAATGTTGTCCCACTCCTCTTCAATGGCTTTGGGAAGTTGCTGGATATAGGCGGGAACTGAAACATGCTGTTGTACACGTCGATCTAGAACATCCCAAACATGCTCAGTGGGTGACATGTCTGGAGAGTATGAAGGTCATGGAAGAACTGTGATTTCCAGCTTCCAGGAATTGTGTACAGATCCTTGCGACATGGGGCTCTGCATTATTTACATTTACATTTAAGTCATTTAGCAGACGCTCTTATCCCGAGCGACTTACAAATTATCATGCTGAAACACGAGGTGATGGCGGCAGATGAATGGTACGACAATGTGCTTCAGGATCTCGTCACGGTATCTCTGTGCATTCAAATTGCCATTGATAAAATGCAATTGTGTTCGTTGTCCGTAGCTTATGCCTGCCCATACCATAACCCCACCATGGGGCACTTTGTTCACAACGTTGACATCAGCAAACCACTCAACCCACCATGTGCCATGGAATCAATACATCGAAAATCTCTTCAACCCTGTATTTAGATGTCAGACATTCGCTGACAAATTGTATTCGGATTTGGAACCATTCAAGCAGCTGGCACACAGTTCGGACACAACACAAGACATGCAATCAGAGGTATCTTCACAGTCCCCAGGTCCAGAACAGAGGCTGGGAAACACACAGTATTAAAGAGCCATGACTACATGGAACTCTCTGCTACCTTAGGTAACTCAAACTAGCAATAAAAACAGATACAAAAAATTGATAAAAGAATACCTTACGGCACAACGAGTACTGCGAAGAGACAGCCATTTTTATATATCTTGTATTGTAATTCTGTATTTATTGTATTATGTAGGTGGGTGGCCTTGCACGAATCCTTGGCTTGTGCAAACCGGAACGGCTCATAGGTCAGAAGCCATCTCCTCTTTCGTGAGGCAGCAGGAGATTATATAGTATTATGTATTTTTGTTTTGTTTCCTGTTTGGACCCCAGGAAAGGCAGTGGCTAATTGGGTATCCCAATAAATACTTCTACTAAACAGAAATGGCACAGAACAGAATAAATCATCTATATAGTCATTCAGTCGATCTGTGCCACTTGAGAGCTGCAGTGGCCTAAACAATTAATACTTGACAAAGGGCAAATTGCACTGATAAGTGTGAAGTAGATCATGACAATTCAGAAATATATAATGAATATGGACACGCACACATCCTCAGACAATATACCAAAGACCCATTACCAGAATCGAACTCCAATTAAAAATCACTCTTATAAAAATCATTGCAACTATGTGTGAGAAATTGATCTGATAAACCAAGATACAATTTTAATGTGATTTCATAAAGACTGGAATAAAAACAAAACATATGAGACCAATGAAATAGTCACGCTATAATTTTGAGTTGTATCCAGGATAGGTGCAGTGAAATGTGTTGTTTTACAGGGTCACCCACTGTAGCAAATTAGAGTTAAGTGCCTTGCTCAAGGGCATATCGACAGATTTTTCACCTTGTTGGCTCGGGTATTCAAATCAGCAACCTTTACTGGCCCAATGCTCTAACCGCTAGGCAATATGCCACCTCAAGCAACTAGTCAGGCATTTAGAGCAAAATAACTGTAGCAACTGTGTTGCTGCTTTGAGGATGCTCTGTATATGGTCTGTATTCTGGCCTGACAGAATAATCACTTTACAACTGTGCAAATGATCCATTGGAAAACAGCCTAGTCAGTTGCTTTCCAAGCAGCACTGAGGATATAACTTTCAGTACTGTTTAGCTACTGAATGAGTCATCCAATAAGGAGATTTTTAGGATAAAACTACAGTCTGAGTAAGTGGTTCTAAGTGGTCTAAGGCTGTGTTTACACAGGCAGCCCAGCTGTAATATTTTTTCTACTAATCAGTCTTTTGACCAATCACACCAGATCGTTTCACATCAGATCGTTTTCAGTGCTATTGGTAAATTAAAAAATATATATCAGAATTTGCCTGCCTTTGTAAACTAAGGGGTTTCCTAAAGAACATAGGTAATGTTGGCCATCACTCTACTGGAATGTTATCTAGAGCAATTTTCTACAAATCTGATCATTGGAACCCCCAGAGCATTCAGGCTTTATTTTTCCAGCCCAACTAATCAAGGGCAGGCTGATTCGTTGAAGCAGGTGTGTTTATAGTACAACCTCTACAAGGCCCCCCCCCCCCTTACCCTTGTAAATTTGCCGATTTGTAAGTTAAGATCTGTCTATATTCTTTCCTCAAAAGTCACTAGAAATAAGCATTTAAAAACAGTTTTTAAACATGTCAGAGGCCTTCCTACACCCCCTGTCTAAGCCTACTAACACACCTGATTCAACTAATCAGGTGTGTTAATATATACTGGAATGAAACACAAAATTCAAGCAGTCTGAATACTTTCCGAAGACACAGTATTTTATATATATATATACAGTTAAAGTCGGAAGTTTACATACACCTTAGCCAAATACATTTAAAAACTCAGTTTTTCACAATTCCTGACATTGAATCCTAGTAAAAACACCCTGTTTTAGGTCATTTAGGATCACCACTTTATTTTAAGAATGTGAAATGTCAGAACAATAGTAGAGAGAATTATTTATTTCAGCTTTTACATCTTTCATCACATTCCCAGTGGGTCAGAAGTTTACATACACTCAATTAGTATTTGGTAGCATTTCCTTTAAATTGTTTAACTTGGGTCAAACGTTTTGGGTAGCCTTCCACAAGCTTCCCACAATAAGTTGGGTGCATTTTGGCCCATTCCTCCTGACAGAGCTGGAGTAACTGAGTCAGGTTTGTAGGCCTCCTTGCTCGCACATACTTTTCCAGTTCGGCCCACAAATTTTCTATAGGCTTGAGGTCAGGGCTTTGTGATGGCCACTCCAATACCTTGACTTTGTTGTCCTTAAGCCATTTTGCCACAACTTTGGAAGTATGCTTGGGGTCATTGTCCATTTGGAAGACCCATTTGCGACAAAGCTTTAACTTCCTGACTGATGTCTTGAGATGTTGCTTCAATATATCCACATACTTTTACCTCCCTCATGATGCCATCTATTTTGTGAAGTGCACCAGTCCCTTCTGCAGCAAAGCAACCCCACAACATGATGCTGCCACCCCCGTGCTTCATGGTTGGGATGGTGTTCTTCGGCTAGCAAGCCTCCCCCTTTTTCCTCCAAACATAAGGATGGTCATTATGGCCAAACAGTTCTATTTTTGTTTCATCAGACCAGAGGACATTTCTCCAAAAAGTACAATCTTTGTCCCCATGTGCAGTTGCAAACCGTAGTCTGGCTTTTTTATGCCTTTTTGGAGCAGTGGCTTTTCTTCCTTGCTGAGCGGCCTTTCAGGTTATGTCGATATAGGACTCGATTTACTGTGGATATAGATGCTTTTGTACCTGTTTCCTCCAGCATCTTCACAAGGTCCTTTGCTGTTGCTCTGGGATTGATTTGCACTTTTCGCACGAAAGTACGTTCATCTCTAGGAGACAGAACGCGTCTCCTTCCTGAGCGGTATGACGGCTGCGTGGTCCCATGGTGTTTATACTTGCATACTATTGTTTGTACAGATGAACGTGGTACCTTCAGGTGTTTGGAAATTGCTCCCAAGGATGAACCAGACTTGTTGAGGTCTTGGCTGATTTCTTTTCATTTTCCCATGCTGTCAAGCAAAGAGGCACTGAGTTTGAAGGTAGGCCTTGAAATACATCCACAGGTACACCTCCAAATGATTCAAATGATGTCAATTAGCCTATCAGAAACTTCTAAAGCCATGTCATAATTTTCTGGAATTTTTAAGCTGTTTAAAAGGCAGTCAACTTATTGTATGTAAACTTCTGACCCACTGAAATTGTGATACAGTTATAAGTGAAATAGTCTATAAACAATTGTTGGAAAAATTACTTGCGTCATGCACAAAGTAGATCTCCTTACCGACTTGCCAAAACTATAGTTCGTTAAGAAGATATTTGTGGAGTGGTTGAAAAACGTGTTTTAATGACTCCAATGTAAGTGTATGTATAATTACGACTTCAACTGTACATACACAACCGGTCATTCCAGGGTCTTTATTATTTTTTAAAACAATTTTCTACATTATAGAATAATAGTGAAGACATCAAAACTATGAAATAACACATGGAATCATTTAGTAACCAAGAAAGTGTTAAACAAATCAAAATATATTTTATGAGATTCTTCAAAGTAGCCACCCTTTGCCTTGATGACAGCTTTGCGCACACTCTTGGCATTCTCTCAACCAGCTTCATGGAGGTAGTCACCTGGAATGCATTAATTAAAAGAAGGTATGCCTTGTAAAGTTAATTTGTGGAATTGATTTCCTTCTGAATCAGTTGTGTTGTGACAAGGTAGGGGTGGTAAACAGAAGATAGCCCTATTTGGTAAAAGACCAAGTCCATATTATGGTAAGAACAGCTCAAATAAGCAAAGAGAAATGACAGTCCATCATTACTTTTAGACGTGAAGGTCAGTCAATCTGGAAAATGTCAAGAACTTTTAAAGTTTCTTCAAGTGCAGTCGCAAAAAACACCAAGCACTATGATGAAACTGGCTCTCATGAGGACCGCTAAAGGAAAGGAAGACCCAGAGTTACTTCTAATGAACGTATTCTCTTCAGCAGTGTTACCAGCCTCAAATTGCAGCCCAAAAAAAGCTTCACAGAGTAAAAGTAACAGGCATCTCAACATCAACTGTTCAGAGGACACTGCGTGAATCAGGCCTCCATGGTCGAATTGTTTCAAAGAAACCACTACTAAAGGACAGCAATAAGAAGAGACTTGATTGGGCCAAGAAACACAAGCAATGGTCCTTTGGTCTGAGTCCACATTTGAGATTTTTGGTTCTAACCGCCGTGTCTTTGTGAGACGCAGAGTAGGCGACGGCTGATCTCTGCATGTGTGGTTCCCACCGTGAAGCATGGAAGAGGTGGTGAGATGGTGTGGGGGTGCTTTGCTGGTGACACTGTCACGTGATTTATTTAGAATTGAAGGCACACTTAACCAGCATGGCTACCATAGCATTCTGCAGCAATACGCCATCCCATTTGGTTTGTACTTAGTCCCACTATCATTTGATAATGACCCAACACACCTCCAGGCTGTGTAAGGGCTATTTGACCAAGAGGAGAGTGATGGAGTTCTGCATCAGATGACCTGGCCTCCACAATCACTTGACCTCAACCCGATTGAGATGGTTTGGGATGAGTTGTACCGCAGAGTGAAGGAAAAGCAGCCAACAAGGGCTCAGCATATGTGGGAACTCCTTCAAGGTGAAGCTGGTTGAAAGAATGCCAAGAGTGTGCAAAGCTGTCATCGGGGCAAAGGGTGGCTACTTTGAAGAATCTAAGATCTATTTTTATTTGTTTAACACTTTTTTGGTAACTACATGGTTCAATATGTGTTATTTCATAGTTTTGATGTCGTCACTATTATTCTACAATGTAGAAAATATAAAAAATAAAAACCCTGTGTCCAAACGTTTGACTGGTACTGTATGTATGTATGCATGCATTTTTTGTTGTTGTTGTAGTAGTATTTCACCCTCTTTCTCCCCAATTTTGATATTGCCTCATTGCTGCAACTCCCCAACGTGTTCAGGAGGCAAAGGTCGAGTCATGCGTCCTTTGAAACATGACCTGCCAAACCGAGCTTCTTAACACTCGCCTGCTTAACCCAGAAGTCAGCTACACCAATGTGTCGGAGGAAACACCGTTCATCTGACAGAGGTCAGCCTGCAGGCGCCCGGTCTGCCACAAGGAGTCGCTAGAGCGCGATGAGCCAAGTAAAGCCCCACCCCAGCCTAACCCTCCCCTAATCCGGACAACACTGGGCCAATTGTGATACAGCACGAGATCGAACCTGGGTCTGTAGTGACGCTCTAGCACTGCATTGCAGTGCCTTAGACCGCTGCATCACCTGGGAGGCATGAATTACTATCAACATGAATTAAATGAATGAAATACAAATCAGATTTTTAAATTAAACACTCATCTCACACTTCCATTTTCTTTATGGTCCTCTTCACTATTCAACATTTGCTCTCAACAACACTCACAGGTAGCCCAGGGTGTCTTTTTTTACTCAATGTCTTAAAGCTTCGGTCAGGATATTATGTTGCAACATTTACGTAGGCCTACCTCGTTTCTTATACCCAAACTCCGATCCAGACAGGCCTATATGCCTAGGATAATTCATGTCCCACGCTGAGTCGCCAAACTCATTGGAGAGTCTTTCAATAGACATTGACCTATAAAGTTAGTGACAAATAATAGGGCAAGTATAGAACATTTGCATTTAATTTATTGCAGACTATACTGAAACGGAAAATTAGTTTTTGTTTTCCATTAAAAGGTGAAAATACATACAGACCGCTCCTTCACAATGAGGTTGGCATTAAGAAACATTAGTGTAACAAAATGATGCCTTTAATGCAGCAGTTATGGGGCAAAACATAAGAGTCTAATTACCCCATTATGTATTGACCCTGCATTAGGTCACCGTTTTCTACCTACAAATATTACTCCAGGTAGGAACGGCTGAGCTGACCATCTTGTGATTTACCAAGGGAATAATAGTTAATGTAATCAAACATTCAAGTCCTATGAGTACGAAAGTCAATGAATGGTTTAAAGCACACAAAAGCCATAGAGCTCTTCCACGATTCCCAATCAGAAGAAAAATGTTAACTGGCATATCATATACAGAACACATGCCTACAGTTAATTTCAAACTCATTTGCTTTTTGAAGAATAGTACAAAAAAATATAGAAAATCCACCAAAGGTCAGAATGTATGTCCTGGTCCCATCAAAATAAATACCATAATATATTCTCTCTCTGAATATCCCACTTCTATACCTTTTGTTCTAAACATCAGGGTCTGTACTGGCTGTACTGTGATGGGAGAGGGTTGATTCCAAATCGCTGTGGCGCTGCGCCTAAGGCAGTTCTGAAACCTTGTTGTGGTGAAGGCATCCCTACACCCATTCCCAGGTTCATACCCATCCCCAGCTCACTCCCCGGCCGGGCTAGGTTTTGGTTGAGCATGTTGGTGTAGGGGGAGGCTCCGTAGTTGAGGCCCATGCTGTAGGGCCTCTGGGGCTGGGTGCTGGGAAGCACCATGGGCTGGACATGCCTCCCTGGGGTGTTGAAGGAGAACTCTGGCGGTGGGCTGCTGAGTTTGGATGGGGTGGAGGTGAGCCGGTCCATGTCCTCAGAGGATTTGGGGGGAGGGGGGACAAAGCTAGACAGGCCCCCGTGGTCAGAGGGGCTGAGTGTGCCGGCTGGGAGCACTCCGGCCATGAGGGAAGGCCGGATCCAGTCATCCTTGAAAATCTGAACCGTCAGCGTGGACACGAGGGGGAAGAGGCGGTTGGTCACATGGGCCAGCACCATCTGCTCGTTGGCATCCCGGCGTATTCGAACATGGACAGAGCCAGCCTGCACACAAAGCCGGTGGAGGAGACAAGGAGTTAAAGAGTCAGTCTGCGTGTTCACTCCACATTCTCTCTCTCCCTTTCTCTCCCTCTAGCTCTACTAGGGCATACAATCTGGAGAGAACAGTGTGGCAACAACCCAGAACTTTGTGACAACAGCACAGCAGCAACACCACTGTATAAACTTAGTCTACACAGGAATTTACGAGTGCAGCCAAGAAGCTGGTCTATTTATCGATATGACAGCAGTGATGCTGTAATTGCGTAATGTTACCATTACATTATACTGCTATTATGCAGAGTGCAAATAAGTGTTATTTCATTGAATGAGATTTAACGTAGCAGCAGAACAGACAGAATCTGTATTGAAGTCATTCTACGTGAAGCAACATTGTTAGAGCCACAGTCTGAATAATTCACATCTCAGGCGTTTCAATGAAACCCGAATGACTCCATTTCTGTCTTTATGCCATATTCCCTGCATTGGAGTACGACGTGACTACTGTCATCTTTTTGTGTGACTACTCTGTCTTCACAATGGGAATCAAAGAACATGGCCTTGCTTCTCCTAGAGGCAGAGCAAACAGAGCGTGACGCATTACACTAGGAGTCTGCTGGGTATAATGAGGAGACAGCAGGGACAGAACGATGATGACGTACCAGAGAGCCAAAGCCCACTGTCCAGAAGTGTTCGTTACGGACCTCCAGGACCCCATCCAGAGTGGAGACCTGATGGAAGACAAGTACAGTTTTACACACATACGTACATACAGTCTAGAGGTCTGCTCCTGCCCGCTCCCGCTGGCTTTCTGTCTGACTCCCACCCGCTCCCGCAATAACTGGTCCCGAACCCAACCGCAGTCCCGCAATGTTATTTTAGGCGTATGTGACGCGGCTTACTTGCCAGCCATGGTCCCAGCAATTCTGCATCCTATAGGCAGTATCAAAAATACCTAAGATTCTTATGTCACATGGCCCATTATATTAGGCTAACGGTAGGTATTACGGGGCTATATCAACCAACAGGCTAGATGGAGTTTGAAGAGAGCAGTGTGAACACTTGCACTTTCTCTTGAGATACATTTTATAGCCTACCTTTAATGAGCAGGACAATTTTCAGATGGGACATATGGGTGATCAGTACTTATTTCAAGGCAATGTAGTAAACTATCGTATAAATCAGATTTAGGAAGTACATTTCCTTGGAAATGATAACTGCCCCATCATTCTCCACACATGCATAGGCTATAGCCTTCTCTATTTAATTGAGACCACATGCCCACCTGATCTTGCACATATGGATACTGAACCTGAAGCAGCAAAAATTATGAGCGCGGACACTTGCACTTTTTCTTGATCTACGTTTTGCATATAGGATGTAGCCTACCTTTAGGAGCAGGACGATTTGCAGGCAGAGACAAATAAATGGGTAATTCATATTTATGGAAAAGGCGCAATGCTCACTCACGATGGTAGCCTTTTCAATTATAACATTTTTTGATTGCACCTGGACTCACATTGGTTGAGGGCCCTACACTTCTTTCCATTATCAATATTACTTTCCAGACACTGTAGTAAACTATAGCCTAATCATATTGATATTAATTTCATTTGGAAAGATACCTGCAACGTGTAGAGCCCGATATTAAAATCGGCCGATATAGTTTTTTTTAATGCTATATCGATTTAATTTCCCTAGAGTAAAACAACGGGAAGATATAGCGGCAGATGTTTTGTCACACAAAAAAAAAATTTCAATCAGTTTTTGACCCCCAAAAATATATCAGTCGGGCTTTAGCCACGTGATTCTCTGCCCATGCATAGGCAGCCTACTCTACTTCACTGAAACCAGTGGCGCACATGATCTCGCACACCCAACTAGGAGAGGAAGGCTACTGAACTTGAAGCAGCGAAATTCTGAGGGTGTGTGAAAAACGTGACAAAGAGGTGCTTTTAATTTAATAGGAAGGCAAACAAAGCACAAAGATGTTCGTTTCCAAATAACCTGCGGGATCTGACCGCATCATGAAAAATGCAGACCGCGCCACAATCTCTGTAGGGGTCTAACAGAGTCTCTGCCATGAGGGAACCAGTATAACCTGACCGTGTGACCAGTCCCAGTCAACGCCCATGGTCTGAAAAAACTATAACTGGCTCTAGTTATAATATTGCTAGAGTGGCACAATAGGATCCCAAGGGGCACAATATATGTTAAAACATGTTATAGGGAATCATTGCAAGTTGTTGCACAATGTGAAATACATTTCAATAATATATACATATAAAGCACAGAAACAGAAATTGGCTTCAATACACATGGTACACGCAACACATTTCAACTGCCTTATTTAGAGAGTGCAACGTGCTTGAAAAAATAGGAAAGAGGTCAAAAGAGGACAACCCTCAGCAAACGCATCACTGATTGCCATTAGGAGCAAAGATGAGAGGTTCCCATTCGGCTTCCAGCACGTTGCCCTCCACAACCATGGCGCCAAACAACTCCAGAGTTGGACCATCAAAATCATTATTGAAATGTTTTCTGTGAACGGTTTGATCACTGTGTAAATATCCCGTATTATGTAAATAATTTACATGTATTCCACTTCATATGGCTCGTTATTAACATTGTATTTCATGTCTAACTTTAGCTCCATTTGGACATTACATTACACTTTGTTGTGCCGATGACGTGGATGTCACAATTAAGGCAGCCCCCCGTACCTCTCTGATTTAGGGGTTGGGTTAAAAGCGGAAGACACCTTTCAGTTGAATGCATCCAGTTGTACAACTGACTAGGTCTCCCCTTTCCCTTTATTGTTAGGATTATCTCCTCTCCACAATTCACTAGGGTTGTCCTCATTGCTTTTGTCTAGATGGAGTACAACTATGACCGAAAGTCACTTTTTGTAGCAGGTTAGGAGAGCATTTTAGCTAACCCCTTTCCTAATTCACCTAACTTGCTACGTTAATTCTTCAGACCCGTTGCCTAAGTTCTACTAACCAGCTACAAAAAAGTAACTTCCGTAGCTGTATACCACCTAGTTAAAACCGTCCTTAATTGACCTCCCATCCTATTTCAATAGTTAATTAAACAAAAACATCACCCCCACTTGAGTGCTCTTACCTCTCTGAGCAGTTTGTCAAGCTGACCGATGACATGGGAGGGAGTTGTCTAAAGAGAACAGAACACAGCCAGGTGTGAGTCAGTGTCTCTGTTCAAAACACAGTGCTCCAGAAAATCCACAGAAAAACTATTTTAGAATTTCTTTCATTAGTCCACTGTTGATGCAGTCCCAAAATGTCTCCTGCATCATCATGATGATGTGGCCTTTGCTTCTTAAAAGTCCAATATCTTGAAAGCTTGACTGCTGCTACATGCTAACCACTAGGCTAATGTATTTATTTAACTAGGCAAGTCAGTTGAGAACAAATTCTTATGTACAATGACGGCCTACCAGGGAACAGCCTTGTTCAGGGGCAGAACGACAGATTTTTACCTTGTCAGCTCTGGGATTCAATCCAGCAACCTTTCGGTAACTGGCCCAGCGCTCTAACCACTAGGCTACCTGCAGCCCCAACAGTGCTTCTTCCTTTAAAAGTTTTGAGCTTATGCCACGACCGTTTGTGGTAGATGGTGGTAAATTGTGTCATTCTGGTAACAATGGCTGACACTTAAATGACGTGCTGCAACTTTTATAGGAAGAACCACTGTAAGCCAAACATAATCCGGACAGAACATAACTCAGTCATTCCAAGAGTTTACAGTGTTGAGTTGAGTTACAGTAAAGTTGTGCGATCCACATCACATCCTACAGAGAATCAATGATCCAGTTCAATTTAGACTGTGGACATGTTTGAATAGCCTACCTGAAGGAGCACCTTCCCGCTGTACACACTCATAGGATACATGGTGCCAAAGATCATGAGGCCGATGGCCACCGCCGAAACTGTGTCCACAGCATTGTAATTACTAGAGAGAGAGAGAATCATCAGGTACTTCATAATAGATACTATTAGTACGTTATAAAGTTAGGAGCATATAGCTGTCAGGATAGAGCTGGGAGACATGGACAAAAATCCACAATCACAATTGTTATCACAATAAACTGAGTGAATTATCATCACGATACGTTTATAACATCCATGTACACCATAACGGTATTCACAATCATCCATATAACATCAACCATATAACAATCACCAACTCAGTCTTGTGGTTAGTGTCCACCTTGAGATTGGAAGGCTGTGAGTTCGATCCCCGGCCAAGTCATACTGTATAAGACTGTAAAAATGGCACCTGAGGAGTCACTGCTTGGCACTCAGCATTTTTTAATGAACCTTTATTAAACTGGGCAAGTCAGTTAAGAACAAATTATTTTTTACAATGACGGCCTACCAGGGAACATGCATGTTCCGGGGCACAACGACAGATTTGTACCTTGTCAGCTCGGGATTCGATCCAGCAACCTTTCGGTTACTGGCCCAACACTCTAAACACTAGGCTACCTGCCGCTCACAGTCCTTAATACCTGCCGCATTAAGGAGATAGATTGAGGGTAAGGTCGTGCGATAGACTAGCTTTTGGCTCCTGCCCTATGAGCGGCTGGTACAAGGCTATTTCCATATAAGCAGACTTATTTCATTTCAAAGTTCACATTTCTCTAGTATAGGCAACTTATCATTATGAGCGATATCAGCAAATGCCCACGATAAGTGGTCGGTGTCGATAATTTTCGGTTTATCGTCCCATCTCGATGTCAAGAGTTATGGAGGTTGATAAGTAACAAGAGGGATGTCAAACACACATCAGGTCGATATGAGGGCTTTGTGGGAACACAATTCAGAGTACACATTATTCCTCAACAATATTTATTTATAACTTCCCCGAATCCACTAACTAATTCCATTACACCATGTCGGAGGGGAGGACTTACTTGATCTCAATGAGCATGTAGGTGATGCAGAGTGAGAGAGCTCCGGCCACGTTGATTAAGACAAAGGGATTCATACGAGGCAGAAGGACACTGCTGAGACCAGGGATAATCCCACACAGGCTGAAAACATACAAACACAAAAATACAATTACTATACTGAGCCATTCAGCCCTGCGGTGATGCTCCAAACGTGTCTAAACTGGTTAGAGTTACTGTGACAACACACATTACCAAAGTGACAACACACATTACCAAAGGCCAACCAAAGAAATCACACAAACAATCCAAGACAGGGACTCACAGAAAGCACCTGTAATATACACATCTTCTTAAAAGGTGAAATATGAATAATGCTGAGACTAAGTGATTGTAATAACAATCTACTAGACACAAATATAAATGCAAAACATTTAAATGATTTTACTGAGTTACAGTTCATATAAGGAAATCAGTCAATTGAAACAAATTCATTAGGCCCTAATCTATGGATTTCACATGACTGGGCAGGGGTACAGCCATGGGTGGGCCTGGGAGGGCATAGCCCCCTTGGGGAGCCCACCCACTGGGTAGCCAGGCACAGCCAATGAGAATGAGTTTTTCCCCACAAAAGGCTTTATTACAGCCAGTTTCATCAGATGTTCAGGTGGCTGGTGTGCTCACTGCGCTGCCAGACTCCAGAGGTGCAGTCAAATTTAAATATGCTCAAATCATTGGTCACATACACATGGTTAGCAGATGTTATTGCGAGGGTAGCGAAATGCTTGTACTAAACCATTGTTTGTAACATTACAATGCCGTCACCATCGACGATGGCTGTCATACATTGTTGATACTCCGAGTCGGTATTCATGTCATATGAAAGAATTCCCCTCGACCACGACCACAAATTTTGGAAAACAAACGTTCTTCATCGACTTTTGGTTATAAGGAAATAACAAAACATGCTGAAAAGCTGCTGTGTTGTTCAATGTGTGTTCAGAAAGTATTCACATCTCTTGACTTTTTCCACCTTTTGTTGTGTTACAAAGTGGGATTAAAATGAATGCCATTTCTCATCAACAATCTACACAAAATACTCTATTGTAAAAGTGGAAGAAACATTTTTTTTTAACTGATGTTAGAATTTATGAAATATGAAACACTAATACACAATATACATACACAAAAGTATGTGGACACACCGTCAAATTAGTGGATTCGGTTATTTCAACCAAACCCGTTTCTGACAGGTGTATAAAATCGTGCACACCGCCATGCAGTCTCCATAGAAAAACATTGACAGTAAAATGGCCTTACTGAAGAGCTCAGTGACTTTCAACGTGGTACCGTCATAGGATGCCAACTTCACAACAAGTCAGTTCGGCAAATTTCTGCCCTGCAAGAACTACCCCGGTCAACTGTAAGTGCTGTTATTGTGAATTGGAAACAGCTAGGAGCAACAATGGATCAGCTGCGAAGTGGTAGGCCACTCAAGCTCACAGAATGGGACTGCCGAGCGCATAAAAAAACGTCTGTCCTCGGTTGCAACACTACCAACTTGTCACTACCAAGTTCCAAACTACCTCTGGAAGCAACATTGGCAAAATAACTGTTCGTCGGGAGCTTCATGAAAGAGGTTTCCATGGCCGAGCAGCCACACACAAGTCTAAGATCACCATGCTCAATGCCAAGCATCGGCTGGAATGGTGTAAAGCTCGCCGCCATTGGACTCTGGAGCAGTGGAAACGAGTTCTCTGGAGTGATGAATCACGCTTCATCATCTGGCAATCCAATGAACAAATCTGGGTTGGCGGATGCCAGGAGAACGCTACCTGCCCCAATGCATAGTGCCAACTGTAAAGTTTGGTGGATGAGGAATAATGGTCTGGGGCTGTTTTTCATGGTTCGGGCTAGGCCCCTTAGTTCCAGTGAAGGGAAATCTCAGTTTCAGCAGGACAATGCCCCTGTGCACAAAGCAAGGTCCATACAGAAATGGTTTGTTGAGATCGGTGTGGAAGAACTTGACTGGCCTGCACAGAGCCCTGACCTGAACCCCATCGAACACCTTTGGGATGAATTGAAACGCAGACTGCGAGCCAGGCCTAATCGCCCAACATCAGTGTCCGACCTCACTAATGCTCTTGTGGCTGAATGGAAGCAAGTCCTCGCAGCAATGTTCCAACATCTAGTGGAAAGCCTTCCCTGAAGAGTTGAGGCTGTTATAGCAGCAAAGGGGGACCAACTGCATATTAATTCCCATGATTTTGGAATGAGATGTTCGTTGAGCAGGTGTCCACATACTTTGACCATGTAGTGTATATTCTTGGGCACCAACACTTCAATGTATTATTTTACAGACAGATGGATGTATGCATTCATCCCGTGTTCTCTCTACGTGGTGTGTTTTTAGATCAATTATATTTTTGGGATGTGCTTCGTCCTGTTCATAAATGACCAATGTCTGATCTAATTCAAATGGCTAGCCGTTCATTATGCCATTGTGATACAATTCATGTGTGTCGCTTTTCAGCATGTGACTAAAAGAAATACATTGCTCTCATTTCACAAAAAGAAAAACGAGATCCCTATAGTGAGTGGAACCCCCTCAGGATCTTAGTTGTGTGGTGATGAGGCAGTGTGCATGCTTTACAGATCAGTTATTTGTGTTTAATCAGAGATGTTAATGCAGTGCATTAGGAGGTGTAACCCATCAGAGTAAACATGATGATATGATATGAAGGGATGTGCTGTCAACACTGGGGATCGCAGTGTTTGAGACCACACATCATACTCATCAGCATCAGTAGGGGGAGTAGAGGGCAATGAGTTCACTCACATTTAGCCAGTGTTAAATCATGACATTTAGCCCTGTTTTTTTTATCTGCAGTGATGTATTCAGATCTTGGCATAATATTATTTGAAATAGGTCATGATTAGATAAATACTGAGAAGATGAATTCTATATAGTGTTTTTAAACTGCATCCCTGTCCAATGTCAACCTCTTATTAAACATGTATGGATACTAGTCCACTGATGTCCAACAAGGACACAATAAAAAAAAGAGGCATTATCTTTAAAAAAAGAAAAGAAAACCCATTAACCTAAAGAAGCCCGACCTCCGGTCACTTAATTTGAAGCAGGATTTACAATCCCAATAATCTCCTAAATCTCCCCGCTGCATTGATATAATTTGAGTACTAGGGACAGGGTCGTGTGATTCCACGACCGTCTGTCTGCACAGTCTGTGCGTCCGGCGTTGCCTAGAGAGAGAGAGAGAGAGAACGAGAGAGAACACTGTGTGGATAGAGGGAGCTTTGTTCCAGAGTGACAGTTTGCATAATCCCACCCACTGGAGACAGAAATTGTGGGATTACGGTGAGACATACAAACACTTGATACGATGTCGGTCGGCTATAAATACAGGCTAAACGCTGTTGCCCAAATAATAGTACACAGTGGACTAGCTCCGAGGGTTATATAATGTCTACCCACCAAACATCAGGGAGGGTGGTGAGGCCCAGAGGCACGGATGACACGATTAAAGCAGATAATGAAACAATGAGTCAAAGTAGTCCGGGACATCCTGTCCACTGTGCCTTCTATTCAGAACAATCAGAACTTTACTCTGTCATACAGCGCCTTCAGAAAGTATCCACACCCCTGGACTTTTCCCACATTTTGTTGTGTAAAACAGCCTGAATTTAAAAGTGATTCAATTTAGATTTTGTGTAACTGGCATACACAACTTACCCCATAATGTCAAAGTGGAATTATGTTTTTATACATTTTTACAAATGAAAAAAAAAAAAGTTGTATTAATAATAGTATCAATACGTAATCAACTCCTTTGTTATGTCAAGCCTAAATAAGTTCAGGAGTAAAAATGTGCTTTAAAATCACATAAGTTTCATGGACTCACTGTGTGCAATAAGTGTTTAACAGGATTTTTTAATGACTACTTAATCTCTGTTCAATTATCTTTAAGGTCCCTCAGTCAAGGAGTGAACTTCAAAAACGGATTCAAGAACAAAGACCAGAGACATTTTCCAATGCCTCGCAAAGGGCACCTATTGGTAGATGGGTAAAAATAAAAAAGCAGACATTGAATATCCCTTTGAGAACGGTGAAGTTAATTACACTTTGGATGGTGTACAGTGCATTCGGAAAGTATTCAGACCCCTTGACTTTTCCACATTGTTACATTACAGCCTTATTCTAAAACTGATTAAATAGTCCCCCCCTCTCATTAATCTACACCCAACACCCCATAATGACAACTTGATTGGATTCTACCTGTGGTAAATTGAATTGATTGGACATGATTTGGAAAAGTACACACCTGTCCATATAAGGTTCCACAGTTGACAGTGCATGTCAAAGAAAACAAAAACAAGCCATATGAGGTGAAATAATTGTCCGTAGAGCTCAGAGACAGGATTTTGTCAAGGCAAAGATCTGGGGAAACTTACCAAAATATGTGTGCAGCATTGAAGGTGCCCAAGAACACAGAACCCTCAGTCATTCTTAAATGGAAGACGTTTGGAACAACCAAGCCTCTCCCTAGATCTGGCCGCCCGGCCAAACTTAGCAATCGGGGGAGAAGGGCCTTGGTCAGGGAGATGACCAAGAACCCAATGGTCACTCTGACAGAGCTCCAGAGTTCCTCTGTGGAGATGTGAGAACCTTCCAGAAGGACAACCATCTCTGCAGCACTCCACCAATCAGGCCTTTATAGTACAGTGGCCAGACAAAAACCACTCCTCAGTAAAAGGCACATGACAGCCCTCTTGGAGTTTGCCAAAAGACACCTAAAGGACTCAAGACCATGAGAAATAAGATTATCTGGTCTGATGAAACCAAGATTAAACTGTTTGGTCTGAACGCCAAGCGTCACGTCTGGAAGACACCTGGCACCATACCTACGGTGAAGCATGGTGGAGGGAGCATCATGGTGTGCGCATGTTTTTCAGTGGCAGGGACTGGGAGACTAGTCAGGATTGAGGGAAAGATGAACGGAGCAAAGTACAGAGATCCTTGATGAAAACCTGCTCCAGAGGACTCAGGACCTCAGACTGGGGCGAAGGTTCACCTTCCAACAGAATAACGACCCTAAGCACAGAGACAAGACAACATAGGAGTGGCTTTGGGACAAGTCTCGGAATGTCCTTAGGTGGCTTGACCAGAGCCTTGACCTGAACCTGATCGAATATCTCTGGAGAGACCTGAAAATATCTTTTCAGCGACACTCCCGATGCAACCTGACAGAGCTTGAGAGGTTCTGCAGAGAAGAATGGGAGAAACTCCTCAAATCCTTCCGAACTCAGATGTTGGAGAGGAAGGAAAACCGCTCAGAGATTTCACCATGAAGCCAATGGTGACTTTAAAACAGTTACAGAGTTCAATGGCGGTGAGAGGAGAAAACTGAGGATGGATCAACAACACTGTAGTTACTCCACAATTCTAACCTAAATGACAGTGTGCAAAGAAAGAAGCCTGTACAGAATAAAAATATTCAATGCATCCTGTTTGCAATAGTACGCTAAAGTAAAACTGCAAAACATTTGGCAAATAAATTTACTTTCATGTCCTGAATACAAAGTGTTATGTTTAGGGAAAATCTAACAACATATCACTTAGTACCACTCTTCATATTTTAAAGCTTGGTGGTGGCTGCATCATGTTTTGGGTATACTTGTCATCTGCAAGAACTAGGGATTTTTTTTTAGGATAAAAAGAAACGGAAGAGCTATAAACACAGGCAAAATCCTAGAGGAAAACCTGGTTCCGTCTGCTTTCCAACAGACAGTGGGATACAAATTCACCTTTCAGCAGGACAATAACCTAAAACACAAGGCCAAATATAGACTGGAGTTTCTTTCCAAGATGACATTGAATGTTCATAAGTGGCCTAATTACAGTTTTGACTTCAAATCGGCTTAAATCTATGGCAAGACCTGAAAATGGCTGTCTAAATGCTAACAACAACCACCATGACAGAGCTTTAAGAATTTTAAAAAGAATGTGCAAATAATGTACAATACAGGTGTGCAAAGCTCTTACAGACTTACCCAGAAAGACTCACAGCTGAAATGGCTGCCAAAGGTGATTCTAACATGTATTGATTCAGGGGTGTGGATAGTTATGTAAATTATATATTTCTGTAATTTAATTTTCAATAAATTTGTTAAAATGTATATTAGGTGCTTTTGCCCTAGGTGACCTGGAGAGTCGGTGGGATTGTACATGCCTTTTACTATTCAGGATGGAATGCGACAGAAAGCCACTTCAATAATATTTGGGGTTTTAGAATAGATGAGAATCAATCTTATTTAGGTCTAGTTTTGTTTCATAGAGTGCTACTGGTATATTATTTCAGATCAGGGTGTTATAGCTATGAGGGAACGCCTGCATAATGGAAAGCAAAATATAGCTGGACCTGCAATGAGTTAGAGGCTTGTTTAACATGACCCTCAGCAGCTCATTCACATAACCCATTAGGAGGTAAGGGAGGGTTATTTTTCAATGAGTCCTCCAACTCCAAACATTACTCAGCCTTTTGTCATATTCCACTTCCTGAGTGGCATAATCCAGACCGGGGCACCAGCAGAGAAAGTAGAGGTGCAAAGTGATCTCAACACTCTGGACTGAAACAAAACCCACCAACATCCATTATTCAGACAAAACAAGTGAGGCGATTCATCATCCTGGAAGCTACTATATGAGGGAAGAGGGGTGGAGTTTCACTGGCAAGCCTCTCCCCAGCCCTGCACAGGGTCTCCAGGGGTGAGGGCCAGGAAGTGGCTGACCTGAGAGTATCCATCAGGTCTTAACCCCAGGGCAAGGGCACACAGCACTATACTGAGGAGGTGAAAGGGAAGATAAGAGTTTCACATCTGACCTCTACAGGCAGGTTTCGCCAGAGGGGGTCATTGTCATCCATTGGAAATGACATGAGACCGGCCCTTGCTGTCCAGATACCTTAAAATAATTCCAAGAAGCTCAATCGATTAAGCCAATATGTTTCCCTGAAAAAGCCACTCCCTAACATCTTGCTGAAAAAATATACTACTACACCCCATGTCATATTTGACATACATTTTGAAATGTTTTAGTCATTTAGCAGATGCTTTTATCCAGAGCGACTTACAGAGTACATTCATCTTAAGACAGCTAAGTGGGACGGACACCCGCATATCACATTCATAGTAAGCACATTTTTCCTCAATAAAGTAGCTATCAGCAAAGTCAGCGCTAGTAAAGGGGGGGGGGGGGACAAGTGCGAGTGTTAGTTCATGAAAGGGGGTGCAAGACTGAGGCTGTGGGATTATTTTTTTAAACTATTTGAAGAAGTAGGGTTTCATGAACGTAGGGTTGGGAGAGCCAAGAGACCAAAGGTGGCGGAATTGAGTGCTTGGGTTGGGGTGTAGGGTTTGAGTATAGCCTGAAGGTAGGAAGGGGTAGTCCCTCTTACTGTTCCGTAGGAAAGTTGAAAGCAGAGACCATGCGAGGATGACAGAGCCGAGTGACTTGGTGTATAGAGAGGGCCTAGAACTGAGCCTTGGGGGACACCAGTAGTGAGAGCACGTGGTGCAGACACAGTTTGTTTCCAAGTCACCTGGTAGGAATGGCCTGCCAGGTACGATGCAATCCAAGAGTGTGCAGAGCCAGAGACGCCCAGCCCTGAGAGAGTGAAGAGGAGGATATGACGGTTTACAGTGTCGAAGTCAGTGTTAGATGTAGGAGGATGAGAACAGAGGAGAGAGAGTCAGCTTTGGCAGTACGGAGAGCCTCCGTAACACAGAGAAGAGCAGTCTCGGTTGAGGGACACGTCTTGAAGCCTGACTGGTTAGGATCAAGAAGATCATTCTGAGAAAGATAGCAAGAGAGTTGGTCAGAGACAGTACGCTCAAGTGTTTTGGAAAGAAAATAAAGGTCTGTAGTTTTTGACGTCAGGAGTCAAGTGTTTGTTTAGGAGGGGATCGATTCGGGCCATTTTGTAGTCAGGGGTTGTAGCCAGTGGTCAGGGATGAGTTGAGGGAAGTGGGAAGGTCTCCAGAGATAGTATGGAGAAGGGAGGAGGGGATAGGGTTGAGCGGACAGGTTGTCGGGTGACCGGACCTCACTAGTCGCAGGACATCATCTGGAGAAAATGCGGAGAAAAGGGTCAAGGCGTAGGGTAATTCTGTGTGTCTATTTACCCTTTAGCCTCAGTTTGATTGGGACAGACTGCTAATCACATTACACACATACACTGTGGTGCATACATTTCCTGAGGGATGCTTGGGAGGGAAACTATCCACTTCTGGACTACAGGGGGAAAACAAGGAGGATCAATACAGCAGGATGACTCATTGAAAGAGGATCTTACCTTCGACTCAGGTCTGCGACATGCTCCTGAAGCCAACTGGTGCTGGCAGCTGTTGAGAGGATGGTGGGGAGGGGGAGAGAGAGTGAGGGATGGAGGAAAAAAAAGAGAGAGAAGACAGAAGACAGGGGTCAGAATTACACACATCAACACAGTGAGAGAGCATCACTCTAGCAGCCCTTATCTGCAGTCTGTTCCCATATATCTTCCTCCACAGTGGCCATTGTTGTGGCAGTAACAGGAGCCCGAGTGCCATTTGATCAGCAAGCAGAGTGTGTCCTCAGCTGTCCACCCCACAGGATGGGTTACAATCACAGACGACTGACCAGGGGAGGGCACATGTATGATTTTAGAGTATCCCACTGCCATCTGTGACGTTTAAACACAAATGGCTACAGAGCAAACCTCTCAGCCCATATTGGCTAGTTTACTGTGGTTTAGGCAGATAAGTGAGAGAGGCATTGAGAGAAACTACAAAAAAGCCTCCCCCAAATCCAATTTCACTCCCCCACATAAGCCTGACCACACCAGGAGTTTTGGGGTGTTTGTGTATGTGTGTTTGCTCTCCTTGAACAGATCTCTCCCTGACTCTGAGATGACAGGACACAGAACATCCAAATTTGCAAAGCAAAGCTAAATGTTTGGTCCAGATTCTGTACGACAATATTCTCTGAAAGAGACTCTGGTGTGGCAAAGGGGACAGGAAATAGTCTTATGCTCTAATTTGTACTGATAAATCATGTACATACGCAAAAACACAAAACACAAAATGTTAATAAATTGACAGTTGCAAATGTGCAATCCAAAGCTATTGCTTTTTCCCCCTCTCTGCTGATGAGTATTTTCTCCGCTCATACAGGAGTAATAAAAGGCCTAGTACACCAAGTAATTTTTTTAAATAATATTTTTTTCCAACTGCAGCATCCTCAGCACCCTTAGTTCCCGTGGCTATGACATTCGGTAGGCCTAAGACATGGTAAAAAAAATTAGACCTAATGGTTCCTTGTTGCACTTTATGATTTAACTTTAAATATAGCCTCTTATATTCAAATCCAGATGCATCTTATTCGAAAGACATAGGCAAAAATGTTCCGTCAAACCTTGAAAATTCTTTTTTTTAAACTAATTTAGTCGTTTCGTATTTTGTTTACACAACTTGACTAATGTATTTTATAACTCGCAGGCTTGTATTTAGGATTTCTACAGTACGATAGGAAAAAGGCCTATCCAAATAGGCCTGTTAGTTTTAAGCGAATGCATAAGCAAATGTTCATTTGTTTTCATGTGTTAGGCTATAAAGAATGTTATAAATAATAATTTGCTTGATCGGTTTATAGATTTAGGATTTTTACAGTTCGATAGGCAAAAGGCCTTAAGGATAATGGGCCTATTAGGTTTTTTGCCGAAGCCAAATGTTCATTCAAGTGTTATAAAGGATGTTATAGGATAAATAATACCTTTTTATCTGATTGTTGTTGACACCTAGACCTTTTCCACATTTTGTTACATTACAGCCTTATTCTACAACTGATTAAATAGTCCCCCATTAATCTACACACAATACCCCATAATGACAAAGCAAAATTATTTTTTTTTTTTTACTGAAATATCACATTTACATAAGTATTCAGACCCTTTACTCAGTACTTTGTTGAAGCACCTTTGGCAGCGATTACAGCCTAGAGTCTTCTTGGGTATGACACTATCATACAAGCTTGGCACACCTGTATTTGGGGAGTTTCCCCCAATCTTCGCTGCAGATCCTCTCAAGCGCTGTCAGGATGGATGGGGAGAGTCGCTGCACAGCTATTTTCAGGTCTCTCCAGAGATGTTAGATCGGGTTCAAGTCCGGGCTCTGGCTGGGTCACTCAAGGACATTCAGAGACGTGTCCCGAAGCCACTCCTGCGGTGTCTAGGCTGTGTGCTTAGGGTCATTGTCCTGTTGGAAGATGAACCTTTGCCCCAGTCTGAGGTCCTGAGCGCTCTGAAGTAGGTTTTCATCAAGGATCTTTCTATACTTTGCTCCGTTCCGCTTTCCCTTGATCCGGACTAGTCTCCAAGTCCCTGCTGCTGAAAAGCATCCCCACCGCATGATGCTTCCATCACCATGCTTCACCGTAGGGATGGTGGCAGGTTTCCTCCAGACGTGATGCTTCCATCACCATGCTTCACCGTAGGGATGGTGGAAGGTTTCCTCCAGACGTGACGCTTGGCATTCAGGCCAAAGAGTTCAATCTTGGTTACATCAGACCAGAGAATCTTGTTTCTCATGGTCTGAGAGTCACCTCCCTGGCCAAGGCCCTTCTCGCCCATTGCTCAGTTTAGCCGGGCAGCCAGCTCTAGAAAAGGTCTTGACAGTTCAAAAATAAAAATGATGGAGGTCACTGTGTTCACTGACTACATCTCAGCGTTCAACACCATAGTGCCCACAAAGCTCATCACTAAGCCAATGACCCTGGGAGTAAACACTTCCCTCTGCAACTGGATCCTGGACTTCCTGACGGGCCGCCCCCAGGTGGTAATGGTAGACAACAACACATCTGCCAAGCTGATCCTCAACACTTGGGTCCATCCTGTACTCCCTGTTCACCCACGATTGCGTGGCCAAACACGACTCCAACACCATCATTAAGTTCGCTGACGACAAGTGGTAGGCCTGATCACCGACAACGACGAGACAGCTTATAGGGAGGAGGTCAGAGACCTGGCAGTGTGGAGCCAGGACAACAATCTCTCCCTCAATGTGAGCAAGACAAAGGAGCTGGTCGTGGACTAGAGGGAAAGGAGGGCTGAACACGCCCCCATTAACATCGAAGTGGAGCAGGTCGAGAGTTTCAAGTTCCTTGGTGTCCACATCACCAACAAACTATCATGGTCCAAACACACCAAGACAGGTTGTGAAGAGGGCACGACAACACCTTTTCTCCCTCAGGAGACTGAAAAGATTTGTCATAGGTCCCCAGATACTCAAAAAGTTCAACAGCTGCACCATTGAGAGCATCCTGACCTGTTGCATCACCGCCTGGTATGGAAACGGCTCGGCATCTGACCGTAAGGAGCTACAGAGGGTAGTACGTACAGCCCAGTACATCACTGGGACCAAGCTAGGCAGTGTCAGAGGAAGGCCCCCCAAAAATTGTCAGAGACTCCAGTCATAGACTGTTCTCTCTGCTACCGCACAGCAAGCGGTACCGGAGCGCCAAGTCTAGGAACAAAAGGCTCCTTAACAACTTCAATTAATCAAATGGCCACCCGCACTATTTACTTGGACTCCCCCCCATCCTGTTTTCACACTGATAGTCATATTACACACAGTCACTTTACAAATTACCTCGACTAACCTGTACATTGAGTTGGTACCGGTACCACATGTATATAGCCTTATCATTGTTATGGAATTTTCTTGTGTTACTTTTTGATTTGATTCACAATAAAAAAAAATTACATTCGTTTTTCTTAACTCTTTCTTGAACTGCATTGTTGGTTAAGGGCTTGTAAGTAAGCATTTCACGGTAAGGTCTACACCTTCGGCGCATGTGACAAATAACATTTGATTTGTTTCTTGAGGATCTTCAATGCTGCAGGCAATCCCCAGATCTGTGCCTCGACACAACCCTGTCTCGGATCTCTACTGACAATTCATTTGACCTCAAGGCTTGGTTTTTGCTCTGAAATGCACTGTCAACTGTGGGACCTTATATAGACAGGTGTGTGCGCCTTTCCAAATAATGTCCAATCAATTGAATTTACCACAGGTGGACTTGCACCAAGTTATAGAAATATCTCAATGATGATCAATGTACACAGGATGCACCTGAGCTCAATTTCGAGTCTCATAGCAAAGGGTCTGAATGCTGAAAACTGTTTTCTCTTTGTCATTATAGAGTATTATAGAGTACTGTGTGTAGATTGAGGAACATCTTTTTAAAATCCATTTTAGAATAAGGCTGTGACGTAACAAATGTAGATTAAATCAAGGGGCCGGAATACTTTCCGAATGCACTGTAAATGAAACATTTGTAAGCTATTGAAAATTATATTAAAAAGCGTTGTTGCGGGAGCTTATGCCGATTGCTCACTGAGCAATTCAAGGACATTAATAAACACTGACAATATTAGAAAAATGAGTTTATATTGTTTAATTTGTGAAATAAACATTTACTGCAACTTTTATTGACAGTAGCCTATGTGAAGGCCTATATTATTGGCTGTTTGGTTTGCAAGGAAGGATTTTCCAAGGGCACAATTTATTTGCCTACACTTCAACTAAAGCAGAAACGTACCAGGTTTGTTTAAACTTCCTATTTGATAAGTCTATCTTGCAATTGTTTATCTCTCATTATTACTAAACAACTTTCTGAGATGGTTGATCATGAAAGAGTAGGCTATGCCTAGGCCAACAAGTCACATTAAAATCGATTGGAGATTGGGGAGATCAAGGGAAATTAAGATTTCAAACAATAAACCAGAGTGTCTGCTGCAAAAGGCCCATGATAATTCGACATTGGAGAGGATGGAATAAAACATGTTAGGCCCTATCTGACGTTTTTCTCTGCTTTGGTGCTCTCTGCTCTTTCTACACTCTACTGAACAAAAATAGAAATGCAACAACAGTTTTATTGAGTTACAGTTCACATAAGGAAATCAGTCAACTGAAATAAATTAATTTGGCCCTAATCCATGGATTTCACATGACTGGGCAGGTGCGCAGCCATGGGTGGGCCTAGGAAGGCATAGGCCAATCAGAATGAGTTTTTCCCCACAATAGGGCTTTATTACAGACAAAAATACTCAGTTTCATCAGGAGTTGCAGTCAAATTTAAATATGCTAAACCATTGTTTGTGACATCACAATGTCATTCCCATCAGTGATGGCTGTCAAACATTGATCATACTCCGGGTTGCTTTTAATGTCATAAGGACTTTCCCTCGACCACGGCCATAAATTGGGGGGGGGGACATTTTCCAATGACCCCCAAAAGTATGTGGACACCACTTGAAATTAGTGGATTCCGATTTTTTTCTGCGTAGCGTAACAATCATCTGTCCTTGGTTGCAACACTCACTACCGAGTTCCAAACTGCCTCTTGAAGCAACGTCAGCACAAGAACTGTTTGTCAGGAGCTTCATGAAATGGTTTCTATGGCCGAACAGATGCATGCAAGCCTATCCCCATGCGCAAAGAGTCTGGAGTGATGAATAACGCTTCACCATTTGGTAATTCGATGGACAAATCTGGGTAGGTGGATGCCAGGAGAACACTACCTGCACCAATGCATAGTGCCAACTGTGAAGTTTGGTGGAGGAAGAATAATGGTCTGGGGCTGTTTTTCATGGTTCAGGCCCTAGTTCCAGTGAAGGGAAATCTTAACGCTACAGCATACAATGACATTCTAGGCCATTCTGTGCTTCTATCTTTGAGGCTTGTTTGGGGAAGGACCTTTGCTGTTTCAGCATGACTATGCGAGGTCCACACAGAAATGGTTTGTCAAAATCAGTGTGGAAGAACTTGATTGGCCTGCAAAGAGTTCTAACCTCAACCCCATCGAACACCTTTGGGATGAATTGGAACATTAATCGCCCAACATCAACCTCACTAATGTTCTTGTGGCTGATTGGAAGCAAGTCCCCGCAGCAATGTTCCAACATCTAGTGGAAAGACTTCCCAGAAGAGTGAAGGATATTATAGCAGAAAAAGGAGGACCAACACAATATTAATGCTCATGATTTTGGAATGAGATGTTTGATGAGCAGGTGTCTATATATTTTGGTTATGTAGAGTAGAAATGTGTTATCGATTTGACAGTTGAAAAGTTCTATAGATGATGCAATCGTAAAATACCCCAACCCTAGTATCATGTACCGCTTCTTAAGGATATGAGAATGAGGTGCTTGTGATGGAGAAAGGAATAGTCCTAGAAAGTCTGCTTGCTAACCAACAGATAAGCAATCCTCTGTCAAGTTTACTGTCCATAGCCCCATTTCCGTTACAGCATTATAAAGGTGTTTAAGTCTATACATGTTCATTTGAATAATGACTAATCATTATGGATAAAAACAATGATTTATAATCATAATGCAAACCATCTTAGTGTACAAAAACAGTCAGAGTAACACATGAAACCCACCCCCCATTCTGGGGACTTGTGTTGAGTAAAGCCACAGGAAGGGCAATTTTGCTGGGCCTACTCCATGAATGAACCATTTTAGCAGAGTGACTTATTTATGATATGGCAGCCTGTCTGGCTGCCTCAGGGCTCTGCCGTCTGGAACATGCTTATATAATACCATTTTGAACTCACTGTGTGTGCACGCGCGCGGTGTGCCTTTAGCCTGACTAATGCACTCCTGGCAATGAGATGTTAAATGAAGTTAGCCTGTTCATTTAGCCTTGTTAATTTGAGTGTGGGGTAAAGTGAATGACCCAGACAAAATGTATCCAATGTACAGCTTCACCACAACTCATCAATCAAACAGCACAATCTAAACGTGCATACTAACATGAAAACCTTCAGTCATTGTGCACTACATCACTGTTACTCAATACAACCTGCTAAGGGCCAAAACACAGGAAGAAGTCCTTCCAAACCAAGGAGAGGATTGGTGGAGAGAGGTACAACCAGAGCCATTCAGAGCTCTTCTCTGTGGCACGTGAAAGGGTGACAGACAGGCTGACAGAGAAGACAAGCCGTCCATGATATAAGTCTTGTCTCGAGTCCTAATAATGTTCCTCGAGCAGATTAAGTCATTCCAATGAAAGGCAAAGGAGGAAGGCAAGACAGTCGTAGTGCTCCTAAATCAAGCATACTGCTCAATTAAAGCCCTTAATTACATAAGAACAAAGCTATATAGTCTCTAAGAGGCCATGGATCAAATGGACCACATCTGGACCAATCAAAAACATTGGGCAAATCGGAGCTGACACTAATACAGCACGAACCATAGGCGAAGGGGAAAAAGACAACGTTTTGCTTGTGTCGTAAACATTGGGCTCAAAACAAACAAACAAAGACAGGAAGGTCAGATTTCTGTGCTGACTGAGTGATCTCCAGGTATTGTGTTTTCCTCCCGTCTCCCTCCATTCATTCATTCTGGCTCACTTCTATGGCCATTCTCATCTCTTTCCCATCCCATTACTGCATCCCTCCTAGCAAACTTTTTCTCTGACTACTTGGTTCAATCTTGGGCTAGAGTAGAGACAGTGCAAATGACGTGCCCAGGGCTGTGTACACGGTGTATAAAATTAAAAGTCTCATTGGATTTCAGGCAGACAGATTTAGAGGGTCAACTAGTCTGGGGTCTGGATTGTCCAAGAGTCCATAACTGTGTCAATGAGGATTTACAAACAAACAGTGAGCCATGACAGCTTGGGCCCTGCTTAGTGGAGTACTGCAGCCACAGGCATCATGCAGCGCCAGGCCCTCTGCTGGCAGCTCAGGGAATAACAGCCAAACTGCAGCAGGCAGAGCCACATACAGCAGAACCAGGGAAAGTGAGGAGGCACCATGGTACTAGGACTGGCATGTACTACAGCTATAATTGATTATCAATGACCATGTGGAATCCATTACTAACAAAAACAGCCAAAAACCTGATAGTATCCCAGAATGAACCACAATAATGATGCATTATAATTGGCATAAATTATTATTGACACTGATATTGTCAACCTCTTTTTACACACAGTAAGTTAGTATAGCAGTTTATTATAACCTCAGACATACTAGGCAGTGAGAGGTGAGGAGAGTCAGAGTTGACCTACCGTCTGAGACATAGACAAAGGGCTTGTTCTTCACAGAGAGCAGAGTTAACAGGTTGAAGAACAGCGCTACAAAGGTCCCCACCAATAGACGACCCCTACACACACAGAAGACCATTATCAGTACAACATAGATGCATACTTGTAACACATGTCAAACACAGCACATCCTCTCCATGGCTTGTACAGTAGTCTCCGTTGACTTCAATATTATTGCTAAAATTACATTTGGAATACATGGCACTTTCACAATGAAGTGAAATAAGTCAATCATAATGGAAAACAAACACATGTAAACGTTTCCAAAACACAACCATCCACATAAACATCAAAATAGAGGCAGATTTTAATGCTGGAGGAATTCAGTTGGTGCTGCAGTGTAAATGGATGTTCTCCACTAGATGAAGTGTTCTGTTACCTAGAACATGTGGTGTCTTGCCTGGCTGGCACCTGCTGCCCAGCAGTGATAATAATCAGTTGTTTTAGTGATATTGCCCTGCATTACACCCAACATCACATCTCCAATGTTCCACTGCTTTGAAAAGGTAATCTCGTCAACGAAGACGGGTTTAAATCGGGCGTGTTTTCATCAAACTACTAATCTTTGTTTCATAATGGCGATCCAGGATGGTGCAGCTGCAGCGAGGGACAGCAACCTGATTAGCTGAAAATCCCACTGCGTTCAGTTTAGAGGGATGAGAGGAATGGTAGGCTAATTCTATCTGGACCCAGACCCAGCTGTGATGTTCGTTTGGGCTGATGTTCTCCCTGGAGTGTGTGTGTGGAACAGGGGTGCGTGGGCGTGCGTGTTTGGACCGGGGCCTACTTACGTGTGCACCTCCGGCTGCTCCACGAATCTCTCCAGACTGGCAAAATAACAGAAGGGAAGAAAAACTGTCACACAGAAACATTGGGCAATATGGGACAAGTAAATAAACAAACAAAAAATGTTGAAAAAAAAAGGTACCACGTGACCTGACCGGGAAAAACTGTTGCCTGTGCTGAGATGTTAAAGCAGAGTGATATAATAGATGGCCTGGACACGCTGGGAGCTAAATGGCTGATTAAGTCTGATAGTGACATGAGTACCACTCACCGTGACAACAGCCATCAGAAACACCCCTCAAGGCTATACAGAAGTGTTCTTGCAGATTTCAACAGGATAAATTCCGACATGTAAACATGACAACAACATCAACCTGACCCTTTTAAGTTGGACGATCAAAACCTGTGTCCAGTATTCCTGGAGGCATGGAGGGAAGAAGGCATGCAGCCAGTCTATATTTACCATACATTTACCACAAATACACAGTATGTATTCTCTCATATTGCCCTCCCCTCCCCCTCCGTTTCTCTCTGAATAGCGGGAGCCTTGTTACACACATGCTTGTGCGACGGTGTAACATCACCACCTCTCCCCTCCCCTTCCAGAAATGTGACCTTTAGATAAACCATGTCTTCTATAATGTGTGCTTCAGGCTAAGGTGTGGACATATGCAGGAGCAAACATGACCACAGCTCTGAAATATGTCCTACACTCATCAACACAAACATCCATCTTCTCCTCATATAACCCCACTCAGTCTTTCTTTCTCTCTCGCTCATACTCTCTATGCTATTGGAATTAAGGGCCACACAAACACACACACACACATGGTTGATGTACTAGTTGGCAGCACTCACTCCCCTCCTCACCCCTTCCCTGCCTGAGCCGTGACCGCTGGATAAACCCTGGCTCTGGGCGCTTGGGCCTAGGTGTGGGCACAGGCAGGAGGAGACATTCCCACAGCTGAAATATTCAGAAGCCCCAGTCCCCCACCCCACTCCATCCCCTGTCACAAACAGGGGTAAACCCTGGTTCCACCCACCTCTCTTTCAGGATGAACAGAGCTCCCAGCTGAACCAGCACCGTGGAGGAAAACACAGCTAGGACCTCCAGCCGCTCAAACCTGGAGGAACACACAGTAACACTTTACTTCGATTGTCCATCTGTATACGGTCTAAACACTATCAGTAACTTTTCAATTAACTATCTACCAACGGTAGCCTTAACCCTTATCCTACCCCTAAACTTAACTTTTACCCTTATTCTAAACCTAACCCAAGCCATAACCATAACAAGCAATTGCTTATCAACAGATAGTTTTGTTAATCGTATGACCATTGGGCCCCGCTCAACGATGGGGCTAAAGGTGGCACAGCCCCCTCGGTTTAGTTTTATGTCCCTTTATAAAAATAGAAAAAACGTTCAAATGAGTGACAGGTAGGCGCAAACAAAATCTGCATCTCCTCTGCGCTGTGTCAGCACAATGGACAGGACGTGCCGTGGTGTGTGTAGGGGGGCTACGGAAAGCCACTGGGCGGTTAGGTAGGACTCCATGAAAAAACGCTGCTTATCTCTCATCTCGGTGGCAGGCTAAGTGAATAACGTGAAAGGGCGCGGTCAAGTTAACTATTGAAGCTGCTTCACGCTTAGCTAGCTGTAAAAAGTGTTAGTGTTATTAGCCTTAGCCTATTTAGCTAGCTCGAACCAGCTAATCTGGCAAGACGAATATCAGAAATTTGCTTTGCCAAAGTACCCAAACAAAGGAGAAGGAGTGATGAGCAGCAGCATCAAACCACCAAGGCCGCTGCCGAGCTCCAGCTAACTCCTTGTTGAGAGCCTACCCACCCTTCCACAAGCGCAGCCAGGATAATGGCTCCAAAGCCGCCTCCACCTCCAACTGTCCCTGATGATCTTGGAACAGAGGAGCCAGCCCAGGTTAGCTTAGAATCCTACCCCAGCCGCAGGTTCTATCCAAAAATGTTACTTTATAGCAACTGGTTCATAGGAAGAGTGTGGCTGGAACACTTGGTTACTGCAGATGCTATTATGGTTTTCTTGATAGCCTGTTCTATAGCCTGTTTCCGTTTCTGTAAAATGAACTGTATATAATGGAAGCGTTTGTATGGTAGGGTGGCATTGCTTAATTGATTATGTTGGTCAAATTTGATTCACAGAATTGTATTGTGCCATTTCACAACGTGTTGCTGAACTCATGAGCGGGTGGCATGATTTTCCATGCTTGAAGCGGGCCTGTATAGGCCTATTTATTTGGCAAGACAGCTGTACATGGCTGCTAGGGCTGGGCGATATGGCCAAAATATCATATCACAATATTTTTCACATTATTGACGGTATAATGGTTTTGAATGTTTTTGAATAGTACAAGTTCTAAATATGCTTTGGTATTTATTAGGATCCACATCGCAAAAGCATCAGCTACTCTTCATGGGGTCCACATGAAACATAGTACCGGACATTATTAGTTAAGGACTGAAATACATACATTTAAAACTTCACACAGCCTACATATCAATACATACAGTCGTGGCCAAAAGTTTTGAGAATGACACAAATATACATTTTCACAAAGTCTGCTGTGTGACGGCAATTTGCATATACTCCAGAATGTTATGAAGAGTGATCAGAGGAATTGCAAAGTCCCTCTTTGCCATGCAAATTAACTGAATCCCCCAAAAAACATTTCCACTGCATTTCAGCCCTGCCACAAAAGGACCAGCTGACATCATGTCAGTGATTCTCTCGTTAACACAGGTGTGAGTGTTGACAAGGACAAGGCTGGAGATCATTCTGTCATGCTGATTGAGTTCAAACAACAGCCTGGAAGCTTCAAAATGAGGGTGGTGCTTGGAATTATTGTTCTTCCTCTGTCAACCACGGTTACCTGCAAGGAAACACGTGCCGTCATCATTGCTTTGCGCAAAAAGGGCTTCACAGGCAAGGATATTGCTGCCAGTAAGATTGCACCTAAATCAACCATTTATCGAATCATCATGAACTTCAAGGAGAGCGGTTCAATTGTTGTGAAGAAGGCTTCAGGGCGCCCGAGAAAGTCCAGCAAGCGCCAGGACCTTCTAATGAAGTTGATTCAGCTGCGGGATCGCCAGTACAGAGCTTGGTCAGGAATGGCAGCAGGCAGGTGTGAGTGCATCTGCACACACAGTGAGGCGAAGACTTTTGGAGGATGGCCTGGTGTCAAGAAGGGCAGCAAAGAAGCCCCTTCTCTCCAGGAAAAACATCAGGGACAGACTGATATTCTGCAAAAGGTACAGGGATTGGACTGCTGAGGACTGGAGTAAAGTCATTTTCTCTGATGAATCCCCTTTCCGATTGTTTGGGGCATCCGGAAAAAAGCTTGTCCGGAGAAGACAAGGTGAGCATTACCATCAGTCCTGTGTCATGCCAACAGTAAATCATCCTGAGACCATTCATGTGTGGGGTTGCATCTCAGCCAAAGGAGAGGGCTCACTCACAATTTTGCCTAAGAACACAGCCATGAAAAAAGAATGGTACCAACACATCCTCCAAGAGCAACTTCTCCCAACCATCCAGGAACAGTAACGAACAATGCCTTTTCCAGTATGATGGAGCACCTTGCCATTAGGCAAAAGTGATAACTAAGTGGCTCGGGGAACAAAACATCCATACTTTGGGTCCATGGTCAGGAAACACATTCTGACTAACTCCAAGCACTGATTATGCAAGAATAGGCTGCCATCAGTCGGGATGTGGCCCAGAAGTTCATTGACAGCATGCCAGGGCGGATTGCAGAGGTCTTGAAAAAGAAGGGTCAACACTGCAAATATTGACTCTTTGCATCAACTTCATGTAATTGTCAATAAAAGCCTTTGACACTTATGAAATGCTTGTAATTATACTTCAGTATTCCATAGTAACATCTGACAAAAATATCCAAAGCCACTGAAGCAGCAAACAAATTTATATTTGTGTCATTCTCAAAACCGACTGTACACACAATATCTAGGTCTAATACATAGTATAGTGCAAATTGCAATGTCACACTTCCGGATTGTATCCGTGCTGCTGTGCTATTTGTTGCTACTTGGTTACCTGCCAAATGTTTTATTTTTTACTTTTAATAACAGTTTAATCAAAACTCTGCATTTAACACATTAACCAACGTCTTAGTTTTTGCTCGCTGAACTTTTTCACCCCGGACGCTTTATCTGGACATGGTTCTATAGAACCTCCACAAGCCAAAAAAAGCAAAGTAATAACATTAACGCTATGCCATCTAATTGCAGACGCTGTACTCATAATATGCAGGAGAACTACTGCCTTATGGTGAGGATAGCCGATTTGCAAGCCCAGCTTCAGATGCAATCGTTAGGCAAAGGAAATTTAAGAGTAGGAAAGGAAGAAACAATGTCTGTGCCCCCAGTAAGTACAGATAGTAGTATACATCCCCCCCCCCC
The DNA here is from genome assembly GCF_034236695.1 of Oncorhynchus nerka. NCBI lineage: Eukaryota > Metazoa > Chordata > Actinopteri > Salmoniformes > Salmonidae > Oncorhynchus > Oncorhynchus nerka. The sequence continues at coordinate 32,310,382 of NC_088423.1, read as the reverse complement.
GCACAATCCACGCAGTCTGACAATTTTCTCAAGGCTTCTGGAAAGAAATGCTGTCGGCATGCTCAACCGGAGTAGCTCATTTAGCCGATAGAATAAAACTTTAAACCGGTTCTCCCCATTAAGCAACGAGTTAGTCAGAGGCCGAGCCTTCTCAGGTCTCTCCTCCACCGGTTACGGGGTCGGAGTCGCCAAAGCCTCCCACCATTGGCCGTGGCAAATTAAAAACCCTAGGTCATTGGCGACTCCAATACCCATAATATTAAACATAAAAACAAACATTCAGCAATCATGGGGGCAGGGCTACCAACGTAAAGACTAATCTGAAGAGATTGCTGGCTGAGTCCAAAACTGGCGAGTGTAGATTGTATAGGGATAGTTATCCACGTCGGCACCAGCAATGTTAGGATGAAACAGTCAGAGATCACCAAGCGCAACATAGCTTCAGCTTGTAAATTAGCTAGAAAGATGTGCCGGCATTGAGTAATTGTTTCTGCCCTACAGAAGAGTCTCACAACTCAATCGCTGGTTGAAAACTGTTTTCTGCCCCTCTCAAAAGATTGAATTTGTAGATAATTGTCCCTCTTTCTGGGACTCACCCACAAACAGGACCAAGCATGACATGCTGAGGAGTGACAGACTCCATCCTAGCTGGAGGGGTGCTTTCATCTTAACTATCAACATAGACAGGGCTCTAAATCCTCTAGCTCCACAATGAGATAGGGTGCAGGACAGGCTGCAGGTTGTTAGCTAGCCTGCCAGTTTAGTGGAGTTTGCCACTAGCATAGTCAGTGTAGTCAGCTCAGTTATCCCCATTAAAACAGCATCTGTGTGACTTGATCTAGGTTGGGCAAAAGTAAACATGGCGGTGTTTGCCTTAGCAATCGCACTGGAATAAAGACCTCCTGTCATTATTGAAAGAAATTCTGACATCTCATCTCAAAATAGGGCTACTTAATGTTAGATCCTTCACTTCCAAGGCAGTCATAGTCAATCAACTAATCACTGATCATAACCTTGATGAGATTGGCCTGAAACATGGCTCAAGCATGATGAGGCCTCTCCTCCTGGTTACACTAGTGACCATATTCCCCATGCATCCTGCAATGGCGGAGGTGTTGCTAACATTTCCAACAACAAAGTCTACCAACCCCAAAAATAACTGTCTTTTGAGCTTCTAGTCATGAAATCTATGCAGCCTTCTCAATCACGTTTTATAGTCACCGTTTACAGGCCTTCTGGGCCATATACAGCGTTCCTCACTGAGTTCCCAAATAATCCTATTGGTCCTTGTAGTCAAGGCTGATCATTTTTGGTGACTTCAATATCCAGGTCGCAATTGTAAATGAGAACTTGTTCTCAACTTGCCTACCTGGTTAAATAAAGGTGAAATAAATAAATAAAATCCACATGGAAAAGTCCACAGACCCACGCCAAAAGGCTTTCGCAGCCATCAGACTCAGTGGACTTTGTCTAACATGTCTCCGGACCTACGCATTGTGACAGACATACTCTGGATCTAGTTTTGACCAGAGGAATACATATTTTGGATAAAAAAAATTATCCTCATAATCCTGGACTATCGGACCACCATCGTATTACGTTTGCAATCGCAAAAAATAATCTGCTCAGACCCCAACCAAAGTCAACAGCCATGCTATAAATTCTCAGACAACCCAAAAATTCCTAGATGCCCTTCCAGACTCCCTCCACCTACCCAAGGACGTCAGAGCAATCTGTTAACCAACTAACTGAGGATCTAAATTTAACCTTGCGTAATACTGAAGATGCAGTCACACCTTTAAAAACAAAAAACATTTGTCATAAGAAATTAGCTCCATGGTATACGGAAAATACCAAAGCCCTGAAGCAATCTTCCAGAACATTTTTACGGAAATGGCACTGTCTAGGGAAAGACAGTACTGTGCAATATCGAAGCGCCCTCACTGCTGTTCAACCAGTCTTATTTTTCCAACTTAATTAAGGAGAATAAGAACAACCCAACATTTATTTTTGATACTGTCGCAAAGCTAACTAAAAAGCAGCATTCCCCAAGAGAAGATGGCTTTCACTTCAGCAGTGATGAATTCATGAACTTCTTCAATGAAAAGATCATGATCGTTAGAAAGCAAATTACGGACTCCTCTTTGAATCTGCGTATATATGCAAAGCTCAGTTATCCTGAGTCTGCACAGAACTGCCAGGACCTAGGATTAATGGAGACACTCAAGTTTTTTAAATCATGCATCTTGACACATTCACGAAAATAGTCATGGCCTCTAAACCTTCCAGATGCTTACTAAACCCTATTCCAACTAAACTACTGAAAGAGCTCCTTCCTGTGCTTGGTGCTCCTATGTTGAACATAATAAATGTCTCCATAACCTCTGGAAACCAAACTCACTAAAAGTGTCAGTAATAAAGCCTCTCTTGAAAAAGCCAAACCTTGACCCGGATAATGGAAAAAACTATTGGCCTATATTAGAGGTCGACCGAATATGATTTTTCAACGCCAATACCGATTATTGAAGGACCAAAAAAAGTTGATATCGATTAAATCGGCCGATTTTTAAAAATGTATTTGTAATAATGACAATACTGAATGAACACTTTTATTTTAACTTAATATAATACATCAATCAAATCAATTTAGCCTCAAATAAATAATGAAACGTTTAATTTGGTAAATAAGGCAAAAACAAAGTGTTGGAGAAGAAAGTAAAAGTGCAATATGTGCCATGTAAGAAAGCTAACGTTTAAGTTCCTTGCTCAGAACATGAGAACATATGAAAGCTGGTGGTTCCTTTTAACATGAGTCTTCAATATTCCCAGGTAAGAAGTTTTAGGTTGTAGTTATTATAGGACTATTTCTCTCTATACCATTTGTATTTCATTAACCTTTGACTATTGGATGTTCTTATAGTCACTTTAGTATTGCCAGTGTAACAGTATTGCTTCTGTCCCTCTCCTCGCTCCTACCTGGTCTCGAACCAGGAACACATCGACAACAGCCACCCTCGAAGCAGCGTTCCCATGCAGAGCAAGGGGAACAACCACTCCAAGTCTCAGAGCGAGTGACGTTTGAAACGCTATTAGCACGCACCCCGTTAACTAGCTAGCCATTTCACATCGGTTACACCAGCCTAATCTCGGGAGTTGATAGGCTTGTCATAAACAGCGCAATGCTTGAAGCACAGCGACAAGCTGCTGGCAAAATGCACGAAAGTGCTGTTTGAATGAATGCTTACGAGCCTGCTGGTGCCTACCACCACTCAGTCAGACTGGTCTATCAAATCATAGACTTAATTAAAACATAATAACACAGAAATACGAGCCTTAGGTCATTAATATGGTCGAATCCGGAAACTATCATTTCGAAAAACAAAACATTTAGTCTTTCAGTGAAATACGGAACCGTTCAGTGATCCAAGATGGCGTAGCAGTCGGACGTGTGTTTTGTCTTGTCCCGTCCTGTATAGTGTAAATATAGTGTAAATATAGTTTTTCCTCTTTTTTTCTGTATATATTTCGTACATATTTTAATCTCACTTCCCAACCACAGGCTGAATATACTCTCCTGCAACCCGCATCACCCAATGTGGTACGGATCTGCTTTTTCTATGCTTTAGAATCGGAACCCTCATCAGAAGCTTAACTTCCGGCGCCGACAGAGATGGCCGCCTCGCTTCGCGTTCCTAGGAAACTATGCAGTTTTTTGTTTTTTTACGTGTTATTTCCTACATTAGTACCCCAGGTCATCTTAGGTTTCATTACATACAGTCGAGAAGAACTACTGAATATAAGATCAGCGTCAACTCACCATCAGTACGACCAAGAATATGTTTTCCGCGACGCGGATCCTGTGTTCTGCCTTACAAACAGGACAACGGAATGGATCGCATGCAGCGACCCAAGAAAACGACTCCGAAAAAGAGGGAAACGTAGCGGTCTTCTGGTCAGACTCCGGACAAGGGCACATCGCGCACCACTCCCCAGCATTCTTCTTGCCAATGTCCAGTCTCTTGACAACAAGGTTGATGAAATCTGAGCAAGGGTAGCATTCCAGAGGGACATCAGAGACTGCAATGTTCTCTGCTTCACGGAAACATGGCTTACTGGGAAGACGCTATCCGATGCGGTGCAGCCAACGGGTTTCTCCACGCATCGCGCCGACAGAAACAAACATCTTTCTGGTAAGAAGAGCGGCGGGGGCGTATGCCTCATGACTAACGAGACATGGTGTGATGAAGGAAACATACAGGAACTCAAATCCTTCTGTTCACCTGATTTAGAATTCCTCACAATCAAATGTAGACCGCATTATCTTCCAAGAGAATTCTCTTCGATTATAATCACAGCCGTATATAATCCCCCCCAAGCAGACACATCGATGGCTCTGAACGAACTTTATTTAACTCTTTGCAAACTGGAAACCATTTATCCGGAGGCTGCATTCATTGTAGCTGGGGATTTTAACAAAGCTAATCTGAAAACAAGACTCCCTAAATTTGATCAGCATATCGATTGCGCAACCAGGGGTGGTAAAACCTTGGATCATTGTTACTCTAACTTCCGCGACGCATATAAGGCCCTGTCCCGCCCCCCTTTCGGAAAAGCTGACCACGACTCCATTTTGTTGATCCCTGCCTACAGGCAGAAACTTAAACAAGAGGCTCCCACGCTGAGGTCTGTCCAACGCTGGTCAGACCAAGCTGACTCCACACTCCAAGACTGCTTCCATCAGGTGGACTGGGACATGTTTCGTATTGCGTCAGATGAAAATATTGACGAATACGCTGATTCGGTGTGCGAGTTCATTAGAACGTGCGTCGAAGATGTCGTTCCCATAGCAACGATAAAAACATTCCTAAACCAGAAACCGTGGATTGATGGCAGCATTCGCGTGAAACTGAAAGCGCGAACCACTGCTTTTAATCAGGGCAAGGTGTCTGGTAACATGTCCGAATATAAACAATGCAGCTATTCCCTCCGCAAGGCTATTAAACAAGCTAAGCGTCAGTACAGAGACAAAGTGGAATCTCAATTCAATGGCTCAGACACAAGAGGCATGTGGCAGGGTCTACAGTCAATCACGGACTACAAGAAGAAACCCAGCCCAGTCACGGACCAGGATGTCTTGCTCCCAGGCAGACTAAATAACTTTTTGCCCGCTTTGAGGACAATACAGTGCCACTGACACGCCTGCAACAAAAACATGCGGTCTCTCCTTCACTGCAGCCGAGGTGAGTAAGACATTTAAACGTGTTAACCCTCGCAAGGCTGCAGGCCCAGACGGCATCCCCAGCCGCGCCCTCAGAGCATGCGCAGACCAGCTGGCCGGTGTGTTTACGGACATATTCAATCAATCCCTATACCAGTCTGCTGTTCCCACATGCTTCAAGAGGGCCACCATTGTTCCTGTTCCCAAGAAAGCTAAGGTAACTGAGCTAAACGACTACCGCCCCGTAGCACTCACTTCCGTCATCATGAAGTGCTTTGAGAGACTAGTCAAGGACCATATCACCTCCACCCTACCTGACACCCTAGACCCACTCCAATTTGCTTACCGCCCAAATAGGTCCACAGACGATGCAATCTCAACCACACTGCACACTGCCCTAACCCACCTGGACAAGAGGAATACCTATGTGAGAATGCTGTTCATCGACTACAGCTCGGCATTCAACACCATAGTACCCTCCAAGCTCGTCATCAAGCTCGAGACCCTGGGTCTCGACCCCGCCCTGTGCAACTGGGTACTGGACTTCCTGACGGGCCGCCCCCAGGTGGTGAGGGTAGGCAACAACATCTCCTCCCGCTGATCCTCAACACGGGGCCCCACAAGGGTGCGTTCTGAGCCCTCTCCTGTACTCCCTGTTCACCCACGACTGCGTGGCCACGCACGCCTCCAACTCAATCATCAAGTTTGCGGACGACACAACAGTGGTAGGCTTGATTACCAACAACGACAGAGACGGCCTACAGGGAGGAGGTGAGGGCCCTCGGAGTGTGGTGTCAGGAAAATAACCTCACACTCAACGTCAACAAAACTAAGGAGATGATTGTGGACTTCAGGAAACAGCAGAGGGAACACCCCCTATCCACATCGATGGAACAGTAGTGGAGAGGGTAGCAAGTTTTAAGTTCCTCGGCATACACATCACAGACAAACTGAATTGGTCCACTCACACTGACAGCGTCGTGAAGAAGGCGCAGCAGCGCCTCTTCAACCTCAGGAGGCTGAAGAAATTCGGCTTGTCACCAAAAGCACTCACAAACTTCTACAGATGCACAATCGAGAGCATCCTGGCGGGCTGTATCACCGCCTGGTACGGCAACTGCTCCGCCCTCAACCGTAAGGCTCTCCAGAGGGTAGTGAGGTCTGCACAACGCATCACCGGGGCAAACTACCTGCCCTCCAGGACACCTACACCACCCGATGTTACAGGAAGGCCATAAAGATCATCAAGGACATCAACCACCGAACCACTGCCTGTTCACCCCGCTATCATCCAGAAGGCGAGGTCAGTACAGGTGCATCAAAGCTGGGACTGAGAGACTGAAAAACAGCTTCTATCTCAAGGCTATCAGACTGTTAAACAGCCACCATTGAGTGGCTGCTGCCAACACACTGTCATTGACACTGACCCAACTCCAGCCACTTTAATAATGGGAATTGATGGGAAATGATGTAAATATATCACTAGCCACTTTAAACAATGCTACCTTATATAATGTTACTTACCCTACATTATTCATCTCATATGCATACGTATATACTGTACTCTACATCATCGACTGCATCCTTATGTAATACATGTATCACTAGCCACTTTAACTATGCCACTTTGTTTACTTTGTCTACATACTCATCTCATATGTATATACTGTACTCGATACCATCTACTGTATGCTGCTCTGTACCATCACTCACTCATATATCCTTATGTACATATTCTTTATCCCCTTACACTGTGTATAAGACAGTAGTTTTAGAATTGTTAGTTAGATTACTTGTTGGTTATCACTGCATTGTCGGAACTAGAAGCACAAGCATTTCGCTACACTTGCATTAACATCTGCTAACCATGTGTATGTGACAAATAAAATTTGATTTGATTTGATTTGATTTGAAGCTAGCCGCTAACTAGCTACTAGCTAGCCACTGCTAGCGGTCTTCAACGCTAACTAGGACACCAGCGCGACATCTACCCAAAGCATATCAGACTGCTTTTTCTCTACCACATCTCCGGATTCCTACCGCAAGCTCTGAAGCTTTATACCGGATCATCGTAAATAGCTAGCTGCAATCCGAGTGGCTACTCCTGGCTAACGTCTCTGTCCCAGAGCAAGCACCAGTTAGCCTGGAGCTAGCCTCGAGCTAAGCCCATCTCCCGACTACCCGAAGAGGTCCAAAAATACCTAATTTGCCAATTGGCCTGGACCCTCTACTGACCCTCTACTGCCGACACGGAGCCCCGCCGATCCATCACGACTGGTCCGCCGACATAATCGTCCGAGGGGGTTTCAACAGGCTTTTCCGCTGCGACATCGCCAAAGATCTATCTGCTGGCCAAGGCCCGCGAGCTTTCTGAATCGCTGTATCTCCAGCTCACCGCATGAAGAGGAATAAATAAACAGACTCACCCCATCGCGACGTCCCCCAAAGGTTAACTCTCTAGCCCTCGCTATCTCCCTGCTTGCTAATTCGGCCTGCTAACGGCTAGCTTGTCAAGCTCCGGTCCACTAACTGCTACCTTGTCTAGCTCGGGCCTACGAACTGTTAGCTTGTTAGCACAGGCCTGCTAACAGTCTGTACCACCGCGTCCCAATCACTCTCTGACCCCATTTACTTTCTATCTCTTTTTGATTTTTAATTTGTTTATACCTTCCGGAAACCTGCCTCACCCAATGTGATACGGAATCGCTATTACTTTTACTCTTATTTTTATTTTTATGACACACTCAAGAACCTCCAGACGCTAACCAGCTAACTAGCTACAAGCTAGTTAGTCATTGTTAGTTTAAAAAAAAAAAAAAAAAACCTGGATAACACTCGCCAGCCCCCCTGCCCATCCACCGCTGCCCCCTGGACACTGATCTCTTGGCTACATAGCTGACGCACGCTGGACTGTCCATTAATCACGGTACTCCTTTCTGCTTGTTTGTCTTACCTGTCGGCCCCGTTGCCTAGTCAACGCCATTTTACCTGCTGTTTGTTGTGCTAGCGGATTAGCCTCGCCTACTGTTTTTAGCTAGCTTTCCAAATTCAACACCTGTGATTACTGTATGCCTCGCTGTATGTCTCTCTCAGATGTCAATATGCCTTGTATACTGTTGTTCAGGTTAGTTATAATTGTTTTAGTTCACAATGGAGCCCCTAGACCCACTCTGCATACCCCTGTTACCTCCTTTGTCCCACCTCCCACACATGCGGTGACCACACCCATTACAACCAGCATGTCCAGAGATACAACCTGTCTCATCATCACCCAGTGCCTGGGCTTACCTCCGCTGTACCCGCACCCCACCATACCCCTGTCTGTGCATTATGCCCTGAATATATTCTACCATGCCCAGAAACCTGCTCCTCTTATCCTCTGCCCCCAACGCTCTAGGCGACCAGTTTTGATAGCCTTTAGCCGCACCCTCATACTACTCCTTCTCTGTTCCGCGGGTGATGTGGAGGTAAACCCAGGCCCTGCATGTCCCCAGGTACCCTCATTTGTTGACTTCTGTGATCGAAAAAGCCTTGGTTTTATGCATGTCAACATCAGAAGCCTCCTCCCTAAGTTTGTTTTACTCACTGCTTTAGCACACTCTGCTAACCCTGATGTCCTTGCCGTGTCTGAATCCTGGCTCAGGAAGGCCACCAAAAATTCAGAGATTTCCATACCCAACTATAACATCTTCCGTCAAGATAGAACTACCAAAGGGGGCGGAGTTGCAGTCTACTGCAGAGATAGCCTGCAAAGTAATGTCATACTTTCCAGGTCCATACCCAAACAGTTCGAACTACTAATTTTGAAAATTACCCTCTCCAGAAATAAGTCTCTCACTGTTGCCGCCTGCTACCGGCCACCCTCAGCTCCCAGCTGTGCCCTGGACACCATTTGTGAATTGATCGCCCCCATCTAGCTTCAGAGTTTGTTCTGTTAGGTGACCTAAACTGGGATATGCTTAACACCCCGGCAGTCCTACAATGTAAGCTAGATGCCCTCAATCTCACTCAAATCATCAAGGAACCCACCAGGTACAACCCTAACTCTGTAAACAAGGGCACCCTCATAGACGTCATCCTGACCAACTGGCCCTCCAAATACACCTCCGCTGTCTTCAACCAGGATCTCAGCGATCACTGCCTCATTGCCTGTATCCGCCACGGAGCCGCAGTCAAACGACCACCCCTCATCACTGTCAAACGCTCCCTAAAACACTTCTGTGAGCAGGCCTTTCTAATCGACCTGGCCCGGGTATCCTGGAAGGACATTGACCTCATCCCGTCAGTTGAGGATGCCTGGTCATTCTTTAAAAGTAACTTCCTCACCATTTTAGATAAGCATGCTCCGTTCAAAAAATGCAGAACCAAGAACAGATACAGCCCTTGGTTCACTCCAGACCTGACTGCCCTCGACCAGCACAAAAACATCCTGTGGCGGACTGCAATAGCATCGAATAGCCCCGTGATATGCAACTGTTCAGGGAAGTCAGGAACCAATACACGCAGTCAGTCAGGAAAGCTAAGGCCAGCTTCTTCAGGCAGAAGTTTGCATCCTGTAGCTCCAACTCCAAAAAGTTCTGGGACACTGTGAAGTCCATGGAGAACAAGAGCACCTCCTCCCAGCTGCCCACTGCACTGAGGCTAGGTAACACGGTCTCCACCGATAAATCCACGATTATCGAAAGCTTCAATAAGCACTTCTCAACGGCTGGCCATGCCTTCCGCCTGGCTACTCCAACCTCGGCCAACAGCTCCGCCCCCCGCAGCTCCTCGCCCAAGCCTCTCCAGGTTCTCCTTTACCCAAATCCAGATAGCAGATGTTCTGAAAGAGCTGCAAAACCTAGACCCGTACAAATCAGCTGGGCTTGACAATCTGGACCCTCTATTTCTGAAACTATCTGCCGCCATTGTCGCAACCCCTATTACCAGCCTGTTCAACCTCTCTTTCATATCGTCTGAGATCCCCAAGGATTGAAAGCTGCCGCAGTCATCCCCCTCTTCAAAGGGGAGACACCCTGGACCCAAACTGCTATAGACCTATATCCATCCTGCCCTGCCTATCTAAGGTCTTCGAAAGCCAAGTCAACAAACAGGTCACTGACCATCTCGAATCCCACCGTACCTTCTCCGCTGTGCAATCTGGTTTCCGAGCCGGTCACGGGTGCACCTCAGCCACGCTCAAGGTACTAAACGATATCATAACCGCCATCGATAAAAGACAGTACTGTGCAGCCGTCTTCATCGACCTCGCCAAGGCTTTCGACTCTGTCAATCACCATATTCTTATCGGCAGACTCAATAGCCTCGGTTTCTCGGATGACTGCCTTGCCTGGTTCACCAATTACTTTGCAGACAGAGTTCAGTGTGTCAAATCGGAGGGCATGCTGTCCGGTCCTCTGGCAGTCTCTATGGGGGTGCCACAGGGTTCAATTCTCGGGCCGACTCTTTTCTCTGTATATATCAATGATGTTGCTCTTGCTGCGGGCGATTCCCTGATCCACCTCTACGCAGACGACACCATTCTATATACTTTCGGCCCGTCATTGGACACTGTGCTATCTAACCTCCAAACGAGCTTCAATGCCATACAGCACTCCTTCCGTGGCCTCCAACTGCTCTTAAACGCGAGTAAAACCAAATGCATGCTTTTCAACCGATCGCTGCCTGCACCCGCATGCCCGACTAGCATCACCACCCTGGATGGTTCCGACCTTGAATATGTGGACATCTATAAGTACCTAGGTGTCTGGCTAGACTGCAAACTCTCCTTCCAGACTCACATCAAACATCTCCAATCGAAAATCAAATCAAGAGTCGGCTTTCTATTCCGCAACAAAGCCTCCTTCACTCACGCCGCCAAGCTTACCCTAGTAAAACTGACTATCCTACCGATCCTCGATTTCGGCGATGTCATCTACAAAATGGCTTCCAACACTCTACTCAGCAAACTGGATGCAGTCTATCATAGTGCCATCCGTTTTGTCACCAAAGCACCTTATACCACCCACCACTGTGACTTGTATGCTCTAGTCGGCTGGCCCTCGCTACATATTCGTCGCCAGACCCACTGGCTCCAGGTCATCTACAAGTCCATGCTAGGTAAAGCTCCGCCTTATCTCAGTTCACTGGTCACGATGGCAACACCCATCCGTAGCACACGCTCCAGCAGGTGTATCTCACTGATCATCCCTAAAGCCAACACCTCATTTGGCCGCCTTTCGTTCCAGTACTCTGCTGCCTGTGACTGGAATGAACTGCAAAAATCGCTGAAGTTGGAGACTTTTATCTCCCTCACCAACTTCAAACATCAGCTATCCGAGCAGCTAACCGATCGCTGCAGCTGTACATAGTCTATTGGTAAATAGCCCACCCATTTTCACCTACCTCATCCCCATACTGTTTTTATACTGTTTTTTATTTTATTTATTTATTTACTTTTCTGCTCTTTTGCACACCAATATCTCTACCTGTACATGACCATCTGATCATTTATCACCCCAGTGTTAATCTGCAAAATTGTATTATTCGCCTACCTCCTCATGCCTTTTGCACACATTGTATATAGACTGCCCATTTTTTTTCTACTGTGTTATTGACTTGTTAATTGCTTACTCCATGTGTAACTCTGTGTTGTCTGTTCACACTGCTATGCTTTATCTTGGCCAGGTCGCAGTTGCAAATGAGAACTTGTTCTCAACTAGCCTACCTGGTTAAATAAAGGTGAAATAAAATAAATAAATAAATACATTTTATCTAACGGGTGGCATCCATAAGTCAAAATATTCCTGTTACATTGCACAACCTTCAATGTTATGTCATAATTATGTAAAATTCTGGCGGGCTAAACTGTTGCATATACACTGACTCTGCGTGCAATGAACGCAAGAGAAGTGACACAATTTCACCTGATTAATATTGCCTGCTAACCTGGATTGCTTTTAGCTAAATATGCAGGTTTAAAAATATATAGTTGTGTATTGATTTTACACATTGGAGCAACGACAGTCCTTTTTCACGAATACGCGCCGCACCGATTATATGCAACGCAGAACATGCTAGATAAACTAGTAATATCATCAACCATGTGTAGTTAACTAGTGATTATGATTGATTGATTGATTGTTTTTTATAAGATAAGTTTAATGCTAGCTAGCAACTTACCTTGGCTTACTGCATTCGCGTAACAGGCAGGCTCCTTGTGGAGAGCAATGTAATCAGGTGGTTAGAGAGTTGGACTAGTTAACTGTAAGGTTGCAAGATTGAATCCCCGAGCTGACAAGGTACAAATCTGTCGTTCTGCCCCTGAACAAAGCAGTTAACCCACCATTCCTAGGCCGTCATTGAAAATAAGAATGTGTTCTTAACCAACTTGCCTAGTTAAATAAAGATTAAATAATAAATAAAATAATCGGTGTCCAAAAATACTGATTTCCAATTGTTATGTAAACTTGAAAGCGACCCTAATTAATCGGCCATTCCGATTAATCGGTCGACCTCTAGCCTATATAGAGTTCAATTTCAATGATGTATCAACTCACTGCCTTCCAGAAGACAAATAATGTATACGAAATGCTTCAGTCTGGTTTTAGACCCTATCATATTACTGAGACTGCACTCGTGAAGGTGGTAAATTACCTTTTTAATGGCGTCAAACCAAGACTCTGCATCTGTCCTTATGCTCCTAGTCCTTATAGTGCAGCGTTTTACACCATCGATCCCCACATTCTTTTGGAGAGATTAGAAACCCTATCTGGTGTCCATGGATGGTTTGTCCTCTGACAAATGAATTGTACGTTTCAGTGTTCCTCAAGGTTCTGTTTTAGGACCACAATTGTTTTCACTAAATATTCTACCTTATAGTGATGTCATTCGGAAATTTTCAGAAAATCAACTTTCACTGCTATGCGGACGACACAGAGCTGTACATTTCAATAAAACATGGTGAAGCCCCAAAATGGCCTACACTGGAAGCCTGTATTTTAGATATAAGGAAGTGGATGGCTGCAAATGTTTTACTTTTAAACTTGGACAAAACAGAGATGTTAGTTCTAGGTCCCAAGTAACAAAGAGATCTGCTGTTGGGTCTGACAATTAATCTTGACGGTTGTATAGTCGTCTCAAATAAAACTGTGACGGATCTCGGCGTTACTCTGGACCCCGATCTCTCTTTTGACGAACATATCAAGAATATTTCAAGGCCAGCTATTTTACATCTTCGTTTCTGTTTTCTGAAAAATCAGAAACTCTTTGTCCAAAAATGATGCATAAAAGTCCATCAATCCTTTTGTAACTTCTAGATTAAATTACTGCAATGCTCTACTCTCCGGCTACCCGAATAAAGCACAAAATAAACTTCCGTTAGTGATAATCACGGTTGCTAGAATCTTGACTAGAACCATACTATTTTATCATATTACTCCAGGGCAAGCCTCTCTACACTAGCATCCTGTTAAGGTTAGGGCTGATTTAAAGGTTTTACTGCTAACCTACAGAGCATTACATGGACTTGCTCCTACCCATCTTTCCGATTTGGTCCTGGCTTACATACCGACACGTTCACAAGACGCAGGCCTCCTTATTGTCCCTAGAATTTCTAAGCAAACAGCTGGAGGCAGTGCTTTCTCCTATAGAGCTGAATTTTTATGGAATGGTCTGTCTATCAATGTGAGAGACACAGACTCGGTCTCAAGATCTCTTCAGTAGGTCCTATGATTGAGTAGTCTGGCCCAGGGGTGTGAAGGTAAACGGCAAGGACAAACCGCCCTTGCTGTCTCTGCCTGGCCGGCTCCCCTCTCTCCACTTGGATTCTCTGCCTCTGAGTCACTGGCTTACTAGTTCTCTTCCATGCCGTCCTTAGGAGGGTTACGTCACTTCAGTGGGTTGAGTCACTGACGTGATCTTCCTTTCCGGTTTTGCGCCCCCTCGGGCCTGTGCAGTGGAGGAGATCTTTGTGGGCTATACTCAGCCTTGTCTCAGGGTAGTAAGTTGGTGGTCTGTTGATGGCGCACCTCTGTCTCCGCCTCCAGTATCTATTCTGCTATAGTCTATGTACCGGGGGGCTAGGGTTAATCTGTTATATCTGGTGTAATTCTCCTGTCTTATCTAGTGTCCTGTGTGAAGTATGCTTCCTCTAATTCTATTGCCCCATCTTCCTCCCCTAATGGAGGACCTGAGCCCTAGGACCATGCCATAGGACTACCTGGCCTGATGACTCCTGGCTGTCCCCAGTCCACCTGTTTGTGCTACTGCTCCAGTTTCAAACTGTTCTGCCTTCGGCTATGGAACCCTGACCTGTTCACCGGACATGCTACCGTGTCCCAGACCTGTTGTTTGACTCTCCCTCTCTCTACCGCACCTACTGTCTTGACCTCTGAATGATCGGCTACGAAAAGCCAGCTGACATTTACTCCTGAGGTGCTGACCTGTTGCACCCTCTACAACCACTGTGATTATTATTTGACCCTGCTGGGCATCTATGAACATCTTGAAGAACAATCTGGCCTTAATGGCAATGTACTCTTAAAATCTCCACCCGGCACAGCCAAAAGAGGACTGGCCACCCCTCAGAGCATGGTTCCTCTCTACATTTCTTCCTAGGTTCCTGCCTTTCTAGGGATTTTTTCCTAGCCACTGTGCTTCAACGCTGTCTGCTGTTTGGGGTTTTAGGCTGGATTTCTGTATAAACACTTTGTGACATCTGCTGATATAAAAATAACTTTATAAATGAATTTGATTGATTGAATATGATTGATATAAAATGGCTGTGTCCCTTCACCCTCCCCCTTGTGCAGTAAGTTTTTCTTTTATCTCTTTTTTTAAACTGGTTTTTATTGCTAGCTTGAGTTACCTGGGGTGGCAGAGAGTTACATGTAGTCATGGCTCTATTTAATACTACGTGTTTCCCAACCTGTGGGAGGCCCCGGTGGAGGGAGGGAGGTAGGTAGGTAGGTACACCGGCTCGGTCCTCCCCTCCCGCTCCGTGGCTCAACGACTCATTGCGAGCTCACAGAACAGGGCTCCGGGCAGCCGAGCGGAAATGGAGGAAAACTCGCCTCCCTGCGGACCTGACATCCTTTCACTCCCTCCTCTCTACATTTTCCTCTTCTCTCTCTGCTGCTAAAGCCACTTTCTACCACTCTAAATTCCAAGCATCTGCCTCTAACCCTAGGAAGCTCTTTGCAACCTTCTCCTCCCTCCTGAATCCTACCCCCCTCCTCCTCCCTCTCTGCAGATAACTTCGTCAACCATTTTGAAAAGAAGGTCGACGACATCCGATCCTCGTTTGCTAAGTCAAACGACACCGCTGGTTCTGCTCACACTGCCCTACCCTGTGCTCTGACCTCTTTCTCCCCCTCTCTCCAGATGAAATCTCGCGTCTTGTGACGGCCGGCCGCCCAACAACCTGCCCGCTTGACCCTATCCCCTCCTCTCTTCTCCAGACCATTTCCGGAGACCTTCTCCCTTACCTCACCTCGCTCATCAACTCATCCCTGACCGCTGGCTACGTCCCTTCCGTCTTCAAGAGAGCGAGAGTTGCACCCCTTCTGAAAAACGTACACTCGATCCCTCCGATGTCAACAACTACAGACCAGTATCCCTTCTTTCTTTTCTCTCCAAAACTCTTGAACGTGCCGTCCTTGGCCAGCTCTCCCGCTATCTCTCTCAGAATGACCTTCTTGATCCAAATCAGTCAGGTTTCAAGACTAGTCATTCAACTGAGACTGCTCTTCTCTGTATCACGGAGGCGCTCCGCACTGCTAAAGCTAACTCTCTCTCCTCTGCTCTCATCCTTCTAGACCTATCGGCTGCCTTCGATACTGTGAACCATCAGATCCTCCTCTCCACCCTCTCCGAGTTGGGCATCTCCGGCGCGGCCCACGCTTGGATTGCGTCCTACCTGACAGGTCGCTCCTACCAGGTGGCGTGGCGAGAATCCGTCTCCACACCACGTGCTCTCACCACTGGTGTCCCCCAGGGCTCTGTTCTAGGCCCTCTCCTATTCTCGCTATACACCAAGTCACTTGGTTCTGTCATAACCTCACATGGTCTCTCCTATCATTGCTATGCAGACGACACACAATTAATCTTCTCCTTTCCCCCTTCTGATGATCAGGTGGCGAATCGCATCTCTGCATGTCTGGCAGACATATCAGTGTGGATGACGGATCACCACCTCAAGCTGAACCTCGGCAAGACGGAGCTGCTCTTCCTCCCGGGAAGGACTGCCCGTTCCATGATCTCGCCATCACGGTTGACAACTCCATTGTGTCCTCCTCCCAGAGCGCTAAGAACCTTGGCGTGATCCTGGACAACACCCTGTCGTTCTCAACTAACATCAAGGCGGTGGCCCGTTCCTGTAGGTTCATGCTCTTCAACATCCGCAGAGTACGACCCTGCCTCACACAGGAAGCGGCGCAGGTCCTAATCCAGGCACTCGTCATCTCCCGTCTGGATTACTGCAACTCGCTGTTGGCTGGGCTCCCTGCCTGTGCCATTAAACCCCTACAACTCATCCAGAACGCCGCAGCCCGTCTGGTGTTCAACCTTCCCAAGTTCTCTCACGTCACCCCGCTCCTCCGCTCTCTCCACTGGCTTCCAGTTGAAGCTCGCATCCGCTACAAGACCATGGTGCTTGCCTACGGAGCTGTGAGGGGAACGGCACCTCAGTACCTCCAGGCTCTGATCAGGCCCTACACCCAAACAAGGGCACTGCGTTCATCCACCTCTGGCCTGCTCGCCTCCCTACCACCGAGGAAGTACAGTTCCCGCTCAGCCCAGTCAAAACTGTTCGCTGCTCTGGCCCCCCAATGGTGGAACAAACTCCCTCACGACGCCAGGACAGCGGAGTCAATCACCACCTTCCGGAGACACCTGAAACCCCACCTCTTTAAGGAATACCTAGGATAGGATAAAGTAATCCTCTCACCCCCCCTTAAAAGATTTAGATGCACTACTGTTCCACTGGATGTCATAAGGTGAATGCACCAATTTGTAAGTCGCTCTGGATAAGAGCGTCTGCTAAATGACTTAAATGTAAATGTAAATGTACACACACATGTTCTGAAAGGTCACAGAGTCTGCAACACCATTAAGCAAGGGGCAACAACAAGCAAATGGCACTACGAAGACCAAGGAGCTCTCCAGAAAGGTCAGGGACAAAGTTGTGGAGAAGTACAGATCAGGGTTATGTTATAAAAATATATCTGAAACTTTGAACATCCCATGCAGCACCATTAAATCCGTTATTTTAAAATGGAAAGAATATGGCTCCACAAAAAACCTGACAAGAGAGGGCAGTTCAACAAAACTCACGGACCAGGCAAGGAACGCATAATCAGAGAGGCAACAAAGAGACCAAAGATAACCCTGAAGTAGCTGCAAAGCTCCACAGCAGAGATTGGAGTAACTGTCCATAGGACCACTTTAAGCCGCACACTCCACAGAACTGGGCTTTACAGAAGAGTGTCCAGAAAAAAGCCATTGCTTAACTTGTTAAATCTTTTTTTATTTTTGGAAAAATAACATATTTTTCAGGACCAGAAAATAGAATATGCATATAATTTACTTAATAGAAAACTCTAAAGTTTCCAAAACTGTAAAGATATTGTCTGTGAGTATAACAGAACTGATATTGCAGGCAAAAGAATGAGAAAAATCCAATCAGGAACACAGCGGTTTCTAAATAAGAGTCCCTTCTTATGCTTCCCTATTGAGCAGTGAATGGGATATCAACGAGATTCCTTTTTCTATGGCGTCCTTAATGTGTCTAGTACATAGTTTCAGGCTTTTATTTAGAAAAATGAGCCTGAGCGACAACATTGCGTCAGTGTCCACCTGATGGCTCTGTGTATTTCTCGCGCAAAAGACAGAGGTAGTCATTTTCCCACCCGGTCTTACTGAAAAAAGCTCTGTCCCGGTTGATATATTATCGTATAGATATTTGAAAAACACATTGAGGACTGATTATAAACAACGTTTGCCATGTTTCTGTTGATATTATGGAGCTAATTTGGAATATTTTTCAGGTGTTGTCGTGACCGCAATTTCCAGTTGTTTTCTCAGCCAAACGTGAAGAACTAACGGACCTATTTTGGGCTACAAAAATAGTTGTTCTGGAAAAAATGAACATTCGCTATCTAACTGGGAGTCTCGTGAGTGAAAACATCCGAAGCTCATCAAAGGTAAACGATTTAATTTGATTGCTTTTCTGATTTTCTTGACCAGATTGCCTGCTGCTAGCTAGGCATGATGCTATGCTAGGCTATCGATAAACTTACACGAATGCTTGTCTTGCTTTGGCTGTAAAGCATATTTTCAAAATCTGAGATGACAGGGTGATTAAACAAAAGGCTAAGCTGTGTTTGAATATATTTCACTTGTGATTTCATGATTTTCTAGTAAGATTTTTTTGTCCGTTGCTACTTAGTGTCAGTTGATGACAATTCTCCCGGATCTGGGATGGGTAGTTACAAGAGGTTTTAAAGAAAAAAATAAGAAAACATGTTAGGTGTTCGCCAAAAAGGCATGTGGGTGACTCCCCAAACATATGGAAGAAGGTACTCTGGTCAGATGAGAGGAAAATGCAATGTCTGGCGCAAACCCAACCCCTCTTTTCAACCAGAAAACACCATCCCACAGTGAAGCATGGTGGTGGCAGCATCATCCTGTGGGGATGTTTTTCATTGGCAGGGACTGGGAAACTGGTCAGAATTGAAGGAACGATGGATGGAGGTAAATACAGGGAAATTCTTGAGGGAAACCTGTTTCAGCCTTCCAGAGATTTGAGACTGGGATGGAGGTTCACCTTCCAGCAGGACAATGACCCTAAGCATACTGCTAAAGCAACACTCGTGTGGTTTAAGGGGAAACATTTAAATGTCTTGGAATGGCCTTGTCAAAGCCCAGACCTCAGTCCAATTGAGAATTTGTGGTATGACTTAGAGATTGCTGTACACCAGCAGAACCCATCCAGCTTGAAGGAGCTGGAGCAGTTTTGCCTTGAAGAATGAGCAAATATCCCAGTGGCTAGATGTGCCAAGCTTATAGAGACATACCCCAAGAGACTTGCAGCTGTAATTGCTGCAAAAGGTGGCTCTACAAAGTATTGACTTAGGGGGGTGAATAGTTACGCACGATCAAGTTCTGTTTTTTTGTCTCATTTCTTGTTTACTTCACAAAAATATTTTGCAACTTCAAAGTGGTAGGCATGTTGTGTAAATCAAATGATACAGACCTAGCCAAAATCCATTTGAATTTCAGGTTGTAAGGCAACAAAATAGGAAAAATGCCAAGGGGGTGAATACTTTTGCATGCCACTGTATATAGTAAAATACAGTATAGCACCCAGCCCTACTGGCTGCATCTCACTGTAGTAGGCTATATTTTGGTTATTTGGATCTCCATTCACCTTTTGTTTACTGTTAATGTAACTAGCCTAAATATAGATTGTCATGCCTTTTTGATCTGATATTTTGGCACCGCTACTACTTGGCACCGCTGTTTTATTCGGTTTGCATTCACAGTTGTCAGTATTCTAAGGCAAACTGCTATTCAGTATTTTAGTTTTAATGCATAAATGACTAGGCCAGTACTTTCAGCATTTAGTTTGCATTATTTTGGTAAGACAGCTGTGTGTACAGCTGCATTCAAAAATGCTGCTTGTAATTTGTGAATGGCCCTATATCTTGTAGCCTATATTCATTACCCAAACTACCTAGCTGTAGGGCGCTGTCCGTTGTGCTGATACAGAGCAGCAGAGATAAGCTACAACTTTCAAAAGCACTTAATGATCTCGGAGTCTTAGCATTTGAATGTTACGTTTATTGTGGTGTAGCATGATAATATAAGCAGAATTCAATATTCCAATGCAAGAAGCATCTACAGATGGACTATCCAAATAAAGACCGAACACACACCCACACTGAATACACACAATATATGAGCAATCAAGCAAACTGACATGACTGAAAATACACATGACTGACATCAGAGAAGATGCTTTGACTCATGCATTTTCATTTAAACTATGGAAAGACTACTAAAATCCTTGAAAATAGATTTAACAAAACATTTGTCACTGATCTCATTGTGTCTTATGAAAACCTCAACAGAGAAGTAAATATAAACATTCTGTGAAACAATAGATGTCCATAAATAAAACAACATACAATGTATGAGTTTTGGGACTGGGTGACATGATGCACAGGACAATTCCCTGTAAGCCTTAATGAAAGTGCTACTGTATCATTTTAATCCCAGATAACACAAATGACCATTCATCTTAAAAAACTGTTCGCCTGACCGGGATACAAACCAGTACGCCATCTTCAGCCTCAGTGGTCTGCCCAAAACCCAAAAACAAACCACAATACAATACTACATCAGTTGGGTTGATGTCTACTGGCAACTAGAATATCAAAATAAAACTCATGTGTGTAAAATGTTGCATACCCAACTTCTGTTTTGCTAACACACCAAAGCAGAACACAAAAAGAGGGCGAGGCATCGCATATCCTCAAAATGAAGCCTAATGGGTTGTTTGGGTAACAGAGTGCCATGTCCCATTCTGTGGGGCCGTCAAGCCAACATCCAAATGTCACTGGGTTACTCTGGTGTTTGCCAGAACTGCAAACAGACCCTTTAGTTGAACTCAAACACACCCCTGTAAAACAAAGGCTCGATATTGACCCCCCCCCCCCCAGCTCCGCCTAGCCAAGTTCACAGAGAGTGTAGACTATTGTTTTGTTGGATATATTGTTTTGTTCCTGTTTGGACACCAGGAAAAGTAGGGGCTGCCTTGGTAGCAGCTAATGGGGATCCAAATCAAATGCAAAATACTGCATTAGGGGCTGAGCAGAGAGTAACAGAGAAGTGGTGCGTGGCTCCCAGTACTGTACTACCCGTGAGCCTTTTGGGGGGCCCTAAGCACGATTTGGTGCTAAAATTGTTCAAGTTAATTTCCTGCAATTCTACACATCTTGCCATAGGCCGGAGAGAATTTAGTAATTTTATAAATAATTTCATGCAATTCTACTCATTTTGCCATGGGGTGGAGAGAAACATTTGCTGTTTTAAAGCGAATTTCATGAAATTCTACACATTCTGCCATGATTTATGCCATGTTAAAATTATAACTAACAAAATCAAATGGGGGTCCCCTTGATGTCAGGGAGTTGCAGAGAAGTGTACTGCTGTTAGGGGCTGAGCAGAGAGCGTCGTGAACCCATTAACTCACTGGGATGGAAATCCATATCAATGAGCTCGTCCTAAACCTGTCCAAAAACTGTGGGAACAAAACGACCACTAACAAATACGCTTTTCATATATATTTAAAATCATACTGAATAATGTTAACCAAAAACAACAAATTACAACCGGGATCAGCTTTGTATATGCATAATTTTCAGTTACAAAATATTCTTCTTTCTGTTCCACAAAATTTGTGGGGCTTACATTTTGAAAGTAAAGGCATGGAAAAATACATCTCAAATTCCATATCTCAGTATGTGATCATATACTCTTGTACATTTATACCAATGTTGAAGCCTTTCCAGCTGTAAAGGGGCAATCAGCAGTTGCTACATATTTTTTTTTTTTGGACTTATGATATGTACCCACTGATTACTGAAGAAAATAACTTAGAAATGCCGCATGAGCTTAGTTCAACTGTCGTAGCCCATCAAGGCAACAGTAAACATGTTGTCCCTCGCCCCCAATTCGTGACAATTATTAAAATGTATGTTGCATGGATTAATGAGAGAGAGAGACAACAAAGAAACTAAGTATTTTTCTCCCCTCACTTGAAATCAAAACTTGATAGCTCAAAATCGATGTCAGAGAACGGACTCCACTGCTTGATAGGAAGAAGCATTGATATAAACAGGATTTATTTTTATGGGCAGACGAGACAGTTATACTGGTAGTAGTCTCGCTAGACTAAACTGAAAGTAACAGAATGGTCCCATGTCAATGAATTGACTGAAATATTCACATCGATCCACTGTTGTAGATCGTTTACACTTATGCAAACGGTCTCTATACAGTAGGCATGTAAGACACTCCTAGGGCATTTAAAATTATTTCACTGTGAGTACTCGCTTAAATTATTATCAAGTACTCGCAAAAAAAAACAAGTTGAGAATATCTAATGCATGCACATTTATGTAAAAAATAAATTTGTGACAAGTTTTGCGACAAAATACCAGGCGGTTATGTAGTGTCATCAAATCATATAGGAAGGAAGAGTAGCAGCATTATATATATTTTTTAAATTCTATTCCCCACCACAATTGTGGGGGACAAAAAATATAATTTGCCAGAAAATCTAATTGCCGGAGCTTATAGTTCCTAACAGGAAACTTGCTGTTCATGACTGTAGCTCAAATGGGACAGGAGATATGTTTGTTCAAAGTTTGGAATTTCAGTCAATTACTATAGCATCCCTTGGGCCAATCAGAGTTATTTTGTAAACTAATGTGCGAACAGACGGAGATAGATCCATAGTCGTTGTCGTACCCCCAGGGGCTTAAACAACCTAAGCTGCGTTGGTATGTAAGATGTAAGTGTTGTATCACATACATTAATGCATACACACCACAAATGAACACCACACATATTATTAATAATCAATACAGGCCAATGGAAACACGATCATCTAATGACTACATTTTTAAAATCAAGATTAACAGTGGGGGCTACTGTAGAATCAGTGTGCTAGTGGACTTACCCAAAAGAGAAGAGCTGACTAGGCTTCTTCATTGCCACCCAAGAGCTCAGCAAACAGGTGATCAGACTGTGGGCCAACAGGTACACACACATAAGTCATAATGACTAACAACAACAGCTCAACACAAGCAGTTGCACAGCAGTAAAAAGAGCTCAACACAAATGTTAGGTACACAACTTAGCTTAGTGTAAAACTTCTTCAGACAGCGATGACAAAACATAATGAGCCCCAGGATTCCCACTTACTCACCTGAAGAGATCGAAGATGGTGAGGTACGTGAATGCAGTTAAGGCTGAAATGAAAGAGAAATAGATGATCAGTGAGTGCTATATTTTACTTGAAATTATTATAATAGAAATCAAGGAAGTATTTTTTTTGCTCTGTAAAAGCTATTGCAACACGTTTAAGTATGAAGCTGGTAGCTGCAATACACCAGTTGAAAGAATATAGCCTATTTTGGTGAGATAAACCACAATTGAATATACTGTCAATCAACAAGACAAATGTTCTATAATGATATGTCGGTCGTAACACCTTTAGTGTACCAGCCATTTCACGAACACACAAACATTAATATCCTTTGTTATTCCTAACCAGTAGAGATGACAGTGTAGCTGTGGTGTCCAAGTTAAAATGCCAACTCCCACGCATGCACATAAACCAAGTCAGTAATTGTGAATACTCAGTGAACAGGCCTTAACCAGTCTCCAGCCATCTACTGCTCCCCAATGTATCTATACTTTAAAAAACACATGGAGTAAACTCCCTGGTCCTAGGGGGCGCTGTAGAGTAGAGAAGCAGTAGGCTGGATGGCGAGGAGGAGACAGAGGTGGAGGCAGAGTGATAT
Source organism: Oncorhynchus nerka (assembly GCF_034236695.1). Taxonomy (NCBI): domain Eukaryota; kingdom Metazoa; phylum Chordata; class Actinopteri; order Salmoniformes; family Salmonidae; genus Oncorhynchus; species Oncorhynchus nerka. Next base: position 32,286,592 of record NC_088423.1, on the reverse strand, counting down.
CTGCCGGCCTGCAAACCCGGCTTTATGTAAGCCGAATATGATGGAGAGATTAGCAAAGCTTTGCATGGAGAGGAACATTTTGTTTTCACACTGCTCTACCATGTTGACTAAATTGAGTTGACGTAATCCATTATCCGTTCACCCAGTGGATCTATCGGACTGACTGAGCTCTGCTTGTTCTGTCCAGGCCACGCTGCCACAGTGACTGTGTCACTGCCAGAGCAAACAGGTACATGAGATCACCTCAAATAGGGTATCATCCCATATGGCTTTTCAACTGTGGTCCAATCCTATAAAATCCACTGTGGTACAGGCATTAACATTAGGTTTTAATCATGTGAATGTACTAGAACATCAGGGAGGACATAGGCTAGACTTGCCTATTGGTAAATAAATTATCCAATTGGATGAGCCCTGGTGCTAGGCATGGTCTATTCACTCAATGATTAGAAGACGGACCATGTTTAATAAAACAATAGAGGGTGAGATTTTCTTCCGGCCATATCAGCTCAGCGCCTTTACAATATACTTTACATCCATCACACAGTGTTCAATTCACGACACATTGCATCCGTTAGGACACATATCCTACCCAATTGTCTGAATGAGTTTAACGCTAAGCAGTTTATACACTTATCCACCTGACTGTCTCTGCTCTCTTTTGTTTTAAAATAGACTTCCCTCCAAATATCATGGATACAAACACTGGCACTCAAAACACTTGTCTGGTATCATGCAGCACAAGTACATTAGTCATAACTCCGGCTCCCTCCGGAGCTGAACCCAATATGTGAAGCATAACGTGTCCGGATTAAAGGTCATTTGTGTATGTTTGTAGACGTGATCAATGGGAGATAAAAAAAGGAGCAGAGTGGAGGAATATGACCCGGGAGCTGCATATTTAATGATGTCTGCAGAGCAGAAGTCCAAACAAGTCTGATCAGCTGACCGTGCCCCATGCCTTTCTGCCATCCCAGCCACAGCTCAATCCCAGCCCCATCCTCACCCCCTAGCCCCAGCCCATCAGTCACACCCACCCCAGGGAACAAAATCCATTAACGACATTAAGTGCTGCCTGGTTATCGGAGGATAAGCAAACGTTAAAAGGCGCCTTTGGACCATTGTTGTGTATCACCTTTCCCTGGGCCAGGCCAAGTTGGGTCCTATCTGCCTTGGCAGATAGACAATTTCACACAGGTATACACTAGGGTTGAATGGCGGGAACACAGTTTCTGAGATCAACCGCCCAAAACTAGTATCTTTTCCCGGGATAAATAACTCAGAGAAACCGGTCAATTATAATACATTTTTTATATCAACAGCATGACGTGAAATGGAACTGTTAAATGATATACAATGACTATAAATCGGTCTTCTCTATGGCCTTCTCTCTGCATGATCAAATCATCAATGCTCATGGTGGGGACAGACAGCCCATCTCAGTTTGGAGTGCAGTTTACAATGGATGTAAACCTATCATCTCATCATGGTAACTTTTTTTCTTGTGACAGGTAGGCCTACATTTTAAAACAGCCTATCACTCAAATATCATTGCTTTAAATCAGAGCATGAGTGAGCATGAGAGTCTTCTCCAGACCATTTCCGGAGACCTTCTCCCTTACCTCACCTCGCTCATCAACTCATCCCTGACCGCTGGCTACGTCCCTTCTGTCTTCAAGAGAGCGAGAGTTGCACCCCTTCTGAAAAAACCTACACTCGATCCCTCCGATGTCAACAACTACAGACCAGTATCCCTTCTTTCTTTTCTCTCCAAAACTCTTGAACGTGCCGTCCTTGGCCAGCTCTCCCGCTATCTCTCTCAGAATGACCTTCTTGATCCAAATCAGTCAGGTTTCAAGACTAGTCATTCAACTGAGACTGCTCTTCTCTGTATCACGGAGGCCCTCCGCACTGCTAAAGCTAACTCTCTCTCCTCTGCTCTCATCCTTCTAGACCTATCGGCTGCCTTCGATACTGTGAACCATCAGATCCTCCTCTCCACCCTCTCCGAGTTGGGCATCTCCGGCGCGGCCCACGCTTGGATTGCGTCCTACCTGACAGGTCGCTCCTACCAGGTGGCGTGGCGAGAATCTGTCTCCTCACCACGCGCTCTCACCACTGGCGTCCCCCAGGGCTCTGTTCTAGGCCCTCTCCTATTCTCGCTATACACCAAGTCACTTGGCTCTGTCATAACCTCACATGGTCTCTCCTATCATTGCTATGCAGACGACACACAATTAATCTTCTCCTTTCCCCCTTCTGATGACCAGGTGGCGAATCGCATCTCTGCATGTCTGGCAGACATATCAGTGTGGATGACGGATCACCACCTCAAGCTGAACCTCGGCAAGACGGAGCTGCTCTTCCTCCCGGGAAGGACTGCCCGTTCCATGATCTCGCCATCACGGTTGACAACTCCATTGTGTCCTCCTCCCAGAGCGCTAAGAACCTTGGCGTGATCCTGGACAACACCCTGTCGTTCTCAACTAACATCAAGGCGGTGGCCCGTTCTTGTAGGTTCATGCTCTACAACATCCGCAGAGTACGACCCTGCCTCACACAGGAAGCAGCGCAGGTCCTAATCCAGGCACTTGTCATCTCCCGTCTGGATTACTGCAACTCGCTGTTGGCTGGGCTCCCTGCCTGTGCCATTAAACCCCTACAACTCATCCAGAACGCCGCAGCCCGTCTGGTGTTCAACCTTCCCAAGTTCTCTCACGTCACCCCGCTCCTCCGCTCTCTCCACTGGCTTCCAGTTGAAGCTCGCATCCGCTACAAGACCATGGTGCTTGCCTACGGAGCTGTGAGGGGAACGGCACCTCAGTACCTCCAGGCTCTGATCAGGCCCTACACCCAAACAAGGGCACTGCGTTCATCCACCTCTGGCCTGCTCGCCTCCCTACCACTGAGGAAGTACAGTTCCCGTGCAGCCCAGTCAAAACTGTTCGCTGCTCTGGCCCCCCAATGGTGGAACAAACTCCCTCACGACGCCAGGACAGCGGAGTCAATCACCACCTTCCGGAGACACCTGAAACCCCACCTCTTTCAGGAATACCTAGGATAGGATAAAGTAATCCTTCTCACCCCCCTTAAAAGATTTAGATGCACTATTGTAAAGTGGCTGTTCCACTGGATGTCTTAAGGTGAACGCACCAATTTGTAAGTCGCTCTGGATAAGAGCGTCTGCTAAATGACTTAAATGTAAGTTATTTATCCAGACCAATAACCATTCAATCTTACATTTTATTTAACTAGGCAAGTCAGTATTAGTAGGCAAGTCAAATTCTTATTTACAATGACATCCTACATATAGCTAGCTACATTTCTGACAGAAAAACATCAAAGCCCATAGACGACAGAAAAACATTAAAGCCTCTAGATGTAGCTAGCTATATGCTCTCTTGGGTAAAGCTCCAGTAGGCTAATCTTTTTGAGTGTGAATTGTATTATCTGGACTGGATTTACGCACCTCTTTCAAACCATGATAAAGCTGAGAGAACATATAGCCCTAGCTATATGCTCTCTTGGATAACGGCACAATCATTTGGGCTTTTCGAGCTTGGGCTCATATAATATCTTTAATGTAGGGGTCATAAAATGTATGTAATGTATGGCTCATCAGCCCTGAATTTTCGATCAAAGCCTATTTATATGCTTTAAACTGAAACTTACGGTTTGGGCGGGAAGTACCAGGTTAACCCGGAGAAATTAGATTTTTCTTGGGATGGAACATTTGTAAAATACCTGGAAAATATTCAACCCTAGTATACACTCATAGCACCCTCCCCACACACACAGTATCTCAGATTGGAGAGATTTGCTAACTGCAGCTGTGTGGGCTGTCATTGCGCAGAGAAACATGCATCGACCGGGGCATCTCGGGTGTCTGTCGACGTGGCACATTAAAACAACAATAAATCGCTCCATATGTAAACTAAAAGCTTTATTGACTTACTACATAGAAACACCTGGCAGGGGAAATGGGAGCTGTGCAAAGGAAGCTGCTGCTGGTCTGGGCCTGTGCTGACAGCCACGGCGGGGACCAGGGAAACACACTCAGGGCTGCCTGCTACATAGCGTTGAGAGCTGAGAGCACACACACTACAGATGTGACAAAAGTGATTTTTATTAAATGTTTAAACCACCCTTTTTTATAATTTAAGTGATACGAAAAAAGATCATGACATGACGTGAATTCCAGGGCCCCCACCATCCGATCTGGAGCATGAAGTCACAAGCCTTGGTCTACCCTAGAAAGCCTATATACAGTGGGGCAAAAAAAGTATTTAGTCAGCCACCAATTGTGCAAGTTCTCCCACTTAAAAAGATGAGAGAGGCCTGTAATTTTCATCATAGGTACACTTCAACTATGACAGACAAAATGAGAAAAGAAAATCCAGAAAATCACATTGTAGGATTTTTAATGAATTTATTTGCAAATTATGGTGGAAAATAAGTATTTGGTCACCTACAAACAAGCAAGATTTCTGGCTCTCACAGACCTGTAACTTCTTCTTTAAGAGGCTCCTCTGTCCTCCACTCGTTACCTGTATTAATGGCACCTGTTTGAACTTGTTATCAGTATAAAAGACACCTGTCCACAACCAAACTCCAAACTCCACTATGGCCAAGACCAAAGAGCTGTCAAAGGACACCAGAAACAAAATTGTAGACCTGCACCAGGCTGGGAAGACTGGATCTGCAATAGGTAAGCAGCTTGGTTTGAAGAAATCAACTGTGGGAGCAATTATTAGGAAATGGAAGACATACAAGACCACTGATAATCTCCCTCGATCTGGGGCTCCACGCAAGATCTCACCCCGTGGGATCAAAATGATCACAAGAACGGTGAGCAAAAATCCCAGAACCACACGGGGGGACCTAGTGAATGACCTGCAGAGAGCTGGGACCAAAGTAACAAAGCCTACCATCAGTAACACACTACGCCGCCAGGGACTTAAATCCTGCAGTGCCAGATGTGTCCCCCTGCTTAAACCAGTACATGTCCAGGCCCGTCTGAAGTTTGCTAGAAAGCATTTGGATGATCCAGAAGAAGATTGGGAGAATGTCGTATGGTCAGATGAAACAAAAATATAACTTTTTGGTAAAAACTCGTTGTGTTTGGAGGACAAAGAATGCTGAGTTGCATCTAAAGAACACCATACCTACTGTGAAGCATGGGGGTGGAAACATCATGCTTTGGGGCTGTATTTCTGCAAAGGGACCAGGACGACTGATCCGTGTAAAGGAAAGAATGAATAGGGCCATGTATTGTGAGATTTTGAGTGAAAACCTCCTTCCATCAGCAAGGGCATTGAAGATGAAACGTGGCTGGGTCTTTCAACATGACAATGATCCCAAACACACCGCCCGGGCAACGAAGGAGTGGCTTCGTAAGAAGCATTTCAAGGTCCTGGAGTGGCCTAGCCAGTCTCCAGATCTCAACCCCATAGAAAATCTTTAGAGGGAGTTGAAAGTCTGTGTTGCCCAGCAACAGTCCCAAAACATCACTGCTCTAGAGGAGATCTGCATGGAGGAATGGGTCAAAATACCAGCAACAGTGTGTGAAGACCTTGTGAAGACGTACAGAAAACATTTGACCTCTGTCATTGCCAACAGAGGGTATATAACAAAGTATTGAGATACATTTTTGTTATTGACCAAATACTTATTTTCCATCAGAATTTGCAAATAAATTCATTAAAAATCCTACAATGTGATTTTCTGGATTTTTTTCTCTCATTTTGTCTGTCAGAGTTGAAGTGTACCTATGATGAAAATTACAGGCCTCTCATCTTTTTAAGTGGGAGAACTTGCACAATTGGTGGCTGACTAAATACTTTTTTGCCCCACTGTATATACACTGCTCAAAAAAGGGAACACTAAAATAACACATCCTAGATCTGAATGAATGAAATATTCTTATATTCTTAAATACTTTTTTCTTTACATAGTTGAATGTGCTGACAACAAAATCACACAAAAATTATTATTATTATCAATGGAAATCAAATTTATCAACCCATGGCGGTCTGGATTTGGAGTCACACTCAAAATTAAAGTGGAAAACCACACTACAGGCTGATCCAACTTTGATGTAATGTCCTTAAAACAAGTCAAAATGAGGCTCAGTAATGTGTGTGGCCTCCACGTGCCTGTATGACCTCCCTACAACGCCTGGGCATGCTCCTGATGAGGTGGCGGATGGTCTCCTGAGGGATCTCCTCCCAGACGTGGACTAAAGCATCCGCCAACTCCTGGACAGTCTGTGGTGCAACGTGGCGTTGGTGGATGGAGCGAGACATGATGTCCCAGATGTGCTCAATTGGATTCAGGTCTGGGGAACGGGCGGGCCAGTCCATAGCATCAATGCCTTCCTCTTGCAGGAACTGCTGACACACTCCAGCCACATGAGGTCTAGCATTGTCTTGCATTAGGAGGAACCCAGGGCCACCCGCACCAGCATAGGGGTCTGAGGATCTCATCTCGGTACCTAATGGCAGTCAGGCTATCTCTGGCGAGCACATGGAGGGCTGTGCGGCCCCCCAAAGAAATGCCACCCCACACCATGCCTGACCCACCGCCAAACCGGTCATGCTGGAGGATGTTGCAGGCAGCAGAATGTTTTTCACGGCGTCTGCAGACTCTGTCACGTCTGTCACGTGCTCAAGCAGAACCTGCTTTCATCTGTGAAGAGCAAAGGCCGTCAGTGGCGAATTTGCCAATCTTGGTGTTCTCTGGCAAATGCCAAACGTCCTGCACGTTGTTGGGCTGTAAGCACAACCCCCACCTGTGGACGTCGGGCCCTCATACCACCCTCTGTTTCTGACCGTTTGAGCAGACACATGCACATTTGTGGCCTGCTGGAGGTCATTTTGCAGGGCTCTGGCAGTGCTCCTCCTTGCACAAAGGCAGAGGTAGCGGTCCTGCTGCTGGGTTGTTGCCCTCCTACGGCCTCCTCCACGTCTCCTGATGTACTGGCCTGTCTCCTGGTAGCGCCTCCATGCTCTGGACACTACGCTGACAGACACAGCAAACCTTCTTGCTACAGCTCGCATTGATGTGCCATCCTGGATGAGCTGCACTACCTGAGCCACTTGTGTGGGTTGTAGACTCAGTCTCATGCTACCCCTAGAGTGAAAGCACCGCCAGCATTCAAAAGTGACAAAAACATCAGCCAGGAAACATAGGAACTGAGAAGTGGTCTGTGGTCACCACCTGCAGAACCACTCCTTTATTGGGTGTGTCTTGCTAATTGCCTATAATTCCACATGTTGTCTATTCCATTTGCACAACAGCATGTGAAATGTATTGTCAATCAGTGTTGCTTCCTAAGTGGACAGTTTGATTTCACAGAAGTGTGATTGACTTGGAGTTACATTGTGTTGTTTAAGTGTTCCCTTTATTTTTTTGAGCAGTGTATATATATTTTTTACATACACACACATATATATAAAAACACAACTGTTGATGAGATAGAGTTGACCCATCAAACTTGACCCATCAGTAACCAAAACCTGAAGCTAGCAGTGACTACCAGCTCTCACTAAGAAACTTTCACCAGACCACTAAATCAATGGGGTAACTGCTTGAAAGAAAACCTGACCTCTGAGATCAACATTTTTATTTACCATTCAGTGGAAACAAAGTGAAGATGGGTACACGACTGATTTAGGAGGATAGTGTTCTGATAATGGTCAAGGTATAGTGTTGTAACCACAGAATTTAATAAGATTTTATTTTTATGGATTTAACTACAACTTTAAAAAGCTGCAGGTTATATGTAAAGATTTCTCACTTGTTCACTCTTGACATTTGGTGTTTCACAGCGCAGCTGACAATTATACAAGGTGGCCCTACTGTTGTCAGAGTGACAGGCTACACTGAATCCTGATGGATGAGGCTAGTAGGATGTAGCCCTCTGTGAATAGGAAGACATGGGTGAGCAGCACCATGTGAGGCTTGTGTAACGTGAGGCTACAGATGGAGACTGGAACTCTACACTTTAAGTAGGCTGTCAGAAATGAATAGGGGTACAAGGACAGGCCCCTGAGGAGCTTCATACCAGCTTGTAGTGATATCGTCCCCTGCCCTGGAGACAGGAGAGTGAGCTCCCTGCTCCAACCCTGAGCTGAATACACTGTCTCTGGCCAGACTTGGCTTGGATAGGATTCTGTTGTGAGGGTGGATCTCAGTCTGTGCCTGTGGAATGTCTTAGGTGTCTTACTACAGTCTCCTCTTTATTTAACAGCAACAAAACCAGACGCCGCTATTAGATTAGCTCATTCGGACTGATGGTAGCTCTAAAGAGATTACATAAGACGAGGCAGATGAGGACATACATTAGCTTTACTGAACATATAGTCGTGGCCAAAAGTTTTGAGAATGACTAAATATTAATTTTCAGTCTGCTGCCTCAGTTTGTATGATGGAAATTTGCATATACTCCAGAATGTTATTAATAGTGATCAGATGAATTGCAATTAATTGCAAATTCCCTCTTTGCCATGCAAATGACCTGAATCCCTAAAAAACATTTCCACTGCATTTCAGCCCTGCCACAAAAGGACCAGCTAACATCATGTCAGTGATTCTCTTGTTAACACAGATGTGAGTGTTGACGAGGACAAGGCTGGAGATCACTCTGTCATGCTGTTTGAGTTCGAATAACAGACTGGAAGCTTCAAAAGGAGGGTGGTGCTTGGAATTATTGTTCTTCCTCTGTCAACCACAGTTACCTGCGAGGAAACACATGCTGTCATCATTGCTTTGCACAAAAAGGGCTTCACAGGCAAGGATATTGCTGCCAGTAAGATTGCACCTAAATCAACCATTTATCGAATCATCATGAACTTTAAGGAGAGCGGTTCAATTGTTGTGAAGAAGGCTTCAGGGCGCCCAAGAAAGTCCAGCAAGCGCCAGGACCTTCTACTAAAGTTGATTCAGCTGCGGGATCGCGGCACCACCAGTACAGAGCTTGCTCAGGAATGGCAGCAGGCAGGTGTGAGTGCATCTGCACACACAGTGAGGCGAAGACATTTGGAGGATGGCCTGGTGTCAAGAAGGGCAGCAAAGAAGCCACTTCTCTCCAGGAAAAACATCAGGGACAGACTGATATTCTGTAAAAGGTACAGGGATTGGACTGCTGAGGACTGGGGTAAAGTCATTTTCTCTGATGAATCCCCTTTCCGATTGTTTGGGGCATCCGGAAAAAAGCTTGTCCGGAGAAGACAAGGTGAGCACTGACATCAGTCCTGTGTCATGCCAACAGTAAAGCATCCTGAGACCATTCATGTGTGGGGTTGCTTCTCAGCCAAGGGAGTGGGCTCACTCACAATTTTGCCTAAGAACACAGCCTTGAATAAAGAATGGTAGCAACGCATCCTCCGAGAGCAACTTCTCCCAACCATCCAGGAACAATTTGGTGACGAACAATCCTTTTCCAGCATGATGGAGCGCATTGCCTTAAGGCAAACGTGATAACTAAGTGGCTCGGGGAACAAAACATTGATATTTTGGGTCCATGGCCAGGAAACTCCCCAGACCTTAATCCCATTGAGAACTTGTGGTCAATCCTCAAGAGGCGGGTGGACAAACAAAAACCCACAGATTCTGACAAACTCCAAGCATTGATTATGCAAGAATGGGCTGCCATCAGTCAGGATGTGGCCCAGAAGTTAATTGACAGCATGCCAGGGCGGATTGCAGAGGTCTTGAAAAAGAAGGGTCAACACTGCAAATATTGACTCTTTGCATCAACTTCATATAATTGTCAATAAAAGCCTTTGACACTTATGAAATGCTTGTAATTATACTTCAGTATTCCATAGTAACATCTGACAAAAATATCTAAAGACAATGAAGCAGCAAACTTTGTGGAAATTAATATTTGTGTCATTCTTAAAACTTTTGGCCACGACTGTAGTGTCGACATCACCTAGTTCTAGCCTATTAGCTACATGTCTATGAAAAAAGCTAACCCCATGGACCGATTACCTTTAAATCACGGCGTGCTTTACTTAGACAGATTCTAAGTAAAGCAGATGTGATCTTCCTGATGTGGTCGGTTGGGGAATAAAGTAAGTGAGTTCATTATAGGCAAAGCTGAGAATCATTTGGAACAGACAGTGAATCTGAATGTAGGACTGTTCCCTTTACTCATAGCCCTGTGGGACTCAATGGCTTCACCAGCTGTGCTCTAACGTGGAAGAACAGGAGGGGCCTGGGGACTAACCAACTCTCCCTTCACCCGAAAAAAACACACACACACACACACACACACACACACTTATACACAGCCGCACATGTACACAAACAAACACACTGTCAAACAAACACACACTGACAAACAAACAAACAAACTCATGGACAGTTGTACACACACATGCTGCAAGAGCCTAACGAGGACAAGCTCAGTCTCAAGTCCCACACACACATTATCTTTTTACATCACTGTCAGTCACACTCTCTTACCCACATACTTTTTTGGGGGGCATCTGCATAGAGTTTGCCACCATGCCAGTCTCCCGAGAGCCACACTGGGCCAGCAGCTCAGACTAGGGGGGTTGTCCGACAGGGTAAACCCTTTCATTCAGCTCTCTCGCTCCCTGAGCAGGAGGAAGGATGGAGATGGGGAGGATAAGGGAGGAGGGGTGTTTATAAGCCTGCAGAACAGGCACTTGACCTCCTTTCGCTTGGCTTCCTCCAGCTGTAGAAATACGGTGTACGGCGGGAACACACAGTCCCAGACTAGTGCTTCTGACAGGATGCTGTCTGATATAAAAGGAGCAGAAAGACATCAGATGCACCAACTAACACAAAAACAAACATAACCTATAACAAGAAAACACACTCACACTGATCAACTAACCTCTCTCTGTGTGTGTGTGTGTGTGTGTGTGTGTCCATGATCCAGAACACCATCAACGCAGAAAAGTCCTGAATTTCCAGAAATCACAAAGGAGCATTAAAAATGCTTAAAAGTAACCCTCTATAATCATCCAGTATAATCCCCTGTATCAATTTAGCATAATAATTGGCATAGTAAACAAACACAGTATAAGAAGGGAATAAACCTAGAGGATCATTGGCCTTGAAAACAACAACTTTGTGCAGTCAGTTTGTGTTTGTCTGTAATGACCTACACAACCCACTTTCCCCAGCGAGTATTGATCCAGCTAAAAGAAGTGTTGACAAAAGAGGAATGTGCATATCAAATTAAAGCATTTTTCAACAGCTTGAAACTTTATCTAGTCTACCGGTGCAAAATATGATCTGGACCAGCTGACAACACCAAACAGCATCCTGTAGACTCATGTGTTTTATTCTGAAAGGCTACGGAACAGCTCACCACTTTAGGATAAGTTACACTCACACACACACGCACGCACGCACACGCACACCAAATGCGTTTTGAGGAAGAGGTGAGCAGAGGACGCAAAGAATCAAGGAAATACAATTTAGATTCCCCTCTGGAAACGTCCCAACACCACCTTTTAAGGTACCATTATCGGATACTTGCCGTGCGCTGCTTGGCGACATCCAAAAATCACACAAATGCCTACTTTGTAGTCCTACAGACTGTCCCTACCTCTGACACAGTGGAAATCATAATTACCACAGAGCAGGTGACAAAGGTTTTTAAACAGCTGAACCCAAGGAAGGCCTCAGGGCCAGATAATGTGAGCCCATTCCTCCTCAAGACCGCTGAGGAGCTTGGCCCAGTCTGGCAATCCATCTTCCAGTTATCACTCGACTCACACACACACACACACAGACCTGGAAAACATCTCACATCATCCCCATCCCAAAAAAGCCATGCCCCATGGAGCATAATGACTACTGACCAGTGGCCCTGACCTCAGTGCTCATCAAATCTCCAGAGAGAATAGTGGTTCGGTACCTAAAACTCTCTGTGGATAGGAATGTGGACACCTACCAGTTTGCCTATAGAAACGGGTGCAGTACAGAGGAGGCAGTGACCACCCTCACACCTGATCCAGAAACACCATGACCAACCAAAAACCTACACCAGAGCACTCTTTATAGATTCATCTGCCTTTAACACCATTCAACCACACCTTCTCCTAACCAAAATGAAAGAACTGGATATTAACCCACACCTCATTCACTTCTATCACTCATTTCTTAGTGACGGAACTCAGTTGGTCAAGGTAAACAACACTCTCTCCCCTCCTGTGGTCACCAGCTGCAGGGGCCCGCAAGGTTGTGTGAGCTCACCCGTCCTCTTCATTCTGAACACCAACGATTGCACAAGTCAAAATACCAAGCATCACATAACTAAGTTCTCAGATGACACCGTCCTGCTGGCCTTAATGGGTGACAACAGCAACCTCCCTCTGTACCTAGACAGTGTAAACAGCCTGGTGTGACACAAATTCTCTGGTCCTGAATTTTAAAAAAGAAACACAGGTCGTCATATTTGACCCCACATCAGTGGCTGACCGGAACCGGAAGTCATAATTCACAGTGAACAGATCCAGCAGGTCGACTCGTATAAATATCTGGGAGTACATGTTGACCATGACCTGAGATGGAGAGTCCATGTGGACTGTGTGCTAAGATGCAACAACGCAAGTACTTTATTTGCAAGGCTGAGGTCTTTCGGGGTAGGCTCAGAACTTCTAAACTTGTCCGTGTATTGTATCCGATACACGGACAAGTTCTGGCCTGGTTTAGATCTTATCTGTCGGAAAGATATCAGTTTGTCTCTGTGAATGGTTTGTCCTCTGACAAATCAACTGTAAATTTCGGTGTTCCTCAAGGTTCCGTTTTAGGACCACTATTGTTTTCACTATATATTTTACCTCTTGGGGATGTTATTCGAAAACATAATGTAAACTTTCACTGCTATACGGATGACACACAGCTGTACATTTCAATGAAACATGGTGAAGCCCCAAAATTGCCCTCGCTAGAAGCATGTGTTTCAGACATAAGGAAGTGGATGGCTGCAAACTTTCTACTATTAAACTCGGACAAAACAGAGATGCTTGTTCTAGGTCCCAAGAAACAAAGAGATCTTCTGTTGAATCTGACAATTAATCTTAATGGTTGTACAGTCGTCTCAAATAAAACTGTGAAGGACCTCGGCGTTACTCTGGACCCTGATCTCTCTTTTGAAGAACATATCAAGACCATTTCAAGGACAGCTTTTTTCCATCTACGTAACATTGCAAAAATCAGAAACGTTCTGTCCAAAAATTATGCAAAAAAATTAATCCATGCTTTTGTCACTTCTAGGTTAGACTACTGCAATGATCTACTTTCCGGCTACCCGGATAAAGCACTAAATAAACTTCAGTTAGTGCTAAATACGGCTGCTAGAATCCTGACTAGACCAAAAAATTTGATCATATTACTCCAGTGCTAGCCTCCCTACACTGGCTTCCTGTCAAGGCAAGGGCTGATTTCAAGGTTTTACTGCTAACCTACAAAGCATTACATGGGCTTGCTCCTACCTATCTCTCTGATTTGGTGCTGACGCAGGCCTCCTAATTGTCCCTAGAATTTCTAAGCAAACAGCTGGAGGCAGGGCTTTCTCCTATAGAGCTCCATTTTTATGGAATGGTCTGCCTACCCATGTAAGAGACGCAAACTCGGTCTCAACCTTTAAGTCTTTACTGAAGACTCATCTCTTCAGTGGGTCATATGATTGAGTGTAGTCTGGCCCAGGAGTGGGAAGGTGAACAGAAAGGCTCTGGAGCAACGAACCGCCCTTGCTGTCTCTGCCTGACCGGTTCCCCTCTTTCCACTGGGATTCTCTGCCTCTAACCCGGTTACAGGGGCTGAGTCACTGGCTTACTGGGGCTCTTTCATACCGTCCCTGGGAGGGGTGCGTCACTTGAGTGGGTTGAGTCACTGATGTGGTCTTCCTGTCTGGGTTGGCGCCCCCCCCTTGGGTTGTGCCGTGGCGGAGATCTTTGTGGGCTATACTCGGCCTTGTCTCAGGATGGTAAGTTGGTGGTTGAAGATATCCCTCTAGTGGTGTGGGGGCTGTGCTTTGGCAAAGTGGGTGGGGTTATATCCTTCCTGTTTGGCCCTGTCCGGGGGTGTCCTCGGATGGGGCCACAGTGTCTCCTGACCCCTCCTGTCTCAGCCTCCAGTATTTATGCTGCAGTAGTTTATGTGTCGGGGGGCTAGGGTCAGTTTGTTATATCTGGAGTACTTCTCCTGTCCTATTCGGTGTCCTGTGTGAATTTAATTCTCTCTTTCTCTCTTTCTTTCTCTCGCTCAGAGGACCTAAGCCATAGGACCATGCCTCAGGACTACCTGACATGATGACTCCTTGCTGTCCCCAGTCCACCTGGCCGTGCTGCTGCTCCAATTTCAACTGTTCTGGCTTAATATTATTGGACCATGCTGGTCACTTATAAACATTTGAACATCTTGGCCATGTTCTGTAATAATCTCCACCCGGTACAGCCAGAAGAGGACTGGCCACCCCACATAGCCTGGTTCCTCTCTAAGTTTCTTCCTAGTTTTTGGCCTTTCTAGGGAGTTTTTCCTAGCCACCATGCTTCTACACCTGCATTGCTTGCTGTTTGGGGTTTTAGGCTGGGTTTCTGTACAGCACTTTGAGATATCAGCTGATGGACGAATGGCTATATAAATAAATTTGATTTGATTCTTCTCCACTATCCAGAGTGCATTACTGCTTGGTACAACAGTGTCACAGTACAGGCAAAAGCCAGGTTAACAAGTCTGCAGAAAACTGCCTCAAAAATAAATATTTGACTCAACATTCCATGACATACACAAAGGCATTGTTGGCAGAAAAGAGGGATGCAGTTTAATGCATGATTAATATAATTCACCAATATATTTCTAGATAGCAATATTTTTGGGACTATCAGGTTGTAAATCACAGTTGGCCTGGTACATTGTTTGTTGCCTCCATTCAGGATGTACGGTTTCACTTTCAATGACTTGGAATGTCAATACAATCAAACTACCAAGGGCAATGATCACCAGTCAGTCATAACATGGCTAGCGTATCTATTTATGTAGCAAGCTAAAAACACGGAGCCTAACGTTAGCTAGATAGCAAGCTGCTAGGAGAACGTCATGTCATGGGAGGAGTGATTAAGTGACTTTTTCCCCCTCATATTGTTTCTTATCGGTGGCTATTCAAAGCTACAAAGGCAGGGGTAATTTGGGTATCTAGCAAGAAGTTGAACAACTGTTATCCAGTTAGCATCTCTTTCGTTTGCAAATTCACTCTGGCTATCTACCCCAATTTCAGAGCACACTCGTCTGTGTTCCAGAGCACAGAATAACTAATGATTTGACGTAAGCGCAAAACCAAACCAGAAACCGTGGATTGACCAAACCAGAAACCGTGGATTGATGGCAGCATTCGCGTGAAACTGAAAGCACAAACCACTGCTTTTAATCAGGGCAAGGTGACCGGAAACATGACCGAATACAAACAGTGTAGCTATTCCCTCCGCAAGGCAATCAAACAAGCTAAGCGTCAGTATAGAGACAAAGTAGAATCTCAATTCAACGTCTCAGACACAAGAGGTATGTGACAGGGTCTACAGTCAATCACGGATTACAAAAAGAAAACCAGCCCCGTCGCGGACCAGGATGTCTTGCTCCCAGGCAGACTAAATAACTTTTTTGCCCGCTTTGAGGACAATACAGTGCCACTGACACGGCCCGCAACCAAAACATGCAGACTCTCCTTCACTGCAGCCGACGCGAGGAAAACATTTAAACATGTTAACCCCCGCAAGGCTGCAGGCCCAGACGGCATCCCCAGCCGCGCCCTCAGAGCATGTGCAGACCAGCTGGCTGGTGTGTTTACGGACATATTTAATCAATCCCTATCGCAGTCTGCTGTTCCCTCATGCTTCAAGAGGGCCACCATTGTTCCTGTACCCAAGAAAGCTAAGGTAACTGAGCTAAACGATTACCGCCCCGTAGCACTCACTTCCGTCATCATGAAGTGCTTTGAGAGACTAGTCAAGGGTCATATCACCTCCACCCTACCTGACACCCTAGACCCACTCCAATTTGCTTACCGCCCAAATAGGTCCACAGACGATGCAATCTCAACCACACTGCACACTGCCCTAACCCATCTGGACAAGAGGAATACCTATGTGAGAATGCTGTTCATCGACTACAGCTCAGCATTCAACACCATAGTACCCTCCAAGCACGTCATCAAGCTCAAGACCCTGGGTCTCGACCCCGCCCTGTGCAACTGGGTACTGGACTTCCTGACGGGCCGCCCCCAGGTAGTGAGGGTAGGCAACAACATCTCCACCCCGCTGATCCTCAACACTGGGGCCCCACAAGGGTGCGTTCTGAGCCCTCTCCTGTACACCCACGACTGCGTGGCCACGCACGCCTCCAACTCAATCATCAAGTTTGCGGACGACACAACAGTGGTAGGCTTGATTACCAACAACGACGAGACGGCCTACAGGGAGGTGAGGGCCCTCGGAGTGTGGTGTCAGGAAAATAACCTCACACTCAACGTCAACAAAACTAAGGAGATTATTGTTGACTTCAGGAAACAGCAGAGGGAACACCCCCCTATCCACATCCATGGAACAGTAGTGGAGAGGGTAGCAAGTTTTAAGTTCCTCGGCGTACACATCACAGACAAACTGAATTGGTCCACCCACACAGACAGCATCGTGAAGAAGGCCCAGCAGCGCCTCTTCAACCTCAGGAGGCTGAAGAAATTCGGCTTGTCACCAAAAGCACTCACAAACTTCTACAGATGCACAATCGAGAGCATCCTGGCGGGCTGTATCACCGCCTGGTACGGCAACTGCTCCGCCCACAACCATAAGGCTCTCCAGAGGGTAGTGAGGTCTGCACAACGCATCACCGGGGGCAAACTACCTGCCCTCCAGGACACCTACACCACCCGATGTCACAGGAAGGCCATAAAGATCATCAAGGACAACAACTACCCGAGCCACAGCCTGTTCACCCCGCTAACATCCAGAAGGCGAGGTCAGTACAGGTGCATCAAAGCTGGGACCGAGAGACTGAAAAACAGCTTCTATCTCAAGGCCAACAGACTGTTAAACAGCCACCACTAACATTGAGTGGCTGCTGCCAACACACTGACTCAACTCCAGCCACTTTAATAATGGGAATTGATGGGAAATGATATAAAATATATCACTAGCCACTTTAAACAATGCTACCTAATATAATGTTTACATACCCTACATTATTCATCTCATATGTATACATATATATATCTATATCATCTACTGCATCTTTATGTAATACATGTATCACTAGCCACTAACTATGCCACTTTGTTTACATACTCATCTCATATGTATATACTGTACTCGATACCATCTACTGTATCTTGCCTATGCCGCTCTGTACCATCACTCATTCATATATATTTATGTACATATTCTTTATCCATGTCAGTGAGGTATTCTCTCATTTGTTTCTGGAAGTAGCTAGCTAGCCAAAATTAGCCAGATAGCTTGCGTGCTTGGTTGGGACAAGCATGCATTGGCAGGCAAGCTGCAGAAGGACAAATAAGCTACAATTCCCCATCGTTTATCAGTGCAATTTTGACATTCAACAAACTTAAAAAGTTTGAGGGGTTATCTAAATGTTCCTTTGTTAGATTTTTGTCATCTTGCTGTGGCAAGCATTAGTTGTTGATAGTGTTGATGTGCATAACTGAGGGAGAGATAGCCTACCTTTTCATGGTTGTTTGATCAACAGGAACGTAATGTTCCCAAATGTAAGAGGACTCCTGTGGTACTTACATACAGTTGAAGTCGGAAGATTACATACACCTTATACAAATACATTTACGCTCAGTTTTTTACAATTCCTGACATTTAATCCAAGTAAAAATTCCCTTTCTTAGGTCAGTTAGGATCACCACTTTATTTGAAGAGAATAACAGCAGAGATAATTATTTATTTCAGCTTTTATTTCTTTCATCACATTCCCAGTGGGTCAGAAGTTTACATACACTCAATTAGTATTTGGTAGAATTGCCTTTAAATTGGGTCAAACGTTTCAGGGTGCCTTCCACAAGCTTCCCACAATAAGTTGGGTGAATTTTGGCCCATTCCTCCTGACAGAGCTGGTGTAACGGAGTTTTTTTTGCACTTTTCGCACCAACGTACGTTCATCTCTAGGAGACAGAACGAGTCTCCTTCCTGAGCGGTATGACGGCTGCGTGGTCCCATGATGTTTATACTTGTGAACTATTGTTTGTACAGATGAATGTGGTACCTTCAGGCATTTGGAAATTGCTCCCAAGAATGAACCAGACCTGTGGAGGTCTACAATTTATTTTCTGAGGTCTTGGCTGATATCTTTTGATTTTCCCATGATGTCAAGCAAAGAGGCACTGAGTTTGAAGGTAGGCCTCGAAATACATCCACAGGTACACCTCCAATTGACTCAAATGATGTCAATTAGCCTATCAAAAGCCATGACATAATTCTCCGGAATGTTCCAAGCTGTTTAAAGGCACAGTCAACTTCTGACCAACTGGAATTGTGCTACAATAAATGGTGACTTTATTAAATGGTGAACTATAGATTGATAACAAGAAATTGGTGGTGTTTGAAAAACGAGTTTTAATGACTCCAACATAAGTGTATGTAAACTTACGACAAACTGTATTTGCAGAAATCCATTCAGGTTTATTTTGTGGCTGTTTGCAAATGCGTTCTTATGATTTAAAGTCACACTGTTGCCACTGCCTGTAAACACAGTCCAGTTCAAAGTGAATGATGGTAAGGCCCGTGTGGCAAAAGGCATATTTGCATAAAGGCCTACTGTAGCTCTGATTGACTATAGCGCACTGGTCTGCGTAGACTCCGGTCCTGGACAAGACAGATGTTTTTATTAGGTTTTATTTCCTGCAGTGTCTATTCTTTGTGCAAATGCACGGCCCCTTTACCACTCTATATTGTCATAGAATTTAAACAAAATGCCTTATATGTATATGTAATTCCCAAACATTCTAAGAATTTATGAAAAAGTGAAAATGACCATATCTAAGTGCTCGCTTGACTGCCATATTCTTCCTGGCTGTATATGAACACATTCAAATAAGATTTCATGTTGCTAAAATGCTGTCAGTTCCACTTTAAGCGGTCATTATTGTTGTGTATGTTTGATGCTATGTCGGGCCTATGCCATGTCTTTCATCATATCACAGTGGATTTCCTTGTATGTTAAGCAGATTTCTGTGAAAATCAGACAAAGAAAAATCAAATCTAATACTTTGCTATCGAATTGGAACATTTTCAGCTGAAGAAATGGTTGTGGTAATATGCACATCCATCAAGAAATTTAGGTGCTGGGCTAATGGTACATACATGAAAAGAACGAAGGCCTACACACTGTTTGATGGCAAATATTTTCCCCATTTAATCTCGTTTTGATCCAGAAGATCTTCGTCGGGTCAAAACATGTACAAATATTTCCGGTAGCTACCTTATAAAAGTCTCAGAAAAAAGCATATATCATTCTTCCAGAATGGGTAACAATTCAGTAAATTACAAGCTAATATCTTCCCACTATTTTTCATAGCTATTAGGCTAGCTGCTGAGGATAATGTACATATATCAGCAAAAGTAGCCTCCTAAGAGATCAAGCGCTCTTTTTCAGATGAGAAACAAACTGAAAATTGGTTGCAGTGCAATGTCTTACTTTCGAATTTTCAAGAATTCTTGGTAATGGCATCTTAAAGGGATAGGCCACCTTTTCAATTTATGGTGTTCTCGATTCATCCAGACACTCGATATACAAAAAATGTGACCTAAATAAGTAAGTAGCCTCACCCGAGCCAGAACAGCACATAAGCTCCTGCCCTATCTCCTGTTTCTGTAATGTGAGGCAGCTGGAGAGGGCACTAGTTTATTGCAGGACCTAGATGTATTCTATTCACCATACATGGTAAGCCAAGCAATAGCCTGCAATGTCACTGTTAATTATGTGTTCTCTTCCAAGTAACGTTGTGAACAACCACTTTATGAAATGTACTTTAAGTATACCTAAAAGTCAGAGAGGGTGTCACTGAATTGGAAAAATGAGATAAAATGATCTTAGTTAATCATTATCTCGCTTAACGACAAACCCTGAGCTTTAACTTTACAGATCAGTGAAGGCCTCGTCACCCTCGGGTTTGCATCAAACTCTGTGGAGTGAACATTGATTCTAGCCAATCTGCAAGGAATTTGTAATGGAAGCACAGATCCTGCTCAAGTTTACTACAACAGGAGATCTCTTCAGTAAGCCGCTGTCTCACAACCAAGCAGCTACATTCACAGCTAAGACCAGTCACAGTGATGAAGCTCAGTGCTGCTGATGGGGACTTCAGACTTGTTCTCAGACCAGGCTAACAGCCCTTCCTCGCTCTTCCTCTCCCTGTGACTATATGGCCGCTGATAGGATAAATTACGGCCCGATTATGCAAACACCGCATTCTGTGGTTCCCTGCTGCATGGCCTTGGTGCATTATCGTATAAAACGCAATTAGAGATTCTCGTAATCACACCGTCCCTCAGGTCAAGATTATTACACTCTCCTGGAATAATTCAAGTCCACCCAAGGCACCAGAGGCAGTACAGCACAAGTATGACAATTGTACATCTCCTTTGTAGCAGCAGCTGAGGTAGTGTAGCTTTGCTGTAATGGTGGCATTGTTTACTATGAAGTGGGAGGGATGGAAAGAGAGGACAGGAGGGGAAGGGAATCTAATGAACCAGAAACCAAACGCGCAGAGCGCCACATCAGGGTCTTTATGCAATGACTGGAAAACATCTTGAGATGTGGAAGAAAGCTACACTGAACAAAAATAAAAATGCAACAATTTTAAAGATTTTACAGGTCATAAAGTTACAGGTCATAAAAGGAAAATCTGTCAATTGAAATAAATTAATTAGGCCCTAATCTATGGATTTCACATGACTGGGCTTACAAATATGCATATGTTGGTCACAGATTTTTTTTTAAAGGTAGGGGTGGGGATAGGGCTGTGGCGGTCACAAAATTTTGACACGGTAATTGACCATCAATAAACAAACACATTTAGCATCTCCTGGTTTCCACATATACTGTAACCTAAAGGCCATTTTAAAAAGTCTAATAAATCCATGTAATACAGCCTACACCTTCACAATAAATCCATAATTTATTTTAGACAGGTCTAAAGAAACATGATATGAAGAAAATGAATGGCATACTCTGAGTTGTCCTTATGTTAGGTCCTGATGTGGCTGGCGCAACAGAACATTACTACAACCATCAGCATAAAAAAAAAACTGTTTTTATGCAATGTGGCTGGCGCAACAGAACATGTAGCTTAAAATGTTGATTAACTATGAGGTTATTTCTTTACATAAGCACAGAAATGCGCACATGGTAGTAGGTTATAAGCACGAATGTTCCATTAGCAGAAAATATCATTATCAAAAGTGACCACAAATGCAATTACGCATGTAATGCTTTTATTATAATGGTACATTTTTAATAGTGAAAATTATCTTCCCCAAACTTCAAACTCACGTGCTGCTTATACATGCCAGTTAGACTCTACACCCCTTGTAAAGCGGATTAATGTTCTTTAATTTAAGAAGTTACACAAACCTTATTAAAACATATAGGCCTAAGCTACATGAGGTGTGCAACTATGAGTTGAACAAGTTGCCAAAAGAAAGGCAGTGTTTCTTATGCTGGGCATCAAAATTGGCACCCATCAGACTATTCTTAATTTAATATTGTCTTTACATATACTAAATAATATATGTGTGACATTTGTTTAGAATTAACCATTATCATGCACCTGAAAAAAATACATGTCATCTATGCACTTAAGTAGCGAATTGAGGACGATTTTCCCAGGGATTTGTTTTATTGCCAGCAAGGTAGGCTATACTCCTGTTGTAAATATAATCAATGTGCTTAATATGGTAGGCCTAGCCTATAGAAACCCAATGGAATCCTCTTTCTATTAGCGGCAATTGGATAGCCTATAGAAATGTTGCGCAACATGAGCTCTCATGAAGTGTTTGTTTGATTAGATTTTCTATTACATTTGCATTGATGTCAGAGTGATTAGAGGGACAATAGAGTGCTGAGTACCAGGCAGTTAGCAAGTTTGGTAGACTACTAATGACCATCAGCAGCATCAGAGCTTGGAGATGCCTAATTACCGTGACTAAATGGTCATGTGGAATTTGACTGCCTTCATCACTTGTGATGGCCGGTGTGGCGGTAATATGGTCACCGTAACAATCCTAGTTGTGGATCAGAAAACCAGTCAGTATCTGGTGTGACCACCATTTGCCTCATGCAGTGCGACATCTCATTCGCATAGAGTTGATCAGGCTGTTGATTGTGGCCTGTGGAATGTTGTCCCACTCCTCTTCAATGGTTGTACGAAGTTGCTGGATATTGGCGGGAACTGGAACACGCTGTCATACACGTCGATCCAGAGCATCGCTAACATGCTCATCGGGTAACATGTCTGGTAAGTATGCAGGGCATGGAAGAGCTAGAAAATGTTCAGCTTCCAGGAATTGTGTACAGATCCTTGCGACATGGGGTCATGCATGATCATGCTGAAACATGAGGTGATGGCGGCGGATGAATGGCACGACAATGGGCCTCAGGATCTTGTCATGGTATCTCTGTGCATTCAAATTGCCAACGAAAAAAGCTATTGTGTTCTTTGTCCGTAGATTATGCCTGCCAATTGCATATCCCCACCTCCACCATGGAGCACTCTGATCACAACGCTGACATCAGCAAACCGCTAGCCCACACATCTGCCCAGTACAGTTGAAAATGTGATTCATCTGTGAAGAGCACACTTCTAAAGCGTGCCAGTAGCCATCGAAGGTGAGCATTTGCCCACTGAAGTCGGTTGCGATGTTGCACAGCAAGACCCTGGTGAGGACGACGAGCACACAGATGAGCTTCCCTGAGAAGTGGCCTTTTGTCCCCAGCACAAGGTGCACCTGTGTAATGATCATGCTGTTTAATCAGCTTCTTGATATGCCACACTTGTCATATGGATGGATTATCTTGGCAAAAAGATAAAAGCTCACCAACAGGGACGTAAACACATTTGTGCTTAACATTTTAGAGAAATAATATTTTTGTGCTGGAATCTTTAATTCAGCTCATGAAACCAACACATGAAAAATTATGTAACCTCAGATCCTCAAAAGGTTATATAGCTGCACTATCGAGAAGATCCTGACTGGTTGCATCACTGCCTGGTATGGCAACAGCCTCCGACCGCAAGGCACTACAGAAGGTAGTGCGTACAGCCCAGTACATCACTGGGGCCAAGCTTCCTGCCATCCAGGACCTCTATACCAGGCGATGTCAGAGGAAGGCCCTAACAATTGTCAAATACTCCAGCCACCCTAGTCATAGACTGTTCTCTCTGCTATCGCACGGCAAGTGTACTGGAGCGCCAAGTCTAGGTCCAAAAGTCTTCTTAACAGCTTCTACCCCTAGCCATAAGATTCCTGAACAGCTAATCAAATGGCTACCCAGACTATGCCCCCCCCCCCCCCCTTTTACACTGCTGCTACTCTATGGTTATCATCTATGCATAGTCACTTTAACTCTACCTAAGGGGGACATATTACCTCATTTACCACGACTAACCTGTGCCCCAGAACATTGTACCGGTACCCCCTGTATATAGCCTCGCTACTCTTACTTCATTGCTGCTCTTAAACTATTTTTTATTTTATTTTTTTTACTTAACTTGAATGAGGGATCCTGTTTTCTGCATCATTACATCTGGATGGTTTTCTTTTTAGGCACACTGGTCCTCCCAAATTAATAGCCGCACAGCAAAATATTTAGGAGCATATGCGGCCAAAATGGTCGCAATTTAGAGCCCTGAACACACCATCACAATAACACTGCGACACCAGCAGAGATCTAATCTGCGTGGGGGTGGGAGGTCAGAACATAGTAGATTAATTACTATTCCTATGGGTCAGCAGGACTCTAATAATATGGGATCTCTCCCCCTCTGGATACGTGACATCATGAGTGGATCTAGGAAGCTGGAGAATAATCACTATAATGGTGGGAACTGCAAGTGCCCTTGGTGAAGAACTTAAGGGAGAACAGAATTATGTCTGAGCACAGTATCAGAACAATGTCAGTACATAGTGTTCTCACTGATGTACTCTACTACGTAGTATCCAAAGCTGTAGTCCATAGATGTCCTTGTTTACTCAGTGGGCCCTCTAACCTCTAGGCTAACTCTGCCTGGCTGGCTGTGTGGAACACTGTGTCATGTAGATGAGTACTCACCCATACTGTTGGTGGAGCTGCACCACATCAGCAGGCAGCCAGTACAAAGAACATTCAGCATCCCGAACACCAGGATTCTCCATGACTAAAACACAAACAGAACATTAACCAGAGCTTTCTAAACCAATGAATTCATTTAGATCTATAGGATTGCTTGGAGTGGTGTATTAATAGCTAATGCAGGTGGATGATTTGTTATGGCATTGCCGAACCCATCTGTCAGTTAGGCTAATCTAATAATATTGTATTGTTAATTTGCCAATTCAGGGAATGCTTTGTTGCAGACAAACCATGTACAAAATGGAAAGCAAAAACGTGAGGACGGTACAAACTCAAGGCTATCCACCACGTCTTTGTCTGTCACTTTGTGTTGGAGTCAGTGGCTGTCCTTGGAGTGCTGTGAAATCTACAATTACTGCAGTGCACCGTGTTATGACAGGACTAGGGCGTCTTGTGACAGCTGGAGCCAGGGATAGAGATGGGAGCTGAAGTGTGTGTGTGTGGGCCTGTTGCAGCTTCAGGGCCCTGTAGATCGCTTTGCCTGTGTCAGTGTGCAAACAGAGCAACAGCATGCTGCCCAACACATACAACCCCCCCCCCCCACACACACACACTTTCTGGGAAAGCAGGAAACAACGAGATGTCACTGCCACCCTCTGGGTGAAGGAGATATTGCAAGTAAACATGTTGGCACATCTTTTTCCTGAGGGTTGTTCTTTAGACATCACATATCTAGGTTAGATCTTACATTGGAGTGACACTCGCAAACACCTTCAGGAACATCAGCCTCCCTGAGTAACAGAATACTGTCGCTGATATATCATCTGTAGATAATATGCCTACGTCATGTACTTCATCATCAGCTTTAATCCAGACAAATATAGGGCTACTCAGCAGCACAGAAGGAGAGAAGAGTTTTACTGCCAGGTCAACAGCAGCATCCGTCTGGAAGATCCCACTACCTAGTGCATGGATGGAGCAGACACCCAGTGTCAAGCCACAGTAAGCCTAACCTAAATAATCACACATCATCACACCCTTATGAAGAAAGACACCACTCTCCACTTTCTCCGCCAAAGGAACGTTCTTTTTGGGAAACTTAGTCTCCTCTCCATGCATGTGAAGTGAACTCCGTTGACTCTACCCCGATCAGTCTCTCTGGTTCTATAGAATCTAACCCAGTCTCTTCCATACGGCTTCTAGGGAGAGCAGTCTCCACAAATCAAATCAAGTTTTATTTGTCACAAACGCCGAACAGGTGTAGTTAAACCTTCGTGAAATGCTTACTTACAAGCCCTTAACCAACAATGCAGTTTCAAGAAAGAAAATAGGTGTTATGAAAGTATTAACTAAATAAACTGAAGTAAACAAGTGAATAAATCAAAATAAAACAATTTAAGAAAATAGAAAAATAACAAATAATTAAAGAGCAATAATAAAATAACAGTAGCAAAGCTATATACGGGGGGTACCGGTACAGAGTCAATGTGCAGGGACAGGTTAGTCGAGGTAATATGTATATGTAGGTAGAGGTAAAGTGACTATGCATAGATAATAAACAGAGAGTAGCAGCAGCGTAAAAACGCAAATAGTCCGGGTAGCCATTTGGTTAGAAGTTCAGGAGTCTTATGGCTTGGGGGTAGAAGCTGTTAAGAAGCCTTTTGGACCTAGACTTGGCACTCTGGTACCGCTTTCCGTGCGGTAGCAGAGAGAACAGTCTATGACTAGGGTGGCTGGAGTCTTTGACAATTTTTAGGGCCTTCCTCTGACACGGCCTGGTATAGAGCTCCTGGATGGCAGGAAGCTTGGCCTCAGTGATGTACTGGACCGTACGCACTACCCTCTGTAGTGCCTTGCAGTCGGAGGCCGAGCAGTTGCCATACAAGGCGGTGCTGCAACCAGTCAGGATTAGAGGTCGACCAATTATGATTTTTCAACACCAATACAGATACCGATTATTGGAGGACCAAAGAAGCCGATACCAATTAATCGGCAGATTTGTATTAATTTATTTGTAATAATGACAATTACAACAATACTGAATGAACACTTATTTTAACTTAATATAATACATCAATAAAATCAATTTAGCCTCAAATAAATAATGAAACATGTTCAATTTGGTTTAAATAATGCAAAAACAAAGTGTTGGAGAAGAAAGTTAAAGTGCAATATGTGCCATGTAAGAAAGTTAACGTTTAAGTTCCTTGCTCAGAACATGAGAACATGAGAACATATGAAAGCTGGTGGTTCCTTTTAACATGAGTCTTCAATATTCCCAGGTAAGAAGTATTAAGTTGTAGTTATTATAGGAATTATAGGACTATTTATCTCTATACCATTTGTATTTCATTAACCTTTGACTATTGGATGTTCTTATAGGCACTTTAGTATTGCCAGTGTAACAGTATAGCTTCCGTCCCTCTCCTCGCCCCTACCTGGGCTCGAACCAGGAAAACATCGACAACAGCCACCCTCGAAGCAGCGTTACCCATGCAGAGCAAGGGGAACAACTACTCCAAGTCTCAGAGCGAGTGATGTTTGAAACGCTATTAGCGCGCACCCCGCTAACTAGCTAGCCATTTCACTTTGGTTACACCAGCCTAATCTCGGGAGTTGATAGGCTTGAAGTCATAAACAGCGCAATGCTTGACGCACAATGACGAGCTGCTGGCAAAATGCACGAAAGTACTGTTTGAATGAATGCTTACGAGCCTGCTGCTGCCTACCACCGCTCAGTCAGATATTTGTATGCTCAGTCAGATTATATGCAACGCAGGACACGCTAGATAAACTAGTAATATCATCAACCATGTGTAGTTAACTAGTGATTATCATTGTTTTTATAAGATATGTTTAATGCTAGCAAGCAATTTACCGTGGCTTACTGCATTCGCGTAACAGGCAGTCTCCTCGTGGAGTGCAACGAGAGGCAGGTGGTTAGAGCGTTGGACTAGTTAAGTTTGCAAGATTGGATCCCCCGAGCTGACAAGGTACAAATCTGTCGTTCTGCCCCTGAACGAGGCAGTTAACCCACCGTTCCTAGGCCGTCATTGAAAATAAGAATGTGTTCTTAACTGACTTGCCTAGTTAAATAAAGATTAAATAAAAGGTGTAAAAAATAATTAACTCTAAAGGTATTAAATAATAATAGGCAAAAATCGGTGTCCAAAAACACAGATTTCCGGTTGTTATGAAAACTTGAAATTGGCCCTAATTAATTGGCCATTCCGATGGATCGGTCAACCTCTAGTCAGGATGCTCTCGATGGTGCAGCTATAGAACTTCTTGAGGATCTGAGGACACATGCCAAATCTTTTCAGTCTCCTGAGAGAGAATAGGTATTGACGTAACCTCTTCGCAACTGGACCATGACAGTTCGTTGGGGATGTGGACACCAAGGAACTTGAGGCTCTCAACCTGCTCCACTACAGCCCCACCGATGAGAATGGGGGCGCGCTCGGCCCTCCTTTTCCTGTAGTCCACAATCATCTACTTTGTCTTGACCACACTGCCAGGTCACTGACCTCCTCCCTATAGGCTGTCTCATCGTTGTCGGTGATCACTGTTGTGTTGTTGGCAGACTTAATGATGGCGTTGGAGTCAGGCTTGCCATGTAGTCATGGGTAAACAGGGAGTACAGGAGGGGACTGAGTACGCAGAGGGCCACCCGCGTTGAGGATCAGCATGGTAGATGTGTTGTTCCCTACCCTTACCACTTGGGGTGACCCGTCAGGAAGTCCATGATCCAGTTGCAGAGAGAGGTGTTTAGTCCCAGGGTCCTTAGCTAAGTGATGAGCTTTGTGGGCACTACGGTGTTGAACGCTGAGCTGTAGTCAACGAATAGCATTCTCACGTAGGTGTTCCTTTTGTCCAGGTGGGAAAGGGCAGTGTGGAGTACAATAGGTTGCTTCATCTGTGGATCTGTTGGGGCGCTATACAAATTGGAGTGGGTCTAGGGTTTCTGGGATAATGGTGTTGATGTGAGCCATGACCAGCCTTTCAAAGCACTTCATGACTCCAGACGTGAGTGATACGGGTCGGTAGTCATTAAGGCAGGTTACCTTAGTGTTCTTGGGCACAGGGACTGTGTTGATCTGCTTGAAACATGTTGGTATTACAGACTCGGTCAGGGACAGGTTGAAAATCTCAGTGAAACCATGCCTGCCCAGGACCTCCACATCTGGCTTCTTTACCTGTGGGATCATCGGAGACCAGCCACCCATACAGCTTATGAAACTGAGGAGCATTTCTATAAGTAATAAAGCCCTTTTGTTGGAAAAAAACTCATTCTGATTGGCTGGCCCTGGTTCCCCATCGGGTGGGTCTATGCCCTCCCAGGCCCACCCATGTAACTCAGTAAAATCATTGAGATTGTTGCATTTTGGGTTTACATTTTTGTTCAGTATAGCATTTTTTTTTTAAATCATGAAGAAAATGGTGCATGTTGATAACCAGGTAACGTTAGCTAGCTAGCTAACACCACAGATGAAAGGTTTAGTTATCAACTTTGCTAACATTTCACATAGCTATCTACTTAGCTAGCTAGCTTGCTTATTGCATGCATGTCTGGGTAAGTCGACACAAGCCTTATTATTAGTGAATAAACTAAACTAATATTTGCAACATGTTCAAATTTTGGTCAATGTGTCAATTCATCAGTTTCTAAATACTGAGCTAGCCTGCTTTTGATTTTCCCAGCTAGACATTCCTCGGCACTACTACCGATGCAAAGTTTTTTTTAGGACATTACATTTACTGTTAGATTCATACATTGCTACAAGCAGTAGGTGTTATTTTTAGAGTTAGCTTTCTAGCTATCTAGAGTTGGCCATCTATTTTGAGTTTCCACTTCCTCAGGTGGTTAATTGAATTAGACCTATATGTAATATTAGTGCACATAAAGATTAAGGCAAATTCATCTCTATTCTGCAGCATAATTTTTACAGTAAATTATAGCAAGAATAGTCTAATTGTCAACCTAAAATTCATGACAACCACTGGATTAGGATGAATATTAAAATATGTTGAATCATACATTCCTGCCTGGACCTGTTAGAGGTAACAACGAATTTAATGAATAACATCTCAGTAGTCTATTATCACACTTCTTAATAAAGCATTGTGAATGACTTAATGATTGATTACTCATTGTTCTATTGTGTGATGCTGCAAAATATATTTTTGTAGTGCAACCAAATAATGGGCTGCTGCCACCAACTAAAAACGTTTGAACGATTAACATGGTGTTAGGGTGCTGGCCTATGAAATGAGATGTCTAAACAGCTTACCAGAATAATGCAATAATAAAGTAAGGGTCATTATACAGGGATGGGGAATTCCAAAACAAAGAGCACTGTGGGACAGTTGTCTCCGTGGCATGTTAATGTACACGCATGCACACACCCCTTACTAATTCCTTACCCGTCTGTCTGAAGTCACCAAGCGGAATTCTTGAGAGAGTTTCCCAAAGAAGGATCTGTGCGTCTTCCGGAATGGGTGTATAGTGCCCTGTGGGTACCACACAAACACACAGTCACATGGAAGGATGTGAGATTAAGGACTCAGAGAGAGTGTTTATCCTTCGTATTTAGCTACAGTAGGCTGCCTGTAAAACAAAATTCTGCTTTAGACCAGGGGTGTCAAACATATGGCATTTGGGTGGAGGGGGGGGGACATACTCAATATACTTTATGACTGAAACTAAATAAAAAATAAAATGTGTGGGAATGTTCTTGACAGAGTCCAGCTCACTAATAAATCACCTAAATGAATACTATAAAGTCAGGGAGCATCGGAAATGGCAAAAACAATGGATGGAGGAATTTTCTCTCTCACATTTTTTTCAGTAAGGCCCTCCGGACCTCGTTAAAGAACAAATGTGGCAAAATGAGTTCGACATCCCTGCTTTAGACCCTACCAACTGGTGTTTTGAATAAGGAAAACTTACCAGCAAATACGTGTCAGTTTCTTGCTTTTTTCTGTGGATTGGGATATCTGCAAAGAAAGTATTTGGTTGTGAAAAATGAAAAACAACAGATGACTGATGTGGACTGTACACAAAGTGAAGTTTAATGTCTGACTATGCATGTTTTTCAAAATGTCACCAATAATCTGGTTGGTCTGGTTTAAACTGGCCATACATTAGACAATTTTTAACTGTGATTTTGCCATGATTTGTATTTATTTATTTCACCTTTATTTAACCAGGTAGGCAAGTTGAGAACAAGTACTCATTTACAACTGCGACCTGGCCAAGATAAAGCAAAGCAGTGCAACACAAACACAGAGTTACACATGGAATAAACAAACATACAGTCAATAATACAATAGAAAAAGTCTCTATACAGTGTGTGCAAATGAGGTAGGATAACGGAGGTGAGGCAATAAATAGGCCATAGTGGTGAAATAATTACAATATAGCAATTAAACACTGGAGTGATAGATGTGCAGAAGATGAGTGTACAAGTAGAGATACTGGAGTGCAAAGGAGAAAAATAATTAAAATAGATAACAGTATGGGGATGAGGTAGTTGGATAGGCTAATTACAGATGGGCTATGTACAGGTGCAGTGACCTTTCAGCTGTTCTGACAGCTGGTGCTTAAAGTTAGTAAGGGAGATATGAGTCTCCAGCTTCAGTGATTTTTGCAGTTCGTTCGGGTCATTGGCAGCAGAGAACTGGAAAGAAAGGCGGCCAAAGGAGGAATTGGCTTTGGAGGTGACCAGTGAAATATACCTGTGGAGCGTGTGCTACGGATGGGTGTTGCTATGGTGACCAGTGAGCTGAGATAAGGCGGGGCTTTACCTAGGAAAGACTTATAGATGACCTCGAGCCACTGGGTTTGGCGACGAATATGAAGCGAGGACCAGCCAACGAGAGCATACAGGTCACAATGGTGGGTAGTATAAGGGGAATTGGTGACAAAACAGATGGCACAGTGATAGACTGCATCCAATTTGCTGAGTAGAGTATTGGAGGCTATTTTTTAAATGACATCGCCGAAGTCAAGGATCGGTAGGATAGTCAGTTTACGAGGGTGTTTGGCAGCATAAGTGAAGGATGCTTTGTTGTGAAATAGGAAGCTGACTCTAGATTTAATTTTGGATTGGAGATGCTTAATGTGAGTCTGGAACGAGAGGTTACAGTCTAACCAGACACCTAGGTATTTGTAGTTGTCCACATATTAAGTCAGAACAGTCCAGAGTAGTGATGCTGGGCGGGCGGGCAGGTGTAGGCAGCGATCGGTTGAAGAGCATTCATTTAGTTTTACTTGCATTTAAGAGCACTTGGATGCCACGGCAGGAGTGTTGTATGGCATTGAAGCTCATCTGGAGGTTAGTTACCACAGTATCCAAAGAAGGGCCAGAAGTATACAGAATGGTGTCTTCTGCATAGAGGTGGATCAGAGAGTCACCAGCAGCAAGAGCGACATCATTGATGTATACAGAGAAAAGAGTCGGCCCGAAAATTGAACCCTGTGGCACCCCCATAGAGACTGCCAGAGGTCCAGACAACAGGCCCTCCAATTTGACACACTGAACTCTATCAGAGAAGTAGTTGGTGAACCAGGCGAGGCAATCATTTGAGAAACCAAGGCTGTTGAGTCTGCCGATAAGAATGTGGTGATTGACAGAGTCGAAAGCCTTGGCAAGGTCGATGAATACAGCTGCACAGTATTGTCTCTTATCGATGGCAGTTATGATATCGTTCAGGACCTTGAGCGTGGCTGAGGTGCACCCATGACCAGCTCAGAAACCAGATTGCATAGGGGAGAAGGTACGTTGGGATTTGAAATCATCGATGATCTGTTTGTTAACTTGGATTTCGAAGACCTTAGAAAGGTAGGGTAGGATAGATATAGGTCTGTAGCAGTTTGGGTCGAAAGTAGAGGTCGACCGATTATGATTTTTCATAATATAGGCACTTTATTATTGCCAGTGTAACAGTATAGCTTCTGTCCCTCTCCTCGCTCCTACCTGGGCTCAAACCAGGAACACAACGACAACAGCCACCCTCGAAGCAGCGTTACCCATGCAGAGCAAGGGGAACAACCACTCCAAGTCTCAGAGCGAGTGACATTTAAAACGCTATTAGCGCACACCCCGCTAACTAGCTAGCCATTTCACATCGGTTACACGAGCCTAATCTCGGGAGCAGATAGGCTTGAAGTCATAAACAGCTGCTGGCAAACGCACGAAAGTGCTGTTTGAATTAATGCTTACAAGCCT
Organism: Oncorhynchus nerka; assembly: GCF_034236695.1. Classification (NCBI taxonomy): domain Eukaryota; kingdom Metazoa; phylum Chordata; class Actinopteri; order Salmoniformes; family Salmonidae; genus Oncorhynchus; species Oncorhynchus nerka. The sequence continues at coordinate 32,254,031 of NC_088423.1, read as the reverse complement.
GCTGGTGCCTACCATCGCTCAGTCAGACTGCTCTATCAAATCATACTTAGTTATAACATGATAACACACAGAAATACGAGCCTTAGGTCATTAATATGGTCTAATCCGGAAACTATCATCTCGAAAACAAGACGTTTATTCTTTCAGTGAATTCCGTAATTTATCTAACGGGTGGCATCCATAAGTCAAAATATTCCTGTTACATTGCACAACGTTCAATGTTATGTCATAATTATGTAAAATTCTGGCAAATTAGGCCGGCCCAAACGGACTCTGCGTGCAATGAACGCAAGAGAAGTGACACAATTTCACCTGGTTAATATTGCCTGCTAACCTGTATTTATTTTTGCTAAATATGCAGGTTTAAAAATATATACTATTCTGTGTATTGATTTTAAGAAAGGCATTGATGTTTATGGTTAGGTACACATTGGAGCAACAATACGCACCGCATCGATTATATGCAACGCAGGACACGCTAGATAAACTAGTAATACCATCAACCATGTGGAGTTAACTAGTGATTATGATTGATTCAATTGTTTTTTATAAGATAAGTTTAATGCAAGCTAAGCAACTTACCTTGGCTTACTACATTCGTGTAACAGGTAGTCTCCTCGTGGAGTGCAATGTAATCAGATGGTTAGAGCGTTGGACTAGTTAACTGTAAGGTTGCAAGATTTAATCCCGAGCTGACAAGGTAAAAATCTGTCGTTCTGCCCCTGAAATACAGATATCCGATTGTATGAAAACTTGAAATCGGCCATTCCGATCAATCGGTCAACCTCTAGTCTAGATTGTCTCCCCCTTTGAAGAGGGGGATGACCGCGGCAGCTTTCCAATCTTTGGGGATCTCAGACGATACGAAAGAAAGGTTGAACCGGCTAGTAATAGGGGTTGCAACAATTTCGGCTGATCATTTAAAAAAGTTTGTGTCCAGATAATCTAGCCCGGCTGATTTGTAGGGGTCCAGATTTTGCAGCTCTTTCAGAACATGAGGGTGGTATGGTCAAGTTGCTGTGGGGGGTGCAGGGCTGTTGACCAGGATAGGGGTAGCCAGGTAGAAAGCATGGCCAGCTATAGAAACATGCTTATTGAAATGATCAATTATCGGGGATTTATCGGTGGTGTTTCCTAGCCTCAGTGCAGTGGGCAGCTGCGAGGAGGTGCTCTTATTCTCCATGGACTTTAGTGTCCCAGAACTTTTTGGAGTTTGTGCTACAGGATGCAAATTTCTGTTTGAAAAAGCTAGCCATTGATTTCCTAACTGACTGTATAGAGTGAGGCTAAAAAGTATTTAGTCAGCCACCAATTGTGCAAGTTCTCCCACTTAAAAAGACGAGGCCTGTAATTTTCATCATAGGTACACTTCAACTATGACAGACAAAATGAGAAAAAAAATCCAGAAAATCACATTGTAGGATGTTTAATGAATTTATTTGCAAATTATGGTGGAAAATAAGTATTTGGTCACCTACAAACAAGCAAGATTTCTGGCTCTCACAGACCTGTAACTTCTTATTTAAGAGGATCCTCTGTCCTCCACTCGTTACCTGTATTAATGGCACCTGTTTGAACTTGTAATCAGTATAAATATTCCACAACCTCAAACAGTCACACTCCAAACTCCACTATGGCCAAGACCAAAGAGCTGTCAAAGGACACCAGAAACAAAATTGTAGACCTGCACCAGGCTGGGAAGACAGAATGTGCAATAGGTAAGCAGCTTGGTTTGAAGAAATCAACTGTGGGAGCAATTATTAGGAAATGGAAGACATACAAGACCACTGATAATCTCCCTCGATCTGGGGCTCCACGCAATAAAAACTCAACTCGTCGTGTTTGGAGGATAAAGAATGCTGAGTTGCATCCAAAGAACACCATCATGCTTTAGGGCTGTTTTTCTGCAAAGGGACCAGGACGACTGATCCGTGTAAAGGAAAGAATGAATGGGGCCATGTATCCTGAGATTTTGAGTGAAAACCTCCTTCCATCAGCAAGGGCATTGAAGATGAAACGTGGCTGGGTCTTTCAACATGACAATGATCCAAAACACACCACCCGGGCAACGAAGGAATGGCTTCATAAGAAGCATTTCAAGGTCCTGGAGTGGCCTAGCCAGTCTCCAGATCTCAACCCCATAGAAAATCTTTGGAGGGAGTTTAAAGTCCGTGTTGCCCAGCAACAGCCCCAAAACATCACTGCTCTAGAGGAGATCTGCATGGAGGAATGGGCCAAAATACCAGCAAAATACCCCAAAAAACTTTTGTTATTGACCAAAAACATATTTTCCTCCATAATTTGCAAATAAATTCATTAAAAATCCTACAATGTGATTTTCTGGATTTTTTTTCTCATTTTGTCGGTCATAGATGAAGTGTACCTATGATGAAAATTACAGGCCTCTCTCATCTTTTTAAGTGGGAGAACTTGCACAATTGGTGGCTGACTAAATGCTTTTTTCCCCCACTGTATTGGTTCCTAACTTCCCTGAAAAGTTGCAAATCGTGAGGGCTAATCGATACTAATGCAGTACGCCACAGGATGTTTTTGTGCTGGTCAAGGGCAGTCAGGTCTGGAGTGAACCAGGGGCTATATCTGTTCCTGGTTCTACATTTTTTGAATGGGGCATGCTTATTTAAGGTGAGTGAGGAAAGCACTTTTAAAGAATAACCAGGCATCCTCTACTGATGGAATGAGGTCAAAGTCCTTCCAGGATACCTGGGCCAGGTCGATTTGAAAGGCCGGCTCGCTGAAGTGTTTTAGGAGTGTTTGACAGTGATGAGGGGTGGTCGTTTGACTGCAGACCCTTTACGGACGCAGGCAATTAGATCCTGGTTGAAGACAGCAGAGGTGTATTTGGAGGGCAGGTTGGTTAGGATGATATCTATGAGGGTGCCTGTGTTTATGGATTTGGGGTTGTACCTGGTAGGTTCATTGATAATTTGTCTGAGATTGAGGGCATCAAGCTTAGATTGTAGGATGGCCGGGGTGTTAAGCATGTCCCAGTTTAGGTCACCTAACAGCACAAGCTCTGAAGATGGATGGGGGGCAATCAATTCACATATGGTATTGAGGGCACAGCTGGGGGCAGAAGGTTGTCTATAGCAAGCGGCAACGGTGAGAGACTTGTTTCTGGAAGGGTGTATTTTTAAAAGTAGGCGCTCAAATTGTTTGGGCACAGACCTGAATAGTAAGACAGAACTCTGACAGAACTCTGCAGTTCTATCTTGTCGGAAAATGTTATAGTTATGGATGGAAATTTCAGGGTTTGTGGTGGTCTTCCTAAGCCAGGATTCAGACACAGCTAGGACATCTGGGTTGGCAGAGTGTGCTTAGGCAGTGAGTAAAACAAACTTAGGGAGGAGGCTTCTAATGTTCACATGCATGAAACCAAGGCTTTTACAGTTAAAGAAGTCAATAAATGAGAGCGCCTGGGGAATGGGAGTGAAACTAGGCACTACAGAGCCTGGATTAACCTCTACATCACCAGAGAAACAGAGGAAGAGTAGGATAAGGGTATGGCTAAAGGCTATAAGAACTGGTCGTCTAGTACGTTCAGAACAGAGAGTAAAAGGAGCAGGTTTCTGGGCGCGATATAATAGATTCAAGGCTAAATGTACAGACAAAGGTATGGTAGGATGTGAATACAGTGGAGGTAAACCTATGCACTGAGTGACGATGAGAGAGATATTGTCTCTCGAAACAATTTAAACCAGGTGAGGTCACTGCATGTGTGGGAGTTGGAATTAAAGGGTTAACTAAGGTGTATTGAACAAGGCTAGAGGCTCTACAGTGAAATAAGGCAATAATCACTAACCAAAACAGCAATGGACAAAGCATATTGACATTAGGGAGAGGCATGAATAGCCGAGTAATCATAGGGGTCCAGTGAGTGGCTCGGGCCAGAGACACGGTGATTCAGGCAGCTAGCGTGCCGTGGATAGCAAGTTAGCAGAAGGGCCTTAGAGGGACGTTGCGATGGAAGGAAGTCTGTTGTAGCCCCCTCGTGCTGTTATGTCTGCAGACCAGTTGTCGTGGATCAGCAGGGCTTCGTGTGGTAAACGGGATCCAGGTCAATTGGCAGAATAGGTATTGTGGCCAAAGAATTTGTCTGATGGGCCTCTTAAGCGAACAGTCCAATATGCTCTAGAGAGCTAGCGGGGCGCAGCTAGCAGATGGGCATTCAGGGGACGTCGCAACGGAGGAGCCAGTTTGGGATCCACAACAAATTCCGGGGACTGCAGGTACATCCTAACGTCGTAGGCTACAACCAAGACGTCGTAGGTCGCATAATGTGAGCGAGTGAAAGACGTGCAATTATGGAACTTGCGCTCTGCTGATCAGAATCTTAGGTCCCGATTACTTCTCTGGCATGCCAGAAATTTCCGGTCGTATCTTGTGCAGCGAGGGGGTGCTACGATGCAACCATGGAAGATGAAGCTGCAGTAGATAGCTGCAGTATTACGGGCTCCTGACCAATTCTTCTATTTTGTATGTTTTAAAAAAAAGTTGATTGTCATTTTTACATCATATTTCCGCCATAATTTCATATGACCAGCTTCTGGACATCACAACAGCGATCACTAACTTCAATTTGGTTGAAGATTTCTACTTCAATGAGTCGGCATCTCTGGAAGTGCTCCTTCTGGACCAGGGCCTAATCCCCGGTACTTGAAAGAGGAAGACATAGCACAAGAGAGGCAAACGAGCGGGCTGCCTGACGAGACTACATCAGCAACTAAATAAACCGCTTCTACCTTCCTTTCTATTGGCGAACATACAACCACTAGAGAACTGGACGAGTTCTGTTCAACGGGACCTGAAGACTTGTAATATCCTATGTTTCTCGGAGTCATGGTTGAACAAGAACATGGATAACACACATCTAGATGTTTTTTTTATACTTCGTCTCGACCGAACAGCAGCTTCGGGTAAGGTTAAGGGGGAGGTGTGTGTCTGCTGGGGCATGATCTCTAAATTTAAGGAAGTCTTGGGGTTTTGCTCATCTGAGATAGAATCCCTCATGATAAGCTGCAGACAATACTATTTACCAAGCGAGTTTATCTATATTTTTAACTGTCTATTTACCACCACAAACCAGGCCAATAACCTCTCCCTCAACATCAGCCAAACAAAGGAACTGATGATTGTGGACTACAGGAAACGATGGGCCGAGCGAGCACACCCTCAAACACGGGGCAGTAGTGGAGCGGGTCGAGAGCTTCAAGTTCCTCTGTGTTCACATCACTAAGGAATTATAAATGGTCCACACACACCAACACAGTCGTGAAGGCACAAAAACACCTTTGCCCACTCAAGATGCTTAAAAAAATGTGGCATGGGCCCTTAGATCCTCAAAAGGTTATACAGCTGCACCATTGAGAGCATCTTGACTGGCTGCATCACCGCTGAGTATATGGCAACTGCTTGGCATCCGACCACAAGGTGCTACAGAGGGTAGTGCATATGGCCCAGTACGTCACTGGGGCCAAGCTACCTGCCATCAATGAACTATACCAGGCAGTGTCAGAGGAAGGCCCCAAAAATTGTCAAAGTCTCTAACCACCCAAGTCAGACTGTTCTCTATGCTATCGCATGGAAAATGGTACAGATGCACCAAGTCTGGAACCAACAGGTTCCAGAACAGCTTCAACCCCCAAGCCATAAAACTGATAAATAGTTACTTAAATAGTTAACCAAATATAGCTACCAGTAATATTTGCATTGACCCTTTTTCACTACCTCTTTTGTCTCATCACATATGCTGCAGCTGTTTTTTTTTAAATCCATCCTGTTGCCTAGTCACTTTATCCCTACCTACAGTTACATATCTAATCTCAATTACCCCTTACACCGGGACACAGACTTGGTTACTAGTACCCAGTGTAGGCCTATATAGCCAAGTTATCGTTACTCATTGTGTATTTATTCCTTGTGTTATTATATAATTTTGATTGACAGGTCACAATGTGAGAACAGTGGTCACAGACTTCAGGATGGAAAGATTATGCAGACAATTTGCATAAGTGCTCCCCTGATGTAAAGATCCGTGTGAGTAGTGCATGCCTAGCTTTAGCCATAACGTTACGACTGAAAGGGAATTCTCTCCTTCGTGTCGTAACGTTAACGTGCAAAATGGATGCAGATGGAAAAGGTTTAACAACCGTGCAGGCACCTAGCTAGCTACAGTTGAAGTCAGAAGTTTACATACACCTTGGCCAAATACATTTAATCTCAGTTTTTCACAATTCCTAGTAATCCTAGTAGAAATTTCCCTGTCTTAGGTCAGTTAGGATCACCACTTTATTTTAAGAATGTGAAATGTCAGAATAATAGTAGAGAATGATTTATTTCAGCTTTTATTTCTTTCATCACATTGCCAGTGGGTCAGAAGTTTACATACACTCAATTAGTATTCGGTAGCATTGCCTTTAAATTGTTTTACTTTGGTCAAACGTTTCCGGTAGCCTTCCACAAGCTTCCCACAATAAGTTGGGTGACAGAGCTGGTGTAACGGAGACAGTTTTGTAGGCCTCCTTGCTCACACATGCTTTTAAAGTTCTGCCCACAAATGTTCTATGGGATAGAGGTCAGGGCTTTGTGATGGCCACTCCAATACGTTTACTTTGTTGTCCTTAAGCCATATTGCCACAACGTTGGAAGTATGCTTGGGGCCATTATCCATTTGGAAGACCCATTTGCGACCAAGCTTTAACTTCCTGACTGAAGTCTTGAGATGTTGCTTCAATAAATCCACATAATTTCCTCCCTGATGATGCCATCTATTTTGTGAAGTTCACCAGTCACTCCTGCAGCAAGCACCTCCACAACATGATTTCTGCCACCCCCGTGCTTCACGGTAGGGACAGTGTTCTTCTCTAGGAGACAGAACGCGTCTCCTTCCTGAGCGATATGACGGCTGCATGGTCCCATGGTGTTTATACTTGCGTACTATTGTTTGTACAGATGAACGTGGTATCTTCAGGCGATTGGAAACTGCTCCCAAGAATGAACCAGACTTGGAGGTCTACAAGTTTTTTTCTGATGTCTTGGCTGATGTCTTTTGATTTTCCCATGATGTCAAGCAAAGAGGCACTAAGTTTGAAGGTAGGCCTTGAAATACATCCACAGGTACACCTCCAATTGACTCAAATGATGTCAATTAGCCTATCAGAAGCTTCTAAAGCCATGACATAATTTTCTGAAAATTTCCAAACTGTTTAAAGGCACAGTTAACTTAGTGTACATAAACGTCTGACCCACTGAAATTGTGATATAGGGAATTATAAATGAAATAATCTGTCTACAAACAATTATTGGAAAAATTACTTGTGCCATGCACAAAATAGATGTCCTAACCGACTTGCCAAAACTATAGTTTGTTAACAATAAATGTGTGGAGTGGTTGAAAATCTAGTTTTAATGACTCGTATGTAAGGGTATGTAACTTCCGACTTCAACTGTATATCTGCTTCGGTCAGAGGCGGAAAAGGAAGCGAGACATCGCACTCCCTCATTTTTTCTGGTTGAAATACAGTCAATGAACTAAGCAGACCAGAGATACTGTATATATTGACGAGATGGTCTTGTCTCCGCCCTAACAATGAGAGTTGTCCCAACGGCGGGAATAAGCAGAATCGCTCTATTCCTATGACAGGGGTGGACCCTCTCTGATAAGACGCAGATTCTAATGAAATTGTGCCTTTGTGAGAGCAAACCGGTTAAGCAGACCAGAACTTACCCTTTTTTTCCTATGGTAAACGGCCTGAGTTGGACATCTTAATTTATCCACCATCTTTGCTTTGGTTTCCTGGCCTTGCTAAACTTTTTAACGTTGAGATATATATTTTTTATTATTGTACTTTTTATTATTAAGAACAAATCAATACAAAAAGTACATGGGGGAACACAAGTATATATAAAGAATATACGAAGGACAACGTTACATAGCGTTCGTTAGATGATAGAGCATTGCTAACGTTAGTTAGCTTTGCCACGGAATTCAGGTAAACTCTAAAGCAAGTATTGTCTTGGCAATGAATAACAATACACTTGCTAAAGTGAAGATGTAGCTAGTTCGCTACTAGCGACACACACAGTTGTGGAAAGAGGCTTCACAGCTGTATATGGGGCTAGCTAAACGTGGCTAGACAGCTAGCTAGTTACCCCAACTAAATTGCATTGCACTGGCTAGCTAGCATAACTAGCTAGCTAGCTACCGGTAACGTTAGCAGCTACCTGAGTCGTTGATGTTGACAACGTCCACCGCCACCATGTCAGGTTTATCAAGGGGACCAACTTTCCTCTCGGTCACCCCGGACGGCACCACGTCCGGCTTGGAACCGAATTTTCTGGGGTAAAAGTCCCCAACATTGTGATACGATAGTCCTGATGGAGACGTGGACATGCCACCGTCCATCGCCATTTTTTTTACTCTTCAGCCACAAAATGAATCGATTGAACTGTCGAAAGCCTGCGCAAATGCACAGATCTGTAAATAATATAATCGTGATGTAACCTTAGCTCTTGGCTAAGCCAAAAGAAGATGGTTTACAATGCTTAGAAGTCAGTGATTTCCGCGCGTAATACAGCGGAAGTCGAGAAAATGTGTTTGTCGCAATTTTTTTTGCTAATTTTGCTGTTTTAATTCAATCACAGATCTCTGAATGATAAATTGAAAGCCCACTTTCTGTTTGAAAGAAAATTGAAGTTATGTTGGTGGTTGATAAGAAAAATATACATACACATTTCCAACATAGTTGCGATCAATGTTGGAAATGTAGCTATTTTTTACCATTCTGTCTTTTTTTTGTTGAGAAAATCGTAATTAAAGTTGCCATTTGAAAATTGTTAGGCCTTTTTATGATCCATGACCTGTACACAACACAGACAATTACCTAGCTAAATGTAGTTTAAAAGACTGCTATGCCCGACGTCCAATCTACAGTCGGTTTTGGTTGAAAGATGAAAAGACAGAATCTTTCATGTCATTGAAAAGACGACTACAAAGATGTCCGTCTACATTCGGTTTTCGTTGAAAAGACGTTTCAGGTCATGTCAACGTACACATGTAAACATAATTTTTTTAAATGGTCTTTGGCTGGCAGGCGATGTATATCAGACTGTATCCCACGGGTTATGACAAAACATTTATTTCCACTGCTCTAATTATGTTGGTAACCAGTTTATAATAGCAATAAGGCACCTCTGGGTGTTGCGTAGTGCCCAAGAACAGCCCTTAGCCGTGGTATATTGTCCATATGCCCAGTGGCGTTTTTAGTAGAGGTCTACCGATTATGATTTTTCAACGCCAATACCGATACCGATTGTTGGAGGACCAAAAAAAAGCTGATACCGATTAATTGGCCATTTAAAAAAAAATGTATTTGTAATAATGACAATTACAACAATACTGAATGAACACTTATTTTAACTTAATATAATACACCAATAAAATCAATTTAGCCTCAAATAAATAATGAAACATGTTCAATTTGGTTTAAATAATGCAAAAACAAAGTGTTGGAGAAGAAAGTAAAAGTGCAATATGTGCCATGTAAGAAAGCTAACGTTTAATTTCTTTGCTCAGAACATGAGAACATATGAAAGCTGGTGGTTCCTTTTAACATGAGTCTTCAATATTCCCAGGTAAGAAGTTTCAGGTTGTAGTTATTATAGGAATTATAGGACTATTTCTTTCTATACCATTTGTATTTCATTAACCTTTGACTATTGGATGTTCTTATAGGCACTTTAGTATTGCCAGTGTAACAGTATAGCTTCCGTCCCTCTCCCCGCTCCTACCTGGGCTTGAACCAGGAACACAACGAGAACAGCCACCCTCGAAGCAGCGTTACCCATGCAGAGCAAGGGGAACAACCACTCCAAGTCTCAGAGCGAGTGACATTTGAAACGCTATTAGCGCGCACCCCGCTAACTAGCTGGACATTTCACATCGGTTACACGAGCCTAATCTCGAGCCTAATCTTGGGAGTTGATATGCTTGAAGTCATTAACAGCTGCTGGCAAACGCACGAAAGTGCTGTTTGAATGAATGCTTACGTGCCTGCTGGTGCCTACCATCGCTCAGTCAGACTGCTCTATCAAATCATAGACTTAGTTATAACATGATAACACACATAAATACGAGCCTTAGGTCATCAATATGGTCGAATCCGGAAACTATCATCTCGAAAACAAGACGTTTATTCTTTCAGTGAAATATGGAACCGTTCCGTATTTTCTCTATCGGGTGGGATCCATAAGTCTAAATATTCCTGTTACATTGCACAACCTTCAATGTTATGTCATAATTATGTAAAATTCTGGCAAATTAGGCGGCCCAAACTGTTGCATATACACTGACTCTGCGTGCAATGAACGCAATATAAGTGACACAATTTCACCTGGTTAATGTTGCCTGCTAACCTGGATTTCTTTTAGCTAAATATGTAGGTTTAAAAATATGTACTTCTGTGTATTGATTTTAAGAACGGCATTGATATTCATGGTTAGGTACACATTGGAGCAACAATACGCACCGCATCGATTATATGCAACGCAGGACACGCTAGATAAACTAGTCATATCATCAACCATGTGTAGTTAACTAGTGATTATGATTGATTGATTGTTTTTTATAAGATAAGTTTAATGATAGCTAGCAACTTACCTTGGTTTACTGCATTCGCGTAACAGGCAGTCTCCTCGTGGAGTGTAATGTAATCAGGTGGTTCGAGCGTTGGACTAGTTAACTGTAAGGTTGCAGGTTTGAATCCCCCGAGCTGACAATGTAAAAATCTGCCCCTGAACGAGACAGTTAACCCACCGTTCCTAGGCCGTCATTGAAAATAAGAATGTGTTCTTAACTGACTTGATTAGTTAAATAAAGATTAAATAAAGGTGTAAAAAATACAGATTTCCGATTGTTATGAAAACTTGAAATATGCCCTAATTACTCGGCCATTCCATTTAATCGTCGACCTCTAGTTTTTAGCATTGTAATGCTGCGGGTGTCGTGGGTGTGGAGTCAGACGCAGGAGACAGAGAGTGCAATGCTGTGCGTCTTTAATTGCACCAACGCACCACAGGGTACTCACAATAGTAACGACCCCAAACACAGGGAATGAAAATGTACAACGGAAAAGTCACGACCAGGCACTAACACGTACCTCTACAACAGAGCCGAAGGTTACACTGAAATAATCCCGCACAACAACCAGGCGGGCCGGCTGTCTAATAAAGACAAACTAATCATACCTAAACAGGTGCTACCAATAAACATACAAGGAGGGGGAGGAAAGACAATCAGTGGCAGCTAATAGGCCGGTGATGACGACCGCCGAGCGCCACTCGTGACAGTACCCCCCCCCTGACGCGCGGCTCCCGCAGCGCCGACACCTGCCTCGAGGTCGCCCGGAGGACGAGGTGCAGGGCGATCCGGATGGAGGCGATGGAAATCCCTCAACATGGATGGATCCAAGATGTCCCCCACTGGTACCCAGCACCTCTCCTCCGGGCCGTACCCCTCCCAGTCCACGAGGTACTGCAGGCCCCTCACCCGGCGTCTTGAGTCCAGAATGGCCCGGATCGTGTACGCCGGGGACCCCTCGATGTCCAGAGGGGGAGGGACCTCCAGCACCTCACTGTCCTGCAGGGGACCAGCTACCACCGGCCTGAGGAGAGACACATGAAACGAGGGGTTAATACGATAATAGGAAGGGAGTTGTAATCGATAACACACCTCGTTTATCCTCCTCAGGACTTTAAAGGGCCCTACACACTGCGGACCCAGCTTCCGGCAGGGCAAGCGGAGAGGTAGGTTTCGGGTCGAGAGCCAGACCCTGTCCCCGGTACAAACACGGGGCCTCACTGCGGTGGCGGTCAGCACTCCTCTTCTGCCGTCCACTCGCTTGTTGTAGAGATTCCTGGACGGCCCTCCAGGTCTCCTTGGAGCGCTGTACCCATTTCTCCACCGCAGGAGCCTCGGTCTGGCTCGGATGCCATGGTGCCAGGACCGGCTGGTACCCCAACACACACTGAAAAGGGGACACGTTAGTAGAGGAGTGGCGTAGTGAGTTCTGAGCCATTTCAGCCCAGGGAATGTAGCGTGCCCACTCCCCTGGCCGATCCTGGCAATACGACCGCAGAAACCTACCCACCTCCTGGTTCACTCTCTCCACCTGCCCATTACTCTCGGGGTGATAACCGGAGGTCAGGCTGACAGAGACCCCCAAGCGTTCCATGAACGCTCTCCATACCCGAGACGTGAATTGGGGGCCCCGATCAGAAACGATGTCCTCCGGCACCCCGTAGTGCCGAAAGACATGGGTGAATAACGCCTCCGCAGTCTGTAGGGCTGTAGGGATACCGGGCAACGGGAGGAGACGGCAGGACTTAGAGAACCGATCCACAATCACAAGAACCGTGGTGTTCCCCTGAGACGGCGGAAGATCGGTCAGGAAATCTATGGACAGATGTGACCATGGCCGCTGTGGAACGGGAGGGGTTGTAACTTCCCTCTAGGAAGGTGCCTAGGAGCCTTACTCTGAGCGCACACTGAACAGGAGGAGACATAACCCTTAACGTCCTTAGCCAAAGTAGGCCACCAATACCTCCCCTGAAGGCTCCCCACTGTCCTCGTCACCCCAGGGTGACCCGAGGAGGGTAGGACATGAGCCCACCGAATCAGCTTGTCCCGAACACCAAGCGGCACGTACCTTCGCCCCGCTGGACACTGAGGAGGAGCGGGTTCAGCCCGTAACGCCCGCTCGATATCCGAGTCCACCTCCCATACCACTGGTGCTACCAGCTTTGAGGCGGGAAGGATGGGAGCAGGTTCGGTGGACCCATCCTCCGTGTCGTAAAGGCGGGACAGTGCGTCAGCCTTTACGTTCTGGGAGCCCGGTCTATAAGACAAAGTAAACCGGAACCGGGTGAAGAATATGGCCCACCTTGCCTGACGTGGGTTAAGTCTCCTAGCTGCCCGAATATACTCCAGGTTCTGGTGGTCGGTCCAGATGAGAAAAGGGTGCTTAGCCCCCTCAAGCCAGTGTCTCCACACCTTCAGAGCTCTAACCACCGCTAGCAACTCCCGGTCCCCCACATCATAGTTACGCTCCGCTGGGCTGAGCTTCCTTGAGAAGAAAGCGCAGGGGCGGAGTTTTGGTGGCGTACCCGAGCGCTGCGATAGCACGGCACCCACCCCAGCCTCGGACGCGTCCACCTCCACTATGAATGCTAGAGAGGGGTCCGGATGCGCCAACACGGGCGCATCAGTGAACAGCGCCTTCAACTTGTTGAACGCTCCGTTCGCCTCTGCTGACCACTGCAACCGCACCGGGCCCCCCTTCAGCAGTGAGGTAATGGGAGCCGCTATCTGGCCAAAACCCCGGATAAACCTCCGGTAGTAGTTGGCAAAACCCAAAAACCGCTGCACCTCCTTTACCGTGGTTGGAGTCGGCCATTACGCACGGCCCTAATGGGGTCGCCCTCCATCACTACCCCGAGGTGGAAATGCGATATCCCAGAAAAGAGACGGCTCGTTTAGAGAACACGCATTTCTCAGCCTTGACGTATAGGTCATGCTCCAGCAGTCTACCAAGCACCTTGCGCACCAGAGACACATGCGCGGTGTAAGTGGCCGAGTAGATCAGAATGTCATCGATATAAACAACCACTCCCTGCCCGCACAGGTCCCTGAGAATCTCGTCTACAAAGGATTGAAAAACGGCTGGAGCATTTTTTAACCCATACGGCATGACGAGGTACTCATAGTGGCCTGATGTGGTACTAAATGCGGTTTTCCACTCGTCTCCCTTCCGAATACGCACCAGACTATACGCGCTCCTGAGATCCAGTTTTGTGAAGAACTGCGCTCCGTGGAATGATTCCACCGCCGTAGCGATGAGAGGTAGAGGGTAACTATACCCCACTGTGATGGCGTTTAGACCTCTATAATCAATACACGGACGCAAACCTCCCTCCTTTTTCCTCACAAAAAAGAAACTCGAGGAGACGGGTGAAATGGAGGGCCGAATGTACCCCTGTCCCAGCGACTCCGTGACATATGTCTCCATTGCCAACGTCTCCTCCTGGGACAGCGGGTACACGTGACTCTTGGGAAGCGCAGCGTCTACCTGGAGATCTATCGTACAATCCCTTCCCGGTCGATAAGGTGGTAATTTAGTCGCTTTCACTTTACTGAAAGCGATTGCCAAATCGGCATACTCGGGGGGAATGCACACCGTGGAACCCTGGTCTGGACTCTCCACCGACGTAGCACCGATGGAAACTCCCAAACACCTTCCAGAACACTCCTCTGACCACCCCTGGAGAACCCCTGTTTCCACGAAATTTTAGGATTGTGCCGGGCCAGCCAGGAGTCCCCAGCACCACTGGAAACGCAGGCGAATCAATAATAAAAAAACTGATACGCTCCCTATGATTCCCCTGCGTCACCATGTCCAGTGGGACAGTGGTCTCCCTGACCATCCCTGACCCTAATGGCCGGCTATCTAGGGAGTGCACGGGGAAAGGAGAATCTATCGGCACCAGCGGAACCCCTAATTTAAGGGCGAGTCCGCGATCCATAAAGTTCCCAGCTGCGCCTGAATCGACTAGCGCCCTATGCTGGGAAGAGGGAAAAAGTGAAGAAAAAGGTTAAGACAAACATGTGGCCAACAGGGGTTCTGGGTGAGTTTGATGCAGACTCACCTGGGATGATCGAGAAGCGTTCCGCCTGCCATCTCTACTCCCAGACGGACCCCCCCAGCACCGATCAGACGTGTGTCCTCTCCGACCGCAGTTGGTGCAGGGAAGGCCTCCTCCTCCGGTACCCCTCGGCGCAGCCCCTCCCAACTCCATCGGAATGGGAGTGGAGGGGCTGGGTGGTGGAAAGCACAGGACCCTCTCTGAACGCCCGCGGGCAGCCAGCAGATTGTCCAGTCGAATGGACATGTCAATCAGCTGATCCAGTGACAGAGTGGTGTCCCGACACGCTAACTCCCGGCGGACGTCCTCTCGGAGACTACACCTGTAGTGGTCCATAAGGGCCCTGTCGTTCCACCCAGATCCGGCTGCCAAGGTCCGGAACTCCAGCGCGTAATCCTGGGCGCTCCTCCTCTCCTGCCTGAGATGAAAAAGTCGTTCTCCCACCGCTCGGCCGTCTAGAGGGTGATCAAACACCGCACGGAAGCGGAGGGAAAACTCTGGGTAGTGCTCCCGCGCTGAGTCTGGGCCATTCCAGACTGCGTTCGCCCACTCCAGAGCACGACCCGTGAGGCAGGAGATGAGGACACTCACCCTCTCCGCTCCTGAGGGAGTGGGTCTAACGGTGGCCAGGTATAGCTCCAGCTGAAGCAGAAACCCCTGGCAACCCGACGCCGCTCCATCATAAGCCCTCGGTAGCGTCAGACGGAGGGTGCTGGAGTCGAGTGATGGGGAGTCCGGAGCCGTGGGTGCCGAAGGTGGAGAGAGGAGACCACTCCTCTCCCATCGGTCCATTCTCTCCATTACTTGATCCATCGCGGATCCGATCCGATGAAGAACGGTGGTGTGGTGGAGAACCCGTTCCTCCATCGATGGGAGAGGGTTGGCTGCTGCTCCTGCTGACTCCATTCAATTTGATTTAGGTGCGGGATTCTGTAATGCTGCGGGTGTCGTGGGTGTGGAGTCAGACGCAGGAGACAGAGAGTGCAATGCTGTGCGTCTTTAATTGCACCAACGCACCACAGGGTACTCACAATAGTAACGACCCCAAACACAGGGAATGAAAATGTACAACGGAAAAGTCACGACCAGGCACTAACACATACCTCTACAACAGAGCCGAAGGTTACACTGAAATAATCCCGCACAACAACCAGGCGGGCCGGCTGTCTAATAAAGACAAACTAATCATACCTAAACAGGTGCTACCAATAAACATACAAGGAGGGGGAGGAAAGACAATCAGTGGCAGCTAATAGGCCGGTGATGACGACCGCCGAGCGCCACTCGTGACAAGCATGTAAAATCTTGGTGGGGCAAACTCCCAAACATGTTTTTAGATGCATGCCAGCAAAGACACTAAACAACACTAAACAATATATTAATTGCACTATAACGGCGACAAGCAGTGCCCACAAACTGTTCTTGTTCTGAGAAATGATGGCTATTCCATGCGAGAAATTGCCAAGAAACTGAAGATCTCGTACAACGCTGTGTACTACTCCCTTCACAGAACAGCGCAAACGGGCTCTAACCAGAATAGAAGGAGGAGTGGGAGGCCCCGGTGCACAACTGAGCAAGAGGACATGTACATTAGAGTGTCTAGTTTGAGAAACAGACAACTCACAAGTCCTCAACTGGCAGCTTCATAAAATAGTACCCGCAAAACACCAGTCTCAATGTCAACAGTGAAGAGGCGACTCCGGGATGATGGCCTTCTAGGCAGAGTTGCAAAGAAAAAGCCATATCTCAGACTGGCCAATAAAAGATTAAGATGGGCAACAGAACAAAAAGAACACAGACACTCGACAGAGGAGCTCTGCCTAGCAGGCCAGCATCCCGGACTCATCTCTTCACTGGCAATCCGCCTGCTCCTTCTGACAGCGAATGGCACGCTGGAGCCTCACATGAGCATTGTTCCACACCTCTTCTGCACGCCTGAACCACTCGTTCACCACAGGAGCTTTGGTCTGGCTCGGAGTTCATGAGGCCAGGACTGTCTGGTAACCCTGAACACACTGGAAGGGAGTCAGCCCAGTGGAGGAAGGGCGCAATGAATTCTGGGCATATTCCGTTCAAGGAAGGAATCGGGGCCACTACCCCTGCCGGTCCTGGCAGTGACTCCTCAGGAACATCCACAAATCCTGGTTCATCCTCTCCATCTGCCCGTAAGACTGAGGCCAGTACCCGGAAGTGAGGCTGACCGTGACCCCCAGCTTCTCCATAAAGGCTTTCCATACCAGTCACGTGAATTGGGGCCCACTAGCTGGTAAATTCACTCTGGCTATCTACTCTGATTTCAGACCACGGGTAAGATTGTCTAGCTAGCTACATTTTCAGATATTACACATTTCTAATTTTGACATGAAGTATTTTCAAGCTAGCTAGCTAACATTAGCTGACTAGCTCATTAGCTAACATTATGTGTATTATCTTATTTTTCTTATCTCATACCCATTTGCTTTGCTTGTTATAGACAAATGTTAGCTAGCTAACATTGGACCTGGATGGTTAGCTACCTGCAGAATCATGCAGGGTAGTCACGTCATGAGTTGTGATTATGGTTCATTGTTTAGATAGCTAGCTACGTGTCCTATCAAAAAACTCCCCAACAACTCTGGGAGGAATTGGAACGGCGACTGATGTTGGAACAATATCAACAATAAAAGAAACAAGATATACACAAGGCAAACTTTTACTTCATATTTATCAGCTAGATATGTGACTCATAATAATCTAGCTAGCCAACTAGTTAAACAGACAAAAATTACCTAAAACTAATTTTACACAAGGTCGATGTACATTTTTTGTGGGTAGCTAGCTAACAATTATTTGTGGCTATTAATGAGATGTTAATAAGCAACATTTCATTCCGAAGTCTGAGTGCATTTTCTCTTGCTTCAGCTCAAATTTCTTTGCATACTTTCTGTTGAAGCTTGCATCGATGCATGCTTAAAAATATCTACAAACAGAGTACGCATTCAAGAACTGCCTTCCATACTCCGTTTTGCATACTTTTTATTTGGATTCTTAGTCCGACCCTCCGTGCTCCAATTGGTGTGCTCTGAGCACGGTAGTATGAATTTTGAGAAACAACCTTAGTTTAAGTTTAGTATCACTTTTCAACCGATCCAGTGCATTTTTGTTGAAAATGAAAAATTATTAAATCAACAATAAGTCAAAGAATTTAACTACTGAAAACTGAAACAAACAAAGACAAAACAGATCAATCCCACTTTTCAAAGAAAGCCAAGTTGTCCAGGTCCTAAGGCAGCAAAGTATCCCCAAACCATCACACTACCACCACAATGCTTGACCGTTGGTATGAGGTGCAGTGTTTGGTTTTCGCCAGGCATAATGGGCACCATGTTGTCAAAAAAGTTGACTCAAGTTTGCCAAAAAGCAGCTGGAAGCACCTGGATGATCATCAAGACTCTTGGAAGAATGTTCTTTTTGACAGATGATTCAAAAATATAACTTTTTGGGCAATATGGGTTTTCAGGCTATATAGTTGTCACGAGGTGGACCTTTTGGGTGTATATCATGGCTCCTTCTTGCCAAAACTCCTAATCCCTCAAATTGGAGAATTAAACAATATTTATATTTTTTTAGAATGTGGGAGTGGTCCGTGGACACTTAATTAAGGGGCAGTCATATTGAGTGTGTTTCATTTGGTGATCTCATGAAGGACAAGAAACACACATTACTGTGTCTTTGGTTGTGTACACTTCTCAATTATGGGGTTTTCATCTGAATATGGTATAAAATATCTGATTAAATATTAAACTATTTGTGAGAAGATGAAATGTGATGTTAGCCTTCTAAACGAGAGTATGGGTTTTCATATCGAGTTTTAACTAGTCAGTGACGACACCCCGTGAGTACAGATATTTACATTGCCGTCATTGCCGCCCCCTTTTCTACTCTAGTATGAAAGCCACTTCCAACAAAATTGACATCAGTCAAAAACTCAGGGACGGGAGTTCCCACGTTGAAATGGCAAAGAAATCTACAAACTAAAGAACACGTAATCAGGCTGCAGCTGTTTAAATACTTTAGTCTGGTAAACGCATCCAACCTAAGAACAATTCAGAACGTTACTCTGAAGTATCCATTATAACAACCTACAACTCCAACAGACTTTGATCTCTGGTGGACAAACCAGAGGCTTTCTGTTTACTGACTATTCAGCAGACGGACCAGTGATCACAGAGCGGGACAACAAAGGCATGCACTCGTAAATATGTAAATTGTTATTTATTTTTGAATGTTCATGCTGTTCATGTTAAAAGTACTAGCATTTCATGAGTGTAGTTATCAACTGTATTACAGTGAATTCTCTCTGAGTTTCCCGCTCTTGAGCTGTCCCCACCCCCTTTCCTTTGTCTACCAAGACGTCATATCGGCTTAGCCCACTAGGGACTTTTCTATCATGTCAGTAACCAATGTATGACCTATTGTCATAGGTCACAGCCAAACAAGTTCGGAATGAACACCCACAAGCTTACTATCATAGGCTTCGTTCAGCTTACTTTGTCCTACTCACTAAAACATGAATGGAAGAGCTGTTACCATTCAAACAAATGTTTTGCCAAACGTGTATCCCACCTTCATGACCTACATGGGCCCTACAGCCCATGTTGGCTTGCCTATCTTACAACTCAGAGAGCTTGCAAGCACAGCTTTTGAGGCATCAAAAGCTTGCCGTGCTAAGAGCCCTGACAACTCGGTTTTGAAGTTTGACCAGGAGCACTCACTCCAGTTAGAGGGTGCATTATCAGGTATTGGAGCATTGAGTGATGACGCACAACAATGGTTTCTACCACAAAACCGCGACTCCAATAACCACCGTGGTCGAAATAACTGTAAAGTACGTTTCCATCGAAACGACTACCGCTACAATCGACCTGTTCGCTAAATTCCTGCACCCAACCCACACCAAGTGTCAGAGCGCAAGGTTAACAAAGGGTTAAAGGATGATCAAAAGGTAGACCAATGTTCTTTAAAAGTTCCACTACGTGAAGAACTAAAGCGAGAAATTTTTGAGAAAAGGGTAAAAGATAAGTCACAAAGACCAGACAGGGAATTGCCAGACACCAGGTCCGCGGGAATTAACACCCTTAGCAAGGTAGTTAAAAATCCAATTTCTTCCGCTCTCACTCGAGACCCTATCCAGGGCCCGCTCGATCAAGGAAAAAACCCACAAGCTTTGTCTATAGACTCGAATAAGTCTTGAATCTGAAATCCTGCTACTCGGTGCAGACTTGATGGATCGGTTACTCCCACTGATGGTTTGGAAATCCAACCATGTATGTTCACAGGTCACAGTGCCTTCCTCACTGACCACACTGTCTTCCCCCAATGCTAAATGCAACACAGTCATCCACAAGGGGGATCTGTCGAAAGCACCCCTTGGGAAAAAGACGTTTCAAAACCTCTTGGTGCAGAATCCGATCCAAGGAGATATTAAGATATCTTCACACATTCAATCAAATCACATTTAAATCAAATGTATTTATATAGCCCTTCGTACATCAGCTGATATCTCAAAGTGCTGTACAGAAACCCAGCCTAAAACCCCAAACAGCAAGCAATGCAGGTGTAGAAGCACGGTGGCTTGGAAAAACTCCCTAGAAAGGCCAAAACCTAGGAAGAAACCTAGAGAGGAACCAAGCTATGTGGGGTGGCCAGTCCTCTTCTGGCTGTGCCGGGTGGAGATTATAACAAAACATGGCCAAGATGTTCAAATGTTCATGAATGATCAGCATGGTCAAATAATAATAATCACAGGCAGAACAGTTGAAACTGGAGCAGCAGCACGGCCAGGTGGACTGGGGACAGCAAGGAGTCATCATGTCAGGTAGTCCTGAGGCATGGTCGTAGGGCTCAGGTCCTCCGAGAGAGAGAGAGAGAGAGAGAGAGAAAGAAAGAAAGAAAGAGAATTAGAGAGAGCGTACTTAAATTCACACAGGACACCGGATAGGACAGGAGATCACAGAGAGGGACAACAAAGGCATACACTCGTAAATATGTAAATTGCCATTTCCTTTCGAATGAGAGGCTGTTCATGTTAAAAATATTAGCACTTCATGAGTGTACTTATGAACTGATTACAGTGAATAATCTCTGAGTTTCCCGTTCTTGAGCTGTCCCCACCCCCTTTCCTTTGTCTACCAAGCCGTCATATCAGCTTAGCCCACTAGGGACTTTTCTATCATGTCAGTAACCAATGTATGACCTATTGTCTGTGTGTTTATGCAATAACATGTAGCCTAAGCTATGATATTGGATAGCCTATTTGTATCAAGTATCTATTTTCATAGTGTGAATGATGGAAAGTAAACATTTTTATCAAATGATTAATAGTCATCAGGAAAGTGTGACGTGTTAAGGTTGGACCCAGGTGCAGAAAAGAGACCAGACGAGGAATCAGTGGTTAAGGATAAACATAATACTTTACTAAGAAATGATAGCCGCAGGAACACAGTACACTTGGAAAAACAACAAACACTAAGTCTCGAAAACTCACTCAGGAAACACATGCACACGGTAAACAATTCAAGCTCTGCAAAGGACAACAGAAAACACACCTCTTTTAACATGTAAATCATAATGAGTAAATTGGACACACCAGAGTGTTGTTAATATCTCTAGGACGGTCTCTGCCGGCCTCTGGTGACAGATGGAACCATGACAGTACCCCCTCTTCTAGGCCGCGGAGCCAGGGCAACCACCACATAGTTGGTTGAAGTTCTGAACAAGTCCCAGATCCAGGATGTCCCGGGCAGGCATCAACACCCGCTCCTCGAGGCCGTAGCCCTCCCAGTCCACCAGGTACTGCAGGGTGCCTCGGACTCAACAAGCGTCCAAAAGATGCTGGATAGTGTAGGCCGGGTGACCAGCAAAATGTCGAGGGCACAGGGGCAGGTGTAGGGGGAGTGAAGGGACTGGTCCTTACCAGTTTGAGACGGGAGACATGGAAGGATGGACAGACCCTCAAAGACCTGGGAATCTGGAGACGATAGGTGACCGTGTTGATGTGACTCAGGATCTTGAATGGCCCTATGCAGGTGGAGCGAGCTTCCGCAAGTCCACCTTCAAGGAAGATCACGGGTGGACAGCCACAACTGCTGACCCGGTGGGACGGCCCCAGAGGCCTTCGTGCCGGTTTGCCTGGTGTAGGTGTCGGGCAGAGCAAGGAGGATCGCGCTCTGATCCAGGTGCGGCGACACCGTCGAATGAATGCCTCGGCTGATAGCACCCCGCTTCGACCTCTTGTGCGGGAAATAGGGGGGGGGGGGGGCAAGCTGACACTCGAATGGCGACAGTCCAGTGAACGAGTTCGGCAATGTGTTCTGAGCATACTCTGCCCAGACGAGGAACTTGCTCCAGTTGCTGGCCTGGGTGGAGTCGAAACAGCTGAGGAACTTCTCCAACTCTGTGTTGGCCTGCTTTGTTTGGGGGGTGGGTGGAATTCTGAGGAGAGACTCATTAACGCCCCCAACAGGGACCAGAACGCTTCCCAATACCGTACGATGAACTGGGGCCAACTATCCGAGACGATGTCCTGGGGAAGTCTGTATTGTCGAAAGACATGGGTAATCATGAGATCAGCAGTCTCCTTCGCTGAGGGCAACTTGGATAAGGCAATGAAATGGGCTGCCTTGGAGAACTGATCAATGGCCACCAGGATAGTAGTAAGCCCTTGGAATGGAAGTAACCCTGTGATAAAGTCTACGGACAGGTGGGACCAGGGCCGGCTGGGGATGGGCAGAGGTTGGAGCAACCCAGCCGATTGCTGTCGTGAGGACTTGCATTGGGCACAGGTGGAACAGGCCACAACAAATCGCCCGTTCACGTCATGAGCCATAGCCCGGTGCACACCGGTTCAGCTTCGTCGAACTCCCTCATTCATATGCGGAAACAGTGTCAAACAAGGCATATCCACATGGGCAGTAAATGAAATACACTTCAACAAAGGTTCAGATGCTACTATGCTATTTGATAAGATAACAAGGAAAGTTAGTGTTAAGTAATTACACTGTGGTATGACATGAGAAGGAGATCACCTTACTTACAAAAACAGTATACTTTTTGGGTATTTGTGTACTTTCTCTGTAAACCGTATTACATACCGTGTGGATATACATAACATAACAGTAGATTGGATTGGTAAGCACAAACTGAAGTCCTTTTAAGTATGTGCCACTGCACTATGCAGTACATTGGACCTCATCTGAATGTTTTGTATACTCAGTGTATATCTCAACAAGCCGCCTAACTGGTCTGTCAGTGTTTTACCACCTGGCCCAACCCACTTGTTATCAACACCATTACACAGTCAATAGTTAAATAGCTGTAGATATTGCTCATGGACTCTATAGTTTCCACAAACATAAAAAAAACATAGTACTATATAGTATATATAAATACTATATAGTATTTAGTTTGCACAAATAGTTAGCAAAATATGTGACCAACCGAGTAGATAACAATGAAAAACAAACAAACATGAAACTGTGTTTATATGAGTCTTTCATCCTTAATTGTACTTTTATTTATTTTTATTGATTCTAGAAATAATATCATAGAAAGGTTGAACAGGTGCAAAAGCCCAGTAAATCTGGACCCAGATCTGCTCACACCCCTTTTTTCTTGGTTGACCACCACAATAGTCATGTGCCTACTACATTCTTTGGATTCTGCAGTAATAAAATAGAAGATATAATCATGTTGCGTGTGACCAGCAACTTAACTTGTTGTATAACTGGAAACACGTAGTGTGGGTGTAAGCATTATTCTGCAGCTACAGAGACTTAAAATAATAATTAAAATAATACACATAACACAAAGCAAAGTGCTGAATGATTATTCAACAGAAGGCTATGTGATTCAGCTGGGTAATAATAGCTCTTGTCTAATACAAGAGCAATATTAGCAGATCCTTAAACCTTTGGCTCCCTCATACAGACAATGTATCTCTCTTTTACTGTCTTTACATAATACAGTCCCACACAAATGGGCTTTCACAGCGAATCAAGGCTAACTTGACTGCCAAACACTTGTCAGCAGTGGGAGACAATTTTGAGTGATCCATGAAGATGCCAGTGATGGTTCAGTTTGGTTCTACTGTTACTCTGTATTTCACTCTGTATCTCGGCACCTCATACAGTCAGTCGGTTTACATGATTTCTCCCCAGGTTATCACAGTGTTATGTGCTTGCTACAACACTGCAGAGCTATGGGAGAAGGCTGTGTTGTTTGTGTTCAGATTCACATCCGTACTCACTGAATTCACTTGGTCATCCAGCCGTTGTAAGTCCTGTAGTCACTTGGAGAGACTGGAGGCCTGCTAGAGCTTCTTATGTTTAGCACAGGGCACATCTCCTGACTGGCTGCTTGGAAAGGAGGACCTCATCTTTTGAAACACAGTCACCGCTTTCTCTCCAATAGGCTTTGACATGTGTCAAGGTGAGTTAGAGTCTGGGTGCTGTGCAGCTTTGGGTGATAAAACACCCTTGAGTCGTTCCATTATACATTTACATTTACATTTAAGTCATTTAGCAGACGCTCTTATCCAGAGCGACTTATAAATTGGTGCATTCACCTTATGACATCCAGTGGAACAGCCACTTTACAATAGTGCATCTAAATCTTTTAAGGGGGTGAGAAGGATTACTTTATCCTATCCTAGGTATTCCTTAAAGAGGTGGGGTTTCAGGTGTCTCCGGAAGGTGGTGATTGACTCCGCTGTCCTGGCGTCGTGAGGGAGTTTGTTCCACCATTGGGGGGCCAGAGCAGCGAACAGTTTTGACTGGGCTGAGCGGGAACTGTACTTCCTCAGTGGTAGGGAGGCGAGCAGGCCAGAGGTGGATGAACGCAGTGCCCTTGTTTGGGTGTAGGGCCTGATCAGAGCCTGGAGGTACTGAGGTGCCGTTCCCCTCACAGCTCCGTAGGCAAGCACCATGGTCTTGTAGCGGATGCGAGCTTCAACTGGAAGCCAGTGGAGAGAGCGGAGGAGCGGGGTGACGTGAGAGAACTTGGGAAGGTTGAACACCAGACGGGCTGCGGCGTTCTGGATGAGTTGTAGGGGTTTAATGGCACAGGCAGGGAGCCCAGCCAACAGCGAGTTGCAGTAATCCAGAAGGGAGATGACAAGTGCCTGGATTAGGACATGCGCCGCTTCCTGTGTGAGGCAGGGTCGTACTCTGCGGATGTTGTAGAGCATGAACCTACAGGAACGGGCCACCGCCTTGATGTTATTTGAGAACGACAGGGTGTTGTCCAGGATCACGCCAAGGTTCTTAGCGCTCTGGGAGGAGGACACAATGGAGTTGTCAACCGTGATGGCGAGATCATGGAACGGGCAGTCCTTCCCCGGGAGGAAGAGCAGCTCCGTCTTGCCGAGGTTCAGCTTGAGGTGGTGATCCGTCATCCACACTGATATGTCTGCCAGACATGCAGAGATGCGATTCGCCACCTGGTCATCAGAAGGGGGAAAGGAGAAGATTAATTGTGTGTCGTCTGCATAGCAATGATAGGAGAGACCATGTGAGGTTATGACAGAGCCAAGTGACTTGGTGTATAGCGAGAATAGGAGAGGGCCTAGAACAGAGCCCTGGGGGACACCAGTGGTGAGAGCACGTGGTGAGGAGACAGATTCTCGCCACGCCACCTGGTAGGAGCGACCTGTCAGGTAGGACGCAACCAAGCGAGGGCCGCGCCGGAGATGCCCAACTCGGAGAGGGTGGAGAGGAGGATCTGATGGTTCACAGTATCGAAGGCAGCCGATAGGTCTAGAAGGATGAGAGCAGAGGAGAGAGAGTTAGCTTTAGCAGTGCGGAGCGCCTCCGTGATACAGAGAAGAGCAATCTCAGTTGAATGACTAGTCTTGAAACCTGACTGATTTGGATCAAGAAGGTCATTCTGAGAGAGATAGCGGGAGAGCTGGCCAAGGACGGCACGTTCAAGAGTTTTGGAGAGAAAAGAAAGAAGGGATACTGGTCTGTAGTTGTTGACATCGGAGGGATCGAGTGTAGGTTTTTTCAGAAGGGGTGCAACTCTCGCTCTCTTGAAGATGGAAGGGACGTAGCCAGCGGTCAGGGATGAGTTGATGAGCGAGGTGAGGTAAGGGAGAAGGTCTCCGGAAATGGTCTGGAGAAGAGAGGAGGGGATAGGGTCAAGCGGGCAGGTTGTTGGGCGGCCGGCCGTCACAAGACGCAAGATTTCATCTGGAGAGAGAGGGGAGAAAGAGGTCAGAGCACAGGGTAGGGCAGTGTGAGCAGAACCAGCGGTGTCGTTTGACTTAGCAAACGAGGATCGGATGTCGTCGACCTTCTTTTCAAAATGGTTGACGAAGTCATCTGCAGAGAGGGAGGAGGGGGGGGGGGGAGGAGGATTCAGGAGGGAGGAGAAGGTGGCAAAGAGCTTCCTAGGGTTAGAGGCAGATGCTTGGAATTTAGAGTGGTAGAAAGTGGCTTTAGCAGCAGAGACAGAAGAGGAAAATGTAGAGTGGAGGGAGTGAAAGGATGCCAGGTCCGCAGGGAGGCGAGTTTTCCTCCATTTCCGCTCGGCTGCCCGGAGCCCTGTTCTGTGAGCTCGCAATGAGTCGTCGAGCCACGGAGCGGGAGGGGAGGACCGAGCCGGCCTGGAGGATAGGGGACATAGAGAGTCAAAGGATGCAGAAAGGGAGGAGAGGAGGGTTGAGGAGGCAGAATCAGGAGATAGGTTGGAGAAGGTTTGAGCAGAGGGAAGAGATGATAGGATGGAAGAGGAGAGAGTAGCGGGGAGAGAGAGCGAAGGTTGGGACGGCGCGATACCATCCGAGTAGGGGCAGTGTGGGAAGTGTTGGATGAGAGCGAGAGGGAAAAGGATACAAGGTAGTGGTCGGAGACTTGGAGGGAGTTGCAATGAGGTTAGTGGAAGAACAGCATCTAGTAAAGATGAGGTCGAGCGTATTGCCTGCCTTGTGAGTAGGGGGAAGGTGAAAGGGTGAGGTCAAAAGAGGAGAGGAGTGGAAAGAAGGAGGCAGAGAGGAATGAGTCAAAGGTAGACGTGGGGAGGTTAAAGTCGCCCAGAACTGTGAGAGGTGAGCCGTCCTCAGGAAAGGAGCTTATCAAGGCATCAAGCTCATTGATGAACTCTCCGAGGGAACCTGGAGGGCGATAAATGATAAGGATGTTAAGCTTGAAAGGGCTGGTAACTGTGACAGCATGGAATTCAAAGGAGGCGATAGACAGATGGGTAAGGGGAGAAAGAGAGAATGACCACTTGGGAGAGATGAGGATCCCGGTGCCACCACCCCGCTGACCAGAAGCTCTCGGGGTGTGCGAGAACACGTGGGCGGACGAAGAGAGAGCAGTAGGAGTAGCAGTGTTATCTGTGGTGATCCATGTTTCCGTCAGTGCCAAGAAGTCGAGGGACTGGAGGGAGGCATAGGCTGAGATGAACTCTGCCTTGTTGGCCGCAGATCGGCAGTTCCAGAGGCTACCGGAGACCTGGAACTCCACGTGGGTCGTGCGCGCTGGGACCACCAGATTAGGGTGGCCGCGGCCACGCGGTGTGGAGCGTTTGTATGGTCTGTGCAGAGAGGAGAGAACAGGGATAGACAGACACATAGTTGACAGGCTACAGAAGAGGCTACGCTAATGCAAAGGAGATTGGAATGACAAGTGGACTACACGTCTCGAATGTTCAGAAAGTTAAGCTTACGTAGCAAGAATCTTATTGACTAAAATGATTAAAATGATACAGTACTGCTGAAGTAGGCTAGCTGGCAGTGGCTGCGTTGTTGACTTTGTAGGCTAGCTGGCAGTGGCTGCGTTGTTGACACTACACTAATCAAGTCGTTCCGTTGAGTGTAATAGTTTCTACAGCGCTGCTATTCGGGGCTAGCTGGCTAGCTAGCAGTGTTGATTACGTTACGTTGCGTTAAAAGAACGACAATAGCTGGCTAGCTAACCTAGAAAATCGCTCTAGACTACACAATTATCTTTGATACAAAGACGGCTATGTAGCTAGCTATGTAGCTAGCTACGATCAAACAAATCAAACCGTTGTGCTGTAATGAAATGAAATGAAAATGTGATACTACCTGTGGAGCGAAGCGGAATGCGACCGGGTTGTTGAGTGCGGAAGTTTTATTCGGTAGACGTTGGCTAGCTGTTGGCTAGCTAGCAGTGTCTCCTACGTTAAGGACGACAAATAGCTGGCTAGCTAACCTCGGTAAATTAAGATAATCACTCTAAAAGTACACACTCTAAACTACACAATTATCTTGGATACGAAGACAGCAAAGACAACTATGTAGCTAGCTAACACTACACTAATCAAGTCGTTCAGTTGAGTGTGCTGCTATTCGGTAGACGGTGGACGTTTGCTAGCTGGCTAGCTGCTGGGCAGATAGCAGTGTAGACTACGTTAGGACGACGAAATACGATAATTACACAATTATCTTTGATACAATGACGGCTATGTAGCTAGCTAAGAAGAAATTGCTAAGATTAGACAAATCAAACCGTTGTACTATAATGAAATGTAATGAAATGTAATGAAAAGTTATACTACCTGCTGACCGAAGTGCGGATGCGACCGCTCGCTCCAACCCGGAAGTTGGCTCTGTGTGGGTGGGTGGGTGGTATACAGTATGTAACCTGTCTAAGTCATCCAGAAAAAGAGTATCGTTCCTGTCGATGGTACATCAGCAGGGTCAGAATAACCACAGTCATAACATATCACATCATGTCAAAATCTCATCCAATGCACACTTTCACCACTAATAAACTAGGTCTGTTTGGGGCTTTTATGGGTTGATCGGGTGTCATCATTTTCCCTATATGGATGTCTCAGTAAAGAATAGTCCAACAACAACAACCTAAAAGGGATACTTAATGATGTATGCATACGGAGATTACAGCATGATACTCTTCGCAGTGAAACCGAGAAAATGATCTAACTAAAACCTCCCATTTTATTAATTTACGCCAGTTAATATTTTCCTATCTCAATGTTCACCGACCTCTGACGTTGTCTATTGCCGGCACTGTTGAATGGGCCTCATTTTCAAAGCATTATTCAGAGATGATTCATTTCCAGTAAGAGTATGGAAAATGTGAAGCGTAACCACATGCCCTGCTTTATGTCCCGCTGGGTGTGTTTGAGTTGGTGGCACCATGCCAAGAGGGAGGCCAGAGAGGAACCTTATTTGTTTATTTCTATAGGCATGAATAGTCACATTGTACAGAAACGGTTAATCAAGTGACAGTAAAAAATGTGAATGAGGCAACAGTTTTTACTTTTGCCTTTGAGTGGATGAAGCTATAGGGGCCACTAGATTCTAAGGGAAATACATCCACATAGGTATTGTTTATAAAAACACTTGTGGCAGGACATTTCAACATCTGGGATATTTCAAACGCGCCCTATTTACATAATGGCAAAATGTGTAGCAAGGGATTCACATCCCTCAAAGTGATTCATTTACAGTATGTTCACTGTCAGATAGCACAGTGTTGTTTAGACGCTTAGGGAAAAAGAAAATGTAATAGAAATAGTTTACTTTCATGCAACATTGGACAGATATTGGCCAGCTGTCTTTGGATACCCTACCCAAACAGTTCCTTCCATTCAATGACCTACTGTAGTCTTAGCTCTAGCAGTCCCTCCCATCTGGTTAGTATTGCACAGGCATCTCCCCATCATTCACACAGGACACCAGATCTTCCATTCTCCCCTACAGAAACCAGGAAACCCCTGCTTCTCACGCAAGCTCTATCTTTGAAGGACGTGCCTCCTTCTCCTCCTACTGTACTCTCTCTCTCACACACACCCACAATCACACACCCACACGCATACACAGAGCGGAGCTCGTGGCTGTCCAGCTGCACAAATATACTGGATGCCTGTTAGCGGTGGAAACTGAATTTTCTTTACCTTGAGATTTTCTGCAGTATTCTCCAAAATGAGTAGCTCTTTCTCAGCCAAAATGGAACTGGCTAAAGATATGAAGGAGAAGGATAAGTTGTACAGATATAATGGAGTGCTGTACCCTGTCATCATGAGTCCAGTGGAGAACCTGAAGGCTATGGAGAGGCTGGAAGCAAGAGCAGATGATGTAATGTTAGTTGCATATCCCAAATGTGGTAAGTCAAAAATATTTGAATGTGGAAATACTGTTAAACATTTAGATGGTCATCCTTGGGCAATTGGCATCTTGATTAAGCATTTACATTTTCTAATAGTCATTCACTATATAGCCATGTTATTTTTACTCGTTATTCACAGTGTCACTATTTACGTTTTTATTTTGTATCTTATCTTTCAATCTTTACCTCTGCATTGTTGGAAAAAGACCCGTAAGTAAGTAACATTTCACTGTTAGTCTACACCTGTTGTCTACGAAACATGTGACGGATACAATATGATTTGATTTCTGATTTGATTTTACTATTGTATCAAGTTTAATCAGTAAAATAAGGAGTGTTCCTCTTGGTCTTCAGTTGTCTACTCTATGGCCTTACCTACATAAGGTTCAAAGTTCAAGTTCATTATACAATTGGGGCAATTCATCTTACTTATAGTGTTGTCTTACTCATAGCTCATAGTGTATGCCATTTTATTGCAGCGTGTATTCAAAGTTATACAAAATGTTTTTGATTTGCTGAGTGGGTTTGGGGTATTCTCTTACAAAAGTGACCTATAATTCAATTTCACAATGGATGGGCCTCTGAGCATTTGGACTTGCTGAATATGATCTGTGCCCTTTGGGGTAGGGCCTCACGACAGGCAAAATTGGTTGCAATAAAGTCTGTTTCTGGTTTTAACCTTGTTATTACAACCCAAATTTGCAGCCAGTTTTGCTCGCTTTGTCAGTTCTTTCCTGTGCACACTATAGAGCGATGTAAGATAAGCAATCAGTGTTGATGAATGTTGAATTTAACACAGGCCACTCTACATATTGCAGACATAGAGGCCCCCTTGTAACAACGGTTCATGTAATAAACTTTTAATATTTATAATGTAATAAAACCGGTTAATGTAATACCATGTAACAACTTTTTGGATTAATAGCCAAAGTATGTGCAACCAATCAGTTATAGCATACTAAAATAAAAAATGTTATGTAGCATTTCCCTTATTTGAATGCACATACCACTCTCCACCTCTTGAAAATACACACACAAACCAATGCGCACACTTACACACACAGGCACAAGCACACATTGAAATGTACACACATGCAGTCATAGACACATACACACACACTGACACACAGACAGATACACAGACACACACACACAGAAACACAGGTAACACTTTATATGAAGGGGGTATACTTAACATCTTTATGACACCAGTTATAACACCTTTATGAGTGTTGCAATATCATTCATAACAACCGTTATTACACATTTATTCAACATCATTCGTAAGGAACTTTCAAAAATAAAACTTCCTTTGAATAGTTCTTTATTTATTATTACAAAGGAAGTTTGTATTTTTGCTACCACGGTACCCAACCCGATGACACACAATTTATGCAACAGTCTGGGAGCACCGGGTAAGCCTCAGGGCCCAGTCTTAAAAATATTTATTCTGGATAATAGTTATCCGGATTGTGTAATCCCCTTTTTTAATCCGATTTTGAGGCAGTTTTTAAAAAAAGGATCGGAATAGGATGATCCAGATGCCACAATATCAAGACAGAATCCAGATTTTCTTTGAATACACCTACACCTTGCCATCTACTGAGATGGCCATGTTCCCACTTCTACACGGTCATAGAGAAACAGATGAGTTAACTACATGAATAAAGGTTACTAATAACAAGTGAAAGAAGAGTCTAACTAGAAACTTCATATGGAGAAAAGGAGTGCTGTATTCTCTGTTGTAAACGCACGACTACATTATAGGACAAATATATGCACTTATTTGACAGTACTCAATATAACAACTAACCACATATATACAATGCCGTTAGAAAGAATTCATACCCTGTGACTTATTCCACATTTTGTTGTGTTACAGCCTGAATTCAAAATGGATTAAATATGATTTTATTATCCACACAATACACCATAATGACAAAGTGAAAATATGTTTTGAGAAATCTTTTGACATATATATATATATAGAAAATTAAAAACAGAAATATCTTATTTACAGTGGCTTGCAAAAGTATTCACGCCCCTTGGCATTTTTCCTATTTTGTTGCCTTACAACCTGGAATTAATAGGGATTTTTGCCTACCACTTTGAAATGCAAAATATTTTTTATTGTGAAACACTCAAGAAATAAGACAAAATAACAGAAAACTTGAGCGTGCATAACCCCCCCCCCCCCCCCCCCAAAAAAAGGTAAATACTTTGTAGAGCCACCTTTTGCAGCAATTACAGCTGCAAGTCTCTTGGGGTATGTCTCTATAAGCTTGGCACATCTAGCCACTGGGATATTTGCTCATTCTTCAAGGCAAAACTGCTCCAGCTCCTTCAAGCTGGATGGGTTCCGCTGGTGTACAGCAATCTTTAAGTCATACCACAAATTCTCAATTGGACTGAGGTCTGGGCTTTGACAAGGCCATTCCAAGACATTTAAATGTTTCCCCTTAAACCACACAAGTGTTGCTTTAGCAGTATGCTTATGGTCATTGTCTTGCTGGAAGGTGAACCTCTGTCCCAGTCTCAAATCTCTGGAAGACTGAAACAGGTTTCCCTCAAGAATTCCCCTGTATTTAGCGCCATCCATCATTCCTTCAAATCTGACCGGTTTCCCAGTCCCTGCCGATGAAAAACATCCCCACAGTGTCACACCCTGACCATAGTTTGCTTTGTATGTTCTATGTTTTGTTTGGTCAGGGTGTGATCTGAGTGGGCATTCTATGTTGGATGTCTTGTTTGTCTGTTTCTGTGTTTGGGCCTGATATGGTTCTCAATCAGAGGCAGGTGTTAGTCATTGTCTCTGATTGGGAACCATATTTAGGTAGCCTGTTTGGTGTTGGGTTTTGTGGGTGATTGTCTCCTGTGTCAGTGTTTGTTTCACACGGGACTGTTTCGGGTTTACACATTTGTTGTTTTTGTAGTTTATTCATGTATAGTTTTCTTATTAAAAACAAACATGAATTTCAACCACGCTGCATTTTGGTCCTCCTCTCCTTCGACGGAAGAATCCCGTGACAGAATCCCCCACCAAAACCCAACACCAAACAGGCTACCTAAATATGGTTCCCAATCAGAGACAATGACTAACACCTGCCTCTGATTGAGAACCATATCAGGCCCAAACACAGAAACAGACAAACAAGACATCCAACATAGAATGCCCACTCAGATCACACCCTGACCAAACAAAACATAGAACATACAAAGCAAACTATGGTCAGGGTGTGACACACAGCATGATGCTGCCACCACCATGCTTCACTGTGGATGGTGTTCTCGTGGAGGTGAGAGGTGTTGGGTTTGCGCCAGACATAGAGTTTTCCTTGATGGACAAAAAGCTCAATGTTAGACTCATCTGACCAGAGTACCTTCTTCCATATGCTTGGGGAGTCTCCTACATGCCTTTTGGCGAACACCAAACGTGTTTGCTTATTTTCTTCTATAAGCAATGGCTTTTTTCTGGAAACTCTTCCGTAAAGCCCAACTCTGTGGAGTGTGCGGCTTAAAGTGGTCCTATGGACAGATACTCCAATCTCCGCTGTGGAGCTTTGCAGCTCCTTCAGGGTCATCTTCAGTCTCTTTGTTGCCTCTATGATTAATGCCCTCCTTGCCTGGTCCGTGAGTTTTGGTGGGCGGCCCTCTCTTGGTAGGTTTGTTGTGGTGCCATATTCTTTCCATTTTTTTAATATTGAATTTAATGGTGCTCCGTAGGATGTTCAGAGTTTCAAATATTTTTTTAGAAACCAACCCTGATCTGTACTTCTCCAGAACTTTGTCCCTGACCAGTTTGGAGACTCCTTGGTCTTCATGCGCTTGCTTGGTGGTGCCCCTTGTTCAGTGGTGTTGCAGACTCTGGGGCCTTTCAGAACAGGTGTATACATATACTGTGATCATGTGACAAATCATGTGACACTTAAATTGTACACAGGCGGACTTTATTTAACTAATTATGTGACTTCTGAAGGTAATTGCTTGCACCAGATCTTATTTAGGGGCTTCATAGCAAAGGGGTGAATACATATGCACGCACCACTTTTTCATAATTACATTTCTTTTCATTTCACTTCAACAATTTGGACTATTTTGTGTATGTCCATTAAATGAAATCCAAATAAAAAATCTATTTAAATTACATGTTGTAATGCAACAAAATATGAACAACACCAAGGGGGATGAATACCTTTGCATGGCACTAAGTATATCACACACTTTTGCTATGAAACTCCAAATTGAGCTCAGGTGCATCCAATTTCCTTTGATCATCCTTGAGATGTTGCTACAACTTTATCGGAGTCTACGTGTGGCCAATCCAATTGTTTGGACTTGATTTAGAAAGAAACATACCTGTCTATATAAGGCCCCACAGTTGACAGTGCATGTCAGAGCAGAAACTATACCACGAAGTCCAAGGAACTGTCCGTAGATCTCTGAGATATAATTATTTCTCAGAGATCTAAGGACAGTTCCTTGAACTTCATTGTATAGTTTCTGCTCTGGCGTGGTGGAGCACAGAGAAAAAACAAAACAAAGATTGTCACTTCCCAATACTTTTGGAACTTTGAGGGAAAGGTATAAAACCATTTCTAGAGTGATGAAAGTTTCCAAGAGCACAGTTGTCTCCATCATTGGGATATGGAGTAAATATGGAACTACCTAGACACTGCCTAGAGTTGGCCGTCTGACCAAGCTGAGCAACTGGGCAAGAAGGACCTTAGTCAGGCACCGGGAGGGGACCAAGAACCCAATGACCACTCTGACAGAACTACAGAGTTCCTTGGCTGAGATGGGAGAATCTGCCAGAAGGACAACAGTGTCTAGAGCACTTCACCAATCTGGGCTTTATGGGAGAGTGGCCAGACCGAATAACCCCAAGCATACAGCCAAAGCAACACTGGAATGGCTTCAGAATACGAATGTGAAAGTCCTTGAGAGGCGCAGGCAAAGCCCACCCTTGATTCACGCTACTCCCAATCTAACGTGGGAGATTTACACAAATATCTATTCCTGTACAATACGTCACATTTTTATACACAAGGTGAGGTCCTTGGGACTAAACTAAGCACATGTTCTTTGCATCAAGGACAGACAAATGATGCGATGCAACAATTAATTTCAGTTTCAGCGCCACAAGAATAGCACAATCTCCATAGGCTTACATAATTTCCATACAACATCTTAGGGTCTAAGAGCTCCACACATCATTCCTTCAAGACAAACTACAGTTGTTAGCAGCAATATCAGATTTCTCTCACAGACAAACAAACGTTACTATAATTACGTATCTCACAAAACTAATGTTCAATCAAACGTTGGTGTTGCAATATTCATGGAGGGCGTGCACAGGGAGAAAGTCTACAGTACCAGTCAAAAGTTTGGACATACCTCCTCATTCTGTCACACCCTGATCTGTTTCACCTGTCTTTGTGCTTGCCTCCACCCTCCTCCAGGTGTCACCCATCTTCCCCATTATCCCCAGTGTATTTATTCCTCTGTTCTCTGTTTGTCTGTTGCCAGTTTGTTTTGTCTGTCAAGCCTACCAGCGGTTTTGCCTGCCCCTGTTCTAGTAATACACTTGTGTTACTTTGACACTGTCTGCATCTGGGTCCTCCCTAAAATGTCATACATTCAAGGGTCTTTCTTATTTGAACTATTTTCTAAATTGTAGAATAATAGTGAAGACATCAAAACTATGAAATAGCACATGGAATCGTGTAGTAACCAAGAAAGTGTTAAGCATGATCATTATACAGGTGCACATTATGCTGGATACAATAAAAGGTCACTCTAAAATATGCCGTTTTGTCACACAACACAATGCCAAATATGTATCACATTTTGAGGGAGCGTGCAATTGGCATGCTGACTGCAGGAATGTACACCAGGGTTGTTGCCAGATAATTTAATGTTAATTTCTCTATCATAAGCTGCCTCCAATGTTGTTCTAGAGAATTTAACGGTACGTCTAATCGGCCTCACAACCGCCGACCACATGTAACCATGCCAGCCCAGGACCTCCACATCTGACTTCTTCACCTGTGGGATCGTTTCGGTGGACACTTTTGTGGGTGGGAAAACAAATTCTGATTGTCTGGCCCTTTCTCCCAAGTGGGTGGGCCTATGCCCTCCCATGCCCACCCATGGCTGCACCCCTGCCCAGTCATGTGAAATCCATGGATCAGGGCCTAATGAATTTATTTCTGTTGACTGATTTTACTGAAACTCAGTAAAATTATTGAAATTGTTGCATGTTGAGTTCATGCAGTATTTTTGTTCAGTATATATTCCTTGGGTTCATATGCCTGGCTCAAGTCCACAATGGAGCCAGACCTGGGTGTAAATTGTAGACCCTATATTTCAAATGCTTTAACTCAATGTACTTGATGATTGTGCTTTCCTGGCGCAATGGAACCAATGGAGTAGTCCCAAAAGTGCGAATTCTTCTGGCACTCCAGGCAAACCCTCAAAGTACTGGAACGATTTCAAATACTATTTGCACCCAGGTCTTGAGGGCACCAGTGCAATTGGTGTCATTGTAATATGTCGAGTAACCTTGCCTGAGACTTGCATTAGCTCCACAAGCTAATGACCTGGCTTTAGCTCAGCAAGTCTAACACAGGCAGTAACACCAGCAACTGTCCGGCTCACTCCCACAATATATTTCTAATAAAATAAATTGTAATGCTGTAATGAAAAAACACTTTTATTTTGAAGGTTTCATATGAATGATATTGTATAAATGTGTTATACAGGTTATTATAAATGATAGTGCAAAATTCACAAAGCGGTTATGAATAGTTTAATAAAGGTGTTATGAATGTATTATATATCTTTAATTTAACCGTAACACACATACTGGTATATACCCACATATAGACTCAATGTGTTTTACAAACACACAAATGCACATTGCACACACACTCACAGGTACACGTAGTGACGTGGCAAAATAACACACACACTAGTGGTGCGTGGGTCAGCTGTTTGTTCAACAGCCCGCAATTGCTAATAACTCATATGCAACTGATGAAGTGAAAATCTTAAGTCCGCACCTGACCCTAACCCACATTTATAGAAAATGCGCTGTAGGCTACAGTCAGAGATGGCAGCATGATTTTTTGACAGGGGATGCAAAAAGAAAAATGGACTACATTTGACATGTTTCTGCTCATAATTTCCAAGATTTTGGTAGGCTATTTGTTAGTCAACTTGTATATAAGACATATACACGCAGCTTCTCTTCTGTTATTATATGTTGCCCTAGACTAAATAAAGAATAATGTCATAAATTATAGAATGAATACTTCAATCTAGTTGACATTGGTAAAGTTTTCTCTGTCATGTCTGCTTCTTGCGCGGAGCAAAGACATTTAGGGACCTGGGAGAAAATGGAATGACAAAACAAATGATGGGAAAGATTTTCTGTGCAAAATAAAACATGTACATCAATTTGACTGGTTGTAAGGAAATGGAAAGCTGTGAAAGAGACCCAACATGTTTCTGATCAGATTTCAGCTTGGCTTGGATGCATATTTTATGTGGTAGAAGAGACCTTCCTTCCCGAACTTTATCTCCAAATCATCTTTAAAAAAGCACCTTTATAATGAAGCGCTTGCAGGCTAACAATAGTATACGATTCCTAATGTGATGAGTAGCCTAATCATAGGACAATATTCGGTTACAGTATTCACTACCGCCTAAGTTAATTTACCTCATGACTGTTTGCAAAACAAAATAGACCGTTGTGAACAGACCGTACATGTCTTTGTAGTGCATTATTACAATGGGTCTGTGTGTGAGAGAGAGAGAAAATTAGATGGGTTTTGTACCTAAATGAGTAAAAACAAGATTATTACTATTCAAACTGAGCACAAATGGACAGCTGTGCATTCATCCTCCTTTTTTATATTGTTCCCATTTTAGCCAAGTTTAGAATTGTAAACTTATAGAAAATAAAAGTGGAAAACTATTGTGAGCATGCTCCAGATCACTTAATATCCACCAAAATGGGGAAAAGAAAAAAAGAGGGAACAAAAGATGAGAAAGGAACAGAGAGGGAGAGAGAGACCCGACTCAACTCAAACTGAACTGTCTGTTGTACAGAAGAGCGTGTTTCCGACTCCAAACCCCCACAACTGAATAGATAAGATCATGAACGCACCACTTACAAAACAGAGCTGAGAGCTTTCCATGCAGAGATGTTATTTTATTTAACCTTTATTTAACTAGGCAAGTGAGTTAAGAACACATTCTTATTTACAATGACCATAACCTGGACGACGCTGGGCCAATTGTGTGCTGCCCTATGAGACTCCAAATCATGGCCAGTTGTGATACAGCCTGGAATCAAACTAGGGTCTTTAGTGATGCCTCTTGCACTGAGATGCAGCGCCTTAGATTACTGCACCACTCGGGAGCACCCCTAAGAATGGGGTCCCTATATAAATATCCCATGTTTTTTGTCTCTCCCTTACCCCAATCCTAGTATAATTTATAGCAATAGTGCAAAGGAAAAATAGTTTTGTCGTTTTCATTGCAACAACACAAATTGTTGCACCTCTTCTGCAGGGAGTGGTGCCATTTCACCATTTCACCACAGGGGGTGCTACCCCAAGCACCACTACCTCCCGTGGCGCTGCCTGCCTTATACATTGTTCATTTGGTGTAAAATAAAAGGTATTTCTTTTAGTTTGGTCCTTTTGAAATCTTCAGTACACAGTTCAAAGCATACATAGCCTACCATTCAAAGTATCTTGTAAGGACAATGCAAATTGTAAAGGACAATTTAGAAAGTGCAAAGTGCACTCTGAGTATATTTCAAATCCTGATTTTGAAGGTGTGTCCCACCCTTTACCTTGTCTCCCCTTTTAACCTCAAACGGCCTCATTGATGTTAACCCTGTTTCTTTTTAGCTGTATCTTTCACAGTCCTTGAAACCATTTTATGGATATTACAAAACACTAAGGGCTAGTTTTCCAGACCCAGAATAAGCCTAGTTCTGGACTAAAATGAACTTTTAATGAAGATTCTCAATTGAGAATGGTTTTTATACCAAGACAAGACTTCATCTGTCTCTGG
The DNA here is from genome assembly GCF_034236695.1 of Oncorhynchus nerka. Taxonomy (NCBI): domain Eukaryota; kingdom Metazoa; phylum Chordata; class Actinopteri; order Salmoniformes; family Salmonidae; genus Oncorhynchus; species Oncorhynchus nerka. Next base: position 32,215,089 of record NC_088423.1, on the reverse strand, counting down.
GAAACTGCTCCTTAGCGGATTGCCACTCACATGACAAATATTTTGGGATAATAACTTACTAACACTCTTGCCTAATTGTGAAACGTGGGGAAACATTTTTAAGAGTATCAAAGGACACTAACCCTTTATATTCCTGATCCCTCTGTGTAAATTGAAAAACCTTCTCTTATGCTCAAATGTTAATGGACCTGAATGCTCACTGTCTCTGGCAGGTTTTAATTGGATGGTGGCGGTGCTTCGTAAAATACTAGCAGCAGCAACTGGTGAGAAAGCCGAGTCCCAAACCCCTCCATTGATGGAGTTCTTTGGGCCAGAAATGCAGCAGGTGTGTTATACTGCTTGACTCTCCTGGAGTTTTAGCAACACTGCAGGTTTGTCTGCCTCAAATAAATCAGATATGTAAATAATGTAATATGCTTTGTGTGTAATAATTGGAAATGCTGTGTATGTGTTGTGTGGGGTTGTATGTTTCACACATTCACACATTCCCTGTAGCATAAAGAGGTGCTGTGGATATATTGGGAAGTTTTTAGCCCACTTTAGGTCCATAAAGGAGGTTTTCATGACACAATGTCAGGTCAGGACACTGTTCTCTATCCTACTTATGTCACAAACAGAGAGAATATCTATACAGTCAGGTGTAAAGGACGTCATGCTGCTTGCTTAGCAAGTACTGCTTCCTAATGATTCGGCTCATACAGAGGCTCCAACCCAGGACCTCTGCCTCGCAAACACATGTGATTGCACCCCCGAAGCATCTTACCCAGTCGCACCACCAAAAAGCTTTCTCTTCACCAGCGCAAGTGAAGACACTTCAGGCTGAGGAGTGAGTTTCACAGATCCCCCATCTGTTATACAGGCAAACAATAATGTCATTTTACTGTTCTGTAACTAGTCACAATAATTAGATGCATGTGTTGCAATCATGCTGTGATCCAGTAAGGCCCATTAGTGAATGTTAGTGAATTACAAACATGTGCTGTGAGTGGCCTCCAATGAATGCCGTCATGCATAGCTAGACCTTAAACTTCATCCAACAAGAGTGGTCTATCTACAGTATACACCCATGATTCTCACACCTAATGCAATTAACATGGAGGATATAGTGAGATGCTATATTATAACAGTGGTTTGTATGGCCAGCTGTGTCAGGATTGAAGAGTGTGTAACTGTTCTTACATTGGTTCCCCTATGCCTAAAACAACATAACATGCCTGTATGCACAGTGTCTGTTCAGCATATGACCGTAAGAGCAACAGCATACCATGGCTCATGTAGCGTTAAATGGACGCCTTGTCTAACTTGCAGGTTATTCACAAAGCCCCGTCCCCCAGATTTCTAGGGACACACATGCACCCAGATAACATTCCTGCATCCTTCACCACAAAGAAAACAAAGGTATGTACTTTCAACCAAGTATCTAAGTGTTGTTGTGATGGAACTCACGATTACCATGTTTACTTTTCCAGCAGTGTTTTTATGCTTTGGGCCCACAGAACTTCCTCTTTTGATATGAGTGATATGAAATTCTACCACGACTTCCTCCAAACAACAACTTGCAATTCCCTTGTTATGTAATTGTGAAAGCTTTTCCTGTGCAGTGTCAGAGCTAGTGTTTCTCTTCAGACAAAGTACCACACAGACATAGATACAGTGGGGCAAAAAAGTATATAGTCAGCCACCGATTGTGCAAGTTCTCCCACTTAAAAAGATGAGAGAGGCCTGTAATTTTCATCATATGTACACTTCAACTATGACAGACAAAATGAGAAAAAAAATCCAGAAAATCACATTATAGGATTTTTAATGAATTTATTTGCAAATTATGGTAGAAAATAAGTATTTGGTCAATAAAAAAAGTTTATCTCAATACTTTGTTATATACCCTTTGTTGGCAATGACAGAGGTCAAACGTTTTCTGTAAGTCTTCACAAGGTTTTCACACACTGTTGCTGGTATTTTGGCCCATTCCTCCATGCAGATCTCCTCTAGAGCAGTGATGTTTTGGGGCTGTTGCTGGGCAACGCAGACTTTCAACTCCCTCCAAAGATTTTCTATGGGGTTGAGATCTGAGACTGCCTAGGCCACTCCAGGACCTTGAAATGCTACTTACGAAGCCACTCCTTTGTTGCCCGGGCGGTGTGCTTGGGATCATTGTCATGCTGAAAGACCCAGCCATGTTTCATTTTCAATGCCCTTGCTGATGGAAGGTTTTCACTCAAAATCCCACGATATATGACCCAATTCATTCTTTCTTTTACACGGATCAGTCGTCCTGATCCCTTTGCAGAAAAACAGCCCCAAAGCATGATGTTTCCACCCCCATGCTTCACAGCAGGTATGGTGTTCTTTGGATGCAACTCATCATTCTTTGTCCTCCAAACACAACGAGTTGAGTTTTTACCAAAAAGTTATATTTTGGTTTGATCTGACCATATGACATTCTCCCAATCTTCTTCTGGATCAACCAAATGCTCTCTAGCAAACTTCAGACGGGCCTGGACATGTACTGGCTTAAGCAGGTGGGACACGTCTGGCACTGCATGATTTGAGTCCCTGGAGGCGTAGTGTGTTACTGATGGTAGGCTTTGTTACTTTGGTCCCAGCTCTCTGCAGGTGATTCACTAGGTCCCCCCGTGTGGTCATGGGATTTTTGTGATCATTTTGACCCCACAGGGTGAGATCTTGCGTGGAGCCCCAGATCGAGGGAGATTATCAGTGGTCTTGTATGTCTTCCATTTCCTAATAATTGCTCCCACAGTTGATTTCTTCAAACCAAGCTGCTTACCTATTGCAGATTCAGTCTTCCCAGCCTGGTGCAGGTCTACAATTTTGTTTCTGGTGTCCTTTGACAGCTCTTTGGTCTTGGCCATAGTGAAGTTTGGAGTGTGACTGTTTGAGGTTGTGGAATATTTATACTGATTACAAGTTCAAACAGGTGCCATTAATACAGGTAACGAGTGGAGGACAGAGGATCCTCTTAAATAAGAAGTTACAGGTCTGTGAGAGCCAGAAATCTTGCTTGTTTGTAGGTGACCAAATACTTATTTTCCACCATAATTTGCAAATAAATTCATTAAAAATCCTACAATGTGATTTTCTGGATTTTTTTTCTCATTTTGTCTGTCATAGTTGAAGTGTACCTATGATGAAAATTACAGGCCTCTCTCATCTTTTTAAGTGGGAGAACATGCACAATTGGTGGCTGACTAAATACTTTCTAGCCCCACTGTATATACACTGCAAAGAACAAACTGTACAGAGAACATGGTAGACAGAGCAAAGCACAAAACATACACACACAGGACACTAATTCAGCAGACAATCACACTCCACTCAAATCTTTAAAAAAATATAACTCGTATGATATGTTACGAATTACAATCTGTTGTGGCTAATGTTAGATAAGTAGCTAGTTGGCTAACTTTAGCTAGGCTAGGGGTAAGGGGTTAAGGTTAGGGTTAAGGTTAGGGTTAGAAGTTAGGTTAAAGGGTTAAGGTTGTGGTTAGGTGAAGGTGTAGCTAACATGTGAAGTAGTTGCAAAGTAGCTAAAAAGTAGTAACATGCAACCTTTGGATTTCTAAATGTTCGCGTTATATGCTTACCCATCCAACTACCTTCCTTTTGGTTTTTCCTTAAGTAATATTCTATAAAATATACCCTGTCTGTAAAATAGGCTCAGAACTTTTGTGAAACAGCACAGTTAAAAATATTTGGCAAATAGAAGGTGTTGCTTATTTTCCCTGGTGTATTTATCCCTGTGTTTCCTGTCTCTCTGTGCCAGTTCGTCTTGTTTTTCAAGTCAACCAGCGGTCTTGTTTCTCAGCTCCTGCTTTCCCAGTCTCTCTTTTCTCTCTCCCCTGGTTTTGACCCTTGCCTGTTCTGACTCTGAGCCCGCCTGCCTAACCACTCTGCCTGCCCCAGACCTCAAGCCTGCCTATTGCCTGGTACTGTTTGGACTCTGACCTGGTTTATGAACTCTCACCTGTACCCGACCTGTCTTTTGCCTACCCCTTTTGCCGTAATAAATATCAGAGCTCAACCATTTGCCTCCTGTGTCTGCATTTGAGTCTCGCCTTGTGCCCTTATAGTACGAACTGGCCACGACAGACCCAGCAGACTTGGACCAGCTCCATCATCTTGTCTCCCTACAGGGAGCCACCATTGGGAGGCATGAGGAGCTACTTCAGCACCTTTTGGAAGGGCTTCGTTCCCTGATGGAACGCCACGACCAAGGGTTTAAGGCGATAATGGAGCAAATCCGTGAAGTAGCTCATAGGCACGCCACATCTGAGACCTCCCAACCACCCAGTAACCTTTCTACTAATTGTGGATTGGTTCAACCTACCCCGGCTCCCCGAGAACCCTGCTTACTTCCTCCGGAGCGTTATGCAGGTGATCCTGGTACCTGCCTGGCATTCCTTTCCCAGTGCTCCCTCATTTTCGAACCCCAGCCCTCTTCGTTCCGATCGAAGTTGCATCAAGACCCCGGATGGAAATGTCCAAATGGATCCTGAAAAGGTGAAAGCAGTGGTAGATTGGCCTCAACCTATGTCCAGGGTGCAGTTACAACGTTTCCTGGGGTTCGCCAACTTCTACCGCCGTTTCATTCGGAGCTACAGCACCCTGGCGGCCCCCCTCTCTGCACTCACCTCTCCCAAAGTACCTTTCACATGGTCTCCAGATGTTGACAGAGCCATGGTGGACCTGAAGCATCGGTTCACCACAGCACCCATCCTCGTCCATCCGGACCTGTGTCGTCAATTTGTGGTAGAGGTTGATGCTTCTGATGTTGGAGTGGGTGCAGTCCTGTCCTAGCGATCTGCCCAGGACCAGCTCCATCCCTGTGCCCTCCTGTTCCATTGTCTCAATCCAGCAGAAAGGAACTACGAAGTAGGCAACCGAGAACTTCTGGCTGTCAGGATGGTGCTGTAAGAGTGTAGGCACTAGCTGGAAGGAGCAGAACAGCCTTTTTTTGTTTGGACCGGCCATAAAAAAATTGAATATCTCCGTACAGCCAAGCGCCTTAACTCCAGGCAGGCCCGGTGGGCTTTGTTATTTACAAGATTGAACTTCACCCTTTCCTACCGCCCAGGGTCCAAAAATATGAGTCCTGACACCCTCTCCCGCCTATACAATTCCTCTGCCACACCCTCGGTCTAAGAAACCATTCTCCCTACCTCATATGCCTTGCGGCTTCAGTGGGTTGTGGTATTGAAACCCTGGTTCGCAAGGCCCAACGCTCCCAGCCTGAACCTGAAGGGGGCCTGGCTGACCAGTTGTTTGCCCCAAACTCAGTCCGGTCCCGGGTCCTGGAATGGGCTCATTCCTCCAGGCTGACCTGTCATCCAGGTTCTGGTCGAACCCTAGCCTTCCTCCGACAACATTTGTGGTGGCCCACAATGGTTCCTGACGTCTCTGCCTTTGTTGCCACGTGCACTGTGTGTGCTCAGAACAAGACTCCACGGCAAGCTACTTCTGGCTTCCTTCAGCCACTACCTGTCCCTCATCCCTGGTCCCATATCTCTCTGAACTTTGTCACTGGGCTCCCTCCGTCTGATGGCAACACCGTCTTTCTGACGGTAGTGGATCGGTTCTCCATCGTCCCTCTCCCCAAACTACCCTCAGCCAAGGAGACGGCTCAGCTCATGGTGCAGCACGTCTTCCAGATCCATGGACTCCCAGAGGACATTGTCTCCGACCGCGGTCCTCAGTTCTCGTCTCAGCTCTGGAAGGCGTTCTGCACTTTTAATGGGTCGTCGGCCAGCCTATCCTCCGGATTCCATCCCCAATCCAACCGCCAGTCAATTTCTCGCATGGAATAGCCATCGTTTCTCAGAGCAAGAATAGACTGACGAGTTTCAGAAGAAAGGTCTTTGTTTCTGGCCATTTTGAGCCTGTAATCGAACCCACAAATGCTGATGCTCAAGATACTCAACTAGTCTAAAGAAGGCCCGTTGTATTGCTTTTTGAATCAGCACAACAGTTTCCAGCTGTGCTAACATAATTGCAAAAGTGTTTTCTAATGATCAATTAGCCTTTTAATATTATAAACTTGGATTAGCTAACATAACGTGCCATTGGAACACAGGAGTGATGGTTGCTGATAATGGGCCTCTGTATGCCTATATAGATATTCCATAAAAATCTGCCGTTTCCAGCTACAATAGTCATTTACAACATTAACAATGTCTACACTGTATTTCTGATCAATTTGATGTTATTTTAATGGACAAAAAATGTACTTTTCTTTCAAAAACAAGGACATTTCTAAGTGACCCCAAACTTTTGAGCAGTAGTATATATATTTACCCAAAAATATTTGGGGGATTGGAAATTATGCAGAAAGTGGGGTGGCAGGATAGCCTAGTGGTTAGAGCGTTGGACTAGTAACCGGAAGGTTGCAAGTTCAAACCCCCGAGCTGACAAGGTTCGAGCTGACAAGGTTTGATTACAGGCTCTAAATGGCCAGAAACAAAGACCTTTCTTCTGAAACTCGTCAGTCTATTCTTGCTGCCTCTGAACAGGCAGTTAACCCATTGTTCCTAGGCCGTCATTGAAAATAAGAATTTGTTCTTAACTGACTTGCCTAGTTAAATAAAGGTTAATTTTTTTATTTTTTATTACATTGATGGAAGCTACAATCTATCTGCAATATAAAAGCTGATCTACCCCTTAATTTTTTTTATAAATACAGTATATATATATAAAAAAATATATATATTAACCTTTGTGTTATGTAACCACACTAAACATAACATATCTACCATAGTTGAGTGATGTTTGTTCACTACGTTGCATCTAGTTTATGAGACCAGACTGCCTGGATCAGTTATTATTATGTTATGGTCTTCTGTTGATCAAAAACAGATGCTGGTGATATTCAGGAACCCGAAAGACACAGTGGTTTCCTTCTATCACTTCTCCAACAAAAACCCATTTCTAACCACTGCCGAGTCTTGGGACCGCTTCTTCTCAGAGTTTATGAGTGGAAAAGGTACCTAAAGTAAAGAGCCCTTATGAACATTGGGTTTATATTTTCGGGTTTGCTTTATCTAAAAATACAACTTGAGTCATTGGTATTACAGTTAATGATGTATCTATACATTACAAAGCCTCATCAGAATAGTTTGTGCCTATTCCTAGTTCCCTGGGGTTCATATTTCGACCATGTACTTGGCTGGGAGAGGAGAATGGATGACCCTAACGTGATAATAGTCACCTTTGAGGAGTTAAAACAGGTATCAAACATTCCTTGTGTTTTGGATACAGACCATATTTTTGATAGGTTTTGCTTTTTGTCATTTACATTCTGTCTTGTTAATTGTGACCCACCCAGGACCTGAGTGAAGGTGTGCGAAGGGTCTCTGAGTTCTTTGGTTTCAGTCTCAGTGATCCTCAGATCCAGGCCATCTCAGAGGAAGGAGCAGAACCTTCAACGCTATGAAGGAGAGCTCCAATGACTCACACGGCCAGATGGGCAACGTCTTGTTCAGGAAAGGTGTGTGTTTTTTGAGAGAGAGAGAGAGAGAGAGCTTTGTTCCAGAGTGACTGTGTTTGTTTAATCCCACCTACCTGAGACAGAAAATGTGGCATTATGGTGAGACAAACATACACTTGATATGATGTCTGTCAACTTTAAATACAGACTCATGTCTCAGGTCTCATGTTCCTCCAAAAACAACCCTTGTCCTTTTCAGAGAGAGAAAGCTAATAACCTTTGGTAACCTCCTGTAAGTTGAATGCATGAATCAATTGCTGTCTGTCTGCCTAACAAACCATGACTCTTACCCCTAAATACAGTGCAGAATATAGTCTGTCATTCATTGACTTGTGTTGTGTCACTCTGCTGAGGTATGATATAGGTAGCATAGGAGAACATCTTTCTCTCGCTCTCTTTTTCTACATGACCTGACACAACCTTAACATGCCTGTGCTGAACAGACAGCCTCATGCTGGGCGTGTCTTTTAACATTAGGCCGGTAGTTTAACAAAAGGCTAAGCTTGAGAGCAAATATATTTATTTCATTTCATTTGCGATTTTCATGAATAGTTAACGTTGCGTTATGGTAATGAGCTTGAGGCTGTATTCACGATCCCGGATCCGGGGTGGCTAGAATCAAGAGGTTAACAGCTTATAAGTGAAATTTGCGCATGTATAGCAGGCCAAGGGTCATATATGGCCCTCTACAGCATATGTGACATTGAGCTCACTGAAACTTATTAAGGGATACAAATACAGTTATTTTTTGTAACAAATTATAATATTATCCATTGTGTATTAGGATGAACTGAGATCGCAAATGTGTAAATATAAAAATAAAAAACAATCCCACTTGCTAATCGAATTGACTGCCAGTTATATAATGCAATCATATGTCAGCTTTGTCCACTGATCACAATGGATAATAGCAGCGCACACTCCATACACAATCCTAAAAGGCTGTTGCACACTTGTTTAGTTAGTTTCATACATGATTATCACACCACCAACGTTAAACTTGGTGGACTGGGATTTCTCGTGACATTTGTGTTATTATACTGTATGTTTCATACTCGCCATGCACATTCACTACGGTATGCTGCATCTCTTACAGTAGGGCAAAAAAGTATTGAGTCAGCCACCAATTGTGCAAGTTCTCCCACTTAAAAAGATGAGAGAGGCCTGTCATTTTCATCATAGGTACACTTCAACTATGACAGACAAAATGAGAAAAAAATCCAGAAAATCACATTGTAGGATTTTTAATGAATTTATTTGCAAATTATGGTGGAAAATAAGTATTTGGTCACCTACAAACAAGCAAGATTTCTGGCTCTCATAGACCTGTAACTTCTTCTTTAAGAGGTTCCTCTGTCTGTCCTCCACTCGTTACCTGTATTAATGGCACCTGTTTGAACTTGTTATCAGTATAAAAGACACCTGTCCACAACCTCAAACAGTCACACTCCAAACTCCACTATGGCAAAGACCTAAGAGCTGTCAAAGGACACCAGAAACAAAATTGTAGACCTGCACCAGGCTGGGAAGACTGAATCTGCAATAGGTAAGCAGCTTGGTTTGAAGAAATCAACTGTGGGAGCAATTATTAGGAAATGGAAGACATACAAGACCACTGATAATTTCCCTCGATCTGGGGCTCCACGCAAGATCTCACCCCGTGGGGTCAAAATGATCACAAGAACGGTGAGCAAAAATCCCAGAACCACACAGGGGGACCTAGTGAATGACCTGCAGAGAGCCGGGACCAAAGTAACAAAGCCTACCATCAGTAACACACTATGCCGCCAGGGACTCAAATCCTGCAGTGCCAGACGTGACCCCTGCTTAAGCCAGTACATGTCCAGGCCCGTCTGAAGTTTGCTAGAGAGCATTTGGATGATCCAGAAGAAGATTGGGAGAATGTCATATGGTCAGATCAAACCAAAATATAACTTTTTGGTAAAAACTCAACTCGTTGTGTTTGGAGGACAAAGAATGCTGAGTTGCATCCAAAGAACACCATACCTACTGTGAAGCATGGGGGTGGAAACATCATGCTTTGGGGCTGTTTTTCTGCAAAAGGAAAGAATGAATGGGGCCATGTATCGTGAGATTTTGAGTGAAACCTCCTTCCATCAGCAAGGGCATTGAAGATGAAACATGGCTGGGTCCTTCAGCATGACAATGATCCCAAACACACCGCCCGGGCAACGAAGGAGTGGCTTCGTAAGAAGCATTTCAAGGTCCTGGAGTGGCCTAGCCAGTCTCGAGATCTCAACCCCATAGAAAATCTTTGGAGGGAGTTGAAAGTCTGCGTTGCCCAGCAACAGCCCCAAAACATCACTGCTCTAGAGGAGATCTGCATGGAGGAATGGGCCAAAATACCAGCAACAGTGTGTGAAAACCTTGTGAAGACTTACAGAAAACGTTTGACCTCTGTCATTGCCAACAAAGGGTATATAACAAAGTATTGAGATAAACTTTTGTTATTGACCAAATACTTATTTTCCACCATAATTTGCAAATAAATGATTTTCTCGATTTTTTTTTCTCATTTTGTCTGTCATAGTTGAAGTGTACCTATGATGAAAATTACAGGCCTCTCTCATCTTTTTAAGTGGGAGAACTTGCACAATTGGTGGCTGACTAAATACTTTTTTGCCCCACTGTAGGTGTGAGGTTGAGGTAATCTTATTATCAATCAAAGTTATATTTTATAATATGTTGGTTACCTCACACTACCTAAAAGACTAGGTCAACTGTAATCTATGAATAACTGTAATCAAAAGATAACTTATGTCATGTACTTGCTCTACATTGTTCACGTGTTTTAGTCTTGCTCATGTGTGTTTAATGGGTATTTCCTCCCCAGGTGAAGTAGGAGACTGGAAGAACCATTTCAGCCCAGCCCAAAGACAGGAGATGGACACAGCATTTGAGAAGCACCTGGCAGGGACTAAGCTGGGGGCTAAACTGAAGTATGACCTGTACTGCAAGTAGATAGCAGACAGGATGAGCACTGACTGAACTGAGACAGGACGCAAGGGAAACACTGACAGATTAGGAAAGTTCAACCCCAACAGGCAGGAGAGCTGGTATGCAGTAGCTAAACTGACATAGACAATGAGGAATTTGGTGGTGGGACACTTGTTACTCCTCTTGACTGTCTTACACTGCAGCCATTCAAGGGCATTTTTGTGAAAGTGTGACATGAGATAGAGTAGACATGATATACTTCATGTTGGATTCTTTATACACATCTTGTAATCCTTGTTTTTATACCACTGCACTTAAGTATGTTAATTCTAGTTGGTTCAATGATTGATAACAGCCTCCTTGTCTGTATTTTATGATATTAAGCATTCAGTTCAGAGTAGCAGAATTTTACTCCAGGATCATATGTGCCACACAGTGTAGTTCCATGAATTACATGCCACATGAGGTGAACTATAATGATCATGTTCAAAGTCCTAGTAAGAATGCCTTTTGACGTTGGCACTGGCTTTTGTCGTAATGGCCATGCTTGCCAACAATGTGACAGGTTACACACAATAAGACTGTTGGATTGAAATGCATACAATACTAGAAACATATATATACAGTGAGGAGAACAAGTATTTGATACACTGCCGATTTTGCAGGTTTTCCGAATTACAAAGCATGTAGAGGTCTGTAATTTTTTATCATAGGTACACTTCAACTGTGAGAGATGGAATCTAAAACAAAAATCCAGAAAATCACTTTGTATGATTTTTAAGTAATTAAACGGAATCTAAAAACAAACCAAATATATTGTGTCCTTAAAATGTATATAGTGTATGTATGAACTGGAAGTAGAAGCCTAAATATTGTTGTCCATTAGTTTATTCCAATTAGGGGAGGGGTGTAAGGGTTAGGAGAAAATAATAAAGAAGGAAAATATATTTAACAAATATATGTATAAAATAATATATATATATTTATCCCAAAATATATATGGGGATTGGAAATTATGCATACAATTACATTGATAGAAACCACAATCTACTGTATTTGCAATATTAAAGCTGATCTACTCCCTAAATAAACTGAGCAAAAAAAGAAACATCCCTTTTTGTCTTTCAAAGATAATTTGTAAAAATCCAAATAACTTCACAGATCTTCATTGTAAAGGGTTTAAACTGTTTCCCATGCTTGTTCAATGAACCATAAACAATTAATGAACATGCACCTGTGGAACGGTCGTTAAGACACTAACAACTTACAGACGGTAGGCAATTAAGGTCACAGTTATGAAAACTTAGGACACTGAAGAGGCCTTTCTACTGACTCTGAAAAACACCAAAAGAAAGATGCCCAGGGTCCCTGCTCATCTGCATGAAAGTGCCTTGGGCATGCTGCAAGGAGGCATGAGGACTGCAGATATGGCCAGGGAAATAAATTGCAATGTCTGTACTGTGACACGCCTAAGACAGAGCTACAGGGAGACATGATGGACAGCTGATCGTCCTCGCAGTGGCAGACCACGTGTAACAACACCTGCACAGGATCGGTACATCCGAACATCACACCTGCGGGACAGGTACAGGATGGCAACAACAACTGTCCGAGTTACACCAGGAATACACAATCCCTTCATCAGTGCTCAGACTGTCCGCAATAGACTGAGAGAGGCTGGACTGAGGGTGTGTAGGCCTGTTGTAAGGCAGGTCCTCACCAGACATCACCGGCAACAACGTATCCTATGGGCACAAACCTACCGTTGCTGGACCAGACAGGACTGGCAAAAAAGTGCTCTTCACTGACGAGTCGCGGTTTTGTCTCACCAGGGGTGATGGTCGGATTTGCGTTTATCGTCTAAGGAATGAGCGTTGCACCAAGGCCTGTACTCTGGAGCGGGATCGATTTTGAGGTGGAGGGTCTGTCATGGTCTGGCGCGGTGTGTCACAGCATCATCGGACTGAGCTTGTTGTCATTGCAGGCAATCTCAACGCTGTGCTTTACAGGGAAGACATCTTCCTCCCTCATGTGGTACCCTTCCTGCAGGCTCATCCTGACATGACCCTACAGCATGTCAATGCCACCTGCCATACTGCTCGTTATGTGAGTGATTTCCTGCAAAACAGGAATGTCAGTGTTCTGTCATGGCCACCGAAGAGCCCAGATCTCAATCCCATTGAGCATGTCTGGGACCTATTGGATTGGAGGGTAAGGGCTAGGGCCATTCCCCCCAGAAATGTCCGGGAACTTGCAGGTGCCTTGGTGGAAGAGTGGGGTAACATCTCACAGCAAGAACTGGCAAATCTGGTGCAGTCCATGAGGAGGTGATGCACTGCAGTACTTAATGCAGCTGGTTGCCACACCAGATACTGACTGTTACTTTTGATTTTGATTCCCCTCCCCCTTTGTTCAGGGACACATTATTCCATTTCTGTTAGTCACATGTCTGTGGAACTTGTTCAGTTTATATCTAAGTTTTTGAATCTTGTTATGTTCATACAAATATTTACACATGTTAAGTTTGCTGAAGATAAATGCAGTTGACAGTGAGAGGACGTTTATATACAGTACCAGTCAAAAGTTTGGACGCAACTACTCATTCCAGGGGTTTGGTTTATTTTTAGTAAAAAAATTGTAAAAAAAGAAAAACCCTTGAATGTGTTGGTGTGTCCAATCTTTTGACTGGTACTGTATGCATATACATATGCATTAAATGTGATTGATATTGGAATATATAATTTTCTCAGTTGTATTTCCAACTGAAAAGTAAAAGGTTCTGACAGTCATTTTAGAGGTAGCCTTTTGTACTCCCTGCTCAAGCACAATAGTTGATGTATGTAATACATTATGTAATACATTATGTATGTAGATGACTATATTTAAATTCAGAGCTGACCCAACTCCATTTAATTAATTTTAGGTGTAATATGTTTAGAATGTCAACAAAAGCATTAACTGCTCAAAATGGAAAGAAAACAACAGCTGGTATGAAGCATTATTTTGTTCACCTCAGAAAACAGAGTTCTTTTGACAGCCCTATTGAGTCTCTTTTTTCTGTATCTGTTGTTGTGTTTTTGTGCATCCTCACATGTGGGTTGCGTGTGTTCTGCTGAAGTTTCCAATATGGGGGCAAATGCGTGGGTGGAGGGGAAGGGGAGGGTTCTCTCTGTGGTTGGTATCCCCAGAATAACCCCCATGGAGAGAGAGAGAGAGAGAGAGAGAGAGAGAGAGAGAGAGAGAGAGAGAGAGAAAGAAAGAAAGAAAGAAAGAAAGAAAGAAAGAAAGAAAGAAAGAAAGAAAGAAAGAAAGAAAGAAAGAAAGAAAGAAAGAAAGAAAGAAAGAAAGAAAGGGAGGGAGGGAGACAATCACAAGGTAGATACAGGCTACTGCACATGGAGGACACATTTCCTGTTTTGTGACAAATGTTCTGTTCTGTACCTAACCGTGGTATCAGGCTTTCCATCTGGCACCATGGCAAAGAACCCACAACAAAACCAAGAACCCCCACCCCACCAATACACAACCAACACACATAGTAAAACCTTCAAGAACTTAAAGTGGGGCTAGTGGTCTTGGTATACACACACACACACACACACACACACACACACACACACACACACACACACACACACACACACACACACACACACACACACACACACACACACACACAAATATATATATATATATATATATATATCCGGGGTGTATTCGGGCCATGTGGCCAGTTTTAGACATTTGTAGAGTGTCAGACATACAATCAGGGTTACAATGCCTTCAGAAAGTATTCACACCCCTTGACTTTTTCCACATTTTGTTGTGTTATAGCCGAAATGTAAAATTGATTAAACAGCTTTTTTTTCTTCACTGGCTTACCCATAATACCCCTTAATGTCAAAGTGGAATTATGTTTTTCAACATTTTTACAAATGAATAATAGATGAAGAGATTAAATGTTTTCAAGTCAATAAGTATTCAACCCCTTTGTTATGGCAAGCCTAAATACATTCAGGCGTAAAAATATGCTTAACAAGTCACATAATAAGTTGCATCGACTCACTCTGTGTGCAATAATAGTGATTGCCATGCTTTTTGAATGATTACCTCATCTATGTACTCCACACATGCAATTATCTGGTAAGCGCCCTCAGCCGAGCAGTACATTTCAAACACAGATTCAACCATAAAGCCAAGGGCGGTTTTTGAATGCCTCGCAAATAAGGGTAAATGGATAAAAGAAAATAGCAGACAATGAATATCCCTTTGATCATCATGAAGTTATTACCTACATTTTGGATGACGTATCCCAGTCACTACAAAGATGCAGGCATTCTTCCTAACTCAGTTAATGGAGAGGAAGGAAACCGCTCAGGGTGAATTTAAACAGTTACAGAGTTTATTGGCTGTGATAGGAGAAAACTAAGGATCGATCAACAACATTGTAGTTACTCCATGATACTAACCTAATTGACAGAGAGAAAAGGAAGCTTGTACAGAATAAAGACATTCCAAAACATGCATCCTGTTTGCAACAAGGCACTAAAGTAATAAAGTACACTTTTTGTCCTGAATACAAAGAGTACCACTCTCCATATTTTCAAGACTAGTGGTAGCTGTATCATGTTATGGGAATGCCTGTAATCGTTAAGGACTGGGGAGTTTTTCCAGGATAAAAAAATAAACGGATGGAGCTAAGCACAGCCAAAATCCTAGAGGAAAACCTGGTTTAGTCTGCTTTCCACCAGACACTGGGAGATTAATTCACCTTTCAGCATGACAATTAACCCAAGAAGACAGTGAATATTCTTGAGTGGCCGAGTTACAGTTTTGACTTAAATCTACTTTCAAATCTATGGCAAGACCCGAAAATGGTTGTCTAGCAATGGTCAACAACCAATTTGACAGAGCTTGAAGAATTCTCAAAAATATTAGGTCAGGTTTTCTCCCTGGAGTGTACTACCAACGGTTGCCACTGGAGAGCACCGTTGGGTTACTTCTAGTATCGAGGTGGCCCTGATTGGGCTTATCGGGATCACCTGCTGGATGACAATTTTAGGTTCCTCTGTGGACTGGGCCAGTTGCTCAGGTCTCAAGTTTTGGTCAGTGTTCTCGTGTGCCCTTGCGTTGTTGTTTTGCGATGAAGACCTTAAGTAAATATTGTGGATTTACCCTTACCTCTGCCTGCTGTGTTTCTCTGCGCCTGGGTCAGAGTTCGTACTAGCACTAATGTCACACTTAGAGACTTACCCAGAAAGTCTTGCAGCTGTAGTCTCTGCCAAAGGTGCTTCTACAAAGTATTGACACTTGGTTGTGATTGTGAATACTTATGTAAATGAGATATTTCTGTATTTAATTTTCAATAAATTAGCAAAAATGTCTAAAAACATCTTTTCACCTTGTCAATATGGGGTATGGTGTGTAGATGGGTGAGGGAAAAAAAAGATTGAACCTTTTACTGCAGTGGACTAAATCAGGGTCACACAGTGTTTCTTGCTAGTCAAACAAATCTATTTGAAACAAAAGTATACAACTCACACACATGGGTATGGGCTTAAAAAAGAAGACACCTATACCATGTCCGATATAGAGTTGAAATGTATTCAATTTCGAGTTTGCGTCCCAATTTTACACTTTATATTCATCACATAAGACTGAAATATAACAAAACCGTTTGGCATAGAAACACTGGATTTCTGGAATTAAAATTTTCTTCGTGTTAATTAATTAATAATTATGAAATTAAGACAAATATTAAAGCAATTCAGCCATGAGGCCACTAGAGGGCGATTTGGTCATTTTACTCCAGGAAAATGCTACCCAATTTTGAATTCAGGCTGTAACACAACAAAATAAGTCAAGGGGTATGAATAGTTTCTGAAGGCACTGTAGCTGTGTTTAAACAGTACATTGTATAACCACTGTTAGCTTTGTCTTCAGAGTCGAGACTACTGTACTTGGAAGATAGGTTGTGGGGATGTCGTCTGTGTGAGGACTTCCCCTCTGTGTTAACACCCAGGTGTGTTCTTTTCTGTGGTCTGGCATCGTGTCAAAGCAGATTGGGCACAATCCTTGACATAGTAGAAACATCTGTGTGATCTTTCTGGTTAACACATCTTAGCAGTAATATTGGACTGTCAATCATACAGTTAGGGTGTACAACTTAAACAATACATCTGAAGTACATCATTTGCAGTAGTCACAGTAGTACCAAAAATTAGAACAGGTCAATGGAAGAAATAGTTTTAGTTACTTAGCTCCGTGGTTCTGGAATTCTCTCCTGAATATTAAAAAATGTGATGATCTAGTTTCGTTAGGTGGAGTTTAAACACTTGATCGATATAATAATCATAGAAGAGATTAATTGTCTTTAGGACAGCTGTTTTTAGTCAAGACTTCTGTGTTTTTAAAGTAATATGTAATTGTTGTACTGTATGTGTGTTTGTAGTTTTGTTTAATGTTGTGTTAGTGTATGTAAGTTGTTTTGTCTGAAACGTTGTTCCCCCTGCTGCTATTGGACCAGGTCTCTCTTGGAAAAAAGATATCTCAATGAGAAAAACCTGTATAAATAAAGGTTAAATTAAAAAAAAAATGAAAACATTTGAGTGTCATGAATTGTCATCACATTACATGAACGTTACAGTATCTTGGTTAGTTAGCTTATGTCATCAATGTTAGTATATTTTGCCCTTCAGTCTAGAAATCAGAAGATGAATGATAACAGTGCCTCCTTTTGAGACGGCAATATCTTCATGTACCCTGTAAACCATCCATCGCCTTTGTCTATCCAAACCCTCCCTCATTCTCCCCTCTGAGACACCTGTGCTGTTTTAGATATGCAGTAGTCAGAGATAAGCTTTGTAGTGCTTCCAGAGCAACAGGTGCACATCAAGGCATGTGTGTGGCGATGACCACATCTCACCACTCAACATACACTCCACAAAACTAATGTTCCACCACATCAGCATATGCACACTCACAGTACAAAACATGCACACACACCAAATGTAAGCCTCTTTCATGCTCTACTCGCTCCTCACTCTCTTCCGCTCTCCTCTCTCCTTCCAGTCGTCATTCAGTTTGGGCAGAAGGACAAGGAAGAGTTGAAGATCATTGAGCACCAGACCCAGTAACACAGACTGATGCCTCTGTAACAGTATAACTTTAGACCGTCCCCTCGCCCATACCCGGGTGCGAACCAGGGACCCTCTGCACACATCAACAACAGTCACCCTCGAAGCATCGTTACCCATCGCTCCACAAAAGCCGTGGCCCTTGCAGAGCAAGGGGAACTACTACTTCAAGGTCTCAGAGCAAGTGACGTCACCGATTGAAACACTATTTAGTGCGCACCACCGCTAACTAAGCTAGCGTTTCACGTCCGTTACACCTCACCTGGCTGCAGCTCTGGCTCTCACCTTCACCACCAGATACTGTTAAAGAGATCCTCCGGTACTTTTGGATACTTTTTAGCCAGTATACTTTTCTGCCAAAAGTGGTCCCCGAAAATGGCGTATTCCATCACATATGTGCAGACATGTGCACCACGTCATTGCTCTCTCTCCCTCTTGCTCTGCTGGGGGTGCATCATGTGCTTCTTGCTAGCCATCATTGAAATGGCAAGGGGCTGAAGCTCATTGGTTGAACAGGAATTGCTAGGGGGCTGGCCCATGTGGGAAAAAATCTGGCAGCACAGCTTCCAGAGAAACAGTCACTTTCAAACTAGGGATTTTGTGGCTAATTGAGGTAAGACAGTAATTCTGCTCAAACATTATGCATGTATGAACTACACATTGACACATACAGCCCAAAATACTTAGTAGTCGCCAAAGTTCCGGAACATTTCTTTAACACTACCTCTAGACACACCAATATCAGAGGAGACCATCATCAAACCCCACTTAAAACTGCCTCCTCTCTCAGGACCATACACTGGGCTATATAAACGAAACACTATTCTTTAAAAAAAATTCCCCTCGCATACTGATTGATGGGTTTGAGATATGACTGATTTCATGGTGAAAAGAGCACTAGTATCTGATGCCACTAGATGGCAGTCTTACTATTATGATGATGCATTCTCAAATCAAATCAAATTGTATTTGTTATGCTTATTTACAAGTCCTTTCCCAACAATGCAGGGTTAAAAAGTACTAAAATATTATAATATTATAAAGTACTATAAAGAAAAAAATATTATAAAGTACAATAATATTAGCAAAACAAATAGTAACATAGTAAAATAACAACAACGAGGCTATATACAAAGAGTACTGGTACAGAGTCAATGTGCAGGGGTACGAGCTATTTGAGGTAATTGAGGTAATATGTATATGTAGGTCGAGGTAAAAGTGACTAGGCAATCAGGATAGATAATAAACAGAGTAGCAGCAGCATATGTGAAGAGTGTGTGTGTGTGTGTGTGTGCGTGCGTGTGTGTGTGTTGGAGTGTCAGTGTAGTATGTGTGACTGTGTGGGTAGAGTCCAGTGAGTGTTCATAGAGCCAAAATGCAAATAGTACAGGTAGCCATTTGATTAACTGTTCAGCAGTCTTATGGTTTGGAGGTAGAAGCTGTTCAGGAGCCTGTTGGTCCTAGACTTGGTGCTCTGCTATCACTTGCCGTGCGTTAGCAGAGATCACATTTTTAGGGCCTTCTTTAGACACCGCCTAGTATAGAGGTCCTGGATGGCAGGGAGCTCGGCCCCGGTGATGTACTGGGCCACACGCACTACCCTCTGTAGCACCTTGCGGTCGGATGCCAAGCAGTAGCCATACCAAGCGGTGATGCAGCCAATCAAGATGCTCTCAATGGTGCAGCTGAATAACTTTTTGAGGATCTAAGAGCCCCTGACAAATCTTTTCAGCCTCCTGAGGGGGAAGAGGCGTTGTCGTGCCCTCTTCACGACTGTGTTAGTGTGTTTGGACCATGGTAGGTCCTTAGTGATGTGGACACTGAGGAACTTGAAGCTCTCAACCATTTGTAGACGTGTATGTGACGTGCATTATTCCAATCTTATCTTAAATACCACTACTCCCCACTACTCATTTAAAGACCCAGGCCCATTGTCTTGTTGTGGATCTGGTCCATGAAGGAGTGCCGAGGGTTCTTGGACGATGCAGTACTGCAGTCGTAGAGGATGGTTTCATTGTATCAAGTCTCTAATAATGTGATGAATAGGTTTGAGTGTTTCTCGTTGAGGTGATGTAAGGGCAACTTGGGAAACCACAACACTGCACCTTGTCATGTGGGAGTGCTCGCATCTCTTGAGTGTCTGATCCTACACAGACCGCACTTTGTAGTGACATCGTCTGACATTTACCTGCTCATTTCACTGCTTTCAGAAGTGAAGCCGTTGTGATTTTTTAATTAACTGTGAACATGTTTGAGCCTCATTTCTCAAAATTCTAAATATTCAAGGTTGTAATGTTGATCTATTATTTAATTTGGTCAACATATTAGTCAACGACCCTGCTGGTCCCTGTACCATGATTTGCTGAATCAGGTGTTCTAGTGCTGGACTGTTTAAAAAATATATATATTATGTGGCATTTTATGACCAGGGTTCCTGACAACTCATTTCATTTACATACTGTACATGAATTGTACATATGAATGTGACACCCATCACTACTGTATGCAAATTAGGTGTGTCTTAATACCAGTAGATGACAGGTTTCTGTGTGTTCTTCTCTCTGTTAGGGTTTTATAATGGAGAATCGAATCCCAGCTCTGAAGTGTAACTGATGTATTTGTCACGTTTGAAGGTGACAACATCGTCATGTGACATGTAGGAAAACCAAAAGCAGGTCAAAGTTCTCTTCAATATTTTCCACACCCCTTATCTGAAATGTCAAGTACCATATTACGTTGTTTTGTTGTTCGTCACACTTTTGATGTGAAATGTTTTAAATGCTAACCATGGCTTCTAGACAAACATGTTGATAGAGAGTGAGATGAACCTCACATTTTTGGAAAAACTATAGACTGAGATTTTCTAGAAGGTGATTGTGCTTTGAGAATAAAGGTCGTTAGTGTGCATTTTCACACAATTGGATTTGCAATAACTTGATCTGTGCATAGAACCATCAGCTTTATGGGATGAAGGGCATTTCTCCTTTGCGAGTTGTAGAGGGGAGCTACGTAGCAACTTGGACTGAAGTTGAAGTGATGAGTGTACCTACCACACACACACACACACACACACAAAACTCTGAGATAATAGGAACAAGGTCACCATTCAGATACAGTGCTGTCGAGGTAGAGGGAGACTCAGAAATCAGATTATTTCATTATAAGCTCATAAACTGGATAGTGAAATCATTGTCCAAGTTTGATTTCATCATGGAGGATGATACTGCATCTCTATAGACAGGTGGTTGACTTGGTTGATGGAGTGTGTGGAGGGTGTGACTGTGTGAACAAGGTGGTTTTGTGTCAGACCAACTGTTGTACAATCATACATCTAGTTGAAAGCCTTCGAAGAAGAGTGGAGGCTGTTATAACAGCAAAGGGTGGACCAACTCCATATTAATGCCCATAAATGACCAAAAGTATGTGGACACCTGTTCGTTGACCATCTCATTCCAAAATCATGGGCATTAATATGGAGTTGGTCCACCCTTTGCTGTTATAACAGCCTCCACTCTTCTTCGAAGGCTTTCAACTATATGTTGGAACATTACTGCGAGGACTTGCTTCCGTTCAGCCACAACAGCATTAGTGAGGTCGATGTTAGGCGATTAGGTCTGGCTCGCAGTCGTTGTTCTAATTCATCCCAATGGTGTTCCATGGAGTTGAGGTCAGGGCACTGTGCAGGACAGTCAAGTTATTCCACAATGATCTTGACAAACCATTTCTGTATGGACCTCGCTTTGTGCACAGGAAAGGGCCTTCCCCAAACTGTTGCCGCAATGTTGGAAGCACAGAATCGTCTATAATGTCATTGTGTGCTATAGCGTTAAGATTTCCCTTCACTGGAACTAAGGGGCCTTGCCCGAACCATGAAAAACAGCCCAAGACCATTCATCTGTACAGTTGGCACTATGCATTGGGGCAGCTAGCGTTCTCCTGGAATATGCCAAAGACATCTTCACCCATCAGACTGGCAGATTGTGAAGCGTGATTCATCACTCAGGAGAACGCGTTTCCACTGCTCTACACCATTTACACCATTCCGGCCGACGGTTGGCATTGTGCACAGAAGTGTGGGGGGACATAACCTGGTGGAGGATCTGGGGGTCCTCCCCCAGAATTTTCTGGGGCATCTAAAGCTAATTTCCTGCACTTTTACACAATCAAATATGGCGTCTCTATTTAGAACAAAAAGTAAGCAAAAATGCCCACAGTCAAAGCTAGGTAAGAGATCGTTATTCAATATGTTTAAGCGATTAATAAGGCTGAGCTAGATCAAAGTTATTCAATAATACATATTGTGTTGCACCTTTAACTAACAGCCTAACAAATGAACAACTTTTGATTGTCTTTATTAAGACATTCTCAATATCAAATTTCAGCCAGACTGACCAGCAAGGCCGAGCCACCTGCATGCATGACCCCCACCAGTCTAGTCAATAACTCAACTCTCTCCCAACACAATTTCCTTTCCAGTTCCCACCTTCAGTTTTTTTTAATTCCCAAGGGAAAGGTAAACATAAAATAAAAAAACTCTTAACATACATTAATACACAGAAACAGGAAATTCTACATATAATTAATCTCATAGGCCTTATAGTACTGTAGAGATCATTTTACTTGCACATAAAATAGCACCATCCTAACGCACCATCCTATCCCTAGTGGTCCACCACTCTGCAGCGCCCCAACACACTCCACTAAGCTTTAGGATCTTAGTGAAACATTAAGTTATTGGTTTCGGGTGTGTTAGGTCAGAGAGACAACCAACAGGACGGCAGATCCCCAGGGCCAGGACTGAGCAGCCCAGCAGCTAGGGATTTCCTAAATAGATATCTCCCCTGGCGTGGGCATGTTTTCAATACAAACTCCTTTAGCCATACTGTATTCTGTATAAGGCATCCAGACCTTATGAAAGTTGCCCAGTATACCCTTTAATCTGATAATAAATCAATGCTAGTGATACATGACTTGACATTGTGGGAGGATAACCAACGTTCCAATAAATGGCAATCCATGTCTTAGCCGCTATAAATGCTTGGTTACACCGTTTCTTCACATAAGTCTCCAGTATCAATAGTTCCAAGCAAACAAAAACAGGGAGAAGGGAGAATCTGTAGACATGAGATAAAAGAACATACTCTTTGCCAGAATTCAGCCAGCCTTCACAAGACCACAACATATGCAAATATGTCCTCTTTGCATCTCCATAATACAATTTCCGAGTGCATGATGTTCAGTTTCATTGGCATATAGTACGTTCTATGGATGGTCTTAAACTGCAGTAATTTATGTCTGAGATGATATGAACGTGACTGGGCATTTAAATATATCTGTATCCATTCATCATCATCAATAGCTTCTACCAGATCTTCCTGAAATATTTGTTTGACATGTTTTGTGTCATCGGGAAAAGCCTCTCTCAACCCTTGATACAGTTTGGAAATCAACTTGAGGTTTATCAGACTGCCTTAAAATAGCATCTGGCTTGTCCAATGTTTGCTGCACAGAAAGGATAGTGTTGTATCCGTAGATATTCACCTCAACTCCGTCACAGACTGGTCTTCCCTGGCTGCCTGGCCCTGCTGAGACTCCTGTCAACATCTGATCCTCCTAAGATGAGGCCTGACAAAGAATTACCTTGGTGTACATTTATACATTATATTATGAAAGAATAGAATCAATGGTTCAATAATTGAAATTACTATTATTCCCAGATCCCAAACTGTAGCATTAAGCTTAAACTGCTGTCCTGTAGCTACTGTAGGTGTATCTCTCAATTCAAGATGAAACTTTGTATCGTTCACTGATATTGTTAATATACTGCAAAATTCACCTGAGATCCGTAGGCTGGTCTTCCCTGGTTGTCTGACCCTGCTGGGACCCCTGTCACCATCTAATCCTGCTAAGACATGATGAGCAGTGTTGTGTACTGACTGTGCTCTAGAGGGCTGCAGTCCCGACAGAGATCCTTGTGGTGCGGTCGGTCAGACAGACGACTTTGGGATGAAAATATTTGAGTTGTCGCACAAATTATTTGGAAACGGCCCTCTTTCTGCATTGTATGCGTTAGCCTACCTGTTCTATTAAAATCACATAATTTTCATATTATTCACTCTCAGAATTGGCAGCTTCAACCAGTAGCCTACCTCTCCTAGTTGGGCGTGAGAGTTCAAGTGCACATACTACATCTCCTGAGTGGCACGGTGGTCTAAGACACTGCATCTCAGTGCAAGAGGCATCACTGCAGTACCTGGTTCAAATCTAGGCTGTATGATATCCGTTCATGATTGGGAGTATTGGCCCAGCATCGTTCGGGTTAGGCCATAGTAGAACGTCATTGTAAATAAGAATTTGTTCTAACTGACTTGCCTAGTTAAATAAAAAATGTCTGGTCTTATTGAAATAGAGTAGGCTGTATACAGTTAACTCAAATATGATTAGACTGTAGTTTGCTACAGTGTCTGTAAATAAATAGGCTATTGATACTGGAAAGAAGGAGGGTGCTTAACTGCAATCAAAGTGGAGGATGGTTTGCAGGCAGAGGCACATAAGAAAAGGCGCAACGCTGGCTCAACATTTAATGATGATTACATTTTTTTGATTGCACAAAGAGTCGAAGTGCAATCAAAAAATGTAATCATCATTAAAAGACAAAGGCACACCGGGCACATAGGTTAGGGTAGTATGTTGAGCGAGCGTTTTTGTGTCTCTGCCTGCAAATCGTCCTCTTAAAAGGTAGGCTATATCCTATAGGCCTATGCAAAATGTAGCAAGTGTCACTGTCATTATTCTTGCTGCTTCCAGTTCAGAAGCCATACCTGCGTGATCAGGAGCGTGTGTGGTCTCAATTAAATAGAGTAGGCTATGTATGTCCGGAGAAGCATGGGGCAGTTATCTTTCCGAGGAAATGTACTTCTCAAATACTTTACTACTGTTGGGTTCTAGTTTGAAATACTTGCTACACCAAAAGTGAATGGTTATATGTAGGAGGAATTTATATGGTGGGGTCAATGGAGTATACAGCATATTGTACTTTCACTTTAAATGTGTAGCTATAGCACTTTGAATGAATTTGTTTGTGTAGTTTCTGGGTTTTCATGTTTTATGTACTGTATTTTTAAGCACATGACCAAATTAATTTCCCCCTGGTGGGATAATAAAGTTGATCTGAATCTCAATCTCTGGATATGAGCCAGTGGCTTAGAATGTTACTAAGTAAGGGAAAAGCCAATCACATGGTTGCGGTCACTGATAAGGGTGGATAGCTGTGGATTAGTGAGGAATGTGGGCCGAGGTCAGGTCACATGAAGGGAGAAGGAACAGTTTATTACCCACATCACTTAACTTCCTGCCTAGCAACAAAGATGTAATGTTTAGAGAAAAAGAGGAGACTCCGTCTAAAGGGGGTATAAAGACTTGTGCTGGTGGAAACATGTTTTTGTCTTATGCAGCTATGTGACCTAGTGGGTGAATAAACTTGGTTTGAGCTTTACTAGTCATCTGTGAGTTTTACTCTGTTTATTTAGAATCTAACAGTGAGCAGGGTTCACCACGATTTACAGTCGAACTAGAGAGTCCGAATCAGTGAAACAGGAGCCAGCACGTAGGCACAGTTCCTACACCTGTTGCCACTCATTCTGACATCTTGGGGAGATGAGAGTCGTAGGCTGAACCAATTATAGGATACAGAGCTAGAAAGCCTGAGTATATTCAGTAGTCCCATTGTAATACGACCGGTTGTAGATTTATGGTATATGGTAAATCCTGGAAGGTATGCCCGAGCAGGCTGGTATCTGCAGAGGGTAAGTCCTAGGAGGTAAATCCCGAGTGAGTTGGTTCCTGCTAGTACCATAAAGTATAGGGTAAGTCCCGGTAGTTAAGCCTGAGCAGGCTGATACCTGCAGAGGGCAAGTCCTAGGGGGTAAATCACGAGTGGTTCCCTATTAGACCCGTAAAGGGAGGGTGAAAGCCAACACCAGTACGCACACACAACTCACCGGTTATGAATATTTGTTAGTGGTGTTAATACCGTTTTTAATTTATTGTGTGGGGTCTTTTTAATTTGGTTGTTGACTGGGTACGCAGAATGATGGAAATGTTTGAAATGCTGTTAAAACCTGTTGAAGCGAGGCGTTAAATGGTTTCTGAAGGAAAGAAAAGGGAAAGAAGCTACATAATGGCGTTGATTGACCTTTGTCCTGACTTTCTGATCAACCTCACATTTTTTAACCTTTATTTAACTAGGCAAGTCAGTTAAGAACAAATTATTATTTATGGCCTAGAAACAGCAGGTTAACTTCTTATGGGCAGGTAGAATGGTAGCGTCCCACCTGGCCAACATCCAGTGAAATTGCAGAGCGCGAAATTCAAACGAAAGTCTTATAAATATTTAACTTTCATAAAATCACAAGTGTAATACATCAAAATAAAGCTTAACTTCTTGGTGACAGGGGGCAGTATTTTCACGTCCGGATGAAATGCATGCCCAAATTCAACTGCCTGCTACTCATCCCCAGAAGATATGATATGCATATTATTAGTAGATTGGCTTAGAAAACACTCTGACGTTCCTAAAACTGTTTGAATCATGTCTGTGAGTATAACAAAACGTATTTAGCAGGCAAAACCCAGAGGACAAACCATTCAATTTTTTGTTGTTGTTGAGGTCACTCTCTTTTCAATGGGTTTTCATTGGGAATCCAGATTTCTAAGGGACCTTCTTGCAGTTCTTATCGCTTCCACTGGATGTCAACAGTCTTTAGAAATTGGTTGAGGTTATTCCTTTGTGTAATGAAGAAGAATGGCCATCTGGAATGAGGGTCACTTGAAGTGTACTGTTAGATACTGTTAGATAGGGTTGGCGCCCCTCCCTGGGTTGTGCCGTGTTTGAGATCTTTGTGGGCTATACTCGGCCTTGTCTCAGGATGGTAAGCTGGTGGTTGAAGATATCCCTCTAGTGGTGTGGGGCTGTGCTTTGGCAAAGTGGGTGGGGTTATATCCTTCCTGTTTGGCTCTGTCCGGGGGTATCATCGGATGAGGCCACAGTGTCTCCTGACCCCTCCTGTCTCAGCCTCCAGTATTTATGCTGCAGTAGTTTATGTGTCGGGGGGCTAGGGTCAGTTTGTTATATCTGGAGTACTTCTCCTGTTTTATCCGGTTTCCTGTGTGAATTTAAGTATGCTCTCTCTAATTCTCTCTTTCTCTCTTTCTTTCTCGGAGGATCTGAGCCCTAGGACCATGCCTCAGGACTACCTGGCATGATGACTCCTTGCTGTCACCAGTCCACCTGGCAGTGCTGCTGCTCCAGTTTCAACTGTTCTGCCTGTGATTATTATTATTTGACCATGCTGGTCATTTATGACCATTTGAACATCTTGGCCATGTTCTGTTATAATCTCCACTCGGCACAGCCAGAAGAGGACTGGCCACCCCTCATAGTCTGGTTCCTCTCTAGGTTTCTTTCTAGGTTTTGGCCTTTCTAGGGAGTTTTTCCTAGCCACCGTGCTTCTACACCTGCATTGCTTGCTGTTTGGGGTTTTAGGCTGGGTTTCTGTACAGCACTTTGAGATATCAGCTGATGGACAAAGGGCTATATAAATAAATGTGATTTGATTTGAGATAGAGGCGCGTGACCAGAAAGCATACTTCAGTTTGTTTTCTTCCTGTATTGAACACAGATCATCCCGTCTTCAATTTTATAGATTATTTACGTTAAAAACGACCTAAAGTTGTATTACAAAAGTAGTTTGAAATGTTTTGGCAAAGTTTACAGGTAACTTTTGAGATATTTTGTAGTCACGTTGAGCAAGTTGGAACCAGTGTTTTTCTGGATCAAACGCGCCTGCAGGGTTGAAATATGGTTTCTCTCTTTGTTTACGGAAGTGCTATCCTCTGATAATAGCATCGTTTGCTTTCGCTGAAAAGCCTTTTTGAAATCTGACATGTTGGCTGGATTCACAACAGGTGTAGCTTTAATTTGCTATCTTGCATGTGTGATTTAATGAAAGTTAGATTTTATAGTAATTTATTTGAATTTGGCGCTTTGCATTTTCCCTGGCTTTTGGCCAGGTGGGACGCTAAGCGTCCCACATATCCCAGAGCGGTTTAACTTAATCCAGCCGCTGTGTCAGATTTCAAAAAGGCTTTATGGCGATGGCAAACCATGCGATTATCTGAGGACAGCGCCCCAGGCAGGTGCGACATGAAAGTCAGAAATAGCGATATAAAAAATGCCTTACCTTTGATTATCTTCTTCTGTTGGCACTCCAAAAGGTCCCAGTTACATCACAAATTGTAATTTTGTTCGATAATGTCCTTCTTTATATCCATAAAAACTCAGTTTAGCTGGCGCGCTTCAGTCAATAATCAACCCAGTTTCCCTCCATCAAAATGCATACAAAATGAATCCGAAACGTTACTAATAAACTTTTCCGAACAAGTCAAACAACGTTTATAATCAAACCTTAGGTACCCTAATACGTAAATAAACAATACAATTTAAGACGGACAAATTTCTGGCTCATTTTTCCAAAAAACAGCCTGAAACTCTTTCTAAAGACTATTGACATCTAGTGGAAGCGCTAGGAACTGCACTTGGCCTTGTAATAAAAGTTGTAGCCATTGAAAATTGTGGATAGGCTGAATTCATTTTTGGGGGGGGTTGGTTTGTCCTCTGGGTTTCGCCTGCCATATCAGTTCTGTTATACTCAGACATCATTTTAACAGTTTTAGAAACTTTAGAGTGTTTTCTATACAAATCTATCAATTATATGCATATCTTAGCTTCTTGGCCTGAGTAACAGGCAGTTTACTTTGGGCACACTTTTCATCCAGACGTCAAAATACCCCCTACCAAAGATAGATTAACCGCCTTGTTCAGGGACAGAACGACAGATTTTTACCTTGTCAGCTCGGGGATTCGATCTAGCAACCTTTCAGTTACTAGCCAAACTCTCTAACCACTAGGCTACCTGCCACCCATTGGGTGAGATTTAAGTATAATATGAAGAAGTGTATAGCTGTTATTGTTTTGGTTTTAAGTTTTGTTTCGATACAAATCTCACCAGATTGGGTCTGCAGTATGGTCGGGATTTTTCCCTAAGTGTTAGCTCTCTAACCCTCTGACCCTGTAACTCTGCGGTGAGGTCACCTATCAGGTAGGAAGGTAAGACCCAGGTGCAGACAACATCGAATTATCAATGGTTTAATAATCCAACAGGGGCAGGCAGTAGACAGGTCAGGGCAGGCAGGGGTCAGTAATTCAGAGGTGGGGAAACGGTACCGGACGGCAGGCAGGTTCAGGGTCAGGGTAGACAGAGCTCAATAATCCAGAGGTGGGGCAAAGGTACAGGTTGGCAGGCAGGCTCAGGGGCAGGCAGAGTGGTCAGGCAGGTGGGCTCAGAGTCAGGACAGGCAAGGCTCAAAACCAGGAGGGCGAGAAAAAGAGAGGCTGGGAAAAGCAGGAGCTGAGAACAAAAATGCTGGTTGACTTGACAAACAAGATGAACTGGCAACAGACAGACAGAGAACACAGGTATAAATACACAGGGGAAGATGGGTGACACCTGGAGCGGGGTGGAGACAATCACAATGACAGGTGAAATAGATCCAGGTGTGACAGTACCCCCCTTCCAGGGGCGCCACATGGCGTCCTACCTGGGCGCATACCTGGTTGACCGTGGTGCCAACGGTGGAAGTCGGCGATGAGGGCTGGGTCCAGGATGTCTCTAGCAGGGACCCAGCAGCTCTCCTCTGGGCCATAACCCTCCCAGTCAACCAGGTGGGGAGGAGGGGTGGGCCTTGAAACAGAAGACAAAGGGCTGTGAGAAACGGGCTTAATCCTAGACACATGGAAAGTAGGGTGAATACTGAGGGTACGGGGTAACAAAAGACGAACAGCAGTGGGGCTAATGACTCTAGAGATGGGGAAACAGGACTCCACCCAGAGGGGCAGGTCCCGGGTGGAGAGCCATACCCTCTGCCCGAGCCGATAGCATGGAGCAGGGGTCCGGTGGCAATCCGCTTGTCGCATATACCTGGAAGTGATCTTCAACAGAGCGGCCGGGCTCTCTTCCAGGTACGGTGATAGTGGCGGTTGAACATCTGGGCAGAGGGATTGCTGACTTCTTCCTCTTGCTCGGGGAAGAGAAGAGGCTGATATCCCAAGGAACACTCGAAGGGCGAGAGACCCACAGCGGAGCAAGGAAGGGTGTTGCGGGTGTACTCAACCCATACCAGGACAGCGAAGAGTCGTCTCTAAGTCCTGATTGGCTCGCTCCGACTGGACATTGGACTGGGGGTGGAATCTGGAAGGCGTGCAGAACGACACCTAGAGGGGGGTGGAGACAATCACAAAGACAGGTGAAACAGATCAGGGTGTGACATCGCCAGTATGATAAGGGAGTATGAGTGTCTCAGGAATTTTGTATTAAGAAAATTGGGAAGATAATCATTTTCTTATGTAGCAAAATGTTAAATCATGGTATAAAAATGGTATATCATACACTACAGTTGAGGAACAATGGGAAAGTAATTTTGCTTTGAAAGTTGATCAACTTGTAAACTCAGTTTTGAGAAAATGGCCTTTGAATGTTTTGGTACTACTATTGGAGAGCCTTTTTGTCTACAACCATTCAGCATCGTTCACACCCTCTTAAGCTTCAGCCCCACCCATCTCTTTAAGAGTCCCAATGTACGAACAACAGCAGTCAAGCACCCAAGCTAACTTGTTAGCTACTTTCAGACATCTAAGTGTGAGAGAACAGCTCACTGAACATTACTCGCCCTACCAAAGCTGGTTAGGCTGTTATGTTATCCAGAGTGTTGGTGACTGCAACTGTGCTTTCAGATTGTCCGTTCGTAAATTCCTTGCGTTTCGCGTTCAGAGCGCACACTGGATGCTCTGGCCGATGAGTTTACTAACACCGGCCATATACAACGGGTCTTGAGGGTTCGTAAATTCATCAGTTATTCTGCACTCTCTGGAATACTCACACGAGAGTGCGCTGAAATCGGAGTAGGTTGCCAGACTGAATTTACAAAGGCACCCGAAATGGTTACTTGCATTGTGGAGTCTGTTGTTAAGAAATGTAGCTAGCAATAGCTAGGTAAGTAATGAACCATAACCATAACTCATGACGTTACTACCCTGCATGAATCTGCAGGTAGCTAACCAACCAGGTTCAATGTTAGCTAGATAAAATTGGCCTATAGCTAGCTAACCAAATGTCTCTGCGATACGACTAATAAGGTCATATACATAATGTTAGCTAGCGATCCAGCCAGATAACGTTAGCTAGCTAGCTAGGTAAACAATGAAACATAGTCACAACTCATGACATTACTACCCTGCATGAATCTGCAGGTAGTTAACTGACCAGGTTCAATGTTAGCTAGCTAACATTAGGCTATAGCTAGCCAAGCAAATGGCACTTTCTGTCAAAGTTAGAAACGTGTAATATCTGAAAATGTAGCTAGCTAGACTATCTTACCTGTATACATCATTCATGATTGGACATGTCTCCTGTCGGATGCCATGTTTGCCCTAAGTTTGAAGATGTAATCCGGAGACAGGTGTTTTCTCCATCTCCTTAGCTATCCTACTCGAATTCGGCTGATTTCAAAACTCAGTCCTCCAGAAAATGGAGAGAAACACTCATTAGCCAATCATGGCTAGTGGGAAGGTTGCTCACATTTTCTTTGGCTAAACCAAGTAGGCTCGTAATTTAACAATTGTATTCGTATTTACAGATGGCATACATATTTGTTATTAAGGCACATGAAAATTCATATGTTTGAGAAGGCATTTCTGCAAAAAAACGCATTTTGATAAAAATGCAAACGGCTCTTCAAATGGCTCTCCTGTGAAGTAATGACCCATGACATGCACCTACTTTCCTGATACGGGTCACATATGGTAAATAGTTGTTTGGATTTTCTGAATCAGAAATGAATGAAACTGTTGTTTTGGTCTGGCCTCTCTTGAAGTTATGGCGATAGTGACTACTGATTGTATCTATATGCACCCGGCTGAAGAAATGGCGTTCACTAGGGCCCTGTCCTGCACCACTTCTCCTGAGACCTGAGTCTGAGCCAGCAACCTGTGTACGAGTGGCAGGAGTGGCAGGAGTCCCTAGACCTTGCATATGGAGTGAGCATGGAGAGGGATCACGTTCAAACTCCTTTCATGCTGCTGGTGCACTGGTGGGAAAATGGACCAGACAGAATGGACTGTACAGAATGGTGGTGGCGGCTCAGGTGAGAGACTTGTGTGCTTGGGAAAATCTGATGAATTTCCCAGATATCGAAATCGGGACATTATCATGGGCCATCAACTGTGATGTCCAGGTGGGCACGGGTGTTCCTTTTGTCCAGGTGGGAAAAGGCAGTGTGGAGTGCAATAGAGACCTCATCATCTGTGGACCGCCCCAACAGATCCACAGATGATACCGTCTCTATTGCACTCCACACTGCACTACAGAGGGTAGTGCGAACGGCCCAGTACATCACTGGGGCCAAGCTTCCTGCCATCCAGGACCTCTATACCAGGCGGTGTCAGGGGAAGGCCCTAAAAATTGTCAAAGACTCCAGCCACCCTAGTCATAGACTGTTCTCTCTGCTACCACACGGCAAGCGGTACCGGAGCACCAAGTCTAGATCCAAAAGGCTTCTAAACAGCTTCTACCCCCAAGCCATAAGACTCCTGAACATCTAGTCAAATGGCTACCCAGACTATTCACATTACCCCCTCCCCCCTCCACACCACTGTCACTCTCTGTTGTCATCTATGCATAGTCACTTTAATTAACTCTACCTATATGTACATACTACCTCAACTAACCGGTGCCCTCGCACATTGACTCTGAACCGGCACCCACCTGTATATATTGTTATTTTTTACTGCTCCTCTTTAATTCTGCTAAATCTGCTATCTGAGCAGCTAACCGATCGCTGCAGCTGTACATAGTCTATCGGTAAATAGCCCACCCAATTTGACCTACCTCATCCCCATACTGTTTATATTTATTTATTTTTCTGCTCTTTTGCACACCAATATCTCTACCTGTACATGACCATCTGATCATTTATCACTCCAGTGTTAATCTGCAAAATTGTAATTATTCGCCTACCTCATGCCTTTTGCACACAATGTATATAGACTCTCTTTTTTTTCTACTGTGTTATTGACTTGTTAATTGTTTACTCCATGTGTAACTCTGTGTTGTCTGTTCACACTGCTATGCTTTATCTTGGCCAGGTCGCAGTTGCAAATGAGAACGTGTTCTCAACTAGCCTACCTGGTTAAATTAAAGGTGCATTTTTATTTATTTTTTTATTACTTGTTACTTTTATCTCTCATTCTTATCTGTTTTTTTTTTAAACTACACTGTCGGTTAGGGGCTCGTAAGTAAGCATTTCACTGTAAGGTCTACACCTGTTGTATTCAGCGCATGTGACTAATACAATTTAATTTGATTTTTTATTACAAATGGATTTCGGCAAAACAAAGCCTCAATTCAGTTGGCGATTTAATCCAACATTACTCAATTATGAACAATTTCACTTTCCTTTTCATGAAATTTCAATTTCATTTTGAACTATATGTCCCAGAATGATACTGCTGATGTATCCGACTCCACTTTGTGGGAGGCATTTAAGGCTGTTATGTGTGGGCATATAATATCATATGAGGCTACCATGAAAAAAATGTAGGCAAAGAAGATGATTAGAAATCGAGGCCCAGCTCCAGGTGCTTGAGAGAGACTATATGGAAGCGCCCTTATCTTCCAAGTTGAATGACATAATAAAACTCAAATATGAATACAATACTATTCTCTCTAACCAAGTAAACACAATGCTATTAAAGATTAAACAAAAACACTTGGATAAACTACTGGCGCGCCAGTTGAGAGATATAAAGGCCAATAGAGCTATTCATGTAATTAAATCTAGTAAAGGAGCTGTTATTAGGGACCCAAAATAAATTAATGCATGTTTCACAAAGTTTTATCAAGACCTCTACACCTCAAAGACACTGCAGATCCTGCGAACATTTCTGATTTCCTCCATTCCTCCATTTCCTTTCCCTACCTAAAATGGTAGGATATTCGTGATCGTACCTCGTTTAATTTATTGTCCAATGATTGCACGTTGGCGCGTAATATTGACGGTAACGGCACCTTTCCTACTCGCCTTCTGCGGGTCCTGACGAGGCATCCGGCTCTTTGTCCTCTGTACCTGCGTTGCTTCCTCTTGCGAATAACTGGGATGTTTGCCCTGCCGGTTGTTTGGAGAATATCATGTGTCTTGCTTGTTGTTGAAAAAATATTTGTCTAATCCGAGGTGAGTGTTCGCTGTCCTGATATCCAGAAGCTTTGTGTCGAAGTTTTGTGTCGAATTTGAATAACTTTAGCGCCACCCTAAAAACCCTATCTTCACAAGTAAACTGCGGCTGTCACGGCTTTTGAGAGTCATGATGGCTTACAGTGACAAAGCAAAAAAATAAATATTGAATTAATTATTGATGAACTCACAAGTAATTAACTTTACACTCAATTCAAGGGGCTTTATTGGCATGGAAACATGTGTACATTGTCAAAGCAAGTGAAATAGATAATAAACGAAAGTGTGCAAAGCTGTGTGCAAGAGTGTGCAAAGCTGTCATCAAGGCAATGGGTGGCCATTTGAAGAATCTCAAATATAAAATATATTTTGTCATATGTTATTGTATTGTATATATCATATCACCGCCCCAACAGATCCACGCAATCACATTTGCACTGCACACTACCCTATCCCACCTGGACAAGAGGAATACCCATGTGAGAATGCTGTTCATCGACTAAAGTTCTGCCTTCAATACCTTAGTGCTGGGTCTGAACCCATCCCTGTGCAACTGGGTCCTTGACTTCCTGACAGGCTGACCCCAGGTGGTCATGGTAGGCAACAACACCTCCGCCACGCTGATCCTCAACACGTAGGCACCCAGGGGTGTGTGCTCAGCCCCCTCTTGTACTCCCTTTTAACCATGACAGTGGTAGACATATGTTGATTTGTTTAACACTTTGTTTGGTTACTATATGATTCCATATGTGTTATTTCATAGTTTATGTTTTCACTATTATTGTAAAATGTAGAAAATAGATTAAAAAAAAGAAAAAACCCTTGAATGTGTTCTATAAAACTTTTGACCGGTAGTGTATGTCGTGACAGTCGTGTATATTCCCCGTCAATTACTTCACTAGACTTTGTGCAAACTGGAAATCACATATCCTGAGTCCACATTTATTAAAACTGGGGACTTTAATGAAGCACATTTGAGGAAAACGCTACCGAAGTTCTATCAACCCATTGCCTGTAGTAGTCGTGCTTCAAAAACTCTCAAACATTGTTATTTTCCCTTCAGGGATGGCTACAAGGCCCTCCCCCGCCCTCCCTTCGGGAAATTAGATAATGACTCCATTCTGCTCCTCTCTTCCTATAGGCAGAAACTCAAACAGGAAGTACCTTCCGGTGCCGACAGAGATGGCCGCCTCGCTTCGCGTTCCTAGGAAACTATGCAGTTTCAACCGAGCAGGGCTAATATTACTCTCTTCAAACTTAACTCTAACTTCCTCAAGACGTTACTAAGACACACCTTAAACACTCTTGACATGTTAGCGAGTTATAACATTTAAATTACTATTTTTATCATCAATAAAGTACCTGAAAACAGGGGAGAAATAATCACGACAGTGATACGGTGTTGTATTCTCAATTCAACGTTTAGTTCAATGAGAAAAGACCGCGATTTTCCCCAGGAATATGGGTGGAGACCAGAGCAATCGATCTCCGGCTCATAGATTAAGAGCATTTCGTAGATCACAGATTAACACTTTTTAGGCACTACAAAATAAAGTAATCAATATAACGTTTACACATTACTCTCACAATTCGTACCCATTGACAGATTTTAACTTTAACACAATTATATGAATGTTATTAATCTCTATCAACTAATACTGAATGCATCCTTTTAACCTTAGATGTTTTAAAATACTCACATACTATGAACTTACTAATACTTTTTAATGTATAACAGGCTATGAATATTTCCTTTAACCTGTCACACTCTCCCCGACAAAATAAATGTTGTCCCAACATTACCAACATTGTCTTCTTCAACAGTCCGTATGCACTGGACCTAGAAAATCCTCTTCTGTAAGGTAGTACTTGAGCAGAGGTCAAGGGTCACAGTTCAAATATAACTAACAAGTTATATTCACAGTCCATATCTGTTGACCAGCTATATAACATAAGCAGTATTTTCTAATACTATTGATCAACAGTCCATCCATTTTAATGATCTATATGCATAGTCTGCAAATTGTCTCTTTTGACAGTCTGTGAAATCAGACAGTAGTCCATGGTCAAACATGTCAACTCTGTAGCCTCATGTTTGCTGAAGCCCATACATGTAAGGTGGCTGAAAGTAACATTGCTGTAGTGATGGCAGCCATGGAACCAGTCCTGGTGCAGAGTAGACAGGGAACAACTGTGGCTGTGGCTGTATACTGTAGCAGGAAGGGATACCAAGCTGATCATAGGTGATACGTCTTGGAGGGTGTCTCTCTCTTTGTGGCAGCTGGTAGGCTGGTTCCTCAGGTTCAGCAGCATCAGTATATGAAGGAAAGGCACTTGGTGGACGATCATCAGGCAAATTTTCAGCAGGCAAGTTAATCTCCTCAGCAGGCAGGTCTTTAACTGTTGTTGTCTCCTCCAGCTGCTTTTCAACAAGAGGCTGTGCTGGTAGCGTATCAGGGACTGGCACCGCAACTGTCTGTTTCACTGTTGGGGGCCTGTGTTCCCACTCTCTCGCTGGTTCAGCATTCCTCTCCTCGGGTACTGTAGGAGATGTGGGAACCTGTAGCGGCTCATGCTGAAGGTCATATTCATCCCCACTCTATCTTCATCAGAATCTAGAGTCTGTGATGTAGGCTGGTGTCTCCTCGTTTTCTGACTTTTGTCCACTTTGGTCATTTCTGGTTGTGTCTCAAAAGGTAGGTGGTCACAGGACATGAGCAGATTTCTGTGCAGGACCCTGGAGCGTCCCCTACCCTTTTCTGGTCTCAATTCATAAATCGGCAGGTCTGAACCCATTTGTCTCACCACTGTGTGAATTGTATCTTCCCAATAGTTACAGAGTTTTCCTGGTCCTCCTCTTGGTGTCAGGTTTTTAATCAGAACTCGCTCGCCAGGCTGTAGCACTGAACTCCTAACTTTAGTGTCATAGTACTTCTTACTTCTTTCAGCGGCTTTTATGAGCGTATGCTTCTTCCATCCCTCATTTCCAGTTCTCCACGTATTCTCGCTGGTTACTGGAACCTGCCTCTGTGCACATTCCAAAGAGCATATCAACTGGAAGCCTGGGTGATCTCCCAA
This sequence comes from Oncorhynchus nerka, assembly GCF_034236695.1. Lineage (NCBI taxonomy): Eukaryota > Metazoa > Chordata > Actinopteri > Salmoniformes > Salmonidae > Oncorhynchus > Oncorhynchus nerka. Next base: position 32,178,072 of record NC_088423.1, on the reverse strand, counting down.
ACAGAAGATAAAATGGTGAATAGCCAGTCACTTCGCAATGGGTGCTGTTATAGGCATAAAGCAGTTTGTTCAGAGACTCCTTCCAATTTGACTTTTGTGTCTCAGTTAGTGTCTTTAACATTTGCAACAATGTTCTGTTCATGCGTTCCGCTTGACCGTTTCCCATCAGGTGATAGGGTGTTGTCCTGGACCCCGCCATGCCACTGAGTTTCTTTAACTGATGGAACAACTGATTTTCAAATTCTCCCCCTTGGTCATGGTGGATGCGGGACGGGAACCCAAACTTTAGGGCAAAGTCATTGAAGATGAGATTTGCAGCAGTTTTACCTGACTTTGATGTGGTGGCGTAGGCTTGAGTGAAACGTGTAAAATGATCAACAATCACGAGGATGTACTCATATCCCCCTTTGCATCTGTCGAGATGAAGGAAGTCAATACATACCAGTTCAAATGGCTGTGTTGTCACAATGTTTGTCAGAGGAGCTCTTGTTGCATGGGCTGGCTTTTTCTGCTTGACACAGCTACAAGTTTTAGTCACATAGTGCTCGATGTCAGATTGCATATATGGCCAGAAGAAGCGGTCACGTACTAGTGATACAGTGCGGTCAGTACCTTGGTGTCCCATGTTATTGTGCAACTCTTCCATCACTTTACCTTTGTACTGCTCTGGTAGAAATAACTGCTTGCGGGCTGTAGTGATTCTGTACAGAATGCCATCACTGTCTATTTTCAATTTGTCCCATTCTCTGAATAGGCATTTTGTCTTTGGACTGAATTTCTTTTGCTCTTTAACTGGCGGTTTGGAAGCAGACAGTTTGAAATTGAGCACAGGACGGATGACCGGATCAGATTCTTGTGCTTCTCTTATCCCATCTTTTGGGATCGAGCTGGTTGTTGCAGTGGTTGTCTCACCTTCAGCTGATACTGACATAGATGCAGCTGAAAATGACCAAGGTACAACAGCCTCTTTCTGTACCTCAACTGCTTGTATCGTGGCGGCGATGGTGTCTGGTGGAAGCTCCTCAGAACATTCTCTCATCAGTGACTCTACATCCAGTGGCATCCTTGACAAAGCATCTGCATCACCGTTCTCTCTGCCTGGCCTGTACTTTATTGAAAAGTGGAAATCAGCCAAGTCTGCAACCCACCTGGAAGTGGTTGCGTTCAGTTTTGCAGTCGACAGAATGTAGCAGAGCGGGTTGTTATCGCTGTATACAGTGAAGGTCGGAGCATAGTACAAATAGTCATGGAACTTATCAGTGATTGCCCATTTTAGAGCTAGAAATTCTAGCTTGCTCGAGTGGTAGTGATAGTTCTTCTCAGCTGCTGTTAAAGTTCGAGAGCCATAAGCAATGACCCTAAGCTTCCCTCTTGCTTTTGATAAAGAACTGCTCCCAAGCCTTGGTGTGACGCATCAGTGTGTACAACAAATGGCTGAGTGAAATCAGGGAAACCTAAAACTGGTGGGTGAAGCAAACACTCAATCAGCTGTTCAAGTGCCTGTTGATGCTGGTCAGTCCACAGGATTGGCTTGTTTGAGGGCACCACATGACTTACTTTCTTTGTTTTTGTTTTCCGTGGGTGGTCAGGTAATTTCTCTGAATCTGCTTTCAGGAGGTCATACAGGCAGCTGGCACTCCTAGAAAAGTCTTTGATGTACTGTCTGTAGTAAGTGAGTAAACCAAGCATTTTTCTGAGCTGGCCCACAGTCTCTGGTCTGATTTCTTTCAATGCTCTTACTGCTTCAAAATCGGCTGGGTCAACTCGGCTGCCCTCTGCAGACACTATTCTGCCCAAATAACGGACCTGGGGTTTAAAGAGATCACACTTACTTGGTTTGAGTTTAATGCCATACTCTCTGAGACGCTGCAAAACTTTTCGCACATCATTCACATGGCTGTTGAATGTTTTACTGAAAACTAGTGTGTCGTCCAGATAAGGAATGCAGATGTTATCCCGGAGCCCTTCCAAACACTCCTCCATACACCGCTGAAAAGCTGCAGGAGCGTTCATGAGGCCGAATGGCATACGTTTCCACTCATAGAGTCCCCACGGTGTCACAAATGCTGTCAGTGGTCTGCTTTCTTCAGAGATGAACCCCTGGTGATACGCTTTCCCCTGATCTAAGAGGGAGAACCGGGAATTACCACCTAAACTGTCCATGATGTCTTGGACCCGAGGGATGGGCTGGCGGTCGGGATGTGTCTTTCTGTTCAGGTCTCTGTAATCTATACACAACCGGAGGGTCCCGTCCTTCTTACGAACGCACATGACAGGTGAAGAATATGAAGAGTTTGCCTTCCTAACCCAGCCCTGGACTATGAGGTCATAAATGTAACCCTTCATCTCCTGATACAGTGGCCTGGGCACTGACATGTATGTGCGCTTTACTGGTTCAGAGTCCTTTAGAGAAATAGTCATTTTCAATCGTTCAATGCAGCCAATGTCATTGTCTGATCTGGAGAAGGAGTGACACTCTTCTCTAAGCATTTGCCTAACAACCTCTCTCTGCTCTTCGGTTAGGTGAGTTAAACCTACTGGTGGATCCCACTGTTCAGTAGCAGTACATGGGGTTCGAACGCTGGTGTGATTCACTGTGGCTGAGGTGACAGTTTTTTCAAAGACTTGGGCAGGTAACACAGTCATAATGGTTTGTACTGTACCAATTATTGTGCGTCCTAGCAGGGCAATGTCGTGGTCAGTGGGGTTAGAGACATCAAGCAGGATAACTGGAAAAACACCTTTCCTGACTCTGACTAGTGTGTCAAAGAACTCAAGGTCGTCTGGCCACTGCGGGTTCAGGTCTGGCTCGAAAAGCATTGTCATGTCATCTTTGAAAGGCTGGGAAGCTACACGGCACTCAATTTGAATTGCTACTGTGTTTTGGTACAGCAACCTTCTCTTTCTTGGTTTTCACTGCGTATTCATCTGTCTGTTCTGCACTAACAGCCTGTATAAAAGCTCTCACCTTGTTTCTTTTGAGGCTTGGGAAAGCTGTTTTTACTGTACTGTATCGTTTAGTCTTTTCGGTCATTGTCAGGATGTGCTCGATAACATTGAAACCTATGATGGGATGAGATAGGTGACTGATAGAGGAATTCTAAATTCCTTTATGTTTTATTGCCAAAACCAATTCGCACTCATTTCTAATTCATTAACCTCTTGCTTCTACTCGGGACGCTTGCGTCCCAACTAGAGCTCTGGAAATGCAAATGCGCTACGCTAAATGCTAATAGTATTAGTTAAAACTCAAAAGTTCATTAAAATACACATGCAGGGTATCGAATTAAAGCTACACTCGTTGTGAATCCAGGCAACAAGTCCGATTTTTAAAATGCTTTTCGGCGAAAGCATGAGAAGCTATTATCTGATAGCATGTAACACCACAAAAGACCCGCAGGGGACGTAAACAAAATAATTAGCATTTCGGCGTTACACAAACCGCACAATAAAATAGAAAACATTCATTACCTTTCACCATCTTCTTTGTTGGCACTCCTAGATGTCCCATAAACACTATTTGGGTCTTTATTTCGATTAAATCGGTCCATATAAAGCCTAGATATCGTTATATGTAGACTGTGTGATAAACGAAAAAAACATTGTTTCAAAACGTAACGTCATTTTTTTAAATTCAAAAAGTCGACGATAAACTTTCACAAAACACTTCGAAATACGTTTGTAATGCAACTTTAGGTATTAGTAAACGTTAATAAGCGATAAAATTCATCAGGAGGCGATGTAAAGATCATTAGCTGTCCGTCTGGAAAAATGTCCGGCTAGAAACTCAACGAAAATATCCGGTCCTAGACCTGAGGAGATACGGTGCCCTGCATGTGTTTGACCAAGAAAAAACTCGAAGGGAAATGACAAGACTCTAGACACCGTGTGGAAGCTGTAGGTACTGCAACCTCAGTCAATTAATTGTGGTTCACCTTTATCAATGGGTTCAAGTAGCGCATGGATATATTTTCCCATTTTCAGTGATCAGTTTTTCCTGTGCTTTTCGATGTAAATGCCGTTCTGGTAAAGCCACAGCAGTGATTTAACCAGTTTTATAAACGTCTGAGTGTTTTCTATCCAAATGCATATACTATATTCCTGGCATGAGTAGCAGGGCGCTGAAATGTTGCGCGATTTTTAACAGAATGTTCAAAAAAGTAGAGGGTCGACTTAAGAGGTTAATGAATTGTAAGTTCATTAATTATGCATGAAGTAGATTGAGACCAGTCTTAAAAGCCAGGTAAATAGCGTTTAATTCAAGTGAGTACTGACGCAAAATACAAAGAACATTACTTTTTAAAGAAAGAGAACATAAAATGACATCATCAGTTTCACACCCTCTCCCATCCTTACAATAGCGTAGTATTCAGTCCTAGAGATTTTTTTACTCCCCTCATAAAACTACATTCCAACCTGTCTAAAATATATACTTCTCTCCACTAATGGAATCCAACCAAAACATTCTTATCTGTCGGAAAAGCTATCTTATTCCTCCTCCTTAAACTATCCAAGAGGCACAGACAATTAATTTGTTCTGCTTACATTTTCAGTAACAGCTCAACCAAAAACTCATACTTTTCATATTATAACATAATAGTATTAGAATAAATGGTTCTAATCAATAATGTATACATAATTAATCATTTCAACTATAATTTCCTCTAACAGTGACAGCCTTTCATTACCAGCACTGGGATGATCAGTTCCTTTGTTTGGTCAGTTTCAGAGGCTAGCCGAAAAGTTGTTTCAATCCATCCCAGGTACGGCATTTCAGTCCCATTTGCTGCAGTCAACCTTAGATCATCAGGTGAGTCCAGGATTTCTGAAACATCTCTCAGCCTTGCGTTTGGGAGAGATTCCTCTTTCCATCGTTCATCAATGACCGATACCTGAGATCCTGTGTCCCATAGAGCTTGGAGGTGGTGGCGATTCAGGTGACACTCAATAAGGCACTGTCTGCCGACTAGCGAGGTGACCTTACGGGGGTGGCAACCTTGAGCTAGGGATGGTAAGGAGTGGGCATTTTCCTCTGTGCAGGAAAACCTTTCACTGGTAAAGTCAATTTTCAGGTGAGTGCATTTTTTCTTATGTTTAGTCCAATGTTGGTTTTGACATACTTTGGAACAGTACAGTGTCTCTTTACATGATGAACATTGTTTCAGGTTCTCAAATGACTCTTCTCTGGCACAATTTGCACATTTCTGGGACTTTTTGGTAGCTACGGTTAACACTCGTCCCTCAGCGGTAACCCGTTTCCGTTTAAAGGGGCCTCCCTTGATGGTCTGGCTCCCCGGATTTTACATCCAGCTTGAAAATGTTCTCCACTCCCACATCGGAAGCAGTGTGTGCAGCGTGCATCTGTTCTGGCCTGCTGGCAGACAAAACACCTCCTTAGAGCTTGAGCAGAGTGGTTGGTATACCGGTTAGATGCATATTGATGCTGCGCAGGGTCAGGTGCTTGGGACCGACTGTAGTTGCTGTAATACTGCTGCTGGGAAACAGGTGGCTGGGGGTCCCTATCTGACCTCCTAACTGGGGGTGGGGCATAGGCACAAGGCGGTGACTGCAACATAGGCTGCTGTAATGTCTCCTGAGCAATCTCTGCACTGAGACCTTTTAGAGAAGCTACACCTGTCTTAAGTTCAGCTAACTCTGTTAACAATTCTGCAGGTATCGTAGCTTTGGCTTCCTTCACAGGACACTTTGCAGATGGCGTATCTTCTAACTGGACTGCACTTACAGTTGTAGCAGGCTGTGGGGCATTAAACCACTTTTTGTTTCGTCTTTCTATCTCATTAGCACAAGCAATGTTAAGCTTCTCTAGCAACACCTCATCTGATGTTTCGCTCTCTAGCAGGAGAGGCTGCATGTCTATCCTGATACTGTCACTCTGGAGACCCGTAAGGACTGTGTGAAAACACATGCTCTGGACTAGAGCAGGGTCATACTTAAGCCCTGATTCTGACTCCTGGGATGCAAACAGTACTTTTTGCCTCAAATCTAAAACGCGCATCAGGAAGCTTTGAGGGGTCTCCTTGCTATGCTGTGCTTCTGAAGCTAGCTGTTTGTAAAGCTCTGTTGCACTCTTCTCTTGGAAGTGGGAACGCAGGATACATCTAAGTGTGGGAAGAGTTAGCTGGGGTTTACCTTCCAAGTAGCTGCGTAGCTGTGAGCCTGGAGAAATAGCCCTGACTACTGCGTCTACTATTTCTACCTCAGGATAGCCTCTGTTAAGTCCATTTTCAATCTGATGGGCAAGGCTGAAAAAATCAGTTTTTCTTTCTGGCCCGGTTCACCTATCTGACCAGAAATGTTAAACTCTTTGCGCCAGTATGAGCTGGGCTGTGCATTGGGTGAGAGCGGCACGCTCCCCTGAATATTGGCATGGTGTTGGGGCTGACGCAGAGAATCACTGGCTTTGGCTGCAGTAATCTGCTCAGTTCCCACCCCTTGTTGTGGGGTTACAGTTCTCAGTTCCTCTATTCTGTGATGCGTTCCGGCTGGTTCCATATCATGGTCAATTTGCCCTGTTTTGTTATCTATGCCACTGATCATCTCTGTCATTTCGTCTCTAAGTAGCAACAATTCCGACATGCCGCCATCTTCTAACTCTGCGACTTCCTCTCTTCCAAGGAACATCATAATGCGAGTCATTAATGATATGCGGGATTTGTCTTTAACATCTCTTCTCTGTTCGCCTGATATTTCAAGGAAATCACATATCTCTAGTAATTTGTCTTTAGTCAGGGTGTGCAATTCTCCTACTACCTCTTCCTGTAGTTCTTCCAAGGCGCTTGTCATGTTGACAGAACAGGAGGAACTTTTACTGTGCACGAGTTGACTCTGAATTAGATGGTCCTTACTGTCTCTGATGGTCGATCAATGGCCTCAGTTGACACGTACTTAACCACTAACTTCCAACTTCCCTCGAACAGCAACACTTTCCTCACTGCAGCCTGCCTGAGTTGTTATGTGGAGATTCAGCTGGCTCGGAATTCAGCGACCAGGGTGTGGAAACTGGACATCTGAGCAGCTATCTCAGCGGAGCCTCCAAAAATGTTACGCCCATGAAAACAGGGGAGAAATAATTATACAAATAACACAGCAAAATATCTTATTAACAACGCACATGTTCATTCACAATTGACATAAGATGGCAGCTACTCTCAGTACGATGCTATTCTTCACTTCAACCGAGCAGGGCTAATATTACTCTGTTCAAACTTAACTCTAACTTCCTCAAGACGTTACTAAGACACACCTTAAACACTCCTGACATGTTAGCGAGTTATAACATTTAAATTACTATTTTTATCATCAATAAAGTACCTGAAAACAGGGGAGAAATAATCACCACAGTGATACGGTGTTGTATTCTCAATTCAACGTTTAGTTCAATGAGAAAAGACCGCGATTTTCCCCAGGAATATGGGTGGAGACCAGAGCAATCGATCTCCGGCTCATAGATTAAGAGCATTTCGTAGATCACAGATTAACACTTTTAGGCACTACAAAATAAAGTAATCAATATAACGTTTACTCATTACTCTCACAATTCGTACCATTTGACAGATTTTAACTTTAACACAATTATATGAATGTTATTAATCTCTATCAACTAATACTGAATGCATCCTTTTAACCTTAGATGTTTTAAAATCCTCACATACTATGAACTTACTAATACTTTTTAATGTATAACAGGCTATGTATATTTCCTTTAACCTGTCACACGTACAGACAGAAACTAAAACAAGAAGCTGAGGTCTGTTCAACGCTGGTCCGACCAATCTGATTCCACACTCCAAGACTGCTTCCACGTGTGCTGAAGATGTCGTTCCAATAGCAACGATTAAAACATTCCCAAACCAGAAACCGTGGATTGATGGCAGCATTCGTGTGAAACTGAAAGCACGAACCACTGCTTTTAATCAGGGCAAGGTGACCGGAAACATGACCGAATACAAACAGTGTAGCTATTCCCTCCGCAAGGCAATCAAACAAGCTAAGCGTCAGTATAGAGACAAATTAGAATCTCAATTCAACGGCTCAGACACAAGAGGTATGTGGCAGGGACTACAGTCAATCACGGATTACAAAAAGAAAACCAGCCCCGTCACAGACCAGGATGTCTTGCTCCCAGGCAGACTAAATAACTTTTTTGCCCGCTTTGAGGACAATACAGTGCCACTGACACGGCCCGCAACCCAAACATGTGGACTCTCCTTCACTGCAGCCAACGTGAGGAAAACATTTAAACGTGTTAACCCTCGCAAGGCTGCAGGCCCAGACGGCATCCCCAGCCGCGCCCTCAGAGCATGCGCAGACCAGCTGGCTGGTGTGTTTACGGACATATTCAACCAATCCCTATCCCAGTCTGTTGTTCCCACATGCTTCAAGAGGGCCACCATTGTTCCTGTTCCCACCGCCCCCAGGTGGTGAGGGTAGGCAACAACATCTCCACCCCGCTGATCCTCAACACTGGGGCCCCACAAGGGTGCGTTCTGAGCCCTCTCCTGTACTCCCTGTTCACCCACGACTGCGTGGCCACGCACACCTCCAACTCAATCATCAAGTTTGCGGACGACACAACAGTGGTAGGCTTGATTACCAACAACGACGAGACGGCCTACAGGGAGGAGGTGAGGGCCCTTGGAGTGTGGTGTCAGGAAAATAACCTCACACTCAACGTCAACAAAACTAAGGAGATGATTGTGAACTTCAGGAAACAGCAGAGGGAACACCCCCCTATCCACATCGATGGAACAGTAGTGGAGAGGGTAGTACGTTTTAAGTTCCTCGGCATACACATCACAGACAAAATGAATTGGTCCACCCACACAGACAGCATCGTGAAGAAGGCGCAGCAGCGCTTCTTCAACCTCAGGAGGCTGAAGAAATTCGGCTTGTCACCAAAAGCACTCACAAACTTCTACAGATGCACAATCGAGAGCATCCTGGCAGGCTGTATCACCGCCTGGTACGGCAACTGCTCCGCCCACAACCGTAAGGCTCTCCAGAGGGTAGTGAGGTCTGCACAACGCATCACCGGGGACAAACTACCTGCCCTCCAGGACACCTACACCACCCGATGTCACAGGAAGGCCATAAAGATCATCAAGGACAACAACCACCCGAGCCACTGCCTGTTCACCCCGCTATCATCCAGAAGGCGAGCTCAGTACAGGTGCATCAAAGCTGGGACCGAGAGACTGAAAAACAGCTTCTATCTCAAGTCCATCAGACTGTTAAACAGCCACCACTAACATTGAGTGGCTGCTACCAACACACTGACTCAACTCCAGCCACTTTAATAATGGGAATTGATGGGAAATGATGTAAAATATATCACTAGCCACTTTAAACAATGCTACCTAATATAATGTTTACATACCCTACATTATTCATCTCATATGTATACGTATATACTGTACTCTATATCATCTACTGCATCTTTATGTAATACATGTATCACTAGCCACTTTAACTATGCCACTTTGTTTACATACTCATCTCATATGTATATACTGTACTCGATACCATCTACTGCCTATGCCGCTCTGTACCATCACTCATTCATATATCTTTATGTACATATTCTTTATCCCCTTACACTTGTGTCTATAAGGTAGTAGTTTTGGAATTGTTAGATAGATTACTTGTTGGTTATTACTGCATTGTCGGAACTAGAAGCACAAGCATTTCGCTACACTCGCATTAACATCTGCTAACCATGTGTATGTGACAAATAAACTTTGATTTGATTTGAGGTCTATTCAACTCTGGTCTGACCAATTGGAATACATGCCTCAAGATTGTTTTTGATCACGTGGACTGGGATATGTTCCAGGTTACCTTTGAGAACAACATTGATGCATACACTGACACAGTGACAGAGTTCATCAGGAGGTGTGTAGGGGATGTTGTTCCCACTGTGACTATTAAAACCTATTCAAACCAAAAAACGTGGATAGATGGCAGCATCTGCGCAAAACTGAAAGCGTGAACAATCGCATTTAACCACGCCAAGGTGACTGGGAATATGGTTGAATACAAACAGTGCAGTTATGCCCTCTGTAAGGCTATCAAACAGGCAAAACATCAGTACAGAGACAAAGTGGAGCCGCAATTCAACGGCTCAGACAGAAGACTTTTGTGGCAGGGACTCCTGATAATCACAGATTACAAAGGGAAAACCAGCCATGTCGCAGACACCGACGTCTTGCTCCCGGACAAGTTAAACACCTTCTTCGCCCACTTTGAGGTTAACACAGTGCCACGACACGGGCTACTCCCGAGGACTGTGGGCTCTCGTTCGTTTGCAATGAAAAAATCACCTATTGGTAGATGGATAAAGATTTTTTTTAAAGCAGATATGAAATATCTCTTAGTATCAACACACCAAGTCACTACAAAGACACAGGCGTCATTCCTAACTCAGTTGCCGCAGAGGAAGGAAACCGCTTAGGGATTTCACCATGAGGCCAATGATGACTTTAAAACAGAGAGTTTAATGGCTGTGAAAGGAGAAAACTGTTGTAGTTACTCCACAATACTAACCTAATTGACAGAGTGAAAAGAAGGAAACCTGTAAAGAAAAAAATATTCCAAACATGCTTCCTGTTTGCAATAAGGCACTAATGTAAAACTTGAACAAATGAGGCAAATAAATTAACTTTATGTCCTGAATACAAAGCATTATGTTTTGGGAAAATCCAACACAGCACATCACTGAGTACCACTCTTCATATTTTCAAGCATGGTGGTGGCGGCATTATGTTATGCTTGTATGCTTGTCATCGGCAAGGGAGTTTATTTTAGGATAAAATAAATGGAATAGGGCTAAGCACAGGCAAAGTATTTGAGGAAAACATTGTTCAGTCTGCTTTCCAACAGACACTGGGAGACAAATTCACCTTTCATCTGTTTTTGTGCTCATCTCCACCCCTCCAGTTGTCGCCCATCTTCCCCATTATCCCCTGTGTTCTCTGTTTGTCTGTTGCCAGTTCGTTTTGTTTTGTGAAACCTACCAGCATTTGTTCCCCTGCTCCTGTCTGCTCTTGCACATGTTTTCTAGTCCTTCCCAGTTTTGACCATTCTGCCTGCCTTGACCCTGCCTGCCATTCTATACCTTGCCCCACCTCACTGGATTATTGACCCGCCTGCCCTGAGAATACCTGCCGTTCTGGACCTTTTGCACCCTCTCTGGATTACTGACCTCTGCTTGCCTTTAATCTGTTGTTTGCCTGCAACTGTAGTAGAAATAAACTTTTGTTTCTTTGACACTGTCTGCATCTGGGTCAGACCTGAAATCTGATGACAATCCAGGTCTGCAAAGCTCTTAGGTTTACACATACAATTTCACGGCTGTAATCACTGCCAAAGGTGATTCTAACATGTTTCGACTCAGGTCTGTGAATACATACTGTATGTAAATGAGACATTTCAATATTTTATTTTCAAATCATTTGCAAAACATTCTAAAAACATGTTTTGACTTTGTCATTATGGGGTGTAGACATGTGAGAAACAAAATAATGTAATACATTTTGAATTCAGGCTTTATCACAACAAGATATGGAATAAGAATGATATGCTACCAAACAAAAGCTACAGCTGTTTGTCAGAGTTTAGAGTGACGAAAACTAACTAGCTAAAGTCAGCTAACAGCTCTCTAATGTCTTGTCATTGAGCAGCCCAAAGGAGCCGTTGCTCTGGATACCAATGCATTTCAATAGCAAAAAAAGGGCCATACTCTAGAATGGTAAAAACCTCTTTAAAAAAAATCTAAACCTGTCTTCTCTTTCACTACAAGTCAATATTGAGATGTTCAGACTGACCTTACTTAGGTTGCTTGTCAAAATATTTTAGATACTATATATACTTTTTGAACTATAAACATTTAAAATGTGCATAAATTAACATGGGTTTGAATGAGAACCATAGCAATACAGAGGTAGCTATTCAAAATGGTTCTGCTCCTTGGCCAATTAATGGTCCTTGGCTCCTTGGGAGCTCCCGAGTGGCATGGCGGTCTAAGGCACTGCATCTAAGGCACTGCATCTTAATGCTAGAGGTGTCACTAAAGACACCCTGGTTTGAATCCGCCCGTGATTGGCCCAGCATCGTCCAGGTTTGGCCGGTGTAGGCCGTCATTGTAAATAAGAATTTGTTCTTCACTGACTTGCCTAGTTAAAGGTAAACAAAATGAATTAAGCTTCAAGACCAACTGAATTTTTTTTCAGTTATTCTAACTTCAAATTATTTAGAATCTTTATCAGCTATAACTACATGCACTGTACGAGGCAGGAACAAACAGGAACATTAACATCCGGAGGCTGCCTTTCTTGTCACCGGTGATTTTCATTCTGCGTCATTAAGACACGTGATACCCAACTTCCATCAATACATCTCCTTTGCCACTAGCGGCGATAAAGTCCTAGACCACTTTACTCTACCCACAAGCAAGCATACAAGGCCCTCCCTCGTCCACCATTTGGCAAATCAGATCATGATGCTGTACTCCTTTTTTCTGTTTACAAGCAGAAGCTGAGGTTGGCGCTAAAATAAAGGACAGGGCTACCACACAAAGGAATATTGCAGACAACCCTGAGGCTATGGCTGAGGACAGAAACAAGTACAAGAAGTCCTGTTACGACCTCAAATGAGCTAACGGACAATGTAGGAATAAGGTGGAATCATACCACACAGGCTCCGATGGCTACAGGCTACAGTCCATTACAAATTACAAAGGAAGACCCAGCAGGGATCTGCCCAAAGATGCCACTCTTCCAGACAAATCAGTGCATTTTATGAACGCTTTGACAATAACAACACCGTACCAGGTTTGATAGTCCCCACTGACTGGGTTATTTCACTCTATTCGAGGCCGGCTTGAGTACGGCCTTTAATCAGGTCAACACTTGCAAGGCTGCTTGCAGGCATATTCATGGTAAATTTCAACCTCTCCTTGTCCCAGTCTGTAATCCCCATATGTCTTAAGACTGCCCTGTACTACTGCCCTGTAGCACATCTGTAATCATGAAGTGCTTTTAAAGGCTGGTTATTTTATTATATATATTTTTATTTTTTATTTAACTAGGCAAAGTCAGTTAAGAACAAATTCTTATTTTCAATGACAGCCTACCAGGGAACAGTGGGTTAACTGCCTTGTTCAGGGGCAGAATTACATATTTTTTTACCTTGTTGGATCAGGGCCATCCCTGGCACATGTCAACAATTTGCATCCAGATCCAACCTTTTGAGTTACCTCCACTTTGGAATTACGAGAATGCTGACTACAGCTCAGTGCTTTCCAACCACCTAGGCTACCTGCCATCCCTGGCACATGTCAACAATTTGCATACCGCCCCAACAGATACAGCTGCAACATTTAGAGCATCTTGAACATCACTGCTTGATATGGCAGCAGCACTGCTCGATCACATGGTGCCAGTGTGGTCCAGGACCTCCCTGCCATATCAGTGCTTAAAATGTATTTATAGTCTGACACCAACAGGCTCCTGAACAGCTTCTATCCATGAGACTGCTATGTAGCTAACAGAATCTGAGTTGACACTTGTATTTAATTTTTAAGTTAGCACTGTCTCTATGCACACTGGCACAATAACACACACAAAACATGCACACACATTTATACTGACTCTACATACTCAGATAAAATCATCATATACACTGCTGCTACTCTGTTTAACATATATCTCGATGCCTAGTCACCTTAGCCCAATACATATCTACCTCTATCACTCAAGTATTCCTGCACATTGTAAATGTGGTATTGGAACTAGCTTCTTACTTCTCATTTTTATTTCTTATGTGTTTTTGATCTAACTTGTGTATTTTTAGAGCTACATTGATATTGATTACTGCATTGTTGGGTTTGGAGCTTGTCAGAAAGGCATGTCAATGTTCTTATGCATGTGACATAAAACATTTAAAACATTTGCATAAAATAACTCCCCAACAGTAACTCTTGAACCGTTCAAGCTCGAGACACCAAACCAACTTTCACATGTTCAAGCTATCCTATCCACAAAAATACTTTCAAAGAGCTGTCACACATTTTTTGTCACACACTAGTTTTGCATTGTAATTTCAGAAAATGTCCCAAATAGATCTACAGTAATAGTGGAATAATAGTGTTTCACAATATTTTTTCCCTTGTTGTCAAAATGGAAGGACGCACCCTCCCTCTCTTCGATCAGCTTCACTCAGACTGGCAGACTGGGGTGAACGTACATGTAGAAAACACTCTGCCATTTCATGGCTGCTAAAATTCTACACTGTTCGCTCAATTTCAGTTTGTGACAAAAAAGCAATGTAGAGTGTAGAGAATCATTGTACCATCTAAATCGCTGTGAAATACATTTAAAATAACCACAATTATCATATTTTTAGCTGTTTGAAGCTGGTGGACAAAACCAAAGGTAAATGACTCAAGAGCTAGTATCCACAGAGGTTGCGGAGAAGGGGATGTGGGAGATGTGGAGAGTTGTTTGAATGCATGCAAGTGTTGTTGCAATTAGCCTGGTTTTCAAAAGGGGAGGTGGTTTATATAGAGCCCCTTTTAAGTTTTGTAACTGTCCAGTGTTTCCAGATTTATAGGAAACACAGTTGAAGTCAGAAGGTTGGAGTCATTAAAACTCATTTTTCAACCACGCTACAAATTTCTTGTTAACAAACTATAGTTTTGGCAGGTCGGTTAGGATATCTACTTTGTGCATGACACAAGTAATTGTTTACAGACAGATTATTTAACTTAGAATTGTAACAAACCTCATCCTCCTCTTCTGAGGAGGAGAAGTGAGAAGGATCGGAGGACCAAAACGCAGCGTGGTAAGTGTCCATAATGTTTATTTTAAAACAAACTGAACACCACGAAATACAAAACAATAAACGTGAAATGAACGAAACAGTCCCGTGTGGCGACAAACATTGACACGGAAGACAAACACCCACAACCCAAAACTGAAACCCAGGCTACCTAAGTATGATTCTCAAACAGGGACAACAATTGACAGCTGCCTCTGATTGAGAACCATACTAGGCCAAACTCAAAAACCAACATAGAAAAACAAACAGACTGCCCACCCCAACTCACGCCCTGACCATATAAACAAAGACAAAACAAAGGAACTAAGGTCAGAACATGACAGTAACCCCCCCCGGAAAAGGGGGAACCTATAGGGGAGGGTCTGGGTGGGCGTCTGTCCGCGGTGGTGGCTCTGGCGCGGGACATGGACCCCACTTCACCACAGTTTTTGTCCGCCTCTTCAAGCGTCCCCGTGGCCTCTTACGAGCGGCAAACCTCACCGCCGACCTCAGACTGAGGACCCTAGCCATGGGTCCCGAATGGGCGGGAGATTCCGGCAGCGCCGGACAGGCGGGAGCCTCCGGCAGCTCCGGAGTGTCGGGCGATTTCTGCATCACCGGCGTGACAGGCGGCTCCGGCAGGTCCTGGCTGACTGGCAGCTCCGGCAGGTCCTGGCTGACTGGCGGCTCAGGACAGACGGGAGGCTCTGGCGGCTCAGGACAGACGGGAGACTCTGGCGGCTCAGGACAGACGGGAGACTCTGGCGGCTCAGGACAGACGGGAGACTCTGGCGGCTCAGGACAGACGGGAGACTCTGGCGGCTCAGGACAGACGGGAGACTCTGGCGGCTCAGGACAGACGGGAGACTCTGGCGGCTCAGGACAGACGGGAGACTCTGGCGACTCAGGAGAGACGGGAGACTCTGGCGACTCAGGAGAGACGGGAGACTCTGGCGACTCAGGAGAGACGGGAGACTCTGGCGACTCAGGAGAGACGGGAGACTCTGGCAGCGCTGCAGAGGAGGAAGGCTCTGACAGCACTGGATGGGCGGGAGCACCTGTAGGGAGAAGACTGAGAGACAGCCTGGTGTGGGGGGCTGCCACCGGAGGGCTGGTACGTGAAGGTGGCACCGGACAGACCGGACAGTGAAGGCGCACTGGAGCTTTTGAGCACCGAGCCTGCCCAACCTTACCTGGTTGACCTTACCTGGTTGAATGCTCCCCGTAGCCAGGCCAGTGCGCCGAGGTGGAATAGCCCGCACTGGGCTGTGCTGGCGAACCGGGGACACCATGCGTAAGGCTGGTGCCATGTACACCAGCCCGAGGAGACGCACTGGAAACCAGATGCGTAGAGACGGCTTCATGGCACCTGGCTCGGTGCCCACTCTAGCCCGGCCGATACGAGGAGCTGGAATGTACCGCACCGGGCTATGCACACGCACCAGAGACACCGTGCGCTCCACCGCACAACACGGTGCCTGCCCGGTCCTTCTCTCTCTCCGGTAAGCACGGGAAGTTGGCGCAGGTGTCCTACCTGCCTTCGCCACACTCCCATGTGCCTCCCCCAAGACTTTGTTGGGGCTGCCTCTCGGGCTTCCAGCCGCGCCGCCGTGCTGCCTCCTCATACCTCGGCTTTCGCTGCCTCCAGCTCAGCTTTGGGGCGGCGATATTCTCCAGCCTGTGCCCATGGTCCCTTGTTGTCCAGAATCTCCTTCCAAGTCCAGGAGTCCTGTGATCGCTGCTTCTGCCCGTTACCACACTGCTTGGTCCTTTTGTGGTGGGTGTTTCTGTAACGGATGTCGTCTGGAGATAGAGAGGAGTACCAAAACGCAGTGTGGTAAGTGTGGAATAGCCCGCACTGATTTTTAATTCAAACTCAGAACACTAAACAGAAAATAACAACGTGAATTTACAAAACCGAAACAGTACCGTGTGGCCAAAACACTCACACGGAAACAAACACCCACAAACCAAAAGTGAAACCCAGGCTTCCTAAGTATGATTCTCAATCAGAGGCAGGTGTTGTTAGTTGTCTCTGATTTAGAATCATACTTAGGTAGCCTGGGTTTCACTTTTTTGTTTTTTAGACCTTGCTAATGAAGGTGTGTGAAACCAGTGTTTCACTCCTCTGTCTCTTTCCGATCAGTATGAAACCATACAGTGCCATGCAAAAAGTATTCATCCACCTTGGCATTTTTCCTATTTTGTTGCATTACAACCTGTAATTTAAATGGATTTTTAATTGAATTTCATGTAATGGACATACACAAAAAAGTCCAAATTGGTGAAGTGAAATGAAAAAAATAACTTAAATAATAAATAAATAAAAAATTGAAAAGTGGTGCATGCATATGTATTCACCCCCTTTGCTATGAAGCCCCCAAATACGATCTGGTGCAACCAATTACCTTCAGAAGTCACATAATTAGTTAAATAAAGTCCACCTGTGTGCAATCTAAGTGTCACATGATCTCAATATATATACACACCTGTTCTGAAAAGGCCCAGAGTCTGCAAAACACTACTAAGCAAGGGGCACCACCAAGCAAGCGGCACCATGAAGACCAAGGAGCTCTTCAAACAGGTCAGGGACAAAGTTCTGGAGAAGTAGAGATCAGGGTTGGGTTATAAAAAAATATCCAAAACTTTGAACATCCCACGGAGTACCATTTAAATCCATTATTTAAAAAAATGGAAAGAGAATGGCATACACTCCACAGAGCTGGGCTTTACGGAAGAGTGGCCAGAAAAAAATCCAATGTTTAAAGAAAAAATAAGCAAAAATGTTTGGTGTTCACCAAAAGGCACATTGGAGACTCCCTAAACATATGGAAGAAGGTACTCTGGTCAAATGAGACTAAAATTTAGCTTTGTGGCCATCAAGGAAAAACACTATGTCTGGTGCAAACCAAACTCCTCACCGAGAACGTCATCCCCACAGTGAAGCATGGTGGTGACAGCATCATGATGTGGGGATGTTTCTCACCGGCTGGGACCGGGAAACTGGTCAGAATTAAAGGAATGATGGATGGCGCTAAATACAGGGAAATTCTTGAGGGAAACCTGTTTCAGTCTTCCAGAGATTTGAGACTAGGACAGAGGTTCACCTTCCAGCAGGACAATGACCCTAAGCATACTGCTAAAGCAACACTCGAGTGGTTTAATGGGAAACATTTAAATGTCTTGGAATGGCCTAGTCAAAGCCCAGACCTCAAACCAACTGAGAATCTGTAGTATGACTTAAAGATTGCTGTACACCAGCGGAACCCAACCAACATCAAGGAGCTGGGGGAGTTTTGCCTTGAAGAATGGGCAAAAATCCCAGTGGCTAGATGTGCCAAGCTTATAGAGACTTACCCCAAGAGACTTGCAGCTATAATTGCTGCAAAAGGTGGCTCTACAAAGTATTGACTTTGGGGGTGAATAGTTATGCATGCTCAAGTTTTCTGTTTTTGTTGTCTTATTTGTTGTTTTTCAAAATAAAAATATTTAGCATCTTCAAAGTGGTAGGCATGTTGTGTAAATCAAATGATAAAAATGTTCTAGAAAAATCTATTTTAATTCTAGGTTGTAAGGCAACAAAATAGGAAAAATACTTATTTTCCACCATAATTTGCAAATAAATTCATTAAAAATCCATTGTTGATTTTCTAGATTTCTTTTCTCATTTTGTCTGTCATAGTTGAAGTGTACCTATGATGAAAATTACAGGCCTCTCTCATCTTTTTAAGTGGGAGAACTTGCACAATTGGTGGCTGACTAAATACTTTTTTTGCCCCACTGTATTTGCATGATTTAGCATAATTAATTAATCACTACTGGTGGCTCGCCCATGTGACTGACCAATACCTCACGAGGCTCTCTGTCTCCAGGTTGAGATCTTGAAACTGAGATACCTTGGTACAGGCAACAGATAAATTCATTTTACACATAAAATCTCTTCCTAATAAATTTACTGGGCATAGGGAGGAGTACAAGAATCGGTGTCTCCATTTGCCCAGACGTTCCCACTGTGTAAATTGTTTTCTTTGAGGGGGAGACAGACAGGGCAGACATTTTAAACACTGGGACCGTGGCCCCTGCGTCCACCAATAATGGAATTTATGTTTATTACCGAAGATATCATTAATGGGGTTTTGGGTTGACAAGGTGGTACATTTTAGCATTTGACAGGATTCTTCTGGTTGTTCATCATTGTTTTCTTAATTCGTTTCTTCTTCTGTTTCCGCCTCATCCCATGGTTGGTAGCCTCCTCTTCCACCTCCTTTTCCAAATGGTTTGTTCACCTGCACACCTGCAGGTGGGGCAGACCACTCTCCTTGGACTTCTCCTACTGGGAGAAAGATGCCCTACCTTCCCACAGTTGTAGCGGGTCCAGTCCCTCCCTATGTCAGCTCCAGCAGGGGCCCCTTGGCCTCTACCTCTCTACCTCCTCCGTTTCCTTGGTTGCCACCATTTACCTGGTGTCCTCTTCCTCCTCCAGAGTAGTACATCAGCTGTGCCTTCTTCAGTGTCTTTCCGTCCTTCATTTCATTTTCCTTCAACTGTCTTTCCTTGGCCTTCATTGCTGTCCTCACTGCTGCTCCTTTTATCTTGATCATCTTGGCTACTTTCTTCTTCATTCCTCCTGTTTGCACTCCTTAATTTGCTTCCTGTTTCTCTACTTTCCTCCTTTCTCTTACGTTTCTCCAGTTCTTTCCTGAGCTATTCTAGCTCCTCTCTCTCTCTCCTCTGTACCGCTCGGCTCGTTCGCTTTGGTCCTTGTTTTTGCCGTTAGCTTTGTGTCTTTAGCACCTGCAGCCCCTCCAACAGCTCCTAATCCCACAGCTCCTCCACCTGGCACATGCCCAACCCCAACCGGGTTAGGAGGGGGTGGGAGGCCACAACTCTGTGTGCTGGTGGAGGATTTGGCAGAGGGGGGATACAAGCGGGGCCCCATGCAAGGGTTCCCGACAGAGAATGGCCAGCCAGGCTTCTTCTTTTTCTTTCTTCTTTTTTTCTTCCCATCTTCCTCTTTCTTCTCCGGTTCCACTTGCTTTACCATCAGTCCTCTTACAGCCTTAACCTCTGCATTTTCTGCTTCTTTCTCCCACTTTCTGGAATCGTCCCGCTTCACTTTAACCTTCTACTGTTTCCTTTCTTTACTTTCAAGATGGCCTCTCACAAACTCCAGTCTTTCTGTGCTTCGTGTCTCATCAACAGGGAAATGTCCATCTGTCCATACTGTCTAGTCCTCTGTTTGGTTCAGTACCCTACCAAATGATTTTGCCGTTACACAACGCGACACCTTTGGTTCCCAGCACATATCCTCCATCCTACTCTTACTATTTCCCTTTCCCATACTCAAACCCTTTGTGCAACTCTTTAGAAAAACACTTAACACGTCATCCCACATTCACACCGGGGCTTAAACCCTGTTCAGTTAATTAGTCAAGCACACAATACACTCATCCATATTCACTTAGTACTATTCCGAAACACACTCAGTAATCTCCCGCATCACTCGTCGTTACCTCCTATGCATACATATATATCTTCTGCTGTTCCTCTAGTCTCCATAGTTTCTACAGTATTAATGGTCCCTGAGCATCAATAATCCCAATAGCATAATCCCAATAGCTATGGTGCACCTTGTGCTATTCGCAGTGTTTCCCTGACCACATATACACTTCTCATAAAAGCCTAAATAACACCATGTGCTATTATCAATGGTTCTCAGACCGCGAAGACACGTTTCATATAAATGTTTACTGACAATTGTCAGGGTGGCCTCTCCTGCCCTCACTCTAGCCACTTCCCTGGGCAGCTCACAGTAACAGTCTGAGCGGGCAGGTCCACGTTGTCTTTGGTCAGACAGGAATTTCCCTCGCAGACCTTCACTGGGATGCTCCACAGGTAGAATCACTGACCTACACACTGTACAGGTCTATCAAACACTCTTCTGGCGCAGTCCCAGCAGTTGTCTTATATACGGCTATACACCGACAAGATATATTTGCATGATTTAACATAATGAAGGAATCACTACCAGTGGCTCGCCCATGTGACTGACCAATACCTCACGAGGCTCTCGTCTCCAAGTTGAGACCTTGAAACTGAGATACCCCGGTTGTTCCCATATCAATATTCTGGGCATACTGCCAAGTTGAACAGTGATAGTGAGGATTCCTCCATAGACGATCAGTCAGTCACCTGCATTAACCTTTCTAATTAGTTATTAGAAAGTAGCATTGATTCGAAACTTTGTAGCATTGATTTGATACATAACATTACATTTACCTTCAGAATACATTTTCAAGGTGATATGTTTTTGTCTTTGTGTGATGCTTCTGGTTCTATGTGAACTACTCAAACACACGGTTGGTTTTAGTGCTAGAACATTGTGTAAAACTCTGTCAGTCAGTCACATGGCAGTGTGTGGATGCAAAGTAGTAGCCTTTTGTAAATGTCACACACTTAGAGACAGAAAGGAGGCATCCTATGATTTCCTCTCGTTGTATTATATTTATTATGGATCCCAATTAGCTGTACTCTTCCTGAGGTCCAGCAAAATTAAGGCAGTTTATACAATTTAAAAAAAACTTTTAATTTTACTGCTTGCATCAGTTACCTGATGTGGAATA
This sequence comes from Oncorhynchus nerka, assembly GCF_034236695.1. Classification (NCBI taxonomy): domain Eukaryota; kingdom Metazoa; phylum Chordata; class Actinopteri; order Salmoniformes; family Salmonidae; genus Oncorhynchus; species Oncorhynchus nerka. The sequence goes on along the minus strand of NC_088423.1, from coordinate 32,156,614 downwards.
GAGTTCCATGTAGTCATGGCTCTATGTAGTACTGTGCGCCTCCCATAGTCTATTCTGGACTTGGGGACTGTAAAGAGACCTCCTGTGGCATGTCTTGTGTGGTATGCATGGGTGTCCGAGCTGTGTGCCAGTAGTTTAGACAGACAGCTCGGTACATTCAACATGTCAATACCTCTCAGAAATAAAAGTAGTGATGAATGGTGATCTCTCTTCCACTTTGAGCCAGGAGAGATTGACATGCATATTATTAATATTAGCTCTCTGTGTACAGCCAAGGGCCAGCCATGCTGCCTTGTTCTGAGCCAATTGCAATTTTCCTAAGTCTTTTTTTGTCTCACCTGACCACACGACTCAGCAGTAGTACAGGTGCAACAAAACTAGGGCCTGTAGGACCTGCCTTGTTGACAGTGTTAAGAAGGCAGAGCAGTGCTTTATTATGGACAGACTTCTCCCCATCTTAGCTATGGTTGTATCAATTTGTTTTGACCATGACAGTTTAAAATCCAGGGTTACTCAAAGTAGTTTAGTCATCTCAACTTGCTCAATTTCCACATGATTTATTACCAGATATAGTTGAGGTTTAGGGTTTAGTGAATGATTTGTCCCAAATACAATGCTTTTAGTTTTAGAAATATTTAGGGCCAACTTATTCCTTCCCACCCACTCTGAAACTAACTGCAACTCTTTAAGTGTTGCAGTCATTTCAGTCGCTGTAGTAGCTGACGTGTATAGTGTTGAGTCATCCTCATACATAGACACTCTGGCTTTACTCAAAGTCAGTGGCATGTCGTTAGTGAAGATTGAAAAAAGCAACAAAAAAAAGCTACCCTGGGGAATTCTATCTGGATTATGTTTGAGAGGCTTCCATTAAAGAACACCCTCTGTGTTCTGTTAGACAACTAACTCTTTATCCACATTATAGCAGGGGGTGTAAAGCCATAACACACAAGTTTTTCCAGCAGTAGACTATGATCGATAATGTCAAAGGCTGCACTGAAGTCTAACAAGACAGCCCCCACAATAATTTTATCATCAATTTCTCTCAGCCAATCATCAGTCATTTGTGTAAGTGCTGTGCTTCTTGAGTGTTCTTCCCTATATGTGCTGAAAGTCTGTTGTCAATTTATTAACTGTGAAATAGCATTGTATCTGGTCAAACACCATTTTTTCCAGAAGTTTACTAACGGTTGGTAACAGGCTGATTTGTCGGCTATTTGTGCCAGTAAAGGGGGCTTTACTATTCTTGGGTAGCGGAATGACTTTAGCTTCTCGCCAGGCCTGAGGGCACACACTTTCTCGTAGACTTACATTTAAGATAAAATGATTGTTGTCTTGCACCTCTTCCACACTGACTTCACGATATTCAAAAGTACAATTATTGGACAGACAGGTTGGGCATGGTGGATGTCTGTATACAGCTGGTGTTTAGATACTGAAGCAGAAGTATACTGATGTCATACCTGTTCTCTATTCAATGAGCCTAGCATTGGAAATGTTGACATTCCAACACTGCTTAAGCATCTCAGCATTGCCACAAGATCTATGGTTACATCTAATATCTTTGATAACAAGACTACTTGGAAAACACTCGTAATCCAAAAGCCTAAAAAGTTTTTTACCGTGGTATTCATTAACCATGCATGCAGTAATATATTCACGCACATACAGAAACCACAGCTGTGGTGGATTTTCGATTACTCGGTTAGTATAATTGGGCTAAAACTTGAGCATTGTTAGAACTGTGTAAGTATTGTAAACACCTCCATTGACTCAGAAACATAACGATTTATTGCACTAAGAGGCCTAACAGTTATTTGCTTGCGAACACCAACAGTTGCATCTGCTACACCAATCGTATGATTAGTGTCCAGAAAACCTCAGATATTTGGAAGTACTTGGAGGTCGTATAGGGCAACACACAGCAAATACGTACCCTATGTTAAACTACATGGTTAGCGCCTTACATATATTGGCGGTCTTATCCAATTGAATAGGGCTCAAATGCATTCTTCCCATGCGGTTCTTATTGTAAGTCTTGTGTTGTTATTTGACAGGAATAGGTTTCAGATTGCTCCAAGCAAGGTTGCTAACCAGGTCAGACATCCAATCTGGATGTTAAATCATCACTGATGGCCCTGTGATGCTCCTATACTTACCATAAAGAGCATTTGGGGAGGATGGTCCTCGATAAGAAACTTAATGCCCCGGTGATACATTTCTGTTCAGACCTTTTTCCCAGGTTACCAGTTTTGCATTTGAGGAAGAGAGTGGGAACAGAGAAAGAGGCCCAAGGCTTCTATGTGCCAATAGCACATCAATGTCAACATGGCCCAGACCTCATGTTTGACGAGAGCTGCCAGACATAAACACCCCCTCATCCTTATTAAACACAAATCAAAACAGGAAATTGGCACTCATTTCCCTCCGGTTGCCAAAAATGCACATTTCTGTTCATGAACCATGGTTTATGGAACGTGTAATTTCTCATGAACTAATCTAGGTTAACCCAGAATTTGCGTAATTTGTCAGCTGTACTCTGTCCATGAGAGAAAACTCAGGGACAGATGCAGGTAACATAAATTGTACAGTAACAGCATGTCAACCATAGAGAATGATAGAGGCCTCTAGTGGCCAAATGGCCATTTTAGCATGGGGCAGAGACATTGAGGGCTTCCACCATATTAAAATAGTCAGAGTTGTCAACTGGGTGGGGATTCCTATGGGTTGTAAGCCTCAATGGTGCAGCCCATGCGGTCACGGATGCCACAATGACACAAAGTTGAGGCCTATCTATCTCTATGCTGTCAAGACTGTGCAACGACTAACGAGGAACTTTGTTCAGGTATGCAGATTTTGCGTCACTGATCATTTTGACAAATCACGATATCGCAGGTAAGGGGTGATGCTCAATGTAAAGAAAGATTGCTGGCTCACACTGTTTCATAAGAAAAGCAATAAATAACTGATTTATTATTATTGAAACTCGAAATGACTGCTATATTTTGATCAGCCTATTCATTATAGAGATGGTAGACATCTATTTTGAAGCTATTACTTCATGTATTGAACCTAATGGAATCATTTAATGACCATCATTTGGAATCTGTGTCTGACTTTTGTCTTCAGGCGCTAGGTCAGGCATTGGTACTACCTACTGCTACATACAGTATGCAGAGCTGTGGGAGACCACCTCAACTGTGCCCCTGGTAGAGCCCGGGGTGGTGTTTACCATGCCACCAGGCCTTCAGCAGGCTTGAAAAGTGAGATTCAAATCAAAATCAAATCAAATTTATTTATATAGCCCTTCGTACATCAGCTGATATCTCAAAGTGCTGTACAGAAACCCAGCCTAAAACCCCAAACAGCAAGCAATGCAGGTGTAGAAGCACGGTGGCTAGGGAAAACTCCCCAGAAAGGCCAAAACCTAGGAAGATTGATCTGTTTGATCCATTTGTTTGTTTCAGTTTTCAGTAGTTGAATCCTTTGACGCATTATTGATTTCAACATTTTTCCTTTTCAACAAAAATGCACTGGATTGGGTGAAGTTGGTCATTGGTTCCATATGTTTTGCAATATGGTAAGTTAATTTTATGCTTTATTTATATAGCACATTTCAGACATGGATGCAACGCAATGCACTTCATAGAAAAATAAAAAAAGAACTGAAATATTTACTACACAACAAACATAAGAGGATAAAAAAACTAAAGAATAATGATAAAAACTGAAAGACTAACGAGCAGGAAATGCCATTAGCTAAAATAATAAGAATAGGATGCATTGTCCAACCCAAAATATAATCTTGTTTTACTCCATTGTTTGTAAACAAAATACTTGTAAAAAGTTGGTTGCATGAATAATTAAGATAAATAAATGTTACATGAAATGTAAATATGACATATCAAAACCAAATGTACACCCCTTTGTTAATAGGTATTGACAATAATTCCCTTAATGGTGAGGCATGGAATAATACAAAATATATATATTTTGCCACGCTGGATGTTTGACATGAGTAGATGATTTGAGTCACGCTTCTTCAGAAGAGGAATAAATACAATTAGCACTTGAATGTTGTGTATAAATAGAGTGATGTACGATTGTTAATACAATTGTTAATAGACCAATTTTTTAATACTCTGTCCATGTGTATAAGCTGCAAGTATTTTGAAATTAAGTTATTTTCAACTTTCACTGTCAACCAAAAGTGAACGTACAATACCAGTCAAAAGTTTGGACACACCTACTCATTCAAGGGTTCTTCTTTGTTTTTACTATTTTCTACATTGTAGAATAATAGTAAAGACATCACAACTATGAAATAACACATATAGAAAACATATTTTATATTTGAATTTCTGCAAAGTAGCCACCCTTTGCCTTGATGACAGCTTTGCACACTCTTGGCATTCTCTCAACCAGCTTCACCTAGAATGCATTTCAATTAACAGGTGTGCCTTGTTAAAAGTTCATTTGTTGAATTTCAGTCCGCAACATTTTGGAGTAATGCGTTTAAATTTAGGGGCCGCAAAAATTAAGAGAAATGCAACACTTATGTCATCACTCATATAGATCACATTGAAATCAGTTTCACGAGAGGGGGGAGATGAGGTTACATGTCCTGTTAAAAGTAACAGCTCAAAAACCACATGGAATCTGGGAATAATGTTTACATCACTGGTTAGAGGACAATTTGTAGAAAATATCTAGCTACATTTTGAGGTGTTACATTTTTTTTCAAGTGGGTCCCAACACGGTAAATGTAACGCAACACTTTCTTTGTTAATCACATAAATAGTGCTCTTTCAATTCAGAGCCTGGTTTTTTGCCCTTATGAGGCTAATATCAATAGAATGGGGGGGCAAACGTTTAGGGTTATACATTGTGACATTAAAATACTCCTACTACAATGTTAAAAACATTCCACATTGTGACATTTAATTGAAATCATGGTACAACGTCCTCATATATGTCTTTTCTGATGTTTAATCAGAGATTTTCTACCAGTGTATCTCTTCCCACATTGATTACAGCTATAAGGGCTCTCTCCTGTGTGTGTCCGCTGGTGCATAGTCAGATGGCTAGATGTAGTAAAACTCTTCCCACATTGATCACAGCTATAAGGCTTCTCTCCTGTGTGTGTTCTCTGGTGCATAGTCAGATGGCTAGATGTAGTAAAACTATTCCCACATTGATCACAGCTATAAGGCTTCTCTCCTGTGTGTGTTCTCTGGTGTATAGTCAGACGGCTAGATGTAACAAAGCTCTTCCCACATTGGTTACAGCTATAAGGTTTCTCTCCTGTGTGTGTTCTCCGATGTACCATCAGGCAGCTTGAGTGAGTAAAACTCTTCCCACATTGATTACAGCTATAAGGCTTCTCCCCAGTGTGTGTTCTCTGGTGTGATTTTAAATGTACTGAAGAAACAAAACTCTTTCCACAGTTAGGGCAGGGGTAAGGTTTCTCTCCTGTGTGTGCTCTCTGATGTATTGTCAGCTGTCTAGATTCAGTAAAACTCTTCCCACATTGATAACAGTTATAAGGTTTCACTCCTGTATGAATTCTCTGACGTTTTTTAAGGTCCTCTGAAAGGGTGAATCTCCTCCCGCAGTCAAAGCAGCAATGAGGTTTCTCTCCAGCCTGAATTCCCTGGTGTGTTTTCATGCTGCTTGGATCATTCAAACTCTCCCCACACTGATAACAGATAAAAGGTTTCTCTCCAGTGTGAATTCTCTGGTGTACTTTTAGTGAATCTGATCTTGAGTAACTCTTTCCACAGTCAGAGCAATGGTAAGATTTCTCTCCTGTGTGTGTTCTCTGGTGTATAGTCAGATGGCTAGATGTAACAAAACTCTTCTCACATTGATCACAGCTATATGGCTTCTCTCCTGTATGTGTTCTCTGGTGTATAGTCAGACGGCTAGATGTAACAAAACTCTTCCCACATTGATCACAGGTATAAGGTTTCTCTCCATTGTGAATTCTCTGGTGTACCTTTAGTGAATCTGATCTTGAGTAACTCTTCCCACAGTCGGAGCATCGGTGAGATTTCTTCCCTGTGGGTTTCCGCTGGTTTTTCTTGAGGTGTTCTGATGTAGAGAGACTCTTCTCTGCCTCGTCAGCTTCATGATATTGTTGAGGCTCTACAGAGGATCCACGATAGTCAAGTCTCTCTCCTGTGTGAACAACAAAGTCAGACAGATGGTTAAAAGCCCACAACAGCATAAATCCCCTGTTTATTTCAGCTAAAAGGTGATGCCCATGACTGTCTAATGAAGTATAAATGCTTTTACAAATGCATTTGCCAATTGTCTTAAAGACAGTCAAGTGACAACAACAGTCATATTTTATATTTTTTCACATTAGTGGTAAAGTGGATTATTCTAGGCTAGAAATAAATGAGACTTTCTGAAACCCTTCGTTCTGTGCCAGATTACTTTTGGTCACCAATATAGGCAGGCTCCCTTCTAGGTTTGCTCAAATTTGCCGCATGAGGGCGGTGTGCACGCTAATGTTAGCTAAGACTTTATACAGAACAAACATATAACTGCAACATGCAACAATTTAAACGTTTTTACATAGTTACAGTTCATATAAGGAAATCAGTAAACTGAAATAAATTCATTAGGCCCTAATCTATGGATTTCACATGACTGGGAATACAGATATGCATCTGTTAGTCACATATACAGTACCAGTCAAACATTTGGACACACCTATTCATTAAAGGGTTCATCTTTATTTTAATTATTTTCTACATTGTAGAATAATAGTGAAGACATCAAAACTATGAAACAACACATATGGAATAATGTAGTAATCAAAAAAAGTGTTAAACAAATCAAAATATATTTGAGATTCTTCAAAGTAGCCACCCTAGGCTTGATGACAGCTTTGCACACTCTTGGTATTCTCTCAACCAGCTTCATGAGGTAGTCACCAGGAATGCATTTCAATTGACCGGTGTGCCTTGTTAAAAGTTCCTTTGTAGAATTTCTTTCCTTCTTAATGCGTTTTAGTTGTGTTGTGACAAGGTAGGGGTGGTATAAAGATGAGACCAAGTCCATATTATGGCAAGAACAGCTCAAATAAGCAAAGAGAAACGACAGTCCATCATTAACTGACCTTCATGTCTTAAATTAATCAAGAACATTTCAAGAAGTTTCTTCAAGTGCAGTCGCAAAAACCATCAAGTGCTATGATGAAACTGGCTCTCATGAGGACCGCCATAGGAAAGGAAGACCCAGTTACCTCTACTGCAGAGGATACGTTCATTAGAGTTGATTGCAGCCCAAATAAATGCTTCACAGAGTTCAAGTAACAGACACATCTCAACATCAACTGTTCAGAGGAGACTACGTGAATCAGGCCTTCATGGTTGAATTGCTGCAAAGAAACCACTACTAAAGGACACCAATAATAAGAGGAGATTTGCTTTGGCCAAGAAACACAAGCAATGGACATTAGACCGGTTGGAAATCTGTCTTTTGGCCTGATGAGTCCAAATTTGAGATTTTTGGATCCAACTGCCGTGTCTTTGTGCGACACAGAGTAGGTGAACAGATGATCTGCGCATGTGTGGTTCCCACCTTGAAGGAGGAGGTGTGATGGTGCTTTGCTGGTGACACTGTCTGTGATTTAGAATTCAAGGCACACTTAACCAGCATGGCTACCACAGCATTCTGCAGCAATAGGACATCCCATCTGGTTTGTGGGACTCATTTGACCAAGGAGAGTGACCTGGCCTCCACAATCACCTGACCTAAACCCAATTGAGATGGTTTGGGGTGAGTTGGACCACAGAGCAAAGGAAAAGCAGCCAACAAGTTCTCAGTATGTGGGAACTTCTTCAAGTATGTTGGAAAAGCATTCCTCATGAAGCTGATTGAGAGAATGCCAGAGTGTGCAAAGCCGTCATCAAGGCAAAGGGTGACTACTTTGAAGAATCTCAAATATATTTTGATTTGATGAACACTTTTTTGGTTACAACATGATTCCATATGTGTTATTTCATAGTTGTGATGTCTTCACTATAATTCTACAATGTAGAAAATAGTAAAAAATAAAGAAAAACCCTTGAATGAATAGATGTGTTAAAAGTTGAGACTGCTAATGTATATATTTTTTAAAAGGGGAAGTATCTGGTGTGACCACCATTTGCCTCATGCAGCGCAACATCTCCTTCACATAGAGTTGATCAGGCTGTTGATTGTGGTCTGTGGAATGTTGTCCCACTCCTCTTCAATTGCTGTGCGAAGTTGCTGGATATTGGCGGGAACTGGAACATGCGGTTGTACACGTCGATCCAGAGCATCGCTAACATGCTCATCGGGTGACATGTCTGGTAAGTATGCAGGGCATGGAAGAACTAGAAAATGTTCAGCTTCCAGGAATTGTATACAGATCCTTTCGACATTGGGCTGTGCATTATCATACTGAATCATGAGGTGATGGAGGCAGATAAATGGCACCACAATAGGCCTCAGGATCTCGTCACGGTATCTCTGTGCATTCCAATTGCCATCGATAAAATGCAAATGTATTTGATGTCCATAGCTTATGTCTGCCCTTACCATAACTCCACCATGGGTCACTCTGTTCACAACGTTGACATCAGCAAATCACTCGCCCACAAGATGCCATACACGTGTTCTGCAGTGTGAGGCCGGTTGGACCTATTGCCAAATTCTAAAAAATAAAAAAAACACTAGAGTGAAAGCACCGCCAGCATTCAAAAGTGACCAGAACATCAGCCAGGAAGCATAGGAACTGAGAAGTGGTCTGTGGTCACCACCTGCAGAACCACTCCTTTATTGGGGGTGTCTTGCTAATTGCCTATAATTTCCACCTGTTGTCTATTTCATTTGCACAACAGCATGTGAAACTTATCAGTGTTGCTTCCTAAGTGGACAGTTTGATTTCACAGAAGTGTGATTGACTTGGAGTTACATTGTGTTGTTTAAGTGTTCCCTTTATTTTTTTGAGCAGTATACAGTGGGGCAAAAAAGTATTTAGTCAGCCACCAATTGTGAAAGTTCTCCCACTTAAAAAGATGAGAGAGGCCTGTAATTTTCATCATAGGTACACTTCAACTATGACAGACAAAATGGAGAAAATAAATCCAGAAAATCACATTGTAGGATTTTTAATGAATTTATTTGTAAATTATGGTGGAAAATAAGTATGGAAGACCACTGTTGTTGTATCAGTGGTCAGTGGTGGTCAGTGGTCTTCCATACTTATTTTCCATATCTCCCTCGATCTGGGGCTCCACGGAAGATCTCATTCCGTGGGGTCAAAATGATCACAGGAACGGTGAGCAAAAATCCCAGAACCACACGGGGGGACCTAGTGAATGACCTGCAGAGAGCTGGGACCAAAGTAACAAAGCCTACCGTCAGTAACACACTACACCGCCAGGGACTCGCAGTGCCAGACGTGTCTCCCTGCTTAAGCCAGTACATGTCCAGGCCCGTCTGAAGTTTGATAGAGAGCATTTGGATGATCCAGAAGAAGATTGGGAGAATGTCATATGGTCAGATGAAACTCAACTCAGAATGCTGAGTTGTATCCAAAGAACACCACACCTACTGTGAAGCACGGGGGTGGAAACATCATGCTTTGGGGCTGTTTTTCTGCAAAGGGACCAGGACGACTGATCCGTGTAAAGGAAAGAATTAATGGGGCCATGTATCGTGAGATTTTGAGTGAAAACCTCCTTCCATCAGCAAGGGCATTGAAGATGAAACGTGGCTGGGTCTTTCAGCATGACAATGATCCCAAACACACCGCCCGGACAACGAAGGAGTGGCTTCGTAAGACACATTTCAAGGTCCTGGAGTGGCCTAGCCAGTCTCCAGATCTCAACACCATAGAAAATCTTTGGAGGGAGTTGAAAGTCGGAGTTGCCCAGCAACAGCCCCAAAACATCACTGCTCTAGAGGAGATCTGCATGGAGGAATGGGCCAAAATACCAGCAACAGTGTCTGAAAACCTTGTGAAGACTTACAGAAAACGTTTGACCTTTGTCATTGCCAACAAAGGGAATATAACAAAGTATTGAGAAACGTTTGTTATTGACCAAATACTTATTTTCCACCATAATTTGCAAATAAATTCATTAGAAATCCTACAATGTGATTTTCTGGATTTTTTTTCTTCTCATTTTGTCTGTCATATTTGAAGTGTACCTATGATGATAATTACAGGCCTCTCATCTTTTTAAGTGGGAGAACTTGCACAATTGGTGGCTGACAAAATACTTTTTTGCCCCACTGTGTGTGTGTCTGTGTATATATATATATATATATATACAGTGCCTTGCGAAAGTATTCGGACCCCTTGAACTTTGCGACCTTTTGCCACATTTCAGGCTTCAAACATAAAGATATAAAACTGTATTTTTTTGTGAAGAATCAACAACAAGTGGGACACAATCATGAAGTGGAACGACATTTATTGGATATTTCAAACTTTTTTAACAAATCAAAAACTGAAAAATTGGGCGTGCAAAATTATTCAGCCCCCTTAAGTTAATACTTTGTAGCGCCACCTTTTGCTGCGATTACAGCTGTAAGTCGCTTGGGGTATGTCTCTATCAGTTTTGCACATCGAGAGACTGAAATTTTTTCCCATTCCTCCTTGCAAAACAGCTCGAGCTCAGTGAGGTTGGATGGAGAGCATTTGTGAACAGCAGTTTTCAGTTCTTTCCACAGATTCTCGATTGGATTCAGGTCTGGACTTTGACTTGGCCATTCTAACACCTGGATATGTTTATTTTTGAACCATTCCATTGTAGATTTTGCTTTATGTTTTGGATCATTGTCTTGTTGGAAGACAAATCTCCGTCCCAGTCTCAGGTCTTTTGCAGACTCCATCAGGTTTTCTTCCAGAATGGTCCTGTATTTGGCTCCATCCATCTTCCCATCAATTTGAACCATCTTCCCTGGATAAAGTAATCCTTCTCCCCTCCCCCCTTAAAAGACCTAGATGCACTATTGTAAAGTGGCTGTTCCACTGGATGTCATAAGGTGAAAGCACCAATTTGTAAGTCGCCTGATCCCTAAATGACTTAAATGTAAATGTAAATGTCCCTGCTGAAGAAAAGCAGGCCAAAACCATGATGCTGCCACCACCATGTTTGACAGTGGGGATGGTGTGTTCAGGGTGATGAGCTGTGTTGCTTTTACGCCAAACATAACGTTTTGCATTGTTGCCAAAAAGTTCAATTTTGGTTTCATCTGACCAGAGCACCTTCTTCCACATGTTTGGTGTGTCTCCCAGGTGGCTTGTGGCAAACTTTAAACAACACTTTTTATGGATATCTTTAAGAAATGGCTTTCTTCTTGCCACTCTTCCATAAAGGCCAGATTTGTGCAATATACGACTGATTGTTGTCCTATGGACAGAGTCTCCCACCTCTGCTGTAGATCTCTGCAGTTCATCCAGAGTGATCATGGACCTCTTGGCTGCATCTCTGATCAGTATTCTCCTTGTATGAGCTGAAAGTTTAGAGGGACGGCCAGGTCTTGGTAGATTTGCAGTGGTCTGATACTCCTTCCATTTCAATATTATCGCTTGCACAGCGAATAACATTTTTTATTTTTACAGGGACAGTGCACATTATTCAACGTTTCAGTAAAAGTGCCGGTTTTAGCCAGCCGGCTAATTTTCAACCGCAGTCCCTGGGCAGGTTATTAAAAACAATTACAATATAGACAATAGCAACATAGAACAAGCAAGACATAGCAACATAGGACAAGCAAGACGTAGCATACAGACAGAGCAACATAGAACAAAAAGCAGCAAGATAAAATTCATAAAAGCAACAAAGTGTTTCCACACCTCACAAGCTACAGACAACAGACAACATGGAAAGCGGCAACACACAGCTAGGGACCATGTTCACAAATCTGATTGACCTTTAGCCATGTCATCAAGCATTTTGTGAAAGTGTGATATGTGGTGCAGTTATGTGTGTCTGATGGCAGTGTATTCCAGACATGGGAAGCTCTCACAGAGAATGCAGATTTACTAAAGGTGCTTTTCCTTAGGGGAACTATACAGTCACCTCTCATGGCAGACCTTGTGGATCTGCTGCCATATGTCTGGGTTTTCTGTTTAACAAAAATATTGAGTGGAGGGGGAGCCAGGCCATTAAGGATCTTGAATACAAGACATGCGTCGGTGAATTGCACAAGATTTTCCCAACTCAAGAGCTCATGCTTTCTAAGGATGTGACAATGATGATGGCTATTGGGCTTCCTATCAAGCACTTTGAGAGCCTGTTTGTAGACAGACTGAATAGGTTTTAATGTTGTACAGCAAGCTTGGGCCCAACTAGTCAAGCAGTATGTTAAGTGGGGGAGTATCATAGATTTAAAGTACAGTTTTGCTACCTCTGTAGTCAAACAATTTTGTATAAATCGGAAATTAGCTAGGTTGAATTTGGTTATTTGAATGACCTTTTTCACATGCTTTTTAAAAGAGAGGTTGGAATCAAGTATGATGCCAAGGTACTTAAAATCGGATACCACCTGGAGCTTCTCCCCTGACACATAGACATCTGGCTCAGTAGCATCTGTTGCCCTCTTTGTGAAGAACATGCAAACAGTTTTTTTCACATTGAGATGCAAACACGAGTCACTCAGCCACTTTGTAACCTGGACCATTACAGTAGTGAGTTCTTGTGCAGCTTGTTGTTTGCTCTTTGCATGCACATATATCACTGTATCATCTGCATACATTTGAACTTCAGACCCAGTACAGACAGAAGGCAGATCATTAATGTACAGGCTGAACAGGAGGGGCCCCAGTATTGACCCTTGGGGCACGCCCACATCATAGCTTCGAGTGGGCGACAGCTCATTGCTCACTCTGACACACTGAGTTCTGCCTTCAAGGTATGATTTCATCCATCTCAAGGCATCAGGGGAAAAGTTGAACTTGGACAATTTTGTGATGAGAATCTCATGGTTAACAGTATCAAAAGCCTTCCTTAGGTCCAGAAACACAGCCCCAACAGCACCCCCTTTGTCCATCTTGGACTTCACATTTTCCAGAAGAAAGCAGTTGGCCGTTTCTGTGGAGTGTTTCGCTCTGAAGCCAAACTGCATGGAGTGTAATGTGAAGGGGCTGTTGTTGAGGTGGGCAATCAGTTGTTCTGTTACACCCTTTTCAACAACCTTTGACACCACAGGTAGTATACTAATGGGCCTGTAGTTACTCACGTCAGCAGGGTCGCCTGATTTAAAGATGGCCGTTATTATGGCCGACTTCCATACCCTTGGAAACACACCAAGACCAATAGATGTGTTGGTGACCTTAGTAATGGGGCCAATGAGTGACTCTTTGTAGTTTTTAAGAAAGGTAGAGTCCATCCCAAACACATCTTTGGCTTTAGAGTTCTTTAGTGAGCTAATCACCTTGTTCACCTTTGACTCAGAAACCTCGCTTATGATGAAGACAGGTTGAGTGTCATTCACTAGCACTGAGCCCGAGAAACCAGTGGAGGGGTTCTGTGTCAGTACCCTGACAGAGTCAATAAAGTAGGAATTGAAGGCTATTGCTATTTCGACTGCATCCTGTGTTAGATTGTTATTCACCATGATTTCTAGTCTTTTTGCAGTGTTACTATGGTCTTTCCCTGTTAACTTTTTTAGATTCTCCCATATCAATTTAGAATTTCCTTTGCTTCACCAATTATGTTAATAAAAAAGTTTGCCTTGGCCTGTCTGATTTCTTTCATCACCTTATTTCTCAACATGGTAAACCTACGTCTGTCATGCTCTAATTGAGATTTTAGGGCTATTTTTAGAGCATAATCTCGTTCTTTCATCAATTTCCAGATTTCTCCATTTAGCCAAGGAAGAGTGCTCTTTTGGCCAGGTTTGGATTTGATTTTCTTTAGGAAGCCATTTATTGTAGTCTAGATTGTGGATAGAAAAACCTGACTATCAGCTTCCACGTCTGTATAGGACAAGAGATCATTCCAGTTTATTCCCTTAATTGCTTTTTCAAAATAGTTTAATTCACTCTTAGGTATTGTGAGTTGATCCGGCTTTCTAACAGTAGAGAGGTTAAACTTGCTCTTAGACAGCTTTCTGGCTATAAGTGTCAGATTATGATCAGACAGCCCAGTAACCATATTGAATGATTTAGTCACTCTCTCTGGTTTATTACTGAACACCAAATCAATCTGTGTTTTAGAGCAACAAGTCACCCTGGTTGGCCCTTTAACTAGCTGTGTAAGGTCAAAGGTATTAGTGATCCGTTTGAGGGTTTTCCTACAACACTTGTCTTCATAATTAATGTTAAAATCTCCCATTAAGATGACCTCTTTCCCAAAATCACATTCCCTAAGCATGGTATTAAACTGATCAAAAAACACACTTTTGGTGGAAGGTGGCCTATACATTCCAATGAGGGTAAAAGACATTTGGGGAGACAGTGTAACGTTCAGGCCGATACATTCTAGATGATTCTAACTTCTGGAGAGAGTTTGCTGCACGGAAAGTAAAGGGGCTGAATAATTTTGCACGCCCAATTTTTCAGTTATTGATTTGTTAAAAAAGTTTGAAATATCCAATAAATGTCGTTCCACTTCATGATTGTGTCTCACTTGTTGTTGATTCTTCACAAAAAAAATGTTTTATATCTTTATGTTTGAAGCCTGAAATGTGGCAAAAGGTCGCAAAGTTCAAGGGGGCCGAATACTTTCGCAAGGCACTGTATATATATATATATATATATATATATATATATATATATATAAATAAAAACCCCTTTTCTCCCCAATTTCATGGTATCCAATTGGTAGTTACTGTCTTGTTCCATCGCCGCAACTCCCGTACCGACTCGGGAGAGGCGACGGTTGAGAGCCGTGAGTCCTCCTAAACACAACCCAGCCAAGCCGCACTGCTTCTTGACACAATGCCCACTTAACCCAGAAGCCAGCCGCACCTATGTGTCGGAGGAAACACCGTACACCTGGCGACCGTGATATGACACACCTGTCAGATGGATGGGTTACCTTGGCAAAGGATAAATGCTCTAACAGGGATGTAAATAAATTTGTGCACACAGTTTGCGAAATACGCTTTTTGTCCGTATGGAAATTTCAGGGATCTATTACTTCGCTCATGAAACATGAGACCAACACTTTACATGTTGTGTTTATATTTTTGTTCAGTGTGGGTTTTTTCTATGTATTCCGTAAATTACCGCACATTACCAGTACAAGATCGGGAGTGCTACTCAAGAAAACTCACATTAAGCTGTGTTGCTATTCACAATTTCCCCACCATGGGGAAAAAAACTCATGGGAGTCCCCGTAGGATGCCAGCAAAAAAATGTTTGAGTGCATTTCACACTACTTTTGGATTATAATTGTAAGGTTCATTTGAATGTCCTGCTTAATTTTGTGCCATCATCGCAACTGCTTTATACTTAAACACTTCAACCAGTAAAATGCTCTTTGGCTAGCTTTGCTACAAGCCTGTCAATGAGCGTTAGCATTCAAACTAACAAGTGCTGCATCCAAAAGTAGGTATTTTGCAACTATCACAACCAAATATTATCGTAGCGGCAGTTCAAGAAATATTCAAAACAACAATTGTAAGCCTATGAGAACCCCAAAAAGTGTTTGTGTAGAAGTAATAACCTGGTAAATCTAGGCTGCTGAATGGGCACAGATGGAAAACGTCTGTTGTTTTCCCCCACGTACTTGTTTATGACGTGACTCGGCATCATCAGGTAGCCACGGGCTGCATGAGCCAGGCTTGGTACATCCATATTTGGACTTTACAACTAATCTAACATCTCTGGAGAGACCTGAAAATAGCTGTGGAGCAACACTTCCCATAAAACCTGACAGCTTGAGAGGATCTGCAGAGAAGAATGGGAGAAACTCCCCAAATACAGGTGTGCCAAACTTGTAGTGTTACACCCAAGAAGACACGAGACTGTAATCACTGCCATGTAAATGTAAATGTGTTTCAACAAAGTACTGAGTAAAGGGTCTGAATACTTGTGTAAATGGAATATTTCGTTTTTTAAATTTGCTAAAAACTATTTTTGCTCAAAGTTTTCTAAATGATTAGAAACAAAAGTATGTACACATTTCATGCAGTTCCACATGTGAACTTAAAGGAATAACAGATTATAAACTGGGGGTTCGAGCCCTGAATGCTGATTGGCTGACAAAACATTTATTTTTACTGCTCTCTGGGGTTTATAGTGTATGGTCAATATACCGCGGCTAAGGGCTATATCTAGGCGCTCCGCATCACGTCATGTGTAAGAACAGCCCTTAACCGTGGTATACTTGCCATATACCACACCCCCTCCTTGAGTTATTGCTTAACTAGGGTTGAATATTTTCCCAGAGAATAAATAAAATGTTCTCCTGGGTAACCCGGTATTTCCCGCCAAAACTGTAAGTGTCATTCAAAAGCACATCAATAGGCCTGTCTGGTTTTGATGAGAGCTATACATTAGACATTTAATGAGCCCAAGCCCAAAAAATCCCAAATGATTGTGCCTTATCCAATACATCTACTGTAGCCAATGATATAGCCTACTGCACATTATGCATGACAGAAAAACATAAAAGCCCATAGATGTAGATAGCTATATGCTCTCTTAGGTAAATATTTTATTAACTATTTATTGAACTGATTAAGGGCTTGTAAGTAAGCATTTCACGATAAAGTCTACACCAGTTGTATTTGGCGCACGTGACAATTAAAATTTGGTTTGATTTGAAACTAGCTCCAGTAGGATAATTTTTTAGTGTGAACTGCATTACTCTACTGTATTATACAAACAGTTGAAGTCGGAGGTTTACATACACCTTAGCCAAATATATTTAAACTCAGTTTTTTACAATTCCTGACATTTAATCCTAGTAAAAATTCCCTGTCTTAGGTCAGTTAGGATCACCACTTTATTTTAAGAATGTGAAATGTCAGAATAATAGTAGAGATAATTATTTATTTCCTCTTTTATTTCTATCATCACATTCCGAATGGGTCAGAAGTTTACATACACTCAATTACTATTCGGTAGCATTGCCTTTAATTCTTTAACTTGGGTCAAACGTTTCGGGTAGCCTTCCACAAGCTTCCCACAATAAGTTGGGTGAATTTTGGCCCATTCCTCCTGACAGAGCTGGTGTCAGGTTTGTAGGCCTCCTTGCTCGCACACACTTTTTCAGTTCTGCCCACAAATGTTCTATGAGATTGACGTCAGGGCTTTGTGATGGCCACTCCAATACCTTCACTTTGTTGTCCTTATGCCATTTTGCCACAACTTTGGAAGTATGCTTACGGTCATTGTACATTTGGAAGACCCATTTGCGACCAAGCTTTAACTTCCTGACTGATGTCTTGAGATGTTGCTTCAATATAGCCACATAATTTTACCTCCTCATGATGCCATCTATTTTGTGAAGTGCACCAGTCCCTCCTGCAGCAAAGCACCCCCACAACATGATGCTGCCACCCCCGTGCTTCACAGTTGAGATGGTGTTCTTCGGCTTGCAAGCATCCCCCCTTTTTCCTCCAAGCATAACGATGGTTATTATGGCCAAACAGTTATATTTTTGTATCATCAGACCAGATTACTTTTCTACAAAAAGTACGATCTTTGTCCCCATGTGCAGTTGCAAACTGTAGTCTGGCTTTTTTGGCGGGTTTGGAGGAGTGGCCTTTCAGGTTATGTCAATATAGGACTCGTTTTACTGTGGATATAGATACTTTGTACCTGTTTCCTCCAGCATCTTCACAAGGTCCTTTGCTGTTCTTCTGGGATTGATTTACACTTTATGCACCAAAGTACGTTCATCTCTAGGAGACAGAACGTGTCTCCTTCCTGAGCGGTATGACGGCTGCGTGGTCCCATGGTGTTCATCTGTACTATTGTTCGTACAGATGAACGTGGTACCTTCAGGCGTTTGGAAATTGCTCCCAAGGATGAACCAGACTTGTGGAGGTCTACAATTGATTTTCTGAGGTTTTGGCTGATTTCTTTCGATTTTCCCATGATGTCAAGCAAAGAGGCACTGAGTTTGAAGGTAGGCCTTAAAACACATCCACAGGTACACCTCCAATTGACTCAAATTATATCAATTAGCCTATCAGAAGCTTCTATGCCATCAAAATGCCATCATTTTCTGACCCATTGCAACTGTGATAGTGAATTAGAAGTGAAATGATATGTCCGTAAACAATTGTTGGAAAAATGACTTGTGTCGTGCACAAAGTAGATGTCCTAACCAACTTCCCAAAACTATCATTTGTTAAAATTAAATTTGTGGAGTGGTTGAAAACTAGTTTTAATGACTCCAACCTAAGTGTATGTAAACTTCAGACTTCAACTATACATCTTTCAAACCATGATAAAGCAGGGAAGAGAACATATGATTCTGGTGCAGCACATGCTGCCTACAAAGTTACAAGTATAAGCTAACAAATGTAATTTTGAAATATAACAGGGCCTATTTGTATAATTAGTAGGCTGACACATACCTTTCATAATGTTTCAGCTAATGGTATTAGCCTATCTCTTTCTCTCTATTGTTGCTTCATTCCTTCTTCGCTGTAAACAGTTAAATTAAATAAGTTGTGTTGTCCTAATCTTCATCATTCTAATGACATCCTTGAATAATATAGGATTAGAATTAGATGCAGAAGACTTTCACAACTCTTCATGAAGATCGAATGGTTATGGGTCTGAATAAATAACTGTTTTAGCCTACTGCAATCGCGCATTCGCTCTTATTTCAAACTACCCCTGAGTTCTATTGGCTGCTGTATTTAACATTCAGAAAACAAGAGCTAGCGTCCCTCTTCGAATAGTCTATTTGTATAAGAAATTCAAAAATAAAAACAGCCCAGCAAGCTATTCTAGTCTAGCTTTTCCTGCATGGGACTCCAACTTAACTTTATTTAAGGAGGCATGTGAGTGCGTATTGCACAAGAGGCAGAGGCTATAAGTTAGAAGCTTATTATGCATAATCAACGAGCTAAATATAAGGCTAATAATGCATTGAATGTATTACCTGAAAGAGGTAGACTTGGACATCTACAATATATGACCAAAAGTATATGGACACCTGCTCGTCAAATCAAATGTTATTGCCTCGCATACACATATTTAGCAGATTTCTTTGCGGGTGTAATGAAATGCTTGTGTTCCTAGCTCCACGCGTGCATTTAGTATTCAGATTCCCGGCGTATACATCGCTGACAACTTAACTAGCTTCTCAAAGCACTTCATGATGACAGAAGTGAGTGCTACGGGCGATAGTCATTTAGTTAAGTTCATTTTGCGTTCTTGGACACAGTAACAATACCGGACATCTTGAAGCAAGTTGGGACAGCAGACTGGGATAGGGAGAGATTGAATGTCCGTAAACACTCCTGCCAGCTGATCAGAGACTGCTCTGAGGATGCGGCTAGGGATGCCGTCTGGGCCTCGTCGAACATCTCATTCCAAAATCATGGGCATTTATATAGAGACGGTCCCCTCTTTATTGGTATAACAACCTCCACTCTTCTAGGAAGGCTTTCCACTAGATGTTGGAACATGGCTGCGGGGACTTACTTCCATTCAGCCACAAGCGCATTACGGAGGTTGGGCGATTAAGCATGGCTCGCAGTCGGCGTTCCAATTCATCGCAAAGGTGTTTGATGGGGTTGAGGTCAGGGCTCTGTGCAGGCCAGTTAAGTTCTTCCACACTGATCTCAACAAACTATTCATGTATAGACCTCGCTCTGTGCATGGAGGCATAGTCATGCTGAAACAGGTAAGGGCCTTCCCCAAACTGTTGCCCCAAAGTTGGAAGCATAGAATCGTAGCGTTAAGATTTCCCTTCACCTGAATTAAAGGGCTTAGTCAGAACCATGAAAAACAGCCCTACTATTCCTCCTCCACAAAACTTTACAGTTGGCACTATGCATTTGGGCAGGTAGCGTTCTCAAACCCAGATTTGTCCGTCGGACTGCCAGATAGTGAAGCGTGATTCATCACTCCAGAGAATGTGTTTCCACTGCTCCAGAGTCCATTGGAGGCGAGCTTTACACCACTCCAGCCGACGCTTGGCATTGTGCATGGTGATCTTAGGCCTGTGTGTGGTTGCTCGGCCATGGAAACCCATTTCATGAAGCTCCCGACAAACAGTTATTGTGCTAACGTTGCTTCCAGAGACAGTCTGGAACTCGGTAGAGAGTGTAGCAGACGAGGACAGACTATTTTTACGAGCTACACACTCCAGTACTCGATGGTCCCGTTCTATGAGCTTGTGTGGCCTACCACATCGCGGCAGAGCCGTTGTTGCTCCTATACATTTCCACTTCACAATAACAGCACTTACAGTTGACCGGGTCAGCTCGAGCAGGAAAGAGATTTGACAAACTGACTTGCTGTAAAGGCGGCCTCCTATGACAGTGCCACGTTGAAAGTTGCTGAGCTCTTCAATAAGGCCATTCTACTGGCAATGTTTGTCTATGGAGATTGCATGGCTGTGTGCTCTATTGTATACACCTGTCAACAACAGGTATAGCAGAAATAGCCACATCAACTAATTTGAAGGTGTCCACATACTTTTGTATATACAATGCCTTCGGAAAGTATTCCGCTCCCTTGACTTTTTCCATGTTGTTCTAAAATGTATTAAGTTATTTTTTCTCATCAATCTACACACAATACCCCATAATGACAAAGCAAAAACAGGTTCAGAAATGTTTGCTAATTTATGAAAAATAAAAAAACTTCAATAGTATTCAGACCCTTTACTCAGTACTTTGTTGAAGCATCTTTGGCAGCGATTACAGCCTTGAGTCTTCTTGGGTATGACGCTACAAGTTTGGCACACCAGTACTTGGTGAGTTCCTCCCATTCTTCTCTGCAGATCCTCTCAAGATCTGTCAGGTTGGATGGGAAGCGTTGCTGCACAGCTATTTCCAGGTCTCTCCAGAGATGTTCGATCGGGTTTAAGTCCGGGCTCTGGCTGGGCCACTCAAGGACATTCAGAGACTTGTACGAAGCCACTCCTGCAGTGACTTGGCTGGGTGCTTAGGGTTGTTATTCTGGTGGAAGGTGAACCTTCACCCCAGCCTGAGGTCCTGAGCGCTCTGGAGCAGGTTTTCATCAAGGATCTCTCTGTAGTTTTCTCCGTTCGTCTTTGCCTCAATGCTGAGTAGTCTCCCAGTCCCTGCTCTGAAAAACATCCCGATAGCATGATGCTGCCACCACCTTGCTTTACCGTAGGGATGGTGCCAGGTTTCCTCCAGATATGACGCTTGGCATTCAGGCCAAAGAGTTGGTTTCATCAGACCAGACAGACAATCCTGTTTCTCATGGTCTGAGAGTCTTTAGGTGCCTTTTGGCAAACTTCACACAAGCTGGTATGTGCCTTTTACTGAGAAGTGGCTTCCGTCTGGCGACTCTACCATAAAGGCCTGACTGTTGGAGTGCTGCAGAGATTGTTGTCCTTCTGGAAGGTTCTACCATCTCCACAGAGGAACTCTAGAGCTCTGTCAGAGTGACCATCAGGTTCTTGGTCACCTCCCTGACCAAGGCCCTTCTCCCCCAATTGCTCAGTTTGGCCGGGTGGCCAGCTCTAGGAAGAGTCTTGGTGGTTCCAAACTTCTTCAATTTAAGAATGGAGGCCACTGTGTTCTTGAGGACCTTCAAAGCTGCATAAATGTTTTGTTCCCTTCCCCAGATCTGAGCCTTGACACAATCCTGTCTCGGAGCTCTATGGACAATTCCTTCGACCTTGGTTTTTGCTCTGACATGCACTGTCAACTGTGGGACGTTATGTAAACAGGTGTGTGCCTTTCCAAATCATGTCCAATCAATTGAATTTACCACAAGTGGACTCCAATCAAGTTGTAGAAACATCTTAAGGATGATCAATGGAAACAGGATGCACCTGAACTCAATTTCACGTCTCATAGCAAAGGGTCTGAATACTTCTGTAAACAAGGTATCTGTTTTTATGTTTTAATAAATGTGCAAACATTTCTAAAAACCTGTTTTCGCTTCGTCATTATGGGGTATTGTGTGAAGATTGATTAAATAAAAACCAATCCTATGCAATTTTAGAGTAAGGTTGTAACGTAACAAAATGTGGGAAAAGTCAAAGTGTCTGAATATTTTCCGAAGGCACTGAGTGGATTTACGACGTGGTTGTAAAGTCATAAAAACTAACAGGGGGGTTGTTTACATCTCTGCTAGTCAATTCCCTGAAAAGGCTAGCGTCATGACACTAGGGATGTACGATATATCGGTGAACGTATCAGAATCAGCTGATATTTGCTAAAAATACCAACATCTGTATGAGCCCGATGTGTAGTTTAATGCAAAACTGACGTGCATACAGTAAGGGGAAAAAAGTATTTCCCTCATTAAATGCAAATCCATTTATAACATTTTTGACATGCGTTTTTCTGGATTATTTTGTTGTTATTCTGTCTCTCACTGTTCAAATAAACCTACCATTAAAATTATAGACTGATAATTTCTTTGTCAGTGCACAAACGTACAAAATCAGCCGGGGATCAAATATAATGTAGGTAAATTATGTAATGACGCCACGTAAAATGTGTTCAACACAGCATTCCTAACCTAGCCCACAATGTCTGCTGTGTGGATCCAGCAGTCAACAAGTCGAGCAGTCATTTGAAAGAGTAAGAACATTTCAGCGAGACAACTCAAAAGGCGAAATCCATTAACGTCAGGATAATGGAATTCATTGCCCTTTGCAATCAACCATTCTCTGTCGTGGGTGATGTTGGCTTTCGCCAACAAGACGAGCACCAGAACACGTTGCCCTACCGGAGTTACACAGTAATAGCATCACTCTTATTAGCTTCACGACATATGACATATACGTCTCTTCCAAGACGGAGTAGCAGTCAGACGTCTTTGTCCTGTCGTGTCCCTTGTATATCTTTTTACATATTTTTCTTCGCATATCTTTTCAAAATATTTTCCTAAACCTTAACGTCTAAATACTCTCCTGCAACACGCCAGTCAGTTAGCAATCCATTGCTAGCGGTCATCAACTAACCTTTAGCTCGGAAAGCTCTCGCCAGTTCAAACAACGTGACTCAAACCAGAGCATAACGGATCTATTTCTCTCCATATTCCCGGATTTCTACGCAAACTCTGGACATTTTCATTTGGATCTTCGCAACTAGCTAACCGCAATCCCAGGTGACCACTCCTGGCTAGCGTTTCCATCCCGGAGCAAGCACCAATTAGCCTGAAGCTAGCCAGGACTCCTGTGCTACCACCGAAGCCCACTCCTGGGCTACAATATCTGGACCTCTTCTACTGCCGGTACGGGGCACGGAACCCCACCGATCCTCTACGACTGGAATACCAACATAATCTGCCCGAGGATTCCAACAGGCCCGACGCCCGCTGAAGGCCCATTCTGCTAACCTGCTAGATGCCTAGAGCTACTTGGAACCCTATTAATTCCACGACTGGTCTATCAACATCCCCCAAAGGCTAGCTTGCCTGTCCCGGTCTGCTAACTTCTAGCTTGCCTGCTAACTGCTATCTTGCCAGCCCCAGTCTGCTAACTGCTAGCTTGTTTAGCATCGGCCTGCTAACTGTCTAAATCACTGTGTCCCCAGTCAGCCCAACCACTCACTGGACTCATATGTTCACTTGGCTATGCATGCCTCACTCTAATATCAATATGCCTCGTCCATTACTGTCCTGGTTTGTGATTACTGTCTTATTTCACTGTAGAGCCTCTAGCCCTGCTCAATATGCCTTAACCAACCATGTTGCCCCACCTAGATATGCGATGACCTCACCTGGTTTAAATATCTCTCTCATCATTACTCAATGCCTAGATTTACCTCCAATGTACTCACATCCTACCTTCCCTTTGTCTGTACACTATGCCTTGAATCTATGCTTTCGTGCCCAGAAACCTGCTCCTTTTTCTCTCTGTTCCGAACGTGCTAGACGGCCAGTTCGTATAGCATTTAGCCGTACCCTTATCCTACTTCTCCTCTGTTCCTCTGGTGATGTAGAGGTTAATCCAGGTCCTGCAGTGCCTAGCTCCACTCCCACTCCCCAAGTGCTCTCATTTGTTGACTTCTGCAACCGTTAAAAGCCTTGGTTTCATGCATGTTAAACATTAGAAGCCTACTCACTAGGTTTGTTTTACTCACTGCTTTAGCACACTCTGCCAACCCGGATGTCTTAGCCGTGTCTGAATCCTGGCTTAGGAAAACCACCAAAAACCCTGAAATCTCCATCGCCAACTATAACATTTTCCGCCAAGATAGAACTGCCAAAGGGGGTGGTGTTGCAATCTAATGCAAAGATAGCCTGCAGAGTTCTGTATTACTATTAAAATCTGTACTAGAGGTCGACCAATTATGATTTTTCAATGCCGATACCGATTCCGATTATTGGAGGACCAAAAAAGCCAATACCGATTAAATCGGCTGATTTTTATATATTTTTTATTTGTAATAATGACAATTAGAACAATACTGAATTAACACTTATTTGAGCTTAATATAAAACATCAATCAAATCAATTTAGCCTCAAATAAATAATGAAACACGTTCAATTTGGTTTAAATAATGCAAAAACAAAGTGTTGGAGAAGAAAGTAATATGTGCCATGTAAAAATGTGTGCCATACAAAAAAGCTAACGTTTAAGTTCCTTGCTCAGAACATGAGAACATATGAAAGTTGGTGGTTCCTTTTAACGAGTCTTCAATATTCCCAGGTAAGAAGTTTCAGGTTGTAGTTAATATAGTATTTATAGGACTATTTCTCTCTATACCATTTGTATTTCATATACCTTTGAATATTGGATGTTCTTATAGGCACTATAGTATTAACAGTGTAACAGTATAGCTTCCGTCCCCCTCCTCGCCCCTGGGCTCGAACCAGGAACACATCGACAACAGCAAGGGGAATAACTACTCCAAATCTAAAAGCGAGTGACGTTTGAAACAGTATTAGCGCACACCCAGCTAACTAGCTAACCATTTCACATTGGTTACACCAGCCATTAGGCTGATAGGCTTGAACTCATAAACAGCGATGTGCTTGCGAAGAGCTGCTGGCAAAACGCATGAAAGTGCTGTTTGAATGAATGATTACGGGCCTGCTGCTGCTCAGTCAGACTGCTCTATCAAATCAGACTTAATTATAACATAATAACACACAGAAATACGAGCCTTAGGTCATTAATATGATCAAATCCGGAAACTATCATTTAGAAAACAAAACGTTTATTATTTCAGTGAAAGACGGAACCGTTCGGTATTTTATCTAACGGGTGGCATCCCTAAGTCTAAATATTCTTGTTACATTGCACAACCTTCAATGTATGTCATAATTACGTAAAATTCTGGCAAATTAGTTCGTAATGAGCCAGGCAGCCCAAACGGTTGCATATACCCTGACTCTGCGTGCAATGAACGCAAGAGAAATGACACAATTTCACCTGGTTAATATTGCCTGCTAAACTGGATTAGTAGGTATAACTAGTGATTATGATTGATTGTTTTTTATAAGATAAGTTTAATGCTAGCTAGCGATTTACTTTGGCTTCTACTGCAGTTGCGTAACAGGCAGGCTTACTCATGGAGTGCAATGGTTAGAGCGTTGGACTAGTTAACTGTGCGGTTGCAAGATTGGAACCCCTGAGCTGACAAGGTGAAAATCTGTCGTTCTGCCCCTGAACAAGGCAGTTAACCCACAGTTCCTTGGCAGTCATTGAAAATTAAGAATGTGTTCTTAACTGACTTGCCTAGTTAAATAAAAGGTATAAAAAAATATATATATATATTTTTTAATTATCGGAAATCGGTGCCCAAAAATACCAATTTCCGATTGTTATGAAACTTGAAATCGGCCACAATTCTAAAAAGGCTCTCACGGTTGCCACCTCCCTTTGCCTCCAGCTGTGCCCTCGATACCATATGTGAATTGATTGCCCACCATCTATCTTCTGAGCTTGTGCTACTAGGTGACCTAAACTGGGACATGCTTAACACCCAGGCCATCCTACAATCCAAGCTTGATGCCCTCAATCTCACACAAATTATCAATGAACCTACCAGGTACAACTCCAAATCCATAAACACGGGCACCCTCATAGATGTCATCCTAAATAACTCACCCTCCAAATACACCTCTGCTGTTTTCAATCAAGATCTCAGCAATCACTGCCTCATTGCCTGCATCCGTAATGGGTCTGCGACCAATCGACCACCCCTCATCACTGTCAAACGCTACCTAAAACACTTCTGCGAGCAGGCCTTTCTAATCGACCTGGCCGGGGTATTCTGGAATGACATTGACCTCATCCCGTCAGAAGATGATGCCTGGCTATTCTTTAAAAGTGCCTTCCTCACCATCTTAAATAAGCATGCCCCATTACATTTTTTTTTAACTAGGAATAGATATAGTCCTTGGTTAACTCCAGAACTGTCTGCCCTTGACCAGCATAAAAACATCCTGTGGCGTTCTGCATTAGCATCGAATAGCCCCCGTGATATGAAACTTCTCAGGTAAGTTAGGAACAAATATACACAGGCAGTTAGGAAAGCTAAGGCTAGCTTTTTAAAACAGACATTTGCATCCTGTAGTACAAACTCAAAAAGATTCTGGGACAATGTAAAGTCCATGAGGAATAAGAGCACCTCCTCCCAGCTGCCCACTGCTCTGAGGCTAGGAAACACTGTCACCACCGATAAATCCACTATAATTGAGAATTTCAATAAGCATATCTCTACGGCTGGCCATGCTTTCCACCTGGCTACCCCTTCCCCGGTCAACTGCCCGGCACCCTCCACAGCAACCCGCCAAAGCCCCCACCGTTTCTCCTTTACCCAAATCCAGATAGCTGATGTTCTGAAAAAGCGGCAAAATCTGGACCCTACAAATCAGCAGGGCTAGACAATCTGGACCCTCTCTAAAAATTATCTGCTGAAATTGTTGCAACCGCTATTACTAGCCTGTTCAACCTCTCTTTCGGATCATCTGAGATTCCCAAAGATTGGAAAGCTGCCAGCGGTCATCCCCCTCTTCAAAGGGGGTGACACTCTAGACCCAAACTGCTATAGACCTATATCTATCCTACCCTGTCTTTCTAAGGTCTTCGAAATCCAAGTTAAAAAGATTACCGACCATTTCGAATCCCACCGTATCTTCTCCGCTATGCAATCTGGTTTCAGAGCTGGTCATAGGTGCACCTCAGCCACGCTCAAGGTCCTAAACGACATAACCACCATCGATAAGAGACATTACTGTGCAGCCATATTCATCGACCTGGCCAAGGCTTTTGAGTCTGTCAATCACCACATTCTTATTGGCAGACTCGACAGCCTTGGTTTCTCAAATGATTGCCTCGCCTGGTTTACCAACTACTTCTCTGATAGAGTTCAGTGTGTCAAATCGGAGGGCCTGTTGTCCAGGCCTCTGGCAGTCTCTATGGGGGTGCCACAGGGTTCAATCCTCAGGCTGACTCTCTTGTCTGTATACATCAATGATGTTGCTCTTACTGCTGGTGATTATGATACACCTCTACGCAGACGACACCATTCTGTATACTTCTGGCCCCTCTTTGGACACTGTTAAATAACCACCAAACAAGCTTCAATGCCATACAACTCTCCAACTGCTCTTAAACGCAAGTAAAACTAAATGCATGCTATTCAACCGATCACTGCCCGCACCTGCTCGCCTGTCCAGCATCACTACTCTGGACGGTTCTGACTTAGAATACGTGGACAACTACAAATACCTAGGTGTCTGGTTAGACTGTAAACTCTCCTTCCAGACTCACATTAAGCATCTCCAATCCAAAATTAAATCTAGAATTAGCTTCCTATATCGCAACAAAGCATTCTTCACTCATGCCGCCAAACATACCCTCGTAAAACTGACCATCCTACCGATCCTCGACTTCGTCATCTATAAAATAGCCTCCAACACTCTACTCAACAAACTGGATGCAGTCTATCACAGTGCCATCCGTTTTGTCACCAAAGCCCCATACACTACCCACCATTGCGACCTGTACGCTCTTGTTGGTTGGCCCTCGCTTCATACTCGTCGCCAGACCCACTGGCTACAGCTTATCTACAAGTCTCTGCTAGGTAAAGCCCCGCCTTATCTCAGCTCACTGGTCACCATAGCAGCACCCACTCGTAGCACGCGCTCCAGCAGGTATATCTCACTGGTCACCCCAAAGCAAATTCCTCCTTTGATCGTCTTTCCTTCCAGTTCTCAGCTGCCAATGACTGGAACGAATTGCAAAAATCTCTGAAGCTGGAGACTCATATCTCTCTCACTAGCTTTAAGCACCAGCTGTCAGAGCAGCTCACAGATCACTGTACCTGTAGATAGATGGGCTGTTTACAGTTGGGCTATCTACCTACCTCATCCCCATACTGTATTTATTAATCTTGCTCCTTTGCACCCCAGTATCTCTACTTGCACATTCATCTTTTGCACATCTACCATTCCAGTGTTTAATTGCTATATTGTAATTACTTCACCACCATGGCCTATTTATTGCCTTAACCTCTTCAGTCGACCCTCTACTTTTTTGAACATTTTGTTAAAAATCGCGCAACATTTCAGCGCCCTGCTACTCATGCCAGGAATATAGTACGTTCATATGGTTAGAATGTGTGGATAGGAAACCCTCGGACGTTTTTAAAACTGGTTAAATCACGACTGTGGCTATTACATAACGTGCGTTACATCGGAAAGCGCAGGAAAACCTGATCACAGAAAATGGAAATAAATATCCTTGCGCCACTTCCAGCAATTGTTAACAGTGAGCCGAATTAGATAAGACCGAGCATTCAACTCCCACAGCATCCCCATGTTGTCGAGTATCTTGTGAATTTAATCATCTTTGATTCTTGGTTGAACCGAAAGAGGGGCACCGCTTACCTCCGGTCTCCGCCCAGATCATTCCGGAAGAGCTCTCTCCTGAAATTTTTTCCAAGACGACAGCTAATGATATTTACATCGCCTACGGATGATTTTTTATCGCTTATTAACGTTTACTAATACCTAAAGTAGCATTACAAACGTATTTCGAAGTGTTTGTGAAAGTTTATCGTCTACTTTTTGAATTTTAAAAAATGACGTTACGTTGTGAAATCGCTGTTTTTTTCGTTTATCACACAGTCTACATATAACGATATCTTGGCTTTATATGGCCCGATTTAATCGAAATAAAGACCCAATAGTGTTTATGGGACATCTAGGAGTGCCAACAAAGAAGATGGTGAAAGGTAATGACTGTTTTCTATTTTATTGTGCGGTTTGTGTAACGCCGAAATGCTAATTATTTTGTTTACGTCCCCTGCTGTGCTTTTCTGTTGTAGTGTATTGGTGCATGCTATCAGATAATAGCTTCTCATGCTGTCGCCGAAAAGCATTTTAAAAATCGGACTTGTTGCCTGGATTCACAACGAGTGTAGCTTTAATTTGATACCCTGCATGTGTATTTTAACTTTTGAGTTTTAACTAATACTATTAGCATTTAGCGTAGCGCATTTGCATTTCCAGAGCTCTAGTTGGGACGCAAGCGTCCCAAGTAGAGGCAACAGGTTAACTCCCTTATCTTACCTCATTTGCACTCACTGTATATAGACTTTTTGTTTTCTTTTGTTCTAGTGTATTATTGACTATGTTTTGTTTATTCCATGTGTGACTCTGTGTTGTTGTATGTGTCGGATTGCTATGCTTTATCTTAGCCTACCTGGTTAAATAAAGGTGAAATAAATAAATAAAATACTATGGAACGCTGTTTGGGTCTTTGCGTGTCAAAAAAAGATACACGCCAAATAACACTATTTGACGCGTTAAATAAGCTTTTAATTTAACATGTCAAATAACAGTTCTATTACAGAATGTTGTGTGTTCTGAATTTGCACGCACACGTGCAAGCCTAGCGCCACCACTACTATCAGTAGCACTGTCAAAGCTGTACAAAAAGGTCTGCAAACAAGCAAGCATCGGCCACGAACAATGTGTTTACAATACCGCGTTGGTAATAAAGCATTATTTGTTAGACCACAACTTCTGGGGTAGCTAGCTTTAGCTTGGTACCTAGCTAGCACCAATATAACCAGCCTAAAAACAATGACCTGTAGTAACTGCAGTCATTTTCATTATTCTTAGCAATGATTTAAGAATCCTTGTGAGTAAGTATTAGCTAGGTAGACACTTGTTGTTCGCCTATTGAAATTGAAAATTCAGTTGATGAAAATAGCTATCTAGCCTGCTACTTAACTTAGCTTCATCTGGCTAGTGATGCTTGACCGGACCAGGTTATATGTTGTGAAGCTAGCCACAATAAGGATTGGCCACAATAAGGATTGGCCATAATAGTGGAATTTGCGGTTTGCCTTCAAAATAAAAGTAACTCTTTGAAAGTGATGCAGAAGGATACAATTGGTGGAATCATGCCATATTTAGACTAGATAATGTTGAACAAGATTGTAATGAGAAGCAATGAAATGGGGTATCAGTCAACTTGGTGACACCCACAGAACACAACTGTGTTTAGGCAAATATTAGCATTGTCGCAGGACTGTGACTGTGTGAAATCACCTCCCCAGTCAGCCTATTGTATGTAGTGACATTTATATTACACTGTACAGCTTTACCTAAGGATTGGGGATCAATGAAATGGGGTATCAGTCTACCCAATACACAATATATTTTTTCCCAATGTCCACCTCAGTTATCAGACTCCAAAACATTCACGCCATATTGTTTTTCCTCAAGAATAGTGTTCAAAACACATAATTTGACAATAAATGTGGCTCAATTTACTGTTGTTTAAGAGTCCCGCAATAAGAGCTACAGCGCTAATGTTCTCTGGGTGTCACTGAGTAGACTGATACCCCATGTCATTGATCCACAATCCATAGGTAAGGCTGTACAGTGAAATAAGTATATCCCCAACGCAATTCTAAAGTATAATACATCCCGTGTGATTTCAACTGATTGTCAAATTAACAAATTATTGTCTTGTTGATTTTATATAACAACACTCCAACCTTGCTTATGCAATTATGGCATAATTCTACTATTTGTATTAATTTGCGTCACTGTCAATTACATACTTTTATTTTGAAGGCTAAACGCAAAGTCCACCATTGTGGCTAATATTTATTGTGGCTAGCTTCACATAGATGGGTCCGACCACCATTAATCAAATAAGAACGATCTTGTAAATTAGGGTTATTTTAGATGATGTTAGCTAACTAACTAGAGCTAGTATGAGAAATCTTGGTTGAGAATGAAACAACTGAACAATGAAATAGCACAGCAAGTAAGTCAAAGAAATAGGTTTTGATGATGTTTTACTGATAATGGGGCCAATTGTGCGCCGCCCTATGGGACTCCCAATCACGGCCGGATGTCATAGATCCTGGGTTCGAACCAGGGACTGTAGTGACACCTCTTGCATTGAGATGCAGTGCCTTAGACCGCTGCGTCCATGTGTGTGTTTTAACTATTTAACTGTACCAAAATGCTTAAAAGGCCGCTAAAATGTTTAAATATTGGTATCGCGTTTTTTTTTTGGCAAGTAAAATATTGGATATCGGTATTGGCCAAAAATGTCATATCGGTGGATGACTACTTGTAACTATAGTGTAGCGAATTCAGGGGGAGCTCTGAGCTAGACTCAAACCTGAGCCCAGCCACAGTCAAGACAAC
Organism: Oncorhynchus nerka; assembly: GCF_034236695.1. NCBI lineage: Eukaryota > Metazoa > Chordata > Actinopteri > Salmoniformes > Salmonidae > Oncorhynchus > Oncorhynchus nerka. The sequence goes on along the minus strand of NC_088423.1, from coordinate 32,124,866 downwards.
ACATTTGAACCGTTACGCCAAGATGTCCTTACTTCTTGACGAGGTCGCTAGGTTTTGGGTTAAGGTTTCTACAATAGCTTTCTCTGTGGATTTGAGTGTGGTTACATTTCTCCAGCTCCCATCCCTCAGATGTTAACCAAACCAATTCTCAGGGATACCATTTTGTTGCTTTTTAAATCCTTGGTTGCCCCTTTAAAAAATACACACAATCAATCAACCAACCAAACTGCAACTCCTCAACTCTTAGTCAAGAGACTGACATACATAGCATTTATATTAGCCCTCTGATTACAATTATGAGCAAGACCTGCAGCTCTGTTCTTGGCCAGCTGCAACTTAACTAGGTATTTCTTTGCAGTACCACATAGCTGGACAATAATCAAGCTAAGACAAAACTTTGAACTAAGCCCATGGGGCATATGTTATATTCTTCAGGAATAAATGGCTATAAATAAATAATTATCAAGTCTAAATATGGATGTAACAACTGCAAATTTACTCTTTAACACCACACGTCAGTTCAACAACTGCAGAGTTTGTGCCTCTGTTTTAAGACAGTACTTACTAGTGTTAATCTGGGCCGATTTTCCCAAACGCATTTTAAGGCTAACTTCATCGTTAGAACCATAGGATGCCTTAAGACCACTTTGGGAAACCGAGCCCAGATATCCAGTTTCCTCTTCCTCCTCCTTTTTCGATGTGACAGTCATCTCCCTATTCTCTTCTTTCACTCCGACAACTCCATCCTCCTCTTGCTCCTCTTCTTTCACAGTAACTTCCTCCTCCACTTTCACTCTGAACGCGTCTCCCTCTTCTTTTACTGTAACTTCTTTCTCTTCTTCTTTCACTCGAACAGCATCCTCCTTCTCCGTCCAGCAGACCTCTTCTTTAATAGTTGGAGAGTAGCTTAGTGAGGTCATGGTCGGCGATGTCAGCTTGCTTGCTAGGATAGTGCTAATTTAACCAGCCAGCTAGTTTACCAATAACAACACAGAAAATATTACATTAAATGGGATAACTAACTAGACAACAGACATGGGTTTAAAACATAGTGGCTAATATACACGAAAGCGTCTAACGAGCTGTATCGGTTTGGCTAGCAAGCTACGGAGGTGGCTGTCTAACTATTGCTGTGTGTAAGAAGCGTCGCGTCCACTAGATTATACGTCACATTGGCAGCATTGCCTTAAAGCCCGACATCGCCATCTGCTCACTGGAGTGTGTAATGCAGTTGAGTCAAATTAATATTTTATTTTCAGACAAAAAAGTTAAAGGGTATGAGGAAGCATTCGTTTTTACTCACCAATGTAACAAGACAGTGTGGTAAAATGTTTTGTTGTAATCACGATCTGGCTACCTATAAGAACAAACAAATCAAATCAAATTGTATTGGTCCCATACACGTGTTTAGCGGGTGTAGAGAAATGCGTGTGCTTCTAGCTCCAACAGTGCAGTAATATCTAACAAGTAATATCTAACAGTTTCACAACATATACCCAAAATACAAAATAAATCTAAGTAAGGAATGGATTAAGAATATATATACATATATATCAGAGCTGCATTGGACTAAGATACAGTGGCATAGTATAGAGTACGATATATACATATGAGATGGGTCACATAATATTTACAAACAATTAAAGTAACTAAGATACCGTAGAATAGTATATAGTACAGTTTACACATATGAGATGAGTAATGAAAGATACGGAGACATTATTAAAGTGGCTAGTGTTTCATTTCCTTAAAGTGGCCAGTGATTCATAATCTATGTCTATAGGCAGCAGCCTCTGATGTGCTGGACATGGCTGTTTAACAGTCAGTGGTGTAGTATAGAATGCAATACAGTATATACATATGAAATAGGTGATGCAATGTGTAAACACAATTTTAAAGTGACTAAGATACTGTAGAATAGTGTGCTGTGCAGTTTATACATATAAGATGAGTAATGCTAGATACGGAACATTATTAAAGTGGCTAGTGATCCATTATTAAAAGTGGCCAGTAATTCCTCATCTATGTCTATAAGGCAGCCCCCCCCTGATGTGCTAGTGATGGCTGTTTAGCAGTCTGATGGCCTTGAGATAGATGCTGTTTTTCAGTTTCTCTGTCACAGCTTTGATGCACCTGTACTGACCTCGCCTTCTGAATGATAGCTGTCCCATCGATGTGGATAGGGGGGTGCTCCTGCTGCTGTTTCCTGAAGTCCACGATCATCTGCTTAGTTTTGTTGAAGTTGAGAGAGAGTTTATTTTCCTGGCATCACACTCCCAGAGCCCTCACCTCCTCCCTGTAGGATGTTTCATCGTTGTTGGTAATCAACCCTACTACTATTGTGTCATCTGCAAACTTGATGATTGAGTTGGCCACGCAGTCATGGCTGAACAGGAAGTACAGGAGGCGGCTGAGCACACACCCTTGTGGGGCCCCAGGTTTGAGGATCAGCGAAGAGGTGTTGTTTCCTACCTTCACCACCTGGGGACGACCCGTCAGGAAGTCCAGGACCCAGTGGCACAGGGCGGGGTTCAGACCCAGGGCCTCGAGCTTGATGATGAGCTTGGAGGGTACTATGGTGTTGAATGCTGAGCTATAGTCAATGAACAGCATTATAACATAGGTATGCCTCTTGTCCAAATGGGAATGGGCAGTGTGCAGTGTGGTGGCGATTGCATCGTCTGTAGATCTATTGGGGTGGTGAGCAAATTGAAGAAGGTCTAGGGAGGCAGGTAAGTTGGAGGTGATATGATCCTTGGCTAGTCTCTCAAAGCACTTCATGATAACAGAGATGAGTGCTACGTGGCGATAGTCATTTAGTTAAATTACCTTTGCTTTCTTAGATACAGGGACAATGGTGACCATCTTGAAGCATGTGGGGACAACAGACTGGGATAGGGAGAGATTGAATGTATCTGTGAACACACCAGTCAGCTGATCTGCGCATGCTCTGAGGACACGGCTAGGTATACCATCTGGGCCGGCAGCCTTGCGAGGGTTATCACGCTTAAATGTATTACTCACATCGGCCACGTAGAAGGAGAGCCCACAGTCCTTGGTAGTGGGCCACGTCGGTGGGACTGTATTATCCTCAAAGTGAGCGAAGAAGGTGTTCAGCCTGTCTGGAAGCAAGACGTTGGTGTCCGCGACGTGGCTGGTTTTCCTTGTCTCTGGAGATAGTACGGTCGGCATTTAATTATGAGATATTCTAGGTCGGGTGAACAGAAGGACTTGAGTTTCTGTGTGTTATCACAGTTACACCATAAGTCGTTAATCATAAAACATATACCTCCACCCTTCTGCCTCCCGGAGAGATGTTTGTTCCTGTCGGTGGGATGTACTGAGAACCGAACTGGCTTTACAGAGTCAGACAGTATATAAAGAGAGAGCCATGTTTCCGTGAAGCAGAGTACATTCCAATCCCTGGTGTCCCTCTGAAAAGAAACTCTTGCCTTGAGATCATCAATTTTATTATCCAGAGATTGGACATTAGCGAGTAAAATACTCGGGAGTGGTGGGTGTTGGGCACGCTTCCTGAGTCGGACCAGAAGACCACCTCGAGTACCTCTCCTTAGCTGGCGTTGTTTTGGGTCAGCCTCTGGAATAAGTTTGATTGCTCTACGGAGAGCAAACAAAGGATCCGCTCCAGGGAAGTCATAATCCTGGTTGTAGTGCTGGAGTTACAGCCGCTATAATATCCAATAGTTCTTCCCAGTATGTAATGACACAAAACAATTCCTGAGCTAATAATGTAAAAAATAGTACATGAACAAACAAAATACTGCAGAGATGGCAATGCTGCCATCTCCGTCGGCGGCAGCAGATGTTATTGCGGGTGAAGTGAAATGCTTGTGTTCCGAGCTCCAACAGTGCAGTAGTATCTAAATATTCACAAAAATACACACAGATCTCAAAGTAAAATAATGGAATTGTAAATGTTAGGACGCTTAATGTCGGAGTGGCATTGAATAGACTACAGTACATTCAGTGCATTTGGAAAGTATTCAGACTCATTCAATTTTTCCACATTTTGTTACGTTTCAGCCTAATTCTAAAATAGATTAAATTGTTTTTTCATCAATCTACACACAATACCCCATAATGGCAAAGCAAAAATAGGGTTTTAGACATTTTTGCTAATATATTGCATTGTATTACTGTACAAAATTTGATCATATTACTCCAGTGCTAGCCTCTCTACACTGGCTTCCTGTCAAAGCAAGGGCTGATTTCAAGGTTTTACTGCTAACCTACAAAGCATTACATGGGCTTGCTCCTACCTATCTCTCTGATTTGGTCCTGCCGTACATACCTACACGTACGCTACGGTCACAAGACGCAGGCCTCCTAATTGTCCCTAGAATTTCTAAGCAAACATCTGGAGGCAGGGCTTTCTCCTATAGAGCTCCATTTTTATGGAACGGTCTGCCTACCCATGTCAGAGATGCAAACTCGGTCTCAACCTTTAAGTCTTTACTGAAGACTCATCTCTTCAGTGGGTCATATGATTGAGTGTAGTCTGGCCCAGGAGTGGGAAGGTGAATGGAAAGGCTCTGGAGCAACGAGCCGCCCTTGCTATCTCTGCCTGGCCGGTTCCCCTCTTTCCACTGGGATTCTCTGCCTCTAACCCTATTACAGGGGCTGAGTCACTGGCTTACTGGGGCTCTCTCATGCCGTCCCTGGAAGGGTTGCGTCACCTGAGTGGGTTGATTCACTGATGTGGTCATCCTGTCTGGGTTGGCGCCCCCCCTTGGGTTGTGCCATGGCGGAGATCTTTGTGGGCTATACTCAGCCTTGTCTCAGGATGGTAAGTTGGTGGTTGAAGATATCCCTCTAGTGGTGTGGGGGCTGTGCTTTGGCAAAGTGGGTGGGGTTATATCCTTCCTGTTTGGCCCTGTCCGGGGGTGTCCTCGGATGGGGCCACAGTGTCTCCTGACCCCTCCTGTCTCAGCCTCCAGTATTATGCTGCAGTAGTTTATGTGTCGGGGGGCTAGGGTCAGTTTGTTATATCTGGAGTACTTCTCCTGTCCTATTCGGTGTCCTGTGTGAATCTAAGTGTGCGTTCTCTAATTCTCTCCTTCTCTCTTTCTTTCTCTCTCTCGGAGGACCTGAGCCCTAGGACCATGCCCCAGGACTACCTGACATGATGACTCCTTGCTGTCCCCAGTCCACCTGGCCGTGCTGCTGCTCCAGTTTCAACTGTTCTGCCTTATTATTATTTGACCATGCTGGTCATTTATGAACATTTGAACATCTTGGCCATGTTCTGTTATAATCTCCACCCGGCACAGCCAGAAGAGGACTGGCCACCCCACATAGCCTGGTTCCTCTCTAGGTTTCTTCCAAGGTTTTGGCCTTTCTAGGGAGTTTTTCCTAGCCACCGTCCTTCTACACCTGCATTGCTTGCTGTTTGGGGTTTTAGGCTGGGTTTCTGTACAGCACTTTGAGGTATCAGCTGATGTACGAAGGGCTATATAAATAAATTTGATTTGATTTGATACATTCAGACTTGTCCCGAAGCTAGTCCTATGTTGCCTTGGCTGTGTACTTGTTGTTGTCCTGTTGGAAGGTGAACCTTCACCCCAGTCTGAGGTCCTGGGCGCTCTGGAACAGGTTTTCATAAAGGATCTCTCTGTACTTTGCTCCATTCAGCTTTCCCTCGACCCTGACTAGTCTCCCAGTCCCTGCCGCTGAAAAACATCCCCCACAACATAATGCCAGGTTTCCTCCATGCTTGACATTCAGGCCAAAGAGTTCAATCTTGGTATCATCAGCCCAGAGAATCTTGTTTCTCATGGCCTGAGAGGCCTTTAAATGCCTTTTGGCAAAGAAGACTGTCATGTGCCTTTTACTGAGAAGTGGCTTCCGTCTGGCCACTCTATCATAAAGGCCTGATTGTTGGAGTGCTGCAGAGATGGTTGTCCTTCTGGAAAGTTCTCCCATCTCCACAGAGGAGACTGGTCCCACGACTGGTCAGTTTGACTGGGTGGACAGCTCTAGAAAGAGTCTTGGTGGTTCAAACTTCTTCCATTTAAAATGATGGACGCCACTGTGATCATGGGGATCTTGGGAAATGTTTTGTTACCCTTCCCCAGATCTGTGACTCGACACAATCCTGTCTCTGAGCTCTAAATCAAATCAAATGTTATTTGTCACTGTAACGGCGTTCGTCTGTTGTTGAAAGAGAGTCGGACCGAAATGCAGCGTGGTGGTTACTCATGATCTTTAATGAATGAAAGTGGAATGATACATGAAATAACTGTGAATACAAAACAACAAACGGAACGTGAAACCTAATACAGCCTATCTGGTGAACACTACACAAAGACAGGAACAATCACCCACAAGATACAAAGTGAAACTCAGGCTACCTAAATACGGTTCCCAATCCGAGACAACGAGAATCACCTGACTCTGATTGAGAACCGCTTCAGGCAGCCAAGCCTAACTAGACACACCCCTAATCATACACAATCCCAATGCTAATAAAACCCCAATACGAACCCAAACACATAACCCATGTCACACCCTGGCCTGACCAAAATATATAACGAAACCACAAAACATATTGACCAAGGCGTGACAGAACCCCCCCACCCTAAGGTGCGGACTCCCGGACGCACCTCAAAACCATAGGGAGGGTCCGGGTGGGCGTCTGTCCATGGTGGCGGCTCCGGCTCGGGACGTGGACCCCACTTCATTAAAGTCATAGTTCCTCCCCTTCGCGTCCTGGGACAATCCACCTTCGCCGCCGACCATGGCCTGATAGTCCTCACCCAGATCCCCACTGGACTGAGGGGCAGCTCGTGACTGAGGGGCAGCTCAGGACAGAGGGGCAGCTCGGGACAAAGGGGCAGCTCGGGACAGAGGGGCAGCTCGGGACAGAAGCAGCCCGGGACTGAGGGGTAGCCCGGAACTGAGGAGTAGCCCAGTACTGAGAGGAAGCCCAGTACTGAGAGGAAGCCCAGTACTGAGAGGAAGCCCAGTACTGAGAGGAAGCCCAGTACTGAGATGACGCTCAGGCAGGGAAGTAGGCTCGGCAGATCCTGGCTGGCTGGCGGATCTGGAAGATTCTGGTTGACTAGCAGATCTGGAAGATTCTGGTTGACTGGCAGATCTGGAAGAGACTGGTTGACTGGCAGATCTGGAAGAGACTGGTTGACTGGCAGATCTGGAAGAGACTGGTTGACTGGCAGATCTGGAAGAATCTGGTTGACTGGCGGATCTAGCTGCTCTATGCAGACTGACAGCTCTGACTGCTCCATGCAGGCTGACAGCACCCTGCAGACTGGCAGCTCTTTGCAGACTGGCAGCTCTGACTGCTTCATGCAGGCTGACAGCACCCTACAGACTGGCAGCTCTCTGCAGACTGGCAGCTCTGACTGCTCCATGCAGGCTGACAGCACCCTGCAGACTGACAGCTCTCTGCAGACTGGCAGCTCAGGCTGCTTCATGCAGACTGACAGCTCCTTGCAGACTGACAGCTCCCTGCAGACTGGCAGCTCTTTGCAGACTGACAGCTCTGGCTGCTTCATGCAGACTGACAGCACTTGGCAGACTGACAGCTCTCTGCAGACTGGCAGCTCAGGCTGCTCCGAACAGGCAGGAGGCTCCGGCAGCGCAGGAGAGGAGACAGGCTCTGGCTGCCCTGAACAGGTGGGAGACTCCGACAGCGTAGGAGGGAAGAAAGGCTCTGGCTGTGTAGAACAGGCGATGCGCACTGAAGGCCTGGTGCGTGGTGCTGGAACTGGTGCTACAGGATCGAGGACACGCACAGGAAGCCTGGTGCGGGGAGCTGCTACCGGAGGACTGGTGTGTGGAGGTGGCTTTGGATAGACCGGACCGTGCAGGCGCACTGGAGCTCTTAAGCACCGAGCCTGCCCAAGCTTACCTGGCTCGATGCCCACTCTAGCCCGGCCAATACGAAGGGCTGGTATGTACCGCACCGGGCTATGCACCCGCACTGGAAACACCGTGCGCTCCAGGTGTCTGCCCGGTCTCTCTAGCCCACCGGAAAGCACAGGGAGTTTGCGCAGGTTTCCAACCTGGCATAGCCATACTCCCATTTAGCCCCCCCCAATATTTTTTTTGGGCTGCTTTTCGGGCTTCCAACCGCGTCGCCGTGCTGCCTCCTCATACCAGCGCCTCTCCGCTTTTGCCGCCTCTAGTTCTTCCCTGGGACGGAGATATTCTCCCGGCTGCGCCCAGGGTCCTTTGCCGTCCAGTTCTTCCTCCCATGTCCAATTCTTCAAGTGGTGCAGCCTCTCCCACTGCAGCTGTTCCTCACGATTAACAGGGAGAGTTGGCTCACGTCTGACTCCAGACTCAGCCACTCTCCCTCTGAGCCCTCCCCCAATAAATATTTGGGGTTTACTTTCGGTTTTCGCTCTGCGCCGCCGTGTTTTCCTTTTCAACTCCATTCGCCTATAGCCCTCTTCACACTGTTCCAGCGAATCCCAGGCGGGCTCCTGTACTCTCTCTGGGTCGGCCGCCCACCTGTCGATTTCTTCCCACGTCGTATACTCCATGCCATTGCTGTCCATAACGTCCTCCCTTCGTTGCTCCTGCTGCCTGTTACCACGCCACTCGGTCCGTGAGAGGTGGGTGATTCTGTAACGGCGTTCGTCTGTTGTTGAAAGAGAGTCGGACCGAAATGCAGCGTGGTGGTTACTCGTGATCTTTAATGAATGAAAACGGAATGATACATGAAATAACTGTGAATACAAAACAACAAACGGAACGTGAAACCTAATACAGCCTATCTGGTGAACACTACACAAAGACAGGAACAATCACCCACAAGATACAAAGTGAAACTCAGGCTACCTAAATACGGTTCCCAATCCGAGACAACGAGAATCACCTGACTCTGATTGAGAACCGCTTCAGGCAGCCAAGCCTAACTAGACACACCCCTAATCATACACAATCCCAATGCTAATAAAACCCCAATACGAACCCAAACACATAACCCATGTCACACCCTGGCCTGACCAAAATATATAACGAAACCACAAAACATATTGACCAAGGCGTGACAGAACCCCCCCCCCTAAGGTGCGGACTCCCGGACGCACCTCAAAACCATAGGGAGGGTCCTGGTGGGCGTCTGTCCATGGTGGCGGCTCCGGCTCGGGACGTGGACCCCACTTCATTAAGGTCATAGTTCCTCCCCTTCGCGTCCTGGGACAATCCACCTTCGCCGCCGACCATGGCCTAATAGTCCTCACCCAGATCCCCACTGGACTGAGGGGCAGCTCGTGACTGAGGGGCAGCTCAGGACAGAGGTGCAGCTCGGGACAGAGGGGCAGCTCGGGACAGAAGCAGCCCGGGACTGAGGGGTAGCCCGGAACTGAGGAGTAGCCCAGAACTGAGGGAAGCCCAGTACTGAGAGGAAGCCCAGTACTGAGAGGAAGCCCAGTACTGAGATGACGCTCAGGCAGGTAGTAGGCTCCGGTAGATCCTGGCTGGCTGGCGGATCTGGAAGATTCTGGTTGACTAGCAGATCTGGAAGATTCTGGTTGACTGGCAGATCTGGAAGAGACTGGTTGACTGGCAGATCTGGAAGGGACTGGTTGACTGGTCTGACTGGCAGATCTGGAAGAGACTGGTTGACTGGCAGATCTGGAAGATTGACTGCAGATCTGGAAGATTCTGGTTGACTGGCAGATCTGGAAGAGACTGGTTGACTGGCAGATCTGGAAGAATCTGGTTGACTGGCGGATCTAGCTGCTCTATGCAGACTGACAGCTCTGACTGCTCCATGCAGGCTGACAGCACCCTGCAGACTGGCAGCTCTTTGCAGACTGGCAGCTCTGACTGCTTCATGCAGGCTGACAGCACCCTACAGACTGGCAGCTCTCTGCAGACTGGCAGCTCTGACTGCTCCATGCAGGCTGACAGCACCCTGCAGACTGACAGCTCTCTGCAGACTGGCAGCTCAGGCTGCTTCATGCAGACTGACAGCTCTTTGCAGACTGACAGCTCCTGCAGACTGCTTCATGCAGACTGACAGCTTCATGCAGACTGACAGCTCTCTGCAGACTGGCAGCTCAGGCTGCTCCGAACAGGCAGGAGGCTCCGGCAGCGCAGGAGAGGAGACAGGCTCTGGCTGCGCTGAACAGGCGGGAGACTCCGACAGCGTAGGAGGGAAGGAAGGCTCTGGCTGTGTTGAACAGGCAGGAGGCTCCGGCAGCGCAGGAGAGGAGACAGGCTCTGGCTGCGCTGAACAGGCGGGAGACTCCGACAGCGTAGGAGGGAAGGAAGGCTCTGGCTGTGTAGAACAGGCGATGCGCACTGAAGGCCTGGTGCGTGGTGCTGGAACTGGTGCTACAGGATCGAGGACACGCACAGGAAGCCTGGTGCGGGGAGCTGCTACCGGAGGACTGGTGTGTGGAGGTGGCTTTGGATAGACCGGACCGTGCAGGCGCACTGGAGCTCTTAAGCACCGAGCCTGCCCAAGCTTACCTGGCTCGATGCCCACTCTAGCCCGGCCAATACGAAGGGCTGGTATGTACCGCACCGGGCTATGCACCCGCACTGGAAACACCTTGCGCTCCAGGTGTCTGCCCGGTCTCTCTAGCCCACCGGAAAGCACAGGGAGTTTGCGCAGGTTTCCAACCTGGCATAGCCATACTCCCATTTAGCCCCCCCAATAATTTTTTGGGGCTGCTTTTCGGGCTTCCAACCGCGTCGCCGTGCTGCCTCCTCATACCAGCGCCTCTCCGCTTTTGCCGCCTCTAGTTCTTCCCTGGGACGGCGATATTCTCCCGGCTGAGCCCAGGGTCCTTTGCCGTCCAGTTCTTCCTCCCATGTCCAATTCTCCAAGTGGTGCAGCCTCTCCCACTGCAGCTGCTCCTCACGATTAACAGGGAGAGTTGGCTCACGTCTGACTCCAGACTCAGCCACTCTCCCTCTGAGCCCTCCCCCAATAAATATTTGGGGTTTACTTTCGGTTTTCGCTCTGCGCCGCCGTGTTTTCCTTTTCAACTCCATTCGCCTATAGCCCTCTTCACACTGTTCCATCGAATCCCAGGCAGGCTCCTGCACTCTCTCTGGGTCGGCCGCCCACCTGTCGATTTCTTCCCACGTCGTATACTCCATGCCATTGCTGTCCATAACGTCCTCCCTTCGCTGCTCCTGCTGCCTGTTACCACGCCACTCGGTCCGTGAGAGGTGGGTGATTCTGTAACGGCGTTCGTCTGTTGTTGAAAGAGAGTCGGACCGAAATGCAGCGTGGTGGTTACTCGTGATCTTTAATGAATGAAAACGGAATGATACATGAAATAACTGTGAATACAAAACAACAAACGGAACGTGAAACCTAATACAGCCTATCTGGTGAACACTACACAAAGACAGGAACAATCACCCACAAGATACAAAGTGAAACTCAGGCTACCTAAATACGGTTCCCAATCCGAGACAACGAGAATCACCTGACTCTGATTGAGAACCGCTTCAGGCAGCCAAGCCTAACTAGACACACCCCTAATCATACACAATCCCAATGCTAATAAAACCCCAATACGAACCCAAACACATAACCCATGTCACACCCTGGCCTGACCAAAATATATAACGAAACCACAAAACATATTGACCAAGGCGTGACAGTCACATGCTCCGAAAACAACTGTAGACCTTACAGTTAAAGTTATAATTTTCATAATATAACTTTCAGATATTTTCATATCTGATAAATAGTCTTCTGATTAATGAATTCTTCTTTACCTCATGTTAGTCACATTCCAAACGTCGTAAATTCTTGGTTATCTGCACGAACCCAGTCTTCACTATGAGTCATCCATACATCAACATCTTAAATCATTTATTTACTAACTAAGTCATTCACAGAAATGCATAAACAAACAGTAGATAGCTTCAAGGAAATAATATGAAATGCATGCTCTTCAACCGATCGCTGCCCACACCTGCCCGCCCGTCCAGCATCACTACTCTGGACGGTTCTGACTTAGAATATGTGGACAACTACAAATACCTAGGTGTCTGGTTAGACTGTAAACTCTCCTTCCAGACTCACATTAAGCATCTCCAATCCAAAATTAAATATAGAATTGGCTTCCTATTTCGCAACAAAGCATCCTTCACTCATGCTGCCAAACATACCCTCGTAAAACTGACTATCCTACCAATCCTTGACTTCGGCGATGTAATTTACAAAATAGCCTCCAACACTCTACTCAACAAATTGGAGGCAGTCTATCACAGTGCCATCTGTTTTGTCACCAAAGCCCGATATATTACCCACCACTGCGACCTGTATGCTCTCGTTGGCTGGCCCTCGCTTCATATTCGCTCCAGGTCATCTATAAGTCTTTGCTAGGTAAAGTCCCGCCTTATCTCAGCTCACTGGTCACCATAGCAGCACCCATCCGTAGCACGCGCTCCAGCAGGTATATTTCACTGGTTACTCCCAAAGCAGATTCCTCCTTTGGATGCCTTTCCTTCCAGTTCTCTGCTGCCAATGACTGGAACGAATTGCAAAAATCACTGAAGCTGGAGACTCATATCTTCCTCACTAACTTTAAGCACCAGCTGTCAGAGCAGCTCACAGATAACCTATCTGTAAACAGCCCATCCAACTGCCTTATCCCCATACTGTTATTTATTTTATTTATTTTGCTCCTTTGCACCCCAGTATCTCTACTTGCACACTCATCTTCTGCTCATCTATTACTCCAGTGTTTAATTGCTATATTATAATTATTTTGCCACCATGGCCTATTTATTGCCTTACCTCCTCCTTAGTCACATTCCAAACGTCGTAAATCTGCACGAACCCAGTCTTCACTATGAGTCATCCATACATCAACATCTTAAATAATTTATTTACTAACTAAGTAATTCACAGAAATGCATAAACAAACAGTAGATAGCTTCAAGGAAATAATATGAAATGCATGCTCTTCAACCGATCGCTGCCCACACCTGCTATCCCTTATCCTACCTCATTTGCACACACTGTTAATATACTTTTTTTCTATTTTATTATTGACTGTATGTTTGTTTATTCCATGTATAACTCTGTGTTGTTGTTTGTGTTGCACTGCTTTGCTTTATCTTGGCCAGGTCGCAGTTGTAAATGAGAACTTGTTCTCAACTAGCCTACCTGGTTAAATAAAGGTGAAATTTTAAAAAAATTAAAAGGCCTCCTGCTGGGATTAAAAATAAAAATAAATAAAATAAAAATATAGGACAAATCACACATCATGACAAGAGAGACAACACAATGCTACATAAAGAGAGACCTAAGACAACAACTAAGCATGGCAGCAACACATGACAACCCAGCATGGTAGCAACACAACATGACAACAACATGGTTACAACAACATTGTAGCAACACAACATGGCAGCAGCACAACATGGTAGCAGCACAAAACAGGGTACAAACATTATTGGACACAGACAGCAGCACAAAGGGCAAGAAGGTAGAGACAACAATACATCATGCAAAGCAGCCACAACTGTCAGTAAGTGTGTCCATGATTGAGTCTTTGAATGAAGAGATTGTGATAAAACTGTCCAGTTTTAGTGTTTGTTGCAGCTCGTTCCAGTCGCTAGCTGCAGTGAACTGAAAAGACGAGCGACCCAGGGATTAGTGTGCTTTGGGGACCGTGTGCCGTCTAGCCATACTTCCAAGTACTTGTATGAAGTGACTACCTCAAGCTCCAAACTGTCAGAGGTAGTAATCACACCTGTGGGGAGAGGGGCATTCTTCTCATCTTTGTTTTGGAGGTGTTCAGAACCAGGTTAAGGGCAGAGAAAGCTTGCTGGACACTAAGAAAACCTTTGTTGTAGAGCGTTTAACACAAATTCCGGGGAGGGGCCAGCTGAGTTTAAGACTGTATCATCTGCATATAAATGGATGAGAGAGCTTCCTACTGCCTGAGCTACAGTGCCTTGCGAAAGTATTCGGCCCCCTTGAACTTTGCGACCTTTTGCCACATTTCAGGCTTCAAACATAAAGATATAAAACTGTATTTTTTGTGAAGAATCAACAACAAGTGGGACACAATCATGAAGTGGAACGACATTTATTGGATATTTCAAACTTTTTTTTTAAATCAAAAACTGAAAAATTGGGCGTGCAAAATTATTCAGCCCCCTTAAGTTAATACTTTGTAGCGCCACCTTTTGCTGCGATTACAGCTGTAAGTCGCCCCAAGCGACTGTCTCTATCAGTTTTGCACATCGAGAGACTGACATTTTTTCCCATTCCTCCTTGCAAAACAGCTCGAGCTCAGTGAGGTTGGATGGAGAGCATTTGTGAACAGCAGTTTTCAGTTCTTTCCATAGATTCTCGATTGGATTCAGGTCTGGACTTTGACTTGGCCATTCTAACACCTGGATATGTTTATTTTTGAACCATTCCATTGTAGATTTTGCTTTATGTTTTGGATCATTGTCTTGTTGGAAGACAAATCTCCGTCCCAGTCTCAGGTCTTTTGCAGACTCCATCAGGTTTTCTTCCAGAATGGTCCTGTATTTGGCTCCATCCATCTTCCCATCAATTTTAACCATCTTTCCTGTCCCTGCTGAAGAAAAGCAGGCCCAAACCATGATGCTGCCACCACCATGTTTGACAGTGGGGATGGTGTGTTCAGGGTGATGAGCTGTGTTGCTTTTACGCCAAACATAACGTTTTGCATTGTTGCCAAAAAGTTCAATTTTGGTTTCATCTGACCAGAGCACCTTCTTCCACATGTTTGGTGTGTCTCCCAGGTGGCTTGTGGCAAACTTTAAATGACACTTTTTATGGATATCTTTAAGAAATGGCTTTCTTCTTGCCACTCTTCCATAAAGGATGCAATATACGACTGATTGTTGTCCTATGGACAGAGTCTCCCACCTCAGCTGTAGATCTCTGCAGTTCATCCAGAGTGATCATGGGCCTCTTGGCTGCATCTCTGATCAGTCTTCTCCTTGTATGAGCTGAAAGTTTAGAGGGACGGCCAGGTCTTGGTAGATTTGCAGTGGTCTGATACTCCTTCCATTTCAATATTATCGCTTGCACAGTGCTCCTTGGGATGTTTAAAGCTTGGGAAATCTTTTTGTATCCAAATCCGGCTTTAAACTTCTTCACAACAGTATCTCGGACCTGCCTGGTGTGTTCCTTGTTCTTCATGATGCTCTCTGCGCTTTTAACGGACCTCTGAGACTATCACAGTGCAGGTGCATTTATACGGAGACTTGATTACACACAGGTGGATTGTATTTATCATCATTAGTCATTTAGGTCAACATTGGATTATTCAGAGATCCTCACTGAACTTCTGGAGAGAGTTTGCTGCACTGAAAGTAAAGGGGCTGAATAATTTTGCACGCCCTATTTTTCAGTTTTTGATTTGTTAAAAAAGTTTGAAATATCCAATAAATGTCGTTCCACTTCATGATTGTGTCCCACTTGTTGTTGATTCTTCACAAAAAAATACAGTTTTATATCTTTATGTTTGAAGCCTGAAATGTGGCAAAAGGTCGCAAAGTTCAAGGGGGCCGAATACTTTCGCAAGGCACTGTATGTAGTTGATGTAAATTGAGAAGTGCGTGGGACCTTGGATCAAGACTTGGGGTACACCCTTGGTGACAGGCAGTGGCTGAGACAGCAGATGTTCTGACTTTATACACTGCACTCTTTGAGAGAGGTAGTTAGCGAACCAGGCCAAAGACTCCTCAGAGGCACCAATACTCCTTAGCCAGCCTACAAGAATGGAATGGTCTACCGCATCAAAAGCTTTGGGCAATTCAATAAAAATAGCAGCACAACATTGCTTAGAAGGGCAATGGTGACATCATTGAGGACCTTTAAGGTTGCAGTGACACATCCATAGCCCGAGCGGAAACCAGATTGCCTACCAGAGAGGGTTCTATAACCATCGCCAGTAATAAGCCTAAGAGCACAATAGAATATAGCATTTAGTGGTTTAAGTGTAGATTCTGCATGCATATAGATAATATCCCCATAATCTAAAATAGACATAAAAGTGGCCTGGACAAGTTCCTTCCTATTAGCAAAAGTCAGACATGCTTTGTTTCTGTAAAAGAAACCAACCTTGAACTTCAACTTCTTCACCAGCTCAGTGACATCTTTTTTAAATAACAGTTTGAATAACAGTCATCAAGCTAGATGCCAAGGTATTTGTAGGGAGAAATTTGCTCAATTTGTGTACCGTTCAAACTAGTAAATCTAAATCTGGGGTATGGGACCTAGAAAAAAAATATGCATTTTGTTTTGTTTGAATTTAGCACTGCTTAAAAATCAGTCTTCAAAGTCTACAAACATGGCAGCACAATTATTTTATAATCTAAGGCATTATCAATATAATTTACAACAAGCATGATAGACGTACGGGTGCTATGTTTAGGTCTGAATCCGGATTGATTATTATGAGGAATACCATTTAAAGATAGAAAATAATGTAACTGTTTGTTGACCAATGGTTCTAGTATTTTCACAAAACAAAGGAGCTGTTTTCCATACTTTTGGAATATTTCCTGATACTAAAGTTAAATAAAAAATGTGTGTTACCCTCATTTCTGGCTTAGTAACACACATTTTGTATTTAATAAGCAAAGACAGGTCTAAGTTGTCAGCCCCTATTGACTTCTTGGTGTCAAAAGGTAATGAGGCAGCAAGAACGTCTGTTTCTGTAAATTGCCAAAAAGAAAAACCCTGACCATCATTTCAAAAGGCACGTGAGGTTGACTGATCATCCATAGAGGCAACTGGAGGCTGTATCTGGGAAGAACAGTCAACTGACTGGTCAAGACCAATATGACCACAATTTATTTCAAGTAGGAAGCCAGCTGAAATAAAATACTGATTAACAGCATCACAAATCTGACATTTTTTAAATAATTATGCAGGAGTCTAAAGCTATTTGTTTAGGCAGGGAAGTAGAGCAATTTGCCCCGCTTCTGTGAATTACACTTTTTCCAGAATTTAGAGAGATCACTAACACAGTCTGCCATAGTGCTAAGGAATTTGTTTGATCTGGCCTGTTTAACCGAGGCAATGGACCTATTTAAGCCAGCAGCATACCACCCTGCATATCACTGCTGGCTTGCTTCTGAAGCTAAGCAGGGTTGGTCCTGGTCAGTCCCTGGATAGGAGACCAAATGCTGCTGGAAGTGGTGTTGGAGGGCCAGTAGGAGGCATTATTTCCTCTGGTCTAAATAGCCCAATGCCCCAGCGCAGTGATTGGGTATACTGCCCTGTGTATGGTGCTGTCTTTCAGATGGGATGTTAAACGGTGTCCTGACTCTCTGAGGTCATTAAAGATCCCATGGCACTTATTGTAGGGGTGTTAACCCTGGTTTCCTGGCTAAATTCCCAATCTGGCCCTAAACTATCACAGTCACCTAATAATCCCCAGTTTATGATTGGCTCCTGTAACTTTTCCCCAGGTTGTTGCTGAGAATGTGTTCTCAGTCAACTTACCTGGTAAAATAATGGGGGGGAAAATACTCTAATGGCATCATGCTATCTTAGCATCTCTGTCCCCAAAATGTGTGAATTGTAGAAATGGCCAAAATATGCATATATTTATTGCTGTGGTCTACCCCAAACTGCTTTGTCTGGCTGTTGGTATTATTTCTGATTATTTTAAATGATTTCTGGAATCTGAACTGGTTGTGAAAGGAGAAGTAAATCTTGATTGGATTACTCATGCCTCAGATCAGTTTAAAATAATAAAAAATTGCAAAAAAATATTGCCTTAGACATTCCTTCATGATCTACAGTACCCTACACAGGGTAATCACTGCCCTGGGGTATTTATTTTTAGACCAGAGGAAAGAGTGCCTCCTCCTGGACCTCCAACACCATTTCCAGCAGCATCTGGTCTCCCATCCAAGGACTGATCAGGACCAACCCTGCTTAGCTTCAGAAGCAAGCCAGCTGTGGTATGCAGGGTGGTATTCTGCTGGCATAAAGTTGTTTGGGAACCCATGAGTAGATCAAACTTTTGGCGTCCAATGACTCAATCGAACAAGGACAACCATATCTACACACACAAAAAAGTATAGTTCGATCAGTATAACATAGAGCCTTCACAAAATGCCTCAAAGCAGGCCTACATTTATTTTCAGATCTCGCCCCCCTCCCCATTCAATACACTGGAAGCTGTCATAGGGTGTATCATTCAACGCACAAAGCCCAGACCTGCCTTCCACCTAGGCGATTATGTATAAAAATACATCTCACTGTCCTAGAAATGCCTCGGACATGATGAAAACATGCCAAGATTCCCCCAGGATGAAATTCCCCTTCAACCTTAACCCTTAACTAACCCTAACCTTAACCCTTACCTTAACCATTTTAAATTTCAACTTCAATGGGTTAGGGACGTCCCATGTTAGCCGGACTGAACTGACTATGCGCAATCGAGAGGGATAGAGTAGAGAGCAGTTGCTTCGCGAGGTATCTCTACATAAAAATACATGATCTAAGTGATTGATAGTTGGTATTCAGCAGACATAAAAGTATGCCATGGACAGATTCCAATTGATGTTGATGCTAAAAAGGTATAACAATTATGAAGGTAAAAAATATGAAAGGCTTGCAATCAAAAAGTAAATCCAAAGGTATAATCCACAAACAAGTATGAAACACTGATATTAAACTGTTGAAAACTGTATCTTAACCCTTAAAACCCAGATCCAGTTTTACTTGCATGAAAATTAAGCAATTATTAGAACTGCCCAAGGAGACCCCAAATAACATATTTATATAAAAATAAATCAACAATCCTAGCTTGCTTTCCATGACTGACCAGGTTAATCAAGTTGAAAGCTATGATCCCTTATTGATGCCACTTGTTAAATCCACTTCAATCGGTGTAGATGAAGGGGAGGAGACAGCTTTTGGCAGTTTCAGTCGCTGGATTTAGGACCGGGTGGACAGGGTCGACACAATATTTTTTATAACTAAACCAAGACAGAACACAGCCTGTTGTTTCAAATGGGAACAAATGAGCCATAGTGGGAAGAACAAGCAAGAAGGTAGGCAGAGCTCCTGTCTTATCCGGTGTCCTGTGTGAATTTAAGTATGTTCTCTAATTCTCTCTTTCTCTCTCTCTCGGAAGACCTGAGCCCTAGGACCATGCCTCAGGACTACCTGGCATGATGACTCCTTGCTGTCCCCAGTCCACCTGGCCTTGCTGCTGCTCCAGTTTCAACTGTTCTGCCTGTGATTATTATTATTTGACCATGCTGGTCATTTATGAACATTTGAACATCTTGGCCATGTTCTGTTATAATCTCCACCCGGCACAGCCAGAAGAGGACTGGCCATCCCTCATAGCCTGGTTCCTCTCTAGGTTTCTTCCTAGGTTTTGGCCTTTCTAGGGAGTTTTTCCTAGCCACCGTGCTTCTACACCTGCATTGCTTGCTGTTTGGGGTTTTAGGCTGGGTTTCTGTACAGCACTTTGAGATATCAGCTGATGTACGAAGGGCTATATAAATACATTTGATTTGATTTGATTTGAGCTAAGCACGAGTTGGTGAAATCTTATTTACGTGTTCTAGAACTAATTTGCATATTTCCATTGGGGAACGCCTACTGTGAAGTGCGAGTGTGCAATAACTAAATTCGCGCTGGCACTCCTAAACAACGCAATTTTTTAAAACTTTGGCAAAGGGTAAAGTCTACAAAACTTAGTTCACTCTTTTCGTAACCGATTGTAGCTTTGTAAACAGAAAACTGTATTGAGATCAAATGTTTCATTGATGAGAAATTTAGCAGAATGTTCATCAAAATACATCTCGCTCCGTCTTCTCCCACTGCTGGCCACTGGGCTTCCTCTCACCACCATATTTGGTAGTGAGTGGAAACACTAACCGGATGCTTCCCATTTATACATGGGTTGGCAGGTAGTCTAGTGGTTAGAGCATTGGAGTTGTGACAGGAAGGTTGCAAGATTGAATCCCCGAGCTGACAAGGTAAAAATCTGTCGTTCTGCCTCTGAACCAAGGCACTGTTCCTAGGCCGTCAGTGAAAATTAGAATTTATTCTTAATTAACTGACTTGCAAAGTTAAATAAAACAATAAATACATCTGGTGAAATATCTGTCTCATTGTTCTATATGTGATGCTGTGGTAGCTGCTAGTTGATTCTCTTCAGACAGATCTTCAGCCAAGAGGGGAAGAAAGATTAGTTAACTATGCATGTCAGTTACACTACAGGCTCGGTGCTGGAAATAAAAAAAATGATGTTCAGTCAAACAGCTGTTACCTTGCCAGCTTCATCAGTCAAATAAAGGGTAGCCAGTTCTTCCTTGCTTGATTTTACAACCCAGAGAAATAGCGCAACACACAGAGACAGCAGGTGCAGACAGCAGCACTGTGCTGGTCCTATAATAATAGCATTGCCATCACACAGCCTGTCCACCCGCTCTGTGGTATCAGCTAAACAGCCTGCACGATCGTTCTGAGGCATCCGCATGGTCCTAATGCACACAATGCTATTATTTTGTATCACAGCGCAATGATAAAACTGGGGAGCACAAAAATTCAATTTCAAAATGTGTGTGTGTGTGGGGGGGGGTCACAACATTCACAGTGGCGTGAATGTGGCGCCACTGTTAACCACAGACAATTATGTTAAGATAGAGTAGTATAAATTAGATTAAACTGTTCTTTGGAAATGTGCATATGGAAATCATAACCGGCATCATAACTGGTAGATATTTTTACATAAATTGTCACTCCAAATGGAAAAGGATGCCAACCGCTGGTGCAGCCAGCTTATCACCAACAACTTCCACTGCCAGCAGTGGGTGAAGGAGAGTCGGGCATAGGTTTTTTTCTTCTGGTTAGGCTATCTTGATCTCTGGCTCCCTCTTGAGTAATTTTTGTGTCTTAATTATTTAATCAAACAGCCTGCTTAAAGCATCAGACAAGTTCAGTACATACTGTACAAGTCAAAAGTTTGGACACCGCTCCTCATTCAAGGGTTTTTCTTTATTTCTACTATTTTCTACATTGTAGAATAATAGTGAAGACATCACAACTATCAAATAACACATATGGAATCATGTGGTAACCAAGAAAGTGTGAAATATATTTTATGTTTTATATTCTTCAAAGTAGCCACCCATTGCCTTGATGACAGCTTTGCACACTCTTGGCATTCTCTCAACCAGCTTCACCTGGAATTATTTTCCAACAGCCTTGAAGGAGTTCCCTGATTGAAAAGATTTGTTATGGGTCCCCAGATTCTCAAAAGGTTCTACAGCTGCACCATCGAGAGCATCACCGCCTGGTATGGCAACTGCTCGGCATCTGACCGTAAGGCGCTACAGAGGGTAGTGCGAACGGCCCAGTACATCATTGGGGCCAAGCTTCCTGCCATCCAGGACCTATATAATAGGCAGTGTCAGAGGAAAGCACATAAAATTGTCAGAGACTCCAGTCACCCAAGTTATAGACTGTTTTATCTGCTACTGCATGGCAAGCGGTACCAGAGCGCCAAGTCTAGGACAAAAAGGCTCCTCAACAGCTTCTACCCTCAAGCCATAAGACTCCTGAACATCTAATTAAATGGCTATTTGCATTGACCCACCCCCCCTACGCTGCTGCGACTCTCTTTTATTATCTATGCATAGTCACTTTATCAACTCTTCATTCATTTACATATTACCTCAATTACATCGACACAGGGTGCCCCCGCACATTGACTCTGTACCAGTACCCCCTGTATATAGCCCCGCTATTGCTATTTACTGCTGCTCTTTAATTATTTGTAATTCTTATCTTTTACTTTTTTTAGGTAATTTCTTAAAACTGCATTGTTGGTTAAGGGCTTGTAAATAAGCATTTCACTGTAAGGTCTGCACCTGTTGTATTCGGCGCATGTGACAAATACAATTTGATTTGATTTGATCTGATCTGATTTCAATCCCCCCACTGGGTACAGTCATATCTGAGGAGACAGTTATTTAACGGTGATTAACTAGATCATTGAGGTAGACCCAGAACAAAGTGGTATGAAGAGTGTAAGTAGCAAGAAAAACATTGAGATCAGAATAGTAGTAGGCTGTATTCAAATGTTTACACAGGCTTGGTTCCCACACTCCCCATGTCAGGTAAGCTATATTTAAATATTGTTTTATGTAATGAGCCGATCTGCTGTACCTTCCATTTCCTGCATATCCAAGCCTCATCTCCTCATCTCTCAAAGGTGAGTTCCTCTGAAGGTAGAGTGAGAGTCACTGAAAAACAGAGCAGATAAGAGTGACTGTCTTTGCTTATCACCACACAGGCAGTATGAAACAGGCCATGCAAATCACCCTGCCCACCTGACTGTACTGTGTGAGCCTGGACAGAGACAGGCTCCTATACGCTAGTCTGGGTGCGTGATGATCATCTCTCCAGATTGATCTCTATGCACACACCTGCTCTTAATGTGTGCCCACACACCCACACACTGCTGCTTGCTGTTGCTGTTCTTGTCAGTTCAATATTGGGACTGTTCCTGCCGGTCTTTGTATTTTGTTTTGATACCATACAGTAACAGTCTGCTTGAGTGAGAGCAGGGTTCGAAACAGCGACCAAAACACTCGCATTTGCGACCCTTTGACTTTGAAGTGTGACACCATTTTTTTATTTGTCGATAGGGTTTCAGTGAAAGAAATGTGACTGGTCACGTAAGTTTAGTATTGCATAGTATACTGAAACATTGGTACTAGAACATGAAAAATAGTTTGGTACAAAATGTTTTGTTACTTTCGGTACTTGTGTCAAATGTCTCACAGTCATCTACTGATTGAGAGAGGATTAAGTCCGTCTATGTCTCCTTATAGCGCGAGCACACCGCGCCTGCTCCACTTACTCATTGCTAGCTCTAGCCTGTCAGAAGAACCATTGCACTCACTGGGAGCCTCTGGGCTGAATCAGGTTAGCTCTCCACTCATGCTGCACAGGAGTTAATGCAACACGGCATGTGGAAGTGTTGCAAATGTTAATTACTGTTCTTAAAACATTGTCCATTTTACAGGCTAGAACACTTTACAATGCAAGAAGATTAGCATCCAGCTGTGTAGGCTAACTGTCCTAGCTTACAGCTGAAGCTAACATCAGCTCAGCTATCACCATTGAGACCGTGTCTGTGCCTCGACCTAGGTTGGGCAAAACTAAACATGGCGGTGTTCGCCTTAGCAATCTCACTAGGATAAAGACCACCTCCATTCCTGTCATTACTGAAAGAGATCATGATACCTCACATCTCAAAATAGGGCTACTTAATGTTAGATCCCTTACTTCAAAGGCAATTATAGTCAATGAACTAATCACTGATCACAATCTTGATGTGATTGGCCTGACTGAAACATGGCTTAAGCCTGATGAATTTACTGTTTTAAATGAGGCCTCACCTCCTGGCTACACTAGTGACCATATCCCCCGTGCATCCCGCAAAGGCGGAGGTGTTGCTAACATTTACGATAGCAAATTTCAATTTACAAAAAAAAATGACGTTTTCGTCTTTTGAGCTTCTAGTCATGAAATCTATGCAGCCTACTCAATCACTTTTTATAGCTACTGTTTACAGGCCTCCTGGGCCATATACAGCGTTTCTCACTGAGTTCCCTGAATTCCTATCGGACCTTGTAGTCATAGCAGATAATATTCTAATCTTTGGTGACTTTAATATTCACATGGAAAAGTCCACAGACCCATTCCAAAAGGCTTTCGGAGCCATCATCGACTCAGTGGGTTTTGTCCAACATGTCTCTGGACCCACTCACTGTCACAGTCATACGCTGGACCTAGTTTTGTCCCATGGAATAAATGTTGTGGATCTTAATGTTTTTCCTCATAATCCTGGACTATCGGACCACCATTTTATTACGTTTGCAATTGCAACAAATAATCTGCTCAGACCCCAAACAAGGAACATCAAAAGTCGTGCTATAAATTCACAGACAACACAAAGATTCCTTGATGCCCTTCCAGACTCCCTCTGCCTACCCAAGGACGCCAGAGGACAAAAATCAGTTAACCACCTAACTGAGGATCTCAATTTAACCTTGCGCAATACCCTAGATGCAGTTGCACCCCTAAAAACTAAAAAAATTCTCATAAGAAACTAGCTCCCTGGTACACAGAAAATACCCGAGCTCTGAAGCAAGCTTCCAGAAAATTGGAACGGAAATGGCGCCACACCAAACTGGAAGTCTTCCGACTAGCTTGGAAGGACGGTACCGTGCAGTACCGAAGAGCCCTTACTGCTGCTCGATCATCCTATTTTTCTAACTTAATTGAGGAAAATAAGAACAATCCGAAATTCCTTTTTGATACTGTCACAAAGCTAACTAAAAAGCAGCATTCCCCAAGAGAGGATGACTTTCACTTTAGCAGTGATAAATTCATGAACTTCTTTGAGGAAAAGATTATGATTATTAGAAAGCAAATTACGGACTCCTCTTTAAACCTGCGTATTCCTCCAAACCTCAGTTGTCCTGAGTCTGCACAACTCTGCCAGGACCTAGGATCAAGAGAGACGCTCAAGTGTTTTAGTACTATATCTCTTGACACAATGATGAAAATAATCATGGCCTCTAAACCTTCAAGCTGCATACTGGACCCTATTCTAACTAAACTACTGAAAGAGCTGCTTCCTGTGCTTGGCCCTCCTATGTTGAACATAATAAATGGCTCTCTATCCACTGGATGTGAACCAAACTCACTAAAAGTGGCAGTAATAAAGCCTCTCTTGAAAAAGCCAAACCTTGACCCAGAAAATATAAAAAACTATCGGCCTATATTGAATCTTCCATTCCTCTCAAAAATTTTAGAGAAGGCTGTTGCGCAGCAACTCACTGCCTTCCTGAAGACAAACAATGTATACAAAATGCTTCAGTCTGGTTTTAGACCCCATCATAGCACTGAGACGGCACTTGTGAAGGTGGTAAATTACATTTTAATGGCATCGGACCGAGGCTCTGCATCTGTCCTCGTGCTCCTAGACCTTAGTGCTGCTTTTGATACCATCGATCACCACATTCTTTTGGAGAGATTGGAAACCCAAATTGGTCTACACGGACATGTTCTGGCCTGGTTTAGATCTTATCTGTCGGAAAGATATCATTTTGTCTCTGTGAATGGTTTGTCCTCTGACAAATCAACTGTAAATGTCGGTGTTCCTCAAGGTTCCGTTTTAGGACCACTATTGTTTTCACTATATATTTTACCTCTTGGGGTTGTTATTCGAAAACATAATGTAAACTTTCACTGCTATACGGATGACACACAGCTGTACATTTCAATGAAACATGGTGAAGCCCCAAAATTGCCCTCGCTAGAAGCATGTGTTTCAGACATAAGGAAGTGGATGGCTGCAAACTTTCTACTATTAAACTCGGACAAAACAGAGATGCTTGTTCTAGGTCCCAAGAAACAAAGAGATCTTCTGTTGAATCTGACAATTAATCTTAATGGTTGTACAGTCGTCTCAAATAAAACTGTGAAGGACCTCGGCGTTACTCTGGACCCTGATCTCTCTTTTGAAGAACATATCAAGACCATTTCAAGGACAGCTTTTTTCAATCTACGTAACATTGCAAAAATCAGAAACTTTCTGTCCAAAAATGATGCAGAAAAATTAATCCATGCTTTTGTCACTTCTAGGTTAGACTACTGCAATGCTCTATTTTCCGGCTACCCGGATAAAGCACTAAATAAACTTCAGTTAGTGCTAAATACGGCTGCTAGAATCCTGACTAGAACCAAAAAATTTGATCATATTACTCCAGTGCTAGCCTCTCTACACTGGCTTCCTTTCAAAGCAAGGGCTGATTTCAAGGTTGTACTGCTAACCTACAAAGCATTACATGGGCTTGCTCCTACCTATCTCTCTGATTTGGTCCTGCCGTACATCCCTACACGTACGCTACGGTCACAAGACGCAGGCCTCCTAATTGTCCCTAGAATTTCTAAGCAAACAGCTGGAGGCAGGGCTTTCTCCTATAGAGCTCCATTTTTATGGAACGGTCTGCCTACCCATGTCAGAGACGCAAACTCGGTCTCAACCTTTAAGTCTTTACTGAAGACTCATCTCTTCAGTGGGTCATATGATTGAGTGTAGTCTGGCCCAGGAGTGGGAAGGTGAACGGAAAGGCTCTGGAGCAACGAACCGCCCTTGCTGTCTCTGCCTGGCCGGTTCCCCTCTTTCCACTGGGATTCTCTGCCTCTAACCCTATTACAGGGGCTGAGTCACTGGCTTACTGGGGCTCTCTCATGCCGTCCCTGGAGGGGGTGCGTCACCTGAGTGGGTTGATTCACTGTTGTGGCCATCCTGTCTGGGTTGGCGCCCCCCCCTTGGGTTGTGCCGTGGCGGAGATCTTTGTGGGCTATACTCAGCCTTGTCTCAGGATGGTAAGTTGGTGGTTGAAGATATCCCTCTAGTGGTGTGGGGGCTGTGCTTTGGCAAAGTGGGTGGGGTTATATCCTTCCTGTTTGGCCCTGTCCGGGGTGTCCTCGGATGGGGCCACAGTGTCTCCTGACCCCTCCTGTCTCAGCCTCCAGTATTTATGCTGCAGTAGTTTATGTGTCGGGGGCTGGGGTCAGTTTGTTATATCTGGAGTACTTCTCCTGTCCTATTCGGTGTCCTGTGTGAATCTAAGTGTGCGTTCTCTAATTCTCTCCTTCTCTCTTTCTTTCTCTCTCTCGGAGGACCTGAGCCCTAGGACCATGCCCCAGGACTACCTGACATGATGACTCCTTGCTGTCCCCAGTCCACCTGGCCATGCTACTGTTCCAGTTTCAACTGACCTGAGCCCTAGGACCATGCCCCAGGACTACCTGACATGATGACTCCTTGCTGTCCCCAGTCCACCTGGCCATGCTGCTGCTCCAGTTTCAACTTCCACCTCACTGTGCTGCTGCTCCAGTTTCAACTGTTCTGTCTTATTATTATTCGACCATGCTGGTCATTTATGAACATTTGAACATCTTGGCCATGTTCTGTTATAATCTCCACCCGGCACAGCCAGAAGAGGACTGGCCATCCCTCATAGCCTGGTTCCTCTCTAGGTTTCTTCCTAGGTTTTGGCCTTTCTATGGAGTTTTTCCTAGCCACCGTGCTTCTACACCTGCATTGCTTGCTGTTTGGGGTTTTAGGCTGGGTTTCTGTACAGCACTTTGAGATATCAGCTGATGTACGAAGGGCTATATAAATAAATTTGATTTGATTTGATTTGATCAGTTCACTCTCCTAGTACTTTGTTTGTGATAATATGCAAACTATAACGCAAAAATATCTTGATTTCAAAACTGATTGTCGCCAAAAACCATAGTCATTTACAAGAACTTGATTAATTCACTTCATCTCCCTCAGGCCTCACGCCTCTTCTGTCTCTCTCACTCAATGCACTCAGTGTGTGTGAATGACGTCGTTAGGTCTAAATGAGACAGCGTACACTTTTATAAAATAAGAGATTGCTTCCCCTATGCAAATGTTGATCAGTAGGTCAATAAAATAAGTCCCAAAATGCTTTTTGTTTTTCATCTGTAGCACAATGAAATCAGCCAAAACAAGTTTAGTAACTCAATGCGTGCACACACTGATAATGCATTCACCTGTATTATATTATTATGTAGTTAAATTGGTAAAAGCAAAGTCAAATTGATTTAATGATTGTATAATTGATTGTATAAACAGACACAGGTCAGGTCATTTAAAAAACAATCTCCAATCTAGCCCCCTCTTCCTCTACTTTACAATGACTGTCTAATGAACGTTAATGAAGGAAGATGGTCTAAGGATGTCTGTTATTGTTTTGAAATAATTGACTGCGAGTTAGTGTGATTGTAGTTATTTAATTACACAAATGAATGACACATACATTACATACTGTATCTGATTACAGTTTGTTAGCATGGTGGCTCCATGTGATCTTGCTTAAGGCTCACTAAGAAAATCTATGTGTGATTGGGCATGTGTCCCTGAGGAATATAGCAGGCACATGGGGGAGTTGTTTCTGTTGTTTGTTGAGGAGACAAAGCACAGTTGTAACACATAGATGACATTTTCTCAACATGAGTCCAGCCCTTCAGAGTCACAGTGCCATTGTGAACAAAGCTCTCTTATTACACTGGTCAA
Source organism: Oncorhynchus nerka (assembly GCF_034236695.1). Taxonomy (NCBI): domain Eukaryota; kingdom Metazoa; phylum Chordata; class Actinopteri; order Salmoniformes; family Salmonidae; genus Oncorhynchus; species Oncorhynchus nerka. Next base: position 32,096,742 of record NC_088423.1, on the reverse strand, counting down.
TATTGGGCCGTGAGGAGTGATATGGTTCACTGCATGGGAACCTGGGCTCTGCCAGCTACTGCTGTAGCTGTCAATAGCTAGTCGTCAATAACCCCAAACACCCACTCACGTACACAGACACATACACACACACACCTTTGTTTTACTATCATTGTGGGGACCAAACAATTGATTCCCATTCAAAATCCTATTTTCCTTAACCCCTAACCCTTAACCTAATCCTAATCCTAACTTTGACCCCAAATCCCTAAACCTAACTCCTAAACCTAAACCCTAATTCTAACCATAATACTAACCTTAATTGTAACCCTAATCTTGAACCTAAACCCAAAGCGTAAAATAGCCTTTTTCCTTGTGGGGACTGACGAAATGATAGTAAAACCAAACACACACATACATTCTTAACCTTATAGTCACTGCTCACTAGCTGGAACATAGTCCATTACAGATAACAATCCCTCTATCTCTGACTTTCTACCTCAGTCTGCTGCTGTGTGGATGTGGCGACATTGACCTTTCCTTTGGCTCCTCTTTCTCGCTCTGTTTGTTTAACCCTGGCGCTCCTCTTCCTTTCACCTGTCTGGGTGCTGCTCTCCTTTCATCTTTGACAAGTAGGGAGGAAAGGAGGGAATGAGGCTTCAGAGAGAGAGGGAGTGAAGAGGGATTAGGTTAAAAACAGTGACAGGTTTACACCCTGAGAACCTTTATAGGGGCGGAGGGCTCTTTAAAAAGGTGCAGACACCAGGTCAAACATGCCCAAGCATCATTTAGTGCCTAATAGAACACAGATAAGATGGGGCTACACAAATAAAACACAGATGGATTGTTTGAATGGAATACTTTATCACAGGCCTGGTCTATTTTGTTCTTTCAGTCAGTGAGTTACTTTTAAGAACTCAATTATATCCAAGTTGTAGTGCAGTATCCACACAGTCTCTATAAACTTCCCCTTGTCCATGGGTGACATTTAAAAAATTAAAAATATGTACTGGAACAAATACCAGTTGGACAGGTAAATACTTTTAGTGTTTGGATTGCACAGTAGCTAGATTGCCTCATAGCTGACATTATGAGGTCAAATGACGTGCTATTGATTTTCTGGTTAGGAGCCACTAGGTGGCATTAAAGTGGGTTTTAGCACCACACAAACTGTGAATCTGAGGGAACAATCTCAGTTTATGAAATTAATATTCTCCACAAAATTGGAGACCTGTACAAACAATGACATGTTACTAGATAAACTTAATGAAATAAGAATTAAGGATATACATTTAGTCAAGCATATTATGAGCTAATACTTTTTTTAAACAGTTATGTTAATGCCTCACTTCATAAACGGAATTTCTTACTAAGTATTTAGCTGAGAAACATTCAATAAATTAATTACAGCATGTAAAGGAATAACATATTTTTCTAGTCTTAAGAAATATGTATTTGTTCACGCTGTCTCAGTGATTTGTGGGGTTGGCTGCCATTACTCACCCTCTCCACTCCATTAGTTTTAATGAGTTTCTGAATGATCCACGGGTAATTCTTTTCCCATGGAAACCATGGCTGTTAAGTTTACCCTCCTACTGATTGGGAACAATTACATCCTAGGCCCTCCTGAGTTTATGATTAATATGACTGTCCACACAACAGCCATGGGGAACTGGTTGGCTAATGAGGGAGGCTTCCTGCACCTATGACAGAGAGACCTGGTGTCAACTGAAACTTGTCAGAATAGCTCATCTCAATTTTTATTGCTATAATTAAGTTTGCCTGTTGCTGTGTAGTTACCTTCCTGTTTAGTTGCACAGTCAATATCTCAGATTGGGTGTTGGTTCCAGCATTTTCTTAGAACAAGAGATTTTGTGTGTCAAAGCAAGAAAGTTAGACCGATTATTATTGTAGTTAAAGTTAGGAACACTAAGTCAGTCGGCACTATTAAGTCCCATTGAAATATTTTACAAATGCACATAAAGCCCCCAAACTTGCAAATACACTTCGTTCTTAGGCAGTTCAATCTGATGCCAGTCTGAGCCTTGTAAAGATAATGGCAGTGGTGGAAAAAGTACTCAAATCTCATACTTGAGTAAAAGTAAGATACATGAAAAGAAAATGACTCAAGTAAAAGTCACCCAGTAAAATACTTGAGTAAAAGTCTAAAAGTATTTGGTTTTAAATATACTTCAGTATCAGAAGTAAATATAGTTGCTAAAATATATTTAAGTATCAAAAGTAAAAGTATGAATCACTTAAAATGTCTTAAATTAAGCAAACCAGACAGCACAATGTTCTTTTTATTTACGGATAGCTAGGGGCACACTCCAACACTCAGACATAATTTACTAAAGAAGCATTTGTATTTAGTGAGTCTGCCAGATCAGAGGCAGTATGGATGACCATGTTCTCTTGATAAGTGTTCGAATTGGACCATTTTCCAGTTCTGCTAAGCATTCAAAATGTAACGAGTACTTTTAGGTGTTAGGGAAAATGTATGGAGTAAAAAGTACATTGTTTTCTTTAGGAATGTAGTGACGTAAAAGTAGTCAAAAATATACATAGTACAGTAAAGATACCCCAAAACATGACTTAAGTACTTTACACCACTGGATAATGGGCTCTGGTATATACAGTGGCAAGAAAAAGTATGTGAACCCTTTGGAAATACATGGATTTCTGCATAAATTGGTCATAAATTTGATCTGATCTTCATCTAGGTCACAACAATAGACAAACAGTCTGTTTAAACTAATAACACACAAACAATTATGTTTTCATGTCTTTATTGAACACACCATGTAAACATTCACAGCACTGTGGAACATCCAGGTGCCCTTTTGCAAACTTCAAACTTGCAGCAATGGTTTTTTTGGACAGCAGTGGCTTCTTCCGTGGTGTCCTCCCATGAACACCATTCTTGTTTAGTGTTTTACGTATCGTAGACTCGTCAAGAGATGTTAGCACGTTCCAGAGATTTCTGTAAGTCTTTAGCTGACACTCTAGGATTCTTCTTAACCTCATTGAGCATTCTGTGCTGTGCTCTTGCAGTCATCTTTGCAGGACGGCCACTCCTAGGGAAAGTAGCAACAGTGCTGAACTTTCTCAAGTTATAGACAATTTGTCTTACCGTGGACTGATGAACATCAAGGCTTTTAGAGATACTTTTTTTTAACCCTTTCCAGCTTCATGCAAGTCAACAATTCTTCATTTTAGGTCTTCCGTGATCTCTTTTGTTCGAGGCATGCTTCACATCGGGCAATGCTTGTGAATAGCAAGCCCAAATTTTGTGAGTGTTTTTTATAGGACAAGGCAGCTCTAACCAACCAATCTCCAATCTCGTCTCATTGATTGGACTCCAGGTTAGCTGACTCCTGACTCCATTTAGCTTTTGGAGAAGACATTAGCCTAGGGGTTCACATACTTTTTTCAACGTACACTGTGCATTTTTAAATGATGTATTCAATATAGACAAGAAAAATACAATAATTTCTGTGTTATTAGTTTAAGCACACTGTGATTGCCTATTGTTGTGACTTGGATGAAGATCAGATCAAATGTTATGACCAATTTATTCAGAAATCCAGGTAATTCCAAAGGGTTCACATACTTAAGTCCGCCTGGACTTTGTCTGCTGCTCCTGGAACACTTACTGTAGATCCTCAGTGCAATAAAACACCTGCCATCGGTCTGCCCAGAGTTGTCTGTATCTGAATGTACCGCCAATTCATGATGGTCAATGCTGCTTACTCAAGATGCTGAATCATTCTCTTGCTGGGGACTGTTGTGAAAATGTGTAGATTGTACAGAACTTTGACTTGAAGGTCAGCACAAATCAGATCAGATTAATTTGCTATCTTTGTCTATACCCTGTCCAACAATGTTAAACATTTCAAGACATTACCTCCGTTATAAAAAAAACAAAAATTCAGCCATTGACTCATTTACAAGGCAATTCATACCAGTCTTCCTCATTACCATTTTCTCACATTCTCATTCATTGATTGCATTGATTTATGCAAATGTTGTGTCTCTGACTCCTGTTGTGTATGTCCTCCAGCTGTTGCAGCTGTGTAGATCAGTGAAGGATATGAGGCCCTGAAAATGGTGTCTGACTTCAATGTTCCCTCCTGCTGCATCTTTTTTTAATACATTTTTTATTTAACCTTAATTTAACTTGGCAAGTCAGTTAGGAACAAATTCTTATTTACAATGACGGCCTACACCGGCCAAACTCAGACAAAGCTGGACCAATTGTGCGCCACCCTATGGGACTCCCAATCACAGCCAGTTGTGATACAGCCTGGATTCGAACCAGGGTGTCTGTAGTGATGCCTCTAGCACTGAGATGCAGTGCCTTAGATCGCCGCTGCACCACTCGGGAGCCCCAGGTCCCCATTGCATCTAGGTCCCCATTGCTGGGGTGGCCAACCCTCGGGCTGAGTGGGCCGTCTATTCCCCACCAGAGTACCCCATCAGAGCCTCCATGTTATGAGCCCCACTGTGCAATATGCTGGGGCCGATCTCAGAGTGTCAGCTCACACCAGCTCACTGCTTGATCACATAGTTCTCAGTGAAAAGCCATGAGCTATGTTCCAATGTCCATACTAGCATACCACTAAGAATAATGCAACATATTGGGCATGCATTCTAAGTCGCGTAGTGTGGATATGAGAACAGAGCCCGTGGTATTTTGCCTAATCTGTACCAGGTTTGCAGACTACAGGCCCAATTGTTGTCTACACTCAGTGTTGCTTAGTGAATATGCTAATTTTGTTTGTACAAAAAAAGTTCTGAAATTAAATGTATTCATGATAGTAGTGGAACAGAACTACATTTTAACAACAAGTCTTAAGACTAATGTAATGTAACATTTGTTACTAGTTTCCCTCATGAGCTGAGACCTAGCCTTGGCCTGAGACAGTGCACCAGACCATAGGTGTATGGAAGCAGACTGTCTCAGTAGACACATGGACTGCACTGCTAACAGCATGAGGTAGCTTCACAAAGTGGACCAGTGAGCTATGTGCAATCGCCCAACAAATACAATCTCCAGTATATACAGAGACCCACTGGGCACACACTGGTTGGATCAAAGAGGTTTACACGTAATTTCACTAAAATTACGTTAAACCAATGTGGAATAGACATTGAATTGACGTCTCTGCCCAGTGGGGAACACACTTTTACTGTGAATCTCTCTGCCAGCCACTTTCTCTCATCAAGACCAAATAGGCCATTATGGCAGTTTTTTGATTCAGCGAGATACAAAAATTGTAAACACACAAGATATGTTTAGAATATATTTTATTAATATGAGAAAAGTCATAGGAAATGGTTTGTGACAGAATACATGTGGGAAATGTAGTACTTTTATATCCCTCAATTCACTGATCATTGGTTGCGAACCATATATTTAATAGTGTTATATTATGCAAATGATCAACACATGGATGATTGTGAGAAGGTGCAGCTGACTTTTTAACACTGTCTTTTGATATAGCCTTTTTTCTAACTGAGAATGTGTGGGCAAAAACGTGATGAACCAATGCAATAACTATTTTTGGGGCTCAAATACGTGTACTAAATTACTCTAGAAAAAGCCAATTCTTCTTAAAGTAGATCATCTATAAAACAATGTTTGTCTGAAATGTATTATCATCTACTGGAAGTTGTTATTTTAATAGAAAAATATCCTCCTCATAATTTCTCTGACACAAATTAAATGTTGCTTATGTATAGGATCTTGATAGCTGAAGTTGCCCCTCTGAATTTGGTAGGCAGATGTACTAGTACTACAGTATTGTAAACGGTTCGCCTACAGAGAGAGAGGGGGGAGAGAGAGGTTTATCTGGACACTTGAAGGGATGCTTTGAAACGAGGCTTAGATCCCACCCAGTGCAAAAGTAGGCGGGTCAGAGGCGGAGGATGGCATACAGGCGTCATCCCACTCTCGACTCAGACCAGACGCTTCAACTTTTTATATCAATCGCGAGTGAACTGCTACAGCAAGGAAGTATCCTCAGCTGAGCTGAGATATCCACCCCGGAGACAAAAGAGTCGAACGCTTTCCCCCCTCCTTCAAGCAACGTATATTTTGTAGGGGATCTGTTTTTACAAGGCGGAACCACTATTCTTTCGATGTTGACATCGTAGTTTTCTGATTAAAAAGGCATTGGACTCTAAACTTTTGCGTTTAGAGCGTATGTAAGAAGTTCAAAAGCGGATTTTCAGATATTTTACCGTTATTAACAACTGTTATGTCGCGCTACTGAAGCGGTTTAGGACATGTCCGATTCGTCCAGGTGAGTGCAAAATAAACATAAGGAAATAGCTTTGATGTTTTTGATAGCTATAATTTCAGAAGACTAAGAATAAACAATATAACAGAAAATCGCACCGCCGCTCTCCCAACTTTAGACTTCACTACCCAACATAGCCCCATAGGCCGAATTACTCGTTTTTAGATCATTATGCTGTCTAGTCTAAATGCATTTATTTTGTAGGCTACCATATCAAATAGGCTATTCATGTATTTATTTAATGAAACAAAAGTGTTGTAGTCGGCTCACGGCGCACGCCTAGACGCGCACGATGTAACATTAATTGGAGAAAGTTATTTTTTTTATGAAGTCCCTCTGGTGTCTCCACAACGGTTTAGCGTGGGAAATTGTGTTTTAACAGATGTCCGTCGTTCCTGATTATCTGTAGTAGCCTATTATTTCCATAATAGTAACGCTTGAAACACTCGCCTACGCATTTCCACTGGGCACACACTGGTTGGAACAACGTTATTTCCACATCATTTCAATGATATGACAGTGAACCAACGTGGAATAGACGTTGAATTGACGTCTGTGCCTAGTGGGATTGGTATTGATTTTTTTCCCACGACTGCCTGGATTTAGCCTATGTTGTGTAGCCCTGTTGGTTCCAAAGCGATGGTGTCTATAATATGCCTATAGGGCAGTTTTGGGGGGATAGGAATGAGAGAAAAGCAGGCACCTGATTGTTTTGTTTCCTTTTGTTTTCCACATTAACCTATCTTCGCTCTTCTCCGTCTATCCAGAATTTAATGTGCTACCTGTTGAAATTGCACGACAATGGGGCTCCTGTTCTCTGGTGATTCAGTGAAGGCGAGGGGCCGAATTGTGTTTCCAATTTCAAGACAAAGTAAAAAGAGAGAGGCTACTACTGCAACCTGTGGGTGGCGATAATGGACCAGTTGGCCGCTAGCCTATGATTTTGGATCCCGTTTTTTCGCCCGTCAGTCAAAAGAGGCATTAATCCAATCAGGTCTGCTTTCAACACATGTTGGTAGAATGTGTGCGGAGTCTGCCGACACTCAAGCAACAAACTGCGTGACTCTATTGTTCTTCGGTTTGACTGCGTTTTCGCTCTCTCTCAAATATGGCATTCGATTTAACTCTGAATTTATTTGATATGAGTAAGTATTTATGATATAATAGGCTACTGAAAGTATTATGAAGTATTATAGTATTATAAAGGCGACAGGTAGACTATAGGCCTAATAGAGAAAGAGTGTACGCTGCCTGCGATCCTTCATGCGTAAGAGATCCTCCATGCGTAATTCGGAACCAATTCGAGTTGCATACATTTTTCCAAGTAACGATCAGATTCATTTCGAAAACATGACTATAACTAGATTTGTCTTGGGGAAGCACAATATGCTATTCACAACTTTCATTTCAGATAGAAGTTAATTTGGCTTGGAGATGGGGCTGTGACGCACTTACTACGGCTCATAACTTCATGCCAAATGTTTCCCTCTGCTAAAAATGCTGGAATCAGCACTTCTGTCCAAACAAATAATGGATATAGGCCTACGTGGAGAGGAAGAAGTAACAGCGGAGTCAACAACTTGACTCGACCCGGCGGGATATTTAGTCATGCGCGCTCTGTTTTATTAGCCTATACATTCTATAAAGTATGACTGTTTAGACTTTGAGTCCACAAGAGCAAATCTCCAACAAATAATGACATTGCACGGACAAAATAATAAAAACAGCCTAACTCTGATACTTGATCTATCCTACAGACGACAAAATCAGTCCAATGGCTCGACCATCCTAATTGAGAGAGGGAAATACGGAGAATTGAATCCCGGTGGCGGAGCAGCCTCCGGTGCCGAACCGACTGACAACCCCCAGTTCAGCGAAGGGGAGCAGCAGTCACGGGGAGGAATAATGATGCCGAATAGTCTGCTTGGTTTCCAGTCGAGGTCGCCGTTGTTCAGAACACTGTCCAGGTCATCCAGTGGATATTTTTCGTTCGACAGCGATTCTATTCCAAGCTCCCCGCTATTGAAAGATAAGTCGACACAGACTCCGAGCCCATCTAGCCAAGTCATGACTCACGCACTGCAGCGCATGTCTCAAGCACAAGAGACCAATCGAGATTATGGTAAGGCACACCCTTGCTTGTGTCGCACAAATAAATGTTGTTACTCACTATCCAGCCCGCGCTGGGCAGCTGCATGGCATGGTGTACATGATAAATCATTGACGCGCAAATAATGATATGTGCCATGCCCCTGTGTCAATCGGAAGGTGCACTTTGTTTTGAACTCTTAACCCACACCAGTTCACGACATTGTCTGTCTATTCCAAGTATTGAGGACCATTGGTTTTGTAGTGTGTTCACTGATATGGGGGGAATTGGGCGCTTTTACGCAAGGATGCGTCTTGGTTTATTGCATGCTGTTGTTCCTTGGGCGGTTTGTAATGTATATTGTTATATTTACTTCAGTATCGTAGTCTTTACCACATCTGCATGTGTCCAGCCAACAGAATTGCGTGACCATGAGCCAACAGTTGGATTCAACCTCAGCAGGAAGTTTCTAAAGAACAGTATCTGTCCTCTGTTTACTGAGTTGTGTCATAAGCCACCAAGGATCCACCTGGGCTCAGACAGGGTGTGTGTGTGTGTGCACACGTCATAGCAAAACATGCGCGTGCATATCTGTGTTAAAGGCACCTGTGCGTGTTCACACAGATTTACACTCAACCTCAATAACATTCCCTGACAAAGCTAGTGGCCATAGAAGACAAGCTAAAGGAAATACACAGGGACAAACAGGCACAGTGCATAATAGATGTGATTGAGCAGCCTGATTCACTTGTGTCCTTTTATTTGCGCTCAGTGTTGCAAAGGCCACATGTAGCGAGTTTGAGTATAGGCCAGTCAAAATAGACCTCTGTGTCTTTTGTCAGCAGCAGACAGGGATTCCTCTCCGTTCATTCTCCTTAGGAGCCGGCTGATATAAGGGACAGATAAATCTCTATCTGTAGTGTTTCACCACATCTCTAATCCCAGAGGCTACTCTTAATGGGGTAGAGAACAACAACTGTTCTATCTCTGATCTTGGGAAGTCAGTGAACTGGCTCCAACTCAAATCCAGTTCTTTAGATAAAGTCTGAATAGTATGTTTGTGGAGATGAACAAATGTTCTCCAGTTTTAGTTCTACCATATGTATGTTATTGCCTGAGGGAGACAGATGCTGTGGAGAAATGACTTTCTGACTATCAGATATGAGTGATCCTAGCGCACATGTAGAACACCACAGCTGTGGTTTTATATCTTCTCTGGGCATAATGCCTTTGGTGACTTAAATGGCATTTTGATTTTGACAAATTCTTAACAAATATCCTTTATAACTCAGTCATAAGGTTGTCATAATATAACAGAATGCACATTTCATAATACCAGTCCTACACTTATCTTGGGAAATGTTGTGGTGATGCATGATGCATGTCATGAATTGTCTCTGTGCTGTGTTATTGTTATGTCTCTTTTATGACAGTGATATAAAAACATTATACCAGGCCACTTGCAGGAAAGTAAAGTAAGTGAAGTGGTTCCACATTAACATATGGTTCCACTGATATTACAGGGCCCCTGAGGGATATGAGAAATATTAGACATATGTTTCATGACACCTGTGAGTCATAGAAAGAGATCAGAACACATTCATATTGACAACTTAACCACACTATAGGAACCACTTGGCATGTCTGCGAAGTGTCATACTGGCCTTTTCTTAGTAATGCTGTAGCTTGGTCTTTGTTACTAGATTGTGTTCTAATGAGTTCTGACAGCCACTTGCTCTTTGTCCACCAGACGCGTGGCCCAACCCCCTCCATCCCTATAGACCACGGCCACCGCCAACTGCAGGGGACATGTGGCCAGAGACACTGATTGGCCAGGAGCTTCAGCGCATTGGTGATGAGTTTAACGATCTCTTCATACATGGGGTGAGTAGGTACACCACACCAGCACTGAGTCTTGTAACCTACTACTGTATATACACATACAGGGTTGGAGGAGCCAAAGATAAGTGATGATGAGGATGATAATGCCCCTTATATCCTGAAGATGCAACATTTTGGAGGTGTTAGCATTTAATTAAAGGACCATCTTCAGGGAATGGGTAGCTTCAATATCCAGGGGGTAGAAATATGCTACATAGGCACTGCAAAAAAGTATTATATCAGGGACTTGATAATCACAGGTGTCACTGCAGCGCAGGGGAAAGTTAATCTTCCCATTAGATAGTGTCAATAATTTAAGTGTTGTCTCAGAGCTGCTGCCAAAATCATGGCAGCGCTGGTGAACAAAATGCCTTTGCTGCCATGTGTTTTTTTTCTTCTCTTACTACTTGCACAATACATTTCTGGAGGTTGCATCACCTTATTTACAAACCATATCAAGGACTGCACTGTATCAAATGGTGCTGATAAGGTGCTCAGCTCAACATGTGCCATTCTAAATTATTTCACGCTTCCATACTTTCTTTGTGTCCTTGACCTAGCATAGACGCATTCTCTGCTGTAATTTCTTATGTGCTGAGGGCTCTCTGTTTTTATAACATTATTTATAATAGATACAGGACAGATCCAATAGCCACATTGCAATTGTGGTGCATAGTGCAGAAGGCAAGATAAAGGGAAATCTGTGCAACTGCTATTGCAACATTGTACAGTAGCTTGTATATGAGTACGGCGATTAATCAGCCAGCTGTTCATCTACAGTATAATGTCATGTCTTTGTACCTTAAACAATATCTGTGAGTTGGTGATTCATATTACCCTGGGTTATCAGTTTCCTGGTTTATTGTGTAACTCGTACACTTGAACACTAATACTCAAGGCTTGTTGTGTTCATTTTTGGAGAAAATATTTCGTTTACACTCTATGGAGAGTTTTCTCCCATGTTCCTTTCTTGTCACTCTCCATCTGAGCAGACTTTAATTGGCTGAAATGAAATACGTTTTTCTTGCCAGCTCATAACACCGGGATTTTCTTGTCGTGGACATTGTGTATCTTTGCATCTGAAGAATGTTATGATGTGTTTTCCTCATCACCAAGAGTCACTGCTTGGTACCCATAAAGGCGGACAGTTTGTCTGTATAACCAAAAAGATTAACTGAAGACACATTTCTTTCAAATGAGTGTGTGAGGATTTGCCGTGAGGTAAATGTTGTGTTACTAAAGGCCTCTGAATGTCTGAGGAGAAATAAATATTTATACATATTTCAACAAATGAGGCTGTGATTCAGACTTAACACACATTGTAGAACAGAACAGGGCTTGTTTGTGTGTGTGTGGTACTGTATTGGCTAGAGGCTAGTATTCGCTAATATGTATTTTGAGAACAATGAGCCCAATAAAAAGCAGAACATGTTGTGTTCAATGTTCCGTGTTTTGGTCTCAGGTGTTTGGTTGACATCAGAGTGAGGAATTCTGCAAGACTGTCTCTGTCTAGAATCTAGAGCTGTCTCATATGTGACCGACCGCCTTGATTCGGTCTTATGTAGCAAAATTTGAAATGGTGTTTTTTACTTTGGATAAAAGCAGAGACACAGAGCTACAAAATGGTATATCATACACTGCATTTGAGGAACAATGGGAAAGTAATTCTGCTTTGAAAGTTGATGAACTTGAAACCTCACTTTTAAGAAAATGGTGTTTGAATATTTTGTTATCTACTGGAGAGCTCTTCTTTGTCTACACCCATTCAGCATCATTCACACCCCTTAAGCTTTAGCCCCCACCCAAACTCTGACCATTTTACTCACCCTAGCAGAGCTGGTTAGGCTGTTTTCATGTTATCCAGAGCGTTGGTGACTGTAACTGTGCTGCTGTCAACAAATTAATTACGCTTTTTGCAGACGTTTACTGACACCGGCAATATTCAATGGGTTTTTAGCGTTCGGTAATTCATCAGTTATTCTGCGCTCTGACACACTCAGACAAGAGTGTAGAATGGCCAGACTGAATTTATGAATGCATCCGACATGGCTACTTGCATAGTGGAGTCTTTTGTTACCACATATAGCTAGCTAGCTAACTAAACAATTAACCATAATCCCAACTCATGATGTTACTACCCTGCATGAATCTGCAGGTAACTAACTAACCAGGTTCAATGTTAGCTAGCTAACATTAGGTTATAACTAGCCAAGAAAATTATTCTGCGGTATGAATAATAAGATCATACACGTAACGTTAGCTAGCTAGCTAACAGTACACTTTAACCTCTTCAGTCGACCCTCTACTTTTTTGAACATTCTGTTAAAAATCGCGCAACATTTCAGCGCCCTGCTACTCATGCCAGGAATATAGTATATGCATTTGCTTAGTCTGTGTGGATAGAAAACACTCAGACGTTTAAAAAACTGGTTAAATCACTGCTGTGGCTTTACCAGAACGGCATTTACATCGAAAAGCACAGGAAAAACTGATCACTGAAAATGGGAAAATATATCCATGCGCTACTTGATCCCATTGATAAAGGTGAACCACAATTAATTGACTGAGGTTGCAGTACCTACAGCTTCCACACGGTGTCTAGAGTCTTGTCATTTCCCTTCGAGTTTTTTCTTGGTCAAACACATGCAGGACACCGTATCTAATCCGGTCTAGGACCGGATATTTTCGTTGAGTTTCTAGCCGGACATTTTTCCAGACGGACAGCTAATGATCTTTACATCGCCTCCTGATGAATTTTATCGCTTATTAACGTTTACTAATACCTAAAGTTGCATTACAAACGTATTTCGAAGTGTTTTGTGAAAGTTTATCGTCGACTTTTTGAATTTAAAAAAATGACGTTACGTTTTGAAACTATGTTTTTTTCGTTTATCACACAGTCTACATATAACGATATCTAGGCTTTATATGGACCGATTTAATCGAAATAAAGACCCAAATAGTGTTTATGGGACATCTAGGAGTGCCAACAAAGAAGATGGTGAAAGATAATGAATGTTTTCTATTTTATTGTGCGGTTTGTGTAACGCCGAAATGCTAATTATTTTGTTTACGTCCCCTGTGGGTCTTTTGGGGTGTTGCATGCTATCAGATAATAGCTTCTCATGCTTTCGCCGAAAAGCATTTTAAAAATCTGACTTGTTGCCTGGATTCACAACGAGTGTAGCTTTAATTCGATACCCTGCATGTGTATTTTAATGAACTTTTGAGTTTTAACTAATACTATTAGCATTTAGCGTAGCGCATTTGCATTTCCAGAGCTCTAGTTGGGACGCAAGCGTCCCGAGTAGAAGCAACAGGTTAACTTGAAATGGAAAATACTTTGTCAAAATTAGAAATGTGTACTATCTGAAAATGTAGCTCGCTAGACTATCTTAACTGTGGTCTGAAATCGGAGTAGATAGCCAGAGCGAATTTACCAGACAACATTAACATCTATCAACAGTTCTTGCAATGACATTCTATTGAAATGTATACTTGCATAGTGGAGTATTTTGTTAAGACACGTAGCTAGCTAGCTTGCTAAACAATGAACCATAATCCCTACTCATGATGTTACTAAACTGCATGAATCTGCAGGTAGCTAACCAACCAGGTTCAATGTTAGCTAATAGTACACTTTAACTTGAAATTAAAAATCTTTATGTCAAAATTAGAAATGTGTTATATCTGAAAATGTAGCTAGCTAGACTATCTTACCCGTAGACATCATAGATGTCACGGATGCCATGGTTGCCCTTAGTTTGAAGATGTAATCCGAAGATAGGTGGTTTCTCCATCTCTTTAGCTATCATACTCGAATTCCGCTAATGCAGTTTTACTACGCAATATATTTTTTTTAATGCAGCATTAGACATGATTACCTACACATACTGACCAGCTCAAATAGACAGAAGCGTGCTATATGGCAGACCAATCCAAATTCATCTCTCGGCATGTCCAGCCCACTCATTATCTCAGCCAATCATGGTTGCTGGCTTTTTCTGTGGCTAAACCAACTAAGCTCGTAATTTAACAATTTCTTACATATTTACAGATGGCATACAAGTTTGATATTAAGGCACTTGAAAGTTCACATGTTCGAGAAGGTATTTATGCCAAAAAACGCATTTTGATTAAAAACATTTTTTGTACGTTCAAATGGCACTCCTGTGAAGTAGTTGACCCGCGACAGGCCTAGTTTCCTGAAACGGGTGACATATGTCTCCTATCTGTCTCAAATGTCTATTAAATAACTACACTGCCTTCGGAAAGTATTCAAACCCCTTGACTTTTTCCACGTTTTGTTAGGTTACAGCCTTATTCTAAAATTGATGAGGGAAAAAAAACTATTGAATCAATCTACACACAATACCGCATAATGACAAAGCAAAAACAGGTTTTTAGAAATTGTAGCAAATTTAGGAAAAATCTAAAAATGAAATATCACATTTTCATAAGTATTCAGACCCTTTACTCAGTACTTTTTTGAAGCACCTTTGGCAGCGATTTCAGCCTCAAGTCTTCTTGGGTATGACTCGTCAAGCTTGGCACACCTTTATTTGGGGAGTTTTCTCCCATTGTTTTCTGCAGATCCTCTCAAGCTCTGTCAGGTTAGATGGGGAGCGTTGCTGCACAACTATTTTCAGGTCTTCATAGATCTTCGATCGGTTCAGGTCTGGGCCACTCAAGGACATTCAAAGACTTGTCCCGAAGCCACTACTGCATTGCCTTGGCTGTGTGCTTAGGGTTGTTGTCCTGTTGGAAGGTGAATCTTCGCCCCAGTCTGAGGTCCTGAGCGCTCTGGAGTAGGTTGTCATAAAGATCTCTCTGTACTTTGCTCCATTCAACTTTTCCTCAACCCTGACTAGTCTCCCAGGACCTGCCTCTGAAAAACATTCCCACAGCATGATGCTGCCACCACCATGTTTCACCGTAGGGATGGTGCCAGTTCAATCTTTGTTTCCCCAGACCTGAGAATCTTGTTTCCCATGGTCTGAGAGTCTTTATGTGCCTTTTGGCCACTCGACCATTAAGGCCTGAATGGTGGAGTGCTGCAGAGATAGTTGTCCTTCTGTAACGTTCTCCCATCTCCATAGAGGAACTCTAGATCTCTGTCAGAGTGACCATTGAGTTCTTGGCCACCTCCCTGACCAAGGCCCTTCTCCCCTGATTGCTCAGTTTGGCCGGGTGGCCAGCTCTAGAAAGAGTCTTGGTGGTTCCAAACTTATTCAATTTAAGATTGATGGAGGCCACTGCGTTCTTGGTGACCTTCAATGCTGCAGAATCTTTTTGGTACACTTCCCCAGGTCTGTGCCTTGACACAATCCTGTCACGGAGCTCTATGGACAATTCCTTCGACCTCATGGCTTGGTTTTTTGCTCTGACATGCACTGTCAACTGTGGGACCTCATATAGACGGGTGTGTGCCTTTCCAAATCATGTCCAATCAATTGAATTTACCACAGGTGGACTCTAATCAAGTTGTAGAAACATTTCAGGGATGATCAATGGAAACAGGATGCACCTTACCTCAATTTGGGGTCTGAATACTTATGAATAATTTCTGTTTATTTTCCAAAAACCTGTTTTCACTTTGTTGTTATGGGGTATTGTGTGTAGATTGCTGAGGATTTTTATTTATTTAATCCATTTTGGAATACGGCTGTAACGTAACAAAATATGGAAAAGTCAAGGGGTCTGAATATTTTCCAAAGGCACTCTATATACAGGTTATTACATTGTGTGTTACTGACAAATTCAGGTGTTTCATCTGGCTTTATGTATACGTTTTCAACTGCCAATAACTGTCATAATGCTTGTATCTGGATCAGAGGTAGTTTCTCCTGGCTAGTAAGTTATTTCCTTGTAAACAAAGCGTTTGTGTGTTTTCAGGTGTCGCCTAAGGTGAATTAAAAAAACTTCTGCGCAGTATGATCACTGATCTGCAGATCTGTGTCATTTGTCAGACTTCCCAGTTCTCACTTCGGATTGTCTCTATGTCCTCTGGCCACCCACGCAACTGACCAGTGACCTACATTATTCTCGGGATGACCTGATTTTGTTTTGCTATTACACACACACAGACACACACACCCCCTCCTTCTCTGCCTAATAGCCATTATGGAAAATACTCTGGCTGTCTGAGTGCGCAATCAAGATCAAGTTTTGGGGTTAGAGAGCTCAGAGGAGGAAGGGTCAGGTTATAGTGACTGGGCAGATGGTTAGTGAGTGAGTGGTTGTGTTGCAGCATGGCAGGGCTACGTGACTGCTCAGCTTCATTATTCCTACCCTGTGGTTAAGGCTCTCAGAGAGCCCACTGTGGTCTCTAATTATCCACAGGTCCGCCTTTACAGGCCTCATTCAGCCAGCGCCATGGAGACCCACTCAGTCCAGCCCCGGCCTGGCCCTCCGGACCTGCTCTTTGACCGGCTCTTTCTCCCAGTGTGAGTTTGAACCCAGGGCTCTAGCGGTTGTCATGCTTTGTGAGAGGCACTGGAAAGAACTTTTAAGTGGAGTTGGTCCACTGTTAAGTCTTTGGGTGTGTTGTGGGTTTGGGTGTCTCCATACTCTCTTCATCTGGTTCTGGTGTTGCTTGCGTGTATGTTTAGTGGTGGCAATGCTGTGAAGTTAACTTTGCATGTGAAGGTGCTCTGTCCTGTGGACTGAAAAAGGAGGCTTTAAATTCAGGGCACTCCTCTGATACTCTGAGCGTTTAACTGAACCTTCCCAGACTGACAGATGTGCAGGGTTTTCATTTTTGGGACTATTCCATTGGTTCCATTGCACCAGGCCTGCTCAATAAAGTGCAGCTAAAGTATTTGAAAGAAATCCAAGTACTATTTGAGCCCAGGTCTGGTGAGACGTCTCTCCAGTGGTAGATATGGCAGATAGTAGTGTGAAGCAAAAAGGACAAGCACCCTGCTAATGCAAAGCAGATGTCTGGCCACAGAAACATGTTGTATTCTAAGAGAACTAATGTCTGCATTTTGCCACTCAAATTATCTGAGCATTTACATGGCAGCTGACTTCTTTGTTGAGTTTCTATTCTGTTTTTAAATGGATTTTGTTTTTTAAATGATTTCCCTTAGAAAGTGGTGACACCCCATCTTATATGTGATGCAAGGTTATTTTGGCATAGGACCAGCAGTCTTTCTCTTGTAGAAAGAGGGAGAGAGAAGTTTGTCTGTTTGGAAACTATTTTAAGCAGCTGTGTAATACCTTGTTTTGATCAAATAAAAGCACAAGCTGAGTAGCATTGAGTGTTTCAGTGACAACGTTGTTTTTCCTCAGGCAGACATCTGTGAACGTATTAGCGAGTCACTTTAATTTCATGTTGTCTATTCCAAATTCTGTCTGCTCTCCCAATTTGGTCGAATTGTTTTTCAGTGTTCTTCTGGTCTTGTAAGTAATGGCTTCTTTGTTTTGCTTGCATGTGGTGCTGCACTCTACGTTCTCTCACCCCAGATCAATTGTCAGAGAGAGATTAGTCAGTCTGTGTACATGCCACAACACATTTTGGGCACAGAAACAGCTCAATACTCAGACCCTGATCCATCATACTTGAGACATGGTTTAAGTGTTAATGGTTTGCAACATTGTACCAATTTGCTGGTTATCGGTGTAAAATGTTCAGTGTGTGTATTTAGTGAATTTGGGTATTAACATACCCAAATTTTAGAAGAACATTAACATTATTCTTAAAGGGAAAGAGAAATTGATCTAACTTTTAAGGGGAAAAAAACATGATTCTTAAAGGGAACTAAGACTATGATTTTTTAAGGAAACTAACAAGTACAATACTCCGTTTAAGCTATGTGTGAAATAGCTGAAAGTCTTTGAAAGTAATATTGGAATATGTTTTCTACTGTACCCTCCCCCCAGCTAATAACATATTATTAAAGGGATCATTCACCTGTTGATTTGCCTTATGCCTCCCTCTCATGTTGCATGCATCGGGGTGTGAAGTGGCATGTGATTACATACTGTGTGTACTATATAATGCCATACAAAATGCAACATGTAGTCATGATACTATAATACACATCAGAGAGGTTTTAACCTCAGCCTCAATGGCCAAATCTCAGGATACAAGTCTATGTGTTTACACTGTTGAAACCACTGCCTGGAATGGCAGCATGTGTTTAATTTGTAGGGCTTACAGTAAGTATAGAAGTCATTCCTCTTTCCATCTCATTCTTTAAAATCTCTTTACCATAGGAACATACAGTATTTGTTTCACACATTTTTAAATAGTCCTAAACTTCGAATGAGGATATGTTCTAATCAAACAACCTTTCAACAGATTGTTTTACGTTTTTGTTATGTCTTTCGGAACCATCATTTACATCTAGCCAAACCTTCGATCTGTCAATTCTCTAATGAACTCATCATGTTTGGCCTGAATGAGAATGGGGTCTTACAATGTTGCCAGGCTTGCTCTAAGTCTATCTCACAGAGGAGTTAATGCACCTCAATTTAAGTTAACTTCCTCATCACCTGTTTCCTCAGACACTATTCACAGTCACTCCAGGTTTCTGTGGTTCTTGGCACAACTCATTTAGCGTAAAACCAAGCATTGATATTCCTCTTGCATTTGTTCCTAAAATCCTTTTGTTGAGAGCAGAATACCTGAGGCACAGGGCTGGTTTACAATGTCTGCATGGTATGGTTACCTGCCAAGCTGCTCTGAATCCACACACCTGCAGTGATTCACTGATGGAGCGATGCCCAAGTCATACTTCAGCACAGCACAAAAACAGTTGTTTTTTTTCACCTCGAAGCACTAAGGGAAAAGTATAACTCAGACTTGGTGTTTTCTCTTCATTTTATACTTGTAAAATGAATCACGCTTCCTCCGTCCCCTCTGCCAAAGGGCCACAGGGGAAATGCTCAGCGCTTATCGCAAAAGCCCTGCCAAACTAATGGCCTCAGGCCAAAGTGCTGGCCTGGCCAAGACAGCCACCTGTTTTCACCTCCACTATGCCAAGTCTGCAGAGGTAATTGGCTGTGAGGGGAGTAGTCCATCCATCCCTCATTATTAGGATACCATGACCTGGCCATGTCCAAGTGCACCACTGAAGACCAAATAGAATGTCTCAATCTCTTCCCTAATCTCTCCATTCACCTCACAGTAAAAATGTCCCTATTTGTGTTTAGTTCATGAAGTGCCGTTTCCATTGGAGCTGAAGTAGCTGCCCTAATAGAATGGCCTTTATGACACTGCTGCTGCATTGTATTGCTCATTAAGAGATATCACTCATGTCGTAAACCTGGTATGTTAGGGTTCTCTTCAGCCCAAGGCTGTAGGACTAGTGTGGTCGTTTGCAGGGCCTCTGACCAACATAGCAATGTTGACACAAAGATCAGAAGAGCAGAACATTAACCCTCAATTGAGAGGGTAAATACAGTTAAAGTGGTTTGCTCATTTAAATAAAATCACATTTTATTTGTCACATGCTTGGTAAACAACAGGTGTAGACTAACAGTGAAATACTTACTTATGGGCTCTTCACAACAATGCAGAGAGAAAAAATATACAAATAATTGAAAGATAATAATAGGAGGAATAAATGCACAATGAGTAATGATAACTTGGCTATAGACATGGGGTAACAGTACCGAGTCGATGTGCAGGGGTACGAGTTAATTGAGGTAGATATGTACATTTAGGTAGGGGTAAAGTGACTAGGCAACAGGATAGATAATAAACAGTGGCAGTGGCAGTAGCATACGCGATGAGTCAAAAGAGTTAGTGCAAAAAGGGTCAATGCAGAAAGTCCGTGTAGCTATTTGGTTAATTAGCGGTTTTATGGCATGGGGTTTGGAGCTGTTCAGGGTCCTGTTGGTTCCACACTTTAATGCTCAATTGTGCTTCTTTAATTCAATGCTGTGTACACATCATTACCAAACTCATTCGTATACAAACACTTCATGGTACTGTATCACAGGAGCACAAACACATCATGGTACTGTATCACAGGAGCACAAACACATCATGGTACTGTATCACAGGAGCACAAACACATCATGGTACTGTATCACAGGAGCACAAACACATCATGGTACTGTATCACAGGAGCACAAACACATCAAGGTACTGTATCACAGGAGCACAAACACATCATGGTACTGTATCACAGGAGCACAAACACATCATGGTACTGTATCACAGGAGCACAAACACATCATGGTACTGTATCACAGGAGCACAAACACATCATGGTACTGTATCACAGGAGCACAAACACATCATGGTACTGTATCACAGGAGCAAAAACACATCATGGTACTGTATCACAGGAGCACAAACACATCATGGTACTGTATCACAGGAGCACAAACACATCATGGTACTGTATCACAGGAGCACAAACACATCATGGTACTGTATCACAGGAGCACAAACACATCATGGTACTGTATCACAGGAGCACAAACACATCATGGTACTGTATCACAGGAGCACAAACACATCATGGTACTGTATCACAGGAGCACAAACACATGTAAGAACAGTATATGTATTTGTCTGGGCCTCTTGTCTGAGTGTGAAGTGAACCCACTGGTCCTAACACCTGGAGAGGGACCAAGGGTTTGGGTTGAAGTGGACCAGGATGTCAGGAAAAAGTTGTGTTGGCCTGATTCCTGTGTTTGTAGGGCTGCATGTGTGTGATGACGAGAATTTACCCCTCATGAAAGGACTGGCACACTGACCACAGTTGAATTCAGCCATGTCCATAGCCATTATTATCAGCAAACCTCTGGTGTCTGCTTTCCACACACAGCACGGGTCATTATGGTTGTCAGGTGAATGGCACTATTACGCCATGTGTTATTACAATATGTTGAATGCTTTATCCTGTATGTTTGTGTATATGTTTAGTGGTAATGTATACACGAGTATGTGTATGTAACAGGGCTCTTTTCGCTGTGTCCTCCACAGCGCCTTGCTGGCAGAAACGGTCAAGTTGCCCAGGCAAACCTGCAGGAGATGCACCAAGAGCCTGCCTTCCTACTGTGGATGGGGCTCCTGATTGGACGACTATTACAGATCATCCTGCAGAGAAGATGATGGGTAGACAGAAGCCCCAATCCCATTCCTGCAGCACCCAGCAGACACATACTGTAGCACCTGGGAGAATTATGTCAAAAGACCCTGTACATATGTGATTATATAAAATGCTACATTTTCAGAATGGATCCTCCTGCGTAGATGGACCAATACAAATTTGTCTTGATAGTTTTTAACCTTCAATTGGCTCAAGATTCCCTGATCCAGGATAAGTTGGAATAGGGAATGTGTACAGCTTTGGAGAATACTTTCTTTGGGAATTCTACAACAACTGGAATTTTGCACCTATGTTTCCTGCTCAGATTTGGAAAGCTGAGCCTAATCAAACCACCAAAGATGGAGTGTCCTGTTGCAGAGCACTCACCGGGATAATGCCATGTGGATAATGCTTTGTGGAGGTAAATGTGCCTTGTACAGTTTCTCGCTTTTTTACTAAGCTGTTTTCTTTTTGTTGCAGCTATTTATTTTTCACCTATGTAATTTAATTTGTTTGTGAGTTTGGCCATGGTCAGATGTGTCGAGTCTGCGCTGTGTCTGTTCCTCCTGGTTCTCATGGCTTCTCACTGTTTCCTTTCCTCATCCAAACATCATCTGCAATTCTAATTTGATGCAACCAGTTCCACGGCCGGTTCCATTGACCCAGACATTTAAATCTTAATATTAAATATGAAATTATTTGTACGCACCATTTTTTAAATGTATTTTCTTTCCAAACATATTTAGTACAATAGCAAGGATGTTAGTAATAATTGTAAGAACAACAACAGCTGAAAACATTGATAGCAAATACAATGCCTAAAATAATCATATTTAATTCAATTAAAGTACATGAATTAGGGCAAATAATATAAGTTCTTGAAACAACTTATTTTACTGTTGTCTCACTTGTTTAACCCTGCCCCTTTTCAGATGTCAAACATAATTGCTGTTATCATTTAGCATTTAGCTTGGACAGGCTGTTGTCGGGGCTTTCATAGCCCAGCTGACACTCATGTTGGCCCGGCCAAGTCCTTCACAGCACTGCCAGGTCATTAAATGCTCATAGAAGCTTTGCTGGAAGAGAACCAAACTCTGAGCACCAGGGGAGCAGGGCTTTGTCAATGGAGAGCCATGAGCTAACATTAGCCAGAGGAATAGGCAGAGAGAGCCAATGGGTTCAATACAGGTTTTAATGGATGGGATGACTTGCAGTGCTTGAGAACTTAGATCGATAGACAGGGATAAAAACCACCCAACAACCTTGAAGGATCTATATCCAAATTCTTGAAAATGTGTTGTATTTCTGATCTGTGGTAGTATGAATGGGTTTTTTAAGGCCCAGTGCAGTCAAAATCCTGTTTTTCCTGTGTTTTGATGAAACTATCCCTTTAAAAGTGTGAAGGAATTTGAGGCAGTATAAGTTAATATATACCAATAACAAAGAGTTCCAACCTCTTTGCCAATAACATTTAGTTTTCAGATTACATACTCAGACCACTCCAACAGTCCTAACAAAATTATTGCTAGAGAAATAGTTTTTGCTAAAAAGCTATTTTTGTTTCCTTTCTACAGTTTTAATGGAAAACTATTACAGTAAGGCACTTGCTTAATTGTTACCCAGAAATTATTTGATATTGAGATAAAAACAGATGCATTGGGCCTTTAAGGAAAAACAAAAATTGAAGTAGGATTACTTTGAATGTTACATGCTACCACATTGTGCACCATGGGTTGGTTGGAAATGTTATGTGTCCTCGTGTGAGCCAAAGATTGATTACACTGTAATTTTGCTGGTTAGATCTTATTGTATAGTACAGTATAGGCGTGGTTCAGTCCAACTGCCTTGGCCACCCTTTTGATTCCATTGCCTCATATTTGTCAGTCTGCCAGTATTTGATTTGAAAATTCATTTCACACCCACAGTTCAATAAATGTTATCCATGTAATTAAATGTTAACGGTATAAAATGTGCTGATAAAAGCCTATCTTTAAAATAACATAGCACTTACAGCTCATTAGAGGTTTTAATTGCCAAACATCTGCCTTTTAGAATTTTTTATTTAAAAAAACTTTTTTTGCCGATCATGTAGACAAAATGTAAGGTATTAGTTGATGAAATTATCTGCAAACCCAATTTTTATTGAGAAGCGTATCATTCCGTCATGTTCTTCTTTGTACCAAAATTGTACTGCTCGGCCATGTCTTTTATATATTGTATGACTGTCTTTTCTTTTTTGGTGTTGTCAAATGAAACCAAAAACCTCATTTCAAAGTTGTGTATGTCAGAAGGGTGTAGTCGAGTCTAGTGGCTTTCCAAGAGAACAACTGAAAGCTGAATTTTCACCTTCTGAAACTGATATGGAAACTTCTCAGACAGTCAGCCAATGGTTCCATGTACTCTAGATATCAATCCATTGAGTGACAGCATAGTCCATACTTCTTAATGGGTAGAGACCAGACCATAGATAGAAATAGCATTTTTCCCAGACACATACAATAACTTAATTTTGATCCGCAACATTCCCAAGTTGTCCTTAGCAAGAGCCATGAATTTCAACCAGTGTCATGTCATCTTGGTGGAGGAAGTGCAGGTGTGTCCCTCTTGCACTATGATTACTGTCCCAGAATTCTGTCTGTTCAGGACACTTTTGCACTGAGCGCAGTCTGACATAAACTGATTTATCTGACTCACAGGACCCAGTACATTTGTAGCAAAATGTAAATTTCTTTCAGTTTTTTTTGCACTGAAATGTTTTAAGGTTGTGATTTAAATTGTGCATAATGCTGTGCCTGTATAAAGCTTTTTTTCATCTTTTTAAAAATGTGTTTCTGGAATCTTCTTTCATTGTTGATTAAACCACATTCTTTTTAATGATAAGTTAGTAAGCCCCTGTCATTGTTCTATAACTAGAACCACTCATATTGCAGTCATAATGGAATTAATCACAGGCAGTTCATAGAAAGTTTGACCAAAGAAAAATGTGTGGCGAAATATCTTTAGTGCAAACTTTCATTAACATGTCTTTATTTATGTAAGTGTCACACAGTAAGTACATTCTCAAAAATGACTATTTGGGTTCAAGTGGAAATTGAAAAGACTATTTGTGTATCTGTGTAAAAGAGGACTCTCTTCCTCTGTGTGGCGGCCACGCTTATCTCTGATCATCTGCAGGACATGGAAAGTACGGTACCTTCCCTAGCTTGGCAAAAACAGCCTGAGATAATTATACATCCCGTATTCAGCCTGTCAGTGGCTGCTACACTAAGCCCCATGTGACTGTGCACAGTCCAGGGTGAATTCCAGTATTCATATAGAGAAAACCTTTTATCCACTTAGTGGCAAGGTAAACTATTGAGAGGACAGTACGGTGGGTAGGTATTTATTCAGCCTGAGGTGTAAACATTCGGTTGAAACTTGCGTAAGAATTGTAAGATGAGTCAAATGAATCAAGAACGATCTGAACTCCTTCTCTATCACACACACACACTTGAGCATGTGTCTGAATTCGAGCATGATGACCCCACAATATATTTCAGCTAAGTATTATTAAAGTTCAGCTGCTTGGTGAGAGTTTACATTAACTTGAGTTAACAGACGAGCTGACTATTTGAGCTTTGTAGAGATCCAAACTGAGCCCTGAATCCCATCCTGTTCACCACTGACTCAGTGGAATACCCAAAGTGGTGGACTACTACTTGAAGGATCACTAAAGACCCAACTATATCAGCCCTATGATAAATCAAACAAGTGCATAGCGCACTTATATACAATACTATTTTATTTCTTATTCAGTTCTTCACTTGCTGGATTCAGTGGTATACACAGGCCATAGCACTGTGTAATCTCTAGGAAGAGCAAATTAATTAGAATCCATTATCTGTTCAGGTCATCCCACAACACTTTCAGTTTCTCTTGTGACAGGGATAATGGCTCAATGGCATATTCCCTTAATTTCACCTCAGGCGGAAGAACTCATAGCACATGGGATTTTTATCTAATACAGAATGAGAATGTCTACAGGATTAGAAATTCAAATGCTAATTGACTGAATTTGAGAGAAACCATGCCATTTGTAGTGTATTGGTATAGCACAGTGGTGCTATTTCACAGTCATAGGCTTTTAGAGATGGCTGATTTTCAATGACAGCCTCTACAGCTTGAAATGCACAGTGAAAATCTTTCTGTATCTATTCAGTCTGTTTTTACCTCTCTGCGCTAAAGCCAAGAGGCAACGTGTTTAGGATACTGTGGTCAGAGACCCCAGTCAAATCTCTTCCTCTGTTGAGTGCTTTGAAATACTTCATGTGAGACTCATGTTGAACTTAACTTTAGTGTCTTGCCTTTATGCCTCCCCCCTTTTGAAAATGTAATGAATTTTTAGAAATGTTGAGTAGTTTCTTTGAGCTCATCACTCGTCCCTTTGATAATCACAAGATTAAATCGTTTTTTTTCCTTCTCTCCTTTCTTCTTGACACGTCAGCAGCTGGAGTTGACCTCCCGAGAGGGGATGTGTGTGTGTGTCTGTGTGTGTGTGTGTGTCCATGCATGCATGAGATTCGTATGGCTCAGACACATAAAAGAAGATCCAACACAGAACAAAGGGCATCTTCACGAGTCCTGGTTAATCTAGTGTGTGTTTTTTCACTTGTGCGTGTGTTTATGTGTTTTCAACTCATCAACACCATAGTACCCTCCAAGCTCATCATTAAGCTTGAGGCCCTGGGTCTCAACCCCGCCCTGTGAAAATGGGTCCTGGACTTCCTGACGGGCCGCCCCCAGGTGGTGAAGGTAGGTATCAACATTCCACTTCACTGACCCTCAACACTGGTGCCCCACAAGGGTGTGTGCTCAGCCCCCTCCTGTACTCCCTGTTCAGCCATGACTGTGTGACCATGCACGCCTCCAACTCAATCATCAAGTTTGCAGATGACACAACAGTAGTAGGCTTGATTACCAACAACAATGAGACAGCCTACATGGAGGAGGTGAGGGCACTCGGAGTGTGGTGTCAGGAAAGCAACTTCTCACTCAACGTCAACAAACGAGATAATCGTGGACTTCAATGAACAGCAGAGGGAGAACCCCCCTATCCACATCGATGGGACAGCAGTGGAGAAGGTGGAAAGTTTTAAGTTCCTCGGCATACACATCACAGACAAACTGAAATGGTCCACCCACACAGAAAGTGTGGTGAAGAAGGCGCAACAGCGACCTCTTCAACATTAGGAGGCTGAAGAAATTTGGCGTGTCACCTAAAACCCTCACAAACTTTTACAGATGCATAATTGAGAGCATCCTGTCGGGCTGTTTCAACAGCACCGGCCACAACCGCAAGGCTCTCCAGAGGGTGGTGCAGTCTGCACAATGCATCACCGGGGACAAACTACTTGCACTCCAGGACACCTACAGCACCCGATGTCACAGGAAGGCCAAAAAGATCATCAAAGACAACAACCACCCGAGCCACTGCCTGTTCACCCCGCTACCATCCAGAAGGTGAGGTCAGTACAGGTGCATCAAAGCTGGGACAGAGAGACTGAAAAATAGCTTCTATCTCAAGGCCCTCAGACTGTTAAACAGCCATCACGAACACAGAGAGGCTGCTGCCTACATACAGACTTGAAATTATTGGCCACTTTAATAAATGAATCATTAGTCACTTTACTAATGCCACTTTAATAATGTTTACATATCTTGCATTACTCATCCCATATGTATAGACTATATTTTATACCATCTATTGTATCTTGGCTATGTCGCTCGGGCATTGCTCATCCTTATATTTATATGTATATATTCTTAATCCATCCCTTACTTAGATTTATATATATTAGGAAGTTGTTATGAAAATTGTTAGATTACATGTTAGATAGTGCTGCACTGTCGGAACTAGAAGCACAAGCATTTCGCTACACTCGCAATAACATCTGCTAACCATGTGTATGTGACCAATACAATTTGATTTGATTTAAAGTTGCAATATTTAACGATGATCCGACCAAATTCACATAGAAATATGAGTATTGATCTATCATTCTACTTGAAAGCAAGTCTAAGAAGCGGTAGATCTGTTCTATGTCTGCTATTTCTCTTTTCCTTTAGCTAACATAAGCAAGCTAATGTTAGCAAATAAGAGTAGTTCAATCTGGATAAACATCTAATTCACCCGTGTCTGGAAAACACTGTTACTAAAAATAGAATTGTTGATATAGCTAACTCACTCTGTTTGTGTGCTGAGTCATGTCTGTCAATGCAATTGAATCCTACCCCAATGCGCTCTGCCTACAAGAAAATATCTTGCATAGTTTGTTTTGTTTTGGTATGTTGCATTGAAAGTGACTAATTGATTCGATCACAATTCACACAGTAGAGGGAAATGTTGATAGTATTAACTAAAGCGGAAAACTAGAAAGTTGAGTGAAGTTCAGTCCAGGGAGAGCTGTTTAGAAGGAATATTGGTTACAAATGGTTAGAGGTAGCCTGAGAACCTTCCAGAACATGTAATTCATTTAGTCTACCCCTCTTCTCTTTTACCTTTTGTATTTGTAAAACTCAGGTTATCTGGAGTCATTACACAGTGCCCTGCTGAAGAATACCTCAAAGGGGTGGAATTTGTGGGTACACAAGCATGAGGGAGCAGAAACAGCTTGCGGTCATGGAGCACAACAAGATTGTGGGACAGAAACCAGCAAGGGACATTAAAATCTATCAAATCAAGACAACCACCTCATTCTTCTCTCTGCAGATTCTTAAAACATAATGCATAGACATGCCTACAAAAATCCCCTGCAAAGGGCTACAAGAATGATCTGTGAAAGTAATCTGCAATTGTAAATGAGAACTTGTTCTCAACTTGCCTACCTGGTTAAATAAAGGTGAAATAAATAAAAAAGTCAATGGGTTGGGGGAAGTTTACAGACAGTACTTTGAGATGAGGAAGGGTGTTTTGGTTGTGCAGTGTTGTATTGTGGTTAGACAGTAAATGTATTGTTCTGTATGAGAACGATTGAGGTGACAATTCTCCGCAGTCTCCCATACACAACAATTGTTGTGTAAGAACTTCCCTCCTAAGACTTTTCACACCTTTTTTGGCCCCCCCAGCCCATTCAATTTGTTGACTGATCTTTCCCCTCAAAAGCAGCTCCCAATGTCCCCTCATTGTCCCTAAACAATATGCTAGCCGTCCCATTCGGTTAACACCTTTACCAACAAAGGCGTGTTGCTCTACGTCCCTTCCACAAAAAGTGTAAAATCCTAACACCACAAGCATGTCTTTGCAGGAGACGTGCAGTACCAGGAAGAGTCTTAAAGGCTCAAATCAAATCACATTTTATTGGTCACAGACACCTGGTTAGCAGTTGTTATTGCGAGCATAGCGAAATGCTTGTGCTTCTAGTTCCGACTATATCTCAACATTCAACACCATAGTACCCTCAAAGCTCATCATTAAGCTTGAGGCCATGGGTCTTAACCCCGCCCTGTGCAATTGGGTCCTGGACTTCCTGACGGGCCGCCCAAGGTGGTGAAGGTAGGTAATTCTCTGTGCTGCACCAAACGGTAACTATCCTGTAACTCCCAGTAATGGATACCAAAAATCTTTGGTTAAATCACATTATCTGGTGTAACAATCTGTAGCTAAGAGAACTTGTGATCTTGATGAAATTGCCATTCACAAAGAGACATACAGTACTCAAATACAATAAGATCAGTGTAGTAAAGTTCAGGGAATACATGGAAAGCTGTGGGAGGAGTGTTGTCATGATCAAACTGCCATTCAGCTCCTCATGAGTCATCTGCTTGAAATACAGCATAATGTATGATCCCTCGAGAGGGATACAGATCACGGGATACAGTTCTGTGACAATGACACACACAGGTAAAGGATTTATGTTTCTGTATCTAGAATTCACTCCAGGAAGAAGCCCAAGCACCCGGTATTGTCTGTAAAACAAAAAAATGTAATCAATTATACTCGATTGTAGTTTGAACGACAGTTGAACTGTGCCAGTATCAACATTAGGGTAAACTAGTTGAACATGCATACATGTGAACAGGCACAGAGATTACATTTCCCACCATATCTAGCCTAATAGAAATAAATATGGCATAACCCTCAACCTTTGCACAGTGACCAGACCGTACAAATGTACCTAGATAGGTAGGCAGACAGTATCTACCTACATCCATGTCTATCAGGCATGCAAAGACAAATATGTTTTGAGTAAAATCAGCTTCAGGTTTAGAGATTTACAACAGCAAATTGTTGTATTAGTGGTTCTCCTCATTTTTTGCTAATAAATTTAGCTAGCTATCTTGCTGGATATACAATACTTGTTATTTACATCTGTTAGGAATCATATTTTGTGTCATGCCTATAATTTTGTGAGATTGAAATGCTACCACGGTCATAATCATAATCAATGTCAACCCTCGTCAATTAAGTTACTTAGCTAGCTAGTAACATTATTTACATTTGCTGATGTTACATGTTTGCTAACAAGTTACAAATGCAAGGTGTGGCGCATAACAAGTTAACAGGCGCCAGGCTAACTAGCTTGCCAACTTCAGTCATCTGCTAACATTTGCTGGTAAACCTAGCTTTAGTTGGCTGGTTGTAATATTGTAGCTTGCTGTTTAGTAGCCATATCTACAACTAAAAATAAGACATTTTACAATCAAGAAACAAAAGATCTCTGATTGTAAAACCTCTTCTATTTTTTTGTCATAGATATGGCTACCGGTAGTTGTTAAGCTTAACTACCTAGCTAGCTAGCTACCTTGCTAAGTTAGCACACAGATTTTTCCCCTTCGATTTCCCCCCACTGTAACACAGTAGTACAGTACCAGTCAAAAGTTTGGGCACACCTACTCATTGTAGGGTTTTTCTTTATTTTTACTATGTTCTACATTGTACAATAATAGTGAAGACATCAAAACTATGAAATAACATATATGGAATCATGTAGTAACCAAAAATATATATTTTATGTTTGAGATTCTTCACAATAGCCACCCTTTGCCTTGATGACAGCTTTACACACAGGAAAGCAGCCAACAAGTGCTCAGCATATGTGAGAACTCCTTCAAGACTGTTGGAAAAGCCTTCCAGGTGAAGCTAGTTGAGAGAATGCCAAACGTGTGCAAAGCTGTCATCAAGTCAAAGGGTGGCTACTTTGAAGAATCAAAAATATATTTTGATTTGTTTAACAGTTTTTTGGTTACTACATGATTCCATATTTGTTATTTCATTGTTACGATGTCTTCACTATTATTTTACTATGCAGCAAATAGTACAAATAAAGAAAACCTCTTGAATGAGTAGGTGTGTCCAAACTTTTGACTGGTACTGTATGTTAGCCAGCAATACACAATATGGGTTTTAGTAGATAAATTCAAGTTAGCTAGCTAGCTAGGTGGCTTGCAGGAAAAATAACTTACTTAGCTAGGCACCTTATTGTCATCTCCCCTCTTGGAGCTTCTAACGTTCGCTAAATCCAACTCATTATTCTCAAATCTTCTTCGCTATATTCTATTTGAAAGATGTATGGTTGATTATACAACGGGTGGGCCTAATCCTGAATTATGATTGGTGAAAACCGTGTCTATTCCACAAGTTATCACCTGCTAAATCTATGACATTAAAATGCCTATTTACTCTGTTCCATCTGACTGCACAATCCATTGTCTTATCAGCCCAGCCAGGCACTTTATAAACTTTTTCTCCACTATAAAAAGCATCTAGACATTATCTCACATTTCTTTTAGACTTGCTGTCTGTCTCTGACTTTTGCAACATTGTTTCAATATTCAAATTCGATCTCCAGCTGTCCCATAGTAATGAACATGTCAGGAGTCGGGACAAGACAGACTGCCCAGCAGCGTTTCTCAGTCAGTCGAAATGATGAATCAGCATAGTTTTTAAGGATATATACAGAGAAATGTCAATTGAAAAAAAGGTAAAACGATACAAAGTGCAGCTAGTTTGCAGTCTTTGCAGCTTCAGTTTGAAGTGATTGTGTTAGCTGTTTTGTTGGCTAGCTCCTCTGAACAACAGTCTCCTGATGAGTGAGCACATTTTCAATGCCTCATTAGCTCATTGTTATGGATATATCCAAATAAATATCACTAGAAAACAGCTTAAACAAATGCAAATGTGGCTACTTTGCTGTAAATCTGGCTGCACTTTTTGACATGGCTGTAAATTAGCTGTAGTTGGCTAGCAAGCAAGTGATAAGAACATTGCCAGCCAGTATGGCAGTGGAACATTTATACTGACCGACTGGGTCGTGTCCATAGATACAGTACAACTGGATTGCGTCTCTAGCAACCAAATCAGTGTGTGTGTGTGTGTGTGTGTGTGTGTGTGTGGTGTGTGTTTGAAGCACAGTTTCTCTAGCCTGCATCTCAGTTAAACCTTGCAGAGATTGCATCACATTTACATCAACCCCACTACGCATACAGCTTTTTGATGTCAGTAACAGCATTATGTTTACATGCACACTAATAATTAGATATTAAACTGATTATGGCCGAATATGGCAATAGTCATGTAAACACCTTACTCTTCTTACCTTAATAGAAGTAAGGTCATAATCGAAGCAAGCATACACTGATAAAAACACATGGTTTTCTACACAATCTTTCATATTAATAGGACATGTAAACAGCTTAAATCGGTGTTCCTGTGGTATATCAGCACCAGTAGTGCAAGCCACCAAAGGCTCTACATGGTCAATCCGGCATCTGCATTGGTCATACAGCATTTACGGGGATAAGGCCTCTGCAGAAGTCAAGGAATTCATACATTTTGAGCTGTTGTGAAGGAAGTTGTCGAGGAAGTGAGTTTGTGTTTATACAGGACCTACCGGCCCCACTTACCGTCAACCAATCATGTCATTGTAGAAAATGGCGCCAGAGATGATGGCTGACATTTTACATGCTCCTAACCAACTGTGCTATTTTTTTGTTGTTTTTTTGCATGGTTTGTAACTTATTAATTAACTTATTTTGTACATAATTTTGCTGCTACCGTCTTTTATGACCATAAATAACTTCTGGACATCAGCGATTACTCACCTCGAACTGACAGAATCTTTTTCCGGACTCTTTTTAACGAGTCCGACGAGAAGGATATTCTGCTTTCCCGGGAACAGGCCCAAATCCCCGTAATTTGCGTAAAGAAAATATGGAGAAAAAGGGGGCGGAGGTCAGGCTGAGAATTCGTAGGCGAGCGAGTAAACTCCCACTGCCATCCGTTCTATTGGCCAACGTGCAAACATTGGAAAATAAAATCGATGACCTAAGGTCAAGATTATCCTGCCAACAGGACATCAAAAACTGTAATATCTTATGTTTCACCGAGTCGTGGCTGAACAACGACATGGATAATAAAGAGCTGATTTTCCATGCACGGGCAAAACAGAGAAGCTATGTCTGGTAAGACAAGGGGTGGATGTGTGTGCCTATTTGTCAATAACAGCTGGTGCGAGATGTCTAATATTAAAGAAGTTGAGGAATTGCTCGCCTGTAGACCACACTATCTACCAAGAGAGTTCTCATCTATATTATTCGTAGGCATCTATTTACCACCACAGACCGATGCTGGGACTAAGACCGCACTCAACCAACTCTATAAGGCCATAAGCAAACAAGAAAATGTTCATCCAGAAGCGGTGCTCCTAGTGGCCGGGGACTTTAATGCAGGCAAACATAAATCTGTTTTACCTTATTTCTACCAGCATGTCACATGTGCAACAAGAGGGAAAAAAACTCTAGACCACCTTTACTCCACCAACAGAGATGCATACAAAGCGCTCACCCACCTTCCATTTGGCAAATCTGACCATAATTCTATCCTCCTGATTCCTGCTTTCAAGCAAAAACTAAAGCCGGAAGTACCAGTGACTTGCTCAATACGGAAGTGGTCAGATGACGCGGAAGTGGTCAGATGACGCGGATGTTACGCTACAGGACTGTTTTGCTAGTGTATCAGTATAACTTTAGACCGTCCCCTCGCCCATACCCGGGCGCGAACCAGGGACCCTCTGCACACATCAACAACAGCCACCCACGAAGCATCGTTACCCATCGCTCCACAAAAGCCGCGGCCCTTGCAGAGCAAGGGGAACCACTACTTCAAGGTCTCAGAGCAAGTGACGTCACCGATTGAATCGCTATTTAGCGCGCACCGCTAACTAAGCTAGCCGTTTCACATCCGTTACACTAGCACAGACTGGAATATGTTATGGGATTCATCCAATGGCATAGAGGAGTATACCACCTCAGTCACTGGCTTCATCAACAAGTGCATCGACGACGTCGTCCCCACAGTGACCGTATGTACATATCCCAACCAGAAGCCATGGATTACAGGCAACATCCACATCGAGCTAAAGGATAGAGCTGCTGCTAGAGCTGCTGCTTTAAAGGAGTGGGACACTAATCTGGATGCTTATAAGAACTCCCGCTATGTCCTCAGATGAACCGTAAATACAGGATTAAGATTGAATCCTACTACACCGGCTCTGACGCTCGTCGGATGTGGCAGGGCTTGCAAACTATTAAGGACAATGAAGGGAATGCGAGCCTACCAGACTAAATGCTTCTTATGCTCGCTTCGAGGCAAGCAACACTGAAGCATTCATGAGAGCACCAGCTGTTCTGGACAACTGTGTGATAACACTCTCAGTAGCCGATATGAGCATTCACAAATCCGCAGGGCCAGACGGATTACCAGGACGTGTATTCAAAACGTGTGCGGATCAACTGGCAAGTGTCTTCACTGACATTTTCAACCTCTCCCTGACCGAGTCTGTAATACCTACATGTTTCAAGCAGACCACCATAGTCCCTCTGCCCAAGGAAGCGAAGGTAACCTGCCTAAATGATTTCCGCCCCGTACCACTTACATCGGTAGCCATGAAATGTTTCGAAAGGCTGGTCATGGCTCACATCAACAGCATCCTCCCGGATACCCTAGACCCACTCCAATTCGCATACCGCCCCAACAGATCCACAGATGACGCAATCTCAATCGCACTCCACACTGCCCTTTCCCACCTGGACAAAAGGAACACCTATGTGAGAATGCTGTTCATTGACTACAGCTCAGCATTCAACACCATAGTGCCCATGAAAGCTCATCACTAAGCTAAGGACCCTGGGACTAAACACCTCCCTCTGCAACTTGATCCTGGACTTCCTGACAGGCCACTCCGGGGTGGTAAGGGTAGACAACAAAATGTCTGCCACGCTGATCCTTAACACTGGGGCCCCTCAGGGGTGTGTACTTAGTCCCCTCCTGTACTCCCTGTTCACCCACAACTACGTGACCAAACACGACTCCAACATCATCATTTGGTTTTCTGATGACACAACGACAATGATGAGACAGTCTATAGGGAGGAGGTCAGAGACCGGCAGTGTGGTGCCAGGACAACAACCTCTCCCTCAATGTGAGCAAGACAAAGGAGCTGGCGGGCCGAACAAGCCCCCATTCTCATCTACGGGGCTGTAGTGGAGCGGGTCCAGAGTTTCAAGTTCCTTGTTGTCCTCATCACCAAAAAGCTATCATGGTCCAAACACACCAAGACAGTCGTGAAGAGGGTCACTTCTCCCTTACCTACATGTACAAATTACCTCGACTAACCTGTACCCCAGCACATTAACTCGGTACCCTGTATATAGCCTCGTTATTGTTATTTTATTGTGTTACTTTTTATTATTTTCTACTTTAGTTTATTTGGTAAATATTCTCTTAACTCTTCTTGAACTGCACTGTTGGTTAAGGGCTTGTAAGTAGGCATTTCACGGTAAGGTCTACACTTGTATTCTGCGCATGTGACAAATAAAGTTTGACTTGATGTCAATGCAGAGCTATACGGAGCCCTCCGCATTGTTACAACATTTGGGAGGCTGGCCTCCGGCTCAGCAATTGCGGCACAACCTCCAGACCGCAATGTGGATCAAGCATGCTCAAACACTCTGCATCGTCAATACGAAATCTGCTGTGGCAATACAGCACTTACTGTGATGCGGCCTCCACAGAAGTCAGAGCATTCATACATATTACGCTTCGGGGAGCTGTCATGCACATTCCAATAAATGTGTCTGCAGCACACCACTCATCGCTATAGCCATCCAGCTAATTACAAGCAACTGGCTATACGAAAAGATACGACCTTACCTCTTCTGAGATGTTAATGAAGAACAGACATGAAACAAGAGAGGCACAGCGTCCGCACACGGGCAAAACAACGACATTCGACAATCAATGCAGCAGCGGGGAACAGTGATGGGGAACTGACAAATATAGGGGAGGTAATAAACAGGTGAGTCCAATAATATGCTGATGTGCATAACAGGGAAAGGCATGTGTGCGTAATGATGGGGAACCTGGTGCCCCCGAGCGCCAGGGGGGAAGAGCAAGAGCAGGCGTGACAGTACCCCCCTCCCGGGGCACCAACCGGTGTCCCACCTGGGCAAGCCTGACGGGCCGGCCGAGGAACAGGCGCTGGACAAGCCGGGTAGGTGTGAAACCCCGATGAACCCGACAGAGGCGCGAGAGCCTGGCAAGCTGGCTTAGGCTCCCCCGGTTTCATCGGTGGAGGCCCCCAGACCTGACGTCAATATCAACCAGAAAGCCAGCCCATCCCTGATACTTTGTTTGGTGGGTGCTGTATTCTGTAAGAGCCGATGCCGGAGATGAGACGCAAGCACGGGAAGTCAACATTTAATAAAGAACAGACATGAAACAAGACAGGCACAGAGTCAGCACACGGGCAAAACGACATTCGTCAATCAATGCAGCAGTGGGGAACAGAGATGGGGAACTGACAAATATAGGGGAGGTAATAAACAGGTGATTGAGTCCAGGTGAGACCAATAATACGCTGATGCGTGACAGGGAAAGGCAGGTGTGCGTAATGATGGGGAGCCTGGCACCCTCGAGGGCCTGGGGGGAAGAGCTGAGCAGGCATGACAGGAGTTAAGACTGCACCGTTTTCCCAACTGCAATCCAACCCGAATCTCCCCATTGTCCCCCAGCAAAATGTGCCTACATTTAGGCTATTGTTAATGTGTATTTCTCACTATGTTGAGGTAAAAAATCTGAGTATAATGCTTTAATGGATGTCAACCCTAATACATGTTCATGTCATCGTCATCAGTCAACTGCATTACAGTTAAAAACTACTGACTACCACCACCTATTTCTGTATGTTAGCTAGGCTACCAGTTTATATGAACTGGAGTTAGCATTCAGCCGGCACTTTTTCTAAAGCTGAAAAGGGACAACTTCTAAATGTTGTGCAGTGAAAGAACTGTAAAATATATCCAAATCGGGTTTTAGTAACCACATTGTGGGCCTGTTACAATACATCAATCATGACGGATTTGACAAATATCCACTTTGTTAGATCAGATTTGATTAATGTGCGCTTATCCAGCATACTTATATCCCTTCCCTGAATTCCACTGACCTCTTTACCGAATCTATCACCATTACCTCCCTGGTCGCTTTCCAGCAGTTCAAACCCATTTTCGTGTCTTTGAAATCCCTACAAGAGGTATCATTACGATGTTTTTTATTTGTTCTTTATGTTTGTTGTCAAGGAAGTGAGTTTGTGTTTATACAGGATTTACCGCCCCCACCGACTGTCAACCAATCATATACGGAGCAATGCGGAGCCCTCGGCATTGTTACAAAATATGGGAGGCGCATGGCATCACCATACGGAGCTTTATTTGGCCTCTGCAAGCCTCCGGAGGGTGCGTCACACGCTTTGTAAGGAGTGTGTGACTCACATTACTGGATCAAGCATAAATTGACTTTTAATAGGCTGTAATGATCAGAAAAAGTATGCATCTTAGAAATAGTTTTCACATAAACTTTATATGTCCGAAATCAGAATCAAATAATCCCTGCAAAAGTAACATGGTCATTGTGTTAGAACGTTTATGTTTATTGCCGATTTTCTGCATTCATCAAAGTCCTATCAGGTAGCCTGATTTCAGATGTATCTAACAAGATTATTGGGTCCTTCTAAAGGGGTCAGGGTCAAAATGGTGTGATATACACTACCTGTCAAAAGTTTTCGAACACTTACATATTCAAGTTTTATTTTTATTTTGACAATTTACTACATTGTAGAATAATAGTGAAGACATCAAAATGACGAAATAACACATATGGAATCATGTAGTAACCAAAAAAGTGTTAAACGAATCCAAATATATTTTATATTTGAGATTCTTCAAATAGCCACCCTTTGTCTTAATGACAGCTTTGCACACTCTTGACATTCTCTCTACCAGCTTCACCTGGAATGTTTCCAACAGTCTTGAAAGAGTTCCCACATATGCTGAGCACTTGTTGGCTGCTTTTCCATCACTCTGCGGTCCGACTCTCGAACCATCTCAATTTGGTTGAGGTCTGGGGATTGTGGAGGCCAGGTAATCTGATGCAGCACTCATTCCCTCTTCTTCTTGGTCAAATAGCCAACCATAAATCTCCAATTCGGACTCCAGACCAAAGGACACATTTCCACCAGTCTAATGTCCATTGCTCGTGTTTCTTGCCCCAAGCAAGTCTCTTCTTATTATTGGTGTCCTTTAGTAGTGGTTTCTTTGCAGCAATTCAACCATGAAGGCCTGATTCACACAGTCTCCTCTGAACAGTTGATGTTGAGATGTGTCTGTTATTTGCACTCTTTGAAGCATTTATTTGGGCTGCAATTTCTGAGGCTGGTAACTCTAATGAGGCTGGTAACTCTAATAAACGTATCCTTTGCAGCAGAGGCAACTCTGGGTCTACCATTCCTGTGGCGGGTCCTCATGAGA
This sequence comes from Oncorhynchus nerka, assembly GCF_034236695.1. Lineage (NCBI taxonomy): Eukaryota > Metazoa > Chordata > Actinopteri > Salmoniformes > Salmonidae > Oncorhynchus > Oncorhynchus nerka. Next base: position 32,058,595 of record NC_088423.1, on the reverse strand, counting down.
ACCAGTTTGTTTCATCATAGCGCTTGAAGGTTTTTACAACAGAACTTGAAGAAACTTTCAAAGTTCTTGACATTTTCCGTATTGACTGACCTTCATGTTGTAAAGTAATGATGGACTGTCATTTCTCTTTGCTTATTTGAGCTGTTCTTTCCATAATATAGACTGTCATCTGTATGACACCCCTACCATGTCAGAACACAACTGATTGGCCCAAACACATTAAGAAGGAAAGAAATTACACTAATTAACTTTTAAGAAGGCACACATGTTAATTGAAATGCATTCCAGGTGACTACCTTGTGAAGCTCGTTGAGAGAATGCCAAGAGTGTGCAAAGCTGTCATCAAGGCAAAGGCGAAGAATCTCAAATATGAATATATTTTGATTTGTTTAACACTTTTTTTGCTTTCTTCTTGTTTCCATATGTGTTATTTAATAGTTTGGATGTCTTCACTATTATTCTACAATGTAGAAAATAGTCAAACAAAGACACACCCTGTGTGTGTGTGTGTGTGTGTGTGTGTGTGTGTGTGTGTGTGTGTGTGTGTGTGTGTGTGTGTGTGTGTGTGTGTGTGTGTGTGTGTGTGAACTAGACATCACTTTCTTGCTTCCTCTGTCCTTGTTTCCTCCACTCCTTGCCTCTCCTTGAAAGTGCATTTAGAACCTGAGGGGAGGAACCTTCCCTCCTCTCCTCCTTGAGGAGGTGAGGAATGGAGGAAACAAGAAGAGAGTGTTAATTGCATTTCCTTCCATTTCCTTCCTTTCTCACTTCCTCTCTCCTCGCCTCCTTCTCAAAGCCCATTGGATAAGAAGGTGAGAGGTGAGGGACCTCTGACCTTCTCATCCAATGGGTTTTGAGAAGGAGATGAGGAAAGAGGATTCAACAAACCAAGGAAATGTAATTGACATTCTCCCAAGGATAGAGGAAGCAAGTATTTGACAGCTATTCCCATTTTTTGAAAGTGCCAAACTGACTGACTGAGCTACCATAATATTCATGGGCTTTCTAGAAACAACCCCTTCCCCCTAATGCCCAGATTCTAGACACGAGTGGAGATCTGAGAGGGATTGATGGGTGGTGACATGCTGAGAGCTCCACCTAACCCTCTGATGGGCAAGGTGGAATTTTCGCAGTATTGCTTACACCAGTACAATTATCTCAGATCTCCACTAGGGGTAAGGGCTAGGGGTTGTTTCTAGGCAGGACCCCACAACCCTTCAGGTGTGTGGTGGGCCTACAGCATGACATTTGAGGCATTGGATATTTACTTCCATTGCTATACACACATAGATTTGCACAGGTGGGAACTGGACACACCCACGGCACCCTACCAGGCTGATCAGACAGGTCTGGGTAGCTGAAGACCCGCTGTAAACAGTGAAAGGATATATTTACATGTCTACTGTTCACACCCTTGCTTCATTCCAGCTAGTTAGATGTGCAACCACTGACTAACTATAGCTAGTGCATATCTCTAGTCTAGCAATTGATACTGTTGTTTTGGCTGTATAGCATCATTCAGTAAGATTACCAATGGTTAGCTAGGTATCTAGGATATATCAATATATTAATAAGTCAATATATACTAAATCGTATGCAGAAATTGAGAAATCGTATCTTATTTTGGCACTGTGGCAGGTATGGACAGCTATTATCAATTAATTAACAGATAGTAGATTAATAGATTTGAAGAATGGAGTTAGAAGGGTGACCTGCTTTGAAAGGATAACCACATTTTAACATTGAAATATCAAGTCGTTTTTTGGTTTTATATGCAAAAATAAAACAAATTAAAAAAGTAAATTAAAAAATGAATAAACAGGGTGTTTTCACGTTGCTCCGTTTTAACTCGGAAAACAAACGATCAAAACATACGACCATAATCTTCCCTCAATCTTACCGAATCTTGATATAATGTTGTTGAAGAAGTAGGCTAATTATTTAGACCACCTTAACAACATAGACACCAAAATGTTCTGTCAATCCTCAAGATAAACATTAATTCCCGCGCTTTAGCTGTTGTTAAACCGTGTGCAGTATCACACAACCTCTTTATCACTTGACAGTCATTCTGAAAATCCTTTCCTGAATCAGCTGATGTTGTGCGATAATGTCCCCAATTAACTAAACAGCTAGACATAAAACGCATATCAAACAACTATTATGAGTCATTATTGAAGGAGCCTGTTAATGACAGTATCAAAATTTACTCTTTCTGTTTGAAGCATTGGCTTTTGCAATCACATACATTATTTTGGAGATGTGGGTGCATGAAAACTCTTTTCACACCGTAACATAGGGAGCAGTGGAGGCTCCTCGGAGAAGGAAGGGGGGACCATCCTCCTCAGTGAATTTCATAAAAATAAAACTATACTAAATATTTAATGTCACCAAATAATTGATTAAAAGACACTGTTTTGCAGTGAAGGTCTACAGTAGCCTCAACAGCACTCTGCAGGGTAGCACCATGGTGTAGCTGGAGGACAGCTAGTTTCCGTCCTCCTCTGGGTATAGTGACTTCAATACAAAACCTAGGAGGCTCATGCTTCTCACCCCCTTCCATAGACTTACACAGTAATTATGACAACTTCCGGAGGACGTCCTCCAACCTATCAGAGCTCTTGCAGCATGAACTGAGATGTTATCCGCCCAATCAAAAGGTCAGAGAATGAATCAAATATTGAAAGCATAAACTACAGCTAGCTAGCCCTGCAGTGCATAAAATGTGGTGAGAGGTTAACTCAAAGAGAGGGAAAGGCAAAAGTTGAACAGTTTGAACAAATTAATTTCTTTAAAAATTAAGGAGAAACAAGAGAGCAAGAGCGAGAGAGAGCTATGTTTCGTTGTATTGTTTTTCACTTTCACTTAGCTAGCGAATGCAGCTAGCCAGTTTAGCCTACTGAAATAACCAGCTCAAACTGAGAGGGATGCTATGTTAGCTAGCTGACTATGGCTATCCAACACTGGAACTCTTCCAAGTCAAGGTAAGCTTTTGGTTTTATAAATGTATTGCCACCGGGGCCTGCCGGTGTAACTGCTAAACTGCTTGCTGACTGTACACTGTACTGCATGATTGTAGCAGGTTAAATAATGCATTACTTCTAGTAGCTATGTTGACTAGGACGTTAGCTAATATGGTGACAACGATGTAGGCTGTTTGTAGCAGTTAGTGGTTATGATATGAAGGTTTTGCTTGGAAAGTTTGTTTAGCCATGTCACGGACAGCTGATGTGTTGTGCACTGAAGTCCACAAGCGAAGGGAAAATGTAAGAGGAAGAGCACATAAATGCGAGAAGGAATTATACAACGAGCTAATTGATCATTCTGTTTGTATGTGGCTGCTATGAAAGTGAACTCTGTTTGCGTGTGATCAGTGGTGTATTCATTCCGCCAATTCCGTTGGAAATGTTTCTTAAACGGAAGCAAATGGAACAGGGATAAACATACCTGAATTGTCCAATTGAAACGCTAGTTTGCAACTGATGGACTAATGATTAAATCAAATCAAATCAATTTTTATTTGTCACATACACATGGTTAGCAGATGTTAATGCGAGTGTAGCGAAATGCTTGTGCTTCTAGTTCCGACAATGCAGTAATAACCAACAAGTAATCTAACTAACAATTGCAAAACTACTGTCTTATACACACAAGTGTAGGGGGATAAAGAATATGTACATAAAGATATATGAATGAGTGATGGTACAGAGCGGCATAGGCAAGATACAGTAGATGGTATCGAGTACAGTATATACATATGAGATGAGTATGTAAACAAAGTGGCATAGTTAAAGTGGCTAGTGATACATGTATTACATAAAGATGCAGTAGATGATATAGAGTACAGTATATACGTATACATATGAGATGAATAATGTAGGGTATGTAAACATTATATTAGGTAGCATTGTTTAAAGTGGCTAGTGATATATTTTACATCATTTCCCATCAATTCCCATTATTAAAGTGGCTGGAGTTGAGTCAGCGTGTTGGCAGCAGCCACTCAATGTTAGTGGTGGCTGTTTAACAGTCTGATGGCCTTGAGATAGAAGCTGTTTTTCAGTCTCTCGGCCCCAGCTTTGATGCACCTGTACTGACCTCGCCTTCTGGATGATAGCGGGGTGAACAGGCAGTGGCTCAGGTGGTTGTTGTCCTTGATGATCTTTATGGCCTTCCTGTAACATCGGGTGGTGTAGGTGTCCTGGAGGGCAGGTAGTTTGCCCCCGGTGATGCGTTGTGCAGACCTCACTACCCTCTGGAGAGCCTTACGGTTGTGGGCGGAGCAGTTGCCGTACCAGGCGGTGATACAGCCCGCCAGGATGCTCTCGATTGTGCATCTGTAGAAGTTTGTGAGTGATTTTGGTGACAAGCCAAATTTCTTCAGCCTCCTGAGGTTGAAGAGGCGCTGCTGCGCCTTCTTCACGATGCTGTCTGTGTGGGTGGACCAATTCAGTTTGTCTGTGATGTGTATACCGAGGAACTTAAAACGTACTACCCTCTCCACTACTGTTCCATCGATGTGGATAGGGGGGTGTTCCCTCTGCTGTTTCCAGAAGTCCACAATCATCTCCTTAGTTTTGTTGACGTTGAGTGTGAGGTTATTTTCCTGACACCACACTCCGAGGGCCTTCACCTCCTCCCTGTAGGCCGTCTCGTCGTTGTTGGTAATCAAGCCTACCACTGTTGTGTCGTCCGCAAACTTGATGATTGAGTTGGAGGCGTGCATGGCCACGCAGTCGTGGGTGAACAGGGAGTACAGGAGAGGGCTCAGAACGCACCCTTGTGGGGCCCCCGTGTTGAGGATCAGCGGGGTGGAGATGTTGTTGCCTACCCTCACCACCTGGGGGCGGCCCGTCAGGAAGTCCAGTACCCAGGGCGGGGTCGAGACCCAGGGTCTTGAGCTTGATGACGTGCTTGGAGGGTACTATGGTGTTGAATGCCGAGCTGTAGTCGATGAACAGCATTCTCACATAGGTATTCCTCTTGTCCAGATGGGTTAGGGCAGTGTGCAGTGTGGTTGAGATTGCATCGTCTGTGGACCTATTTGGGCGGTAAGCAAAGTGCGTCTAGGGTGTCAGGTAGGGTGGAGGTGATATGGTCCTTGACTAGTCTCTCAAAGCACTTCATGATGACGGAAGTGAGTGCTACGGGGTGGTAGTCGTTTAGCTCAGTTACCTTAGCTTTCTTGGGAACAGGAACAATGGTGGCCCTCTTGAAGCATGTGGGAACAGCAGACTGGGATAGGGATTGATTGAATATGTCCGTAAACACACCAGCCAGCTGGACTGCGCATGCTCTGAGGGCGCGGCTGGGGATGCCATCTGGGCCTGCAGCCCTGCGAGGGTTAACACGTTTAAATGTTTTACTCACCTCGGCTGCAATGAAGGAGAGGCCGCATGTTTTGGTTGCAGGCCGTGTCAGTGGCACTGTATTGTCCTCAAAGCGGGCAAAAAAGTTATTTTTTCTGCCTGGGAGCAAGACATCCTGGTCCGTGACGGGCTGGTTTTCTTTTTGTAATCCGTGATTGACTGTAGACCCTGCCACATACCTCTTGTGTCTGAGCCGTTGAATTGAGATTCTACTTTGTCTCTATACTGACGCTTAGCTTGTCTGATTGCCTTGCGGAGGGAATAGCTACACTGTTTGTATTCGGTCATGTTACCTGTCACCTTGCCCTAATTAAAAGCAGTGGCGCTTTCAGTTTCACACGAATGCTGCCATCAATCCACGGTTTCTGGTTTGGGAATGTTTTAATCGTTGCTATGGGAACGACATCTTCAACGCACGTTCTAATGAACTCGCACACCGAATCAGCGTATTTGTCAATGTTGTTGTCTGACGCAATACAGAACATATCCCAGTCCACGTGATGGAAGTAGTCTTGGAGCGTGGAATCAGATTGGTCGGACCAGCGTTGAACAGACCTCAGCATGGGAGCTTCTTGTTTTAGTTTCTGTCTGTAGACAGGGATCAACAAAATGGAGTCGTGGTCAGCTTTTCCGAAAGGAGGGCGAGGCACGGCCTTATATGCGTCGCGGAAGTTGGAATTGCAGTGATCCAAGGTTTTGCCAGCCCTGGTTGCGCAATCGATATGCTGATACAATTTAGGGAGTCTTGTTTTCAGATTAGCCTTGTTAAAGTCCCCAGCTACAATGAATGCAGCCTCAGGATGTATGGATTCCAGTTTGCAAATAAAGTTTGTTCAGAGCCATCGATGTGTCTGCTTGGGGGGGAATATATACGGCTGTGATTATAATCGAAGAGAATTCCCTTGGTAGATAATGCGGTCGACATTTGATTGTGAGGAATTCTAAATCAGGTGAACAGAAGGACTTGAGTTCCTGTATGTTTTTGTGCCCACACCACGTCTCGTTAGCCATAAGGCATACGCCCCCGCCCCTCTTCTTACCAGAAAGATGTTTGTTTCTGTCGGCGCGATGCGTGGAGATTACACCCTAGATCAGCTAGATGCAGATAAGAGTGTGCAAGGCGGTATTGAATGTGTCACTGTCTGTCACCTTGATTACTCTAATTTTTTTCTCGACCTGTGCACCTACATTGTAAACTTTCATTCATAGGCTAGTCAACTCATAATGGGTACTGATATGGAGATACGAAATGTTACAAGGTTAAAGTACTCTTCAGAGATCGCCATAGAAAAAAATAATCCAACAGCAATATCCAGGAATGTCACAGGTTCAAGGTCAATGTGTAATTCAATTATTAAATGCTTAATATATGATCTAACAGCAAACAAGTGTATCATGAATGTAAGAAAAGAAATGTAGTGTTTTATGTCACACAATTTTTGCCAAATCTGTGAAGACTCCAAGCATGTAAAAGGGTTTAAATATAGGTATTGATTCAACTCATGAATTATGTTGAATGTATCTATGTATTTTATCTATGCATTTATCTTAATATATTCACATAAAAAAGTTGACTAAATTACTTATTTGCTGATAAGATTTTATTGTCATTTGAGCAGATGGTCGAGAAATATCGACTCCCAAAGCAGGACTTTTTCCGCTTCCTACAAGACATTATATTCTGAAGAGCACCACTTTAATTGGTAACCCTGATGTGTCTGTCATTGAAATAATGCTTTTTTTTCCCACAAAGGAAAATGTCTGTAAGTCTGTTTTATGATACTTTAAGGTCCTTTTCTGCTGTCAACACACAGAGGGTGAAACAAGTGTGGGAGAAAGAATTGTCTGTTACTGTTGACGAAGAGATGTGGGAGAACATTTGGAGATATGCAAAAATAATATCTATATGTAATCGTACTAGAGCAATCCAATTAATAATAATACACAGATTGCATATATCCCCAAATCGCAGACATGCTTTTAGCCCCACTTCCTCCTCTCCTCAGTGTCTTAAATGCAAAACTGATACAGGCACCCTAACACATTGTTTATGGCCATGTACCAAAATAGAAAGATACTGGTCTGGTGTTCTGCAAGAAATTGAAAAGATCCTAGGGGTTGATCTAGAATTGGACCCAGTTTCTTTACTGTTGGGTCTCCCTAGTAGGCATGTTACTTCTGTGGGTAAGAGGAGGCTTTACAACATCCTTACCTTCGCAGCGAGGAAAAACATCCTTTTACAGTGGATTAGTGATAAGGTTCCTTCTATTAAAGATTCGCATAAGATACTATTTGAATGGGTGCCTCTGGAATATCTGACATGTACATTGCATTCTAAAAGAGACCAGTTCTACAAAGTATGGGAACCTTATCTAAATTACCTAGAACCTGAGGTATCAGCTATTATGCTGCAAGGATTCTCTTAGAATGGCGGGGATCTATGTATTTCAGAACTACACTGTACGTTCCATGTGTGGAACCTAACTTCTTGGTTTAAACTGAGCTTTTTTGTTTAATTTCTGTTTGTAAGTTTATTTAAAATGTATGTATTGAGAGACACAATGATGGGGATGGGGTGAGAGAAGCACCAAGCGGGAAGAGGAAAATGGTGTATGTATGTATGTATGTATGTATGTATGTATGTATGTATGTATGTATGTGTGTGTGTGTGTGTGTGTGTTTGTGTGTGTGTATGTACTGTATGTATGTATGTATGTGTATATATATATGTATATGCATGTATATATGTATATATATATATATATACGTAGGTATGTGTAAGTGAGTGCTGTTTTTTTTTTTTGCTTTGTCTCTGTTGTTGTATCTCTTAATATGGGTGAAAATGATGAAATTCCAATAAAAAATACTTACACATATAAAAAAAAAAGTCCACTACAATAAATGCTCACTGGTACCCTAGTTTATAGAAAGACCCTGTTAGGGGTCTTGCAAAGCATGTAAGCATTTTAAACAAGTTATATTAATCTTACTATTCACAATAATCCTATTATTGTGTGCATGTAACCGTGCATAAGTAACCAGTTCTGTATCCATTACACTCAACAAAAGCCTACAGTAAAATCAATGGTTTTTGGTGGCACAATGAATTTCACAGGTTTGGATCCATTTTGTGTTCAGTTGTGTAAAATTCAGATGAGTACGACCCACTGCAACCACATCCTGTGTTCAAGAGCTCCGTGACACTTAAAACTACAGAGTATTTAATTATACAGTAAATGTAGTAGAACAAATAACAGCTCAACAGAGAGAACACACCAAAATATAATTTAATTTCTATTTTATACTATGTATGTACCACTAGCGTCATGCGGTAATGATAGGTTGTGACTGAACAAACAGATTGTGATTCTCAGTGATTCACTATGAGTGGTTACCCTGTCAGTATTCCCCTCGTGCTATGTTTCACCAGACCTTGAATCACTGCCAGAGAAACAAGTACTGAAACATTGGTAATCTGCATAGAGTGCACAAAGGGTTTGTTTAAACCTACGATTATAACATCTGTGGTTATTGCATTAATTTACACCACAGGTTTTGGAATCGAAGTGCATCTTCAAAACAAATACATCAAATGTACTTACCTTAGGCAACTAAATCCTCCTGAACTTTTGACCTAAGGTGAACCGAACTGAACCAAACCTTACAACAAACAAAGTGCAAAAGCAGGATGTTCATGTAACCTTTACAGACTTTTCCAGAGCATTTGACACTAGACCATGGCTAGCTCCTACTCAGTCTAGCAGAGCATGAGGTGTCCCAGACACAATGGTTTACTATCAAGAGCATGAGGTGTCCCGCTCACAATGGTTTACTATCAAGAACATGAAGTGTCCCACTCACAATGGTTTACTATCAAGAGCACGAGGTGTCCCACTCACAATGGTTTACTATCAAGAGCATGAGGTGTCCCGCTCACAATGGTTTACTATCAAGAGCATGAGGTGTCCCGCTCACAATGGTTTACTATCAAGAGCATGAGGTGTCCCGCTCACAATGGCTTACTATCAAGAGCGACCTAGAAAACCGCATGTGAAGGGTGAGGAGGAAAACATGCCTTTCTAACCCACAGCCAGTCCCAGCTGGAGTTCCCCAGGGTTGAGTGCTCTCTCCCCTACTGTTTCTGCTATGCACGAACACCCTAGACTCCAGCCTCCTAAGGCAGCATCCACCCTGTTATGTACGCTGATGACCTCACATTCACAGAGTTGTGCCATGGCAAGCTACCTGGCCAAACACAAGCAGCAGTCAATGCAGTGACAATACCTACTTAAATGTGTTTGAGTGCCTTCTTGTATTTCATTTTTCTTATATTTTCATCAAATGTTTATTCATTGAGCTTTTTATGTTTGTATTACTCTTTTATTCGCTTACTTACTTTTCAGATTGTTGTTGCATTGTCGAGAGGTGAAACTGCAAGTAAGCATTTCATTGCACTGTTTACCCAATGTATGTCATGTGTATATGACGAATAAACAAACTTGAACTTGTGTGGAAAAACCAACTGCCTGTAAATGAAAGAAAAGAAAACCAAGGATATGGTCATCTGCTTCAGGTCTACTGACAAGGCCTTTCCAGCATCGGCTGCTGTAAACACCCATCCAGTTGAGCACGTGGAGTCTTTCAGTCGACTGGGTATAATGGTGTCAGCTGGCTTGACCTGGGATGAACACATCAGGTACATTCTAAAAGAGGTTCAACCCAGGATCTACTACTTACAGTTGAAGTCAGAAGTTTACATACACCTTAGCCAAATACGTTTAAACTCAGTTTTTCACAATTACTGACATTTAATCATAGTAAAAATTCCCTGTCTTAGGTCAGTTAGGATCACCACTTTATTTTAAGAATGTGAAATGTCAGAATAATAGTAGAGAGAGTGATTTGTTTCAGCTTTTATTTCTTTCATCACATTCCCAGTGGGTCAGAAGTTTACATACATTCAATTAGTATTTGGTAGCAATGGCTTTAAATTGTTTAACTTGGGTCAAACGTTTTGGGTAGCCTTCCACAAGCTTCCCACAATAAGTTGGGTGAATTTTGGCCCATTCCTCCTGACAGAGCTGGTGTAACTGAGTCAGGTTTGTAGGCCTCCTTGCTTGCACACGCTTTTTCAGTTCTGCCCACAAACTTCATTCAAGAAGTTAAATCTTGGTTGCAAATGGGTCTTCCAAATGGACAATGACCCCAAGCATACTCCCAAAGTTGTTACAAAATGGCTTAAGGACAACAAAGTCAAGCTATTGGAGTGGCCAACACAAAGCCCTGACCTCAATCCTATAGAAAATGTGTGGGCAGAACTGAAAAAGATCCCAGAAATGTTCCATATGCAAAAAAAGCTTATTTCTCACAAATTTTGTGCACACATTTGTTTACATGCCTGTTAGTGAGTATTTCTCCTTTGCCAAAATAATCCATCCACCTGACAGGTGTAGCATATCAAGAAGCTGATTAAACAGCATGATTATTACACAGGTGGACCTTGTGCTGTGGACAATAAAAGGCCACTCGTAAAATGTGCAGTTTTGTCACACAACACAATTCCACAGATGTCATAAGTTGTGAGGGAGAGTTCAACTGGCATGCTGACTGTAGGAATGTCCCCCAGAGCTGTTGCCAGAAAATGTAATGTTAATTTTTCTACCAAAGCCGCCTCCAACATTGTTTTAGAAAATGTAGCAGTACGTCCAACCAGCCTCACAACCGCAGACCACGTATATGGGGTGGTGTGGGCGAGCAATCTGCTGATGTCAACGTTGTGAACAAAGTACCCCATGTGGTGGTGGGGTTATGCTATGGGAAAGCATAAGCTACAGACAACGAACACAATTGCATTTTATCTATGGCAAATTGAATGCTCAGAGATACCCTGACGAGATTCATGTTTCAGCATGATAATGCACGGCCCCATGTCGCAAGGCTCTGTACACAATTCCTGGAAGATGAAAATGTTCCAGTTCTTTCATGGTATGCATACTCACCAGACATGTCACCCACTGAGCATGTTTGGGATGTTCTGGATTGACGTGTACGACAGCATGTTTCAGTTCCCGACAATATCCAGCAACTTCCTAAAGCCATTGAAGAGGAGTTGGACAACATTCCACAGGCCACAATCAACAGCCAACTCTATGCAAACGAGAGGTGTCGCGCTGCACGAGGTCACACCAGATACCGACTGGATTTCTAGTCCACGCCTCTACCTTTTTTTAAGGTATCTGTAATGTGAAATCTATAGACTAGGGCCTTTTCCTTATTTGAACTGTAACTCTGTAAAATCTTATAAATTGTTGCATGTTGAGTTTATATTTTTGTTCAGTATATATTGTATGACATTGTATTTTATGTATGTTTCTGCATATTTTTTACTTTATTTAACTAGGCAAGTCAATTAAGAACAAATTCTTATTTACAATGACAGCCTAGGAACAGGGGGTTAACTGCCTTGTTCAGAGGCAGAACAACATATTTTACCTTGTCAGCTCAGGGATTCAATCTAGCAACCTTTTGGTTACTGGCCCAACACTCTAACCACTAGGCTACCTGCTACTACCATATGTACCAAGATCTTCAAATAAACCTAAACCTAAACCATGGAGATGTGGAATGGGCTGTATTTAACACACTGTGACAATCACCCGACAAAAACTGTAAAGGGACAGACACCTCAGGCTGTGAGTGTCAGTGACTCAGGTTGAAGAATCCCCATGTCCCAGAAGATGAGGAAGAGAAACCATGGGCTTCTGGTAATACTGAACTAGAACAAATACTTACATGCTCCCTGCTCTTTTATTGCCTTGCCCTTTTCTCTGATAGCAGCTGTTTCCAGGAAAGGGGCTTTGGCACGACTCTGAGCCCTTCAGAGTGTGACCAAGGAGGACAACCACATCTGGAGGGTCATGGAAACTGTGTGTCACGTTGTGAGAGATGACAAATAAATACTGTCTGGTCTGGTCTGCATATCGAGGTTGCTGAGCTGCTGGTCTGTTGAGTATTTTGGAATTATGTTTAAAAGACACAGGTCACTGAGGGCATAATTGTGCAAGTCCCAAAACAGCAGAGGTGGGTTGAATTAAAAAATAAAGCTTTTTGGTCCCATTTTAATTAGATAGTCCCCTACAGATTGTCAATAGATGCATACTATCAACAAACCTTCAACAAAAATGAAACAGCTTGCCCTAGGGTTAGGATTAGGGTTAGAGTTAAGGTTAGAGTTATGATAATGATCAATATTTTTAGTTTAATGGTTTAAGTTGAACGGTTTTATTTAGGCAACTGCAGAAACCAGAATGCATTTTCAGTCCTTATTTAGTCTGAGTGGCGCAGCGGTCTAAGACACTGCATCAGGAGGAGACACCCTGGACCCAAACTGTTACAGACCTATATCCATCCTGCCCTGCCTATCTAAGGTCTTCGAAGGCCAAGTTAACAAACAGATCACCGACCATCTCGAATCCCACCGTACCTTCTCCACTGTGCAATCCGGTTTCCGAGCCGGTGCACCTCAGCCACGCTCAAGGTACTATACAATATCATAACCGCCATCGATAAAAGACAGTACTGTGCAGCCGTCTTCATTAACCTGGCCAAGGCTTTCGACTCTGTCAATCACCATATTCTTATCGGCAGACTCAGTAGCCTCGGTTTTTCTAATGACTGCCTTGCCTGGTTCACCAACTACTTTGCAGACAGAGTTCAGCGTGTCAAATCGGAGGGCATGTTGTCCGGTCCTCTGGCAGTCTCTATGGGGGTGCCACAGGGTTCAATTCTCGGGCCGCCTCTTTTCTCTGTATATATCAATGATGTTACTCTTGCTGCGGGCGATTCCCTGATCCACCTCTACGCAGACGACACCATTCTGTATACTTCTGGCCCTTCCTTGGACACTGTGCTATCTAACCTCCAAACGAGCTTCAATGCCATACAACACACCTTCCGTGGCTTCCAACTGCTCTTAAACGCTAGTAAAACCAAATGCATGCTTATCAACCGTTCGCTGCCTGCACCCGCACGCCCGACTAGCATCACCACCCTGGATGGTTCCGACCTAGAATATGTGGACATCTATAAGTACCTAGGTGTCTGGCTAGACTGTAAACTCTCCTTCCAGACTCATATCAAACATCTCCAATCTAAAATCAAATCTAGAGTCGGCTTTCTATTTCGCAACAAAGCTTCCTTCACTCACGCCGCCAAACTTACCCTAGTAAAACTGACTATCCTACCGATCCTCGACTTGGCAATGTCATCTACAAAATAGCTTCCAATACTCTTCTCAGCAAACTGGATGCAGTTTATCACAGTGCCATCCATTTTGTTACTAAAGCACCTTATACCACCCACCACTGCGACCTGTATGCTCTAGTCGGCTGGCCCTCGCTACATATTCGTCGCCAGACCCACTGGCTCCAGGTCATCTACAAGTCCATGCTAGGTAAAGCTCCGCCTTATCTCAGTTCACTGGTCATGATGGCAACACCCACCCATAGCACGCGCTCCAGCAGGTGTATCTCACTGATCATCCCTAAAGCCAAATCCTCATTTGGCCGCCTTTCCTTCCAGTTCTCTGCTGCCTGTGACTGGAACGAATTGCAAAAATTGCTGAAGTTGGAGACTTTTATCTCCCTCACCAACTTTAAACATCTGCTATCTGAGCAGCTAACTGATCACTGCAGCTGTACATAGTCCATCGGTAAATAGCCCACCCAATATTCTATGCCTTTGCTATGCACTTCTCAGTAGTTGATATTCAGACTTACTTTATTCAGTTGCATAACGGATTTTGTAAGGCGTGGTTCCTTTGCGCATGCTGAATCCATTTAATTGAACTGCTGAAAACCCTCCCACTTGCTGGCCAACAGATTTTCTCCTGGAGTTTTCATTCAATAGGGGTTTCAGTACATTTATCTAAAGCCAACCCTATACATTTTGTATACCTTTAATTTGAATTTTCTTTACAGACTAACTAGAATATATGGAGAGAACAGTTCAGAATATTAGTGATCAATAAAAAAACATGTAAATACACGCATATTCGTCTCCTTTTCAGCACCAATTGGTAGATTAGATCTATATTATTTAGGGTTAGGAAAGTATTTGTTAATAAAACATAAAAAACGAGTTTGGAGAGCCTTTACATATAAAAATACAGTGCCTTCAGAAGGTTTCCCTCCCCTTTACTTTTTTCACATTTTGTTGTGTTCCAGTTTGAATTTAAAATGGATTTGAATGGATTTTTGGTCACTGGCCTACACACAATACTCTATAATGTCAAAGTGGAATTATGCTTTTCAATTTTTTTTCTAATTAATACAAAATTAGAAGCTGAAATGTCTTGTCAATAAATATTCACGTGGGTATGTCATCTGTAAATATAAATAAAATAGTTAAATTAAGAGCCTTGTAGGTTAAGCCACAGAAAAAGTCAGCAACCTTCCCACTAGCCATGATTGGCTGAGATAATGAGTGGGCTGGACATGCCGAGAGATGAGTTCGGATTGGTCTGCCATATAGAAGGCTTCTGTCTATTCGAGCTCGTCAGTCTGTGTTGGTAATCCTGTCGAACGCGGATTTAAAAAAAATGGATTGTGTAGTGGAGCTGCATAAGTGTTGCTCTGCACTTTCTGGAGGATCAAGTTGAAATCAGTGGAATCAGTGGAATTAGATTATGATAGCTAAAGAGAGTCTCTGTATTACATTTTCAAACTAAGGACAAGCGTGGTATGGCATTCCAGACAGGGAGATGCGTCCATCATGCATGATGATGAATCCAGGTAAGATAGTCTAGCGTTAGCTAGCTGCATTTTCAGATATTACACATTTCTAATTTTGACAAAGTTTTTTAATTTCAAGCTAAAGTGTAGCGTTAGCTGGCTTGCTCCCCAGCTGACGTTATTAGTTGTATCCTAGAGCCGTATTCATGCAGGGTAGTAATGACATGATTTGGCACTGTGTTCATTGTTGTTTAACTAGCTGGCTGGCTCGTTAGCTAATATTATGTTAGAGTTTCACACCCATTTTACTTGTTTGTGCACCTTGCCCCTCAACTTCTTGTTACATTTTATCACTAAACACTTATCTGACAGGATTCTTACAATGTGTCATCAATAGTTATTTTTTTCTGTCCAATTTATTTATTTATTTTATTTAACCATTATTTAACTAGGCAAGTCAGTTAAGAACCAATAATTATTTACAATGACAGCCTACACTGGCCAAACCTGGGCCAATTGTGTGCCACCCTTGTGGGACTCCCAATCATGGCCAGTTGTAATACAGCCTGGAATTGAACCAGGGTGTCTGTAGTAATGCCTCTTGCACTGAGATTTTATAAATTTTTATTTCACCTTTATTTAACCAAGTAGGCTAGTTGAGAACAAGTTCTCATTTACAACTGTGACCTGGCCAAGATAAAGCATAGCAGTGTGAACAGACAAAAACACAGAGTTACACATGGAGTAAACAATAAACAAGTCAATAACAGAGTAGAAACAAAAGAGTCTATATACATTGTGTGCAAAAGGCATGAGGAGGTAGGCAATAAATAGGCCATAGGAGTGAAAAATGACAATTTAGCAGATTAACACTGGAGTGATAAATGATCAGATGGGCATGTGCAGGTAGATATACTGGTGTGCAAAAGAGCAGAAAAGTACATAAATAAAAACAGTATGGGGATGAGGTAGGTACAGTGGGGCAAAAAAGTATTTAGTCAGCCACCAATTGTGCAAGTTCTCCCACTTAAAAAGATGAGAGAGGCCTGTAATTTTCATCATAGGTGCGCTTCAACTATGACAGAAAAAAATGAGGAAAGAAATCCAGAAAATCACATTGTAGGATTTTTAATGAATTTATTTGCAAATTATGGTGGAAAATAAGTATTTGGTCAATAACAAAAGTTTCTCAATACTTTGTTATATACCCTTTGTTGGCAATGACAGAGGTCAAACGTTTTCTGTAAGTCTTCACAAGGTTTTCACACACTGTTGCTGGTATTTTGGCCCATTCCTCCATGCAGATCTCCTCTAGAGCAGTGATGTTTTGGGGCTGTTGCTGGGCAACATGGACTTTCAACTCCCTCCAAAGATTTTCTATGGGGTTGAGATCTGGAGACTGGCTAGGCCACTCCAGGACCTTGAAATGCTTCTAACGAAGCCATTCCTTCGTTGCCCGGGCGGTGTGTTTGGGATCATTGTCATGCTGAAAGACCCAGCCACTTTCATCTTCAATGCCCTTGCTGATGGAAGGAGGTTTTCACTCAAAATCTCACGATACATGGCCCCATTCATTCTTTCCTTTACACGGATGAGTCGTCCTGGTCCCTTTGCAGAAAAACAGCCCCAAAGCATGATGTTTTCACCCCCATGCTTCACAGTAGGTATGGTGTTCTTTGGATGCAACTCAGCATTCTTTGTCCTCCAAACACGACGAGTTGAGTTTTTACCAAAAAGTTATATTTTGGTTTCATCTGACCATATGACATTCTCCCAATCTTCTTCTGGATCATCCAAATGCTCTCTAGCAAACTTCAGACGGGCCTGGACATGTACTGGCTTAAGCAGGGGGACACGTCTGGCACTGCAGGATTTGAGTCCCTGGCGGCATAGTGTGTTACTGATGGTAGGCTTTGTTACTTTGGTCCCAGCTCTCTTCAGGTCATTCACTAGGTCACCCCGTGTGGTTCTGGGATTTTTGCTCACTGTTCTTGTGACAGGTGTCTTTTATACTGATAACAAGTTCAAACAGGTGCCATTAATACAGGTAACGAGTGGAGGACAGAGGGGCCTCTTAAAGAAGAAGTTACAGGTCTGTGAGAGCCAGAAATCTTGCTTGTTTGTAGGTGACCAAATACTTATTTCCCACCATAATTTGCAAATAAATTCATTAAAAATCCTAATGTAATTTTCTTGATTTTTTTTCTAATTTTGTCTGTCATAGTTGAAGTGTACCTATGATGAAAATTACAGGCCTCTCTCATCTTTTTAAGTGGGAGAACTTGCACCATTGGTGGCTGACTAAATACTATTTTGCCCCACTGTACATTTCCTACGCTTGAATTGGCCCATAAAGGGGTCTACCCATAATATGCAAACTATATGACAGAGTGTAGCACAGTGTAGCAATGTTGTTTTTCTTTACAAAAGTTGCTGCTCCTTGTAGTGGGCTTCGACAGTCAACATACTCCCTACTCATACTCCGTACTCCCATGCCACATTAACATTTTAATGCGGCTTATTGTCCCTTCCGTAGATGTGGGGGCAGTGCTGTGTAGGCGATGAAGCTTGCTTTGTTTCTTGATCTGATCTATAGTCTATATGCTATGCATCAAAGTAGCTAATTTTGCATTGATGAACACATGTAATCTCAGCTACTGTTCAAACAATAAACCAACATTGTAGCCATATTAGAATCCCCCCTCCCACAAAAGTATCTTGTTTAGAAATCATAACCAGTGATTCAAGGCTACTGGTAAAATCAGCTGCGAGATATGTTATTTTCCAAGCATCATATCAAACTGGGATAACGTTGTAGGTTACAATGGCAAGTATATAAATATTTGCCAGAGCATATTATTTCATTTTAAATCAGATTATTTCACATGGCGATGTGGGCAACTAATCAACTTCAAAATCACTTCAACTTCAAGATTGCTGTCTTGGTTGAGCATGCCCTTTCAAAAAAGTCCTGGAGGAATCCTGCACGAATTCAACCTTTTGTGAAGGAATTGTGCAGGTGTCCGGCAGGAATCCTGTAGGCTTGACAAAATCCTGCAGGAAAAGTCCCTGATGCTGTTGAAAAGTCTGCACAACATGACAATTCCTGCAAGTTTTGGTCCTGCAAGAATTGTCATGTTTGTGCAGGATTTTCAACATTTCTGCAGGACAAGTCATTCATGCAATGGCATTGTAGTAACCTTAAGAGCTCTCGTTAGGGCCCCTAACCTCACCATTCTCCTCTGCTAAAGCTGTTGATATGTCCAAATAAAATAAAATAAAATTTTATTTGTCACATGCGCTGAATACAACAGGTTACAACAGGTTTCACCTTACAGTGAAATGCTTACTTGCTTACTTACTTGCGTGCTTACTTACAAGTGTTAAGTAAAAAATAGATAAGTAAAAAAAAAAAAGTAAGAAGTAATTAAAGAGCAGCAGTAAAATAACAATAGCGAGGCTATATACAGGGGGTACAGGTACGGAGTCAATGTGCGGGGGCACCGGTTAGTCGAGGTAATTGATGTAATATGTACATGTAGGTAGAGTTAAAATGACTGTGCATATGTTATAAACAGAGTGTAGGAGCAGCATAAAAAAGGGGATCAATGCAAATTGTCTGGGTGGCCATTTGATTAGATGTTCAGGAGTCTTATGGCTTGGGGGTAGAAGTTGTTGAGAAGCCTTTTTGTCCTAGACTTGGCGGTCCGGTACCGCTTGCCATGCTGTAGCTGAGAGAACAGTCTATGACTTGGGTGGCTGGAGTCTTTGACAATTTTTAGGGCCTTCCTCTGACACCACCTGATATAGAGGTCCTGGATGGCAGGAAGCTTGGCCCCAGTGATGTGCTGGGCCGTACGCACTACCCTCTGTAGGGCCTTGCGGTTGGAGGCTGAGCAGTTGCCATACCAGGAAGTGATGCAAACAGTTGGGATGCTCTCGATGGTGCAGCTTTCTTATTGAGGATCTGAGGACCATTGACAAATCTTTTTTAGTCTCTTTAGGGGGAATAGGCTTTGTCGTGCCCTCTTCGCAACTGTCTTGGTGTGTTTGGACCATGATAGTTTGTTGGTGATGTGGACACCAAGGAACTTGAAGCTCTCAACCTGCTCCACTACAGCACCTTTGATGAGAATGGGGGCATGCTCAGTCCTAATTTTCCTGTAGTCCACAATCATCTCCTTTGTCTTGATCATGTTGAGGGAGAGGTTGTTGTCCTGGCACCACACGACCAGGTCTCTAACCTCCTCCCTATAGGCCTGGCCATGCAGTCATTATTGAACAGGGAGTACAGGAGGGGACTGAGCATGCACCCCTGAGGGGCCCCCCATGTTGAGGATCAGCGTGGCGGATGTGCTGTTATCCACCCTTTACTACCTGGGGGGCGGCCCGTCAGGAAGTCCAGGATCCAGTTGCAGAGGGAGGTGTTTAGTCCCAGGATGCAAGGTTAGGGATGAGCTTTGAGGGCACTGTAGTATTGAACGCTGAGCTGTAGTCAATGAATAGCATTCTCACATAGGTATTATTTTTGTCCTGTTGGGAAAGGGCAGTGTGGAGTGCAATAGGTATTGCATCATCTGTGGATCTGTTTGGGCGGTATGCAAATTGGAGTGGGTCTAGGGTTTCTGGGATAATGGTGTTGATGTGAGCAATGACCCGCCTTTCAATGCACTTCATGGCTACAGATGTGAGTGCTACAGGTCGGTAGTAATTTAGGCAGGTTACCTTAGGGCACAGGGACTATGGTGGTCTGCTTGAAACATGTTGGTATTACAGACTCAGTCAGGGACCAACTTCCCAGTTGGTTAGGGCATGCTCGGAGTACACGTCCTGGTAATCTGGCCCTGCGGCCTTGTGAATGTTGACCTGTTTAAAGGTCTTTCTCTCATCAGCTACGGTAAGCATGATCACACAGTCGTCCGGAACAGCTGATGCTCTCATTCATGTTTCAGAGTTACTTGTCTCAAAGCGAGTATAGAACATATTCCAGTCTATGTTAGCAAAACGGGCCTGTAGCTTAGCATCTGCTTCATCTGACCACTTTTTCATTGACCGAGTCACTGGTGCTTCCTGCTTTAGTTTTTTCTTGTAAGCAAGAATCAGGAGGATAGAATTATGGTCAGATTTGCCAAATGGAGGGAGAGGGAAAGCTTTGTGAGAGCTCTGTGTGTGGAGTAAAGGTGGTCTAGAGTTTTTTCCCTCAGGTTGCACATTTAACATGCTGGTAGAAATTAGGTAAAACAATAAGTTTCCCTGCATTAAAGTCCCCGGCCACTAGGAGTGCCACCTCTGGATGAACGTTTTCCTGTTTGCTTATGGCCGTATACAGCTCATTGAGTGCGGTCTTAGTGCCAGCATCGGTTTGTGGTGGTAAATAGACAGCTACGAAGAATATAGATGAAAACTCTCTTGGTAAATAGTGTGGTCTACAGCTTATCATGAGATACTCTAACTCAGGCAAAGAAAACCTCAAGACTTCCTTAGATTTCGTGCACCAGCTGTTGTTTACAAATATACACAGACCACCACCCCTTGTCTTACCAGAGGCATCTGTTCTATCCTGCCAAAAAAGTGTAAAATCCGCCAGCTGTATGTTATTCATGTCGTTGTTCAGCCATGAGTCGGTGAAACATAAGACATTACGGTTTTTAATGTCCCGTTGGTAGGATATACGTGCTCGTAGCTCATCTATTTTTTTATCCAATGATTGTACATTGGCTAATGGGACCGATGGTAAAGGCAGATGTCCCACCGCTGTCAGATCCTTACAGCCTTACACCTCTAACCACAGAAAGCCTCTCCTGCCCCAAGGCTCTAAGTCATCAGTCTTACAGTCCTCAGTACTTTGCTGAGATATTAGTCATTAAACATGGTGCCTCACTCTCTCAACACACATCCCTCCCATCAGGGAGCTCTCACATGAACATCCTGCTTCAAATAAACTGACTAATGTCTAGTTTGGGATTTGAATGCTTTGCATTGATACGATGAATGTTTCAGCTTGTTTGACAAAGACATTTGGAATTTATTCTCATTCATCTTCCAATTCAGCACCTTATCTGATATCCTTGTATTGTATTTGTTTCCCATTGGAAAGTCTCTCAGAACACTATGCTTTTGTCATTGTGAGTTATTCTTGCTGTGGTGAGTCATCTTACCTGTCAGTCTTCTCACCTGTGATTGGCTGGGCTATTTCAATGCAGGTATATAATGAGAGTTGGTCAGATCCTGTGATAGTTAGTTTCTGTAGCTGAGCTCAGGGATGAAAGTCTACCATCTCAATCTCATATATCTGCTTTCTGTTTTCTTATAAATTCAAACATATTTATGATATGAAATAGGCCTTCTGTAATATTTCATTTAGTCTGCTTTGCTGAATCTGTATTTTAAAAATAATTCATTGTTAATTTCCTAATACAAGACTTTATTTGTTAAATGAGTGTATTTTGTTACATGACTCTGCATTTTTCCCTGTGAGTGCACAATCAAAATGACAGCCATCTGAACAGGAAAGAGTCCTCCCATAAGTCAACAGGCCCTGTCACTGAAACTAGTTGACTGAGGTTGTGTGCCTCCTCTCCTCTCAGCAACACAGAGCTTCTCCTTTTAACCAGAGACAACACGTAACTAACCTTTCATATGCTGTTTGAAGAATATTAGACTGTTCTAAGAATTCTTGAATTAGATATGTCCGATTTGTCTGTGCATCTAATTCAAAGTGCCATGATTGTAGTACAAATGCTCCTGTGGATGGTGCAATGGTGTAATTAATGGACTGTAATCCATGCAAACAGCAATGTCATACTGGTGGACATTTAAAGTTCCAGTGGTTATAAACTTCTGCTTTTTTGTTTCATTTTAGGATTACAATACACTGCTTATTTTTAAATCCAATGAGAGTGAGAATCTACTTAGATTCCATCAACTCTTCCTTGTATTCTAACAAAGTCACAAAGTGAAAGAGTTGGTGTGGTGTTGGTTGACTGGTAATGAGGGATCGTGCTGTCTTCCATGCTGGGGTAAGAGACAGACAGCCAGGAGCTCCACTCTGCTATCTTCTATCTGCTCTCACCACCATGTCTTCCAACAGCCGAGGAGCACTTTGGCAAAACAAAAGAGTCTAGTCAGCATCTCATCCCCCCAGTTACCCGCACCTTGAATCTGACTATCACAACCCAGTCCTGACAACCCAACCCTGTTCAAAGTCACATCCCTGAAATGAGACTAGACTATCTAACAATTTATCCAAACAAGGGAACCACTGCCAGAGTTCTTATCAAGTTGAACTCCCCAGACACCTGTATGAGACTATGTTCTCCTGACACTCAGCATGGTTCAAATCTGATTTCTAATCAGTGTTTGATCCGAAGTTCAATGTTAAAGCCTCTTTGTTATATACCTCACTGGCAAAGCACTTGTTGTCAAGCAAAAGTAATCAGTGGGCAACATGTGTTACCACCCAGAGTTCTAATGGTGGACTAATGATGAGTTAGCGGTTGTGGGGAAGAGGTCATGGCTGCGTTCACTGCTATGGAGTTGTCCTAGGCGAGCAGGAACCAAACAGTTTTGAACAGACTAATATGATCACATTGGGAATATAGTATTTATTGCAGGGTTATAATCTTGGGGTCCGTGAAGGATCATCGATGTATTGGGATATATAAAGGATATGTCATCAGTTGTCAAACAGTTCTGTTAGCATCTCCTTTTTATTTCAGTTCCTGACAATTCCACCTTAAGTTCTCATTTTGTATCGCACAAAAAAATTATACTTGTTAAAGAGAAGCCTTAAAAAAAAACATGTGGTAGAAAATGCACATTTGGGGAGAGATTACAGTGTTAAGGGCCAGTGTTGGAGGGGTACAGGGGTGAAGGGGAGGTGTTGAAGTAACACTGAATTATGTACAAGAGGCTATGCTGCACTGGGTAATAGTGAGGCTAAACAGGCCTATGAGTGAATATAGACTACATTCTGTAACAGACTATTAGCAGGTTTCTACATAATAGGATGCCTGTTGATTAGGGTGTGGCGGACTGTGTCATAAGGTTATGATAAGTGGATGAATGAAGGGTCAGTGTGGTTAATGGGTGCTGACTGGAAGTAAATGAAGTAACTGGCTATACAGAACAAATGGTTCAATAAAGAACATTATAGCTGAGCAGCAATTGGCCCAGATAGCAACAAGGCTGTGTTTATATTGCTGGACAGAGCAGTAAACCGGGGGAGTGAGCTACCGACTGCTCAACATGTCTGGGCGTAACCCTGTCTGTACATTGTAGAGCTTGCACCCTGAGGCACTACTGAGCATGCTCACGAGTGTCAGACAGAAACTGTTCAGACACTCACTCTATCTGCCTGCCACTATAACTGTAGCTAGTTCGGACATGAAGGAACAAAAGGCAGACGGGCTGTCTCAGAGTGATGACCTGGGGATATAGTTAGTATTTCAGCCAGGAATATAGTAACAAATTAAACGGATACAAAAAACCACACAGGCACACAGAGTAAACACTCAGTAAAAGGCACACACAGTGAACACATACATACATGCTCACATAAATAAACAAGTTAAATGTGCTACTTCCCCATTGCAACTGTACCATGTGTACCTTCAGACTAGCGCCCCTGAGTGAGCCCAAGTAAGGCGACAATAACATTGGCAGAAAAGGAGCTAGTGTAACAGCCTGTGTCTCTGATTGCCATGAGTCACTTCAGCCTTTGTGTGGCGGCTTTCAGTGGCTTGTAAACAGATATTCATCCGACGGGCATCACGTGCGCCCTGCAGCTCCTGCAGGTCGGTGTGTGTCTCTCCAGACACATTCTACGCTCTGTTGATCTTGACACACTACTGTCGACAAGCATTCAACACAATAAAAGCCATTTTTTATTACATGTAATATTAGTTTGGGGATTTATACAAAAAGGTATATGATGCAAATGAATGTAGCTAAGCAAGCAGTTAACTGATAGAAGTTGGTAATTTGGTGAGTGTCCATTGCAAGGAAGGAGAGGGGCAAGGAGGGGTAGAAACTAAGCTGTACAGAAATCTCAGAGACATACAGTACATAACTATGGAAGTACCACAACTTCCTGCATTTTCGCTGAGTCACCAGAGTTGTTAGAGGGAACACAGACAGATGTAATCATGTAAAAAGAAAACGGTGTTATGCCAAAGATACATTGTCTTGACAACTAGCATTTTCTTCATCATCCTGACCATAAAGTATAATGAGAGTAACAAAAAAAGTCTCAAATTCTCTTGAATCCCCGATTATACGGCAACACTAATAACCTAATACCATATTCAAGAAACATGAGAAACATTAGTTTAATAAAAAGCTGTGTAGAAGCATCTCAATTGAATCAAAATTAACACGTACTGAATAAGGCAACAACACAGCATTTTATTGGGCAATTGTGCTTGTTCATCACCCTCTGTGACGTTATGTGGAGCCAGGTATATCCAGGGTATGTTCTGTCTGAAAGTTCACTGATTGATTAACATTCGGAGGCCTGACTAATGACAACACCCAAAATCCTACGTGATAATGTTGTATTGCCTTACCCGATAAACCAGTTTTGATTCAATTCTGGACTTTGGCCATAAACATTGAAACATGTCATGACACAAATTAGCCATAAAACAGTCCTAATAAGAATGAACTTGGGCTATAAAACATCAGTTATACCTGGTGATAGCTGTGAGTCTATTGTATAAGGCTGTCTTCAGGATCATATCATAGACAAACTGTATAGGAGTCGGGCATTACCAGGTGCCCGATAAGACACTCTACTCTGCTGTACTGGAGATAACCCATTTATAGCCTGGGATAGATAGATAACTGCTTACCCCGCATTATACTAGAGCCAGCTGTGGCTGTCCCTACCTCACCCAGTCACAAACTTGGACATGACCCAATCTCACCCCCTGGGGAACCCCTGTCCATGACCTCAACTACCCATGTCTACCACTGTCAGATTCACTTTTAACACCCTAATTCACCCTGAATCAGACAAACCCTTTTCATGACTTAAAGACACATTTTGTGACCACAGATAACCCCCGTTGCTGACCTTCATGACCTCAAACACCCCAGTGTGCAGCTTGTGACAGAAGATGACAGTATCTTCATTGGAAGAGTGTTTATTTTGAGTAATTTGAGTGGACATGGGATCACTAATCATTCTGTTTCAAAGACTTCAAAGGACTTCAGAACTGAGCTCAAAGTCAAGAGTGATTTAGACACCATTCATGAGGAAAATGTATTTGCCCTTTTGGCACTTCAGGGGGAATTTATGCTTCTTCCAATTATTTAAAACATGTATATTTGTCCATATAAAACAAAAAACTCAAGTCAGACAACGTCCTTAGTTTCAAATGATTTATTGTTGTTATGTCAAAGGTACAGAACCATTTTGAGACGTCAAGGACTAAACTTCAACAAATCGCCCTTAACAAGGAATCACAACTGCAATTAGGAAAAACCCAGCAGAGTTTAGCATGATCTTCTGTCTCCAGCTATTCCCCTCCCTCTCTTGACAAGTCATTAACAGGCAGCCTCGTAGTATTTGAGCCTCAGGCAATGCCTTTCAAAGACAAAAGTCTGCAAAGAGGCTCTCTTTTTAACACAAAAACAGCTTTAGAGCCATTTAACAGACCCATGTCATCACTTGGGAGATATGAGGTGCTTTGTCCAAAAACTCCCTCCTGCTTTAACAGTAGAGTAATTGTTTGCCAGGTGTTCTAGTGGGAGGAAATATAAACAGAATACAGCTAATTGACAGGGTCCCCAGAGTGTCAGGAAAGGACAAGTTATGAAGAGCCACATGACACGATCACACAGGGAATAACAAAAAAAACACCAACCTGTAAAAAATATAAGGCAATGTTTATGTGACCCCCTTTCAAACAGCCCCTTATTTATCACTTATTTGCAGGTATACCGCTATTATACCACAGGAGGTTGGTGGCACCTTAATTGGGGAGGACGGGCTTGTGGTAGTGGCAGAAGCGGAATTAGTGGAATGGTGTCAACAACATCAAACATGTGTTTGATGCCATTCCATTCGCTCCCTTCCAGCCATTATTATGAGCCGTCCTCCCCTCAGCAGCCTCCACTGTATTATACATATCAGTGGGTAACTGGCAAATTGGGAGGGTCGGGGGATGTTCTTAAACCATGGGGGCTGTTTTGTATTTCAAATTAGAGAGGTGTTAAACAATAGAAGTGTTGATGAATTTACTTACAAAAAAGCAGGGAACCATTCACACATAACCAATACCTGTATTTCGGTTACAGGGTCTGTCTTATTTTACTAGGCAAGTCAGGTAAGAACAAATTCCTATTTACAATGATGGCCTAGGAACAGTGGGTTAACTGCCATGTTCAGAGGCAGAACGACAGACTTTTACAACCTTTCGGTTACTGGCCCAACACTCTAACCACTAAACCACCTGCCACCCCATGACTAGGTCTTTAGGTGGATTTTAATTGACCATGTTTTTGTACACCCTACGCCTTTCAGATCTATAAAAAATCTGTCATGGTACATTTTGGGGATTTTGGTCTATGTATGGAAGGGATATATACAGTCCATCATATTACATATAGGATAAAGGCAATAGTACAGTAAATGAGGGAATACATTAAAAAAAAGTGTTTTAAAAATATAGAATTTAGGTATTTGATTTCAATGCTTTGGGGTCCTCTGAGTGGATTCTTTCAATCAAATATTTTTCTAAACCAAAATGCACTTGTCAATTAATGATATCATATCCTTGTGATACCCAGACATTATCTTTTTTTATAATGCCTGAAAAGTGAAATGTACATACAGTAATACATACTATAGTTCAAACTAAATTATTGGGTTCCCACCTGCCAAGGTACAGTATGAGACAGGCTGAGCCGGTGGGATCTAACTAAGAAGTCTTGCTTCTGTCTCAGTGTCCTCACAAGATCATTTCAAACAGGGTAGTTCATCTCACCTCAGTCTCATCCATCTCAATCTAAAGTGGAAGAGAGAAATAAGGGCAAATAAATAGATGATAGGCACATTGTATCCAGGGGCAGATAAATACTGTAAACAGAAAATCCAACCTGGATATCATTATCCTATAAAAAGGCCTTGTGTTGTTTATATGATGCAATAATATGATGTGTTATTATTCATGTGTAACATGTTTTGATCTAGCTTCACTCAAGTTGGTACTTAATCTCTACTTATACGATAACTATGTCCCACTCTCTACTTATAGAGCTATTACCAAACAACAATATTTATATAACTAAATCAATCCTTACATTTAGCAGAAAATAGTGCATATAATTCTCGTAGATTCTAAACAATATTATTTGCATTACACCATTGAAAAAAAAATCCCACGTTTATGTGTCATGTATTTTCATGATCTGTTACTGCTTCTGACTTGCTCATATACACCACAGGGTGTTATTGGTTGCTCCCAAGTACCACCTACTATCACCATGCTCTTATTAGCTATTGACAGAAAGTTGTCTGAAAACCCACATCCTCAGTCAACTATTGTAAACGCGTGTAAACAGAGACTTGAGCAAAACCTCAGATTAGACGGAAAGCACAACCTTTCATAAAATATAAAAAGAAGCTTAATCTAAATTTCTTATTTATCTTTTCAAATAAAATAATTGTATTCGTAGAAAGAGGAGGAAGGGAAGCGCTACTAAGGTACACACTAGTCAATTTTGGTAGATAGAAAGTGCTCTTTGGTAAAAGGGGTAAATTGATCATCAAAAAGAAAGGAGGACCAAGGCACTCTTCATATAATTGATTAAAATGCCTTTATTAGTATGGCATGTTCAATAGAAACAAAGTTTTTTTTAAATTGAAAAGCTGTTCAAAAGAGGACATTGTATTCCTTTTTTTTGTACTCCCTGATGAAGGCCATGTAGCCGAAATGCGTCGTTTAAAAAAAACTTTGTTTCTATTGAACATGCCATACTAATAAAGGCATTTTTAGAAAATAATTGTATTGCTGAACAGGACAATACATCCTTTCCATGGCAATTGGGTTTGTATTTTTGATTTAATGTCAGTTTTCTCACTGTATGGGAAAATATTTACAAAGGGAATACAAGCTATGATTTCAAGTAAAAAGAAAACACCTGGATTTCCATCCCAAAGAGAATCTCCTGTTGGTTTAAAATGTACTTGTGACTTTGTTTGAAACACTGGTCAGAGGAGCTGTGGTTGGGTGCTCTGGTTTTAACTGGACCGTGAGGGTTGACCGTGACTAAACAGATAAAAAGCAGAGGTTGTTGGTAGGAAGGCACGGTCTATGAGGATGAAACCTGAGATGGCTATTCACTGTGTCACAAACACTGGTGGGCCACCACACTCTGCTCAGAGACCTAAGACATTTTGGGTTTGTTTCAGTCATAGATTGGATTTCCCCCCCCCCTAATTTAGTAGATTGAGGACCAGTGAGTAGGAGTGTATTTAAATCATGTTCATGCAACCACATTTCAGTGGTCTGGATTGAAGTGTAATTTAGTTAAAACACAGGCTTATCTATGTCCGTGAAACCGCCCCTTCAAGTTTGAGGGAAATACACTACTGCTTTACATTTTAGATTAGCAGTTTTGCAACTCATGTGATCTATTCCTTACTGCGCTAATCTTATAGAGTAAAACACAGAAATACATGAGCATTCGTGTTGCTGTGTCCTGTGTTCATTACAAAGCATCCAGAAAGATGCTGCAGCACACAATAATAATGTCAAGTCCCACATAGACACGCTTAAAATGGCCGGCCCAAAGTGAAAAATAGCAACATTACTTAGTGTGTGTCATAGACAGAGAGTAGTCCCATTCACTGCCACGTAACCCCAACTGACGACAGGCTCTCCTACACAAGACACATTTATCAGGGCACCTAAACACATCGCAGGTGGACGTTATGATTAAAGAGGCCTTAAAAAGTCAACAATAAATGAAAAACCTCCATTTATAACCCAATGTGTCGCTATACACTGCAAAAATTAGAACACAGAGATTTAGAGTTTTAAACGTGTTTTCAGTGTGCTGTTTATCATCCTGCCATGGAAAGAGGGATTTGTATACTTTAAAATGGATGTTAGAGACATTTTCCACAACAAGAGCAGTCATTCATCATGACCACATTCCTCAGGACAGAGAAAGTGTCATGAATTATTTATTGTACAGACACTATATCACAAAGATTGATTAACGACTAGAGAGCTTTGTCGTCCAACTTGATACAATGCATCTTATAATTTAGCATGTTAGAGACCTACTTTTCACACTGATGTATTAACTGGTTCAGGATCGAAGGTGACGACAACATTTTCTGCACTGAATTAAGTCATTAGAACGGCTGCCTTTCACAGAAAAGCCCCTTTCAACAATATCCACTCCACACTGATTATTAAGGCATCTGCATGCTTCCCATGCTTCCGAAACAGTTCAGAACAGTTTGTGCATATATTCTGACGACATTTTGTGAAGATTTTGTTAGGTTTGGTCTTCGGCAAGGGTTTTTCCAGTTTGTGCACACAAACAAAATTCGAGGCAAGCCAAATTCAGTAGCCGAAGTCTACACCCCTTCGTTGATGATTGGTCAACAGTAGTGATTCTTCAATTAAGTGTTTGTTGTCATTCAAAGAGAGACAAATCATTTTCATGCAAAATGTTTCACTTGCAAAATTAGTTAATTGTAAAATTGCCCAACTAAGATCCCTTCGACAATTTTTTTTCGAAATGAATGACCGATTTCTTGAGTTATCTTACATTAATTTTGACTATTTTGAAGAAATGTATACTGGTGTATTCAAGTGAATGTCTTCTAAGGGAGTATGCAAGCATACTCGCTCAGTGCACCTATGTTCAGCTAGGCGCCAGCTGAACCAAAACATGTGGAAGGCTTTAACACAGGGGCCCCCCTGGGTTGTGTCCTCAACCCTCTACTGTACTCCCGGTCACCCACGACTACACCAACTCCATCATCAAGTTTGTTGACGACACCATGGTTGTAGGCCTGATAACCAACAACGACAAGTCAGCCTATAGGGAGGAGGTAAATTAACTGGCATTGTGGTGCCAGGACAATAACTTCTCCCTCAATGTCAGCTAAACAAAGAAGTTGATTGTTGACTTCATAAAGCAGAGGAGGGAACATGCCCCATTCCACATCAATGGGACTGCAGTAGAGAGAGTCAGCAGTTTTAAGTTCCTCAGCGTCCACATCATCAGGGTATTGTCATGGACCAGTAACACCACCACTCTTGTCAAAAGGGCACAAAAGCATCATGTGTGCCAAGGTGCTGAGAGTCATTGCAGGTGGTCAGTCCAGTTCAAGCGCTCAGCAGTCTGATGGCTTGTATATAGAAACTATCTTTGAGCCTGTTGGTATCAGACCTCATGCTCTGATACCGTCTGCCCGACGATAAGGGAGTGAACAGCTTATGGCTGTGGTGTGTGGGGTCCTTGATGATACTTCTGGCCTTCCCCAGGCACCGTTTTGAGAAGATGTCCTGGATGGGTGGAAGCACGGTTCCAGTGATGTACTGAGCCATCTTCACCAGAATGTCAAGAGTGTGCAAAGTTGCCATCAAGGCAATGGGTGGCTACTTTGAAGAATCTAAAATTATTTATTTTTTAACACTTTTTTGGTTTCTACATGATTCCATCTGTGTTATTTCATTTGTTTTGATGTATTATTCTGCAATGTAGAAAATTGTCAAAAATAAAGAAAAACTACTGAAGGAGAAGGTGTGTCCAAACTTTTGACTGGTACACACACACACACACACACACACACACACACACACACACACACACACACACACACACACACACGACAACTGCTGCTACCAGACTCTTATTATTATTGCTAAATACTGCACAATTTAAACACTTGCATCCCAATCTCCCTTTCACCAAAACATGTATAAATATTGGATTATAAATTGTGCCTTTCTGTATTATACTTATGCTACAATGTTGATTTCTATTCTACTGAGGCATTTACTTTATGTTTGTATTCTTATCTTTTATTATTTCTTATTGTTGTTGCATTGTCGAGAAGGAACCTGCAAGTGAGCATTGAGTTGGACGCCGTATACTATATATATCCCATACATACGACTAATAAAATGTGAAACTTCATAAAAATCGAGAGGAAAATATTCATATATAATATAAAATATGAATAACCTTAAAAATACATGATCAGATATTATCTAAATAAATAATGACTATACCACACAATTGATCCAATTTCTAAACACACGTTGTTGTATGAAAGACCAGCAAAGGGAGAGAGAGAGAGAAAGAGAGCAGATGGTAAAACAAAAGGTTTTAGGTGATTCACTCATCTTTTGTTTCGCTATCTTTGATCAAATGAAGAGAAACCCACCCACAACAATAAAAGCAAACCACACTTTGCAAGCTCCCTCTCTTCATCAAAAACACAGTGTTTTTATTTAAAGCATCCCCCATTACAACAAAAAAAGTGTGCATTATTTAAATTGTTCTAAGAACCACCAGTTAACCTTCCAGAAAAGATGCACCACATAAAAAGTGATTTGCATGCACTCACACACACTTGTCATAATAAGCCACGAAAAACAACCAGTTTAACAGCAGTGTTTAACTGCCTGAAATGCACATTTTCTCAGGTCGATTTCTGCCCAATGACCATTTTATGGCTTTGAAAGCAGTTACAGTACATTGACTAGGAACTGTTGTGACCCTGTTTCCAAAACAGGGTCACATATAGCACATATAGCAGATTCACTCTACAGTATAACAAGGTCACTAACAAGATCACTGGCTCATCTTTGAAGTGTACACTCTCTCTCTCTGTCTGGTTATTTAGTCTGACAGACAGATGTGGTCAGTGAGACAACGTATAGGAGCACAGCATTGACACCAGCACCCAGGCTAAGAGATCATGGCAGCCAGTACTTTGTTCACTCTGCTATGGATGACAGCTATTGATCATCCACGGCTACTTAATGGATAAGCTCCACTTAAGTGAATTAATCTCAAAGAGAAAGAGGGGAAAAACCCAGACATGCTTCCATCCATTATGTGGTTGGGATGGTTTGCGGGGTGATTAGTAAATGTCTCCTGTACATTGTCTGAACGACTCACACATGCGGCAGGCCAACTCAGAGTGGCTTTGCGGGGGCAGGCAGGAGGTTGACTAAACTTGCAAACATTTTTTAATCACACACTGATCTAAAACATTTCTCTTTGAGGTTTCAGGTCTCCGTTCATCATTAACAGATGTAGTTACTTTACCCTACATGCCCTGCAGGAAAGAGTGACCGTTCCGCCACTATACTTCTCTCCGATCTTCTCCTCTTCTTTTCTCCAACACACGTTGTAAACAGACACTGAAACAAGAGGACAGAAACTCAAATTAGCCCTATGTCTGTATTTACTGAACGCAAAGTGCTATTGGAATTAGTCAGACACAAAGGTGATTCACTGAAGGTCAATAACTTTGTGGAGCTGAATTTGAGGTGTAAATTACATGGCTAAGGCAGTCTGGGAGATTGTCAGTTGGGAGTGTGTCAGAGAAAAGCCATCACATGGGCATTAATCAAATACATGTCAGAATGAAGATAATGTAGTGACAGAGATACAATACATATATAGAAAATAGCATTTGTTTTTACAAAGCAATTCCGGTAGACAGTCATCTAGGTATAGGTGTATGTGTGTAAACACACACAGACTATGAGCAAACACACATTTAATTCTGCTTCAACTGACAAAGAAAAACATATACGCGAGGTTCCTGGGTTGTGGTCAGATTCTATTCATTAACAGAGTCACACTGTATTATTTGGGGTTTTGTAGTATACTCAAAAAGAGGACGAGGAAAAACAACAAAACAAACCAATACATTTTTTGAATAAGTTGTACGCCTAAACCATTTAAAAATAGCAACATCAATGTAAACAAAACAGCTTCAAACAGGAAGTAAGATGCTAATATCTGCATTGGTTCAGAACAGCTAAAGAACAAGTCCAAATCCTGTAATGTTTCCATTTTCAACATACCTTTCCTTTGTAAGAAAGCATATGGCAAGTCCTAACATATACACACACATTGATTAACCATGGTGCCCTGTGTCTGTCTATTATTTAGGGCACATTACACCGGGCCCATGTTTTACAAGGATTTCCAATATGAGACTTAGACGTCATATCCCCATCAAAACCATATACAACAGATACAAATGACCAGTGTCCATTTGAAGAGAAACGCATTCCCCCACACAGGACAGCAGTGAAGATATACAGCAGCAAGCTTAATGAAGAGGTTATAGCTATGCAAATAATGCATATTTCCGATTTGAATTGCAAAATATTACAGTTGGGGTAACAGGAGTTTAAGAAGTATTTCTCACACAGAAATAATCACACACTCCGACTAATGGAAATCTGAGGAGATAAAGAGGCCTGGACAGGTGAAACGAGTGACAGGACTAAGCTTTAAAACAAACGCACTGTGGAAATATCTGCCACTCACTAACATTACACTGTACACTAAACTGACAGCCGTCACAATAATACAGGATACTGTATACACTTTACTCATGACAACAACAACAATAAAAACACTTACAACTAAATGTGTAATGTGCCTTCTTTATGGTCCAGATTCTACAACCAAGTACACTTACAACTAAATGTGTAATGTGCCTTCTTTATGGTCCAGATTCTACAACCAAGTACACTTACAACTAAATGTGTAATGTGCCTTCTTTATGGTCCAGATTCTACAACCAAGTACACTTACAACTAAATGTGTAATGTGCCTTCTTTATGGTCCAGATTCTACAACCAAGTACACTTACAACTAAATGTGTAATGTGCCTTCTTTATGGTCCAGATTCTACAACCAAGTACACTTACAACTAAATGTGTAATGTGCCTTCTTTATGGTCCAGATTCTACAACAACTAAAGTAATGTGCCTTCTTTACAACTAAATGTACAACTAAATGTGCCTTCTTTATGGTCCAGATTCTACAACCAAGTACACTTACAACTAAATGTGTAATGTGCCTTCTTTATGGTCCAGATTCTACAACCAAGTACACTTACAACTAAATGTGTAATGTGCCTTCTTTATGGTCCAGATTCTACAACCAAGTACACTTACAACTAAATGTGTAATGTGCCTTCTTTATGATCCAGATTCTACAACCAAGTACACTTACAACTAAATGTGTAATGTGCCTTCTTTATGGTCCAGATTCTACAACCAAGTACACTTTCAACTAATCCAGAAAACTATAACTACCTACAATTAAATTATACCGTGGAGTAATCTAAATATTACAGTAAACCAACACATACAGTAGTCTACATGATAACAATAACACACTTCAACACACTGTACCAACATTATACAGGAAATACACAAACTGTCCAAACTTCATCAAACTACCGGCTAAAGCAAGGAAAAAAATATTGGAAATGTACAACAATTGCCTTAAACTAATTTGTGATGAACTAAGTCTGCGTTTGGATGGTAGATGTATACTTTAGATTACCATTCATTATTTTGTGAACCAATCATTTCCACCAGTAGTCTGTGTCTCTGGTAAAAATTTAAAAAATTGAGCCTTAAAATATGTTGCACTTGTTTTTTTGATAGGCATTTGTTGTTGCCGAAAAGGTTAACGATTTTTCCTATCGAAACTGAGTGGGTTGTGAAAGAACATTTCATGAGGCAAATTTCCCCTGAGCGCCTGTAATATTATCACCCCAGCCATCATAGTTTCAGAATGACTTCTGGATGTATTTATATAAAAACAAGTCTAACACAAATAGGTTACAATATTAATGAGCTAACACAGTTTATTACACCATTTCTTAATGAATGCTGATCTTGTCAACTTTTGACTTATTAATAAATACTCAAAGTTAAGGCCTAACAAAAACTTTGAGGCCTTCAACAAAAATAACAAACACTTCAGTTTTTCATAGAATAGAATTAGCTGTTATTCATGAAGAAATATACATTTAAAAAAGTAATGATTTAGGTCAACAAATTGTACTGGGTTCGTTAAGTGTGAATTTGTTTCCAAATCAAATAAACAACTCCTACAGTAAACAGATCATTTGACCCATTTCTTTATTTAACAGCAAACATGACAGCATGCTTGTATTGTAAAAATACTAAATATAGGGTTTACTGTGCATTTTCACTATCAAAATTAGTCAGATGACACAGAAGAGGTTTTGAGAGCATTTCTTTGATGCGTTCCGTGGTTAAACAGAGGATTTCAGAGCCGTGGGCAGACTTGCCGAGTATTTTCCCACCTTTTTATTTGTCACAGACAGAGACAGAGAAAGAGAAATAAAGAGAGAGAAAGGACCACTGAATTATGATAAACTTACAGCTTTAAAACATGATACTTAATGGAGTTACTGTACCATATGGAATTCCCACAGAAGAGAGGCTGAGACAACAAATGGAGGAAAGACAGCAATGTTCTCAAAAAAGCACCACCCATTTTAAGCTGAATTGTGAAGCATGACATTACCATGATCTGTAAAATGATGAGAGCTATATAGACTGAAGTTAAATTTAGTTATCTTCAAACGATCTTAGAGAAAAGGTTGACATTGGGCACTGGAGACAAAGACCAATCATTCCTACGTAATAACGAACCTCAACGATCAATACTGAAACTCACACAAATAAGAAAAGAATGGGTGTAGATTTACCACAGATGACTTTTCAGAAGGACAACTATAGCCACCATTGGGATGTAAACTAAAGACAGCTCCTTCCTCCATCTGAAAGCACATTAGCCTCATCTGACATGTACCTAAAATGTATAAATTACTGAACATAATAGTTTGACTGTAAACTGAAAATAAAATGCAGTTGCCTAAAGGTGAAAACCATGATACCTTGGAAGCACAATACGCAATTTCAACAACTTGACACTGCCAAAGCTATGGATTCAAGGACTGAAAGTCCATGAGGAAGTTACATATTTTGCTTTGTACTGCTTGTTTATAAATGATGGGGTAAGTTGTACAAGCTCATAAAGGAATGTATGTGGATACATGTATGTGCCATAAACATGTAGCATTTTCTTTACATAAAAATCGGACAATTCTGGCCATCAGTGAATGAATCTTCTATTTTCTGAACACTGTAGAGTAACAGACTCCACATCA
This sequence comes from Oncorhynchus nerka, assembly GCF_034236695.1. Classification (NCBI taxonomy): domain Eukaryota; kingdom Metazoa; phylum Chordata; class Actinopteri; order Salmoniformes; family Salmonidae; genus Oncorhynchus; species Oncorhynchus nerka. The sequence continues at coordinate 32,022,278 of NC_088423.1, read as the reverse complement.
GATGGACTGAGGTGTTCATCATGTGCAGCAGACATTTTGTGCCCGTGTGAAAGCCGTTAAGAGTCTGCAGGCCTCCCACAGTCTAGCTAGGAGCAACCCGAATGTCACACACAACCACAGGTGGGAGTCTTCACACACACACACACACACACACACACACACACACACACACACACACACACACACACACACACACACACACACACACACACACACACACACACACACACACACAAAATAGGCTCCCTCTTTGTTAGCAGGAAATGTGAATTATTATGTGGATTATAATTCATGGATATTTTTGTAGGGGTTGATACATTTTTCATAAGGGAAAATCAAGTGACATTTTAAAGGGGAAATTACAAATCTTCAGAAGCCTTTTTAAACCTCAAATAAACTACAAGTTTTAAATGTCCTGCATTGCAGAAACATTCTCCTGCAACAGGGTGATCAAATTAAGATCCTACACGAAAGTGTCCTCAAATTCTACAGGTAAATGTCTATAGAGGACATTCATTAATTTGTTACATATCATCAACTGTATTCTCTTGTTGTTAGTGATAGACCATATAATTGTAACATAATTCCTTTCATACCATTTGTGTACCAAAATACAGTGAAACTGGAGCACCTAATTTGATAACATTAAGTTTAACAAAATAACAAGCAAGATACCAGGCAGAATTTTACTGTGACATGAACAATATAACCAACTTCCAGGTAGTTCCAAGAATGTGAATTTAACTTTTACATGAACAAAAACAAACCAACTTCCAGGTTAAACAAATTACACCTGAAAACAAAACTGAGAAAAGCTTGTGGTTTTCAGAAAAAGCTCAGACAGATATTTTGTGGAGGATTTGGTATTTCTGGGTGACATTTCAACATCCTATGTGTTTGGTTGGTGCCATCTGTGCATTCAAAACAAGCCCACGCGCACCTTGACTCACTGCTCAGTGCTCAAATATCCCCTCTTTTGTGGGAGCCTTACACATTCTCTCACACAAACACAATGTCATATTGATGGTTAAAAGTTTTGTTGCTTTATTCACACTGTCCTGTATTATTGGTAAATTGATACACATCAGATTCCATGTTGAATGCAGTATTATGATATGGTACATATATACACACTGAAGACTGTCTAACTCTGAAACCTGTTTGAGTAAGTCCAGCTTTAGGGTGTTATAAACAATCATCTCTGAAATGTCTGCCTGGACTATATCTGGACTGTCTAGACAGCGCTGACCTTTGTGTATTCGTTCTTTTAACCTGAAATGCATTAACTGTAATTTGGATGTTTATATTACACTGTACTAGAGATGTATAATTGCTATCAACATGCAAATTCTTAGCCATGTGTATAACGTTTGCCTTGACTAACATGACCTTGAAAGGTCAGGGGTCACATTCATATCTCCCCTCAGTTCTCTTTTTAAATGCCACGGCAATAATGCATAAGCCTCTAGATAATACATTTACATTTAAGTCATTTAGCAGACGCTCAACTCAAATGAACATCAGACACACTAATCAGAAAGGTCAACACTGACATTTAAAAAAAAATGATGGTATAGTTTGGGGAGGTTATTGTATTGAAGTACATTACAGTACATTACTTTTGTCTGTGTGGATAAAATCAACCCTCACTTATCTGAGTATGTCTTTAATTAAAACAAATATTTTGTTCTGAAGAACATGAATGACCCACAATTGAGCCTCAAAATCTTGTTTGCTTTTATAATATGAGTTTGTTGTGTTTCCTCACGGCCACGTAAGCCTACTCTATACACGGCATGATTTGTAACAGTGAAACTGGAGCACCTAAGGGCATGTCACATCTCAAACTTCTATGACATGGTCTTCAAACCGGACCCTGGCTCAATTGTCTTTTTCAATTGCACAGTCAAACAGCATTCAAATTGTTACGTCATGGAAGTCCACTGAAGTTTCACTCAGTCTCAGGTTGGTATATTGTAGGCCTACAATACCTTCTCAGAGAATAGGGTTTCATAGATGCAATCTGCTTCAATCACCAGTTGTGTCATCTCTTATTTTCACTTGCTGACTGTCACAATTTATCTGCCAGATACAGTACCCAAGGACAATATTACAATGTGACTCTATCAACAGCAACAAAAAAACAGACAGTAAGACTAATAAGATGACTTCATGTTACACACACGTTACCTTAAATTGTGTCAACTAAAAATATATATACTTTGTTCCTATAAACCTACTGCAAATCTAGCCGAGCTATATGTTATGTGCATCTTTATGATGTGTGAAATAGTTATTACCGGACATCTACATACAAGTGACCATAATAATACTAGAAGATTATAACACCACACAGACAAATAGATGCTGGGAGGTAGGACAATGGGATAGACACATCACAAATAGATGCTGGGAGGTAGGACAATGGGATAGACACATCACAAATAGATGCTGGGAGGTAGGACAATGGGATAGACACATCACAAATAGATGCTGGGAGGTAGGACAATGGGATAGACACATCACAAATAGATGCTGGGAGGTAGGACAATGGGATAGACACATCACAAATAGATGCTGGGAGGTAGGACAATGGGATAGACACATCACAAATAGATGCTGGGAGGTAGGACAATGGGATAGACACATCACAAATAGATGCTGGCAGGTAGGACAATGGGATAGACACATCACAAATAGATGCTGGGAGGTAGGACAATGGGATAGACACATCACAAATAGATGCTGGGAGGTAGGACAATGGGATAGACACATCACAAATAGATGCTGGGAGGTAGGACAATGGGATAGACACATCACAAATAGATGCTGGGAGGTAGGACAATGGGATAGACACATCACAAATAGATGCTGGGAGGTAGGACAATGGGATAGACACATCACAAATAGATGCTGGGAGGTAGGACAATGGGATAGACACATCACAAATAGATGCTGGCAGGTAGGACAATGGGATAGACACATCACAAATAGATGCTGGGAGGTAGGACAATGGGATAGACACATCACAAATAGATGCTGGGAGGTAGGACAATGGGATCACAAATAGGGAGGTAGGACACATCACAAATAGATGCTGGGAGGTAGGACAATGGGATAGACACATCACAAATAGATGCTGGGAGGTAGGACAATGGGATAAACACATCACAAATAGATGCTGGCAGGTAGGACAATGGGATAGACACATCACAAATAGATGCTGGGAGGTAGGACAATGGGATAGACACATCACAAATAGATGCTGGGAGGTAGGACAATGGGATAGACACATCACAAATAGATGCTGGCAGGTAGGACAATGGGATAGACACATCACAAATAGATTAATCGTGTTATGCTACCTTGTATTATTTAAACCTAAATGCTCAGTGCCTCTGTTGTCATGTTTTCTTAACATCTCCTTTGTCATGAAGACCGATTTTCACAAAGTGATTTCGATGAAGTGGTCTTCTAGTTAGACACAGCTCATTCTAAAGCTCTGCTGTCTATTACTTGGATCCCACAGTCGCTCTACGCTCACACTGACTAGCAATGCCAAAACAATCAGTACAGGTAAGGCACATGTCAAAACACCACTGTCAGGTACTGGATGATGGTCAGAGCTCAATGTGCGAGCGCCACACACACACACACACACACACACACACACACACACACACACACAGTGCCTAATCAAGGATGTAACTGTTCAATGCCAAAAGGCTCTCATGAAAATAGCAAACCTCATAATTACTACAAATGACAGAATCCATAGACTGAAATAATGTGTGTATATTTACCAAACCCCTTGTACTTTCTTCATGCAGAAGGGAACCATTTTGTTTGGTTGGAGAGAGGGAGAGTGTGGCATAAAATCAAAAGGTATTACTTAATTTATAAAGCAGTAGGTCATATCTTGCGGATAGAGTTTTTTAAAGTTATGACAACTTTCTCATATTTTTTTTCCAGTGACTGAAAGTGAAAAAGACTTAAAGGATGAGCATCGTGAATTGCCATAACCACAGACTGTGGAGGTGTTTGACTCAGAAAGGGCCAGTCACAACTTTCCTTTGACAAAATAGGCTTCTAGCTGTGTACAATTCTCAAGAACTCTAGAGACCAATATAAGACTTTTTTACTGAAGGCAACAAATTCAATTTATGTGACATTTAACACACATCTTTTAACACCCATTTAGTGACTACAGATCTGTGAGAGACCATGTCATTGAGTTTTCCCAAATCAAGCCTGGTTATCATAGCCACAACATCTTACCCATTTTAGTAATGTCCTACTTTTTAAATGAACCCATATCATGGTTTACAAGTGTTAAAATGGGCCTATTACGGAATAAATGTGTATCTCATTTGTATTTCATTGCTTCATTCAATCTTTGATATTGACGTTTGCTTACAGGGAAATAATATGCTCTTTTAAATCAGTATTTCATTATCCCGATGATCATTTTCAAAATCTTTCTATTTGATATATATTCACCAGTAAAATATGTATTGATGTTAAAATAAAACAAAAAGATATTGTAGATGTTTCATATTGACCTCGAGGCTACCTCTCCCGACAGTGCTGCAAGCTGCATATATTTACACCAAATAGTAATATCCAAACCTCAACCAATTCAGCTAAATGTCAGGTAAGGTCTATTCTTATCAACTTCTTATCAGTCTCTGCACTGTGTGACATTTGATCGATTTGTTGGTTCAGAAAGCAGTAGGCCTATAAATAAACAAACTCATAGTTTCAGTGTTTGTGTCTACACCTGCACAACTGATTATTAGGCTATGCAAATAGCCTAATCAAAACAAAAAATAACCGTTATTTCTGAGTTGATATATAGGCCTAGCCAGGATTGTATCTACACTAGTAGGTTATTTGCAACTAGGCTTATATTACGTTGAACCTTTTTTACCAAATAAAAAGGGTTTGCATAAATTCACAACATACTTTACCCTGTCTTCATGTTAATCTACCTCAAATACCTGGTAGCCCTCCCTGCACATTGATCTGGTACTGGTGCTTTCTGTAGCCCTTATCACTTCATTGTTGTGCATTATATTCCTCGTGTGTAACTAGTTAACTCTGCAAGGTTGGGAAGTGCTGGTGAGCAAGCATTTCACGTTAGTCTACACCCGTTGTATTCAGCGCATGTGACAAATATGATTTGATAACCAATAATTATTGGTAGCTTGCCTTGCATAGTTTTCTATTATACGTTTTGCTATCATTTAAAAAAAAATGCCTTTGGTTCATTCATTAGGTTTAGGCTACTGTGCATATCAACCTGTTTTCTCAAAACAAAAAGGCACATAAGAGTTGTAGATCTATGACATTTCGATTAATTCAAAAATTACGTTTAATTTTCGGTTATACGATTCTTTACAATTAGGCCAACATTGTTAAGCAAGATATTTGAATAGCTTAGTTGAATAAGATCCAGCAATAATTTCCAAATCTATTCTGAATTTCAAAACGTTGAAATAAGATGTCGTATAAGCTATTGTTATCGCGAATAACCAAATTAAATAGACTGACACAAATATAGAACATTAGTATGAGACTGTAATGTGATTTATATCATATCTACCATTCTTATTGTTATCTGAAATCTCTTTAGCAAAACATTCTGAAGAAGTTGACTTGGCGTTTTCTGAGTGAGCAATTTACGAAAGTAACCCACTGCGCACACAATGTGGGACACACTCTTTTCGCCGCACTTCGATACAAAGTGATTTTCGTAGCAGGTTAGGATAGCATTTTCGCTAAACCTAACTCTTTTCATAACCTTAACTTCAGACTCCTAACCTGCTAACCTGCTACGAAAATGTCACTTCGGTATCGAAGTGCCATGAAAATAGTATTTCCCCACACACTGGTTGAATCAATGTTGTTGCCACATTTGCCTGTGGTTTTGTCAACAATAACACTACAGATACTGCAGGCTAATAATGTATGTATATGTAGAGACTGTATAAACCGCAATGCGGATGAACAGCAGGTATATGAGCAAACTGTGTTCTAGAACCACTGCTTTATTGCACTACACTCAATATAGGCCTATTCTAATGTGATATATACATACCTATATAAACGTTACTCATATATGAAACAATATATTTTACTCGGTTATCGTTGCATTTCAAGTCCATTTTGAAACGAAAAAAAGTAGAATGAGGTGTTGTAAAATGTCCAATTGCCATTTTCATAGCAGTAAGTGAGCTCAGAAACTTTCCTGGGACTGTAACGCCATCTACTGGCTATAACCTGCCAATCAGTTCTGGAAGGACAAGACACCCCTTATTTCTGAGAAGTGACTCTCATGTGTCATGTTGCTTACAAAGAGAAGACAATTCAATACAATAGATATATTAAAGCTGTAGACAACTGCAGTGGGCCTATGATGCTATGCCATTATATTGAAGCACAACCACACTTCCATGTACCAAATGTCACTATTACTGTGAATCAAATTATTAGCAACACATGCTTTCAGTTTCCAAAAAACCCACATAATCCCTGCACCAATCTCCTATTCCCACCCATGATACATTATCTGACAGAGAGAGAGAGAGAGAGACATAGATGATGATGATGCTTCTCTATCTATAAAAACTGTCAACCGTGCCTCAACAAGCAGTCAACACAAATGTAACTACCTGAACTAAATTACTACCGTCCCGTAGCACTCACCTCTGTCATCATAAAGTGCTTTTAGAGGCTAGTCAAGGACCATACAGTGCCTTGCAAAATTATTCATTCACCGTGGCATTTTTCCTATTTTGTTGCATTACAACCTGTAATTTAAATGTATTTTTATTTGGATTTAATGTAATGGACATAAACAAAATAGTTTAAATTGGTGAAGTGAAACTGGAAAAATTACTTATTTCAATAAATAAAATGTTTTTTAAAAACGGAAAAGTGGTGTGTGCATATGTATTCACCCCCTTTGCTATGAAGCCCCTAAATAAGATCTGGTACAACCAATTGCCTTCAGAAGTCACATAATTAGTTAAATAAAGTCCACCTGTGTGCAATCTAAGTGTCACAAGATCTGTGACATGATCTCAGTATATATATATATATATATATATACACACACCTGTTCTGAAAGGCCCCAGAGTCTGCAAAACCACTAAGCAAGGGGCACCACCAAACAAGCTGCACCATGAGACCAAGGAGCTCTCCAACCAGGTCAGGAACAAAGTTCTGGAGAAGTACATTAGGGTTGTGTTATAAAAAAAATATCAGAAACTTTGAACATCCCACGGAGCACCATTAAATCCATGATTAAAAAATGGAAAGAATATGGCAACACAACAAACCTGCCAAGAGAGGGCCGCCCACCAAAACTCATGGACCAGACAAGGAGGGCATTAATCAGAGGCAACAAAGAGACCAAAGATAACCTTGAAGGAGCTGCAAAGCTCCACTGTGGAGATTGGAGTATCTGTCCAGAGGGCCACTTTAAGCCGTACACTCCAAATAGCTAGGTTTTACGGAAGAGTGGCCTGAAAAAAGACATTGCTTAAAAAGAAATAAGCAAACACGTTTGGTCTTCACCAAAAGGCATGTGGGAGACTCCCCAAACACATGGAAGAAGGTACTCTGGTCAGATGAGATTAAAATTGAGCTTTTTGGCCATCAAGGAAAATGCTATTTTTGGCGCAAACCCAACACCTATCAACACCTATCCCCGAGAACACCTGTGGGGATGTTTTTCATCGGCAGGGACTGGGAAACTGGTCAGGAATGATGGATGGTGCTAAATACAGGGAAATTCTAGAGGGGAAACCTGTTTCAGTCTTCCAGAGATTTGAGACTGGGACTGAGGTTCACCTTCCAGCAGGACAATGACCCTAAGCATACTGCTAAAGCAACACTCAAATGGTTTAAGAGGAAACATTTAAAAGTCTTGGAATGGCCTAGTAAAAGCCCAGACCTCTATCCAATTGAGAATTTGTGGTATGACAAAGATTGCTGTACACCAGCAGAACCCATCCAACTTGAAGGAGCTGGAGCAGTTTTCCCTTGAAGAATGGGCAAAAATCCCAGTGGCTAGATGTGCCAAGCTTATAGAGACATACCCCAAGAGACTTGCAGCTGTAATTGCTACAAAAGGTGGCTCTACAAAGTATTGACTTTTGGGGGGGAGTGAATAGTTATGCACGCTCAGTTCAGTTTTTTTGCCTTATTTCTTGTTTGTTTCACAATAAAATATATTTTGCATCTTTAAAGTGGTAGGCATGTTGTGTAAATCAAATTATACAACCCCCCAAAAATACATTTTAATTCCAGGTTGTAAGGCAACAAAATAGAAAAAATGCCAAGTTGGGTGAATACTTTCGCAAGCCACTGTATCACAAAGGCCAAGATGATCATCAAGGACCTCAGCCACCCAAGTCATGGTCTGTTCACTCTGCTACCATCTAGCAGACAAAGACAGTACAGCTTCTATCTCCAGGCCATCAGACTGTTGAAAAGCCATCGCACCATCTCCTTTAGTAAGAGACAAAGATAGACTCACTTACAAAACACACACACACACACACACACACACACACACACACACACACACACACAACACTGCTGTCCCGTGTACTTAGCCTAGAGACATTAAATACTGGACCGTTTCTTTTATACTGTTTTTCACACTGTATTCATATACTGTATTCTTCACATTGCTCATTCTAATATATCTACTACTGTACATTGCATTTAGTTACACTGTTTATAAACTGGATTCTCAACATAGCTCACTGTAATATATCTACTGCTGTACATATCCTTCTTAGTTTATCTTTTTTTTGTGTATATACACGCATAGATTGCATTTGGATTACTTACTAAATCTTATTTGGGTAAACTGGGTTCGTTCTGACATTCGTGATTTGTTGTTTTTGTTTATTTGTGTACTTGTTTGACATTTTTGCTGCTCTGTGGAGTGGTTGAAAAACTAGTTTCAATGACTCCAACCTAAGTGTATGTAAACTTACGACTTCAACTGTACATCTTTATCAGATAATGACACAGGGCTCGTTTAATTGTGAGGCTTAACACGGAAGCATTTCACTGTACCCACTATAACCTCTGATAAACTGTGTACGCGACCAATACATGTTGATTCGATTTGTGTTGATGTATTAGTCCAAATAAACTGTTGAACAAGCATGTCGTTGTGTTTCCCTATTCCTTTGTTTCATGCTAAAAATATAGTGCCACTGTGAAAACAATTGAATCCCATAGTCCATATTGCAAGCATACTGTAGTCCAAAACAGTTATTCAAAATGTGACATATACAACTAAATATTGTAGTAGTTTAACTACTGGTAAATCTAGATTTCAAAGCTATAGGGAAAAAATCTTTATTTTTTTATTTTTTTATTATTATTTTTTTTTTTATCAAGGCCAGAGTGCTTAAACTACCATTATGGAAAAAACACATGAATTTCACATGTGAAGTGTTCCAAAAACACATGTTTTCATGTGATCGTATGTGAAGTTAATGTGATAACAGGTTACAACATGTAAAGCAACGTGATAACTTGTCATAACCTGTGATCACGTGAAGTTCCAAAACCAGGTTTTCACATGATTTCCCACGTGAAATCATGTGGTTTTTCTGTAAGAGCTCAACCACAATCATTCCTGTTGAATCACTTGACACACACCGAAAGCCTCACACACACATTAGGCCTGTGTTCTTTGAAAAAATCTGCTGTGTCTTACTAGATACACACATCTGATGTAATGAAAAGGTCATCATTACTCATTGTTTAGGTATTAATCATTGAGTTCTGACCAGAACACATTACAACTTCCATTTTACTCAGGACTTTGACACTACGCTACTACTACTCATATACATACATCCGTGACATTAACTTGACATTTATACATTTTCTATTTGACATCATCTATACAGGGAATCATAAACCTCCCACTCTGAAAGAAGATTAAAATGGTAAACACAACCCACACATTGTGATACTTGACAAGTTCTGCACCGTATGAAGAAAGCTTTTAAGTTATGTTAACATGCACATTACACAGAGACCTTTTAGGTTGCTAAAAGAATACTGTATTTAACCTTCAGTATCAATACTTATGCCATTTGAAATCTAATCTCCAAAAATAGACTAGCCTACATGTTTACATTTCAAGACAAATCCTTATTGCTAAAACTACTCAACTCCATTCTATCCAAACAAGTTTTATTTGTCACATGCACGAGTACAGTGAAACGCTTGACTTGCAAGCCCTACCCAGCAGTGTAGTTTTCATTATCAAAATATTATAGCTAATCAAAAAATAAACAAGAAATCAGATATTAGAGAGGAAGATACAGTATAAGGGGCACAGTGCCAATACAAAATGGAACATTTGTGCAGCATTTATCTGATACATAAAAATTATACAATTTAGGTAGCAGATGTCATGGAGGCCTCCTTTTTCTGCCCAGTAACAGAATGCTGAGTAATCTCAGTCATAGCCTCCCACTCGCAACTACCCACGCTACACTGGTCTTGGTCTGCACCCTGGTAATAATACCAAAACTAGCAGCACTTAACAGACGCCCACAACACAACAGACACTCCATTTACAGTAAATGGGTGCAGTAGAAGCAGAATGAGCATGGGGGATTCTGTAACCCATAGAGACCCAGAAAACACCTCACCCCAAATTCATTCCCACTTCAACTAAAAGCTTAAACATCTGATTTGGGTTAGAGAGTGTGACTCTTTTATCATACACTTCATTACACTACTCGTTTGTCCATTATAAATGACATGTGTACTGTACATGACTAGGACTTTTCTTATACCATGCCTTACAGAAAACATTTGGTTAATCAATCTAGCAAACAACCAATGAGATGCATCTGTTTAAAGATTGTCCATGTTTGGACGTGTTCTTGATGATAAAAAAAACTGACTGAGTAGAAGGGGAACCGTATCTTGTCTTTGGACACATTTAGGTGATCTTGTCAAGTGTTAAATCAAATGGATTCCACTTCTACTTTGAATATGCCAATTACAGATTAATTGTGCATACAGTACATTATGCTGACTATATATTTACAAGAAGCGCACATAACATCGTTTAGAAATGAAATTACCTGAAAGTAGTGAACTTTTTTAATGTAGAGTGATGTGCAACTTACAAACATTTAAGTCCTGTAGCCTACATAAAACAAATGACAGAGAAAAACTGAATTCTCAATTGAAAGTCAGCTGCAATTAATGCATTATGCCATGTTGGTGTGCCAAATGAATACAATTTGTGGTTAAGTTTGGCAGGCAGCATATGTATTACTAGTCAGACAGAAATCATTATGTCAATCATTTGAAGTAGTAATACGCCTGCGGACATCCATCTGATCTCTATATCATTTAACCTAATAGTAGGAACATCGTCAAACACTAAAGAAATTGACAACACAAACGACACTCAAACATGGATGACCCAGAATATGCTTACCATTCACTCACTCCCTCCTGGTCCTCTTAAGAACCCAGACCCTCTGAACACAAAGAACAACAGTCAGACTCCATCCATCTGAAATGGGTCAGTTTCATCACAATGAGTGAGACCGGTTCCCTGCCCACACACATAGCTGAATGACCCACTCAAACAGCACCCCCACCCAAGAAGATTACAGATATCCATATGAGTCAGAGAGAGCAAAAACAGAGTGAGCAGCTAACAGAACACAATCACTCATGCCTTAGCTGAGTCATCAAAATTACCACTTCCTATCTTTGCATGCCTGTCATAACTCCCCTAATGACTGGTCAAGTTCTCAGGAATCCAAACTGAACCATGGGAAGACTGGATGTAGGACAGTGTGTGTTCCTGAACCAGATTGAGGCGGTTGGGGGATAAATTAAATTGACCTCTGAGTTGGACATACACTTTGTGTGTGTGTACAGTGCATTTGGAAAGTATTCAGACCCCTTGACTTCGTCCACATTTTGTTACGCAACAGCCTAATTCTAAAATAGATTAAAACGTTTTTTTTCCCCCTCATCAAGCTACACATGATACCCCATAATGACAAAGCAAAAACAGGTATTTATACAAATAAAAAACTGAAATAACATTTACATAAGTATTCAGACCCTTTACTCAATACTTTGTTGAAGCACTTTTGGCAGCGATTAGTCTTCTTGGGTATGACACTACAAGCTTTGCACACCTGAAATTGGGGAGTTTCTCCCATTCCTCTCTGCAGATCCTCTCAAGCTCTGTCAGGTTGGATGGAGAGCATTGGTGCACAGCTATTTCCAGGTCTCTCCAGAGATGTTAGATCGGGTTCACGTCAGGATCTGGCTGGGCCACTCAAGGACATTCAGAGACTTGTCCCGAAGCCACTCCTGCGTTGTCTTGGCTGTATGCTTAGGGTCGTTGTCCTGTTGGAAGGTGAAAATTCGCCCCAGTCTGAGGTCCTGAGCAGGTTTTTATCAAGGATCTCTCTGTACATTGCTCTGTTCATCTTTGTCTTGATCCTGACTAGTCTCCCAGTACCTGCCGCTGAAAAACATCCCCACAGCATGATGCTGCCGCCACCATGCTTCACCATAGGGATGGTTCCAGGTTTCCACCAGATGTGACGCTCAGCATTCAGGCCAAAGAGTTCAATCTTGGTTTCATCAGACCAGAGAATCTTGTTTCTCATGGTCTGAGAGTCTTTAGATGCCTTTTGGCAAGCTCCAAGCGGGCTGTCATGTGCCTTTTACTGAGTAGTGGTTTCCGTCTGGCCACTCTACCATAAAGGCTGGATTGGTGGAGTGCTGCAAAGATGGTTGTCATTCTGGAAGGTTCTCCCATCTTCACAGAGGAACTCTAGAGCTCTGTCAGAGTGACCATTGGATTCTGTCATTTTGCTCTGACAACGGTCAACTGTGTGACCTTATATAGACAGGTGTGTGCCTTTCCAAATCATGTCCAATCAACTGAATGTATCACAGGCCAATCAAGTTGTGGAAATATCTCAAGGATGATCAACGGAAACAGGATGCTCAATTTCAAGTCTCATAGCGAAGGGTCCGAATTATTTTGTAAATAAGGTATTTCTGGTTTTTATTTGTAATAAATTTGCAAACATTTCTAAAAACCTCTTTTCGCTTTGTCATTATGGGGTATTGTGTGTAGATTGCTGATGAAAAAAAATATTTCATACATTTTAGAATAAGGCTGTAACATAACAAAATGTGGAAAAAGTCAAGGGGTCTGAATACTTTCCGAAAGCACTGTATATGAGTGTGTGCATGCATGCACAACTGTCTCAGTTGGACAAATGCATACCATGCCTCCGTCATAGTGATGACCTCACACTTTTGTGTGATGATAGTAGAGTACAGGAGGAGATTCTATGGCCATTATCATGTTATACATCAGTATCCCAGGCCTTTGTAGCTGAGCAGCCCACTAGGAACAGGTTTGGTAACTCGTGTTTTTATACTACACCAACAAACTTAGGTAAATCGGAAGCTTGTGTAGTAAAGCTTTGACAACAAAAAGGGAATAGAGACGTGATCTACGGGACTTTAATGACGACCAGCCAACCTTTTGATACTGCGTCCTGTTCACAGGGTTGGTTAACTCTTGAGGTTCCTCGGGTCTCCGCCAAATTAGGTAAATCCCCTTTTTGTTTTAATGCACCTCACCTTCTGGTGCTGTTCGGGTAATTTAAAGTGATGATTAAGGACCTAGTAGCTGAGGAATGTAACTGTTTTTCTTACATTTTGTGTTGTCCTGTAATATTATACTTATTTTTTTACATTGTATTGATTGCTGTTTTGCTTCACATTGTATTGATTGCGGTTTTGCTTCACATTGTATTGATTGCTGTTTTGCTTCACATTGTATTGATTGCAGTTTTGCTTCACATTGTATTGATTGCTGTTTTGCTTCACATTGTATTGATTGCGGTTTTGCTTCACATTGTATTGATTGCTGTTTTGCTTCACATTGTATTGATTGCAGTTTTGCTTCACATTGTATTGATTGCGGTTTTGCTTCACATTGTATTGATTGCTGTTTTGCTTCACATTGTATTGATTGCAGTTTTGCTTCACATTGTATTGATTGCTGTTTTGCTTCACATTGTATTGATTGCAGTTTTGCTTCACATTGTATTGATTGCAGTTTTGCTTCACATTGTATTGATTGCTGTTTTGCTTCACATTGTATTGATTGTTGTTTTGCTTCACATTGTATTGATTGTTGTTTTGCTTCACATTGTATTGATTGTTGTTTTGCTTCACATTGTATTGATTGCGGTTTTGCTTCACATTGTATTTGATTGTTTTATTACTGTGATCAGGGCTCCCTTAAAAATGAGACACTGATCTCAATGGGTTTCCCCTGAATAAATAAATAATAAATACAAACAAAATGAAATAGGCTCTCCTATTCTCCAGAGGTTTCCATGTGAACCTAGGAGCTCTTCTGTAAATAGAAACTTCCTCTGCTGCAGTTCCCACGCTGGTGGACGTTCCATTCCATACAACACACGCACAGGCTACAGTATATTAGTACATTGTATAGAATGCTGCCACGGCTTGTTTTAATAAGAAACAAAGTATGTACTATGTTATACACATCAAATAAAAACTGTAGAGACATTATGACTTGGAAATGCTTGCTCAGTGTAACTGCGTGTAGGAGGATAGGGGGGGTTGGCTCTCTCCACTCAAGTCAATGTGAACTGTGAAGAATGCTAACTTCTTATCAAAAAGAAAATAAAGGGTTGTGCTCTGATTGCTGCTCTTGTACTATTCACCTTACCCTATAATTTTTCTAAAAGGGAAGACGACTCATAAAAATATACTGTATTTAGCATTCTACCACAAGCAGATAGGATGGACATTTGTCCTACGTGATTTTGGTCCCTAACCAATATCCATGCCCAGGGGCGCAGCTTTGGTTTTAGAAGTGGGGGGGACATAATAATTATTATTATTTTAAACACTCCAAACAGCCTACCCGACCACTCGGAGGCATCCGAATGGTCCTAAAGCACAACGTTGCCTCGTTTTGTATCCCATTGCAATGATAATACTGGCAGGGACAAAAATGCCATTTCAGAATATGGGGGGGACGACATATCCCCCCTGTCCCCATTGAAAGTTGCGCCCCTGTCCATGACTATTTGCTTGGTATCTCAGAACACACAGATATCCAGCATGTCACTACACAGTCATTTCACCACTGAATCTAACTTCTGACTCATAGCCCTGTTGTTGCTGGTCTCTACAGATATGTGCATTGTGAATCCTTTTTTCACTAGATATTGCTCTGTCATGGAGGAGCTCATACTATATGTAAAGTCACATACACGGTATATCCATCAGTTCACAAGATAAAGGGTGTTTTTAAGACTGTTTTTGGTCTTTGCAATGCTAGATTTCTTTATTTAGTAACTGTCCAGTGAACATTTGAAAAGCTCATATTCTGTTTGCTCATAACCAAATAATATTGTTGACTCGTCCTTTACTTGTAGTTGTGGCTAAAGCATAAATTAGAGAAAAAAAACACTCCGTAGAACCCCATCTCAAACTTGTTTTTGAAACAAACCGTTTAAAAAAAATGCTTGACATTTTCTGGAATAATGACATCATCCTCTTTTGCCAAGACAGGTCCATATGTGATTAGTACAGCAGCTTTTTGCTGTTTTCCAAATTCTCCGGTTAGGGTAAGTATCCTTCTCAAGACTATGGGAGACACGGGCTCAGGAGTGCACATTCACTGCATACAAGCAAGCTAGCAAGCCAAGCAATCCACAGCTGGTGTTAGAATACAGGACAAAGCCTATGCAACAACTATCTCGTCAGTCACTTCTATTTCAAATTATGTGGTTTGTAACAGTTGGCCCGCTGGCTGTTTGGAAGCAGTTAGCTAACTTAGCTAGCTGGCTAGCCAATAAGAAAGCAAGTCAAAGCAGATCCTTTATTTCCTTTCTTTTGTATTTATTTAGTATGGTCAGGGCGTGAGTTGGGTGGGCAGTCTATGTTTGTTTTTCTAGGTTTAGGGTATTTCTATGTTTCGGCCTAGTATGTTTCTCAATCAGAGGCAGGTGTCATTAGTTGTCTCTGATTGAGAATCATACTTAGGTAGCCTGGGTTTCACTGTGTGTTTGTGGGTGATTGTTCCTGTCTCTGTGTTTTGCACCAGATAGGGCTGTCATTGGTTTTCCACGTTTATTGTTTTGTAGTTTATGTTTTTATTAAACATGAATCAACATAACCACGCTGCGTTTTGGTCCACCTGTACTTCACCACAGGAAAACCCTTACAGAATCACCCACCACAACAGGACCAAGCGGCATGGTAAACAGCAGCTGCAGCAAAAGCAGCAGCAGGAGAAGGAACAGCAACAGCGAGGTCAGGATTTCGGGACATGGGAGCAGAATCTGGACTACACAACTTGGGAGGAGATAGACAGGTGGGCGGTCGACCCAGGGCCCGCCTGGGATTCGATGGAGCAGTGCAAGGAAGGTTACAGGAGAATGAGGTTGGCGAAGCTAGCACGGCAGTGCGACAGGTACGAGAGGCAGCCCCAAAAAATGTTTTGGGGGGGCAGACGAGGTGTGGTACTAAGACAGGTAGCAGACCTGAGCTCACTCCTCGTGCTTATTATAAGCAGCGCATTACTGGTCAGGCACCATGTTATGCGGTTAAGCGCACGGTGTCGCCAGTACGTGCCCATAGCCCGGTGCGCTATAGGGCAGCCCCCCCCGAAAGTGCCACGCGAGTGTGGGCAGCGAGCCATGGCGTATGGTGCCTGCTCAGCGGGCCTGGTCGCCGGTACGCAGTTTTGGTCCAGGGTATCCTGCGCCGGCTCTGCGTGCTGTGTCTCCGGGGCGCTGGGAGGGTGCAGTGCGTCCTATGCCTGCGCTCCGCTCGTGCCGGGCAAATGTGGGAGTGGAGCCTAAGGGAGAGGTGCGTGTAGTAAGCACTAGATCTCCCGTGCTTACCCACAGCCCGGTTCAACCTGTGCCTGCACTCTGGAGGGTCCGGGCTAGAGTAGTTGTCCAACCTGGGGAAGTGGTGCCAAGGTTGCGCACCAGAGCTCCAGTGCTCCCCCACAGCCTGGTCCTTCAGGTGCCTCCTAACACCAAGCCTCCTGAAGGTCTCCCCAGCCTGGTGGTTCCTGTGGCAGCCCCACGCACCAGGCTGTCTCTGTCTCCTCCCTGCAGGTGGTCCCGCCTGTCCGGCGCTGCTGCCGGAGTCTCCCGCCTGTCCGGCGCTGCTGCCGGAGTCTCCCGCCTGTCCGGCGCTGCTGCCGGAGTCTCCCGCCTGTCCGGCGCTGCTGCCGGAGACTCCCGCCTGTCCGGCGCTGCTGCCGGAGTCTCCCGCCTGTCCGGCGCTGCTGCCGGAGACTCCCGCCTGTCCGGAGACTCCCGCCTGTCCGGCGCTGCTGCCGGAGACTCCCGCCTGTCCGCCGCTGCTGCCGGAGTCTCCCGCCTGTCCGGCGCTGCTGCCGGAGTCTGAGGCGCCAGAGCCCCTGCCCCTCTGTCCCGAGCTTCCGCCCCTCTGTCCAGAGCTTCCGCCCCTCTGTCTCGAGCTGCCCCTCAGTCCAGTGGGGTCATTTAGAGGGGTCGCCGTGGTTAGGAGGCCACGGAAGCAGACAATAAGGCGGACTAAGACAATGGTGAAGTGGGGTCCGCGTCCCGCGCCAGAGCCGCCACCGCGGACAGACGCCCACCCAGACCCTCCCCTGTAGGTTAAGGTTTTGCGGCCGGAGTCCGCACCTTTGGGGGGGGGGTACTGTCACGTTCTGACATTTATTTCCTTTGTTTTGTATTTATTTAGTATGGTCAGGGCGTGAGTAGGGTGGGCAGTCTATGTTTGTTTTTCTATGATTTGGGTATTTCTATGTTTCGGCCTAGTATGGTTCTCAATCAGAGGCAGGTGTCATTAGTTGTCTGATTGAGAATCATACTTAGGTAGCCTGGGCTTCACTGTTTGTGGGTGATTGTTCCTGGCTCTGTGTTTGCACCAGATAGGACTGTTTAGGTTTTCGCACATTTATTGTTTTGCTAGTTATTTCATGTCTAGTTCCTTGATTAAAGAACATGACTAACCACCACGCTGCATTTTGGTCCGCTTCACCACAGGAAAACCCTTACAGTAGCTAAAATGTTATGTCAAGAGGCAACCTAGTTAGCTATTGTTGACTGATATACAGTACCAGTCAAAAGTTTGTTTTTTCTTTATTTTTTAAAACTATTTTCTATATTGTAGAATAATAGTGAAGACATCAAAACTATGAAAAACCACATGGAATCATGTAGTAACCAACATTTTTTTAAACAAATCCAAATATATTTCGATTTTAGATTCTTCAAAGTAGCCACCCTTTGCCTTGATGACAACTTTACACACTCTTGGCATTCTCTCAACCAGCTTCACCTGGAATACTTTTCCAACAGTCTTGAAGGAGTTCCCACATATGCAGAGCACATGTTGTCTGCTTTTCCTTCACTCTGCGGTCCCACTCATCCCAAACCATCTCAATCGGGTTGAGGTCAGGTGATCTGATACAGAACTCCATCACTCTCCTTCTTAGTCAAATATCCCTTACACAGATTGGAGGTGTGTTGGGTCATTGTCCTGTTGAAAAACAAGTTCTTGAAATGTTCCGCCATGACTGACCTTCATGTCTTAAAGTAATGATGGACTGTCAAAACTCTTTGCTTATTTGAGCTGTTCTTGCCATAATATGGACTTGGTATTTTACCAAGTAGGGCTATCTTCTGTATACCACCCCTACCTTGTCACAACACAACTGATTGGCTCAAATCCATGAAGGAAAGAAATTCCACAAAAACTTGTAATAAGTCACACCTGCCAATTGAAATGCATTCCAGGTGACTACCTCATGAAGTTGGTTGAGAGAATGCCAAGTGTGCAAAGAAGGTCATTAAGGCAAAGTGTGGCTACTTTGAAGAATCTAATTTGTTTTACACTTTTTTGGTTACTACATGATTCAATATGTGTTATTTCGTAGTTTCTACAATGTGGAAAATATTAAAAATAAAGAAAAACCCTGGAATGAGTAGCTGCGTCCAAACCTTTGACTGGTACTGTAGGTACTAGCAGTAGCTAGCTAGCTTCACGGCTTGCTAGTTAGGTAACTAACAAAATAAATAGGAATATAGTGACAAAGCAAAGGACAGAAATGACTCAATCATATGAAATAATCAGTCTGCATTTACTGCTGTTAAAGTGCCCTAGTAGTTCCATTGTGCATCCTGAATCCATCACTTGACTTGGTGCAGCCGGTCTGTCCCAGTGCCCCCACGTGGGAGCTAATTTGAATATCAAAGTGTATGGGTGTTTCATTGGCTTTGCGGTCAAATCCCTTTTTTTCCTTTTTTCTTTCACCAATATACACCAAACAACCCTGTTGTTTCCAAGCAGGCCAATCAGGGTCACAGAGAAAAGCTGCTTTTTAAAATTTTTAATTATACTTTTTTGGAAGGACATCTATTTAAAATCATATTGTAATTCATTTTAGGTCATATTTCATAAAAATCTAGAACACTGGACAGGCATGCTATTTCTAAGAGGTTTCCTAAAGCTGCAAAATGTAACTTTTTGGGCGACCTGACAAACTTCACATACAAATGTAAGTTATAGTTCTGTCATTCTCATACCTGTTTCATACACTCACCAAGTTTGGCTTTGGTCCCATGTTCATTAGTTGGGTCTCGTCCATCAAAACGTATGAAATAGTGTCTGACTAATTTTGTCTCCACGAGGTGTGAGACAGGGTTTCCCCACTAGTCCACTCCTATTTATTTGAGTCTTCGATCCCCTGACATTACATTTACATTTAAGTCATTTAGCAGACGCTCTTATCCAGAGCGACTTACAAATTGGTGCATTCACCTTATGACATCCAGTGGAGCAGCCACTTTACAATAGTGCATCTAAATCTTTTAAGGGGAGGGGGTGAGAAGGATTACTTTATCCTATCCTAGGTATTCCTGAAAGAGGTGGGGTTTCAGGTGTCTCCGGAAGGTGGTGATTGACATGTGCGATACGTGCTGAAAAGACCATCTCAGGTGTGTGCGCATTTATGAACATGAGTTCAAATTAAATCTATATGCTGACGACATCCTACTCACCCTTAGTAACCCTCCAATCTCCCTACTAGCAGTCTTAAAGCTGACTGACTCATTTGGCTCCCTCTCAAGATACAATATCAACTGGAGTAAGAGTGAGGCTATGCCTCGCAACCCACACACATTTCAGGCTGACTTAGTGGGTTCCCCATTTGTTTGGAAGACTAGTGGCATGAAGTATCTAGGAGTTAATATAGTATTCCCCATAACCAAGATATTCAGTCTAAATGGACCTAGAGTTGTCCAGGTCATCAGTGATGATATTAAGAGATGGATAACTATCTGTATGGGGCAGAGCTGATATTTTGAAGATAAATGTACTACCTAGGCTAGCCTGTGATATTTCTTCCATCCCTGGCCAGTTCCAGTCATGGTTTAAGGAGGTACAAACTCTCTCTTCACAGTTCTTATAGAACAATCAGAAACACAGGATAGGTTATAAGAAACTGGCTGCACCTAGATTCAAAGGTGGGCTGGGTGTCTCAGTTGTATTAATCTACTAGTTGTCAAGATATCCCTTTATATGGGTTTACAAATCTATAAGATTGGCAGCTGGGAGTGGTTAGAGGAGAGGATAATGTCTGAACACAGGTCTGTTTCCCTGGCATCAATGTGGTACTGCCCCAAACCCCCTACTGCCCTTGACAGTGTAATTATCAGGTTCTCATGTAGCATTGTTAAGATGATGCGCAGAAGGTTTGGTGTAAAAGGTCTTTCTCTTCCATCCTGTCCCATGTGGCATAACCCCCTGTTTACAGCTGGGGAAAACACTTTGAATAATAGACGCTGGCATAGCCACGGTATTTCATCTATTGGTCAGATAGTTAAAGATGATATTCTACACTTTTCCCAAGTGAAGGCTGATTTAGGTTTGAGCGATACCTACAGCTTAAGACAGTCATGTGTACGGTCCGTAAAAAGGAGGATGCTGAATCTGACTCTGGTACAGAGTTAGATCAGAACCTCAGCAACACTGCCTTCAAGAGAAGAACTGTATGAGGCATTTATAGACGGTTGATTTTTTCCGTCCCAAATACATATTCACCCATTCAGTTAGTATAGACTAACTTGAACAATGTCCCCATCACAATGGGACACTACTTGGAGAAGGGGTCTGACCACTTCAACATGTGTTAGGTATAAGATCATGTGTATAGTGTATAGCCTATATCACCCATATACGTATCTCAAAGATAGATTTTAATACATCTAACTTGTGCTGGCACAACTGTGGTAGCAACGGCTCTTTACTTCACATATTGTGGGAATGCCCTGGAGTGAAAACATTTTGGTCTGAAGCTATTTCAGTTTTGTCCAACATTTTTTAAGTTGAATTTCCAAGGTGTTCCATTTTTTTTAAATGTAACTAGGCAAGTCAGTTAAGAACAAATTCTTATTTATAATGACGGCCTTCCGGGGAACAGTGGGTTAACTGCCTTGTTCAGGGGCAGAACAACAGACTTTTTAAACTTGTCAGCTTGGGGACTCGATCCAGCAACCTTTCGGTTACTGGCCCAATGCTCTAACCACTAGGATACCTGCCGCCCCATCTTAAGTTTACTTGGTCAAAGCCCAGAAAATATACTGTTCATACACTTTCAGTCAAGAGAATCATTCTTCTTAACTGGAAAGAACCTAAACCAACTTGCTTTTCTGTGGACCGCTGGCCGGAGGACTACTTAGACCTTTTATACATGGAACGTGCAGCTTGTCTGTTCAAGGACTTCAATCTAAGTTTACATGGTCACTGGGTCACTGTACGCAAGTTCTTGGACTCTGGAAATGTACACATTCAAGTTTTGTATTTTTTTTAAATTTATTTATTTTTTACCCCTTTTTCTCCCCAATTTTGTGGTATCCAATTGTTGTAGTAGCTACTATCTTGTCTCAACTCCCGTACAACTCCCGTACGGGCTCGGGAGAGACGAAGGTTGAAAGTCATGCGTCCTCCGATACACAACCCAACCAGCCGTACTGCTTCTTAACACAGCGCGCATCCAACCCGGAAGCCAGCCGCACCAATGTGTCGGAGGATACACGTGCACCTGGCAACCTTGGTTAGCGCGCACTGCGCCCGGCCCGCCACAGGAGTCGCTGGTGCGCGATGAGACAAGGACATCCCTACCGACCAAGCTCTCCCTAACCCGGACGACGCTAGGCCAATTGTGCGTCCGCTCCACGGACCTCCCGGAGCCTGGGCGCGAACCCAGGGACTCTGATGGCACAGCTGGCGCTGCAGTACAGCGCCCTTAACCACTATGCCACCCGGGAGGCCACATTCAAGTTTTAATCCTGTAGTCCATACTTGAATATCTGCCAAGATCATTTGTACGAAGTAGAAACTTTGTAACTCTTATTTGATGCATTTCCCTCCCCCTGTTTTTTGTTCTGTACTGCATGTACTGTCATTCGTGTTGTTTCTATGCTGAAAAACAATAAAAACTGTTAACAGTAAAGATCTGTCATTCTCATTGAAAGCAAGTCTAAGAAGCAGTAGATGTGTTCTGTATGCTCTATTTCTATGTTTCACATTACAAAATATGTTTGTTTCTGGAAAAGATATTTAACAGTGGTTTAGACACAATTATTCTCTACACTATACTTGCTTGTTTTGTCACAAACTGAAATTAGGCAAACAATTGTAATTTTTGTAACCACAAAACGGCGGAGCGATTTTTGTATAGTACATCTTTAAGTAAGATCCTTTTCGTGGCCCGAGAAGGATATATTTCTGTCATCTGGTACACAGGAAGGGCCTTTTGCAACTGAGAGAAATGAGTCAGTCATGATGCTACAAAAACAGACATTCCCACACTCTGTCACACACCCACACAGGCACTGAGCCAGTCCGTAATGGGAAACAAAAAATACTGGAATTACAGTATGACCTTGATGTGAGAGTAGGAACTGCGAATGGAGTATGTTTGCCCACTTGGCAACTACATGAAATGTAGAGACATTTCAAACTCGTGGCTAAGGACAGTTCTACAGCCCTACAGGGGGTCTGGGTTAAATCGGGGGAGAAGAGGAACTGAGTCAGGTCTGGATTAGGATTAACAGAGTTAGTTCTCAGCCAGGTCACAGACATATTCTTCATTGTGTGTGCTTAATTATACTACCATGTCAGATATGCGGGGGTGAGACTGCATGCACAACATTTCCTTTCCTACCCCTCAGTTCCAACTCCAGACAAAAAAAACTACTGTACTGTGTGGGTGATTCACAGTGTGTCTGACCACCAACGATGAGACACCACAGGTGGGAATAAAATGAATTTGTGGGAGGTAGAGTGGAGGAGTAAAGCCTGTTCTGAGACACCCAGAGTGGTTAATAGCAGGATGTTAGTATTATCCTAGTACAGGGAGTGATGTCGACCATCGGGTTGGCACAATAACCATGAAAAATAAAAACCTTTTTTTATTTTCACATGAAGAGGGAAAAATTGGTAATTATTTTACGAGTAGAATGGCATGGTCGGGAGGAAAAGCTTAATTTCCAAATGTTCCAACTGGTCAAAACCATTCGTTTTTGAGACGGGGGTGTCACCAAAGCTGTGCTTTATTCATTAGGTATGTACTGTAGCTCATTTTCAAAGATGCATTACAAGCAAAACAAATAAAAATACTTTTATGACAATAACTGTGGTCATTTGTATGAGAATTAATTGTTCCCCAAAAATCCGTAATCATCACAGCCCTAGTCTACCATCTGACTACATTAGTCTCTCATAACACATTCTACAAATCACTATAGTTTGTAGCAAAAAAAAATAGAGCCCCACACCTGCCAACAAAATTACTGGGCATGAAGATTTGTATGTCTTATTTGTATTAGTTTGATCCATGTTACACAATAAGTGGGAACTGAAATCCCTCACGTGCATACTGAACAGACACACACCCCACACACACAATGTCTTTGTCAGGAAAAGTAGGCCAGTGTAGGCCAACAGCTGTGTCCCCGTCCTCATTATAATAATCTACAGTGTGAAACTGGTTTGTACACTTTCTCACTGCTCATCCTCTCCTTCCCCACTGCTTAGAATATGCCTGTCAATAAATCTACCTGACACAAAACAACCAATCAATATCCTCCAATCCTAGAGGGGACAGAGAGAATAGAGCAGCTCACCAGCCCAGCCCAGGCAGGCGGGCAGGAAGCATTCAGACAGACAATGATGTTGGGTGTGATTTCATGAGGAAGTCAATATTCTGAGATCTATCACAGACACCATGATAACACATTCCCACATTCTCTTGAAAGAGAGCCAGTCAACATCTGATGGATGACCTTTGACCTACACTACAGTACAGAACATACTTTGGTGTTTCCCATTTACCATTTTGATACTGGTATACTAGTAACTAGACATGCAACACAATGTTACAGGGCTCAGTACATATAAACTAGGTGAGACTAGGTGATTACATGTTATCAAAGCAGAATTACATTTTCACCTACAGTGTATCAACAGTCTTGACAAAGGACAAATCCATCAATTTACTTTTTAGTAACTGAGCAACTGAGCAAAAGTTTGTGTTAGTGGGAACAACAATGTGAATCATTATCCATTATGATTTGACCATTGTGAGGTGCTCACATCATTATTGGAAAAACTCTTCCAAGGTTACTGTGAAAACAGTGCCACCTTGAGACAGAGACGTAACCCTACCAAGTGGAAAGGTAAAAGCCAACGTCTCTAAAAAGGTTCACTAGATGGCACTAAAACCTAATGTATCTGATATTGCATACCACAAGCCATCACCAGGAGCAGAAGGAGAACAGCTCTTCACTGCTTTATTGAGGTGAATACATTCACATTAGATTAAAATATGTACTGCACTGACACAAACATGTACTGCAATGACACAAATGACTGATGATTGGTTGAAATAAATTGATAGCAAGAACATTGTGGGAGCTGTACTGTTAGATTTCAGTCAGCCTTTGATATTATTGACCATAACCTGATGCTGAGAAAACAAACAGTACCAGTCAAAAGTTTGGACACACCGACTCATTCAAGGGTTTTTCTTTATTTTTACTATTTTCTACTATGTAAAATAATAGTGAATACATCAAAACTATGAAATAAAACATATAGAATCATGTAGTAACCCCCCAAAAATATTGTTAAATCAAAATATATTTAATATTTGAGATTCTTCAAACTAACCACCATTTGCCTTGATGACAGCTTTGCACACTCTTGATATTCTCTCAACCAGCTTCATGAGGTAATCACCAAGAATGCATTTCAATTAACAGATGTGCCTTGTTAAAAGTTCATTTGTGGGCCACCCGGCCGCGACCGGGAGGTCCGTGGGGCGACGCACAATTGGCCTAGCATGTCGTCCCGGTTAGGGAGGGCTTGGTCGGTAGGGATGTCCTTGTCTCATCGCGCACCAGCGACTCCTGTGGTGGACCAGGTGCACGGTGTTTCCTCCGACACATTGGTGCGGCTGGCTTCCGGGTTGGATGCGTGCTGTGTTAAGAAGCAGTGCGGCTTGGTTGGGTTGTGTATCGGAGGACGCATTACTTTCAACCCTTCGTCTCTCCCGAGCCCTTACGGGAGTAATAGCGATGAGACAAGATAGTAGCTACTAAAAACAATTGGACACCACGAAATTGGGGAGAAAAAAGAAAGAAAAAGTTCATTTGTGGAATTTCTTTCCTTCTTAATGTGTTTGAGCCAATCAGTTGTGTTGTGACAAGTTAGGGGTGGTATACAGACCAAGTCCATGTTATGGTAAGAACAGCTCAAATGAGCAAAGACAGGCCATCATTAGTTTAAGACATGAAGGTTAGTCAATCTGGAAAATTTCAAGAACTTGGAAAGTTTCTTCAAAAGCAGTTGCAAAAACCATCAAGCACTATGATGAAACTGGCTCTCATGAGGACCGCCACAGTAAAGGAGTTACCAATGCGGCAAAAGAGAAGTTCACTAGAGTTAACTGCACCTAAGAAGGCAGCCCAAATAAATGCTTCACAGAGTTCAGGTAAAAGACACATCTCAACATCAACTGTTCAGAGACGATTGCGTGAATCAGGCCTTCATGGTGGAATTCCTGCAAAGAAACCACTACTAAATAACACCAATAATAAGAAGAGACTTGCTTGGGACAAGAAACATGTGCAATGAACATTAGACCGGTGGAAATCTGTCCTTTGGTCTGATGAGGCCAAATGTAGGTTTTTGGATCCAACCCCTGTGTCTTTGTGAGATGCAGAGTAGGTGAACGGATGATCTCTGCATGTGTAGTTCCAACCGTGAAGCATGGAGGAGGAGTGATGGTTAGGGGGTGCTTTGCTGGTGACACTATCAGTGATTTATTTAGAATTCAAGGCACATTTTACCAGCATGGCTACAACAGCATTATGCAGCGATACGCCATCCCATCTGGTTTGCGCTTAGTAGGACTATCATTTGATTTTCAACAGGACAATGACCCAACACACCTCCAGGCTGTGTAAGAGCTATTTACCTAGAAAGACACTGATGGAGTGCTGCATCAGATGACCTGGCCTCCACAATCACCCGACCTCAACCCGATTGAGATGGTTTGGGATGTGTTGGACCCCAGAGTGAAGGAAAAGCAGCCAACAAGTGCTCTGCATATGTGGGAACTCCTTCAAGACTGTTGGAAAAGCAGTCCAGGTGAGGCTGGTTGAGAATGCCAAGAGTGTGCAAAGCTGTCATCAAGGAAAAGGGAGTGGCTCCTTTGAAGGATCTCAAATATAAACGTAAATGTAAACTTACGACGATGTGTTATTTCATAGTTTTGATGTCTTCACTAATATTCTACAATGTAGAAAATAGTAAAAATAAAGAAAAACCCTTGAATGAGTAGGTGCGTCCAAACTGGTACTGTATGTTTTATGGCTTTTCAACATCAAAGTCAGAAGTTTACATACACCTTAGCCAAATACATTTAAACTCAGTTTTTCACAATTTCTGATATTTAATCCTAGTAAAAATTCCCTGTTTTAGGTCAGTTAGGATCACCACTTTATTTTAAGAATGTGAAATGTCAGAATAATAGAGAGATTTATTACAGCTTTTATTTCTTTCATCACATTCCGAGTGGGTTAGAAGTTTACATACACCCAATTAGTATTTGGTAGCATTGCTTTTACAGTGTTTAACTTGGGTCAAACGTTTTGGGTAGCCTTCCACAAGCTTCCCACAATAAATTGGGTGAATTTTGGTCCATTCCTCCTGACAGAGCTGGTGTAACTGAGTCAGGTTTGTAGGCCTCCTTGCTCGCACACGTTTTTCAGTTCCGCCCACACATTTTCTATAGGTTTGAGGTCAGGGCTTTGTGATGTCCACTCCAATACCTTGACTTCGTTGTCCTTAAGCTGTTTTGCCACAACTTTGAAAGTATGCTTGGGGTCATTGTCCATTTGGAAGACCCATTTGCAACCAAGCTTTAACTTCCTGACTGATGTCTTGAAATGTTGCTTCAATATATCCACATAAGTAATGTTGCCTCATGATGCCATCTATTTTGTGAAGTGCACCAGTCCATCCTGTAGCAAAGCACCCCCACAACATGATGCTGCCACCCCCGTGGTTCACGGTTGGGATGGTGTTCTTCGGCCTGCAAGCCTCCTCCTTTTTCCTCCAAACATAACAATGGTCATTATGGCCAAACAGTTCTATTTTTGTTTCATCAGACCAGAGGACATTTCTCCAAAAAGTACAGTCTTTGTCCCCATGTGCAAACTGTAGTCTAGCTTTTTTAGGGCCGTTTTGGAGCAGTGGCTTCTTCCTTGATGAGCGACCTTTCAGGTTTTGTTGATATAGGACTTGTTTTACTGTGTATATAGATACATTTGTACCTGTTTCCTCCAACATCTTCACAAGGTCCTTTGCTGTTGTTCTGGGATTGATTTGCACTTTTCGCACCAAAGTACGTTAATCTCTAGGAGACAGAACGCATCTCCTTCCTGAGCAGTATGACGGTTGCGTGGTCCCATGGTGTTTATACTTGCGTACTATTGTTTGTACAGATGAACGTGTTACCTTCAGGTGTTTGGAAATTGCTCCCAAGGATGAACCAGACTTGTGGTCTACCTTCGAGTGTAAACAGGCATGGTCAAAACATATAGATTCAATGGTTGTAAAGACGGGGAGAGGTCTGCTCCTTTGACACCACACTCCAAAGAGCAAGTCCTGCAGGCTCTAGTTTTGTCTTATCTTGATTATTGTCCAGTCATGTGGTCAAGTGCTACAAAGAAAGACTTCATTAAGCTGCAGCTGACCCAGAACAGAGTGGCAGGTCTTTCTCTTCGTTGCAATCAGAGGGCTAATATAAATCACAGGAGGTTGGTGGCACCTTAATTGGGGACGACGGACACGTGGTAATGGCTGGAGCGGAATACGTGGAAAGGTATCAACAACATTAAACACATGGTTTCCATGTGTTTGATGCCATTCCATTCGCTCCATTCCAGACATTATTATGAGGCATCCTCCCCTCAGCAGCCTCCACCGATATTAATGCTGTGCATGCCAGTCTCTCTTGGCTAAGAGTTGAGGAGAGACTGACTGCGCCACTTCTTCTTTTACTAAGAAACATTCACATGTTGAAAATTTCAAATTGTTTGCATAGTCAACTTACACACAGCTCTGATAAACACACTTATCCCACCAGACATGCCACCAGGAGTCTTTTCACAATCTCCAAATCCAGAACAAATTAAAGAAAGCGTACAATATTATATAGAGCCATTATTGCATTGAACTCCCTTCTATCTCATATTGCTCAAATTAACAGCAAACCTGGTTTGAAAAAACTGATAAAGCAACACCTCACGGCACAATCCCTCTCCCCTATTTGACCTAGACATTTTGTGTGTATGTATGTGTGCCATTTTAAAATGTTTGTAGTTCTGTCCTTGAGCTGTTCTTTTCTACGAATGTTCTGTATTATGTCATGTTTCATGTTTTGTATGGACCCCAGGAAGAGTATATGCTGCCTTTGCAACAGCTAATGAAGATCCTAATAAAATACTAAACACCAAAAAGATTTCAATTTATTCTGAAGTATGATTTTAAGGATTTCAATTTTCTATCACTTCATCAACTGTTCTGATTACCTATTGGCCAATTCCTCTTTTATTGCTCTTCTCCATAACTGTAGATATTAAACGCAATATACTCAACATTAGCTTTATTCAAGTTGTGAATATTAGACTATTGCACCACCAGTACTGACACCAGTTTGGAGTACAATACTAAAACCAAACGTGTTCAGACTCAGACTGCCATTTCAACACTACACACGTTGTTTTATGAATGCAAGTTTCAAGGCCACCACTTCCTTTTCTCTTCTACTCAACAATGGCAGGTGTTTACTGGAAACCAGTCCCACTGACTAAAAACAGACTGGGGTGCCGTTGTAAACTGACGTATCGTTACAAAACTAGGTTTTGCGTGTGAACCTTCACAACTGTTAACCATATAGTGCCACAAGCTCCAACCACTATCAACTATTTCTGTTTAGCGTTTTCAGTATGCAGTGACGAGAGCTCCACAAGTACAGAAAGACATACACTATTCTGGAGAATTACCATTACCTCCATCCTGTGATACAGCAAACTGCAGCTCCTGTTGATGAAGCTAATACGAGGGGGGAGTTCATTCTAAATGAGAATCACCAGAATGTGTTCTAGTTCCACTCCCATCAATCATGGGAAGAGGAGATGACCTCGCTCAGTTTCCTAAGGATTGTAATTCTGTCAACTGTGTGCCGTGCATGTAAATACAGTTTGTTTTCTGTCCATCTTAAATGTAAACTGATTTGGGTGGGACCTGTCTTTCAGTCTACCTAAGCTAAAACACATAATACAGGGAGGGAGGAACTTTAGATTAAGGTCACCTTTGTGGTTTCTGAAGAGCAATATGAAAATGACTGTTCTATTCACAGCTTATCTGATGAATGTAGCCAGCTAACTGAGCCAAACATAAACCACATGAATGGATATGAGAGAGAGAGAGGGAAGTCCCAGAGTACTCATTCTGAGACAGAAAAATTGTTTCATTCAGGCCAGGGAAAATACGTAGCTTTTTGGTTGTAGAGTATATGGAACACTGGGGCTTAAATATTTTGGAAATGTGTTGTTATGTAGAGACAACCTGTCCTTCTCTCCTGTCCCATCTGGGCTGAATTGGATAAATGGGTGTTTGCATTCACCTCTTCCAGTCGTTTTATGTTTGTGGTAATAAAGAAATGCAATGTAAACTGAACCAGTGCACTTGGGATAATGTCCATGAAACAGGTGCTGCATTATTGATAGCTCACGCCCCCCTACCTTCTTGTCACTCAGAAATGAAAGTATATGACTCGGCACTCTAGTCTCATCACAAACCTGGGCCCTATAGAAATGTAGATAAATAATATATTGAGTATGCATTCCGTTCATATTTTGGATGGGCAGTTCTCCAAAGGGCTTTGTAAGATTGCCAACGTTTCAAAGACTATTGGATTTGAAACAGTTGTACACTTCGTTTTTAAAAATACAAAAAGGAACAGGAAGCTAGACTTCAATCTCATGCTGACATTGCATGCTTCCTTTTATCTCTGTAAACCGCCCTTTACACGAGTGCTCTGTAGTCCACAAATTCTTTTTTTTATCAGCCAACGTCATTCGTGCTTTACTTCCCGAAACGTCAATTTCAGAGGGAAGTTATCGTTCAAATGTATCTATAAATATGTAAATAATTACTCTTATTGCATCCATTTAACTGCACCCTAGTTGGCCCTTATGTGTACAGTACTTATATTTCCATTCAAGTATCACTGCATGGCTTCCTCAAACTACAAAATATTATTTAAGATGTAAAATATTCGTTCGGGCTTCGGTGTGTCTACTCACTAACAAAAATGTATCAAATAAGTTATTTCGTATGTAATTACTACTTACCCATTATTAAAAGTAGTGCAGAATATTTCTGGTTTGCCCCAGTTCAGGAACGAGTTAGGTGGATAATACATTTTGACCAAGTTATTTCGATGTTGGCAAAAGTAATTCTGAACCGGACTAAGCAGTGTAACGTTAACTACCTAACTGATCGAAGTCCTGCCTTTTCATGTATAGTAACACTAGGCGTTTGTAGTTCTGTAGTCATTCATAGCTTTGGAGTTGAACTGTGACACTTTTCTTCGTAATTGGTCACACCCACCTCCCTCCACGAACTGACATTTTTTCCATTCAAACGTTGTCTGAATTAAATCAATGTCTGTTTGTGCACATAAGTAGGCACTTTTAAAACAACTTAATATGGGGCAGAAGGGTACCAAAAATCGTCCCAGACATTTGGAACACACAGGACAATTTTCTCCTTTGATGGCCCCAAACGGACCATTTTTTTCCTCAAGGTCCCAGTATCGGCTAATTGTTTCTTTTGAGGCTACCAGTATTTGCCATTTAATTATAATTTTGTGCCAAATATCCAAGTTTGTCAGGGCCACTAGGCTAAATCTAGACCAGCCCATCTGGCATGTGCCCGAAATGCCAGTAAACACCTGACTAGTATCATAAAAAAATATAGCCTATTTATAAACTGGACATTCGATTCTTTCGGCAATTTATGAAAATTATGTTTTAAAGATTAAGGACCAAGAGGCATTTCTAATTTGTTTGTGTTGTTATTTTTATGGCCTTGTTTCAATGTTGACTTTGGAAGTGAGAACCTCCAGGACCACAGGGTGTGTACCAGTATGACATACACAGAATGTTCTGTGTAAACAGCCCTCTCCCAGGGGCACTGGTTCCCACAGCTTATTAAAGGAATCACATTTGAAGGTCATAAACTCATGAATTAACCCACTCTGACTACAGTTCTGGTTGGCCATTGACCTGTAAAATCCCATTACATTTTTTGGAATATGAAGTTGTAGATCCTGTTACACATTTCCTGGATGTCCATAGAAGAACAAACCAAATGGCAATGTCATACTTCCTACAGAGGAAAAAATACACAGCATCACTGCCTCTCTGTACCAGATTTGGAACTGGTTGCTGCCTCCCCAGAGGATTTGCACTATTAGTCACTTCACTTGGCTGGTTTCCACAATGTTCCAAAACAGTATTCAATTATACTGTATCGAAACTACAAGAGAATTAGTTACCCACATTGTACTTCCCTTCCAATTAGTTAACAGAGAAAAGTTGCACCGCACAATTTAAAAAGGTCCAATGCAGCAGTTACCGCCTTACGGTGATTGTTTTCAATTAGAAAGGTCAAAAATAAACAAAATTTCTCAAGCAAGAATTTGGCTAGGACTGTCTGAGTGGTATGAGTTGGGAAGGGAAAACTGAAAAATGTGCTGTTATTGGGAGAGGGGTTTGGGACTCTTATTGGTCTATTAATTCATTTACAGCACGGTGACATCATGAAATGCCAAAACTCCATCCCACCAAAACAAGCTGAAATAGCAGGCGTTCTTTTCAAACAGCTCTTACACAAAGGACATTATCATTTTCACAATTTCACAGTATTATTCTAACCTTATGTATGGAAATGTGTATAAAAACAGGAAATCACGTTTTTGACTGCACTGGGCCTTTAAATTCCTTACATTCTCTGATGCTTCTCCCTCACAAAATCAAATACTTTCCTGTGTGTCTGTAATGTTCACTGAACCACATGACAGCACTTCTACGAATGTGGTATGTATGCAATCCATCTGCCACAGCTCTGTGTGCCTTTCATGCCAGTTGGTCCTAAAGATGCCACAAAAGAGCTATAGTCAACAGTTTTTTTTAAAGAGTTTGAATGTATACCATGGGGAGACATGATAAACAGCTAGGCCATGCTTAATAATTCAAGATGAAGACAAAGCTATTTGGCTATACAGAGCATCCGGTAAGTATTCAGACCCCTTGACTTTTTCCACATTTTGTTGCGTTACAGCCTTATTCTAAATGTAATCCATTTATTTATTTCCCCCTCAATCTACACACAATACCCCATAATGAAAAAGTGAAAATAGGTTTAGAAATGTTTGCACATTACAAACAAAAAACAAATACCTAATTTACATGAGGCAAAAGTTATTTACTGCATGGAAGGGGTCTGAATACTTTCCGAATGCACTGTACAAGGCCAAAAGAAAACAGAGATTTATATGGGGTGAGGCGGGTGTGGTATTTGTTGCAGGATGTTTTCCATTATACTGTGGAATGTTCCCAGAGCAGTTATGTTGTTAGATCACAGCTCTGGCCAATGCATTCTGTTGCACCACAGCCCACGCACTACTTCCCAAAACATACTGCAGAGACTGAACTAATATCTGAACAACTTTTCCGGAACAAATTTTCTGATAATTCAAGGTAACAGTCTAGACTATATCCCGTGCCGAAATGGAAAACACAAAATAGCAATACTGTAACCACACAGAGTTGGCCAAAATAACATGTACAATGCTTAAAGTTCTTGGTCATCCACATCCACGTTAGTTAACAGCTTTACCTTTAAATACATTAAGTGCAAATACTTGTCACTTACACGAACATTAGTCTCAAATCACATTTTATTTACTGTATATATTGAAAACAAACAAGTACAGTACAAACATTTGACATACAATCTGTATCAAGAAAGCCTTTACAATGAAATGTTATATCATATCCATTTCTTGCGAGCTGCAACAAGCATTGCAGAGTGACCCTTGTGGGTCAAGACCAGGGTAAAGTCAGAGACCAAGGTTAGTGGTCAAAGGTCAGGGTAATATCAACAGGCCAGTTGGCCGGTCCAGAAGCCCGCAGTCCCTAGAAGCAGAGGGCCCAAACGCAGCAGGGCGCGTACAGGTATGCCCAGCTGACTGAACTTCAACAGGAGCTCAGGGAACGATGTACTTCCTGTGGAAACAAGTGAGTGGATTGGTAGAAACATGAGACCAGCAGAGACATGACGACTTCTCCGCACATGAGACAAAAGTCAGATATAAGAATCCAGCAGTCAGCCAAATAAGAGACCACCAGTGTCAAACATGTTAGGTTCAAACTAAACATAAATCTAACCACAACATTCAGCTAACAGTCGTTTACCTTCCAGGTGTGTGGCAGACAGCTTACTGAGGCAGGGGATGGAGTGGTAAACCAGGAAGCAAGCCAGCATGTTGGACAGCATGTCCTCAGTAAGGGACTGGCCACTCATGTATGACCTTAATACATGGCTGTTATCTGTGGAGACGGGGGAGGGGTTTCACACACAGGTCAGATGTAAAGAGGTTACATGCACTCATGTAATGGACCTGATTGTTTGACAGTAACAGCTGGTGCGCAATGTCTAATATTAAGAAAGTCTTGAGGTATTGCTGGCCTGAGGTAGAGCACCTCATAAGCAGTAGACCACACTATCTACCAAGATAATTTTCATCTATATTTTTCATAGCCGTCCATTTACCAACACAAACTGATGCTGGAACTAAGACATACTCAAGGAGCTGTATGAGGCCATAAGCAAACAAAAAAAATGCTCATCCGGAAGCGGCGCTCCTAGCTGGCCGGGGACTTTAATGCAGGCAAACTTAAATCTGTTTTACCTTATTTCTACTAGCATGTCACATGTGCAACCAGAGGTTTAAAAAAAAAATAAACATTTAAACTCTAGACCACCTTTACTCCACACACAGATGCACACAAATCTCTCCCTCGCCCTCCATTTGGCAAATCTGACCATAATTCTATCCTCCCGATTCCGATTACAAGCAAAAACTAAAGCAAGAAACACCAGTTACTCACTCAATAGGGAAGTGGTCAGATGACGCAGATGCTTAGCTACAGGACTGTTTTGCTAGCACAGACTGGAACATGTTCCAGAATTCATCCATTGGCATTGAGGAGTACACCACCTCAGTCACCGGCTTCATCAATAAGTGCATCGACGACATCGTCCCCACAGTGACCGTACATACATATCCCAACCAGAAGCCATTGATTACAGGCTACATCCGCAAAGCTCATCACGAGGCTAAGGATCCTGGGACCAAACACCTCCCTCTGCAACTGAATCGTGGACTTCCTGACGGGCCGCCCCCAGGTGGTAAGGGTAGACATCAACACATCTGCCAAGCTGATCCTCAACACTGGGGTACCTCAGGAGTGTGTGCTCAGTCCCCTCCTGTACTCCCTGTTCACCCACGACTGCGTGGCCTAATACGACTCAAACACCATCATTACGTTTGCTGACAACACAACAGTGTTAGGCCGACGAGACAGCCTATAGGGAGGTCAGAGACCTGTCAGTGTGGTGCATGGACAACAACCTCTCCCTCAACGTGAGCAAGACAAAGGAGCTGATCGTGGACTACAGGAAAAGGAGGGCTGAACACACCCCCATTCACATATACAGGGCTGTACTGGAGCAGGTTGAGAGCTTCAAGTTCCTTGGTGTACACATCACCAACAAACTATCATGGTCCAAACACACTAAGACAGTCGTGAAGAGGGCACAACAACACCTTTTCCCCCTCAGGAGACTGAAAAGATTTGGCATGGGTCCTCAGATCCTCAAAAAGTTTACAACTGCACCCTTGAAAGCATCCTGACTGGTTGCATCACCGCCTGGTACGGCAACTGCTCAGCATCTGACCATAAGGCTCTACAGAGGTTAGTGCGTACAGCCCAGTACATCACTGGGGCCAAGCTTCCTGCCACCCAGGACCTATATGCTAGGCAGTGTCAGAGGAAGGCCCCAAAAAATGGTCATAGACTCCAGTCACCCAAGTTAGACTTTTCTCAGTGCTACCGCATGGCAAGCATTACCGGCGTGCCAAGTCTAGGTCCAAAAAGCTCCCGCCCCCTTTGTTTTTACACTGCTGCTACTCGCTGTTTATTATCTATGCATAGTCACTTTACCCCTACTAATTACCTCGACTAACCTGTACCCCCGCACATCGACTCAGTACTGGTACCCCCTTTATATAGCCTCGTTATTGTTAGTTTATTATCTTACTTAAAAAATAAAACAAAAATTACTTTAGTTTATTTAGTAAATATTTTCATAAAACTGCATTGTTGGTTAAGTGCTTGTAAGTAAGCATTTCACGGTATTGTCTACACCGGTTGTGTTCGGCGCATGTGACAAATAACATTTTATTTGATTTATTCCTAATTTAAGACTATCACAATCCGTTTTCTATTGATGGTTGCCACTTGCCAATATTTCATGAGAAAGAAAGCCTGGCATAATCACCTCCCACGTTTCCCACATCTTTAGTTGTCACACCCAAAGACATGTTCTGGCACGTATAGTCCCATTGATAGGAACTGTGTGTCACAGTACAGGTACAAACTGGTACAAACTGTACTGTGTACATTCAAATGTACAGTTCATTCAATGTGTTAATAGTTTATGTGTTAATAGTCTATCCTCTGTGCCTTTCCCACTGTGTTGAGACTGCTCACCAGTGAGCCAGCGGTCCAGGGTGCCATCAGCAGAGTTTTTCATGACAGGCAGGAACTCAGAGCTGAGCAGCAGCCCCCTGCCCTGTGCCCCCTCCCTCAGTCTGTGCTGCAGCACCCTGCTCTCACACAGCTCCAACACCAGTCTCATTTGCCACAGAGCAAACGTCTCACACATCTCCGTCTGCTCCAGGGTCCGTACCGCCTGGGGGAGAAAACAGTCAACACACACACACACACACACACACAGAGAGAAGACATTGGAGAAATACAATCGAGAACACATTGAAGTGACATCAGTTTGCAGTGTGAAAAGTCAATCTATGAAAACTTATTATAGATCTGTCATTCTCATTGAAAGCAAGTCTAAGAAGCGGTAGATCTGTTCCATGTACTCTATTTCTATGCTTCCCGTGCTTAAGTTTTGTTTTTTGTGTCTTTTACTTTTGGTTACGGAAAGTATATTTCACAGTGGTTTAGATGGTGAATGATTCTCTACACTATACTTGCTTGTTTCATCACATAAACGGAAATTAGGGAACTATTAGAACTTTAGCAACCAGTAAATGGCAGAGCAATTTCTGCAAAGTGAATATTTTTAACTAACAGTAATACAGTTGCATTCTATGAGTGGGAGCATGTACATCAGGGCTACCCAACCCTGTTCCTGGAGAACTACCGTTCTGTAGGTTTTTACTCCAACCCTAATCTAGTGCACATTATTCTAATAATTAGCATGTTGACAAACTGAATCAGGTTAGTTACAACTGGGGTTGGAGCGAGATCCTAAAGGTTAGCTCTCCAGGAACAGGGTTAGAGACCACTGTTGCTATTGTATGGGTAATTTCTAATGTTTCTTACCTGATCAATAGCGATGTATGTCGGCAGCATCTCAGGGTTCTCCTGAGTGACACACTCATATAGAATGGCAGAGAATAAGGCCAAAGTGTCCCGTTTCTGGACAAAGACAACAGTAAATATAAGCGCCATTCAGTGCGAGCTTATCAATTGAACAATCAGAAAAAAACTGGACTTATAAAATAGGACAGTGAAGGGTTTCAATAATTTAAATAAAATCATGAACAAAAGGTTATCACCAATCTCCTTCAATTTCACAGTGTCTCCAATTACATATACGGACATAATATGTAACTGGTTTAAATAGGATTCAAGTGATTAACAAGTGCATTCACAAGGGGAGACATTGGCAGTCTAAGTCAAATTTCTCCTCTGTGTTTGAATGTTGCACGTTTCAGCGATAGGTTCTCCTGCTGCACCATATACCATACTTTCCTAATCAACTCACATGTTTCACGCTCTCCGAGGATTTACAAAAGTACTCAGCAAAGGAGACCAAGGCAGCGTCGGAGGTGAAGGTTGAGATGGCCTCGGGCTGTGGGAGAAAAAAAACTGCTACAACAAGGTCTCCTGATCGTGCCTAAGGGAGGCACGCACACTGAAGGGCTCTGGAAGGTTTCCAATGAGGGATGATGTATTGCACCTAGTGGGACATATTGACTGAGAAGGCTATTGGGCAATAGACAGGTATGGAGGTCGACATTGAGTGAACAGGGAAATAAGTGGTCACACATACTGTCAAGACATATTGGTTTCGTTCTGCCACTCCAGAGTGACGTCACGTGACTACTCCTTGTTATACTGGGATTATATGAGCATCAATATGACCTATTTTTACCCTTTCTGACTCATTATACTAGGTCTATTATACTGATTTCAGCTATTCAATTTCCTCAACCTTGACATACTAATGAAATACATGTGTGTACTGGTCTAGCAGATAGCCCAGTGGTTAGAGCGTTGGGCCAGTAACCGAAAGGATGCTGGATCGAATCCCCGAGCTGACAAGGTACAAATCTGTCGTTCTGCCCCTGAACAAGGCAGTTAACCCTCTGTCTCGGTTGGCCATCATTGTAAATAATAATTTGTTCTTAAAACTGACTTGCCTAGTTAAATAAAGGTTACATTAAAAAAATACTGTATGCAAGCCATACCCAACAGGACTTTGCCACCTAGGAAATTTGTGACCAGACCTTCTCAAATATGACCTGCATGGTAAAGACAACCTTCTATGTATACAATATCATTCTGGAGTAGCATTAACATAGAAACATGTTGTGCCTCTTTTGCACCATAAAAGGATTGGATTGTAAGCGGAGAGCCAGGATGTTTGTACCTTGAATGTGCGGACTTCTGAGTTCCTGTTGTTGACGTTGGGTGCTAATAGACTCTTCCAACCCCGAGGGTCATCCTTATAGGGCAGCTGCCCCGCACGCAGCTTCACATACAGAACCCCATCTCTGGAAAGAATGGACCTACAACACATATATAGAGAAGTTTACTCCGCAAAAAAAAGAAACGTCCTCTCACTGTCAACTGCGTTTATTTTCAGCAAACTTAACATGTGTAAATATTTGTATGAACATAAGATTCAACGACCAAAATAAACTGAGCAAGTTCCACAGACATGTGACAAACAGAAATTGAATAATGTGTCCCTGAACAAAGTGGGGGTCAAAATCAAAAGTAACAGTCAGTATCTGGTGTGGCCACCAGCTGCATTAAGTACGGCAGTGCATCTCCTCCTCATGGACTGCACCAGATTTGCCAGTTCTTGCTGTGAGATGTTACCCCACTCTTCCACCAAGGCACTTGCAAGTTCCCAGACATTTCTGGGGGGGAATGGCCCTAGCCCTCACCCTCCGATCCAACAGGTCCCAGATGAGCTCAATGGGATTGAGATCCGGGCTCTTCGCTGGCCATGGCAGAACACTGACATTTCTGTCTGAACGAGCAGTATGGCTGGTGGCATTGTCATGCTGGAGGGTCATGTCAGGATGAGCCTGCAGGAAGGGTACCACATGATGGAGGAGGATGTCTTCCCTGTAACGCACAGCATTGAGGTTGCCTGCAATAACAACAAGCTCAGTTTGATGATGCTGTGACACACTGCCCCAGACCATGACGGACCTGCCACCTCAAATCGATCCTGCTCCAGAGTACAGGCCTCGGTGTAACGCTCATGCCTTGACGATAAACACAAATATCGACCATCACCCTGGTGAAACAAAACCGCGACTCGTCAGTGAAGAGCAATTTTTGCCAGTCCTGTCTGGTCCAGCGACCGTGGGTTTGAGCCCATAGGCGACGCTGTTGCCGGTGATGTCTGGTGAGGACCTGCCTTACAACAGGCCTACAAGCCCTCAGTCCAGCCTCTCTCAGCCTATTGCGGACAGTCTGAGCACTGATGGAGGGATTGTGCATTCCTGGTGTAACTCGGGCAGTTGTTGCCATCCAAATCAAATCAAATTTTATTAGTCACATACACGTTTAGCAGATGTTAACCATGTGTATGTGACCAATAAAATTGGATTTGGATGGCAACAATAACTGCCCGAGCAGTTGTGATGTACCTGTCCCGCAGGTGTGATGTTCGGATGCACCGATCCTGTGCAGGTGTTGTTACATGTGGTCTGCCACAGCGAGGACGATCAGCTGTCCGTCCTGTCTCCCTGTAGCGCTGTCTTAGGCGTGTCACAGTACGGACATTGCAATTTATTTCCCTGGCCATATCTGCAGTCCTCATGCCTCCTTGCAGCATGCCCAAGGCACTTTCATGCAGATGAGCAGGGACCCTGGGCATCTTTCTTTTGGTGTTTTTCAGAGTCAGTAGAAAGGCCTCTTCAGTGTCCTAAGTTTTCATAACTGTGACCTTAATTGCCTACGGTCTGTAAGTTGTTAGTGTCTTAACGACCGTTCCACAGGTGCATGTTCATTAATTGTTTATGGTTCATTGAACAAGCATGGGAAACAGTTTAAACCCTTTACAATGAAGATCTGTGAAGTTATTTGGATTTTTACAAATTATCTTATCTTTGAAAGACAGGGTCCTGAAAAAGGGACGTTTCTTTTTTTGCTGAGTTTATATAGTCAAATACACACATTTTGGGTCGCTCGTTAGTATGGACAAAACATTTGCGGCCATTATCAACCATTACAGCAGCACATCACAAAATCTCTGTATCGTAAAGACATCACTGGACATAGACATGGTAACATCTCACCCACAGAAATATTATGAAATTAATCTGTATATTGGGCCAGAAACTTTTCACATACAAGTGGAGGACTTACTCTAGATGTTGAGTCCCTTTACTCATGTCTATGGACAGCTCCCAGTATCTTGGTCCTTTTACTTTCACCTGTAAGCACATTAAAACAAGAAGGTCAGCCAATACTTTTTTAAACTTTATTTTGAGAACAATGTGGAAATATCATATTATTTTCTTGTAATAGCCGAGTTTGACCACACTAAGTGACCTTTCTTCCCTGTATTGTATTATAAAAAGGAAGTAAGAAAAGCTTATAAAAGTCCAAATCGCATTACTCATTTCCAAACAAACATGTTGACATCAACCATCCTGCTTGACAAGACTAAACAGAAAGATTGTGCAGCCTGACTACATTTGTCTGATAAAGTACTACATTTCCTTCTACCTTTTTGAGGAGCTGCAGCTCAGGCAACATGGTGGGGGCCATCAGCTCCACTGTAGTCTCCTCATACCATGGCGTCTCCTGATACAGAGAAAAACAAAGCAATAAATATGCTCTGAAGACTTTCAAGAAGAAATTAACACAGAAACACACAGCCATCATACGTAACATGAACTGAAACATGGACTAAAGCTCTGTGCGCAAAAAAATGAAAATGTAAATTCACCATGTACACATTCAAATCATGTACACGTGTGCTGCATGCAACATCATAGTGAACATCGAAATATGCAGTGTGTGTGTACGTGCAGAGGTGAAGTGTGTGATTGCACATATGCAGGGGGTGTCATTATAATTGATGTGCGCCGCATGTCTCTCCCTCTGCTGTTCCAGAGTAATTGAAATAAGGAGCACTTCATGGTGAACCCGAAAATTATATTTTGGTATTTTTTAAATTAGTCCACTGTTGATACAGTCCCAAAATCAGTTGCATGTCAGAAGTCATGTTTTCAAGATATTGGACTTTGAAGAAGCAAAGTGTCCCCGGCCACATCATCATCTCAGGCCTCACTCCCCCCTATCTGAGATATTAACTGCAGCCCTCATCCTCCATATGAAATCACATGTTATGTCACATGCACCGAATACAACAGGTATATAGACCTTACAGTGAAATGCTTACTTACAAGCCCTTAACTAACACTAAAGTTAAGAAAAATACCTAAAGAAATAAAAAAGTAACAAATAATTAAAGAGCAGCAGTAAAATAACAAGAGCGAGGCTATATACAGGGGGTACCGGTACAGAGTCAATGTGCAGGGGGCGCCGTGCGGGAGCAGAGGGAACAGTCTATGACTTGAGTGGCTGGAGTCTGACAATTGTTAGGTTCTTCCTCTGACACCACCTGGTATAGAGGCCCTGGATGGCAGGAAGCTTGGCCCAGTGTTGCACTGGGCCATACACACTACCCTCTGAAGTGCCTTGTGGTCGGAGGCCGAGCAGTTGCCATACCAGACCGGATGCTCTCGATTGTGCAGCTGTAAACTTTGAGGATCTGAGGACCCATGACAAATCTTTTCAGTCTCCTGAGGGGGAATAGGTTGTGTCGTGCCCTCTTCACGACTCTTGGTGTGTTTGGACCATGATAGTTTGTTGTTGATGTGGACACCAAGGAACTTGAAGCTCTCAACCTGCTCCACTACAGCCCCGTCAATGAGAACAGGTGTGTGCTCGGTCCTCCTTTTCCTGTAGTCCACAATCATCTCCTTTATCTTGATCACGTTGAGGGAGAGGTTGTTGTCCTGGCACCACACGGCCAGGTCTCACACCTCCTCCCTATAGGCGGTCTCGTCTTTGTGATGATCAGACCTACAACTGTTGTGTCATCTGCAAACTTAATGATGGTGTTGGAGTCGTGTCTGGCCGTGCAGTCATGAGTGTAGAGGGAGTACAGGAGGGGCCCCCGTGTTGAGGATCAGGGTGTTGTTGTTATCAGGGTGATGTGTTGTTATCTACCCTTATCACCTGGGGGCGGCCCATCAGGAAGTCTAGGATCAAGTTGCAGAGGGAGTTATTTAGTCCCAGGGTCCTTAGCTTAGTGATGAGCTTCGAGGGCATTATGGTGTTGAACGCTGAGCTGTAGTCAATGAATAGCATTCTCACATGTTCCTTTTGTCCAGGTGTGAAAGGGTAGTGTGGAGTGCAATAGAGATCGCATCATCTGTGGATCTGTTGGGGTGGTATGCAAATTGGAGTGGTTCTAGGGTTTCTGGGATAATGGTGTTGATGTGAGCCATGACCAGCCTTTCAAAGAACTTCATGGCTACAGACGTGAATGCTACGGGTCGGTAGTCATTTAGGCAGGTTACCTTGTTGTATGTCCCTGTGTCCATGAACAATATATTGAGCACATAGAACACCTGTTCTGCCAGTCACATTCTGTTAAAGGTCCCCACATCCCTGGGTCGCTCGCCTTTTCAGTTTGCTGCAGCTAGCAACTGGAACGAGCTGCAACAAATACTCAAACTGGACAGTTTTATCTCAATCTGTTCATTCAAAGACTCAATCATGGACACTCTTACTGACAGTTGTGGCTGCTTTGCATGATATATTGTCGTCTCTACCTTCTTGCTATTGTCTATGCCCAATAATGTTTGTTCCATGTTTTGTGCTGCTACCATGTTGTGCTGCTGCCATGTTGTGTTGCTACCATGTTGTTGTCATGTTGTGTTGCTACCATGCTGTGTTGTCATGTGTTGCTGCCTTGCTATGTTGTATTCTTCAGTCTCTATGTAATGTTGTGTTGGCTTTCTTGTTGTGATGTGTGTTTTGTCCTATATTTCTATTAACGGTTTTCGTATTTTTAATCCCCCGTCCCGGCAGGAGGCCTTTTGGTAGGCCATCATTGTAAATAAGAATTTGTTCTTAAATAGTTAAATAAAGGCAACAAAAAAAATTGTGCGCATGTAATTTTAGGCTAATAATGAAATGACAGACACACAGTACCAAAGCCTCCTCAAATAAGGCTAAATAGAGGAAGTGACAACTACGGCTATGTTCACAGGAACATTTATGACACAAGAGAGCGCCCAGTCAGACACCTATGACGCTTTCAGTAAATGAGAGTGAAACGGTTCAACTTGAGTTCTCCTGTGTAACAAGATCACTATTAAATACAGGGAAGTCAACAGTTGCTTGTTGCTACTACTATTAGCAGGGCCAAATTCTAAGGAATTACATGTAGCTTACACTTCTGCTATTGCCTCTTACTAATACAAGTGCGCACTGTACCAATCAACTCTATAGTGAGGGTTCAGATGAGTACATGCAAAACTGAAACTGGGAAGTGCATTCCAAAATGTTAACTTCCCTCTATTAACACCTGTTTAGTTTCATCATTTTCAAGTTCATGGGTCTCCAGTGATTGTTTTAACACGTGGCTTTAATTCTGAATGAATGAATCAGACTCATCTTGAAGGTATCACATATGAAG
This sequence comes from Oncorhynchus nerka, assembly GCF_034236695.1. Classification (NCBI taxonomy): domain Eukaryota; kingdom Metazoa; phylum Chordata; class Actinopteri; order Salmoniformes; family Salmonidae; genus Oncorhynchus; species Oncorhynchus nerka. The sequence goes on along the minus strand of NC_088423.1, from coordinate 31,978,199 downwards.
GTCATAGCAGACACAGCTAGGTTGACACTAAATGGGAGTTATGACCATGCATTGGTCTCAACAGGTTGTATTTTGACTGGGGACTAACTCATTGAGTTGAATACCTTGTATGTGACGTCCAGCAGGGCGTAGCAGGGTTTCAGTGTGTCCACATCGACTGGGACCAGCAGACGAGGCTCAGCCGCCAGGACACCCAGGTGACGCAAAGCCTGCAGGTGGTACCTGAAGCACAGAGATCACACACACAAACATTTTACATTAAGGACCTGGAGGGCCACAGCATTGCTGCTTTTCACCCTTTCCTTCTAAATCAAATCAACTTGATTAAATTTAATCAACAACTGAGTCAGAACCGGCCGGAACTGACCAGATGAGTGAACATTGTCTAATCTTCTACAAATCAATTGATAAACCACCTACCAGGTAGAAACGAAAAATATGCAATACTTGAATAGCACTCGTCTATATGGTATTCTTTAACTACTCTTAATTATGGTCATAGACTTAGAGAGCTTGACTTGGCTCTGTCAGTAGAAGTTCTGATGACTTTCTTATCTCGCCTCATGTAACACTCCCTCCCCGTCTCACAGCCCATTTTGTTATTCTTAAAATCTACAGCTCAAAACAGCAATACTTTCAAACAGTACACACCAAATTCATTATGGTCATTGAAAGTCTATGCCGTTACATTAGAGCTCTGTCTATCCTGCCATTTTAGAGCTCTGATAAGCTGTACCTATTGTTTGTATTCCCTGAGGTTGTGTCTTACCGGTTGTCTGTGCTGTGGGCAGGGAAATGGGGGTAGAGAGCACAAAGCAAGGCAGCGATGGCCGAGTTGGAGGTGCTGAGAGTGTACCTGTGAGAGGACAATGGGATAACATCAGACCACTACATCATGGATACAGACATTAATGTAAACAAACAGGCACATCACATCAGTGTTGATGTTGGCACATATTACAATATAATCCTTTTTTGGCGAATAGGTCCAAAGAACAAATGAGGAATTTGGCCTGGGCAAAACAGTTTTGAAATGCTAGGCACCTGACGTAATTTGTGCTCATAAAAGCCCTACTTAAAAAAACATTTTTTTTATTTAAATGACTGCACTTAAGTGTGTGCTTAGGCTGGTTCAAACCATTGTGTCGGCTTTGAGAGAAAAATCACTTGTTCGGGTTAGTGTAGGTGAGGGGTTGCCTCGCCTCCTCTTAAAATACCAACTGAAGAGATTAATTCTCAACCCACGAGCTGCCACTCATCCACTCTCCATGGCAATAGATAAAGAGAACTGGCTGGGATGTTCCTGTTTTCACGAAGTGTATTACAGACAGAGGTGAAAAAAACAGCACTATTTACTACACAAGTCAGCTTGATAACAAGGCCCACAAACATACAGAGCAACAGTCAACTTATGTTTGCTCAACACTGATCTCATCTTGAACTGTAGAGTAACATATTCACTGAGAATGGCTGTTCATTTAGCGCTTCTCAAATTCATTTTCAGAAACTTGTCCCTGAGCAATATTACGATGTTTGAATTGACCCATTCCCTATGCTGAGACTAGGCTCATTGTGGAACTCTGTAGCTACACAAAATGAGAAGATAAATGTTTCACTTCAGGTTCTATGATGAAAGCCAGACTGGCAGGGCTGTATGGTGATTGGTTACTATGCAGGATGAAATAATTATCCACAGACCACATCCAGAGAGAGAAAAAGATAGAGTGAGTGCAAGAAAAGATTAAAAGAAAGACGCCATATGTCTGATCCCCACTACAATCTTTCGTTACGCAGGCGTATGTTCAAGGCCGGAATAGGCGGAGAATACTACAATAAGGGCATTCAAATTGCGACCTTGAAGTTGTGGGCCTGCAATTGTCAGCCCTAAAATAAGCAAGTCTAAAAACAGCAAGTCTAAAATCAAAGGGTTTGTCCAGTAAATGTTGATAAGGAGACAGATTTAGCATCAGTAATGAGTATTGTTACATAAAACTAGATACCCCATAGTCACTGTTTGCATAGCCCTGGGATATTTGAACTATTGGTTATAAAGAACACTCGCATAACAGGACACACCTCATGAACTCATTATACACGTGTTGTAGCAAAACATACAATCAATATTGATACGGATACAAATGACAGGTGAAAAGTAAAACATCCCTTGACTAGATTATGTTTGATTTACTTTCAATGCAAAAGACAGTACAATAAATATTTATGTCAGCTATGATCATTGGAGAGGCTGGCTGAAACCTGTTGTGAAAACATGTCTCACCTCCCTCCTCCCAGGAAGAGCAGGCCCAGGGCCATGTGGTGGGCCATGTGGAAGCCATAGTTCATCTCTCCACTGGTCCTCTTGTGGAGGAACCGGCAGAGCTGCAGCACCTTCAGGTTACCAGAGCCAGCCATCACCATGGACAGGGCCAGCAGCACCATGCTCAGACATGTCTGCAGGTTATAGTGGCCCGTCTAGCATAGGAGACACACAGAGACACAGACAGAAAGATTGGTTGTGGTGATTTGGAGCATGAGTGTATTCTATTGGCGTAAATGGACATTATGGTTGGGAGAAATATGAAAGCAGTGAAACTTACAACCGTCGCTGTCGCTGATGTCAAACACTGCATGAAACTCCTTGCAAACTTGTACTGTGCGAGAAACAGAAGGGTTAGAGACGAACTAGTCAAAAACTAACTTATTTTAAAGTTTGCTCTTCTTACCAAGCAGTCGAATGCGTCCGAGTTGGCCGAGCCAGCGAAGCGAAATCCCACCGCCATGCATGCTCCAGCAATTATATAGTCATGGGCTTGGCTGAGGACAGGAGTTGTCACACACATCATTATGAGACTAAACACACCAACTCAAATCCAGCCATGCGGAGAGAGCTAAGGAAACTTTACGTAAAGTCAGTTTGTACTCACGCTAAAGTTTCCATGTTCAAATCCTCTGAAACCACTGGGTTCCCAATGTTCTCTTGGATTATCTGGATTCAAAACAAAGCAAACCGATCTTTGATTCTATAATCATTGTTATCATTGTTTTGGGGATATTAACTAATTTGATATTGTTGACGTGTAAATGGGTCCAGATGGAGGAAATGCCATTGAGCCTTGTTGCCTCAGTCGTGCGCGCTTGGCAGTAAAGAGTCATTTGAGAACTGAAACTTAGTTTCCTTATTAGCACTGATGTCATTCATTAACAAGTTCATCACACAGTATGACTAACTAACAACATTAAGAGCCTCAGATTGAACCTCTAATGTCTATGGACTGGGCCTTCTGCACTGTTCACCCCAAGAACCCGAGGCCGAAATGATATTACCACTTGTCCGGAGTAGAGGTTTGTGCTGGCAGTGACTTGTGTCTAATGAGCTGAGGTTTTCGTGCATGTGTGCATATTCAGGGCAGTTACCTGAGGCACATTGCTGCTCACCCACTCCGAGTTGGGTAGAATCTCATCCCACATGATGATACACCTGGCCAGTGTCTGAGGAGGGAGAGGAGACAGTGACAATGTGTAAGGGTAGTGGATCAGACATTTTGAATTATATACAGTACCAGTCAAAAGTTTGGACACAACTACTCATTCCAGGGTTTTTCTTTATTTTTACTATTTTCTACATTGTAGAATATTAGTGAAGACATCAAAACTCTGAAATAACACATATGGAATCAAGTAGAAAGCAAAAATATATTTTAGATTCTTCAAAGTAGCCACCCTTTGCCTTGACAGCTTTGCACACTCTGGGGTCTGGCATAGTGAATAAGGCAGGTCCGTAGTGGCCAGTACACAGTGGCTACAGTAGCTGAGCTTCTCTGCACTGACTCACCCTGAGAAGCAGAAACTCTGGTTTGATGAAATCCAGGAGGAACATGGTGTCTGGAGCTTTCAGCCAATCAGCGATAGACCTGTGAAGGGGTGACAATAGGTGTTAATGGCAGCCAGAACCAGGTGATAGCTTATAACTGAAGAAGTCATTTTGTATGTGCTGGAGCGCTGGGGACAAGATGTGCTGTGATGCACCGTGTAAGATTAGATGGAGTCCATTACTTACAGGGAGCATGCTGAGTGGAGTCAAGTATAAGAGAATAGGACATTGCGTCTCGTTGAAGGCTAATCTAATATGAGAATAAGAGTGGTGGTGGTGGAATCCATTCTCACCTGTTGTTGGTTTTCAGGTAGATCATAGCCAGCGCCAGGGTCGCTCCAGGACAGGTGACGTCCACGTTGATGGTGTCACCCTCCTGTCACAAAGAACAGGGGCATTAGTTAACTTGTCTTCTTTTTTTTTACCCGAGACAATAACCAGAAACCCTCACAGTTGGGACAAAGTATATGGGCAGTGTATTCTGTCAGACCTTGGTTTTGTGCCATCAGGAAAAATGTGAATATGTTAGATGGGGATGAACTGGACAGTAGGCTTTGGTGGGTTGTAATTTGAAATACTTGCTACAACATAAGTTAATGTTTATATATAGGAGGAATGTATATGGTGGGGTCAATGGACTTTGGATATGAGCCAGGGGCTTGGAATGTTACTAAGGGAAAAGGAAATCACATGGTTGCGGTCACTGATAAGGGTGGATACAGTGGGGCAAAAAAGTATTTAGTCAGCCACCAATTGTGCAAGTTCTCCCACTTAAAAAGATGAGGCCTGTAATTTTCATCATAGGTACACTTCAACTATGACTGACAAAATGAGGGAAAAAAATCCAGAAAATCACATTGTAGGATTTTTAATGAATTTATTTGCAAATTATGGTGGAAAATAAGTATTTGGTCACCTACAAACAAGCAATATTTCTGGCTCTCACAGAGCTGTAACTTCTTCTTTAAGAGGCTCCTCTGTCCTCCACTCGTTACCTGTATTAATGGCACCTGTTTGAACTTATTATCAGTATAAAATACACCTGTCCACAGCCTCAAACAGTCACACTCCAAACTCCACTATGGCCAAGACCAAAGAGCTGTCAAAGGACACCAGAAACAAAATTGTAGACCTGCACCAGGCTGGGAAGACTGATTCTGCAATAGGTAAGCAGCTTGGTTTGAAGAAATCAACTACGGGAGCAATTATTAGGAAATAGAAGACATACAAGACCACTGATAATCTCCCTCGATCTGGGGCTCCACGCAAGATCTCACCCCGTGGGGTCAAAATGATCACAAGAAAGGTGAGCAAAAATCCCAGAACCACACGGGGGGACCTAGTGAATGACCTGCAGAGAGCTGGGACCAAAGTAACAAAGCCTACCATCAGTAACACACTACGCCGCCAGGGACTCAAATCCTTAAGTTTGCTAGAGAGCATTTGGATGATCCAGAAGAAGATTGGGAGAATGTCATATGGTCAGATGAAACCAAAATAGAACTTTTTGGTAAAAACTCAACTCGTCGTGTTTGGAGGACAAAGAATGCTGAGTTGCATCCAAAGAACACCATACCTACTGTGAAGCATGGGGGTGGAAACATCATGCTTTGGGGCTGTTTTTCTGCAAAGGGACCAGGAGTGATCCGTGTAAAGGAAAGAATGAATGGGGCCATGTATCGTGAGATTTTGAGTGAAAACCTCCTTCCATCAGCAAGGGCATTGAAGATGAAACGTGGCTGGGTCTTTCAGCATGACAATGATCCCAAACACACCGTCCGGGCAACGAAGGAGTGGCTTCGTAAGAAGCATTTCAAGGTCCTGGAGTGGCCTAGCCAGTCTCCAGATCTCAACCCCATAGAAAATCTTTGGAAGGAGTTGAAAGTCCGTGTTGCCCAGCAACAGCCCCAAAACATCACTGCTCTAGAGGAGATCTGCATGGAGGAATGGGCCAAAATACCAGCAACAGTGTGTGAAAACATTGTGAAGACTTACAGAAAACGTTTGACCTTTGTCATTGCCAACAAAGGGTATATAACAAAGTATTGAGATACACTTTGTTATTGACCAAATAGTTATTTTCCACCATAATTTGCAAATAAATTCATTAAAAATCCTACAATGTGATTTTCTGGATTGTTTTTCTCATTTTGTCTGTCATAGTTGACGTGTACCTATGATGAAAATTACAGGCCTCTCTCATTTTTTTAAGTGGGAGAACATGCACAATTGGTGGCTGACTAAATACTTTTTTGCCCCACTGTAGCTGTGGATTAGTGAGGAATGGGGGACGAGGTCAGGTCACATAAAGGGAGAAGGAACAGTTTATTACCCACATCACTTAACTTCCTGCAAAGATGTAATGTTTAGAGGAAAGGAGGAGACTCCGTCTAAAGGGGGGGTATAAATATTTGTGCTGGTGGGAACATGTTTTTGTCTTATGCAGCTGTGTGACCCTGTGGGTGAATAAACTTGTTTTGAGCTTTACTCACGGTCCGTGAGTTTTTACTCCGTTTATTTAGAACCTAACAGCCTACAAGTGAGGAAAGTTGTCTCGCCGTTTGCTTTTTTTCCCCTTTACCTTGATCTGGTAGCTGGGGGACTTGTGTTTTTCTCTGTTGATGCCGGCGTGGGTGCGTCGATGCCCCCCCACCATGTACTGGTAGAGCTGCTCAGGGACGTTCAGGTCAGACATACCTATTAGGTTACTGCCATGCTATGGAGAGAGAGAGAGGGTGGGAGTGGAAGGGGTCATTCAGTGACTGAGAAACTCTCCTCTTCAGTTTTTTTTAGATGATCCACATCCTGAGTGAACGCTAGTGATGCATTTAGCCACCTTTTTCATTCAGCACCCTTTTATGATTTCTCAGCCTTTTGACGTATGAAGACGGCTTTCCATGTGAGAACATTTCCTCTTTCTATTACCTCTACATACACAGGGGTACAGTAAGTAACTTACTGCAGAGCTGATCCAGTAGTGTAATTGCAGTGTGTACTACTAGACTTACCCCCAGACAGACCATGCCCAGGGCTAGCCCAGCGGCAAGGGAGTAGGACTCGCGGTCTGTACAGTACTCCATCTCAGGACCAGGGGGTCGACCTGCAGGAAGCAGCAACATCTGTTAACTTCAATATCTATTGGAGTTTCGGAGTAAGCTCCATCATCAAAGCACCATATTTGAAGGAATACATTTTACTTCAATGATATAATATTTTTTTGCTGACGCATCTTAGAGAAAGTTCTGCCTTGACAACAAAGCTTGCTCCGAAACGTGACAGCAATACTAATCATTGAAGAGAATAAGACTGTCGTGCTGAACCTTCCTTAGACATTTCAGTTTCTATTTCTAAGGACTGAGCCCCCCTTCAGCAGTCCAGACAATTTTTTAAATCTTGGTTGGAGCGCCAGCACATATAATCTATTCAATATTCAGGCACAACATAGACGCTTCACAAACCATCTGGCTTAAGTATACTGTTACTAAAGGGACTATTAAAGGGTGACATAACCGCTCCATATGCAGGGTGCACTGCTAAATGTGATAATACACTATGTACATTTCCCAAAAAAAGAATGTGCTTTATAAAAGGCTGACATAACCCATGCAAATTAAGATGCTGATATAAAGTGTGAGATTCCACCTGAAATGACTTGCCCCATCGAAACAATATGAAACTGTATTGATGTGATGCAACTGCCATACCTAGTGAAAACCTTGTGTTCTGGCCTGGAGCAGGTCAGGGGTAACTGTCATGTGAGGCCTACAGTGTGATGCTAAGCCAATGACACATGCTTGGAGTAAACTGACCAGGTTAAATAAAGACGGTGAATAAATAAAAGGGCAAGGCTGCAGATCAGAGTTCTCAGAAACCCTGCTTCCGACAGCTAAAGTTCAGATGATTCTGCGCATGAGCGAATCAATGTCTGCAAGATCACATGATATTACTCTATATAAAAGAACAGCATAGAAATATACTGTTACTGATTGTACAAATGGTCGAATCTCTCTCTCATGCAGCCAAAACAACAGCGCACACCACTAGGCAAAATATGTGCGATTTGCTAACACCATCTGCGCAAAAATTTGCTCAGCGTACATAATTCAAAACAACACTATTGTTAACTAAAGATCGAAATGAATATCCCCATGAAATTAAATGGTTGGCATGCAGATGCTGTATGGACATTTCCCAGTAAGACTTGAAGAATTAAACATGACAATTTGCGCAACCATCCTAAAATCTCATAAGAAATTAGGTTGTGCAATGCATCATACGTTGGGAGCGGTTATGTCACCCTTTACAACATGACATATGCTTATTAATGATATGTGACACATCTGTTGCATCTGAAGTCTACATATGCAATTATAAAGCATGTATAAGTTGTTTGTTTTAAGTGGGACCAGCAGTTCCATGTCAAAACAGTTTGTGTCTTGTATTTAGTGTTGTATGCCCTCCTCCCTGCAAATATCCCCACGGGACAACAAAACATTTACTTCATTAGGGATGTATCTATCACTGACCGATCTCAGCGAGCAGCACCTCCGCGTTGTGGCGGTGTCCTGTGCCCTGGTAGACCAGGCCGATGCCCACCACGGCAGCCACCTGAACATTGTGCGGTACATCCAGCTCAGTGGAGGTGGGCGGGAGCAGTGCGGGAATGTGAATGCTCAGCAGTCGGGTGATTGACATGTCCATGGTGCTCAGCTTGGCTGCAGACACACCCAGGAGCAGCCCGATGCTTGTCATCTCGTGGCCCTGAGGACACACAGGAAGCCATTTTCATTAGTCCCCCATGGACTTTATACACAGAGGGGTTCACTTGTTTATTAACAAATAGAGATTATGAGTTACTGTGTAGGGCTGAATGGGGAGCTAGTATAAAACAACGAGGTTATAACAGATCAGAGCTCTTTGCTCAACATGTGCTGAGGGGTAATTTTTTGCCCTCGTCCTCTTTTTGGGGGAACCAAACGACACTGTAGTTCAGCCTAAAATAAGTTATTTTCTCCATCATAGAATTACGCTACTTAACAAAATGAATGAGAACATTTGGAAGTACTAATTTTGCGTAAATCACCTGATCCCTTTCATACTTAAATAATTCAATATTACATTTTCAGCCATCAAAGACTGCTGTACTATATCCTAATTAACAGTACAGCAGCAGACCTTTAAAAGTTCACATGTTGTGATCCAATGTAGGCTCATCTGTCCTGGCACAGGTGATAAGCTAACAAGAATGAGAATAGTAGTAAAATCGTATACTGTAGTAAATAACCACTGATCTTTCCTGAGCTGAGAGATGTGAAAGATATGACCACAGAGCCTTCTATGGCAGGCCTAACTGGAAATGAGAAAGTTGCTATGCGTCACTGCCAGGGAAAAGTCAAAGTGAAACTCCGCTCTCAGCGCGCTGAGGCCTTCCCACTTTCATGTGAGAAAAATAACAGGATGCCGAGAGACAATTTCTGCTAAAACCAACGTGCAATCTAGAGAAGCTTCAAAACATGTCATGAGAAAAGGTACACGACTAAACTCAACCGCAGAACCTGTGTTTGCATGCATGCTCACCTTGGTTAAGTAGTCATGTATGTTGAGTGTGGCCAGCTTGGTGAGGTGTCCGTTGAGGCCCAGAGCCATGAGGAAGCCTGCATACTCGTTGGCCAGCTCGGGGCTCTTGGGTTTGTTGTAGGCGATCCAGGCAGAGTCCACCTGGGAGGCCGGAGCGATTTTCAGGCCCGCAGCCACCCCGTTGTGAAAGCTGGACCAGCTCGTCATGTTGGGAGGAACGTCAATGTTCCCGCTGTTCAGATCTACCATGGTGTTCTGAGGGGGCGCACGACCTGTCACCAGAAACACAGGACTCCATATCAGATTCGGACAAACTCCACACGCATGCATGCATTCTCGACATTTAGGCCAGAATCACGTTAGCACCAAGGAGCAATGTAAACATGGCCTGCCGGGTTCAAAATAAGTTTCTGCTTCTCATCACAGTGATCACACACATTGCATTCTTTCCCTTGTCCTAAAAAGCAACACACTGAAGCACCAGCTGTAATTACAGATCCAGACTGACTAAAGTGAGCTTTGTGAGCTTTCTTGTGGGCTGCTGTTAAAAACACACCCATAGATTGAACTTGCATAGACAGACTGAGAAAAGCCTTTTTACTCAGATCTTCAAAGGAAAAACAACATATTCCTGTACTTGATGTTTTGTCATAACTATTTCTGTAAACGTGTTTGAAGTAGGGTTGGGCAATATGGCCTAAAAATATATATATTTTTCTCTTCAAACTTAAGATTCACGATTTCAATGTTTTCTCTAAATAAGCTTTATGTACAAGTAAATGTCAAATACACTGCATTTCAAAAATTGAGGGCGTGTGAAATGAAGGCTAAATTTAAGCCCCACTAACAATTCAATTATTTTATCAAAATAGTTTAACCTGCTTTTTTGCAATAATCCCTGATCTGGCTTTCAAGTCGTTCTATGAAAATGCCCTTTTTGTTACAAATGTAATGACTAACTTCTTGTAGCAGGCATTATAGAAAATTCAAAACAGGTCTCAAACAATCTCTCAAGCACAAGTCAACGTTCTAGTGAGTAGCTTGCTAATCTTTATATATGCCAACTTGGATCTATTTGCTAGCTAACAAGGTAGAACAGTTGAATCGTTATGAACACACCCTTCTGTCCGTCTCCAACTGTTTGACCAGCATGCTAGCCTGTCCACTTTGTTCAGATGTTGGAATCAAGTGGCCTACCTTATTCCTCAGAATGAGAACGAGTTGCCCATTCCTTATAAAATTGTGTTTTATGCTTATTGCACATTTAGAAAACACAGACTAGACAGCTAGTATAACAGTCTTTGGCTAAAATGCTGCTATTGCTATGTGGTACCGCAATGCCGCGCGCAACAAACTGAGCATTCATTTTCCAGAATCAACGTTCATTGATACTCCTGTTTTAGTAGTGTCTGCTTTGGGCACAATGTGTAGTTGAGACATAAAAAAGGGTCTCGTTAGAAGGCTTATCTTCTCTTTTACAGTAAAATAATGTCTCCATGTGTTTCAGTGGCCATATTACCAATTCTGTTGGACCAAACCTCAAATGCAAATAGCAAGTTGAAACCACTTGTCAGAGAGGAAGAAGTGATCTCTCAACTTTGTTGGTGTGAGTGGCAGGGGCTTGGTGTGTGTAAACAGAGAGGAAAAGGCAAAGCGAGAGGTTTCACACTCGCCAAAACCTGTCCAAAATAAGCCCAATGCGTTTCTAGAGGTTCATTTTGAACCTAGGCTTGTCGCCTGCCTTCCCGGTTTTGGGACAACGACTCCCATTGTAGGGGCATCTTGTCATTATATTCAGCTCTCTGGTGTAAATGAGAAGGTGCACCAAAAATAAATAAAAAAGTCATTATTGCGATACAGGCATTTGAAATATCACGCAAAAACATACATTCAAATGAATTTGATATATTGGCCAGTACTAGTTTGAAGACAGACACGATTTCTCAGACACACACAGGTATGAGAAAGGCCTAAGGGATACAGTACCAGTAAGGTTGAGTTTGGGCACTGGTAGGGGCTCCGTTGGCACAGGGTGGTAGGAGAAGAGGGTAAACAGGCCTCTGCCGACTGGCAGAGCCATGGTACGCTGGCAAAGCTGCAACAGTCTGCCCAGAGAGATAGCAGAGAGAGGGATGGAGAGAGAGAGGCATCAGAACAATAGCCAACACAACTACACCACTCAAAAAAATAAAGGAAACGCTAAAATAACACATCCTAGATCTGAATGAATGAAATATTCTTATTAAATACTTTTTTCTTTACATAGTTGAATGTGCTGACAACAAAATCACACAAAAATTATCAATGGAAATCAAATGTATCAACCCATGGATGTCTGGATTTGGAGTCACACTCAAAATTAAAGTGGAAAACCACACTACAGGCTGATCCAACTTTGATGAATGTCCTTAAAACAAGTCTAAATGAGGCTCAGTAGTGTGTGTGGACTCCACGTGCCTGTATGACCTCCCTACAACGCCTGGGGATGCTCCTGATGAGGTGGCGGATGGTTTCCTGAGGGATCTCCTCCCAGACCTGGACTAAAGCATCTGCCAACTCCTGGACAGTCTGTGGTGCAACGTGGCGTTGGTGGATGGAGCGAGACATGATGTCCCAGATGTGCTCAATTGGATTCAGGTCTGGGGAACGGGTGGGCCAGTCCATAGCATCAATGCCTTCCTCTTGCAGGAACTGCTGACACACTCCAGCCACATGAAGTCTAGCATTGTCTTGCATTAGGAGGAACCCAGGGCCAACCGCACCAGCATATGGTCTCACAAGGGGTCTGAGGATCTCATCTCGATAACTAATGGCAGTCAGGCTACCTCTGGCGAGCACATGGAGGGCTGTGCGGCCCCCCAAAGAAATGCCACCCCACACCATGACTGACCCACCGCCAAACCGGTCATGCTGGAGGATGTTGCAGGCAGCAGAACGTTCTCCACGGCGTCTCCAGACTGTCACGTCTGTCACATGTGCTCTGTGTGAACCTGCATTCATCTGTGAAGAGCACAGGGCGCCAGTGGCGAATTTGCCAATCTTGGTGTTCTCTGGCAAATGCCAAACGTCCTGCATGGTGTTGGGCTGTAAGCACAACCCCCACCTGTGGACGTCGGGCCCTCATACCACCCTCATGGAGTCTGTTTCTGACCGTTTGAGCAGACACATGCACATTTGTGGCCTGCTGGAGGTCATTTTGCAGGGCTCTGGCAGTGCTCCTCCTGCTCTTCCTTGCAGAAAGGCGGCGGTAACGGTCCTGCTGCTGGGTTATTGCCCTCCTACGACCTCCTCCACTGATGTACTGGCCTGTCTCCTGGTAGCGCCTCCATGCTCTGGACACTACGCTGACAGACACAGCAAACCTTCTTGCCACATCTCGCATTGATGTGCCATCCTGGATGAGCTGCACTACCTGAGCCACTTGTGTGGGTTGTAGACTCCGTCTCATACTACCACTAGAGTGAAAGCACCGCCAGCATTCAAAAGTGACCAAAACATCAGCCAGGAAGCATAGGAACTGAGAAGTGGTCTGTGGTCACCACCTGCAGAACCACTCCTTTATTGGGGGTGTCTTGCTAATTGCCTATAATTTCCACCTGTTGTCTATTCCATTTGCACAACAGCATGTGAAATTTATTGTCAGTGTTGCTTCCTACGTGGACAGTTTGATTTCACAGAAGTTTGATTGATTTGGAGTTACATTGTGTTGTTTAAGTGTACACTTTATAATTTAAAAAGCAAGGTTGAAACGAAGCAGAATTTGGATATAGCCTGTAACGTGGGCCCAGACAGCTTTTGAATGAGACTACGATAGCTGCAATCACTTGAACGATATTACTCACTTGTTCTCCTTCTCCTCTATGTACTCGTGGTCGCTGACCTCAGGCAGGTGAACCACACTGACCCTGACTGGTCGGGAGCTCTGGAGTAGACGTCTGGCCTCATGGACGCGCAGGTCCTGGCTCCAGATAAGACTAATTACGTCCTGGTTCAGATCTGTCATACCATCCTCCTCCTCCTCTGCCTCTGTGGTGGCTGGAGCCTCCAGCATCAGCCCCAGACCCACCGTCTGAGTACACACACATAAACAAACACACACGAAACAGAAACATTAACTCTAAATCCACAAGGTTGTAAAGGATGAAGACCAAACCATCCAATAACCCCAGAAACTCACACTTACAGCTTTGCCCTTGGCCACGGTCACTTTGTGTGCTTGTTTGGTGAGATCCTGTCGCCCAATCAATAGGCAGACGTCCTCTGACCAGTCAGAGCAGGGTTGCTCTCGACACTGGTAGATAGCATCTCTGATGGGCAGAGCCACACCAAAGGGCACAGATTCCAGGTCTTTCAATGTGAAACCTAAATACAACACATGAATGTAAAAAGAGTCTCACACCAGCAAATACTCCATAGCATAGCAATAACAGACAGGCTGTGGAGATGTTTCTAGGCCTGATGTAAAGTCTTACCTTCTGATGTTAGCCAAACTACAAGCTTTACAGCCAAACTTTCATTTGGAGCATCAGGCTTCATACAGCTCGGTCTGGAAGAGAAACAGGGATTACATTTCTCCGTCTCAAGTTGGAAAATCATGGTTAAAATGTTAGGACAAGAGTCTAGTTTATAGCTTTTACTATTACTAGAGGTATATTTAAGCAATATACCACAGCTAAGGGCTGTTCTTATGCCCGACGCCTCGTGGAGTGCCTGGATACAGTCCATAGCTGTGGTATATTGGGCCATATATCAAACTCAAGAGGTGCCTTACTGCCATTATAAACTGGTTACCAACATAAATATAACAGTAAGCATGTATTTTTGAGTCCTACCCATTGTATATTGTCTGAAATACCATGGCTTTCAGCAAATCAGCATCCAGGACACAAACTACCCAGTTAATAAAACGGAGTGAACCCTTCTTTTGGCTTTATGGGAAAATGCTTTATGGGGAATATAGAGTCTATAAGAAGGAAGTGATTCAGGATGTGCTCCTGGTAAGTTTTTACCTCCTCAAAGCTGATTCAATGACAGTCTTCTTCTGGCCTGTGAGAGAGAGAGAGACGCCACACGAGTGCTTTAGTTCAGTTGTCACAATAAAGGAATTGTGAAATGGGTCAGAGAAAACAGGAGAATGACAGCCTCACAATTGTCACCATAATGCCCATACTCGATTCCAAAATGCCATTCAGATTATCATGCTTGCAAATAATGAAGCTTTACATTTACAGCGCTACTTCAAAGGACATTTCTTTGGAAACTTCATTAAAAGGGCAATCTGCAATTGCTACACACATTTGACTGACAAATTAAAATGCCATGTACCCATTGATTCTTGAAGAATATAAATTATAAATGCCTCATGAGCTTAGTTGTACCCCAAAAATACTTCGTTAACAAACACTATATAGTTTTAACCATGTTTTGAGGCTATCATTTTAATATCATGGATGGTCAGTCTATGAATTTGAGCGTGGTTACAGTTCTCCAGCCCCATCCCTCAGCTATTTACAGAAATTGGGCAGGGAGAGCGCTTTGCTACTGCTGATAGCAGCCCCTTTAAAAAAGGTAAAAGTAACAATAGCCAAATGAAGACTTTACTTAAAAGGATACTGCTAGACTCTGGCATTTGTTTTGCTTCCCCAGGGTCAGATGAACTCGTGGATACCATTTGTATCTGTGTGCAGTATGAAGGAAGTTAGCGGTTGGTTTGCGAGCTAATGCTAACTAGCATGGCATTTAATGCTAACTAGCATTAGCACAATGACTGAACATTTGATTTATTTTAACCTTAATTTAACTAGGCAAGTCAGTTCAGAACAAATTCTTATTTATAATGACGGCCTACCCCAGCCAAACCCGGACGATGCTGGGCCAATTGTGCACCGGCCTATGCGACTCCCAATCACGGCCCGGGTGTGATACAGCCTGGATTCGAACCAGGGACTGTAATGATGCCTCTTGCACAGAGATGAAGTGCCTTAGACCGATGTGCCACTCGGGAGCCAATAGGTACGCCGTTCATCTAACTCTTGGTAAGTAGAACAAGGCCTTAAATGCCAGAATCTCTCTTCCCTCATGTGCGGAAATGACTGACCGATGTAACATGCATGTGGGGACGCGTAAGGCACGTGGGAGGCATGTCCCAGGGATGGTTGTTCGTTATCTTGGGCACACACTGCTCAGTATTCAGACACACACAAACCCACCTGCAGAGAGCTTGGCCAGATACTTTGACACATCAACTGAAGTTGCGTTGTCATCTCCAATGATGTACAGGGCGTAGCTCTGAGGGAGAGGTAGGACAGAGAAACAAACGTTAGTGTCTGGCCTATTGAAACAGAGAGATGCTTAGTGTGCAAGAGAGAGTGAGAGACAGGGGCAGAGAACGAAAGGGTGAGTGTGCAAGTAAGAGTCAACAAGAGAGAGAGGGTAAACGAGAGTGAGAGAGGGTCAACGAGAGTGAGAGAAAGAGAGCGAGAGAGAGAGAACGAGAGTGATGGGGTAAAGAGAATCTGTAATTGCATGACAGGCTGTCAGTCTCTCATCGGTGACGTGCGTCACCTCACTTAGCCTGATGGAAGGAGACGCACAAGGCCTGGTCATCAGCACAGTCCCCCTGATCCACCTACACCTAAACCGCTAGTGATTCAGCCCTCCATCCGACCAGGGCTTAATTATAGCAGAGTACACAGACAAAAACAGACACAAGCGTGCGCCCACACACACAGTCTCACACATGTACAGTGCATTTGGAAAATAGCCCTTGGATTTTTCCACGTTTTGTTACATTACAGTCTTATTCTAATTGATTAAATAGTTTTTTCCCCCTCAATCTACACACACACAATACCCCATAATGACTAAGCAAAAACAGGTTTAGGCATTTTTTTAAACTGAAATATCACAATTTACATAAGTATTCAGACCCTTTCCTCAGTACTTTGTTGAAAGGGGGATACCTAGTCAGTTGTACAACTGAATGGGTCTTCCGCATTTAACCCAACCCCTCTGAATCAGAGGTGCGGGGGGCTGCCATAATCGACATTCACGTCTTCGGCGCTCTGGAGCAGGTTATTGTCAAGGATCTCTCTGTACTTTGCTCCGTTCATCTTTCCTCGATGCTGACTAGTCTTCCAGTCCCTATCACTGAAAATCATTCCCATAGCATGATGCTGCCAACACCATGCTTCACCGTAGGGATGGTGCCAGGTTTCCTCCATATGTGATGTTTGACATTCAGGCCAGAAATTAATCTTGGTTTCATCAGATAAGAGAATCTTGTTTCTCATGGTCTGAGAGTCCTTCAGGTGCCTTTTGGCAAACCCCAAGTGGGCTCTCATGTGCCCTTTACTGAGGAATGGCTTCCGTCTGGCCACTCTAGAAATAAAAGGCCTGGTTGGTGGAGTGCTGCAGAGATGGTTGTCCTTCTGGGAGGTTCTCCCATTTCCAGAGGAACTCTGGAGCTCTGTCAGAGTGACCATCAGGTTATTGGTCACATCCCTGACAAAGGCCCTTCTCCCCCAATGGTTCAGTTTGGCCGGGCGGCCAGCTCTAGGAAGAGTCTTGGTGGTTCCAAACTTCCTCCATTTAAGACAGATGGAGGCCCCTGTGTTCTTGAGGACATTCAAGACATTTTTTGGTGCCCTTCCTGAGATCTGTGCCTCGAGACAATCCTGTCTCAGAGCTCTACGGACAATTCCATCAACCTCATACACAGTTGAAGTTGGGAGTGTGCATAGACTTAGTTTGGAGACATTATAACTCAATTTTCAACCACTCCACAAATTGCTTGTTAACAAACTATAGTTTTGGCAAGTCAGTTAGGACATCTACTTTGTGCAACACAAGTCATTTTCCCAACAATTGTTCTCAGACTAGCAATTTCCAAACGCCTTAAGGTACCACGTCCATCTGTACAAACAATAGTACGCAAGAATAAACACCATGGGGCCGAGCAGCCGTCATACCACTCAGGTAAGAGACGCATTCTGACTCCTAGAGATGAACGTACTTTGGTGTGAAAAGTGCAAATCAAACCCAGAACAGAAGCAAAGGACCTTGTGAAGATGCTGGAGGAAACAGGTACAAAAGTATCTATATCCACAGTAAAAATGAGTCCTATATCGACATAACCTGAAAGGCCGCTCAGCAAGGAAGAAGCCACTGCTCCAAAACCGCAATTAAAAAGCCAGACAACGGTTTGGGGACAACGGCACATGGGGACAAACATCGTACTTTTTGGAGAAATGTCCTCTGGTCTGATGAAACAAAAATAGAACTGTTTGGCCATAATGACGATCGTTATGTTTGGAGGAAAACGGGGGATGCTTGCAAGCCGAAGAACACCATCTCAACTGTGAAGCACAGGGGTGGCAGCATCATGTTGTGGGGGTGCTTTGTTGCAGGAGGGACTGGTGCACTTCACAAAATAGATGGCATCATGAGGGAGGAAAATTATGTGGATATATTGAAGCAACATCTCAAGACATCAGCCAGGAAGTTAAAGCTTGGTTGCAAATGGGTCTTCCAAATGAACAATGACCCCAAGCATACTTCCAAAGTTGTGGCAAAAATGGCTTAAAGACAACAAAGTCAAGGTATTGGAGTGGCCATCACGAAGCCCTGACCTCAATCCCATAGAAATGTTGTGGGCAGAACTGAAAAAGTGTGTGCGAGCAAAGAGGCCTACAAACCTGACTCAGTTACACCAGCTCTGCCAGAAGGAATGGACCAAAATTCACCCAACTGATTGTGAGAAACTTGTGGAAGGCTACCCGAAACGTTTGACCCAAGTTAAACGATGCTAGCAAATACACTCAAATAGTATGTAAACTTCTGACCCACTGGGATGTGATGAAAGAAATAAAAGCTGAAATAAATCACTCTACTATTATTCTGACATTTCACACTCAAAATAAAGTGGTGATCCTAACTGACTAAAGACAGGGAATTTTGACTATGTTTAAAATGTCAGGAATTGTGAAAAACTGAGTTTAAATGTAAGGTGTATGTAAACGTCTGACTTCCAACTGTAGATAGGCGTGTGCCTTTCCAGATCATGTGCAATCAATAAATTGAATTTACCACAGGTGGACTCCAATCAAGTTGTAGAAACATCAAGGATGATAAATGGAAACATTAAGCACCTGAGCTCAATTTCGAGTCTCATAGCAAAGGGTCTGAATACTTACATAAATATGTATTTTTCATACATTTGCAAAAATGTCTAAATAACCTGTTTTCCCTTTGTCATTATGGGGTATTGTGTGTAGATGAAAATAAATAATTTACTACATTTTGGAATAAGTAACAAATACGTATGTAACAAAATGTGGAAGTTAAGGGGTCTGAACTTTCCAAATGCACTGTACATCCCTTGTAAAGACATAGGGGACGTAACGATTCACCGATACGCATACAAGTGTGTCAACTGGCTGGTCGGAGCCCAAACCAATCCAAATTAATGCATGGTCAGAAAACCGATTAAAATGTTAGGAATTGCTGGTTCACTGTTTTTTAACTCATGTTTTATTTAAAAAATACATCTGTGTGTTGTGCATGCATGCAAAGGATATGACAGTCATAAGAGTTGTGCACAGTGGAGGAGGCAGCTGTTCGTGAGGTACAGTGCCTTCAGAAAGCATTAACACCCCTAGACTTTTTCTACATTTAGTTGTTAACAGCCCGAATTTAAAATCAATAAACATTTAGATTTTGTCGTCACTGGCCTACACACAGTATGCCACAATATCAAAGTGAAATTATGTTTTTAGAAATGTTTACATATTAAATAAAAATTAAAAGCTGAAATGTCTTCAGTTCATGTCTTCAGTTCAACCCCTTTGTTACAGCAAGTCTAAATAAGGTCAGGAGAAAACATGTGCTTAACAAGTCACATAAGTTGTATGGACTCACTGTGTGCAATAAAAGTATTTTTCATATATCCCCAATTTAGTGATATCCTATTGGTAGTTAGTCTTGTCCCATCGCTGCAACTCCCTCACGGAGAGAGGCAAAGAGCCATGAGAGCCATGAATCCCCGAAACACAACCCTGCTAAGCCGCACTGCTTCTTGACACAATGCTCACTTAACCCGGAAGCCAGCCGCACCAAAGTGTCAGAGGAAACACTGTACAACTGGCAACTAAAGTCAGCATGGATGCGCCCGGACCGCCACAAGGAGTCACTAGAGCGCGCGATGGGACAAGAACATCCCGGGCAGCCAAACACTCCCATAACCCGGATGACGCTGGGCCGATTGTGCGCCGATTCATGAGTCTCCCTGTTGCGGCAGGCTGTGACACAGCCTGGGCTCAAAATTAGGTCTGTAGTGACGCCTCTAGCTTAGACCACTGCGCCACTCAGAAGGCCCCCAATAATAATGTTTAACATTTATTTGTAAAAAATGTACTACCTCATCTCTGTACCCCACACATACAATTATCTATAAGGCCCCTGAGTCAAGCAGTGATTAGCCACAATGACCAGAACAGTTTTCCAATGCCTCGCAAAGATAGGCACCTATTAGTAGAAGGGGGAAAGTAAAAAAGCAAACATTGAATATCCCTTTCAGTATGGTGAAGTTAAATCATTAATTACACTTTGGATGGTGTATCAATACACCCAGTCACTACAAAGATACAAGCCTCCTTCTTAACTCAGTTGCCAGAGAGGAAGGAAACCGCTCAGGGATTTCGACATGAGGCCAATGGTGGCTTTAGAATAGTTAGAGTTTAACGGCTGTGAAGGGAGAAAACCGAGGATGGATCAATAAAATTGTAGTTACTCCACAATACTAACCTAATTGACTTTGAAAAGGAGGAAGCCTGTACATAAAAAAAACTCCAAAACATGCATCCAGTTTGCAACAAGGCACTAAAATAATACTGCAAAAAATGTGGCAAAGCATTTGGAAACATGAGTTGATGGCGGCGGATGAATAGCACAACAATGGCCTCAGGATCTCTTCAGGTATCACTGTCGATAAAATGCAATTGTGTTAGTTGTCAGTAGCTTATGCATGCACACACCATAACCACACCGCTACCATGGGGCACACTGCTCACAACGTTTACATCAGCAAACCGCTCGCCCATACACGCTGTCTGCCACCTGCTCGGTACAGTTGAAACCCGGGATTAATCCGTGAAGGGCACACTTCTCCAGTGTGCCAGTGGCCATTGAAGGTGAGCATTTGCCCAGTGAAGTCAGAAATGACACTGAACTGCAGTCGGGTCAAGACCCTTGCAAGGATGACGAGCACGCAGATTAGCTTCCCTGAGACGGTTTCTGACAGTTTGTTCAGAAATTCTTTGGTAGTGCAAATCCAGTTTCATCAGCTGTCCGGGTGGCTGGTCTCAGACGATGCCTGCTGGTGAAAAAGCCAGATGTGGAGGTCCCGGGCTGGCGTGGTTAGGTATGGTCTGCGGTTGTGAGGCCGGTTGGATGTCCTGACAAATGTTCTAAAACAACGTTGGAGGCGGTTTATGGTAGAGAAATGAACATTGAATTCTCTGGCAACAGCTCTGGTGGACATTCCTAAAATTGCACGCTCCCTCAAAACTTGAGAGCTCTGTGGCATTGTGTTGTGTGA
This sequence comes from Oncorhynchus nerka, assembly GCF_034236695.1. Taxonomy (NCBI): domain Eukaryota; kingdom Metazoa; phylum Chordata; class Actinopteri; order Salmoniformes; family Salmonidae; genus Oncorhynchus; species Oncorhynchus nerka. Next base: position 31,957,155 of record NC_088423.1, on the reverse strand, counting down.
CGAAACTGCACATTTTAGAGTGGTATTTTATTGTCCCCAGCACAAGGTGCACCTGTGTAATGCTGCTGCTGTTTAATCAGCTTCTTGATATGCAACACCTGTCAGGTGGATGGATTATATTGGCAAAGGAGAAATGCTCACTAACAGGGATATAAATAAATTTGTGCACAAAATGTGAGAGAAATAAACTGTGTATACAGAACATTTCTGGGATCTTTTATTTCAGCTCATGACGCATTGGACCAACACTTTACATGTTGCGTTTATATTTTTGTTCAGTGTAATTTTCTGGGTCATTGTTACCAAATGCGCTGTAGAAAATTGTTGTGTAACCTACCAGACTGGATGAAACTTACATCAACTTCTGATAGGGGTTTTCGATCATTCCGATTTAATGTACATTGTTCAGGTTCACAATAAGAAATCGTTTTGGAAGTTTTGCTTTAAACAGTCGGTGTATTTGTTCATTTTTACATGAACAGAGTAATTTCATAAAGGACAGCAATAATATTTGCGAGCTGTGCATGGCATGGTTGCACTCATTGGTCAGAGTGCGATAAGCTCTCTAAAATTCCTACCAGTCTAAACAATTCACTTTTGAGACGGGGGTAAAATCCAAAGTAGCATTATATTAATTTGTATAAATGCCATTGCTAATGTCTGAAGATAAATATTGACAGGACTAGCTCAAAACATGTTTTATCTGCAAAATGTACAACTTAAATCAGTGGGTGATGGTGATTTCACATAAAAAAGTGGAGCTGACAAAAAGCATAAAATGCCCCCACCCCTAATCTGATAGTGGGGTGTTAGATGCTTAGTCTGCCCTATGGCTCAGCTCAGGTGCCTACACATACCATTAAAACACACACACCAGACACATGCACACAAAAACTAACGGAGGGCCACTCATCTAAAAAAGTACTCTCAGACAGATCCAGCTCAGAGGCCCAGCTCATGAGCTCCATCAGGAACAGATATTAAATTTAAAATGGATGTGTTCATGCAAAAAATGTAGTGTCTCGATTCACATCAATCGTTTCAAACTAAAACTATCGTTTCTGAGACCATTTACAGTTGAAGTCAGAAGTTTACATACACCTTAGCCAAATACATTTGAACTCAGTTTTTCACAATTCCTGACATTTAATCCTAGTAAAAATTCCCTGTTTTAGGTCAGTTAGGATCACCACTTTATTTTAAGAATGTGAAATGTCAGAATAATAGTAGAACTTAACATTTTTTCATCACATTCCCAGTGGGTCAGAAGGTTACACTCAATTAATATTTGGTAGCATTGCCTTTAAATTTCTTAACTTGGGTCAACCATTTCAGGGAGCCTTCCACAAGCTTCCCACAATAAGTTGGGTGAATTTTGGCCCATTCCTCCTGACAGAGCTGGTGTAACAGTCAGGTTTGTAGGCCTCCTTGCTCATACACGCTTTTTCCAGTTCTGCCCACAAAATTTCTATAGGATTGAGGTCAGGGCTTTGTGATGGCCACTCCAATACCTTGACTTTGTTGTCCTTAAGCCATTTTGCCACAACTTTGGAAGTATGCATGGGGTCATTGTCCATTTGGAAGACCCATTTGCGACAAAGCTTTAACTTCCTCACTGATGTCTTGAGATGTTGATTCAATATATCCACATAATTTTCCTACCTCATGATGCCATCTATTTTGTGAAGTGCACCAGTCCCTCCTGCAGCAAAGCACCCCCACAACATGATGCTGCCACCCCCGTGCTTCACGGTTGGGACGGTGTTCTTCTCTAGGAGACAGAACGAGTCTCCTTCCTGAGCGGTATGGCGGCTGCGTGGTCCCATGGTGTTTATATTTGTGCACTATTGTTTGTCCAGATGAAAGGTCAACTTACTTGGTGTCCACATCAACAACAAACTAGAATGGTCCAAACACACCAAGACAATCGTGAAGAGGGCACCACAAAGCCTATTCCCCCTCAGGAAACTAAAAAGATTTGGCATGGGTCCTCAGATCCTCAACCGGTTCTACAGCTGCAACATCAAGAGCTTCCTGACTGGTTGCATCACTGCCTGGTACGGCAATTGCTCGGCCTCTGACCGCAAGGCACTAGAGCGTAGTACGTATGGCCCAGTACATCACTGGGGCTAAGCTGCCTGCCATCCAGGACCTATATAACAGGCAGTGTCAGAGGAAGGCCCTAAAAATTGTCAAAGACCCCAGCCACCCCAGCGGTACCGGAGTGCCAAGTCTAGGACAAAAAGGCTTCTCAACAGTTTTTACCCCCAAGTCATAAGAGTCCTGAACAGGTAATCAAATGGCTACCCGGACTGTTTGCATTGTGTGCCCCGCCCAACCCCTCTTTTTACGCTGCTGCTACTCTGTTTATCATATATACATAGTCACTTTAATTATAGTCATGTACATATTACCTCAATTGGGCCGACCAACCAGTGCTCCCGCACATTGGCTAACCGGGCTATCTGCATTGTGTCCCGCTACCCACCAACCCCTCTTTTACGCTACAGCTTCTCTTTGTTCATCATATATGCAGTCACTTTACATACTACCTCAATCAGCCCGACTAACCGGTGTCTGCATGTAGCCTCGCTACTTTTATAGCCTGTCTTTTTACTGTTGTTTAATTTCCATACTTACCTACTGTTCACCAAACACCTTTGTTGCACTATTGTTTAGAGCTTGTAAGTAAGCATTTCACTGTAAGGTCTACACCTGTTGTATTCAGCGGACGTGACAAATAAACTTTGATTTGAACGTGGTACCTCCATGCGTTTGGAAATTGCTCCCAAGGATGAACCAGACTTGTGGAGGTCTACATTTTTTTCTGAGGTCTTGGCTGATTTCTTTTGATTTTCCCATGATATCAAGCAAAGAGGCACTGAGTTTGAAGGTAGGCCTTGAAATACATCCACAGGTACACGTCCAATTGACTCAAATGATGATGTCAATTAGCCTATCAGAAGCTTCTAAAGCCATGACATCATTTTCTGGAATTTTCCAAGCTGTTTAAAAGGCACAGTCAACTTAGTGTATGTAAACTTCTGACCATGGGAATTGTGATACAGTGAATTAATTATAAGTCTGTAAACGATTGTTGGAAAAATGGCTTGTGTCAAGCACGAAGTACATGTCCTAACCGACTTGCCAAAAATATAGTTTGTTAACAAGACATTTGTGGAGTGGTTGAAAAACGAGTTAATGACTCCAACCTAAGTGTATGTAAACTTCCAACTTCAACTGTATGTAGATGCCCGTCAAATCGAAGGAAAGGAGAGATGCACATCCCTAGTCTTTACGAATAGGCAAAATGCCTTTCTCGCTCTCCCCCTCCCTCTGATTGGCATGAAGCCCTATATCATAGCCCTTTGACATTTAAGCAGTGTGTGTGTGTGTGTGTGTGTGTGCGTGCGAGTGTGTGTGTGTCGATGCTTGATGACCCCTTTTAATTGGGAAATCATGTTTGAACAGAAATTGCCATTGGCAACACAGGGGCTAGGGCCCGCAAACCAACTCAGGGAGTAGAATGTTTATTTAGAACACAAACGGCTACGTGTTGACATTGGTCACTCAAAATATTCAGGAATTATTTGTTGTCCAACAGTGTATTTACATAACATGTCAGTCAGGTGGTGAGGTAATCTAGCTGGGCACACATGCTGTAGCTAACCAAGGTGATGGGAAATCTACTTTCCTCACACCAAAACCAAGGACAACGTAAATAGTAATTCCCAGGTAGGGTTTTCAATTCGTCTGTGGCACCCCCTATTGGAGATGTCTATATCGCAACCCAACTCTAAAACTCCCACCTTATATACATAACCCTAGTGATAGATGGTTCCATCAATTGCCCTTGTCATCATGAGGAAAAGATAGAAAAGATAAGACGATGATAGCATACCAGCACCAGTAGTTTGGTTCTCTCACAGATGCCGGGCAGATAGGGGAAGGGTGCTACCTCCTCACCCCTCAGACAGCTGCTGAGCCAGCTGAACACACACGGAGGCTCCGCCCTCAGGAAGGATGGACGCTGCATCTGCTCCATCTGGGCTGCAGGAGAGGGAGGGGCCACAGAGACTGTCATTCAAAGTGTCACAACAGGCTCTGCGACTACAGACACACCTGTTCTTATCACACAGTCAGACCATCCTTTCAATCAATATTAGGAAAATGAAAAGCCAAAGTGGTAGTAGACATGTCCTCTCTTCTATGTGAGCAGAGGGGACTACACATGCTTTAGAGGTTGATTTGCCTCTTACCCGGATCTATGATGCAGGACTCCTTGAACGTGGTGATGAATGAGGGGTAATCTCGCCAGTACAGATCGATATACTCCTCCAGCTGCAGATCCCTTTTAATAAATAGTACAACAATTAGCAGGTCATAAGAGAAGCTGTTAATCTAACCTGAGCCATTGAATCAATACTTTTAATATCCAACCTGCTCTACCCTCACCGTGAAGCACTTACACAGACAGCTAAACACAACCAGAAGCAGATAAACCAATCAGAACTATGACTAAGCGAACACCCACGTAAACTTCTAGTACTAACGTGGGGGTTTCAGGCTGGGTTAGATGTAGTGAGGTCATTACGGTACAGGCCTAGCCGGGTTGCCAGATTGGTCTGTGCTTTAGCTACTGTATCTCTTTGTACAGTATGTATGGCAATGACAGTGAATACAATTATTAATTGGCTGAAACACCAACTGTTGTGTCAACCAGCCTGGTAATACTAAATGACCAGGACAATAAAACAAGGCCAAATAAGCACTAAGCAATTCAAGCGCCAGTTGATTCTCCCACTTCAGCTCTTCTTTTAAACGTAAAATGGGACTGTTGACGAGGCCACCTGACACACTTGAAACCGTTTAAATGCCATTTTCTTATCCTGGTAATATTAACGTTTTAGGAGAGACCAAACTCATCAGGTTTTATTGAGCAGTGACTCATCGGACATACTTCTCCATTTAAATGTTTAACAGCTTCATGAAATTGTTGTGTTCGTTCTGAATTGAAAAGATGCACCTGCGACCTGTCGCTTTAGTTCGCCTCTGAATGGCCATAGATATCCGAGTGACAATAATAAATCCACAACATTTAACTGGAGTCATTTGAAAGGAATTCTCTCGTGGACAGGATGTTGTCCAGGTGTCCGTCAATAGACTGTGGGATGTAACAACTAACGAGGAACTTGGCTCTGGTGTGCAGATTTCTTCAATTATTATTTGGACAAACTACGATTTCACATCTCTTGAACTTCGGAGGGAGAGGGGACATTCGGCGCATACTTTGGCTGAGAGTTTACATTTAGGGGGGGACCTTCACTAGTCTCATTAGTATATTTTCTTTTCTCATCTCCCCAGAACCAAATTGAGCATCTGACGCAATTACGCAAGGTTTAATTTATGGGTTTCCAAGATTATTTAAGAGCGTTAACCTAGATTGTGAAGACAGAGCACCAGTACCTGGCCAACTGTTGCAGAAGGCCCACCAGTGATCGGCCCCCGCTCCTCTGCAGCTCGTCCAGCTTCAGCTCCTCATAGAGCAAGTGCAGCACGTAGAACAGGGCTGGGATGTGGGGGAAGAGTGGGGCAGAGGGGTCCAGATGCAGGGCAGGGGTGGAAGACAGAGACTCTTCACAGCCAGAGGTGTCGGTGGACTCCAGACTCACAGCACCACACCCATGCCTGAACACCACTTGTCTGTGGTAGTCTGAGCACCACATGTAGTCCCAGTCCTGGTGGATTATATGCATAGACACACGCACAAAGCCACACAGAAACACTCACACTTAAATGAAATGCATACATAGAAACAGGGCCCAAAGCCACACATACAAAAAGGTCAGTGGATTAAGGAACAATATTTGTGCCTGGTCTGAATCAGCAGTTTCCCAACATGCACTTCCTTTCTTAAGTAACAGCTCTCAGCCAGAGGGTGAACTCTACACGACACTTCCCCAGTTCAACTGTGCACCCTTAACCCTGGGCCATGACCCCTTCCAGGATTCCATGCTACAGCACAGCACCACTTTCCCTCCACAACACCACTAACATTCTACATGAATGTATAATGCACAGGGCAAACGGATGAAGGAAAGAAAGACTACAGGTTATTTATCAACCTAACCCTAATCTTCAATACTTTTGTTTTTTTTATACATCTATAAATCACAGTGCACTTGGAGCAGATTTCAACCATTTCAAAGTAGTGGTCTGTATATGAATTCAACATATTACTGAAATTCTTATTATGCATGACAGAAAAGCAAATTCACTCATAAGTTGACCTCATCGCTACCTCCTTTTAGCCTCTGTCTGGATTCAGAGCTTGAGAGTAACATGAATAGTCTTGTGCTTTCCACATAAAGCATGGTCTACGGGGGTAACCCCTACCTACCTCATCAGACCCTGTGTCCGAAGGCCGGGCCTTTTTTGGTGCAATCACAGGAGAGAGGGGCACTTCAAAATGGAGCTGTGGGGGGAACAAAGGTCAAGAGCATGGTTGGGCTACAGACCAAATAACCATCTGATAAACTACATAGGTCCTTCCTGTGTTGCCTTGCCAACCTACCATTTGTGGCTTAGTCTCTATGTCTGGATTTCAGAGATGTGCAGGCTTTGGTGACATCGGTATGACCTAGATTGAGGCACTTCTATGTACTTGGGTATAGACTGTACATTCAGTAAGACTATCCTGCACTGTGACTATCCTGCATGGGCTCTGCACTGTCTACTTTAAGGCACTCTCTCTCTTGGGAATGACAGCACCGTTGCCAAGGCGACTCACGTTACGTGTCCAACCCAGTCGCTCTGTGTTGTAGCCCATGAGAGTCATGAAGCAGGTGACAAACAGGTTCCACTCCAGGTGTGCGCTGGGCCCCCCGGGGGCGTTGTAGATGTTGTACCACTTTATCAGCACCTTCATGGCCGTTTCCTTGGGCAGGATGAAGCGCACCGCCTGGAGGCACTTCCTCACTACGGACACGAGGAAGCATATGTAAGACAGTGCACAATTACATCCATTTCACACAGAAAATTGACATTTATATGTATCAAACTTGTGCTGATTTGTAAAACTTTTATTTTGTTTTTTTAAAGTGGCGTGGTTAAAAAAAATCTACACTGAACAAAAATATGAACGCAACATGTAAAGTGTTGGTCCCATGTTTCATGAGTTGAAATAACATGTCACAAAAGTTTCATATGCAAAAAAGGCTTATTTCTCTCAAATGTTGTGTACAAATTTGTTTACATCCCTGTTAGTGAGCATTTCTCTTTAGCCAAGACAATCCAGCCACCGGACACCTGTGGCATATCTAGAAGCAGCTTAAACAGCAGCCACCTTGTGCTAGGGTGGATTTACCCCTTTACAGTTCACAACACACTGATGTCACGCACAGATGCGCGCGACTCTTGGCTGCAGTGAGAAAGCAATCACCATCTGAGCCCATTCAACATGTCCTAGATTTACCTTTTTTATTACTTCAAAACATATTTTTGGGGTTCTCACACGCTTACAAATTATGTTTTGATTCTTTAGCGACTGTTAAGACTGTATTTGGTTGTGATCTTTGTTAAATAACTATTTAGGATGCAGCAGTTGTTAGCTAGAATGCTAACGGTCATTGACATAGGCTGTAGCAAAAGAGCCATTTTACTGGTTGAAGTGTTTAAGTATAATGCAATTAATTTGCGATGACAAACATTATTTTAGGCAGGACATTCATACAAGCCTTAAAATCCTATTAGAATCCTAAAGTAGTGTGAAATGCACTCAATACTTTTTTGTGGTTGTTGCTGGCGTTCTATAAGAACTCCCCTGTGTTCTGCCACCACCTTGTGCGCGTCTCGTGCAGCAATGTTTGAGCAATGTCTCGTGCAGCAATGTTTGAGCAATGTCTCGTGCAGCAATGTTTGAGCAATGTCTCGTGCAGCAATGTTTGAGCAATGTCTCGTGCAGCAATGTTTGCAAACACAGAAAGGAGCTTCATAAAAGGCCACTCGAAAATGTGCCGGTTTGTCAAACAACACCAGATGTCTCAAGTTTTGAAGGAGCGTGCAATTGGCATGCTGGCTACAGGAGTGTCCACCAGAGCTGTTACCAGAGAATGTAATGTTCATTTCTCTACCATAAGCTGTCTCCTCCAACATCGCTTTTCGAGAATTTGTCAGTATGTCCAACTGGCCTCACAACCGCAGACCATGTGTACGGTGTCATGTGAACGAGCGGTTTGCGGATGTCAACGTGGTGAACAGAGTGCCCAATGGTGGAGTTATGGTATGGGCAGGCAGGCATAAGCTACGGACAACGAACACAATTGTATTTTATCGATTGCAATTTCAAACAGAGATACCGTAACAAGGTTCCTGAGGCCCATTGTCGTGCCATTCATCCGCCACCATCACCTCATGTTTCAGCATGTTCATGCACGGCTCCATGTCGCAAGGATCCATACACAATTCCTGGAAGCTGAAAATGTCACAGTTCTTCCCATGGCCTGCATACTCACCAGAAATGTCACCCATTGAGCTTGTTTGGGGTGCTCTGAATCAACAAGTATGACAGCATGTTCCAGTTCCCGCCAATATCCATGAACTTCACACAGCCATTGAAGAGGAGTGGGACAACATTCCACAGGCCACAATCAACTCTAAGCGAAGGAGATGTGTCATTCTGCATGAGGCAAATGGAGGTCACACCAGATACGGCTGTTTTTCTAATCCATGCCCCCTTTTTATTTTTAAAGGCATCTGTGACCAACAGATGCATATCTGTATTCCCAGTCATGTGAAATCCATAGATTACGTCCAAATGAATTTATTTTAAGTGACTGATTAACTTGTTGCATGTTGTGTTTATATTTTTGTTCAGTACATATATTCATTGTGCCTACATTGACATCAAATTACACGAAAGTCTGATTAGTGTCCGTGTCCTCTCCCAGGTCCACCCAATCAGACAGGTAATTAACTCCACCCGCAATCTCTAATTGGACAACAAACTCCAAAAAGGTCAAGGCAGAGCAGGAGAAATGCCATTTCATTAGACTGAGAAGTCCTGGCTTTTGGATCAATTAGGCACTAATATGTGGGAACTGGGAACAACACTACACTGTAATCAGTAATGGTTTCACAAAACAAAAGATGTGGGGTCAAAGAGTCGAAAGTTCATGGTTTAAACAAAGACCTTAAAAAACGCACAAAAAGCCAATTAGGGTTGTAAGGCAAATACCGGTACACCCGAGTGCTCCATTTCCTCAATTACAGTGTAAAATGATACGCTATTACACTTATCTACAGCTGGGTAGAAAGAGGAGCCACAGCATGTTTTACAGTACATGCATGTACTGGTGGAGAAGGCTGCTTCAGCAGAGGCTCAAATGTCGCCACGGGAAAGACGTGTGAATCGTGCATGGCTTCAGTATAGGTCGCCATACATGAAGTCATTTACAAAAAAAAGTACCCATCTTTAGATATTACTGTCACAAACGCAAGGAACCAAGGTTAATATACCCACTTACTGACAGGTACAGAAATAGTCTTATGCTTAAGCAATAATTTACCTGAACACAGACTTCCATTATATACCAGCACCACAGAGCATGTTATTGGGCAGGATAGGAACGGAGCAGAATCATCTCTCTCATCTATCCCCCCCCCCCGACACTCCAGGGCCCAATCGAATCTTTGGCTGAATAAGGGCATGGGAATCCCACCATAACAAACAGCAACTACGTGGAGTAGCTGCTGTGGTGATGCCTTCGTAATGCTGTGGCTTACCCAGATAGAATGGAATGTATATAGTCACTGTGTGTGTACATCATGTGGCATGCCAGGAGAAATGAGAGTGGGTGGGGTGGGGGATGTCAAGTGTGTGTAGGGGAATGGCGAGTGTGTAAGTACGAGCGAGGAACAGTGGGGTGGGGCCCCTTAGGTTTACGTCAATGTGACAGCGGGAGGCTGGCAGCACTTAAACCCAATTTTCAGGCCATCAACGCTGGATGACTCAGCTGTGTGAGAAACCTAATCCAATACACAATATCTTGTCACACACATTGGTTTTGCACATTGTTGTGTTAAAACTTACCCATCTCTGAGGTAGCAATTTCAGGGATAGTTATCCTCAGCATTGTGCCGTTGCTTAGCTCCTACAAAAAAACAACAACATATGAATCATAGGGATATAGATCATTTCACCATAAGTTAGAAATGTTTACACGCTACCTTTCAGTCAACTCTTGAAAGCTTTGATCAATTAAATCATTTGACAGATGACATCAAGGGATAAAAAAAAAATCTAATCAATATGACATCATAACATATGCAGTTGGACTTTGACATTTAAAATCTTTAAAAAATAAAAACATCTCAAGAGGGCCTCTCTCAAAAGGGCTTGAAAATGACTGACAGGTCTGAGAGAAAAAGGTCCCTTGGCTGAGCGGCATGTCTTCACCGGTCTTGACAAAACTGCCCCTGCAGGTAGCGATGTCCACCAAGAGAATTGTAACCTTATTGGACCCAGTAAACACACTGACAGGCGTCTGGTGCTCAGTTCTGTACACAGGCTGAGCTTTTCTCCATTCCAATTCCTCAAATGAAGCTGTTCAATTAGTGTCTGTTTAAAAAACATTCACCCCTGGAGGTCTAAGTACTAAAATACCAACCAGCCAGACTCAAACTCATTATAAACTCCACCTTTCATTCATATCAATACACACACACCCAACCACCCACACACCGACCACTGACCCACATACACACCCAACCACCCACCGAGCCACACACCCAACCACCCACCCACCGACACCCAACCACCCACCCACACCCACTCCCCAAACACCACACACCCAACCACCAGACCCCACCCCACCACCCTCACACACACACACCAGGGTGACTCTGCTGCTGACGGGGTCTCTGAGGGCGTGGATGTAGGGTACAGACTGTTGAAAGGTGTAGTCGCCCAGCCAGGAGGTTTCGTGGTGCTTGGTGGAGCCCCTCAGCTCTGATACAGGGGAGGGCATGGCCACCTGGCCAACAGGAAAGGAGTGGAGGAGGGACAAAGAAGAACTCAGCTACCCGGGATGAATAGACACAATCAAGATAATTTGTGGCAAGTTACGGGAACTAATCCATACACTTCAGCTCTACCTTCTAAAGCAATTCTGCAATGAATGCAACATATATTAAATTGATTCATCTACTGTTCGTTTCTCCCAATCTATTTCCTTAAAAAACAGACGTCACACAGTCTGAAGATTAAATCTAATTAGAGTATTGATCAGGATCCATAATATAGTCTCCATTAGTTACTGGCTGGTCTACTGCAGACTAATACTGCAGCTTCACTCTACTGTCAATGGAGGGACGTCAGAGGGACAGCAGTTCTTCACTGTAATTCAGATTGAGATTGCACCATTTCCATTACCATTACCTGCTTTCAGTTTGGTGGTTAGTTATACTCTGTCATAGCAATCTGACTTAATTTCCATGAGAGCAGATTAATTATTTTGATGCATTCATTGCAATTGCACTTATCATTCTAATAACCAACCCAATAGATATACACCAGTCTCAGGTGTCAGTGGTACCTCCTCTAGTCTTCCTATGTGTCTCCCTGTGGCCTTGGCGGGAGTGCTCACACTGTCCATGGGGGTACTAAGGTGGGTTACATGGTTGGACAGGCTGAAGGTGGGAGACAGGAGGCCAGGAACAAACACCTTGCTCACCTGTGGACAGAACACATTTTACCATTTGAACTTGCATCACCAATAAACACATTTAAACAGTGTGAGCACTACTTTCAAGTTACCCTTGTCACTCCAGTGTACAGAACCAAGCTTCCATTGGCTTCTAGAACTAGCATGGCATCTATATCCTGAGAGGAAAAAATAACAGTTTGAGATGAGACCAAACCAATGATGTAATAACAGTACACAAGCACATACAGTGTATTTGGAAAGTATTCAGCCCCCTTGACTTTTTCAACATTTTGTTACATTACAGCCTTATTCTAAAATTGATTCAAAAATGTTTTATCAATATACACACAAATGACAAAGCAAAAACAAATTTATATCATTTTTTGCAAATGTATAAAAAATTAAAATACCTTTTTAAGTTAGTATTTCAGACCCTCTGCTATGAGACTCACAGGATGGTGTCGAGGCAAAGATCTAGGGAAGGGTACGTCTGCAGCATTGAAGGTCCACAAGAACACAGTGGCCTCCATTGAATGGAAAAAGTTTGGAACTAAGACTCAAGCAATCAGGGAAGAAGGGCCTTGGTCAGGGAGGTGACCAAGAACCTGATGGTCACTGACAGAGCTCCAGAGTTCCTCTGTGGAGATGGTTTTCCCTCTGGAATGTTCTCCCATCTCTGCAGCACTCCATCTGATCTGATAAAAACAAGATTGAACTCTTTGGGCTGAATGTCCAGCGTCAAATCTGGAGGAAACCTGGAACCATCCCTACTGTGAAGCATGGTTGTGGCAGCATCATGCTGTGGGAATGCTTTTCAGTGGCAGGGACTGGGAGACTAGTCAGGATCAAGGGAAAGATGAACTGAGAAAAGTACAGAGAGATCCTTGATGAAAACCTGCTCCAGAGCGCTCAGGAACTCAGACTAGGATGAAGTTTCACCTTCCAACAGGACAACAACTCTAAGCACATAGCCAAGACAACGCAGGAGTGGCTTCGAGTCTCAATGTCCTTGTGTGGCCCAGCCAGAGCTCGGACTTTAACAAGACCGAACATCTCTGGAGAGACCTGAAAATAGCTGTGCAGCGACGCTCCCCATCCAACCTGACAGAGTTTGAGAGGATCCGCAGAGAAGAATGGTACAAACTCCCCAAATAAAGGTGTGCCAAGTTTGCAGCATCAAAACCCAAGAAGAACCGATGCTTTAATCACTGCCAAAAGCTGTGTCAACAAAGTACTGAGTAAAGGGTCTGAATACTTATGTAAATGTGATATTTCAGATATTTTTTATTTTATACATTTGCAAAAAAATCTGTACAAAACTTTGGGGTCATTATGGGGTATTGTGTGTAGATTCTTTAGGGGGAAGGAAACTATTTAATACATTTTAGAATAAGGCTGTAAGGTAACAAAATGTGGAAAAAGTCAAGGGGTCTATATACTTTCTGAATACAATGTATGGACACAGCAACACACCATTTTACACATGCAGAATAAAGCAGTCAATAAGATAGGACCTTGACCATCATTTAAAGTACAGTATGTTTTTGATTAGTAGAGGATTAAGACCTAGCCTAAAATAGCTCAATTGGGTCCTGAGAGACGTAGAATCGTTGCCACCGCTAAGGGAAACGCAAAGCAATTAGTCAAATTGACTCTACCTGTAATGGTGCTGCGTCTTTTGCAGGGATAGTGGCAACAGATGCAAAGATAAGCTGGGAAGGATTGTTGCTCTCAATGAATTTTACACATCTGTGAAGATAAACAAATCAACATGTGAGAGAGAGTGATTGACTGAGACCGAGAAAGACAGAGATAGGACACTGAAAGCTACAAAGATAAGATACGTGTTCCCTGACCTGAGCTGTTGGTGGGACTCCACGAGGAAGCACAAGTACTTGTTCTCACACAAGTCAGAGGTGATGAACACCTTAGAGGCCTGGCAGCTCATCTCCCTGTAGAAGCAGAGTGTTGTTAACCTCTCTCTCAGACACACAGCATCACCTTTAAACACCATAACCTGCTTCTACACCTGCATTGCTTGCTGTTTGGGGTTTTAGGCTGGGTTTCTGTACAGCACTTTGAGATATCAGCTGATGTAAGAAGGTCTATATAAATAAATGTTTTTTTGATTATAACAGCCATATATTTACTGTTCAATGATTTTTAATCTTCACCTTGTCAAATGGATATTTGCTGTGTATATGCATGTACATTTATTCAGCACATAAAACATTGTGATATAAAATGTTATCGGCCCCTATTGGCCGACCCCCATTATGGCCGCACATGATGGAGTTGTGACAGTCTGATTAGGTTATAGATCATGGAGTCTACAGTCTTCAAAACTGGATAATAATTGCCTTATATGCTTCAAAATAAAGGTGAATGAATAATATTGTTTGTCCTCCCTCTCAAAGCTGTGATTGAGAATAACCTATGTCTAGGCTAAACACTTTCATTCTTGTTATTTTTTAAAGAGTCAACTTCAGCACAACACCTTCTCAGGCTAGACTATTTGGGAAATATGCTACTGTTCATAACTTTAACGTGTCTTAAAGCTTTTATGATAGGCCTAGGAGGAGGATAGGTTATTGGTCATTTGGTTTTCAACTTGACACGGAGGACATTTTTTCCCGGGCCCGCATAGAACATTTCTAACTTGATGAAACTGTCATTCATAGGCTATTGATACAATTGTATCCCTTTCATTGTTATTATCCTGACTACCATACGTTTTTAGGCTATTCAAACAACTTTTTGACATGGAACTCTGTTACGTTCATTGTTTGAGCAGGAGAAAGACATGCATAAAACAATGAAAGCATAGCCTATAGCCCAAAGTCACATTCCTAACGTATCAAATGGAGAGAGAAGGGAACATAGGCTACGTTTTATTTAAACAACTTGACAAGATAGTTAAGGAGTGTCCATTATAAAAACCAATGAAAATGTTTAGGCTATAAGGCTATATATAGCCTGAGGCCCATGCATCTGACAGAGAAAGACAAACAATATTTTCTGGACATTTTGTGCTGCTTTGGTGGAATTCTCTGCTCTGTCTGGCCTACATTCCGCTCTTGCGTTCTGTATAGAACATATTTATTGAAATGGGCTATAGCAAATAGGCAAATTACTGAGAACGTCACTTCTGTGCTTCCCTGCTGTGCAATGCAAGACTCCGTTCTTTACTGCGTCAGTCAGTCAAGTTCAAATAGGCTAAACCATTGTTGCATCACAATTGTCATCTTCGACAATGGCAATCAATCATCGACAATAGATAACATTATCATAATATAGCCCAACCCCAAAAACACAGTGACATGGAAAGATCAGCAGTGTCTAACTGACATAAATAGTGATTAACATTATTTATTTATTTTCCGCAATGTTATTATGGGACGATCTATCTATATATATATATATGACTTCAAAATATGGTATTTTTCATCCTAGAGCTTGTTCATCCTCTTCTTTACAAATAGTGAGCCAAAATCTTTTCAGCTCTTTTATTTCCAAGACTGATCAAAACTCATATTTTCATGCGCTCGTCTCTCTGCAGCAGATACAGTTGAAGTCACAAGTTTACATACACCTTAGCCAAATACATTTAAACTCAGTTTCACAATTCCTGACATTTAATCCTAGTAAAAAGTCCCTGTCTTAGGTAAGTTAGGATCACCACTTTATTTTAAGAATATGAAATGTCAGAATAATAGTAGAGAGAGTGATGTATTTATTTCATCACATTCCCAGTGGGTCAGAAGTTTACATACACTCAATTAGTATTTGGTAGCATTGGCTTTAAAAATGTTTAACTTGGGTCAAATGTTTCAGGTAGACTTCCACAAGCTTCCCACAATAAGTTGGGTGAATTTTGGCCCATTCCTCCTGACAGAGCTGGTGTAACTGAGTCAGGTTTGTAGGCCTTAAGCCATTTTGCCACAACTTTGGAAGTATACTTAGGGTCATTGTCCATTTGGAAGACCCATTTGCGACCAAGCTTTAACTTCCTGACTGATGTCTTGAGATGTTGCTTCAATATATCCACATAATTTTCCTCCCTCATGATGCCATCTATTTTGTGAAGTGCACCAGTCCCTCCTGCAGCAAAGCACCCCCACAACCTGATGCTGCCACCCCCATGCTACACAGTTGGGATGGTGTTAAACTTTTGTTATTGACCAAATACTTATTTTCCACCATAATTTGCAAATAAATTCATTAAAAATCCTACAATGTGATTTTCTGGATTTTTTTTTTTCTCATTTTGTCTGTCATAGTTGAAGTGTACCTATGATGAAAATTACAGGCCTCTCATCTTTTTAAGTGGGAGAACTTGCACAATTGGTGGCTGACTAAATACTTTTTTGTCCCACTGTATGTCGATATAGGACTCGTTTTACTGTGGATATAGATACTTTTGTACCTGTTTCCTCCAGCATCTTCACAAGGTCCTTTGCTGCTGTTCTGGGATTGATTTGCACTTTTCGCACCAAAGTACCTTCATCTCTAGGAGACAGAACGCGTCTTCTTCCTGAGCGGTATGACGGCTGCGTGGTCGCATGGTGTTTATACTTGCGTATTAATGTTTGTAGAGGTGAACATGGTACCTTAAGGCATTTGGAAATTGCTCCAAAGGATGAACCAGACTTGTGGAGGTCTACAATGGTTTTTCTGAGGTCATGGCTGATTTCTTTTGATTTTCCCTTGATGTCAAGCAAAGAGGCACTGTGCTTGAAGGTAGGCCTTGAAATACATCCACAGGTACACCTTCAATTGACGTCAATTAGCATATCAGAAGCTTCTAAAACCATGACATAATTTTCTGGAATTTTCCAAGCTGTTTAAAGGCACAGTCAACTTAGTGTATGTCAACTTCTGACCCACTGGAATTGTGAGTGAATTAATCTGTCTGTAAAAGATTGTTGGAAAAAGTACTTGTGCCATACACGAAGTAGATGTCCTAACCGACTTGCCAAAACTATAGTTTGTTAACAAGAAATGTGTAGAGTGGTTGAAAATCGAGTTTTAATGACTCCAACCTAAGTGTATGTAAACTTCCAACTTCAACTGTATATAGTGAGCAACATGTTTGAAACATCAAATCGCAATATCGAATTTCAATACATATGCAATAGTGAAAATCGCAATACATATTGTATCAGCACCTAAGTATCGTGCTATCGTCCCTGGCAATTCCCAGCTCTAATTATAAACTAGCAGTGGTTCAACCAACTAGACCACAGAGCAGGATTTTTGAACGTCGGACACTGACCTGTGGGAGGAAGCAGTCTCACTCCACAGCTGCTCGATGCATAGGTCAGGCACTATGGGCTCCATCTCCGGGACCAGCACAGACTCGTTGGCCGTGCTGTTGGGCGAGGGCAGGAAGCTGTGCCCTCTGGGGGACGATGAGTGGTACGACATGTTAAACCGTGCCGCGACCGAAAAGGAGGGTGCCGCCATGCCAGGGGAGTGGGACCGGCTACAGACGTGTCAGAAGAGCGCAGAAGAATGGTTGGTTATGGTCCATAGTGTGGTGGTTGTAAATGAGTCATGAGCTTTTGAGGGTGAATGTTTGACGGAAACTGTGTATAACCCAGTGGGACGGCAGAGATCCTGTTTACATCCTCTTTCGGTATTTGACTCAAAGCCTGCACTCTGTAGCGTTCCAGAACCACAACTGAAGACTCCTGGTATAAACTCACCTGAGTGCAGCCATGCTGGAGATGCTGGGTGAATGTGTCCGTGAGTGGAGGCCTGGTGATGAGGTCATCCTGTTTTGGTTGTGCAGGGCGTGGCAATGAAAGGGTGAACCAGGCGAGTCCATCCTGGAGACGTTCCTCAGGTGTGTGGTCAGAAAGCTGGGCGGCATCAGGCCTTGGGGCGTGTCTACCTGCTCCGGACACTTCAGCACTGTGGACTGCTCCTGTGGGACAGAGTTAAAAGTGAAAGGTTCAACTCAAATGATATACAAGCAACAGATTCTGTTCCAACCCCCCCCAGACACAACAATGATCAAACTAGCAATTTAGATCAGTCTGACGTGGTCCTCCCGATGGTGCGCAAACAAAAAAGGGCAGGGTCCGGGTGCCATTGTCACACAGTTTGGTTGCTATAGTTCGGGTCAGAGTTGGAATATTTGTTACATTGTATTTTTTACCCCCATTTGGTCCGGTTGGTTTCCTTTGTCAAAATAACTAAACAAAATCATGTATACATGCAAGTCATTTATTGGACAAAAATGCTCACCTTAAATCCATCTATGATGTTATACTCCATGATTAGACTGAGTGTCAAATATTGACACATTTTTACTTTTGTTGGTCTTCCAACAACATAAACAGTAAATAGGGGAGACCAGGGTGGTTGTTCCATAGGCTGGCTTTCAGAGTACTTAAGGCTCACACACGAATGTGGATCTAGCGTTCGTCTGCCAATCACTCATCGTGCTTTGTTTTAGGGAATACTCGCTGTAGACGTATGGCTGTAAACTTTTTTCACGTGATTCTAAAATGTTAAATCGGTGCTCACTTGGATCGCTAAATTGGGTTCAGAGGTGCTAAATACACTCGGCCAGAAAACACAATCTCTGTGTCTGAGCTCTTAATCTATTACTCCCAATCCAGAGTGTGCTGTGTAGCCTAATAATGTTTAAGACAAAAATGTGCAAATTTGCAAGAGGTCATCCACCTGGTCAATTCACGTCAGCATCTCAAATCATTGAGGTTAGGGGAATTAGTGAGTTTTAATAGGAGGTGAAAGTAAAAATATTATTTTAATTATTAGGATTTTTGTCACAATTTCAAACAGTACATTTATATTTTCCAACGGGGCTATACATTTGTTTTTTTTGCCCCCCTCACCTGAGTAGCCTCGTTTCACTGCCAGAAATAAAATTAAACCATCTAGTGTTCAGAGAAATAACAACACAATGTCAAATACAGGTAGCCTAGTCAAATAATTAACATCCAATCACAGCAACCGTTACTCTCTTGCGGAAATTCCACTAACGGTCCGTATGTAGCCAAACGTAGCTGCTGATCATTCCATTTGCTCAAAAATTGATAAATGGTGAAAAAAACATAAGGCCCACATCCATAAAGACACATAACAGCTCCACTGGTAGTACTGCTACTACCAGCAGTACTACACCTGCACCTGTCAACGACAAGTTCTTCTGCTTCCACGACCACACATCCAATGCTAGCATCAGTAATTCTGAATTTGTTGTTAGCCCAGCTAACATGGACACTGGCAGTTGTGAATCTGATGCAGCCAAATAGCTACTGCCCCCTTACACGGTAAAGCACCGAACAGACAGGGACGTTGGACCATCGAAGAGGCACAAATATGATAACTACATTGATTTGGGGTTTACTTGTATTGTGAGTAGTGCCTCGATGAAACCTCCATGCTTGCGCAGACATTTAGAAACAAAACATGCCAATTTGAAAAATAAGCCTAAGTATAAAAGCAACATCCCATTAATAAGAAGGGGCTATAGTTAGGCAAGTCGGTTAAGACATCTACTGTGCATGGCACAAGTAATTTTTCCAACAATTGTTTACAGACAGATTATTTCACTGTATCACAATTCCAGTGGGTCAGAAGTTTACATACACTAAATAGCTTGGAAAATTCCAGAAAATGATTTCATGGCTTTAGAAGCTTCTGATAGGCTAATTGACATAATTTGAGTCAATTGGAGGTGTACTTGTGGCTGTATTTCAAGGCCTACCTTCAAACTCAGTGCTTCTTTGCTTGACATCCTGGGAAAATCAAAAGAAATCAACCAAGACCCCAGGAAAAAAAATTGTAGACCTCCACAAGTCTGGTTCATCCTTGGGAGCAATTTCCAAACACCTGAAGGTAACACGTTGATCTGTTCAACGGAAGTATAAACACCATGGGACCAGGCAGCCGTCACACCACTCAGGAAGGAGACGTGTTGTTTCTCCTGGAGATTAACGTACTTTGGTGCGAAAAGTGCAAATCAATCCCAGAACAGCAGCAAAGGACCTTGTGAAGATGTTGGAGGAAACAGGTACAAAAGTATCTATATACACAGTAAAACAAGTCCTATATCAACAAAACCTGAAAGGCCGCTCATCAAGTAAGAAGCCACTGCTCTAAAACAGCCATAAAAAAGCCAGACTACAGTTCGCAACTGCACATGGGGACAAAGACTGTACTTTTTTGGAGAAATGTCCTCTGGTATGATGAAACAAAAATAGAACTGTTTGGCCATAATGACCATCATTATGTTTGGAGGAAAAAGGTGGAGGCTTGCAAGCCGAAGAACACCAACCCAACCGTGAAGCATGGGGGTGGCAGCATCATGTTGTGGCGGTGCTTTGCTGCAGGAGGGACTGGTGCACTTCACAAAATAGATGGCATCATGAGGGAGGAAAATTATGTAGATATATTGAAGCAACATCTCAAGACATCAGTCAGGAAGTTAAAGCTTGGGCGCAAATGGGTCTTCCAAATGGACAATGACCCCAAGCATACTTCCAAAGTTGTGGCAAAATGGCTTTAAGGACAACAAAGTCAAGGTATTAGAGTGGCCATCACAAAGCCCTGACCTCAATCCTAGAAGCTTGTGGAAGGCTACCCAAAACGTTTGACGCAAGTAAAAAAATTTAAAGGCAATGCTACCAAATACTAATTGAGTGTATGTAAACTTCTGACCCACTGGGAATGTGATGAAAGAAAGAAATCACTCTAGTATTCTGACATTTCACATTCTTAAAATAAAGTGGTGATCCTAACTGACCTAAGACAGGGAATTTTACTAGGATTAAATGTCAGGAATTGTGAAAAACTGAGTTTAAATATATTTGGCTAAGGTGTATGTAAACATCCGACTTCAACTGTATTTGTGCCCTGGTCCTATAAGAGCTGTTTGTCACTTCCCACGAGCAGAGTTGTGACAAAAACTCACACTCATTATTATGTTTAATAAATGTATCGTATAGTGTGTGGCAGGCTTACAATGATGGCAAAAAAAATACATTTGAGAGTGCGCTGACCCTGGTGCTAGAAGGGGTATGCAGCTGGAGGTTGAATGTTTGAAGGGGTACGGGACTATAAAAAGTTTGGGAACCACTGGTGTAAGGAAACCAATGTGTCATTTTGTAATTATCCCTGGCCCGAGTCAGACCAATTTAAATCCACCCTTAGGGGTCGTAGATAGGCCTTTGAGTCATCACTCTTGCTATGATGAGAATTATTTACCAATTCCATTGATGCCATAAACATTACATTTTCTACAACTGAAAAACCAGTAATGGAACAGTAATAACAGTGTTGTTCTTGCATGTTATCTTACATCTGGAGTGACTTTGCGCAGCGCCCACACAGAGTGTATGCACTGCACGGTGTCGTATGTCATGACTATGGAGGGCTCGCAGTTGGAGAAGACAATTTTCATGGTGCTGTCAGAGACGTACTGCACATGTGCAGCCTCGAACAGACCTGCCAGAGACACAGGAGATGAGCAATTAACAAGCCATAATGGGGCCAGCAATTAAGGTACCGGTAGTCAGCTAACAGGGCAGCCAAGGAGTGCAAGAGGGCCAACAATGCTGGCTTCAACATCCATTATAGTTTATTTGTATGGTGGTTTCCACCGTGCTCCTAGTAAACACAATGTCAAACAAATTGTGACAATTTCTATGTATGCGTGTTTGAGAGTCTCACCTGTAGGCCTGCACACCACTGGGGCAATCTCATCCAGAGGGTGCAGCATGCTGAATACTGTGGGAAGAGGTTCCCTGAAAACAGAGAAACAAACAGTGGTATGTTCAAAACAACCTCTACTGACACACTAGCATGAACCAAAATATATCAGAAACAGCAGGGTGTGTGCATTACAGGTTTCTGCTGTGTACCTGGGAGGACTCTGAGAAGCATCAGGTGCAGAGTTTTTGCGTTCTAACAGCAGACCAAACTTAGTAGGCCACAGATTAGAGACCTGTAAAAAACAAGAGTCACAGGACTTAATTTCATGAAATTCTATCAAGGGGATGTGGAAGAAAAATTTGATAAACATGATTTGTCAACACTTGAATGGCTCACTAAAGAAACAGGCAGTTTGCATTTTCATTGTAACTCGTGGGAAAAGAAACATGTCCCTATTTACAGTAGAATAATGGTGGAGTCTGGCAGCTAGTGAGTCATGTCTTATCAAATACAACTGAACTGGTTACAAAATGTTTTTTTTTATTTTTTTTTATGCATCCACCAATACAAATCTGGTCTGTAAATGTGGACCCAATCAACATCAGCTAAATTAGCTACCAAGAAGCAATGTAATTTACCCTGCATGTCACAACGTAGACTGACACAGTGTTTTTCCCGCAAATCACCAGAAAAACAAAACCAAATTTAAATCATATCAAGTGGACTTCGATGTGAAAAAGAATCACACATAAATACAGAGGCAGTTAATTGCATGGTGGTGTTTTTCATTGTAATCTGAAGCCTCTTGTCAGCTGTCAGTGAGCCAAATCCCCCATTACCATTGGTTAAAAAGACAATGGACTGGTCCTGGAGAATATCAATAACTGTGTAAGCAACAATAATTACTGTCCATATCTGATGGTTCTCCTTAAGGGATTCTAACAAGGAAATTAAAACAGCCAGGTCTGGGAGACATATTTTACAAAATGTACAAATAAGGATTTTTCTAACAAATGTTCAAAGTAAATCACATTTCATCACAAGTAGTACATCACCAAATTCAACACGTAATGAACACCATGAAACGTCAAATGACAGATCATCCAGCGATGATAGCACACATTTTAGACAATGTAACAGCATACCAATCAGTGATGAGGAACTCACCTGAAAGGGTAGAGGGGAGATAAAGTCCTTCCCTGTCACACTGTGCACATTCACGCAGCTGCTCTGGACAATACACACGGTCTTCTCCAAAATCTCCTGCTCTGGAATACAATAGAGCAAATTAACCTCTTCACAACATTACTGAGACATACAAAAATAAAAATAAATGTTTTAAATATACAGTACAAGTCAAAAGTTTGGACACACCTACTCATTCAAGAGCCCGCAGAAGACCCAGAGTTACTTCTGCTGCAGAGGATAAGTTCATTCGAGTTACCAGACTCAGAAATTGCAGCCCAAATAAATGCTTCAGAGTTCAAGTAAGAGACACATCCCAACATCAACTGTTCAGAGGGGACTGTGTGAATCAGGCTTTCATGGTCCAATTGCTGCAAAGAAGCCACTACTAAAGGACACCAATAAGAAGAAGAGACTAGCTTGGGCCAAGAAACACGAGCAATGGACATTAGACCGGTGAAAATCTGTCATTTGGTCTGATGAGGCCAAATTATAGATTTTGTGAGACGCAGAGTAGGTTAACGGATTATCTCCGCATGTGTGGTTTCCACAGAGGCTGTGTAAGGGCTATTTCACCAAGAAGGCGAGTAATGCATCAGGTGACCTGGCCTCCACAATCACCCGACCTCAACCCAATTAAGATGGTTTGGGTTGAATTGGACAGAGTGAAGGAAGGAAGGAAGGAAAAGCAGCCAACAAGTGCTCATCATATGTGGGAACTCCTTCAAGACTGTTGGAAAAGCATTCCAGGTAAAGCTGGTTGAGTGTACAAAGCTGTCATAGAGGCAAAGGGTGGCTACTTTGAAAAAACTCAAATATATTTTGATTTGTTTAACACTTTTTGGTTGCTACATGATTCCATGTGTTATTTTGATGTCTTCGGTATTATTATACAATGTAGAAAATAGTCAATATAAAGAAACGACGTTGAATGAGTAGGTGTGTCCAAACTTTTGACTGGTAGTGTACATCAATGAGCTCTAGAATTTAATGGAAATAAATTGTGACGATGAGGATGTGGCATCGGCCTACTTACCATCTTTCTTCTTTTGTGGAATACCAAAGTTACACCATAATGCCTGAAAAGGGAGGGAGAGAGATATTACTGGATATACATCCTGAAAAATAAGTATTTATTGATAAGCTGACTAATATCTTAATGTTGACGATGACAACAGACATGCCATATAATGTACACACAGAGTATGTAGGTATGCATGCATGTTTAATATGACATGTTTAGTTTGATCTAGAACAGAATTACCTGTTGTACTGGACTGTCCACGGTAAAAGCTTTATAGACATGGGAGGCTTGACTCTTGCTCCCTTTGCTCCATATGACCATGTTTCCTGCTGCATAGAGCTCCTCATCATACTCCATCTCATCACTGTCCACACTGGAACCCTTTCTCAGCAACCAGCATTCCTGCAAACAGACACACAATAGTAAAAACAATCTCCTTACTCGGCTTATGTATCAAACAGGTCCAGCACACAAGAGAAAGCACTCCCGGGGAAGGACTGCCCGTTCCATGATCTCGCCATCACGGTTGACAACTCCATTGTGACCTCCTCCCAGAGCGCTAAGAACCTTGGCGTGATCCTGGACAACACCCTGTCGTTCTAAACTAACATCAAGGCGGTGGCCCGTTCCTGTAGGTTCATGCTCTACAACATCCGCAGAGTACGACCCTGCCTCACACAGGAAGCGGCGCAGGTCCTAATCCAGGCACTTGTCATCTCCCGTCTGGATTACTGCAACTCGCTGTTGGCTGGGCTCCCTGCCTGTGCCATTAAACCCCTACAACTCATCCAGAATGCCGCAGCCCGTCTGGTGTTCAACCTTCCCAAGTTCTCTCACGTCACCCCGCTCCTCCGCTCTCTCCACTGGCTTCCAGTTGAAGCTCGCATCCGCTACAAGACCATGGTGCTTGCCTACGGAGCTGTGAGGGGAACGGCACCTCAGTACCTCCAGGCTCTGATCAGGCCCTACACCCAAACAAGGGCACTGCGTTCATCCACCTCTGGCCTGCTCGCCTCCCTACCACTGAGGAAGTACAGTTCCCGCTCAGCCCAGTCAAAACTGTTCGCTGCTCTGGCCCCCCAATGGTGGAACAAACTCCCTCACGACGCCAGGACAGCGGAGTCAATCACCACCTTCCGGAGACACCTGAAACCCCACCTCTTTAAGGAATACCTAGGATAGGATAAAGTAATCCCGCTCACCCCCCCTTAAAAGATTTAGATGCACTACTGTTCCACTGGATGTCATAAGGTGAATGCACCAATTTGTAAGTCGCTCTGGATAAGAGCGTCTGCTAAATGACTTAAATGTTAAAGAAAAGTATGCACCTGAAACCATAAGCCGAGTAAGGAGATCTTACTTGAACCAAAACAAAGCTATCTGACAAACATGTTATTTATCCCAGATATAGCTATACATATTTATCAGTAGCACCCTGTAAATCTGAAAAAGATGAACCCCCCCCAGTCTTACCCTCTTCTTCTCCTGTAGAGTGACCTCCTGGAGGGAGCCCACCAGACCGGCTGCTCCATCTGAGGCCCATAGCTCAGAGGCTGGCTGCAACTGCCGGAGCTGCAGGTTCACAGCGTTTGGGTGGTTCTTGCAGTGCTCACGGCCAAATGGGCCAAACGACTGCAATTCCCCTGCGGCTATCATTGTGGCTCTCTCTTCATAGACGTTCGACATGAGTTCCAGATATCAGCATTATTTCTGAGCGAGAGAGAGATAGTGTATGTTACTGCATGAATTCAAATACATTATAAACATCTGACAGTACCTCACTTAGCGATACCCTGGTACCCTTTACCTGTAGAATGCTGTGAAATACTTCGAAAATCCAATGAGACCAGTGATGAGGCAGAGTTTTCACCAGACTGAAGGGATGCTCAGGTCTGGAAACTTGAGTGAAATGACATGACAACACGTTGGTCAGAGTCAAGAAGTTATACTAACGTTAGTTGGGCAGCTCATTGTGAGTTGTTTATTTTGGTAGCCAACTCAACTGCTAACATAGGTAGAACATGCTCAACGGCAGACACGTAGCTAACTATAACAACTTACTAATTATAGCTAGATAACTATTAAAATACTGCAGCTAGCAATAGCCTTGAAGGTAAGAAAATAATTGTAGCTAGCTACTGTCTGTGGTCATCATTATTTTTGTTGTATCACGACTTAAGCTAACTTGCTAGCAAGCCATTGGCTTGAAGCTAGGCTAGCCGGTTAACTATGTCAGTAGCAAAACGTTCAGTATGAAAGACTCACGTTATAACATATTGCTAATATTAGCTGGACACATTGCGTAAACTTCAAATACACATATAAATAACGTTGAGTGTCGCATCTTTGTGTCTGGCTAACTAGCTAGCAACCATGTTTAGATTAGCATACTGTCATACATGCAGTGGCTAGCTAGCGTTAGCTAGCTAGCATACTACCGTGGCACAGGCGCGAACCTGATAAAAAGGAATAGTCTGGCTCTTGTCTCGGAGTCCTTGTCTTTTCTTTATATGACTCTTCCTCGGGTACCACCTAGTCAGTATTGTCAACATAAAGACACCTTAAAGCAACACATAAAATAAGAATACAGCTAGCTACATCAGTTTTTCAAATGTGCGCGGACATCTTGCTGTCCCGAGATTCTTCTCCTCACTTTATCAACCAATCAAGTACGAAGAAGGAAAGTGACGTGTCAAGTGGTTATATTTCCATATTTATATTTTAAGCAATAGATACATTGTAGCCAGAGAGAATGTACAAAGTATATGAAGCCTGTTTGACTGTGGAACATACACTATATATACAAAAGTATGTGGACACCCCTTCAAATTAGTGGATTCGGCAGGCGTATAAAGGCGTATAAAATCGAGCACACAGCCATGCAATCTCCATAGACAAACATTGACATTAGAATGGCCTTACTGAAGAGCTAACTGACTTTCAACGTGGCACCATCATAGGATGCCACCTTTTATTTTATTTATTTACCCTTTATTTAAAATGTTGCCTTAAATGACATACCCAAATTTATCTGCCTGTAGCTCAAATCCAGAAGCAAAGATATGCATACTCTTGATACCATTTGAATGGAAACAGTTTGAAGTTTGCGGAAATGTGAAATTAATGTAGGAGAATATAACACATTAGATCTCATTAAAGATAATACAAAGAAAAAAAACATGTGTTTTTTTGTACCATCATCTTTGAAATGCAAGAGAAAGGCCATAATATATTATTCCAGCCCAGGCGCTATTTAGATTTTGCCCACTAGATGACAGCAGTGTATATGCAAAGTTTTAGACTGATCCAATGAACCATTGCATACCTGTTTAAAATGTTGTATCAAGATTGCCCAAATGTGCCTAATTGGTTTGTTAATACATAATTGTGCACTCTCCTCAAACAATAGCATGGTATTATTTCACTGTAATGGCTACTGTAAATTGGACAGTGCAGTTAGGTTAACAAGAATTTAAGCTTTCTGCCCATATCAGATTTGTCTATGCCCTGGGATTTTATTTTTTTACTTACAACCTCATGCTAATCACATTAGCCTACGTTAGCACAACCATCTGGCGGGGGGGACACCGATCCCGTAAAGATTTTAATATAGGCCATGCCTAAATTCTTATATTTGTCTCCATTATTTTTCATTTCGATTGATGTTCACAAATGCATGGGACATAGGGACTAGAGACGGATGTGACTGATCAATATGAGTTTAATAGAAAGATTTAGCAAGCTATTCCTTCCCACAGTGTGCCTGCTAAACTAGGTAGACCTCGCTGCCAATAATCCTGTTTGTCCCGAGGTACATCACAAAAGAGGGGCTGGACCACTCAAGGACATTCAGAGACTTGTCCTGAAGCCAATCCTGCGTCGTCTTGGCTGTGTGCTTAGGTTCGTTGTCCTGTTGGAAGGTGAACCTTCACCCCAGTCTGAGGTCCTGAGCGCTATATAGAAGGTTTTCATCAAGAATCTCTCTCTGTACATTGCTACATTCATCTTTGCCTCGATCCTGACTAGTCTCCCAGTCCCAGCCACTGAAATCCCCACAGCATGATGCTGCCACCACCATGCTTCACCGTAGGGATGGTGCCAGGTTTCCTCCAGACATGACGCTTGACATTCAGGTCAAAGAGTTCAATCTTGGTTTCATCAGACCAGAGAATCTTGCTTCTCATGGCCTGAGAGTCTTTAGGTGCCTTTTGGCAAGTGGGCTGTTGTGTATTTTACTGAGGTGTGGCTTCTGTCTGGCCACTCTACTATAAAGGCCTGATTGGTGGAGTGCTGCAGAGATGGTTGTCCTGGAAGGTCCACAGAGGAGCTCTGTCAGAGTGACCAATGGGTTCTTGGTCACCTCCCTGACCAAGGCCCTTCTGCCCCGATTGCTCAGTTTGGCCAGGCGATCAGCTCTTGGAAGGGTCTTGGTAGTTCCAAACTTCTTACATTTAAAAATGATGGAGGCCACTGTGTTCTTGTGGACCTTCAATGCTGCAAAATATTTTTTGTTACCCTTCCACAGATCTTTCCCTCGACACAATCCTGTCTCAGAGCTCTACGGACAATTCCTTCGACCTCATGGCTTGGTTTTTGCTCTGACATGCACTGCCAACTGTGGGACCTTAAATAGACAGGTGTATGACCTTCCAAATCATGTCCAATCCATTGAATTTACCACAGGTGGACTCCAATCAATTTGTAGAAGCATCTCAAGGATGATCAATGGAAACAGGATACACCTGAGCTCAATGTCTAGTCTCATAGCAAATGGTATGAATACTTAAGTAAATAAGGTATATCTGTTTTTTGTCATTATGGGGTATTGTGTGTAGATTGATGAGGAACATTTTTATTTAATACATTTTTTAATAAGGCTATAACGTAACAAAATGTGGAAAAAGGGAAGGGTCTGAATACTTTCCAAATGCACTATATACAATGTAGATGATATCCAGAGAGCCAACTCCTCAGAGAGTTAAATTCACTATCTATCTTGTTAGTATTGAAGGAAATGTAAAGCATGGCTCTACCTCCGAGAGCAGTGCAGAGAGGCAAAGCTGTAATGTGATTGGATCTGATGACTGGTGGTCCCAGGAGTGTTGTAGGGTGGTTTGTGGCTTTGATTACTGGACTAATGAAGCACGGAGACCATTACTGGTCATAATGTTTTCCATATGGCTTGAGACACAAATGTATTTACAGAATTAGTTGGGATGCAATGAAGAAGAACTTTGCTTAATTGATCCATTGCAGGGATTTCAGCCTAAAACAGGACCATGATTACAGGTCCTCCATGGGCCCAAAATAAGGTGTACCATCAGCCCACAGTGTGTTTTATTTGGGTCCATCAGGGCTCAAAGTTATTGTTTTTTATTGCCTAAATTCAATATTTTCTCAAATGCAGTAGCTTAGCAAAGTCAAGATCTTGAATAAAATGTGGATTTTGTTCTTTAAATAAAACTCAGTACACGGTTTAGAACATACCAATGATCTATGTTTGTAAATGTTCAATTTCCATGTTCAACTTGCCCTTGGTTTGCCAGCAAAAGGGAAGATGATATGTATCATTCATGGTCTTCACTCTGAGAAAAGTCCACTCCCTCAGTCTTGATTTATTGGGCCTAGTTTTGCCATCTAATTTGCTCTATTTGGGATCCATTACTCAGAAGATCCAGGTGGACCTTTACCCTGGTGAGGGAACCCATAAATGGGGATAAAGTAATCCACTGGGTAGTGAGTTCCTCAGGCAAACTATGTAAAACTGACTCACCATGAGGGCGTGACTGCCTGTCATATTAGACCCTGGCCCGTAAAACAGTCTGTCAGTGCCAATTTGGCAACAAACACATCTCCATTATTCAGCGGCTAGATAATCTAAACCACAAAAGGCTCTAACAAGCTGTGGCATTCCCCAGCATCCGACTCGTGGCCAGGTGTTTTCTGTTGTGTATTCTGTCCATTAGGTATTGGAGCATTACAAAGGGTCAATTTATAGCTCACATAATGTATTATCCATATTCATGTGACGTGATGCTGACATTATTGCTGGATGACTGAGAGGAAAGTCTGTGCATCATAACACCAAAGGTATGGTTTCAGCAACGCAGTAGTTTATGAGGATCTAAAACTTGCTCATCCAATGGAACTTGCAAATTCTGCACATTTCAACAAAATAATGCATGTGTTTCCTGTATGACAGGGTCCTTTCCAGACTCTGTTTTAAATCATCACTGTCAATTAAATGAGCATGTTTCCCAGTCCTTTGTTCGTAATCTACTTGATGTTTGGCATGATTACATTACAATTGTGATTAGGCTTCCAGAGGCTGCTGGTTGAGATAAGGCTACAGCCACCCATTCTTGAGTATATGAGATGCATTCAACAATGTCACCCAGTCTTGAAGACATGAGATGCAAACATAGGACCCAACACTGAGAATCAGTACAGCTAAACTAGAGTCCAACGCTGATACTGAATCCAGATGCCGAAGTACAACACTGTGGTTCAAACCTGAAGCCTTTCACTAAAGTTAACCCGCAAAACCATTATGGGTTATAGAAACACGTTTGTCAGTAGTTGAGCCTTGAGAGATAGACATGATTGATCTATTTTCCCATGGAACCACCAACATTCCAGCACAACAGCCATACATACGGTCTTTCATCTACCAGACTACAAATAAGATCACAAAATCTATAGTATTAATTCCCTCTGGGATAAACTCTGTTCAATAAACTCTCTCCAATCAGAACATCTGTGCACATCTTTACTTAGTTCAACCTAATGAGGGGATGATGGGATTTGGATGTGATTGGTTCTTGTGTAATAGAAGTGTGCAAAGTTATTCCATGAGAGTATCTGACATCTGTGTCAACTGAGCCTTTTATCTGCATTGTGTAAAGGAATGTCAATGTTTAATGTCGTTATATTGGGAGAGACAATGTGGTTAGGAGGAGAGAGTGATATAGATTAGAAAGATGATGAGATGGGAGAGGTGAGGTAGAAGAGGAGAAAGGGAAGGAGATGTAGGTGTTGAAACTGATAAAGACTATTCATGGTTTCAATAATTGTTTTATTCTTCATGGCTATCATGCAGACACTGTACAACCACTCAGAGGGAGTTATAGTCCAAGATATCACAAAATGACATAAACCAATTTCAAGTTATGTACCGGAAATACAATCTGGGGAGATGGAAATCGCCACTGTGTCCACATTGTGTATAACATTATATTTACTTTGCTTACCAAATGTCAAAAGGTATTTTCACTGTTTATGTATCTAAGTGCTTTGTTTCCCCCTATTCATAACTATTAGGCCTATACCATTTGAAATGTGTATAATATAAGATGAGTCAACCCCCATGATATATAATAAGAAATTATTGTATGAGCAAAACCTAATTTTACCATAAGGTTGGTTTGAATGAACATGCCAACAAGCCAATGACGAATGCATCACTCCCAATGGGACTTATATGACGTATCAACCCTGATCTAATCTGATTGCCTTCCTGCTTGATGAAAAGTATTCAGATGTATAAAACGAGGGAAGGGTTGAAGGTATAGTAAGAGACGCTGACCAGCGAAGAAGCAACTGAGGTACTGAACAGTGACTTCTCTAGGAGATACAAACACAAAGCATTCCAGGACCTTGGACAGCACCCGGTACCCAAGAGGAACAGCAGATCATTTACTAAAGACAATGTAAGACTTTTTTCAGATGATGCTATTTGTTTTTGATAATTATGATATTTGTTAGATATTCTTTTCAGTTAGGCTTCACATCACATTCTATATTCTAAAGTTTTTGTCATTGTATCCATCTTCCAGCAAATTAATAACTGTAAATAGTTATTGATTCCAAATATAAGAATGATTTTTGATTGGCAATAGCATTTGATCACATAAACAAATGTTCATACACAGGTTGAAAACAAGTCCTCACCAATTGGATACGTGCGCAACTGCACATTTGTCTTCATTCTCAACGTGTTTGTTTTCTGGTGGCACTGGGAAGCACAATAGAAAGTGTTGATAAACTTGTTTTTCTGTGCATAAAGGCGTACCGAATGACGAGGCAATCATTTTAAGAATTATTGGGTACGGAATGACGAGGCAATCATTTTAAGAATTCTTGTCGTTTTCATATTGACCATAAGAATGTAGGCTATCTGAAAGAAACATTATTGAATGAAACCCATATCTCTTTTTACAGGTATAAAGCGATGTTACAAAGGAACGGCTCCCAGCTCCTTTTCCTAATAGCCCTGTGCAGTGTGTTATATTCCCGGACTCAGTGTTTGCCATATGCGTCTATGAGGTAGGAATAGTACCGCTATTACGCATGCGGACATAAAGGTTTAAAAGAGCATCATTAGTTACTTTTGCCAAAGAGTTCAAAAACTGCAACGATGTACTAACTTTTTATATTATAGGCTATCGGCCAATAACTTTATGTGTATCAATAGGAATTTATATCATCATGGACAAATACATTATAGGCTATAGTGTTAACGTGTTTTAACTTATTCTAACTCTGGGTTCATCAATAAACAAGACAGTCAACAATTAATTCGTCGACTATATCCTAGAACAATAGTACTTTCTAACAATAACATTTACGTCTTGAGAAATGTTATGTAATTATTTTCCACAGGCTACTTTCATATAAGTGAATATTGATTGTGTTCTCTGGATGATTAAGAAAGTAATGAATAATAATGAATAATCATTTCTTCTAATGGAATATTGAATGTCATGATACAAATAATGTCTGCCTCGTGACTTAATGTCGTTTTGGTATTGTCTAAGAGTAATCACATACGCCCATATTTGTTTTACCCCAATATTAGCCTATTGAAACGCTCTGCCCATAAATGACTCCGAAACCATCTTTTCAGATTTATGCTAGACAGTGTGACTAATAACTGTTTTTAATCTGTTGGCAGACCGACGAGACACGCAGACGGTCTCTTTACAAGTGGTTACAGCAAACTTCTTGGACAGCTTTCGGCGCGGCGGTACCTGGAATCCTTGATTGGAAAGCGAGTCAGGTAGACTGTAGTTTATGCTTTTCCTTCAGATTAGCGCGCAGTATGATAATATTCATAACATATTTTCAGGAACATTCAGGTTTATTGAAAACATTTAGAGTCAGGAAGCATGACACAAATATATATTCCACAAAATTGTCTTCCTGTATGCCTATTTCTGTGATTTTTGTCTCTTTGAAAAATTAGGTTATCCTTAAAAAAGTTGTATTCGCATATCTGCCTTGAAAACGGTTAATAATCTAATTTGTTGTAATTGTATTAGATTTGTCATCACAATTGTGATTTACTTCTGGTTTTAAAAAAAACGATTTATTGGATAAGTTCAGTAAAAGCCAAAACAGGTTAGCAAATGTCTCAAAAATGATGGACTAAAATGTGTTGTGGTTAATTTGTCACAGTGATGACATGATGGAGGACCAGGTACCAGTGAAGCGCCACTCAGATGCCATTTTCACAGACAACTACAGTCGCTTCCGCAAACAGATGGCTGTGAAGAAATACCTTAACTCAGTTCTGACAGGAAAGAGAAGGTGGGAACAAGTACAGAGCACAATAATGGATTGTGTGTTTGCCAGTGTGCATGCATGTGTATGTCCGCATGTGCATTTTTGCAGTGTGCCTCCACAGTGAGAGGAAAGTCAAATGTACCCTTCTTGTCTTTTCAGTCAAGAAGACCCTCCCATGCAAGAAGAATCCAGAAGTGAGCCCTCGTTTCTAGAGAGCTATGATGACGTCGATGTAGATCACCTTCTCAATAACTTCCAATTGGTAGGTTCAGTCTCTCTCCTCCTCCTCCATTCACTTTCACTCCACTCTCATTTCTAAGTTTAGTTGAACGCCATCTCAATTGGGTTGTTACTGTGGTGGTCATTGCATAGAGAAGGTATGGAACACAGTGTGGTCGCACTGCTACGCATAGAGACAGCAAGACCTGACACCTGTATAGTGGAGTTGTAGTGGACAAACGTAGCTGCATTTCCAGTACATTGTACTGCTAAGAACATACTGTATAGCCATAGGGCTTCTTTCATTTTATTACAGAAGCTCAGCTATTGAAAACATATGGGCAGTAGAGTATGATGTTTCTACTAAATGAAAGCCCTTATCACGTCTTCTCATACCATGATTTGAAACTCTGTTGCATGTACTTGTGATTCTCTCACTATTCTGATCAATAATCAATTATCTGGACCTTTCTCTTCCTCCCTCTCTCCCTCACTCTTTCCCTCTGCTCCAACTGTCTTTTTCAGCCACTCTGAGGAAGACCCGCTGGTGCGATTACCTCAATCAGTCAACCTCATCGATTTGCTATCCAAAACAAATATTTCAGTTCTTCAACAATGGACATGTTTCAAAGTCAAGTGTGGTTATCTCTACAGTATAAAGTAAATGTTTACATTGTATACAAGATATACTGAAACTACAAATATTGGTCTGAAGATGTAGGCAACAGTAAATACTATATACGTCCACCTGGGATCAGATAGATTTGCTTTGACCAGGACTGTAAATGGTAGTTCAATAAATGCATTCCTAAAACAAACTTTATACTGGTATAAAGTATAATCAGCTCATACAGTAGAGGACCACATTTAGAGTGACACTGATGCATATAATCACGTTATATCCATGTGGAACAATGCTATACCTTGTGCATAAACTTACCTAGAGCATTTAGTTATGTAAAACCGTGCATCCAAATAAAAGATGTCCATTTATTTTTCAAAGCTGAGTAATTTTGTAAGTAAATATTGATGTTGATTATCTCTTTTCATGTGAAAAAGTATTGCAAAAAATGACAAATTACACCACAAACTTATAGTTGCACTCAACATGTGCTTTGATGACCTGCTCACCTGAATGAAGATGGTAAGCAGACTACTACATTTGATTTCATGCATATCAACTTCATACCATTTGAAATGATCAGTTTCATGACAATAAACATGCTAAATAAGCATGATATTGGCTATCAGATCAAATCATCAAAAGATAGAGAAGGACTTGAAAGCAACTACCTTGTGTCTCAATTAAGGTTGGCAGGGATCTTATTTTTTTTATTTATTCACTTCAAAAGACATGAGACAAAGAATACATAATTTATTTCAACAGACATAGATAAGTCATAGGCTGTCTTCTAATCATCAAAATGATTAGAGGACTGTGAGAAAGATTGTTTCCACAAAGCAAGAATTATTGTTCCATTTTTTAAATGAATGTAACTCCGAATATATTCAGTGAATAAAATGACATAGGCTATACTTGTGCGATTGTTTTTACGTGTGATTCTTCTTGCCATTATAGAAGGATTCAATTGGCATAATGAATAACAAAGAATAGCCTTGGATTTTACATCTACATTTAACTTTTTGATAGAGCAATTTATATATATATAAAATAAATTGGGACCTGAACAGACGTGACATTTGTATACACCTCTAATCTCACTTCTACAAGTATAATCTCAATCTCAATGGCCATTTCCAATTTGCATTATGAAGCATTGACATATTTTGATAGTTATTTAAAAATATACACTGCTCAAAAAAATAAAGGGAACACTAAAATAACACATCCTAGATCTGAATGAATGAAATATTCTTATTAAATACTTTTTTTCTTTACATAGGTGAATGTGCTGACAACAAAATCACACAAAAATTATCAATGGAAATCAAATTTATCAACCCATGGAGGTCTGGATTTGGAGTCACACTCAAAATTAAAGTGGAAAACCACACTACAGGCTGATCCAACTTTGATGAATGTCCTTAAAACAAGTCTAAATGAGGCTCAGTAGTGTGTGTGGCCTCCACGTGCCTGTATGACCTCCCTACAACGCCTGGGCATGCTCCTGATGAGGTGGCGGATGGTCTCCTGAGGGATCTTCTCCCAGACCTGGACTAAAGTATCCGCCAACTCCTGGACAGTCTGTGGTGCAACGTGGCGTTGGTGGATGGAGCGAGACATGATGTCCCAGATGTGCTCAATTGGATTCAGGTCTGGGGAACGGGCGGGCCAGTCCATTGCATCAATGCCTTCCTCTTGCAGGAACTGCTGACACACTCCAGCCACATGAGGTCTAGCATTGTCTTGTATTAGGAGGAACCCAGGGCCAACCACACCAGCATATGGTCTCACAAAGGGTCTGAGGATCTCATCTCGGTACCTAATGGCAGTCAGGCTACCTCTGGCGAGCACATGGAGGGCTGTGCGGCCCCCCAAAGAAATGCCACCCCATACCATGACTGACCCACCGCCAAACCGGTCATGCTGGAGGATGTTGCAGGCAGCAGAACGTGCTCCACGGCGTCTCCAGACTGTCACGTCTGTCACATGTGCTCAGTGTGAACCTGCATTCATCTGTGAAGAGCACAGGGCGCCAGTGGCGAATTTGCCAATCTTGGTGTTCTCTGGCAAATGCCAAACGTCCTGCACGGTGTTGGGCTGTAAGCACAACCCCCACCTGTGGACGTCGGGCCCTCATACCACCCTCATGGAGTCTGTTTCTGACCGCTTGAGCAGACACATGCACATTTGTGGCCTGCTGGAGGTCATTTGGCAGGGCTCTGGCAGTGCTCCTCCTTGCACAAAGGCGGAGGTAACGGTCCTGCTGCTGGGTTGTTGCCCTCCTACGCCCTCCTCCATGTCTCCTGATGTACTGGCCTGTCTCCTGGTAGCGCCTCCATGCTCTGGACACTACGCTGACAGACACAGCAAACCTTCTTGCCACATCTCGCATTGATGTGCCATCCTGGATGAGCTGCACTACCTGAGCCACTTGTGTGGGTTGTAGACTCCGTCTCATGCTACCACTAGAGTGAAAGCACCGGCAGCATTCAAAAGTGACCAAAACATCAGCCAGGAAGCATAGGAACTGAGAAGTGGTCCGTGGTCCCCACCTGTAGAACCACTCCTTTATTGGGGGTGTCTTGCTAAATGCCTATAATTTCCACCTGTTGTCTATTCCATTTGCACAACAGCATGTGAAATTTGTCAATCAGCGTTGCTTCCTAAGTGGACAGTTTGATTTCACAGAAGTGTGATTGACTTGGAGTTACATTGTGTTGTTTAAGTGTTCCCTTTATTTTTTTGAGCAGTGTATTTTGGTCGTTATTTACAGATACATAGTAAGCATATTGATCAAGGTAAAATTGTTTTTGTAATATGCATTGGCCTCAGCATGTATACAGTGTAGGCTACATATGGTACGGTAGTGTGTCCATCTCACTGTATGTTAACCTGTGTAGAATCACTATCGTAATCCATGCCAGACGCCAGGGCTATTTTGATGGCCTCCTCGGCCTCCTAACAAGCTAAGTGTAATCATGGGTGTGAAAAGGACTGTAAACAATCCATGTCATTGACTATAATGTATTATAAACTGGGTGGTTCAAGCCCTGAATGCTAATTGGCTGACAGCCATGGTATATCAGACCATATACCATGAGTATGACAAAACATTTATTTTTACTGCTCCAATTACGTTATTAACCATTTTATAATAGCAATAAGGCACCTCGGGGGTTTATGGTATATGGCCAATATACCACGGCTAAGGGCTGTACCAGGCACTCCGCGTTGCGTTGTGCATAAGAACATTCCTTAGCCATGGTATATTGGCCATATACCATATCCCCTCGTGCCTTATTGCTTAATTGTACAATGCTTAGTTCACTGTATAGTTTCTGGCAGGTATAAGACCTACTATCCTACCTCTTTGAATAGAATGTGCTTTCTTCATCGAAAAGTAAAAAAGTGTTCACTGACCCTCTTACATGGTGATGTTAAATTCTTAACTCATATGAACAAAAAACACAATCACATTTACTACATTATTTTGGGATGAATACTCACTGTGTTGGAATCATCGAAGCCAGTGTGAAAACGTGCCACGAAAGTCATGACTCAGTGTGTTTACAAGTGTCGAAATGGCACAGGATATTTGACTCATAAATGTCATAAGCAATACGCTGGGAGGGGGGGGGGTCCAAATTAAATGACATTATTAGCAGG
Organism: Oncorhynchus nerka; assembly: GCF_034236695.1. Lineage (NCBI taxonomy): Eukaryota > Metazoa > Chordata > Actinopteri > Salmoniformes > Salmonidae > Oncorhynchus > Oncorhynchus nerka. The sequence continues at coordinate 31,919,480 of NC_088423.1, read as the reverse complement.
GACTTATGTGGGATCTAAAATGAGAAAATACATTCAAATCACTGTCAAGTTGCATCTATGTCAAAGCTTTTAATTACCAGGAAACAACAATTCCAACAGTATGTACAGGGATCCACATATTGTAGATATGGAAAACAATCACATGATGATTCCTTTGACCAACACATTATCAAAACTATCCTCTCACCATGTTGCTATGGTAACCATGCACCTGTTTCAAGCACAATTTGACAATACCTATCTTTTGTGATTATTAAATGTCCTTATAAATCAAATACAGTAGTGCTGTGCACTGGTTGGTTTTGTTTTCCATCATCTTTCAGTATCACCAACAACCATGTTCTCTGAAGGCAGGGCAAACAAAAACACTTTACACTGATAAAGTTTCTTCTGGGCTCCATGCATCTCAATTTGTCACATCATATTCCCGTCGTTACGGTGCTTGGGGTGAAGCAAAACTCCATGGCGGTGACTAAGGACAGCAAACAAAGACAAAAACATTTTCAGTTGAATCGGGTGGTCAACCTTAGTGCCCTATTCAATCAGTCCCCAATAAGTAAAATAATGTGTGTGTGTATGCGTGTCTGCACCAGAGGAGGCTGGTGAGGGAAGGACGGGCCATAATAATGAATGGAGTAGAGTAAATTGAATGGTATCAAACACATGGAAACCAGGTGTTTAATGTGTTTGAGATCATTTCATTTATTACGTTCCAGCTATTACTATGAACTCCATCCTCCCCATTTAAAGTGTCACCAGCCACCACTGGCCGGTGCATATGTGTGTTTTTGTGTCCACTCCCCAGTGTAAAGCGAATGATATGTCATTATTCTCTGCCTTGTGGAGGCCAGACTCATTAACTCTCATTACTGTTGATCTTAATGGCCCCTGCAGGCCCCCTGGGTGTAAAAATAGAGAGGCTCAAGCACGGTCAGGTCCAGCATTTTTACTCTGAGCTCTAACTGACTGCTCTCACTGGCTCCAGGCAGTAATTGGAACTACCACTAAAGCGACCCATTCTTACAGATATGGACAAATGGACAGTGTGTGTATGCCCCTGCGTCTACATGTATGTACCTATGCCTTTCCACCTAGCCCTCCAACCACTTCTTTCTCAATGTGGGAAAACAAATATTCAGTCGCAATGTGACTGGCATCCTGATAAGTGTACCCTTCGAATGCTCACAACATATCTTGGTAATTACTTAGCTGAATGTTGGGCCACTCTTCCTAGACCAGTTTTACACTCTAATGATAGGGTCAGTGTGTGGTGATTCAGTCTTGACTCAGGGGAAGGGAGGGGGTGTTGCTGATTTCAAGGGGGGATAGTACTTCTTCCTGGCCACCCCACTTCCTGTTTCTTGCCTAGTGGTGTTGCCACATAATGTTTGTGACAGCGTGTAATGGGATCGACCTTTGGCTGTGTGACATATGGCCGGGCGACAGGTGTCAGTCACTCCTTATCAGTGTCACACCGTCCAAAGCTCCATCATACACCAACCGGCAAGTTGTGTCCGTACATGCGCATCAACCACTGTGTGTGATTAATGATGTGTGCGTTTCACCATCACATTCTGAGACATGAGGTTGAGAGAGAAGCAGAGAATAGAGAAAGGTAGCTAAATGGTTGCCTAAATGAGAGGCGTTGTACAAAACAAATGAATCAACAACTGGACCATCTCTAAACAGAGTATGAAAGCACAGAGTTTGATGAAAGCCAATGACGTGATTACAGCGTTTCTAAACCCAAAGTTGCAACACCACAAGACCTCCGGGAACGCTGGGAAACAGACCAAACCCCGGCGGTTTGAGAAGTCAATGAGAGAGTGAAATGTTCTTCCTTAGTTGTTCATTTTCTCAAAATCTGAAGGCACAACCTAGATTCGAGACAACGTCTTAAGCAGTTTAACATGTTATTACTCCAACCTCGTGAAAGTGACAAACTGACGAGTTTTCATTTTCATAAAAACTACCTTATATCGAAGGAGTGGCTTTCGGCGCGAGATGAACGTTAGATCCGATGACGTGTTTCTACAGCATGATTTTAGCTAGCCAACGCCATGACATCGCCTACAAGTGTGATAAGGGATTTCCTCTCACAGAGGGTCTTTTACTCAGTTATAAGGAATTCTTATCACTTTACAAGGTCCCCGTAACACTTAAATATTTTGCAATTGTTTTAGATGCCATTCCCTCGGGTATTGCTATGTTATTCAGGAACGTGTCAAGACCTGACCCTCAGAGCCTACCTTCTATTGACCCGGTTGACTCATCAGGAGGAAAGATTTGTTTCTCTTTTGGTCCATTCAATAACAGAGGGATACGACCCTTGTTTCATCTATGCCTTATGTTATGCCTTATTGGAATGGATTTATTGATAATATCTGTTGGAAAAAAGTTTGGATGTTGCCACACACATACCTACTTGTTAACTAAATCAAGGAAGTTTCCTTTAAAATTATTCATAAATATTATCCTGCCAACCACTATATGAATAAGTTTAGGGAAAACATCAACTCAAATTGCTAGTAAGAAAACTGTGGCAAGAGATCAGTAGGTTTATAATTGAACACATTTATGAAGATTTTACACTATTGTGTTGAGATGTACTGTTTGGATTCTTTACATATGATAGAAATAAGCGGAAACATTTTTATGTCATTAATTTCATTATTCTTTTGGCCAAATTTCATATACACAAATGTAAATTTACAAACAGAAAACCACATTTTCTTACCCTACAAAAATAAATTGAACTGTATTTTAAGACGGTTAAATGCTCTACTATCAAAAAAGCTGTTCGAATTGTAAGTATATGTATGTCCCTTAAGGTCCTTGTGTAATGTAATGTGATATTGTACCTCCTAGCTCGATTGTCCATTGTTTGTAATCTATGTATGCGTGTGTTCCCTCATATGCTTTATGTATTGATTTGTTGTTAATTAAAAAAATTATGTATACACATTTTTTTTTTTTAAGGGATTTCCTCTGGTCACACTGTACTGTCTGTCTTGTTCTTCTGCGTAGTTTTATGGCGGTGTGCAAACCAGTATTAGGTTTATTACCGCCACCTACTGGAGTGTGATGGGACTATGGAGGTGTTCTAGATTCTGCACTAGTCTACATGACTGAAGGAAGGAAATTACTGCTAAATGGATTACAGTTTGTTCTGTCCGGGTTTCAGTAAATTGGAGAGGGTGAAGCTTATTCCCAGGGATGTGATTGTTCTTCTGAGTGTTTGCATATGATGTTCATAAGTTTGACAAAGAAGGAGGAAGTGATCTGTAGTTTCTGCTGCTGTTTTCCTATCTTTAGAGAGAGATTGAGGCAATTGTGTTCTATTCGCAGATGGGTGATTATGGTTTCTGATCATCTTAAGAGTCCTTTGTAGTTATTGCTGATTTGAAACCAGTGGGTGGATGGAGTGTAGATCCCTTCCTTTTCCCCCTTCTGTCCATTAATTTTGCCATTTGTCTGTGATTTTGATTTTAATGAGTGACTTTATTTCAGATTTTGACATTGGAACTATGATGTTGATGTTGTGGTGTATTGCTCCTTATGCTGCTTCATCTGCCATGTCATTCCCAGGCACCCCCACGTGAGTTGGGACCTAAAGAAAGTTCTTGGCTTGGTGTTGTATCCTGAGAAGTGCCTGTAAGATGTCGAATATTAGGTCTAGCCTGCTGTAGGGTACCGTCTTTTATTTTTTTTTAATGTATTTTACACCCCTTTTCAATCTTGTCTTATCGCTGCAACTCCCCAACGGGCTCGGGAGGCAAAGGTCAAGTCCTCCAAATCATGAACTGCCAAACTGCGCTTCTTAACACCTGTCCGCTTAACCCGGAAGCCAACTGCACCAATGTGTCGGAGGAAACACCATTCAACCTACCCCCGATGTCAGCCTGCAGGTGCCCGGCTTGCCACAAGGAATCGCTAGAGTGCGATGGGCCAAAGTAAAGCCCTCTCGGCCAAACCCTCCCCTAACCCAGATGATGCTAACCAGATAGGATTGTTTAGGTTTTCGCACATTTATTGTTTTGTTAGTTATTTCATGTCTAGTTCCTTTATTAAAGAACATGAATAACCACCACGCTGCATTTTGGTCCGCTTCTCCTTCACCACAGGAAAACCCTTACAATGGGTTGTCAGGCTAGCGAAATTACCCAAACAGCCAGCATTACCCCAATGTTCTAGTAGAGTGGAAGATCTGTAGATCACAATGCCCCCTCAGCCACACTACAGAGGAACATGTTTAGAATTCCTCTAAATGTTTAGAATTCCCCATGAAACTGTTCTTCAGGCTAATTGTATAGGCTGTTGTCTCTGGGTGCTGGGTTCCAGACTGTCAAATTGCTCTATAAGGCCATGGCAAACTTGAAGGTCTGACACACACATCATACACTACATGGCCAAACGTATGTGAGAACATGCTCGTCGAACATCTCATTCCAAAATCATGGGCGTTCATTTATTTTTTATTTTTTTAACCTTTATTTAACCAGGTAGGATAGTTGAGAACAAGTTCTCATTTACAACTGCGACCTGGCCAAGATAAAGCAAAGCAGTTCGAAACACAACAACACAGAGTAACACATGGAACAAACAAACATACAGTAGAAAAAAAGTATATATACAGTGTGTGCAAATGAGGTAAGATAATATAAATGCATTCCAGGTGACTTCCTCATGAAGGTGGTTGAGAGACTTCCAAGAGTGTGTAAAGTTGTCTTCAAGGCAAAGTGTGGCTACTTTGAAGGATCTCAAATATAAAATATATTTTGATTTGTTGAACACTTTTTTTGGTTACTACATGATTCTAGCCGAACCCCATTCCTAGACAGGATAAGGGAGGTAAGGCAATAAAATAGGCCATAGTGGCGAGGTAATTACAATATAGCAATTAAACACTGGAGCTAGAAGGTTTGGCGACGAGTATGAAGCAAGGGCCAGCCAACGAGAGCGTACAGGTCGCAGTGGTGGGTAGTAAATGGGGATTTGGTGACAAAATGGGTGGCACTGTGATAGACCACATCCAATTTGTTTAGTAGAGTGTTGAAGGCTATTTTGTAAATGACATCACCGAAGTCGAGGATTGGTAGGATAGTCAGTTTTACGAGGGTATGTTTGGCAGCATGAGTGAAGGATGCTTTGTTGCGAAATAGGAAGCCGATTCTAGATTTAATTTTGGATTGGAGATGCTTAATGTGGGTCTGGAAGGAGAGTTTACAGTCTAACCAGACACCTAAGTATTTGTAGTTGTCCACATATTCTAGGACAGAACCGTCCAGAGTAGTGATGCTGGACAGGCGGGCAGGTGCGGTTAGCGATCGGTTGAAGAGCATGCATTTAGTTTTACTTGCATTTAAGAGCAGTTGGAGGCCACGGAAGGAGAGTTGTATGGCATTGAAGCTCGTCTGGAGGTTAGTTAGCACAGTGTCCAAAGAAGGGCCAGAAGTATACAGAATGGTGTCGTCTGCATAGAGGTGGATCAGAGAGTCACCAGCAGCAAGAGCAACATCATTGATGTATACAGAGAAGAGAGTCGGCCCGAAAATTAAATCCTGTGACACCCCCATAGAGACTGCCAGTGGTCCGGACAACAGGCCCTCCGATTTGACACACTGAACTCTATCAGAGAAGTAGTTGGTGAACCAGGCGAGGCAGTCATTTGAGAAACCAAGGCTGTTGAGTCTGCCGATAAGAATGTGGTGATTAACAGAGTCGAAAGCCTTGGCCAGGTCAATGAATACGGCTGCACGGTATTGTCTCTTATCGATGGCAGTTATGATATCGTTTAGGACCTTGAGCGTGGCTGAAGTGCACCCATGACCAGCTCGGAAGCCAGATTGCATAGCGGAGAAGGTACGGTGGGATTCAAAATGGTCTGTGGTCTGTTTGTTAACTTGGCTTTCAAAGACCTTAGAAAGGCAGGGTAGGTATAGGTCTGTAGCAGTTTGGGTCTAGAGTGTCTCCCCCTTTGAAGAGGGGGATGACCACAGCAGCTTTCCAATCTTTGGGGATCTCAGACGATACGAAAGAGAGGTTGAACAGACTAGTAATAGGGGTTGCAACAATTTTGGCAGATAATAGCACCTTTAGAAAGAGAGGGTCCAGATTGTCTAGCACGGCTGATTTGTAGGGTCCAGATTTTGCAGCTCTTTCAGTACATCAGCTATCTGGATTTGGATGAAGGAGAAATGGGGAGGCTTGGGCGAGTTGCTGTGGGGGGTGCAGGGCAGTTGATCGGAGTAGCGGTAGCCAGGTGAAATGGACGGCCAGCCATAGAAAAATGCTTATTGAAATTCTCAATTATCGTGGATTTATCGGTGTTTCCAGTGTTTCCTAGCCTCAGTGCAGTGGGCAGCTGGGAGGAGGTGCTATTACTCTCCATGGATTTACAGTGTCCCAGAACTTTTTTGAGTTTGTGCTACAGGATGCAAACTTCTGTTTGAAGAAGCTAGCCTTAGCTTTCCTAACTGCTTGTGTATATTGGTTACTAACTTCCCTGAAAAGTTGCATATCACGGGGGCCATTTGATGCTAATGCAGTACGCAACAGGATGTTTTTGTTATGCAGGTGAGTGAGGACCCAAAAGCGCTTTAACAGAAACAGAGTCTTTTAATGTCAAAACACAGGGAAGACATAGATCCTCTTCAGATGTATCGATTGACAACATAGACAACCCGCAGAGAGGGCGACAAACAAATTATAAAGTCCTCTGATCTTAACAGGAGAGTCCCCTTCTAGCAGCAGAGGAGAATAGCAGGGTTAACGCCGACAGACTGCTGGTCTCTCCGGGTAGGCGCGGGTAGTAAAGTACAGAGGTACCTGATCACACGTAGCATCTGATGAAGAGGCAGATTACGACAGGACAGGACAAGGGTGAAGCAAACGAGAATCTGACAAAGACAGAAGCAGAAACAGAGAGAGAAATAGAGACCTAATCAGAGGGAAAAAAGGGAACAGGTGAGAGAGAGTAAACGAGGTAGTTAGAGGAGATGAGGAACAGCTGGGGGAAGGAAAGGGAGAGAAGGTAACCTAATACGACCAGCAGGGGGAAACGAAGAGAAGAGAAAGAACAGGAACAAGACATAACACGACAATACATGACAGTTTTAGTGCTGGTCAAGGGCAGTCAGGTCTGGAGTGAACCAAGGGCTATATATTTTCCTGGTTCTACATTTTTTTAAATGGGGCATGCTTATTTAAGATAGTGAGGAAGGCACTTTTAAAGAATAACCAGGCATCCTCTACTGACAGGATGAGGTCAATATCCTTCCAGGATACCCGGGCCAGGTCAATTAGAAAGTGTTTTCGGGAGCGTTTGACAGTGATGAGGGGTGGTCGTTTGACCGCAGACCCATTACGGATGCAGGCAACGAGGCAGTGATCGCTGAGATCTTGGTTGAAGACAGCAGAGGTGTATTTGGAGGGCAAGTTGGTTAGGATGATATCTATGAGTGTGCCCGTGTTGACGGATTTGGGGTTGTACCTGGTAGGTTCATTGATAATTTGTGTGAGATTGAGGGCATCAAGCTTAGATTGTAGGATGGCTGGGGTGTTAAGCATGTACCAGTTTAGGTCTCTTAGCAGCACGAGCTCTGAAGATAGATGGGGGGCAATCAATTCACATATGGTGTCCAGGGCACAGCTGGGGGCAGAGGGTGGTCTATAGCAAGCGACAACAGTGAGAGATTTTTTTCTGGAAAGGTGGATTTTTAGAAGTAGAAATTTGAATTGTTTGGGTACAGACCTGGATAGTATGACAGAACTCTGCAGACTATCTCTGTAGTAGATTGCCATTCCGCCCCCTTTGGCAGTTCTATCTTGTCGGAAAATGTTATAGTTAGGGATGGAAATTTCAGGGTTTTTGGTGGTCTTCCTAAACCAGGATTCAGACACGGCTAGGACATCTGGGTTGGCAGAGTGTGCTAAGGCAGTGAATAAAACAAACTTGGGGAGGAGGCTTCTAATGTTAATATGCATGAAACCAAGGCTTTTACGGTTACAGAAGTCAACAAATGAGAGCGCCTGAGGATTGGGAGTGGAGCTAGGCATTGCTGGGCCTCAATTAACCTCTACATCACCAGAGGAACAGAGGAGGAGTAGGATAAGGGTACGGCTAAAGGCTATAAGAACTGGTCGTCTAGTACATTCAGAACAGAGAGTAAAAGGAGCAGGTTTCTGTGTGTGATATAATAGATTCAAGGCATAATGTATAGACAAAGGTATGGTAGGATGTGAATACAGTGGAGGTAAACCTAGGCATAGAGTGACGATGAAATTGTCTCTAGAAACATCATTTAAACCAGGTGATGTCACCACATGTGTGGGAGGTGGAACTGAAGGGTTAGCTAAGGCATATTGAGCAGGGCTAGAGGCTCTACAGTGAAATAAGACAATATTCACTAACCAGAACAGCAATGGACAAGGCATATTGACATTAGGGAGAGGCATGCGTAGCCAAGTGATCATAGGGGTCCAGTGAATAGTTAAACTGGCTGGAGACATGGCGATTCAGACAGCTAGCGGGCCGGGGCTAGCAGCTAGCAGAAGGGTCTTAGAGGTACGTCGCGAAGGAAGAAGTCTGTTGTAACCTCCTCGTGCAGAGCCTCCTCGTGCGGTTCCGTCGGCAGACCAACCGTGATGGATTAGTAGGGTTCTGTGTAGTAAAGGTGCCCAAATGAAGTTGGTCCCCCCTTTGCTGCTATAACAACACTCTTCTGGGAAGGCTTTCCACTAGATGTTTGAATATTGCTATATTGACTTATTCCATTCAGCCACAAGGGCATTAGTGAGGTTGGGCACTGATGTTGGGCGATTAGGCCTGGCTCGCAGTCGGCGTTCCAATTAATCCCAAAGGTGTTCGATGGGGTTGAGGTTAGGGCTCTGTGCAGGCCAGTCAAGTTCTTCCACACCGATCTAGACAAACCATTTTTGTATTGACCTCACTTCGTGCACAAGGGCATTGTCATGCTGAAACAGGAAAGGGCCTTCCCCAAACTATTGCGACAAAGTTGGAACCACAGAATCATTTAAAATGTAATTGTATGCTGTAGTGTTAAGATTTCCCTTCATTGGGAATAAGGGGCCTAGCTCAAACCATTAAAAACAGCCCCAGACCATTATTCCTCCTACACCAAACTTTACAGTTGGCACTATGCATTGGGGCAGGTAGCATTTTCCTGGTATCCTCCAAACCCAGATTCGTCCGACTGCCAGATGATGAAGCCTGATTCATCACTTCAGAGAACGCGTTGCCACTGCTCCAGAGTCCAATGGCGGCGAGCTTTACACCATTCCAGATGACGCTTGGCATTGCACATGATGATCTTAGGCTTGTGTGCGGCTGCTCGGCCATGGAAACCCGTTAAGCTCCCGACAAACAGTTATTGTGCTGACGTTGCTTCCAGAGGCAGTTTGGAACTCATTCGTGAGTGTTGCAACCGAGGACAGATGATTTTTACGCACTACGCACTTCAGCACTTGGCTGTCCTGTTCTGTGTGCTTGTGTGGCCTACCACTTCACGGCTGAGCCATTTGTGCTCCTAGACATTTCCACTTCACAATAACATCACTTCCAGTTATCCGGGGCAGCTCTAACAGGGTAGAAATTTTACGAACTGACTTGTTGGAAAGGTGGCATCCTATGTCACTGAGCTCTTCAGTAAGTCCATTCTACTGCCAATGTTTGTCTATGGAGATTGCATGGCTGTATGCTCGATTGTATACACCTGTCAGCAACAGGTGTGGCTGAAATAGCCAAATCGACTAATTTGTAGGAGTCAACACATACTTGTATGTACTGTATGTAGTGTATCTATAGTGTATCTACCTATGCATCTTTGTGGAAACAGGGAAAGTATTGCTGGTACATAAGACTCTTGCTGCAGATGTTGACAAACACAATCATGGAAATTGTCTGTTTTGTTGTGGCAGAAAAAAGGCTAATATCAGAAAATTGTCAGAATCAGATCAGTGAAAGTAAGTTACTGTAGTTACTAGTTACAAGCCTTGTATGACTCATACACAATTCCACTGTTGACGTAAACAGGGATGGTAAATGATAGGAAAACACCTGATTGTGTGAAAGTCTAATTACTTCAATTATGAGCTTTCATTTGGAGAAGTGTCCCAGTGTCGCTGGAGTTCAATAAATCAGAGTAATGAAAGACCCATGTGGTTCTCTGTCCTGGAAAGGGCAGCTAAGAGATCAATTATCTGGTGTACTGAGAGCAAAAAGGCCATCTGATACATACGCAGTCAAATGCAGTGTCCTGAAAGATGATGGCATTTGGGGCATCCGTTAAACATTTAATTCAATTTGCATGGCTTTACTCACGTTAAGAAACTATCTAGATTAGAATAAGAATGCATCTGTATATGTGAGAAAGCGTAAACATAATCAGAAAATCCCAATCAACAGCCATGTTTGACTCATAGCAAACAGATACAGTGGTAACCTTGGGCATCTTATTTTCTTGTTTGTATACTCTACATAAATGAATGATTTTTTTCTCCTTTGCCCATACCCTCCAAACAATTAGTGGAAGAAATAAGCAGGGGGCGGTTGAGAGGTGGGAGTGCTACATTTAGTTCCTCCGCTGTTGTCGTTGCACAGAGCAGGAGGGGGAAGTCACAAAAATAGCTACTTGTCACCACAGCTGGCAGGCCATTTAGGGACAGTGATAGAACAGTCAACTGGACATTGACATTTTGTGTAGCAGGCAGCTAAAGAGTGCAGCCCCAGGATAGAGGTGCACAGAGGGAGCTGACACAACTGTGGCCAGACACTGATGGAAGGGGCAGAGGCACACTGAGGGGGAGGCTAATTGGAAAAAACACATGTTTTGGATCTGCAGGAGAAAAACAATGGCAACCCTTTTAAATGACAGCAAAATGATTTTAATGCACAGAAAGCATGTTTCATGTGGTCACATATTGTATTCGGCATCACTAATCGGCATTAAAAAATATGTAGATTGGCATCACTAATCACTATTGAAAGATATGTAGGCTTACCACCTACATTTGAGCCTCTAAAACATACCCAGAAAACAACCTCTCTTCATGACGTATTATATTTCTTGTCCCTTCTCATTTCACAGGAATATTCTGTGCACCACTGATTATTTCAACCAGGAAATGGAGCCTATGAAACCAATTTCAGTGTCAGACTGTGGAGAAACTGTACTACCCAGACATTTTAATTGAACATGTTACATATCCTGAGTGGTACAGTGGTCTAAGGCACTGCATCTCAGTGCAAGAGGAATCACTACAGTACCTTGTTCAAATCCAGGCTGTATCACATGATTGTGATACAGGCTGTGATTGGGAGTCCCATAGGGCAGGTGCACAATTGGCCCAGCATCGTCCAGGTCTGGCCAGGGTAGGCCATCATTCATTGTAAGTAAGAATTTGATCTTAACTGACTTGCCTAGTTAAATAACAATCACAATTATGAATTGAATCATCCAGCTGTAGAAGACCTTACTTTTCAGATAAGCCTACACATTGAATGCAATTTTGTTATTGGAAAATACCGGTATTATAAGCGTGAATCATTAAATCACCATTAAGTGTGCAGAAATACTGGCTGTTTTCAGCTATATGTTGTCTTCTAAATTCCTTAATCTTTCCAGATAGTGAGCCAGGAGGTTTTTAGAGCTACACTATGGCACCATCTAATGGCAGAATGGCTTAGTTTCACTAGTTGTTAAAGCTTTTGAAGCAAGTGGCAAACAAGCTATGACAGTGATGTCATTTTCCAGGAAGTAGCTTTGTAGTTTTTGAACTTTTGTAGGCTTTTGGAATAGTCTTCAATGGACAAATACATAGCACAATGGTCTTCAACACAATAACTTAAGTATCCGGCAGAAGTAAACTAATACACAAATATATTGTATACATACATATTTTTTAAACGGCTGTGTTTTCATAAATTAAGATATAATTGTCAAGCCCCTTGAAAAAAAAATCTGGGAACTGACCCTGGAAGTAGGATGTAACTTTCATACCCTTATTGGCATTGTAACATGTATTCTTCTTGATAAATTCTGAAAGAAAGTTGGTGCGTATTACAAGGTTTCTGGTAGTATGTGGCCTTGAAAAATAAAAGATCCGTTCTTAAATCCCAAGAGACATTTATTTAAACAATATAAATATTTACATATCTCACATTTAAAATATGTACAAATATACGAGGACAAGGACATTTCATTAAGAAAAATACAAGTCTAGGAAAAATTTCTTTGCATCCAGTGGGATGTTCTTTTTTTGGGCTTGCAGTACGAATAGTCGCTTTCTGACGACATTGTCAGACAACTGGAATCACTTGATTGCCTCAATACAGTCTACTCTTAATGCAGAGTATTCCAATAGCCAAGATACCTTTGGTCTTCGGCGGAGGCGGTAGTGGGCTAAAAGGGCTATGAATAAAACAAATATTCCATAAAAATTATGTTAGTTTTAAAAGGTGAGCGATTGGGTCTCATCCCAGGCTGCGTTCATCTCACAGGCGCCTGACGTTCCTCTTGCTGCGAGCGCTGCCAATGAGGATGGCTGTGGAGCTGCTAGGCCGCCATGTCAGCCGGGTGCAGCAGGTTGATGAGCCGTGGAAGGGGCCCTGGCACTGGGTGCAGAAGTCAAAGGCACAACTAAAGCGGGTACAGGTGGCCCTCATTGCGTCTGCATTGTGCTTGGCTGGAGAGCCGCAGCGCTTACAGGGCTTCAGCGACTCGTGCTGCTTCAGCGAACTGGCAGCCTAGAGAACACAACCAAACAATGTATAAGGCTACAGAGTATAACTCACAATATGTAACATGAACATAATGTCAATTACTTTTTTGGAACTGATTGGAAGGTGACCAACCCAAGTACACAGACACACTGAGCACCATCATGTCCTCTGAACCTTCATATGAAAAGTGAATAGAGGAACCCTCACCTCTTGGTATTCTCTGAAGCGAGATTGGTGGGAGCAGTATGGCACCTGCGTGCATGCTCTCTGGGAGAGCATCCTCTTGGTAGACTTCTGGATAGGGATTGAAGCTACTCTCTGCATACAGGACATTACAACCCTGGACCCGGTGGTGTCTCTCGTCAAAAAAAACACATTCTCCAGTCCTACGGGGATTCTTGAGTCCTATAACAAAAAAGGACATTGCTATTTAGCATACAATACTCATGCAGTGGATTACCCTATGGTTAGGCAATTAAGATTGAAGTACTGCAAAGGGCCTCTAAATAAATGTAAATATCAAACATAACAGCAAAGTTGGGAGCCCCTGCAAGCTTAAAAAACAAAACCGTCAATGTGAATTGAAAGCATTGATACCTGATATTAGAGGTCGACCGATTAATCGGAATGGCCGATTAATTAGGGCCGACTTCAAGTTGTCATAAATCGGTAATCTGCCTTTTTGGACACCAATTATGGCCGATTACATTGCACTCCACGAGGAGACTGCGTGGCAGGCTGACTACCTGATGCAAGTGCAGCAAGGAGCCACAGTAAGGTGCTAGCTAGCATTAAACGCATCTTGTAAAAAACAAACAACCTTATCATAATCACTAGTTAACTACACATGGTTGATGATAGTACTAGTTTATCTAGCTTGTCCTGCGTTGCATATAATCGATGCGGTGCCTGTTAGTCATTGAATCACAGCCTACTTTGCCAAACAGGTGATTTAACAAGCGCATTTGCAAAAAAAAAGCACTGTCGTTGCACCAGTGTACCTAACGATAATCAATGTCTTTCTTAAAATCAATACACAAGTATATATTTTTAAACCTGTGTATTTAGTTCATATTGCCTGCTACCATGAATTTCTTTTAACTAGGGAAATTGTGTCACTTCTCTTGCGTTCCGTGCAAGCAGTCGGGGTATATGCAGCAGTTTGGGCCGCTTGGCTCGTTGCGAACTGTGTGAAGACCAGTTCTTTCTAACAAAGACCGTAATTAATTTGCCAGAATTTTACATAATCATGACATAGGTTGTGCAATGTAACAGCAATATTTAGACTTAGGGATGCCACCCGTTAGATAAAATACGGAATGGTTCCGTATTTCACTGAAAGAATAAACGTTTTGTTAAGTCTATGATTTGATAGAGCAGTCTGACTGAGCGGTGGTAGGCAGCAGCAGGCTCATAAGCATTCAATCAAACAGCACTTTCCTGCATTTGCCAGCAGCTCTTCGCTGTGATTCAAGCATTGCACTGTTTATGACTTCAAGCCTATCAACTCCCGAGAGTTGGCTGGCAATACGAAACATCCAATAGTCAAAGGTATATGAAATACAAATGGTATAGAGAGAAATAGTCCTATAATAACTAGAACCTAAAACTTCTTACCTGGGAACATTGAAGACTCATGTCAATAAAAGGAACCACCAGCTTTTGTATGTTCTGAGCAAGGAACCTAAACCGTAGCTTTTTTTACATGGCACATATTTCACTTTTACTTTCTCCAACACTTTGTTTATTGCATTATTTAAACCGAATTGAACATGTTTCATTATTTATTTGAAACTAAATAGATTTTATTGATATATTATATAAAGTTAAAATAAGTGTTCATTCAGTATTGTTGCAATTGTCATTATTACAAATATATAAAAATATTTTTATTTTTTTGGTCCTCCAATAATCTGTATCGGCGTTGAAAAATCATAATCGGTCGACCTCTACCTGATATACATGACATCCATTTAAAATGTTAGCACTTACCTGTAGTCTCTGTTCAGCTTGGTCACATTTACGGAGTGCAGACTTGTCTTGGCAGATTATTTTTCTCCAGCTCTTGCTCACTTTTCTACAGCTGTGAAGAAAACAAAAACAACCATGAATATATGATAAGAGTACAAAACCATTTTCACGTTGAAAAATCTCTATATAAAATCATAAGAGCAGTAAAGGTTAAATGTTTACCTTATCAAGTCAACATCAAGAAGACACAGGATCCTGGTTAGGATGTGCTTCATGTCCCTCTCCAGCAGAGCTTTTAAAACATCCATACACTCAAGGCCCATGTTCCCACCAATAACCCTTTCAAGGCCAGAGTCCTCTGCTAGCCAGTTAATGACAGTCCAGTCATAGCTCTGGGTCCTCTTGAAGCTATTGGTGAGTTCTTGGCAGATGGCATGTTGAAACTTCAGTATGGGGAGTTGAGAGGCAGAGTGCTTAGCCTTGTGACAATCAGCAACTGGAGTACATGGGGAGAATATCTCCAGTCCTAGAGACTCCCCTTGTTCCTTAACATTATAAAAGTCCTCCATCTGGCTGTTCTGTAAAGACAGGTAACCGCTGTCCTCGAATGCTTCACAGCCTAGGTTCACCTCGTCAAGGATGCGGTCATATTGGTTGTTCTCCTTATTGTGAACACCTTGCACATCATCGTTGAGGCAAATGTTGGCAGAGGTGAGACCTGGAGAGAGTTGTTTGACTACTAATTGGATGCATCCCATGAGTGGTGAGGTTGAGAGGCCTGACTCCTTGTATGTGACATGTTTCTCCATGTCGCATGCAAACCGGAGTTCATTGTTGTTGGACTGACACTTCATTTTTCATTGACTTCACAAACTGTATCCCTGAGCCAGAAGAGAAGTCATTAGTCAGTTCCATCTCACAATCAAAACGCGCCAAACTGGCTAGCTACAGTACATAAGTTTCAAACCAGTGTATTGCCCCACTCAGTTACTCGATATAGCTAAATTCTAAAACATAACATTAACGTTAAACCAATTTACCATACACCTAGTTATCAAGAAGCTGCTAACTAGCTGCAATATCTCCATAGTGCGCCTTCCTTTTCCCCCCCAAATTTACTTTGTAGCATAGCTAGGTAGCCAACTAATTTGGCAGTACCGTCTTTGATATCACAATAGCTAACTAATGTTACATGCATAGTAATTTAGTACAAAATAAGCATTTAACGTACCATAACGTATTAAATCATTTTAATAGTTAGTCGTTTCCACCATCACGTTAACTATATTCATAGGATAGCCAATGGCATTGGTAATGCTAACTAGTCTAACTTTGAGCCGCTAACTTAAGTGGATTTAAAACAAAAGTCTAACTATAACGACGTCAAAAATATACATGTAGTTAGCCAACTATTGCAAATCGTACAACGGCCTAGTTAAGTTACCTACACAGTTAACTAACGTTAGATAACTACAGTGACATAGCTAGGCCAGGTATGGCTAGCTACCGCTAGTTAGTCAAGCAGCTAACTAGCTATGTAGACAAGTTGGCAAGCGAGTAGCGTTAGCTAGCTAATATTGTAACAAAACTAGGGTCATCATGGCTAGAAGGATGTGCTTTCTCATATAAACGTCAAAAGTTTTGCGGAACTAGCCTGAATCAAATGAAATGAGTAATAACTACTAGCCTAGCAAACAATTTAACAACACAGTTGTTGATTGAGGCAAGAAAAATATTGCATACCTTTAAGATAACTTCACCTATTTCTGGTCTGCCACCGACATTAGCAGCTAGACTGGGTTCGGAAACTTTCTTGATGCTTGAATGAGGAAAATATGGAAAAAGCGCCAGTTCGCTGCACCTTTGAAATCCGTATCCAAAATGTCACAAACCAATGAGGGAAGTTACCTTTAAACCGGGGAACCAATGGGAGAACAGAAAAGCGCAAACGGACGTCTAACGTCAGAGCTTAAACTGCATAAGCCCCACTACATTTTTTTCGACCATTTCAAACATGTACCAGTTATCTTTCTTTGCAAATACAATAGAAATACACCGAGGTAGAGGTGATTCGTTAAAATATTGGTGCAATGTTTTTTTATTTTTTGTTAGAAATACACTATTGGTCAAAGGTTTTAGAACACCTACTCATGCTACATTGTAGAATAACAGTGAAGACATCAAAACAATTAAATAACACATATGGAATCATGAAGTAATCAAAAAAGTATACAGAAGATATCCCTATTTGGTAAAAGACCAAGTCCAAGAATAGCTCAAATTAACAAAGAGAATTGACAGTCAATCATTACTTTAAGACGTGAAGGTCAGTCAATCTGGAAAATTTCAGGAACTTTTAAAGTTTCTTCAAGTGCAGTCGCAAAAACCATCAAACGCTATGATGAAACTGGCTCTCATGAGGACCGCCACAGGAATGGAAGACCCAGAGATACCTCTCATTCTGCAAATGAACCTCTTCACAACATTACTGAGATAAAACATGTTTTTTTATATACAGTACAGGTCAAATGTTTGGACACACCTACTCATTCAAGGGCCCAGCAGAAGACCCAGAGTTACTTCTGCTGCAGAGGATAAGTTCATTAGAGTTACCAGCCTCAGAAATTGCAGCCCAAATAAATGCTTCACGGAGTTCAAGTAACAGAGAAGACCGTTTGAATCAGGCCTTTATGGTCGAATTACTGCAAAATAAAACACTACTAAGGGACACCAATAAGAAGAAGAGACTTGCTTTGGGCGAAGAAACATGGGAGCATTCGCGCAAAACTGAAAGCTCAAACCACCGCATTTAACCAGGGAAAGAAGACTGGGAATATGGAAGAATACAAACAGTGTAGTTATTTACTCCGCACAGCAATCAAGCAGCCTAAATGTCAGTATAGGGACAAAGTTGGGTCCCAGTTCAAAGGCTCAAACACAAGACGTATGTGGCAGGGTCTACAGACAATCACGGATTATAGAGGGAAAACCATCGTCGCAGACACCAATGTCTTGCTTCCGGACAGGCTAAACACCTTCTTCGCTCGCTTTGAGGATAATACAGTGCCACCGATGCAACCCGCTATCAAGGTCTGTGGGCTCCCCTTCTCCGTGGTTGATGTAAGTAAGACATTTAAGCGTGTTAACCCTCGCAAGGCTGCCGGACCAGACGGTATCCCTAGCCGTGTCCTCAGAGCATGTGCAGACCAGCTGGCTGGTGTGTTCACAGATATATTCAATCTCTCCCTATCCCAGTCTGTTGTCCACACATTCTTCAAGATGGCCACCATTGTCCCTGTACCTAAGAAGGAAAATGTAACTGAACTAAATGACTATCGCCCCGTTGCACTCACCTCCGTCATCATGAAGTGCTTTGAGAGACTAGTCAAGGATCATATCAGCTCCACCTTACCTGCCACCCTACACCCTCTTCAATTTGCTTACTGCCCCACTAGATCCAAAGACGATGCAATCGCCACCACACTGCACACTGCCCTGTCCCATCTGAACAAGAGGCATACAGTAAAAGAATGTTGTTAATTTTTTCTGTCTTTTTTTGTTGTTGTTATTTTCACCCCTTTTTTCTCTCCAATTTCTTGGTATCCAATTGGTAGTAGTTACAATCACTGGAACTTCCGTACTTCCAGCTGGCCGTGCACCTGGCGACCGTTTCAGCGTGCACTGCGCCCCGGCCCGCCACAGGAGTTGCTAGTGCACGGCCAAACCCTCCCTAACCCGGACGACTCTGGGCCAATTGTGCGCCGTCCCATGGGCCTTCCAGTTGCGGCCGGCTGCAACAGAGCCTGGACTCAAACCCAGAATCTCTAGTGGCACAGCTAGCACTGCGATGCAGTGCCTTAGACCACTACGCCACACGGGAGGCCCGAATGCTGTTCATTGACTATAGCTCAGCATTCAACACCATAGTACCCTCCAAGCTCATCATCAAGCTCGAGGCCCTGGGCCTGAACCCCGTCCCGTGCAACTAGTTCCTGGACTTCCTGACGGGTCGCCCCCATGTGGGGAAGGTAGGAAACAACACCTCCTCTTCGCTGATCCTCAACACTGGGGCTCCACAAGGGTGTGTTGTCAGCCCCCTCCTGAACTCCCTGTTCACCCATGACTGCATGGACAAGCACGCCTCCAACTCAATCATCAAGTTTGCAGACAACACAACAGTAGTAGGCTTGATTACCAACGATGAGACAGCTTACAGGGAGGAGGTGAGGGCTCTGGGAGTGTGGTCCCAGGAAAATAACTTCTCACTCAACGTCAACAAAACTAAGGAAATGATCGTGGACTTCAGGAAACAGCAGAGGGAGCACCCCCCTATCCACATCGATGGGACCGCAGTGGAGAAGGTGGAAAGCTTCAAGTTCCTTGGCGTACACATCACTGACAAACTGAGATAGTCCACCCACACAGGCAGTGTGGTGAAGAAGGCACAACAGCGCCTCTTCAACCTCAGGAGGCTACATTTTTAAAACTTAAAACCTAAAACCCTCACTAACATTTACAGATGCACAATTGAGAGCATCCTGTCAGGCTGTATCACCACCTGGTACGGCAACTGCACCGCCCACATCCGCAAAGCTCTCCAGAGGGTGTTGCGGTCTGCCCAACGCATTACCGGGGGCAATTTCCCACCCTCCTGGACACCTACAGCACCCAATGCCAAAGGAAGGCCAAAGTGATAATCAAGGTCATCAACCACCCGAACCACTGCATGTTCCCCCCTCATTATTGAGAAGGCGATGTCAGTACAGTTGCATCAAAGCTGGGACCGATAGAATTAAAAACAGCTTCTATCTCAAGACAATCAGATTGCTAAACAGCCATCACTAGCACATCAGGGGCAGCTGCCTATAGACATAGATTTGGAATCACTAGCCACTTTTAGAAATGGATCACTAGCCACTGTAATAATGTTAAGTATCTTACATTGCTCATCTCATATGTAGTATAAACTGCACTCCACACTATTCTGCAGTATCTTAGTCACTTTTAAATTGTGTTTACATATTGCATCACCCATTTCATATGTATATACTGTATTGTATTCTATCATACACCACTGACTGTTAAACAGCCATCTCCAGCAAATCAGAGGCTGCTGCCTATAGACATATAGTTGAAGTCAGAAGTTTACATACACTTAGGTTGGAGTCATTAAAACTTGTTTTTTCAAACACTCCACAAATTTCTTGTTAACAAACTATCGTTTTGGCAAGTCTGTTAGGACATCTACAAGTCATTTTTCCATCAATTGTTTACAGACAGATTATTTCACTTATTATTATTCACTGTATCAATTCCAGTGGGTCAGAATTTTACATATACTGAGCTGACTGTGACTTTAAACAGCTTGGAAAATTCCAGAAAATTATGGATCGGCCATACACGTTCTCTAAGTGCATTTTGACAGCTTGTGTAAAAGCCACACTAAACAATGGTTTGCATTAAAGGCTCAATTCAACATAGGAAAAATATTTATATCATTTGTTGATTTGTTTTGCATTTGATCATGCTAGCTAACGTTAACGCTGCATAACGACACCTAATTGAAGTGGTATGACGTTCTGAAGCTTTTTGGATAGTTTGTAGCTGCAGTTGTGTCGAATATAACGTAAGGTGACCAGATTTCTGAAATTAAAACCGGGGACATTTCCAGTTCGGCAGTCAATATTAAAATATCCAATGTTATTATCTATGAAATAAAAAAGGGGGACAATTCCGGTTTCATGTATTTAGTCTAACAGGCACACTGTGATAGAGAAAACAACTATATTACAGAAACATTACAGACAACACAGAACTGTCCGATCTGAACAGCCATTCAGTGGTCCTGGTAGTCTGGGTAGACAAAGAGCAGAAGAGAACATGAGCAAAACTGAAAAAACAGACAATAGTATATGTGAAATACTTAACATAATAAAGAAATAAGAAGATGATGTGATTGGTAACTACATAATATACTTATACCAATCTAATCTATATATTTCTCAGAAGAATGTATCTTCTTCAGGATTGCTCTGTCTTTGGCCAGCTTCTCCATGAACTCCTGGCAAGGGAGGTTGAAGTTTGTCTTCACAATAAGCATGGCCTTGATGGTAGGAACAGTGAACCCATTTCTTGCTGCTGTCCATATATCATTCATTTGGGAGAACACTCTCTCGACTGGTAAGCACATGACTTCCAGGTAAGCACATGACAACAGACACTAATCTAGCCAGGTTAGTGTGTGGGATGTCGTTCTCTTTGAAGTGGGTAACCACCATGCTCCATCTCTGACTAAGCGGTGTCTCCACCGTGCTAAATCTCTGACTAAGCGGTGTCTCAGATGTTTTCCATTCTTCAAGCGATCCCCCCCTTTAGTAACTCTTGCAGGCCAGTAACCTCGTCACACAATGCATCCTCATTGATGTTCACATTGGGGCATAAATCCTGCAGTGTGCCTGCTGCCTTCTGGATCTCTTCACGCAGAGGTTGCCTTTTTAAAAGGAGATCATGTAAATCTTTTAGATTATCTGTGTGCTTTCCCCATGCCTCCAAGTAGTTCACAGCCGTAGTGAAGAATGATTGGGATGTTTTGAGAAAGCTCTCTTTAGACATGGCTCCATTTCCCCCTAGCTCTCTCAGAAGTCCTCTGACCAAAACTGGAATGAAGTTGTCATCACATCTTGCAGTCAATTTTGCCTCAATGTTTCTCAGAATTGCAGCTGACTCCACAGCACAGCAGTCCTGGCATTCAAGCATCTTGATCATGTCACTGAATATGGTCAAGTTTCCATGGACAAAGGCCAGACAAAGTTCAGTCAGTGGATCTTCGAACATTGCTCACAGGTCAACAGGGCATTTGTCTTCAGAAAGAAAAAAGGATTTCAATGGCACATACCTTTTCAGCACTCTTTCTAGAGCAGGGAGCATGGACAGCCAGCGAACATTAATGGGTCCTAAAATGTTATGGTACTCCTGGCCAACAAACTCACAAAAGCTCTTCAGTCTTTCTACTCTGACGGTGAAAATTTCCAAATATCTTTGTGAGCAGGTACTCAACATCAAGAGGGATTATATCCAAAGCTGTTCTGGCCGTGTTATGAATGATGTGGGCAGGACAACCTAAGCCAATCACCTCCCGCTGCAGAGCATTTTTAACTTTGGTATGGACATTGACCCTCCCAGCCTATTCAGTCCTCCAAAGTTGGTATTTGTGTTGATGGCAGAGAATGCCACGACTTTGTTTTGCAGTTTATATTTTTGGATGACCACCAGGACCTCAGCTGCAATCTCCTCTGCTGTTTCTCCTTTCAATTCAACAAAATCATGCATTTTGTTTCCACAGATGTGTTGCCACCATATATCTTACAATATCTGACTACTATTGGCAGCAGCTTTACATGTCCATGATTGGACGCATCAATGGACAGGGACACACATTCAACCTGGTCTAGGTCCTGTGTTACCAAAATAGTTGCCCATGGTGCTAACACGTTACTCACTATGGCTTCACATTTTGTCCTAGCACATGTAAACTTTGGCTCATAAAGCTTTCATGTCAGTTGTGCTGGGCAGTCCATAGATCAGTAACTATGATACTCCCCTCACCTGGTTGTATAGGTCTTAATTGGACACAAATTGAAAGGTGAAATCAACAACCAGCGCACTCGGCCCTCCATGGAAACCCCTGGTTTATAGAAAGAAACCCGGGACCAATCCCCTGTTTGACCAGAAGATGGGAGGAAACATCCATCTAACTTTGCAGTTAATTGAATATGCCTACTTACAGATTGAGTAATGTGTTACTAGTAACAGTTTCATACAGCATACAGTGCCTTCGGAAAGTATTCAGATCCCTTGACTTTTTACACATTTTGGTTACTTTACAGCCTTATTCTAAAATGGATTAAATAAAAAAATATTTATTTATTTATACCTTATTTACACAAGTATTGAGACCCTTTGCTATGTGAGACTCAAATCGAGCTCCGGTGCATCCTGTTTCCTTTGATCATCCTTGAGATGATTCTACAACTTGATTGGAGTCTTCCTGTGGTAAATTGAATTGATTGGACATGATTTGGAAAGGCACACACCTGTCTGTCTATATAATGTTCCACAATTGACATTTCATGCAAACACCAATCCATGAGGTCAAAGGAATTGTCTGTAGAGCGCTGAGACCGGATTGTGTCGAAGAACAGATCTAGGAAAGGGTACCAAAAAATGTCTGCAGCATTGAAGGTCCCCAAAAACACATTGGCCTCCATCATTCTTAAATGGAAGAAGTTTGGCACCACCAAGGCTCTTCCCAGAGCTAGCCGCCCGGCCAAACTGAGCAACCAGGAGATAAGGGCCTTGGTCAGGGAGGTGACCAAGAACCCGATAGTCACTCTGACAGAGCTCTAGAGTTTCTCTGTGGAGATGGGAGAAACTTCCAGATGGACAACCATCTCTGCAGCACTCCACCAATCAGGTATTTATGGTAGAGTGCCCAGATGGAAGCCACTGCTCAGTAAAAGGCACATGACAGCCCGCTTGGAGTTTGCCAAAAGGCACCAAAAGACTCTCAGACTATGAGTAACATTGAACTCTTTGGTTTTGGCTTTGGTTTAAAATCATATTTCACTGTCTGCCCCCCAGGTTGCTAAAATTCTTCATACAAAACTAGGGTATTCCAGTGGATTAAATAACTTCTGGCTGCAGGGCTTCCATCAGGCTTCCTGGGGTGGGCCACCACACATGTTTCAGAAAAAAAGTTATTCTCCTGCAAAGTTAAATTATGTGCTAATTATTCAAGAGAATTTTAAGGAATGTCCTTATATGGGTCAGGCCAGGGACTGTAATGTCACCATAGATTACCAGGATTTGGGGTCTTTCAGAGGGGAGTTTGGCGCCCACACAACCAGAGCCAAAAGCCATCTGGCCATTTGGGCGGTCATGTCACACCCATGTTGTGGTATTTTTAGCCAGAGGTGAGGGAGGGAGACAGAGGAAGTAGACAGCTGCAAAACACAACCTCCCATACACAACAGAATGACTTGTTGAATGAGGCAGACATGAGGTCTGGATTATAGAATACATATAAATGTTGTCATTCCTCCCAGTCAGACGTCACCCCTCCCCTAGTCAAGTCTCAAACCTGCACTGGTCAAGTGTCACTCCTCCTCCTCAACCCTCACCCCTGCATTGGTCAGGTATCACCCATTTGCCTCACCTCTCTCACCCGTGCATCAGTCAATCTCACCAATAGGGTGAGGATTAAGGAGGAAGGGTGAGACATGACTAGGGAGTGGTGTTCTGGGGAGGAAGGTCTGACAAGGAGAAATGACCAAGTTCCTCATATGTATTCTAGACTCGATTGACTCATCATCCAATTCTTATGTGAATGAAAAAAAAAAAACATTTTAAACTTTTTTCAAAACCATAAAGTTATCAAAGAAATGGGATTTACTTGCAATCCACAATAAAACATTTATTTAAAGAGGATTTCACAAGTGCTTCTACATTCTTGTCATAATGCATAGTAGGGTAAGGTAGTTCAAAAACTTCAGTCCACATAGGCCTACTCAAACAAAACAACTCATGTTGCTTGATGGAGAAGTTCATGTGGTATTTACACATCAGCTCAGTAGCAAGACAAAACTAGTTATCTCCTCTGGAATTCCTTGCCCTTGACTGCATGAGCCTGCATTAATTTATAATGCATAAACAATATCATTAGAGGAGGTCACACCTGCTACCCTAGATGTCACTACTGTTAGGGTTGGCTGAGTGACTGCTATTATAACAGGACAACGTGACGCTGTTGCAGTTGCTTAGATATGCTTGATGGACTAGCATAGTTTTATAGGAGAGGGAAATAAACAAGGCCCACCAAAATAGCCCCTCAAGTGGATCTTTATGTCAGACTTTTGTGAGTCTCCCCCAGTGTCAGTGTGTTGTGTGGCTTCCTATTTGGGAGGTACTGAGTCATGTCAGTAATGGAGAGTGAAATGAACAAGGAGGAAAATTGAAACAATGAGCCAGTCCATTATGCTACATAAAATGCAGTACCAGTCAAAAGTTTGGACACACCTACTCATTCTAGGGTTTTTCTTTATTGTTACTATTTTCTACATTGTGGAATAATGGTGAAGACATCAAAACTATGAAATAACACATATGGAATCATGTAGAAACCAAAAAGTGTTAAACAAATCAAATTAAAGTGTATATTTGAGATCCTTCAAAGCAGCCACCCTTTGCCTTGATGGCAGCTTTGCAAACTCTTGGCATTCTCTCAACCAGCTTCACCTGGAATACTTTTCCAACAGTCTTGAAGGAGTTCCGACATATGCTTAGCACTTGTTGGCTGCTTTTCCTTCCCTCTGTGGTCCAACTCAACCCAAACCATCTACATTTGTTTGAGGTCGGGTGATTGTGGAGGCCAGGTTACCTGATGCAGCACTCCATCAGCCTGTTGTACATACTGCCAAATTCTCTGAAACGATGTTGGAGGCGGCTTATGGTAGAGAAATTAACATTCAATCATCTGGCAACAGCTCTGGTGGACATTCCTGCAGTCAGCATGCCAATTGCATGCTCCCTCAAAACTTGAGACATGGCATTGTGTTGTGTGACAAAACTGCACATTTTAGAGTGGCCTTTTATTGTCCCCCAGCACAAGGTGCACTTGTGTAATGATGATGCTGTTTAATCAACTTCTTGTTATGCCACACCTGTCAGGTGGATGGATTATCTTGGCAAAGGAGAAATGCCCACTAACAGGGATATAAACAAATGTGTAACATTTCTGGGATATTTTATTTCAGCTCATCAAACATTGGACCAACACTTTACATGTTGCGTTTATATATTTGTTCAGTATATATATTTATTCCGTGGAATTACCAATATACCTTTTACATGTAAATGCCCTATTCACTTCTATACATTTTTCAGCCTGGTACCAGATTACGAGTCCCTTGACACTTGTGGGAGTTTTAGAGCAAAACAGAGAACATCATCGTGTTCGTGAGTGTCATCTTTTCAGAAAGGAATCATGTGTGTAGCCAAAACCGTTCAGATGATGCAGAAATTATCATGAGAATACCGGATTTTCGGGATGTCTCCTGGTCTGAAACACCGCTGAAGCTATGCGGAAGGCGGATGCAGTGGACTGAGACAAAGCCCATGCAAAACAGAAATGATCTCAATCTTAAACAGATGGATTTAGATTGTGATTTAAATATATATAAGCAGAGCATGGGGGGCTCAAGCGGAGAAAAAAAGTGTTGATTTAATGTTTTTTTAATGCCCAGCTCATGTGCCCCTTGATGAGGCCTACGGCAATTGCATATTCTGTCTAATGCTAAATCCGCCAGTGTCCACAGGGACGTTTGCTTCAAACATTGAGTTTGCTCTGGCTTTGTTTTCCCGTTATTAGGATGCTTATCATCAGAATGGATAGTGTTCAATACCACATCTGTGTAGGCTAACGTTCCATTGGAAGCCAATAAACTTCAGTACATGTTATTATGATGCAAATTCTTATAGTAGGTAGGCAAAATTATTTAAATCCTGGATTTGTAAAAATCCCTATTTCTGGTGGAATTTGGAACATCCGGGTCCCCTGTTTATTTGCATGTGCCCGCGCCGCCACCAGCATACCGCTTTAGGAATGAATGCAGACCCAGTTTGTAAGTTTTTCTTTGACAAATGACTCGAGTCGACAACTGGAGCAAATCTGTTGGGTAAAAAGAATAACACCCACCAACTTTATGTGGCGAAAATTGAGCGCGTTTGAATGTTATAACATCCCACCACATTTCATGTAAGTAAATCGTTTTACTCACATAACGAACTCTGAAACTGCACATGCCAAAAGCTCTTAAGAGTCTAATTGGGGAGAGGATATGAGTAGAATCCGAATGAGGTAGCCAAGCGTTTGTCAGAGAAACTTCTAATAATTTGGATGCAGTTTTTGGGATTAAATTATTTTAACAAACGAATTTACCAAACACAATGCATGTAAACTGCGCGGATTAGCCTAGATCACAAATAGCAAATGTTTATAGCTAAAAGTCTAATGGTAACTACAATGCACTGCGCTACCTCGAAATGACATGCGAATGCACCGTTACCTTAGTAAGCATTAGTAAACATATAATTTATGATTTCACATTGTGTGTGTGTGTGTGTGTGTGTGTGAGAGAGAGAGAGAGAGACAGGAATCAAGTTTGGTTAGCTGTAGGATATTGTATTATTTTAAACAAAACTTTGCATAGAGGCCACACAACCCAATGACACATTCCCATACTGTGTGTGTGTGTGTGTGTGTGGGGGGTCTTTACAGTGGGAGAACGAGAGTTAACAAAATATCCCCTATAGAATACATGACATAGTAACACGACCATATAATCAGTATTATGTCTCTCTACTGCCATTAATTCCAATTGGACTGGTGTCGATTTCTCCATGGCCAACATGACTGACATTTCCACCCCATTCTGGAACTTTGAGGGTTTATGACATGGCCTCTCTAGTAATTTAATAGGATCTCCATGAGCATGACTGTAGACATTTCCTATTGACTCAAACCCCTCCATCTTTTATAATGTGCTTCTCTCTGATAAGCATTTGCTCAAAGTAATCTGTAGTGAGATAGCATTCTCAGCTGTATGTTATGCATCCTGTTTCCAGTGATCATCCTTGAGATGTTTCTACAACTTGATTAGAGTCGACCTGTGGTAAATTTAATTGATTGGACAGGATTTGGAAAGGCACACACCTGTTTATATAAGGTTGCACAGTTGACAGTGCATGTCAGAGCAAACACCAAGCCATAAGATTGAAGGAATTTTCCATAGAGCTCCGAAACCAGATTGTGTCGAGGCACAGATCTGGGGAATGGTACCAAAATATTTCGGCAGCATTGAAGGTCCTCAAGAACACAATGGCTACAGGTTCACCTTCTAACAGGACAACAACCCTAAGCACACAGCCAAGATAACGCAGGAGTGGCATTGGGACAAGTCTCTGAATGTCCTTGAGTGGACCTGCCAGATCCCAGATGTGAACCCGATCAAACATCTCTGGAGAGACCTGAAAATAGCTGCGCATCAACGCTCCCCATCCAACCTGACAGAGCTTGAGAGGATCTGCAGAGAAGAATAGGAGAAACTCCCCAAATGCAGGTGTGCCAAGCTTGTAGCGTCATACCCAAGAAGACCCAAAGCTTGAGGTTGTTTTTCAGATAGAAAATGCACAGACTGCCATGGCTCAGCCCGGTTTTAATGTATGCAGTTTATTACTATCTGATATTTATTGTCTTTGTGGGCTAGATTTTGTGATATTTAGATATTGCAAAATTGTAATCAATTGCAGTTATTCGTCATATTCCTTGAAAACGGAAAGGGATAGAATTGACTGAAAAACAATTGGTTCAATAAGCCCTCAGACGAGGGTAGGGGTGTCATAGGTTTTAATTAAGTCTGATATTTTCAGGTTTGAATTACAGTCTTGACCTCTCGCCGACCAGGTGCCTTTGGTATCAGCTTGTTATGTAGGCACATTCCATGGTCTAGCTGTGCAGTAGTCAGCTAAGGGACTACCCTACTGAGCAAGCTGCCAACTTCTGACTGCTTCACAAAATCATCCCTTTATCACAGCCACACTGCCAGGGAGGGTCTGCTGAGGTATTTGAGTGTTTGCCTAAGGGTGGTTAAAACTCACTATCCTCTTACGTATGCTGTGGTGGACAGCCAAGATATTCACGGTTGAGAGACAATGTTCTTTCAAAATTCCTGAGTAATGGCATTTTTTTCACCCTGTGTCCCACCTGGCACTGCAGACCCTCTTACTCAGATAGTGGATGGAGAGAAAAGTCAGGAAATACAATGCATTTGTAAAGTATTCAGACCCCTTGACTTTTCCACATTTTGTTACATTACAGCATTATTATAAAATGTATTGTTTTTCCCATCAATCTACACACAATACCCCATAATGACAAAGCAAAAGCGGGTTTGTAAAAAATGAATAATAATCATATTTACATAAGTATTCAGACCCTTTACTCAGTACTTTGTTGAAGCACCTTTGGCAGCAATTACAGCCTTGAGTGCTCTTGGGTATGACGCTACAAGCTTGGTACACCTGCATTTGGGGAGTTTATCCCATTCTTCTCTGCATATCCTCTCAAGCTCTGTCAGGTTGGATGGGGAGTGTCGCTGCACAGCTATTTTCAGGTCTCACCAGAGATGTTCAATCGGGTTCAAGTCTGGGCTTTGGCTCGGCCACTCAAGGACATTCAGGAACTTGTCCACAAAATGTGGAAAAAGTCAAGGGTTCTGAATATTTTCCGAATGCACTGTAAGCTCCAGTCGAATCCTTAAGCATCTTAGGGTGGTGAAATAATTAACTAAGTCGCCACCTCTATTCAACAAAAATAGGTGTAATGTACCATGTATGAGAACACATGAAAATGTCACTGCCGCTTGAATATTCAAATCAAACTTTATTTGGGGTCAATGTAAATAGTCTGGTGGCCATTTGATTAATTGTTCAGCAGTCTTATGGCTTGGGGGTAGAAGCTGTTAAGGAGCCTTTTGGGCGCTCCGGGTACCGCTTGCTGTGCAGTAGCAGCGAAAACAGTCTATGACTTGGGTGACTGGAGTCTTTGACAATTTGATGGTCTTTCCTCTGACACCGCCTGTCATATAGGTCCTGGACGGCAGGAAGCTTGGCCTCAGTGATGTAATGGGCCGTACGCACTACCCTCTGTTAGAGGTCGACAGATTAATCGGAATGGCCGATTAATTAGGGCCGATTTCAAGTTTTTATAACAGTCGGAAATCTGTATTTTTGGGTGCCGATTTGCCGATTTTTATTTTATTTTTATACCTTTATTTAACTAGGCAAGTCAGTTAAGAACACATTCTTTATTTCAATGACTGCCTAGGAACGGTGGGTTAACTGCCTCTTTCAGGGGCAGAACGACAGATTTTCACCTTGTCAGCTCGGGGGATCCAATCTTGCAACCTTACAGTTAACTAGTCCAAATCAAATAACGACCTGCCTCTCTCTCGTTGCACTCCACAAGGAGACTGCCTGTTACGCGAATGCAGTAAGCCAAAGTAAGTTGCTAGCTAGCATTAAACGTATCTTATAAAAAACAATCAATCATAATCACTACTTAACTACACATGGTTGATGATATTACTAGATATTATCTAGCGTGTCCTGCGTTGCATATAATCTGACTGAGCATACAAGCATACATGTATCTGACTGAGCGGTGGTAGGCAGAAGCAGGCGCGTAAACATGAATTCAAACAGCACTTTCGTGCGTTTTGCCAGCAGCTCTGCGTTGTGCGTCAAGCATTGCGCTGTTTATGGCTTCAAGCCTATCAACTCCCGAGATGAGGCTGGTGTAACCGAAGTGAAATGGCTAGCTAGTTAGCACGCGCTAATAGCGTTTCAAACGTCACTCGCTCTGAGCCTTCTAGTAGTTGTTCCCCTTGCTCTGCATGGGTAATGCTGCTTCGATGGTGGCTGTTGTCGTTGTGTTGCTGTTTCGAGCCCAGGGAGGAGCGAGGAGAAGGACGGAAGGAATATTGTTACACTGGCAATACTAAAGTGCCTATAAGAACATCTAATAGTCAAAGGTTAATGAAATACAAATGGTATAGAGGGAAATAGTCCTATAATTCCTATAATAACTACAACCTAAAACTTCTTACCTGGGAATATTGAAGACTCATGTTAAAAGGAACCACCAGCTTTCATATGTTCTCATGTTCTGAGCAAGGAACTTAAACGTTAGCTTTCTTACATGGCACATATTGCACTTTTACTTTCTTCTCCAACACTTTGTTTTTGCATTATTTAAACCAAATTGAACATGTTTCATTATTTACTTGAGGCTAAATTGATTTTATTGATGTATTATATTAAGTTAAAATAAGTGTTCATTCAGTATTGTTGTAATTGTCATTATTACAAATAAATGTAAAGAAATCGGTATCGGCTTTTTTGGTCCTCCAATTATCGGTATCGGCGGTGAAAAATCATAATCGGTTGACCTCTACCCTCTGTAGTGCCTTGCGGTTGGAGGCTGAGCAGTTACCATACCAGGCGGTGATGCAACCGGTCAGGATGCTCTCAATGATGCAGCTGGAGAACATTTTGAGGATTTGGGGACACATGCCAAATCTTTTCAGTCTCCTGAGGGGGAAAGGGTTTTGTCGTGCCCTCTTCACGACTGTCTTTGTGTGTTTGGATCATGATAGTTTGTTGGTGATGTGGACACCAAGGAACTTGAAGCTCTCGACCCGCTCCACTACAGCCCTGTCAATGTTAATGGGGGTCTATTCGGCCCGGCTTTTCCTGTAGGCCACGGTCAGCTGCTGTGTCTTGCTCACATTGAGTTTCCACGTTGGTGGTGTAGTTATTTTCCTCTGCTGAGCACAATGTTTTGCTTGCTTAATTTGGACCACACCCTTGTCATTTCACCCAGTTTCAGGAAAAGAAGTGAATATAGAAGTTTTGAGTTTGTATTGCACAATCTTGGCATGGTCATATAAACTCAGCAGATGCTTTCTGTATTGATACCATATGTGTTTGAGTGACATTATGTTACATTGCCAAAATGTTTCTCTTCCTTATGATTTTTCTCTGAAATGAAAATGGATGTGTTGTGGACATTTTTACACAGGGACACTCGAAGTCAGTCTTAAATAAATCATTGTTTATTGTCAGCATGCTGGAGAGGTTCCAACAAACTTGATGCACCACATTGAAGATCTGTCAGTTCTCTTATATACTGCAGACAAGTCATAATTGCATAATTTAGCTTATTGATAATAAATCAATCATTAACGTTTGCTTAATTCATGTGACCGACCACTACTGGATCATGCATGTGACAGACCAATACCTCACGAGAGTTCTTTCTCTAAGTTGAGACCTTGAAATTGAGATATGACTTTCTCTAAACAAGGTTCTGGGCATACTGCCACATTGTAGACACTGAACGAATCCTCACTATCAATCAGTCACTTGCTTGAACACAGAAATTGGTAAATAGAAAAGCACCAACATAAAATGTTCCATCACAGATGGCACTCCCTTCAGCAAAATATTTTTTACCTAAACCTTTCCTGAATGCTTGAAAAAAAGCAAGTGACCCTCCCCTAAACCCAAATAATAATTTCTAACAAAGTGGATAGCAGAGAACATGACTACCGTTTACCCTCACTTCTTGGACAGACCCGCGCATTAGATATGCCATTTTAGAAACTGTTCTTCGTCTTGTAAGCATCAAATCCAATCACATTTTATTGGTCACATACACATGGTTAGCAGATGTTATTGCGAGTGTAGCAAAATGCTTGTGCTTCCTGTTCCGACAGTGCAGCAAATTCATAACAAGTAATATCTAACAATATCTAACAAAAGGAGAGGATTGTGGACTACAGGAAAAAGAGGACCGAGCACGCCCCCCTTCTCATCGACGGGGCTGCAGTGGAGCAGGTTGAGAGCTTCAAGTTCATTGGTGTCCACATCACCAACAAACTAACATGGTCCAAGCACACCAAGACAGTCGTGAAGAGGGCACGACAAAACATATTCCTCCTCAGGAGACTGAAAAGATTTGACATGGGTCCTCAGATCCTCAAAAGGTTCTACAGCTGCACCATCAAGAGCATCCTGCCTGGTATGGCAACTGCTCGGCTTCCGACCGCAAGGCACTACAGAGGCTAGTGCGAACGGCCCAGTACATCAGAGGCCAAGCTTCCTGCCATCCAGGACCTCCATATCAGCCGGGGTCAGAGGAAGGCCCTAAAAATTGTCAAAGACTCCAGCCACCCTAGTCGTAGACTGTTCGCTCTGCTACTGCACAGCAAGCGCCAAGTCTAGGTCTAAGAGGCTTCTAAACAGCTTCTACCCCCAACAGCTTCTCTCTGATACTTCACGACAAGTGGTACCGGAGCGCCAAATCTAGGTCCAAGAGGCTTCTAAACAGCTTTTTCTCCCAAGCCATAAGACTCCTGAACAGCTAATCAAAGGGCGACCCAGACTCCCCTTTTACGCTGCTGCTACTCTCTGTTTATAATCTATGCATGGTCAAATCAACATTTATTTGTCACATACACATGGTTAGCAGATGTTAATGCGAGTGTAGCGAAATGCTTCTGCTTCTAGTTCCGACAATGCAGTAATAACCAACGAGTAATCTAACCTAACAATTTCACAACTACCTTATACACATGTGTAAAGGAATGAAGAATATGCACATAAAAATATATGAATGAGTGATTGTACAGAACAGCATAGGCAAGATGCAGTAGATGGAATCAGGTACAGTATATACATATGAGATGAGTAATGTAGGGTATGTAAACATATAAAAGTGGCATTGTTTAAAGTGGCTAGTGATACATGTATTACATCAAGATGGCAAGATGCAGTAGATGGTATAGAGTACAGTATATACATACAAGATGAGTAATGTAGGGTATGTAAACATTATATTAAGTGGCTTTGTTTAAAGTAGCTAGTGATACATTTTTCATCAATTTTTACATTATTAAAGTGGCTGGAGTTGAGTTGGCAGCAGCCACTCAATGTTAGTGGTGGCTGTTTAACAGTCTGATGGCCTTGAGATAGAAGCTGTTTTTCAGTCTTTCGGTCCCTGCTTTGATGCACCTGTACTGACCTCGCCTTCTGGATGATACCGGGGTGAACAGGCAGTGGCTCGGGAGGTTTTTGTCCTTGATGATCTTTATGGCCTTCCTGTGACATCGGGTGCTGTAGGTGTCCTGGAGCAGTTACCGTACTAGGTGGTGATACAGCCCGACAGGATGGTCTCGATTGTGCATCTGTAAAAGTTTGTGAGTGCTTTTGGTGACAAGACAAATTTCTTCAGCCTCCTGAGGTTGAAGAGGTGCTGTTGCGCCTTCTTCACCACACTGTCTGTCTGGGTGGACCATTTAAGTTTGTCAGTGATATATACACAGAGGAACCTTCTCTAGTGCTGTCCTGTCGATGTGGATAGGTGGGTACTCCCTCTGCTGTTTCCTGAAGTCCACGATTATCTCCTTTGTTTTGTTGATGTTGAGCGAGAGGTTATTTTCCTGACATCACACTCTGAGAGCCCTCCCTGTAGTCTTGGTAATCAAGCCTACTACTGTTGTGTCTGCAAACTTGATGATTGAGTTGGAGGGGTGCATGGCCACACAGTCATGGGTGAATAGGGAGTACAGGTGGGGGCTGAGCACGCACCCTTGTGGGGCCCCAGTGTTGAGGATCAGAAAAGTGGAGATGTTGTTTCCTACCCTCACCACCTGGATACGGCCCATCAGGAGTGCAGGAAGATTGATAGTGGTTTCACAGATCACCGTGGAAAGAGTAGGGGTGGAAAGATCTCCTTTATAGTGAAGGCATTGCATTAATCTATCATTGTATTTGCAGATTCGAGAAAAAATGGTCTTTTAGAAATATTTTATAAACATACGTCATTTTACATATTAGCAGAATATTTTTTAATACCCAACAAATTACCGAAATTACAGGCAGAGAGATGAACACATCTTATCATATTTGTCCAATGCCAAATCAGTGTGCCTTGTTTGCAAATAATTAGGAATCTGACATTAGGAATCTAAGCGTGGTACTTTCAAATGTTTGGCCTACCTTTCCACCCCGGACAGAGTAGGCCTAGCGACACAGAACAATTTAAGCTTTAACTGCTGGCTACTCTTCTTCTTGGAGTGGCCATCACAAAGCCCTGACCTCAATCCTATAGAAGATTTGTGGGCAGAACTGAAAAAGCATGTGCAAGCAAGGAGGTCTACAAACCTGACTCAGTTACCCCAACTCTGTCAGGAGGAATGGGCCAAAATTCACCAGAAAATTCCATTTGAATTTTGGCCCATTCCTCCTGACAGAGCTGGTGTAAATGAGTCAGGTTTGTAGGCTTCCTTGCTTGCACACACTTTTTTAGTTCTGCCCACAAATCTTCTATAGGATTGAGGTCAGGGCTTTGTGTTCGCCACTCCAATACCTTGACTTTGTTGTCCTTAAGCCATTTTGCCACATCTTTGGAAGTATGCTTGGGGTCATTGTCCATTTGGAAGACCCATTTGCGACCAAGTTTTAACTTCCTGACTGTCTTGAGATGTTGCTTCAATATATCCATATAATTTTCCTGCCTCATGACGCCATCTATTTTGTGAAGTGCACCAGACCCTCCTGCAGCTAAGCACCCCCACAACATGATGCTGCCACCTCCGTGCTTCACGGTTGGGATGGTGTTCTTCGGCTTGCAAGCATCCCCCTTTTTCCTCCAAACATAACTATGGTCATTATGGCCAAACAGGTCTATTTTTGTTTCATCTCTAGGAGACAGAACGCATCTCCTTCCTGAGCAGTATGATGGCTGCGTGGTCCCATGGTTTTAAACTTGCGTACTATTGTTTGTACAGATGAACGTGGTATCTTCAGGCATTTGGAAATTGCTCCCAAGGATGAACCAGACTTGTGGAGGTCTACAATTTTCTTTTGAGGTCTTGGCTTTCTTTTGATTTTCCCATGATATCAAGCAAAGAGGCACTGAGTTTG
Source organism: Oncorhynchus nerka (assembly GCF_034236695.1). Lineage (NCBI taxonomy): Eukaryota > Metazoa > Chordata > Actinopteri > Salmoniformes > Salmonidae > Oncorhynchus > Oncorhynchus nerka. Next base: position 31,884,163 of record NC_088423.1, on the reverse strand, counting down.
AAGGTAGCCTTTGAAATACATCCACAAGTGCAACTCCAATTGACAGTCCAATTGACATAATTTCAATCAGAAGCTTCTAAAGCCATGGCATAATTTTCTGGAATTTTCCATGCTGTTTTAAAGGCACCGTCAACTTAAGTGTATGTAAACTTCTGACCCACTGGAATTGTGATACAGTGAATAACAAGTCATATAATCTGTCTGTAAACAATTATTGGAAAAATTACTTGTCATGCACAAAGTAGATGTCCTAACTGACTTGCCAAGCTATAGTTTGTTAACAAGAAATTTGTGGAGTGGTTGAAAAATGAGTTCTAATGACTCCAACCTAACTGTATGTAAACTTCCGACTTCAAGTGTATGTGAAAACTAACTAGGCCACTCAGGAACATTAAATGTTGTCTTGGTAAGCAACTCCAGTGTATATTTGGCCATGTGTTTTAGGTTATTGTCCTGCTGAAAGGTGAATTTGTCTCCCAGTGTCTGTTGGAAAGCAGACTGAACCAGGTTTTCCTCTAGGATTTTGCATGTGCTTAATTAGCTCTATTACGCTTATTTTTATTTAAAAAATCCCTTGTTCTTGCCGGCAAGCATACCCATAACATGATGCAGCCACCACCATGATTGAACATATGAATAGTGGTACTCAGGGATGTGTTGGGTATAATGATTCACCATCCAAAGTGTAATAATAATATTCCATAAAAAGAAAATCTGCTGTTTCCAGCTACAACAGTAATTTACAAAATGAACCATGTCTACACTAGTAACCGAAAGGTTGCAAGTTCGAATCCCCGAGCTGACAAGGTACAAATCTGTCATTCTGTCGTTCTGCCCCCGAACAGGCAGTTAACCCACTGTTCCTAGGCCGTCATTGAAAATAAGAATTTGTTCTTAACTGACTTGCCTAGTAAAATAAAGGTAAAATTAAAAAGTTATCGATATATAACACGCATGCATACATCTTTTAGAGTTGAATTCAGGAGATGGTAACTCTATAAACAACTTCTACCGTGGTGCCCCAAATTCCTAATGACTTAATTGTTACATGATTAATTTAAATTGGGTAAACAATTAAACATAGTTAGTTGATTAGATAAATAAATCAGATGAATGTAAAGTCACGTCACGACAGTGATGAAAAGACAGGTGGAAGTGCAGCAGGTAAGGAGTGAGCGTAACATCTCGTATGCAGTGAAGGTATTTAACGCATTAACAAATCTGGGCACATAGAAGAGCAGGTATTCCAGGACAGATTGAGATGCAGGTTGGGTGTGATGGAGGGAGCAGAATGGTGGAGGACACAAGACTGGTAGAAGACATGAGGAAGGTTGTTACATTTGTGACACTAACAATCAATTACACAGAAAAAAATACAACCGAGGACTAAGAAGATTAAGACCATAGTGGAGCAGGCAGTGAGGTATCTTGGGCTCACAGGACTGACATGGAAAAATGTACAGGATGACCACAATAAGACTGAGAATCAGTCCAGCCAGGAATCATGTATTGGTTAATTTGCCTTTTTTATGGTGTTAATCCTTCAATGGAATGTCAGAAGTTTGATGGCTAATGGGCAAGAGTTCAAACGGTTTCTTGAGGAGTTACCAGCCAAACCTGGTGTGATATGTCTCCAGGAGACATGGCTAAAACCTACTTTAAATGTTGTATTACAAGGTTATGATGCAGTCCATAGAGATAGGGTGGCAGGAGGAGGAGGTGGTGCTACCTTTATAAAGTGGGGGATCCCATATAGGTGTGTGGAAGAGGGAGTATGTAGTGGTAGAGGTGTGGTTGGGAGGGGGGAATATAGTAATAGTGAATTTTTACAACCTGTGTAAGAGAATGGAGTTTCTGGCCCTTGGGAATGTAGAAGGTCAAGATAGGAGACTGGTAATGTGGTGTAGGGATTTTAATCCCCATAGTACGCTCTGGGGAGGGTTATGGACTGATGTAAATGGAACTGTGTTGGAGGAACTACTAGGTGAGAAAGGGCTTGTGAGTCTTAATGAAGGCGGGGGGACCAGGATTGACCCAGTAACTGAAAATTAATCTGCTCTGGATCTTATTTTGATCTCAAGTGCAAGGCATGTGATTCCTATGGGTACAGGGGGGAGAAAGAGTAATGCAGTCCTCTGGTGGAGTGTAGAGGTGCCGTGAAGAATAAGAACATTCAGAATGTTGAAACGGTCCCATAATTACCAGCACCTGATTCAGAATAAACAAGCACAAGCAGTAGTAAGGAGGATCACAAGGACAGCTGAGTATTGGAGCCGGTTCTGTGGAAACATAGGCAGGACCACTCCTGTGGGAGAGGTATGGGGGATGATTAGGAGGATGATTGGGATCTCCCTGTGCTGAAAAGTGGAGAGATTGTTGCAATGAGAGATATGGAGAAGGCAGAGATGTTAGCCCAGGCATTTGTGAAGGTGCACAGCTCAAATAATCTGACAGAAGAGAGGCAGCTTGGGAGAGAGAGGGTCAGAGGAGAACATCCGGGAGTCCTTGATCAGAGAATGATGGTGAGGGATACATTGAGATAAAAAGAGATTTAGCTAAAGCTGGGGTAACATCTCCTGGGAAGGATGAGATGTGTTACATCATGATGGTTAATCTCAGTGACACAGCAATGGGGAAAGTATTGGACCTTTACAATAAGGTGTGGCAGGAAGGGAAACTGCCTGGAAGTTGCATGCAGGTGGTAGTGGTGCCGATATGGAAACCTGAGAAAGACCCTACTAGTCCTTTAAGCTATAGGCCTATAGCGTTGACATCTCACGTATGTACATTAATGGAAAGAATGATAATGGAAAGGCAGACTTACTTTCTGGAGAGAAGAGGACTGTCACCAGATCAAAGTGGGTTCAGGAAAGGCAGGGGAGTGATGGATCCTGTACTGTGTCTTGAGTCAGTCATACGGAAGGCATAGGCAAATAAGGAGGTGGTGGTAGCCATTTTCATGTGATGTGGAAGGAAGGCCTACTTATCAAGCTGGATAACATGGGGGTTGGAGGAAGGGTTTTTAACCAGATAAATTATTTTATTTTTGGGCGATCAATACAAGTGAGGGTGGGGAGCTCTATCAGAAAGCTATGAGGTGGATAATGGTACCCCCCAGGGAAGTGTCATTAGTCCTTAGTTGTTCTCCATTATGATTGACGATGTATTCTCTCAGGTGAGACCTGATATTGGGAGGTCATTATTTGCGGATGATGGAGCGCTATAGAAGAGAGGGAGAAATATTACCCATAGAGCAAGAATAGTTCAAGAAGAGATTAGTGAAGTAGAGCAGTGGTTCCTCAGGTGGGGCTTCAAGTTTTCAGTTTTCTAGAAGGAAGGTTGTGGAGGAAATATACTTGAAGTTGTTTGGAAGGAATCTGGAGATAGTGGGAGGATTTAGGTTCCTGGGGGTCTGGTTTGACACTCGAATGACATGGGCGGAGCATATTAACAGAGTAGTTCTCAAAGGAAAGAAAATATTAAATGTCACTCGTTGCTTGTCAGGAATGGAGTGGGGGGCAGATAGAATGGTGTTGAAATTATATATATATATATAGTGCTGTTGAGGTCATCAATGGATTCTGGAAGTATAGCATATGGATCAGCAGCTCAGACATCTTTACAAAAGCTTGATGTTATCCAGGCCCAAGTCCTAAGAATATGTTGTGGAGCACTCATGACCTCCCCGGTGGCAGCAATGCAGGTAGAGTTGGGAGAGATGCCGTTAAGAAGAGTTAGCCATTACATATTGGGTAAATCTACAAGGACATAAGGTTACACATCCTACAAAAAAGGTGCACCTAGAGTGCTGGGACCATAAACAATATCTGAATACAAGCTTTGGGTGGATAGGCAATTGCATGGCGAGAGAGATGGGGTTGTTTGGGAGGAAGTTCAGCCCCTCTGTAGATCTTCCTGCTATCCCACATTGGTTTCTCCCTCAACCACTGATAGATCTAGGGTTGCTTGAGAGAGTAAGAAATGTTGAGGAAGGAGTAGATTAATTTGTAAGTGAACATTTAAGAACACAATACTATGCTTTCTTGAATATATTAACAGAAACAAACAGGGAGAACAGGAGCAGCGTTTAGTGTTCCTGAGTTTAAGGTGGCAGTGACAAAAAGAGCAACGGATAATTTGCCTGTTTACAGAATGGAGTTGTTGGCAGCTGTGCAGCACTGATGAGCTTAAATTCATGTGTCTCAGAGCAGACAGGATGTATTGTATGAGTTTTTGCAGTGTTTGTATAGGGTAAAACAGATGGGGGTATTTGTGATATTCCTCTGGGTACCAGTTCATGTGACAGTAGAGGGGAATGAGGAAGTGGATATTATTGCCAAGCAGGCTCTTAAACATCCTAATGTTGAGATGGAATTGTCAATCAGTAAAGCAGAAGCCAAGGGATCAATAAGAACAGTGGTTAAGTGGCACGTTTTGTGGAACAGGGAAAACACTTGTATAAGATCCAGGAAAAGGTGGGGGCGGGGAGGCCGAGAGAGAAGGGAGGAATGTGTAGTCACAAGGCTGAGACTGGGACACACAAGGCTAAATAGTACATTGAAAGTGGTGGGGAAACATTCGACTGGGAGGTGTGATTGTCAGGAGGAGATGGAGACATTGGAACATGTTCTATTTCAGTGCCAGAAATATGTGAGAGAAAGGGAGCTCCCCGCCCCCACCTTTTCCTGGATCTTATACAAGTGTCTTCCTTTACTTTCCCTGTTCCACAACTCTTGCCACTTATTTTTAACCACAGTTCTTTGTTATTAGATTTGAGGAGTAATGGGGTTGAAGAGCCAGGATTAAGTGAACTGCTGGGGAAATCTTCATAGGATGTAGTATTTAATTCTGTATTTTGTTTCCTTAGGGAGACGAGATTATTGGGTAGGATTTATACCTTCACTGTCTCTGGTCCACACTCCAGTCCAGTGGCAGTAAGCCAACCGCCATACATAATTCACAGAAGAAGAAGCAGTTGTGTTTGAGCCAATCAGGCTACTCCACCAGTGGTGCGTGTCTGCCGTCTTGATGGCTTCAGCCGGTGCCTTCCAGGACCTACGCAAACAATTAGAAAAAGGTCACAAACAAGCCGGGCTAATGGGTTTGTAGCACTGTGCTTGGCAACTCACTATTGCTTTCTTAGGTAAGGGTTTATGTGATGATGGGGAGAGAACAGTCATGTAATGCAGTGGAGACTGGTGGGAGGAGCTACAGGAGGACGGGCACATTGTAATGGCTGGAATGGAATGAGTCAAACATGTGGTTTCCATATAGCTCCTCCCACTAGCATCCACTGATCTAATTACTTCTGGACAGTGTAAGAGGATGAACAGCCCTTCGAGGGTTGAGAATGTTGCTCAAATTATAAGGTTCAAGGTAACCCAGCCACGGTAGGGTTCAAGGGAGGGAAGTAAATATCCCCTCCATCTAGATACAGTACCTACAGAGCTTAAATATATAGTTAAGATCTGTGTAAGACCAGAACAGAGATAGGGGCTGTTCAGATTTACTAACCAAGCATATGGTGATGCAATTTCGTCAGTGTCATAGGGCAGCCCTAGTGATGACTTCTTTCCGAAGCTCCATTCCTGTGCCAGGTATGTCACGTAGAGACCGTGTTCATTTTGGCACTCTTTTTTAGTCTTAGTCATTTTGGCAAAAATATCATCAAGTCTTAGTCACCTTTTAGTCATTCAAATAATGATTTAGTCTAGTCATTGTCAAAATGACGAAAACAGTGGGCCATTTTTGTCAACTAAATGCCCTTTCATTTTAGTCACATCTGTAATGTATTGCCTCATTAACCTATATCAAACACTGACTACCATGTCCTACTAGCATATTTTTCTGCATAACATCCTATTCTTTTCCAAACAGCAGAAATATCAAACATATAAGAATTATCTGGCCATGTAAATCCCTACACAGACATGTAAATGCCTACACAGATATTGCACATTACATTCAAAACAAGCGAGAGAGCGAGAGAGGCTACAATCACAAGATGGTCCTGCAAAGTAGTATGGGTTGCACCTCCATCACTCGGTCCCGTCATCAACGTCCCACAGCCACATTGGTGTCCAAAAGTAGAACGGGGGTTAATGACTTTGAACAGGAGCTAATGACTCTTTTGCCCAGTGATTTAGTCGAGTCACAAAACCTCAAGTACAAATAGAGTCCTAAATCCCCTGTGCTCGAGTCCGAGTCAAGTCCCCTGTGCTCGAGTCCGAGTCAAGTCCCCTGTGCTCGAGTCCGAGTCAAGTCCCCTGTGCTCGAGTCCGAGTCAAGTCCCCTGTGCTCGAGTCCGAGTCAAGTCCCCTGTGCTCGAGTCCGAGTCAAGTCCCTGTGCTCGAGTCCGAGTCAAGTCCCCTGTGCTCGGAGTCCGAGTCAAGTCCCCTCGGAGTGCTCCCCCGAGTCCGAGTCCCCTGTGCTCGGAGTCCGAGTCAAGTCCCTGTGCTCGGAGTCCGAGTCAAGTCCCCTGTGCTCGGAGTCCGAGTCAAGTCAAGTCCCCTGTGCTCGAGTCCGAGTCAAGTCCCCTGTGCTCGGAGTCCGAGTCAAGTCCCCTGTGCTCGGAGTCCGAGTCAAGTCCCCTGTGCTCGGAGTCCGAGTCAAGTCCCCTGTGCTCGGAGTCCGAGTCAAGTCCCCTGTGCTCGGAGTCCGAGTCAAGTCCCCTGTGCTCGGAGTCCGAGTCAGTCCCCTGTGCTCGGAGTCCGAGTCAAGTCCCCTGTGCGGAGTCCGGAGTCCGGAGTCCGAGTCAAGTCCCCTGTGCTCGGAGTCCGAGTCAAGTCCCCTGTGCTCGGAGTCCGAGTCAAGTCCCCTGTGCTCGGAGTCCGAGTCAAAGTCCCCTGTGCTCGGAGTCCGAGTCAAGTCCCCTGTGCTCGGAGTCCGAGTCAAGTCCCCTGTGCTCGGAGTCCGAGTCAAGTCCCCTGTGCTCGGAGTCCGAGTCAAGTCCCCTGTGCTCGGAGTCCGAGTCAAGTCCCCTGTGCTCGGAGTCCGAGTCAAGTCCCCTGTGCTCGAGTCCGAGTCAAGTCCCAAGTCCCCTGTGCTCGAGTCCGAGTCAAGTCCCAAGTCCCCTGTGCTCGAGTCCGAGTCAAGTCCCAAGTCCCCTGTGCTCGAGTCCGAGTCAAGTCATAGTCCCTATGGCTGAAGTCCTAGTCCCAGGAGTCCAAATTGGAGATTTTTGGTTCCAACCACTGTGTCTTTGTGAGACAAGGTCTGGGTGAACGGATTATCTCCGCATGTGTATTTCCCACCGTAAAGCATGGAGAAGGAGGTGTTATAGTGTGGGGGTGGTGCTTCGCTGGTGACACCATCTGTGATTTATTTAGAATTCAAAGCACACTTAACCAGCATGGCTACCACAGCATTCTGCAGCAATACGCCACCCCATCTGGTTTGCACTTAGTGGGACTATCATTTGTTTTTCAACAGGACAATGACCCAACAAACCTCCAGGCTGTGTAAGGGCTATTTTACCAAGAAGGAAAGTGATGGAGTGCTGCATCAGATGACCTGGCCTCCACAATCAACCGACCTCAACCAAATTGAAATGTTTGGGATGAGTCAGACCGCAGAGTAAAGGAAAAGCAGCCAACAAGTGCTCAGCATATGTGGGAACTCCTTCAAGACAAGCATTCCAGGTGCTGGTTGAGAGAATGCCAAGAGTATGCAAAGCTTCCAAATTCAGAAAGCCAATGTATCACATTGAGCCCATTTCAGCCATTACCGGGGTGTGTTTGACAGGTCATTACAAACAAACATTAACGGGGAAAATGACCGGCAAGAGTATGAAAGAGTCACAGGAGTAAAATGGAAGAAATTCATAATTTGCCCAACTGAGACCCCTAGCAGACTGGTTTCATAGATTAGACGTAACATTGTAAATGCTAATCCAGGACACTCAAAGTAGTACGATGTGTTACGTTTGATATGTTTATACAGTTGAAATCGGAAGTTTACATACACTTAGGTTGGAGTCATTCAAACTTGTTTTTCAACCACTCCATAAATTTCTTGTTAAACTATAGTTTTGGCAAGTCGGTTAGGACATCTACTTTGTGCATGACACAAGTCATTTTCCCAACAATTGTTTACAGACAGATTATATCACTTATTATTCACTGTATCACAATTCCTGTGGGTCAGAGGTTTACATACACTAAGTTGACTGTGCATTTAAACAGTTTGGAAAATTCCAGAAAATTATGTCATGGCTTTAGAAGCTTCTGATTGGCTAATTGACATCATTTGAGTCAGTTGGAGGTGTACCTGTGGATGTATTTCAAGGCCTACCTTCAAACTCAGTGTCTCTTTGCTTGACATCATGGGAAAATCAAAAGAAATCAGCCAAGACCTCAGAAAATAATTGTAGACCGCCACAAGTCTGGTTCATCCTTGGGAGCAATTTCCAAACGCTTGACGGTACCACGTTCATCTGTACAAATAATAGTATGTACACCATGGGACCACACAGCCTTCATACCGCTCAGGAAGGATACGCGCTCTGTCTCCTAGAGATGAATGTACTTTGGTGCGAAAAGTGCAAATCAATCCCAGAACAACAGCAAAGGACCTTGTGAAGATGCTGAAGGAAACGGGTACAAATGTATCTATATCCACAGTAAAATGAGTCTTATATCGACATAACCTGAAAGGCCACTCAGCAAACTGCCATAAAAAGAATACGGTTTGCAACTGCACATGGGGACAAAGATCATACTGTTTGGAGAAATGTCCTCTGGTTTGATGAAACAAAAATAGAAATGTTTGGCCATAATGACCATCCTTATGTTTGGAGGGAAAAGGGGGAAGCTTGCAAGCCGAAGAAATCCATCTCAACCGTGAAGCATGGGGGTGGCAGCATCATGTTGTGGGGGTGCTTTGCTACAGGAGGGACTGGTGCACTTCACAAAATAGATGGCATCAAGAGGAAGTAAAATTATGTGGCTATATTGAAGCAACATCTCAAGACATCAGTCAGGAAATTAAAGCTTGGTCGCAAATGGGTCTTCCAAATGGGCAATGACCCCAAGCATACTTCCAAAGTTGTGTCAAAATGGCTTAAGGACAACAAAGTCAAGGTATTGGAGTGGCCATCACAAAGCTCTGACCTCAATCCTTTAGAAGATTTGTCGGCATAACAACTGAAAAAACATGTGTGAGTAAGGAGGTCTACAAACCTGACTCAGTTACACCAGCTCTGTCAGGAGGAATGGGCCAAAATTCACCCAACTTATTGTGGGAGGCTTGTGGAAGGCTACCCAAAACGTTTGACCCAAGTTAAACAATTTAAAGGCAACGCTACCAAATACTAATTGAGTGTATGTGAACTTCTGACCCACTGGGAATGTAATGAAAGAAATAAAAGCTGAAATAAAAAATTTGCTCTACTATTATTCTGACATTTCACATCCTTAAAATAAAAGTGGTGATCCTAACTGACCTTAGATAGGGAATTTTTACTAGGATTAAATGTCAGGATTTGTGAAGAACTGAGTTTAAATGTATTTGGCTACGGTGTATGTAAACTCCCGACTTCCAACTGTATAAGACATATGGTTACTTAAGACAAAAACGGATGGTTGGTCGGGACTGATGGGTGTGCGTATAACGCGAACATCTAGCGAACCAAAGGTTGCGAGTTCAAATCTGTTCACAGACAACTTTAGCATTTTAGCAACTTTTCAGCTACTTACTACTTTTTTAGCTACTTTGCAACAACTTAGCATGTTAGCTAACCTTTCCCCTAACCCTAACCTTAACCCTTAACCTAGCTACCATTTGCAAGCTATAATTTGTGACATATTATACGTTTTGCAATGTCATAACATATAGCATGTTTAGTAAATTTGTAACACATTGTACGTCTAGCAAATTCGTTACATATTATACGAAATGGGTGATGGACATCCATTGGGGCGGCAGGTAGCCTAGTGGTTAGAGCGTTGGACTAGTAGCCAAAAGGTTGCTAGATTGAATCCCCGAGCCATTGTGGTAAAAATCTGTCGTTCTGCCCCTGAACAAGGAAGTTAACCCACTGTTCATAGGCCATCATTGAAAATAAGAATTTGTTCTTAACTGACTTGCCTATTTAAATAAAAGGTCAAATTAAAAATTTAAATTAAAAAATGAATACATACCATACGGAATATAACGTATCATACTAAATGGAGTGTCTCAGATTTCCGTACAGAATAATACAAAATGCTCTGAGACCAGGTTGCCTAGTGCTGTCTTTGTTTAAACTTCTTTAGCAGTTCATAGGTTAATCACAGTGTTGGTGACACTGAGTATGTTTACATGCACAGTAATAATTTGATAATAAACTGATTATGGCAGTTGGCAGATTATGCAATAGTTATTTAAACACCTTACTCTCTTTATTTTAATCCGTGTAAGGCCAAAATCGAAGTAAGCATATGCCGATTTAAAACACCTTTTCTGAGCAATCTTTCAAATTATTAGGACGTGTAAACATCTTAATCAGCGTTCCATCTGTGTATTTGATCTGCGCATGTGCGCGAGCCTCCCTCTTCAGGGCGAGTGAAGTAAATTCGGAATGAGGTAGTTTTCACATACTGATTTTAGATGTGTCAGGATTTAAACAGGATTGTTAGGGAATTCGTTCTTCTTGCAAAGCTTGTAAATGTTTTAAATAAAATGATTATATTAATCTGGCTATCCACAATAATCGCATTATTGTGAGCATGTATCCGTACTCTGTGCTTTGCTCCCCACAAAGCCTCTAATCCTGCATGGGGTTCAGAGCTCTCTCAACTAAGAGTTAAAAAGGCTTTCCCCTGGAATTTGTTTCAGTTCTCAGTCTTAAATTTATATTTTTATATTTACATTTTAGTCACTTATCCAGAGCGACTTACAGTAGTGAGCACATACATTTTCATAATAAAAAATAATAATTTCAGTATGTGGTCAAAAACACCACTTCCACCCTTTTTTGTGAATGTTTTTTATTTCTTTTTGTGCCACAAATTCAACAGTTATAGAATAGGCAGGTTTACTTTCGTATTTGCATATTATTGCCTGTCGTTACTAAAATGGGTAGATGACATCAGCCAGAATTCAAACCAATTTTGGTAAACAAACATCTTGAGACATCATGATTGAATATAAGATGGGGTTACTGACCAGAATACAGTTTGTTGACTGGTTGAGTAGTGGAATAAATGGAAAGTGGGTGGCAGGACAAGATGTACAAATGTAGACAACCACCACAGGTCTAACCCTGCCACTCTTTCCTGTACCACGCCCCTGGAAGAATACAGTCAGAGCTGTTCTGCTCTGTGTGCGGAGTGAGTTTTTGCTCCTGGAGGGAAAAAAAAAAAAACACGTGGCCGAGGTTGGCGTGACAGAGACAAATATTATGAGACAAACATCTTCATTTTGTGCTTATTTCATGAAGGTAATCGGGTCTACTTCTAAAAAGTGTAATATGGTGTTGGGCGACGACGTACCATTTAGAGGACTGGTTTTGGAGTATCCATCAGCCAGCCCAACTCCTTCATGGGTTTGGGATCTGGGGTGTGTATTGAGTGGAAGTTGCCAGACTACAACTCCTCCGATGGTCTGTGTCCAAACCCCAGCAGCCTTATTTTAGACTAGACAGGGTGTGGGTGAATGCAGTTGGAACATAAGAGCAAACAACAGTCTCACGCTCAGCATATCCAGATGCATACTGTCAAAGCCGAACATAAACAATGCTTTAGCCAATTCCATTCAAACATACAAATTTAACATCCACAGCAGACAATCTAAAGAGTATTTGGAAAACAACACTTAGAGTAATGCTTTATAGTGTTTTCCAAAGAAAAGGTCAGTCAGAGTGCTACATTTAGACTCAAAGCTTCAGTCCTTTACTTTTTCCTCATTTTGTTATATTACAGCTTTATTCTGAAATGGATTAAATCATTTTTTCCCCTCATCAATCTACACACAATACCCCATAATGACTGAGCGAAAACAGGTTTAGACATGTTTGCAAATGTATTGAAAATAAAACAGATACCTTATTTACATAAGTATTCAGACCCTTTGCTATGAGACTCGAAAGTGAGCTCCGGTGCATCCTGTTTCCATTGATCATTCTTGAGATGTTTCTACAGCTTGATTGGAGTCCACCTGTGGTCAATTCAATTGATTGGACATGATTTGGAAAGGCAGATACCTGTCTACCTAAGGTCCCACAGTTGACAGTGCATGTCAGAGCAAAAACCAAGCCATGAGTGCGAAAGAATTGTCTGAAGCGCTCCGAGACAGGATTGTGTCAAGGCACAGATCTGGGGAAGGGTACCACAACATTTCTGCAGCATTGACGGTCCCCAAGAACACAGTGGCCTCCTTCATTCTTAAATGGAAGAAGTTTGGAACCACCGAGACTCTTCCTAGAGCTGGCCGCCCGGCCAAACTGAGCAATCTGGGGAGAAGGGTCTTGGTCAGGGAGGTAACGAAGAACCCGATGGTCACTCTGACAGAGCTCCAGAGTTCCTCTGTGGAGATGGGTGAACCTTCCAGAAGGACAATCATCTCTGCAGCACCACCAATCAGGCCTTTATGGTAGAGTGCCCAGACGGAACCCACTCCTCAGTAAAAGGCACATGACAGCCCGCTTGGAGTTTGCCAAAAGGCATCTAAAGACTCTCAGACCATGAGAAGCAAGATTCTCTGGTCTGATGAAACCAAGATTGAACTCTTTGGCCTGAATGCCAAGCGTCACGTCTTGGAGAAAACCTGGCACCATCCCTACGGTAAAGCATGGTGGTGGCAGCATCATGCTGTGGGGATGTTTTTCAGTGGCAGGGACTGGGAGACTAGTCAGGATTGAGGGAATGATGAACAGAGCAAAGTAAAGAGATCCTTGATGAAAACCTGCTCCAGAGCTCTCAGGACCTCACTGGGGTGAAGGTTCACCTTCCAACAGGACAATGACCCTAAGCACAGCCAAGACAACGCAAGAGTGGCTTCGGGGCAAGTCTCTGAATGTCCTTGAGTGGCCCAGCAAGAGTCCGGACTTGAACCCCATCGAACATCTCTGGAGAGACCTGAAAATAGCTGTGCAGCGATGCTCCCCATCTAACCTGACAGAGCTTGAGAGGATCTGCAGAGAAGAATGGGAAAAACTCCCCAAATACAGGTGTGCCAAGCTCTTAACGTCATACCTAAGACTCGAGGCTGTAATTGCTGCCAAAAGTGCTTTAACAAAGTACTGCGTAAAGGGTCTGAATACTTATGTAAATGTGATCGTTTTAAATTTTTAATACATTTGCAAACATTTCTAAAAATCTGTTTTTGCTTTGTCATTATGGGATATTGTGTGTAGATTCATGAGGGGAAAAACAATCAATTTTAGAATCTGGCTATAACGTAAGAAAATTTTGAAAAAGTTAAGGGGTCTGAATACTCCGAATGCATTGTATGTGTCACTTGATTTCATGGTCTCGTGATCGACTGACACAGATGTACAGTTGAAGTCGGAAGTTTACATACACTAAGGTTGGAGTCATTAAAACTAGTTTTTCAACCACTCCACAAATATTTTGTTAACAAACTATAGTTTTGGCAAGTCTGTTAGGACATCTACTTTGTGCATGACACAAGTCATTTTTACAACAATTGTTTACAGATTATTTCACTTATAATTCACTGTATCACAATTCCAGTGGGTCAGAAGTTTACATACACTAAGTTGACTGTGCATTTAAACAGTTTGGAAAATTCCAGAAAATTATGTCATGGCTTTAGAAGCTTCTGATAGGCTAATTGACATCATTTGAGTCAATTGGAGGTGTACCTGTGGATGTATTTCAAGGCCTACCTTCAAACTCAGTGCCTCTTTGCTCAAAATAAATGACATCACTTCACAAGTCTGGTTCATCCTTGGGAAATCAAAATAAATCAGCCAAGACCTCAGCAAAAAAAATGTAGACCTTCACAAGTCTGGTTCATCCTTGGTATTCCTTAAAGAGCAATTTCCAAACGCCTGAAGGTACCAGCAGTTCATCTGTACAAATAATAGTATGTACACCATGGGACCACACAGCCTTCATACAGCCCGCAGGCAAGCACCAGGAAGGATACGCGTTCTGTCTGGAGAGAGCCTAGAGATGACACCGACGGGCTTTGGATGAGTTGTAGGGTTTAATGGCACAGGCAGGAGCCCAGCCAACAGCAAACCAGTAATCCCAGAACAACGGCTTCCTGTGTGAAAGGACCTTGTGAAGATGCTGGAGGCCAAAAACAGAACAACGGCAAAGGACCAAGAGTATCTATATCCACAGTAAAATGAGTCCTATATCGACATAACCCGAAAGGCCGCTCAGCAAGGAAGACCGCTGCTCCAAAACCGTCATAAAAAAGCCAGACTACGGTTTGCAACTGCACATGGAGACAAACATCGTACTTTTTGGAGAAATGTCCTCTGGTCTGTTGAAACAAAAAATATAACTGTTTGGCCATAATGACCATTGATAGGTTTGTAGGAAAAATGGGGAAGCTTGCAAGGCGAAGAACACCATCCCAACCGTGAAGCACAGGGTTGGTAGCATCATGTTGTGCTTTGCTGCAGGAGGGACTGGTGAACATCACAAAATAGATTATGTGGCTATATTGAAGCAACATCTCAAGACATCAGTCAGGAAGTTAAAGCTTGGTCGCAAATGGGTCTTCCAAATGGACAATGACCCCAAGCACACTTCCAAAGTTGTGGCAAAATGGCTTAAGGACAACAAAGTCAAGGTATTGGAGTGGCCATCACAAAACCCTAACCTCAATCCTATAGAAAATATGTGGCAGAACTGAGAAAGTGTGTGTGAGCAAGGAGATCTACAAACCTGACTCAGTTACACCAGCGCTGTCAGGAGGAATGGGCCAAAATTCACCCAACTTATTGGGAAACTTGTGGAAGGCTACCCGAAACATTTTACCCAAGTTAAACAATTTAAAGGCATTGCTACCAAATACTAAATGAGTGTATGTAAACTTCTGATCCACTGGGAATGTGATGAAATAAATAAAAGCTGAAATAAATCATTCTCTCTACTATTATTCTGAAATTTCACATTCTTAAAATAATTTGGTGATCCTAACTGACCTGAGACAGGTAATTTCTACTAGGATTAAATGTCAGGAATTGTGAAAAACTGAGTTCAAATGTATTTGGCTAAGGTGTATGTAAACTTCCGACTTCAACTGTATGTGTTGCTGCCAATCAAATCAATCAAACATGAAATGTAGAATTTGTGACACACCCAAACCCAACATAGTGATACGCATCAACCCAAGTCCACGCGATACTTGATGCAACTGGAGAACAAGAAAAAATGTTTTATGTAATGAGGGAATGTTATTGGACATACCCTACACCAGGGTACTCAATACTATTGTTATTTATTGGCGTAGTAACAAACCCCCACCTCACAACCCATGTTTGTACACACTCCTCTTGTTGGCAGACATTTTAGCAGTTTGAAAGTTAATTTTCTGCAATTCTACACATTTTGCCATGGGGCGTTTTATTTTACTTTCTGTTTTAAAGCTAATTTTCTGCAATTGTACAAATGTTCCCATGTCCTGTGTGTGTTTATATGATACCATAGATTTAATTCCAACCGAGATCCCCCCCCCCCCAAAAAAAAACTTGTAGTCGGGACCTGTGGTCCACATTGACCCCCTCTGTGTCTGGATCCGGACCATGGTCCGCCAGTTGAGTGTGGGGGCCCTATACTCTGCACTCCATGTAGTTTTGTGTAAACTGTCCCAATGGGAGGTCTCTCATCGTTCATTCCTTCTTCAACTCGTTTGATTGCTGGATAATGGGCAATGATTAAACATCATCCACTATCAAGACATAAAATGGAGTGATTTAGTTCGTGTAGATCCTGTGCATGCTCAGTCAAGCTTGTACTATGGCAGTTCAACACTCTCAGGTTTTTGGCGAGGACTCCATCGAAGCAGATGGTTTCACATTTGCCATTTGTGATTGTGCCTTTCTTATTTGGATAAAGAGGAATGATAAGTCTGTTTGTTCAACCACAAATACTTTTGCTCGCTCTCTAGCATAAACATAGATGTGGACATAGTGAATAAAACTGCAGAGCCGTTGGTCCTCACCAAAGGTTTCACTGACCTCGACATCTCCCCAATGTGATGAAGGCCGATTTTTAAATTAGAATAGCTTACTTGAGCTTACTCATTTTACACATACTTCGGTGGCCGCTCATCTGATAGCCTACAGGTTAACTATGTGGTCCTGAATGGACAACAGCACCTTTCTTCTCATGTTCATTCAACAGTAGCCTAACCCTAAAAAAAGGCATTTAGACCTGCCTTAAAGGGCAACTTTACCAACTCATTTTCATTATCTACAGCACAACGCCAGTGTCTACATATGTGAAAGCGGTGCATGACTAGATTTTGTAGAAAGAAATATAAAGTTAAAGTTCTACCCGATGACATCATCAAAAGTTAAAAAAAAAAAAGTGATTTTCAACTTCATGAAATTCACAGTGACATGGGGAGCAAGAAAATAACCTCTGGCTAGAAACTGCAGATTTAGAAAATCACAGTATTTCTTACTTTTTAATCCTACCCTATGATGTAAAAAATACGCTTTTTTTTTAGGACATTTTACATTTTTAACCGCAGATCATTGAAATGTCCGTTTTCACATATGTAGAACCTGGTATTGTCCTGGGGATAATGAATATGATGTTGAAAAGTGGGAGAATTGCCCTTTAACTTGTAAATGAAGTCCATTGCTTTACATTTTAGTCATTTAGCAGATGCTCTTATCCAGAGAGACTTACCGGAGCAATTAGGGTTAAGTGCCTCGCTCCAGGGCACATTGAGATTTTTCACCTAGCCGACTCTGGGATTTGAACCTGCAACCTTTTGGTTATTGGCCACCCTTAACCACTAACTTTAGGCTACCTGCTGCCCATTCATCCTTCTTTCAGGGTGAATCTCTCGGTGACTGCATTGTTGAAGTCTTCTTTATTACTTTTAAGTTTGAAATATCTGTGTCAATTTAGATAATATTGTGCAGTTTTAAAGCAAATGTCCTGTAATTCTAGACATTTAGCCATGTCTTGTGTGCTCATGTGATATGAGTGGCTCAAACATTACAACTAAATCAATGGCCTAAAAAAACGTTAGCTGGCATGGGCAAATTAAACTGGACATTTCTGACAAGTTATAAATAGCACTCTTGGGTCTGCAATGACTGACACGACGAGAGGAAAACCTGACTGAGTTTCTTTTAAAAAAGTTTGGGAACCACTCTGCCATCAATCAGTACTGCTGCATGTCACGAGTTGGGGGATGCATGTGCGGCTCCTCACTACATCCTGAATTTTGACCGGGTTGAGGACAGACTACTGGTACTCTTCTTCTCGCGCTAAGGTATTGTTCCAGTAGAAGTAGAATTGAACTGTTTAACTTTTTGTTGAAAACTACTTATACATTCATAGCTCAGTTGTAGAATAGTTTACAAATGAGTAAAATATTGCAGTAACTTGTATAGCGTCCGATTAGGCTACAATTTATGATTGCACATTGTTTACGTATGAGTGATGGCAATTGTTAGCTAAAACATTCTCCTACATTGTAATTTTGTTCGGGTTTTCATACCTTTTTTTCTGCGCCTTGGTGCTGACAAATGCTTATGTTTGTTGGAGGAAACTCTTTGTCGTGATTTGGATATATATGCAACAAAAGTTACTCTTCGAACACACCGACTGTGCTTTGCGTTTCGATACACCAGGAGTACATTCATTTCCAATGGAACGCTGCGTTTGCCTCTCAGCATTTTGTTGCAGAGGCAGTTGTAGTGCGTTCTGTGTGGTGCATACGCTGGATTTATCGAACGTATGCATCAAATTGTATGTGTAGACTTACTTGACAGAAAGTAGCAAAATGTGAATGTTGAATTTTTGTTGCACACATATCCAGTAAAAACACGTGGGATAACATAATAAAAACAGTTAGACTGTACAATCTCTTTACATGTTTTATTAATTTATTTGCCAAGTATATTATTTATTCGATGACATCCACAAATTAATTATGAGAGCCTATAATATAATTTCCCACCAAAATGCAATAATAAATAGTCAAGATAGCAGAGTAGGCTCTTTCAACAATGAGACCAACGTTGAGGAAGGTGGTCTTGATCGCGCTGTTGGGCCGGGACCAGCCCCGCCGAAAGCGCAGGTCTGTTTGGGTCCAGATTTGATTAAAGTCCTGAAAGCAGGCAGGGGAGTTCCACCGTCTCATTCAAGAGCTTCGACTGTTTGGAGAGGAATTCCGACGTTACTTTCGTCTGGACCAAAGCCAGTTCGATCATCTGCTCCAGATGGTTGGAGCCAGGATCGCCCGGGTGGATACCAACTACGGGAGTCCACCAGCCGTTGAACGCCTGGCGATTTGTCTCCGGTAAGCTACATTCAAGTACATTTTTAAAGCCTTTGATACCATAATTGATTGATATTTGATACATTGGTTTTATGTGCAACCTAGCTAGCTAAAGGGCTCTAGTTAATAGTCCTTATTTGACATCAGATGTACTTTTACAGAATGTTCATTAGGACTATAACTTTTCCAGAAGTTGGTTTATAATCCGTTTTTAATTATTCAATGTTACCAAATGAAAAGAAAGTTGAGGTGCCTGCCCTCTGCCCTGATGAAGGTATGCTAGTCTTCTCCAGGACCCATTGTTGTTCAAGACAGTTACAGTCATTCATTACATTCTTATTGGACTCACATACACTCTTAGAGAAAAAGGTTCCAAAAGTGTCCTTCTGCTTTCCACATAGGATAACCCTTTTTGGTTCCAGGTATAACCCTTTGGGGAATAGGTTATACATGGAACCCAATAGGGTTCTACTTGGAACCAAAAGGGTTCTACCTGGCACCAAAAAGGGTTCTACTATGGGGACAGCCGGAGAACCCTTTTAAGTAGATAGGACCATTCTTTCTAAGAGTAGAGTTTGCCTGAGCTACAGTTTAATGATATAGCCATAGACTGAATTGTACTGTTTCAAGGCATTGTTAATGATGGTTGATGAGTATTACAATATAATTAGTAGAGCATAATAAACAGTAATGTTGTAGCTATATGAGTACATATAATATGTGGGTGGAATTCAAGTTACACACAATATTGATCATTATTTTGAATTATATTTTAGATTCTTGGCAACAGGGGACTCCTTACAGGACCATTGGAATCAGCTTCCGAGTTGGACGGTCCACGGTGGCAGGCATTGTTCCCTCTGTGGCACAAGCCATTTGGGACTGTCTGGTTGGTGAATACATGCCTGTCCCCAAGGAGGAAGACTGGTGGGCCATCGCTGCTGAGTTCCTGCAGAGGTGGAATTTCCCCAACGGTCTTGGCTCCGTTGACGGGAAACATGTAGTAATCCAGGCTCGCAATTCTACAACAACTGTACATATTAAGTTGTACTCTTGACTGTTGTAGATGCCATTTACTATTTCTGTGTTGTTGGTGCTTACGGCAAGGGAAGTGATGGTGGGACCCTCCGGGACTCTGCTTTCGGCCAGGCACTTCATAATGGCATCCTGGAGATTCCACCACCTGCATCACTCCCTGGAGCTGAAGACCTGGGACCTGTTCCCCATGTCTTCGTCGGCGACGAGGCCTTCCCTTTAAGACCCAACCTCATGAGGCCCTACGCTGGACACCAGTTGCCATTGCCAAAGCCTTTAAGGATCTTTAACAAACGACTGTCCAGGGCAAGGTTGGTTGTTGAATGCGCCTTTGGGATTCTGGCAGCCCGGTGGAGAATGTATTGCTTGCTGTTTACTCATGGAATTTGTATGAATGTGACAGGCAAATATTTAGACAGCAAACTGTTGTTTTAGGATATTTTCTAACCCAGAAACAACAGCTATACATTTGCCTCATATTAATACTTTGATCTGAAATACAAATTAGCCTACATATCTATACTGTAAAAATGACCTACTTTACTGTTGCAACACTTATGACACTACCTGTGATGTGGAGAATATTTTTTTATTACCATTTGAACTCTGCTTCGAACAGCAGCTGATACATTTTATCCTTGACTGCTGCTTTTCTTTGCTGAGGCAGCCTCTTCAGTGTTGGTACCAGGCTCATGGCAAAGAGGGTCTCTTCATCCTCTTTCCTGTGAGCATCAGGTTGGGCTGCATCGCTCTCGACGGCTTGGAGGAGCCTCTGCTGAAATGAGTTGAGTGAATCTGGGGGCTGGTACCTCCGATGACGCCTGGTGTGATGTTGTTCCTCTTCTTTACTCTCTCTGTTTCTCTACCCGGCCACATCCTGTTCAACGAGGTCCTCAGTGGTTCATAATAATCTCAGGTTGTCCTAGATCCAGAGTTGCTTCCTCCATTTCATCATCTTCCATGGCTGCACCGGTGGTGGTCATCCTTGTGGATGATGTAGACGTTGTAGAGTGTCTCGCTGCACCGGTGGAGGCGATAGTCGCACTTGTAAGTGACGTTGAGGGTCTTGATGCACCGGTGGCGACAACACTTGTGGATGACGTAGTAGAGGGTCTGGCTGTAAAATTGCCACTCGTTGTCCCAGGCACAATAAATGGATCCAGAAAAGAAAGAATGTGGCAGAAGCGCCAAGGCTGCTGGCCTGAAGCTGCTGACCCAGACCTCTTATCTTTCTCTGCCCTTCTCTCTCTCTGATACCTGTCCCTGAGTCCTCTCCACTTCCTCCTACAGTCTTCTTCTACATAGACATGAACACGATAAGCCAAACCATCACCTAACATAACTATAGTTATTAGATGGCTATCATGGACATGTCACCTACTGTACACAGACACACACACGGTTTTCTGACAAATGATAAGGGGTACAGTAGTATCTACCATTTATATTACTATTTATCTGGCATACACACTCACAATCTTTCAAACATTATTATTTGGTAACGTTATCAGGGGTAGTAACTAGCATAGTCAAATAAATGATCTCTTTCACACACCTCATTGGCTAGGTTAGCAAGCTAGGTTAGCTAGCTAGCTAGCTAACTAGCCACATCTAGCACATGCTCACTACTAAACTGACCTGGCAATCCTATCGTGGACACTTGTCTCCAAGCACCATTTTTTTGTGTTTATGTCCCTTTAGTTGTCAGCAGTTGTGTTAAAAAGACACGGTTTTGAGGATACTGCGAAAATGATTCTCTCCTCCATGTGTCCAACCGCAAGCGACCATCTGCAAAAGGTACCTGCATCAGTATAGTTGCCTAGCTGCGCAAAATGTTATGCAGCAGTGATGCAATGATGCAGTCTGTGTGTTCGAAGCGTTAAACATTCACCTTCTGCTACCATTTCTGTAAAGGCGTCTACGCACGCATACAGTTTGACGCATACGTTCGATAAATCCAACGAACGCACTTCATCACAAACACAGTGTTTCATTGGAAATGAATGTAATTCTGGTGTACCAAAATGCAAGACATTGGTCGGTGTGTTCGAAGCGTTAAGCGCGGTAAGGGAAGACCCCCCTGTATTGGACAAAAATGAATGGGAAGTCATTGGCATCGGACAAACCATATACACATTGTCCAATACCACCCAATTCGGCGTTGATTCATGCAAAGTGTATTGCAAATGCCATATGGCAATTGCCAGTTGTAACACTTTAAAAATTCAACAGGTGGCGAATCCGCTCCACCGTGGTTTTTCATATTGGAAATGTAACCCAAGTCAACGTCCAAAAGCAAAATTTTGAAAAAAAGATTTTTTTGTCAAAAACTTATTATCACCCCTTAAAGTGCTTTCTGGACCGTTTTTCGAAATTCTTTCGATTTTTTTTTTTTGTCAATTACACGTGTAAGAACTGTATGAATATACTTTTGTCCAATTTTATTATCATATTTTTTTTTGTGCATAAGTAATATGTTTTGTCCATTTTCAATATGATTTCATAGGAAGTCAAAAGTCAAAAATGTCAAAATTTTGTAAAAAACTTCACACCCTTAAAAAAGTGCTTTCTGGACCTTTTTTTGAAATTCTTCCGAATTTTTTGTCAATTACACACGTATAAGAACTGTATCAACATACTTTAGTTGTATTTTATTATCATTATTTTTTTTATTTTTTTTACTTGTGCATAAGGAATATGATTTGTCCATTTACAATATGATTTCATAGGAAGTCAAAAGTCAAAGTCAAAAGTAACTTTTTTTGGGGCCAAATGCCATATGAAAATTGACATGCTCAAAAATGCAAAATTGACTGGCATGATGAACACAGGATGGCCGAGCAGTGATAGTTGTACCTTTCCATAACTCGTTGTGTTGATTTCATCATGTCCATTTGGTGGTGTTTTTTCACTATAGAATCATATTGCAAATGCACGTGCATTGTTGTGCAACTGGTAACCCAAAAATAAAAATATGGTTGTAAATGCATTTACCGGGACTCCTATTGTCCATGCCCGCTATGGGAATACCCTACTACGGACCTCTATCTATGGGGGCCGTCCTGAGTGCTTTATGGACTGTTTAAAATATTCTGATGGATACGCATTGTTGTGCAACTGGTGATTGAAAATAGGCACCTGGTAACCCAAAAATAAAAATATGGTTGTAAATGCATTTACCGGTCATTCTGATATTAATGCCCGCTATGGGAACACAGGATGGCCGGGCAGTGATAGTTGTTCCTTTCCATCACTCGTGTTGATTTCATCATGTCCATTTGTTTATGTTTTCTTACTTTTGCAAAGTCACTGTGCATTTGCAATATGGTTCAATGGGCAGGTACCATCACGAATTTGTCATGCTATAAAAATCCTGCAGGAATGTGAAATTGACTGGCCCGATGAACTCGGGATGGCTGGGCAGTGATTCTGGTTCATCTCAATGGCTCGTTAGGGTTGATTTCAGAATGTCACTTTGGTGATGGTGCCTCACTGTTTAAACATATTGCAACTGGACAAGAGTCACCAGCAAGTCACCGTCCATCAGTCAATTAGATATCATTCTGACACCAAACTGATACAAACTGACACCAAACCCACTTTTTCCAACTCGTTTAGTAGCCAACTATCACATACTTCAGAGCTGGCCCAAAATTCACAACACCTTCGGTTCAAACCATAAAAAAAACATAAAACACATAGTTACGTTCTAGCTGCGGGTCCATTTCTTATGTTATGTGTAGGCCTAGCTGAGGCGACCCCGAATCCCAAGTTTCGGCTTGATCGGTCATTTGGTGTCCGAGCAAAACCCTAATTGGTGCTGAAAATCTACTTTTTTCCATGACTTGCTACGGGGTCCTTGAATGAGCTATCGGACAGAAACGTTGGGGTCTGTCTATATGGGCCGAGACGGTCGCAATGCACCTAGTCTTGCGACTCTGGGACATTTCTAAATGTCGCCATTTTCGTGATGCAAAAATGAATTGAAGTCATTGCAAATGTACGAAGCTGTTTCTCGGTCCGAGAACCGTCTAGAGCCACGTAACTCACCACGCACTATCGACCTGAGGTCTAGAACAGGATTCTAAAGTTTCAGAACTCTAGGTCTGACGGTTCTTTAAAAGTTCCAACAAGGTTAACTAATGCAGGCAGTGTATGTCTCTACGCACCCCAATGGGTCCCTACTTCCAAGCTGTGTGTGTGTGTGATTTAGTTTTCCTTTGAAATTTTATGGGAAAAATGACTGATTTACAGTTCATGGGGGTTGCCTAATCACATATATGAAGTTTTGGAAAGATCTGACCAAGAGACACCAATTATGGCACTTCCGGTTGGCACAGGAAGCTATAAGTCAACACATATCCTCACTGGGGTATGCTTTTACAGAATCCTGAGTTTTAAGTCCTTACGTTAAGAATTGACTGATTTACACAGGGTTGAATGCACTATGTCTATCAAACTGCAGGCAGGGTATGGATAAACACTTTTAGGGTGATTTTAACCACTTCCGGTTGGTCCAGTAAGCTTAGAATCAACACAGGTAGACCTCGTAGTGGCCTGATGGACTGTCATCGAAGACAGGTTCATACGACATTCATAACCCACATAGGCTTCAGGTTGAATTTAGGGGTGCAGGCAATGTATTCCTATGGGGAGAGAAGTCAATGCAAACTCTTTGAAGTAAACACCTTCTTTGAACTATTAAGGGTTAATGCCACACGGTCAACGTTAGGCTTGCACGGATCGGGAGGACCTTAGGAACGTACCTGAGGTCGAATTGTGCTTCTCACCCTAACAGTTCTCTCACTGTCACCCAAAACAAATTACATTTAGGGCTAGGCTTAATTTTGGGCCTACTTTTTCTCATGGTCACTGCGCTTAGACCGAGCGAGCTACGGTCAAGCGGGATATCTCGTTGAACTCTGCACGGCCTAGAGATTATGGTAATGCCATTGCCTGCTCTCTGTGTCTTTAAGCACCGCACTTTTTAACTCCATCCTTGCTGTGTGTGCGTGTGAGAGCTTTTCTTTGACATCTGTTGGGAGAAATGACTGATTTACAGTTCATGAGGGTTACCTAGTCACACATATGAAGTTTAGGAAAGATGTGACTTTTTTAACCCTTCAAAACAGACAGTGTGACCCAATTAAAGGCACTTCCGGTTGGCACAGGAAGCTATAAGTAAACACATGTCTTGATTGACATAGACATTTACAGAATCCTGAGTTTTAAGTCTTTAAGTTAAGAATTGACTGATCTACGCTCTACACAGGGTTGAATGTAGTCATTTTCACCTTTGAAGGTTATGTACATCAAAACACCTTTTGGGTCAATTTAACCACTTCCAGTTGCTCCAGGAAGCTTAGAATCGACACAGGTAGACCTCATAGTGGTCTGATGGACTGTCATAGAAGACAGGTTCATAAGGCATTCATAACCCACATAGGCTTCAGGTTGAATTTAGGGGTTCAGGCAATGTATTCCTATGGGGAGAGAAGTCAATGCAAACTGTTTGAAGTAAACACCTTCTTTTAACTGTTAAGGGTTAATGCCACACGGTCACGGATCGGGAGGACCTTAGGAACGTACCTGAGGTCGAATTGTGCTTCTCACCCTAACGGTTCTCTCACTGTCACCCAAAAGCAAATGACATTGAGGGCCAGGCCTCATTTTGGTTCTGCTTTTTTTCAAGGTCACTGCACTCAGAGCGAGCTATGGTCAAGCGGGGCGTCTCGTTGAACTCGGCACAGTCTGGAGACTATGGTGATGCCATTTTTTGTGTTGATTTCAGAATGCCATTTTGGTGATGGTCCCTCTCTGTTTAAACATATTGCAAATGTACAAAAGTCAACTAGCAAGTCAGTGTCCATCAGTCAATTGGATGTAATTTTGACACCAAACTGATACCAATTGACACCAAACCCACTTTTTCCAACTAATTTAGAAGCCAACTATCACATATGTCAGAGCAGGCCCATAATTCACAGCGCCTTTAGTTTAAAACATAATAAAAACGTAAAACACATAGTTACGTTCTAGCCGGTTGGCACAGGAAGCTATAAATAAACTCATATCATGAATGGGGTATGCCTTTACAGAATCCTGAGTTTGAAGTCTTTACGTTAAGAACTGAGTTATTTACGGAGAGTTTAGTGAGTGTGTGTTATTTCAGAAAATCATAGAAAATCACAGAAATCTCGCAGAGCTCCGCAGCACACTTTAAAAAGATTTGTAAGAACACCCTGCAACTGGATCTGTAACCGTTGAAAAAAAAAACACCTATCCGTGAACATCACCAATCTGTCGTTGTACGATTTCTCTTAAACGACGATAGATAAATGGCTGGTTCTTTTTTTATTGACACCGGAGGCTCCTTGACTTTGACGTGAAGTGGAAAAATAATTTCTCTATTTTCATTTTGGACCTTTAATCCCAGATAAATGGCCATAACTCAAAAACCGTTGAGGCCTAGACGCCATCTTGTTCGGGGCCAACTGCCCATTATGCCAAACCTACGCTCACCGAGTTTCGGCTTCTAAATATTTTCAGTTTTCGAGATAAGGCCCCGTCGTGAATCGTGATGTTTTGTCCAATAGCAATATGATTGCTTATGCCCTCTTGTGGGAATTTCCGGGACAGCGGAAAAATGACCAAAATCTTATTATTTTTGTAAAACGGAAACCGAATGTCCGACAAAGTTCATTTGATGACTTCCTGGTAGGTCCGGCCCTGCCGCTCGGCCCGACGCCGTCCGCGAATTTTACAAACGATTTCGGACGTCTATTAAGGGACCGTACATTTGCAATATGGACTTTCTCACTAACCATACAGCTACTGCCGAAATCTTCCCTTAAGGTATGTAAGGAACGTTAATGTGAAAAGAACACGGCAATAGGGACTGGTGGGTCATGTGCCTGGCCCTGACCCGTCTGTTAGCTAATTCAGCAAGCTAGCTGTCCAGTTGTTGTTTTGCATTCTTTACAATTGTTGTGAGTTTTCCTTCTTTCCAAGCCTTCAAACACACCGACAGTGTCCTTGCATTTTGGTACACCAGAATTACATTCATTTCCAATGAAACGCTGCCTTGCAGAGGCAGTTGCAGTGCATTCAGTGTGGTGCATACCTTGGATTTATCGAATGTATGAGTCAAACTGTATGGGTAGATGGCTTGACAGAAATGGTAGCAGAAAGTGAATGTTGAGCTTTTGTTGCATACATATCCAGATGATGCTGCATACTATTTTGCGCAAAGACACTGTCGGTGTGTTCAAAGCATTAGGCCTAGTTGCGTATTAGTTGGCTAGCTCGCGCTATCCATTCATTTCCGACCTGTCAGTTAGCTAACTAGCCAATGCTGAAACTTGTCTGCATGTCGTTTTGATATACTTAAGGCACAAGGGGGTGTGGTATATGGCCAATATACCACGGTTAAGGGTGGTTCTTAAGCACGACGCAGCCCTTAGCAACCCCCCGAAGTGCCTTATTGCTATTATAAACTCGTTAGTAATGCAATTAGAGCAGTAAAAATACTTTTTTTGTCATACCCATAGTATACGGTCTGATATACCATGGCCGTTAGCCAATCTGCATCACCCAGTTTATAATTGTGTATTGATCATGACAAACATTACTTTAAATGATTCCCAGAAGAGTTGTCTATAGACCATAGCCAAGTCTTCTATAGCAGGGTTTTCCAAACTCGGTCATCATGCTCCCTCCCGTGCACGTTTTGGTTCTTGCCCTAACACTACACAGCTGATTCAAATAACCAACTCATCATCAACCTTTGATTGTTTGAGTCGGCTGTCTAGTGCTAAGGCAAAAGCCAAAACGTGCCCCCAGGACCAAGTTTGGGGAAACCCTGTTCTAATAGCATGGCTAACTATAGAAGCATGGTTAGCCCAGTGTTTCCTCGCTTGTCGTTGTGCGTGCTGTCGTTCACATGTGTCAGTGCTATTTCTGTGTCATCCTGACAGTCCTGGCTGTGGAGCACAAGAATGGCTTCTTTGTTGTAGCAAGAACTGCCAATGAGCAGCTGATGAACTGCAGCTAAACTGAGTGAGCTAGAACAGACAGCAACAGCGCTTCACTCCTGTGTGAAAAGGCTTCACAGACAAAAGAGTGCCACACAGTTAATTTTTATTTAAACATTTAGCTAAATAGAGTAGCATTGCTCAATTAGTATATTTTTTTAGGGGCAGGAAATAATTTGTAGCAAAAAGGGAGGGTAATTTAAAACAATGCCATTGGTGACCCTGGTATTCCTTTTCTGTGGGCAGCTTTTCTTTTCAGTTCTCCTGCCTGTGGCCAAAGGAAAGGACATTGCTTTGGTTTGGCACCACAGTGCACTGCTCACATGCCTTCCACTCTTCAGAGGTAACTGCCACCAACCCTTGAAGTGTATAATAAACTATAATATAAACTAGTAGGTTGTCAGTTTAGGTAGTATACAAAGGATACATTTATCAAAAGGGATTGCGCTTAAATAATGTATTTTTGCATGGTTATGAGCTGGTAAATGTTGAGTATCCTCCAGGTATGAAAATAATGCCATCAGGTTTTCTATCAGTCCTAAATGCGTATGAAAATAAAGTTGGATTTGAAGAGCTTCAGTTCAGTAATGGCTTGTGTGTCTATAGTCCAGGTGGGAAAGAACACTGATACTATCACATGCTTCTGAATTATCTGCACAAAGCTGAATTTAACTTCACTATACACACATGCCAACTTTTAGTATTCCTTTTTCTCCCTGGCTTTCTCATAACATGTTCTCTGTTCTCTCAGCCAAAGACCAAAGACTTGGGTTCATCTCCACGCCTTTGTCTGTCAAAGTATCTAACACTTCCAACTGTGTTACCTAGGCCTGCTGTGCTGATTTAAATGCTATTTCAGTCATGTGGAACTAATGAACTGAATATGTATTTCGCCCAGGCTTTTATTTTCAAAGTACCCCATCCGAAGCAGGAGAGAAGCTAGCAATGGGGAGTTTACTGGGAACTCGCCATGAATAGGATTTTTATGTTCACACCACTCCTAGCCAACTGTCATAATAAAGGGGCTCGATGTTTGGAGGTGCTGCCTGTCAGGGTGACTGGCTGTGTGTTGGTTGCATGAGCAACCCACAGACACTCCACAGTACCGTATGTACCAGTCTCCTATTACAGGCCCAACCGTGACTGTTATAAACCAGCCCTCAGGCTATTCCGAGAACCCACAATGTTTTTTACATGGTGATCCACCCCATGTCAGATTCAGCAACCAGATCCCTAGAAAGGGAGACGGAAATAGATTTTGGATGATAAATGTGAGTGTGCACCTTTTGGCTGTTTAAACAGGATTGTAAAGGGTTGAAGTACATGCTTGCAGAGGGTGTGTGTGTTGGTGAGCGGGAGTGTGTCCTGTCACCAAAGTTGGGTAGTGGGGTGAAGGCAGGGGAAACTCTGATAGTTCCACCAGATTTATCCCCTGAGTGGAACAGCTCGCAAACTGCTCACAAATCAGAGGGATGACTTGCACCATGTGGAAAAACTTTGATACTGCTGCTACATCTTTTTTATCCAATGCACGGGATTATTATTTGCTAATTTTGGAAAGGACAATTTCTCTTAGGAGTAGTATTGATTTTTCCCTTAAAGAGATGAACCCAGTGGTTCTTAACCTGGGTTCGATCGAACCCCAGGGGTTCGGTGAGTCAGTCTCAGGGGTTCGGCGGAGGTCAAGACACACATTCGACTAATATGATTCGTGATGACATGCCCCGCTTGGCCATCATTGGCTGCAGGTGATCACGCTACATCGCTTGGCCTATCTGTGCTGCAGGGAATTTGGTGCGCTCAGTAGTCGACTTGTGACTGTCGTGATGGTACGTCTTGTGATTTCTTTCTTAATATTTTAATCCCTTCATACTTACTATGTCGAGCAAAAAAAGAAAGTGGTCGGACGAATATGTACAATATGGATTCACATGTATAACGGAACGTGATGGGAGTCAGCGTCCTAACTGCATGATTTACAATGCCAAGTTGAGCAATTCTAGTCTAGCACCGGGCAAAACTAAGAGAACACTTCCTTAAGCTGCATGGAGATGGAAAATACAAGAACACAACGCTCGCTGACGTTTCCAATCTAAGCCAGCTTGCTGTATTCGTGCGCTATGTGAAAGACGACATGATAAAATAAGATTTTTTAAATTTTGTAAGCCTCTTACAACAACAACTAAGGCAGCCGATGTGAAGAAACTTGTGGATGACTTCTTCAAAGACAACAATCTTTCGTGGGATATGGTTTCTGCAGTTTGTTCGGACGGAGCTCCAGTCATGCTGGGAAGAAAGTCTGGTTTTGGTGCGCTAGTGAAAGCCGATGCACCACACATCATTGTTACGCATTGGATTCTGCACAGGCATGTGTTGGTAACAAAAACCTTGCCTCCAAAACTGGCAGAAGTATTAAAAATTGTAGTGGAATGCGTGAACTGTGTGCGAACTAGTGCTCTGAGGCACCGCATCTTCAGTGAGCTGTGTAAAGAAATGGGCTCTGAATTCGAGGTACTTCTGTACCATTCTAACGTTCGGTGGTTATCCCAGGGACAGGTGCCCTGTTTTTGCAAGAGCACCAACATTGTCATGCAGATTGCTTCAAAAATTCTGAGTTCATTCTCATTTTAGCGTACATGGCTGATATCTTCGCAGCTCTCAATCATCTCAATCAAAAGATGCAGGGCGGTGGAGTCAACATCATCGAAGCGGAGGAAAACCTGAAGGCTTTTCAAAAAAAGCTACCGTTATGGAAACGACGAACAGAGAACGATAACTTCGCAAACTTTCCCCTGCTGGACAACTGTGTAAGTAATATCGAAGATGTACATGGAATCGGAGACATTTCTGTACCAGCGGAACTGAAGCAAGCAATTGCCACGCACTTAGATGAGCTTGCAAAGTCTCTCAACGGATACTTCCCTACAAGAGAGTCATATCCAGCATGGGTGAGACAGCCGTTCACGTTTAGTGTTGAGACAACAGATGTCAATGATGAATACCTCGGTGAAATCATTGAAATTCAGCAGAGCCAGGTTCAACAGCAACTCTTCAGAACAACAACGCTTTCAACGTTTTGGTGTCAACAAATGGTAACGTACCCTGTTATTGCTAAGAAAGCTCTGGAGATGTTCATACCGTTTGTTACAACATATCTTTGTGAGCAATCCTTTTCGAGGATGCTGGACATAAAAACGAAGAAAAGGAACAGACTTTGTTGCGAAAATGACATGAGTGGCACTTGCCAAGGTGAAGCCGCACATTTCTGAACTGGTCTCTGAAAGGCAACAGCAGAAGTCACACTGATTTGCAGTAAATATTCATTATTTTGTTTTTGTGTGTAAATCATGTTTTGATGATTTTGTTCTTTGAACACAGTGATGTTGATGCACGGTTCATTTTGTGCACCAGTAAAATACACTGCTCAAAAAAATAAAGGGAACACTTAAACAACGCAATGTAACTCCAAGTCAATCACACTTCTGTGAAATCAAACTGTCCACTTAGGAAGCGACACTGATTTACAATAAATTTCACATGCTGTTGTGCAAATGGAATAGACAACAGGTGGAAATTATAGGCAATTAGCAAGACACCCCCAATAAAGGAGTGGTTCTGCAGGTGACAACCACAGTCCACTTCTTAGTTCCTATGCTTCCTGGCTGATGTTTTGGTCACTTTTGAATGCTGGCGGTGCTTTCACTCTAGTGGTAGCATGAGACGGAGTCTACAACCCACACAAGTGGCTCAGGTAGTGCAGCTCATCCAGGATGACACATCAATGCGAGCTGTGGCAAGAAGCTTTGCTGTGTCTGTCAGCGTAGTGTCCAGAGCATGGAGGCGCTACCAGGAGACAGGCCAGTACATCAGGAGACGTGGAGGAGGCTATAGGAGGGCAACAACCCAGCAGCAAGACCGCTACCTCCACCTTTGTGCAAGGAGGAGCACTGCTAGAGTTGTGCTTACAGCCCAACACCGTGCAGGACGTTTGGCATTTGTCAGAGAACACCAAGATTGGCAGATTCGCCACTGTGCTCTTCACAGATGAAAGAAGGTTCACACTGAGCACATGTGACAGTCTGGAGACGCCGTGGAGAACGTTCTGCTGCCTGCAACATCCTCCAGCATGACCGGTTTGGTGGTGGGTCAGTCATGGTGTGGGGTGGCATTTTTGGGGGGGGCCGCACAGCCCTCCATGTGCTCGCCAGAGGTAGCCTGACTGCCATTAGGTACCGAGATGAGATCCTCAGACCCCTTGTGAGACCATATGCTGGTTCGGTTGGCCCTGGGTTCCTCCTAATGCAAGACAATGCTAGACCTCATGTGGCTGGAGTGTGTCAGCAGTTCCTGCAAGAGGAAGGCATTGATGCTATGGACTGGCCCGCCCGTTCCCCAGACCTGAATCCAATTGAGCACATCTGGGACATCATGTCTCGCTCCATCCACCAACGCCACATTGCACCACAGACTTTCCAGGAGTTTGCGGATGCTTTAGTCCAGGTCTGGGAGGAGATCCCTCAGGAGACCATCCGCCATCTCATCAGGAGCATCCCCAGGCGTTGTAGGGAGGTCATACAGGCACGTGGAGGCCACACACACTACTGAGCCTCATTTTGACTTGTTTTAAGGACATTAAATCAAAGTTGGATCAGCCTGTAGTGTGGTTTTCCACTTTAATTTTGAGTGTGACTCCAAATCCAAACCTCCATGGGTTGATAAATTTGATTTCCATTGATAATTTTGTGTGATTTTGTTGTCAGCACATTCAACTATGTAAAGAAAAAAGTATTTAATATGAATATTTCATTCATTCAGATCTAGAATGTGTTATTTTAGTGTTCCCTTTATTTTTTTGAGCAGTGTATATACCTATGTTTTGAATTTGAAAAAATCATATTTTATTATTCAAATTAAGAAGGGTTCAGTGAATGCGCATATGAAACTGGTGGGGTTCAGTACCTCCAACAAGGTTAAGAACCACTGGATTAACCGGTACTTTTGTATACTTTCTAGGCAGTAGTTTTGAAAGTAGCGCTCACGAGCCAAAAGTGTCCCCGAATGACATGTGCACCACGTCATTGCTTTCTGGCTCTGCTGTGTGTGCATCTTGCTAGAGTTGCACACAAGTTCCTGAGCATGTCTTCTAAAATCTTGATGAAGTTATGACAGTTGCAACGTGATAAGAGTACAACTATATAAAGTTCTGGGAATGGTGAAGAGCGCGGTTCTTTTCATCTTGTCATATGACCCATATGCTATAGCCAGAGAACACGGTCTGGGAATGGTGAAGAGCGCGGTTCTTTTCATCTTGTCATATGACCCATACGCTATAGCCAGAGAACACGGTCTGGGAAATGGTGAAGAGCGCGGTTCTTTTCATCTTGTCATATGACCCATACGCTATAGCCAGAGAACACGGTCTCAGGTGTGACTGTCACCTGCAGAACCACTCCTTTATTGGGGGTGTCTTGCTAATTGCCTATAATTTCAACCTGTTGTTTTCATCTTGTCATATGACCCATACGCTATAGCCAGAGAACACGGTCTGGGAATGGTGAAGAGCGCGGTTCTTTTCATCTTGTCATATGACCCATACGCTATAGCCAGAGAACACGGTCTGGGAATGGTGAAGAGCGCGGTTCTTTTCATCTTGTCATATGACCCATACGCTATAGCCAGAGAACACGGTCTGGGAATGGTGAAGAGCGCGGTTCTTTTCATCTTGTCATATGACCCATACGCTATAGCCAGAGAACACGGTCTGGGAATGTAAGTCACAGCTATTCCAGTACAATGCCCTTATGTCCACCTCAATTTGGATTTGGTGGTGTAATCAAGATCATATAGACCCCATTCTATCCTAACGTAAAGGGTTGACCGCTGCACTACTTCAAAATGCTTTCTCACTACTGTCTGATCTCTTGGGAATGATGGTAATGGAACAGCTTTAGATGTATAGGGTGACTACAAGGGCAAAGCAACTTCTAATCTCAACAGTTGTCAGTCCGTATTTGCCTTAGGGCCAGAAGTAGTTATGATTGGCTTATGAGTTTTACAACTTGACATAAGGGTATAATGTTAGTCATAAAGCCCAATTTCCACTGCAATAGTAATGTTGTCCACCAGGCGGCTCTCTGTCGAACCATCTGTTTTCACAGAGCCTCAGAGTGGAACTTGACTGGAAGTCTATGGCAGAAGCGAACGAAACAACCTCTGGTTTTAATTGGCTGATATCAGTCCATCACCATCTTGCATATCCCTTAGAACCTTCCCCCCTACATTGTGGACGTCAATGCACGAGCAGCGCAAGTGGTTTTTAAACAAGGTAGTGAGTACAGAAAAACGGAACGTACACATCTTGGAAATCATTTTCACATATTCTTTTGAGTGGCACCAATGAAGTGTCATTGGCTCAGACCGCAATCAACAACCTGATCAACTATATGTGAAGGAGATGTGTCGTGCTGCATGAGACAAATGGTGGTCACACCAGATACTGACTGTTTTTCTGATCAACGCCCCTGCCTTTTTTTGTAAGATATCTGTATTCCCAGTCATGTGACATTTTTTAATTTTTTATTTGACCTTTTATTTAACTAGGCAAGTCAGTTAAGAACAAATTCTTATTTTCAATGACGGCCTAGGAACAGTGGGTAGAACGACAGATTTGTACCTTGTCAGCTCGGGGGTTTGAACTTGCAACCTTCCGGTTACTAGTCCAACGCTCTAATCCAGGGGTCCCCAAACTTTTTCCTGTGAGGGCCACAACTTTTCCCTTCTCTGATGGGGGGCCGGTGTCAGTTTGTAACAGAAAAAGTGTGACGATCGTAGGGGAGCTTAAAAAATGTATTGTTTTCCAGAAAGCCACACATAACCAAATAACCCTTTCCAGGTTCTTTACAGAAAAAAAGTCAGGAAACAAATAATAACACTATTAATGAAATAAATAATAACTAAATAACCCTCTCTGAGTTCTTCACAGAAAAAACAGGAAATAAATAATAACTAAATAACTCTCTCTGGGTTCTTCATAGAAAAAAAAGCCATGGAACATTAACTTTCTGTCGTGCCATGCACAATCTTAACAGATAAAAGTTCAGCTCAGTTGTCAGAGCAGAATCTCTCTGACACATATGAGCAGTCTCTTAAAGTTATTGTGTTCCTTCCTTATAATCCTTTTGTAGGTTCCAGTAGGCTTGTAGACACCGCTGTTTGCAGCTCTCTCTCATCAACTTCCCTGTGAAAACCACAAAAGAAGCAGGTTGAGAAACTGAACTAAGTGATACAGCACCTACACAGCACAATACATTTCACTACCAGTATGGTTGTAAAGATGGATTTTATCCCAGTAGATTTTATTATGATTATATTTGTTTATGCTCAGAATGACTCATTCAAGTCAGAAAAGTGAGCTTACCTATGTATGTTCATCAGTGTGAACTGTGGGCCTGCATCTGGCTGGTGAGAAGTTGAATATCAGGTTCCATTCTAGTTACAGCCAGTCTCAAGCACTGATGCAAATGTTCATCTGTCAATCTTGATCTCATCGGGGTTTTCAGCAGTTTCATGCGAGAAAAGGTTTTGTCGCAGATATACGTGCTGCCAAAAACTGTGGACATTTTCATTGCGTGTTTTTTGATGTTTGGATATGTGTCGTTTGGGAGGGCGGCATAGAAGTCAATGAGACTGTTGGGCTTGAATGCGTCTTTCAGAACATCACAGTTCTGTAACTCAGCCAACTCAAACTGATATGAAGGCTGGGCTTCATCAATGTCGGCAACAAAGGGGTTCTGAAAAAGACGGATTTCTTTTGCATGAACATGTAGTTCACTGAATCGCACACCGAACTCCGCCTTCAGCATTTCCAGTGCTTCCACGCACTTTTCAGCTGGGAACGGGACCGCTGGGTTCTCTGTCGACAGGTTTTGGGTAGCAGGAAGATGGACGAAGTTGCGCTTTTTCACTTGTTCCAAAAGCAGCGCTAATTTCACCTCAAATGCTTTTATGTGTGAATACATGTCGCAAATGAGTTTCCCCTCGCCTTGTAGCTGCAAGTTAAGGCTGTTAAGTATTTCTGTCACGTCTGTTAAAAATGCGAGGTGCCATTTCCATTCTGGGTCGATCAGCTCTGGGACCGTTTTGTCTTTTAAATGAAGAAATGCGTTAATTTCGGGTAGCAGCTCGAAAAAACGCCTCAAAACTCTGCCCCGGCTCAGCCATCGGACCTCTGTGTAGTACAGCACATCTCCGTGCGTAGACTCCAGTTCAGACAGGAATTCTTGGAACTGCCTGTGTTTAAGTCCCTTTGCTCTGATGAAGTTTATGCACGACACCACAACCTTCATTACAGAATCCCACTTCAACACTTTGCAGCACAGTGCTTGCTGGTGAATTAGGCAGTGGACTCGTAGCGGGCGGTGAGACCCCTTTTTCCAACTCCCGGTTCATGCGTCCTATTAGACCGCGAGTTTCGCCCACCATGCTAGGAGCCCCGTCAGTCGTGATGCTAGCTAGCTTTGACCAGTCCAGGTCCAACTTCTCCATGGTTTGGCACACTTTGTCAAAAATATCCTCTCCCGTTGTAGTCCCTTTGAGACTTTGGAGGGCTGCCAGCTCCTCGCATATCTCAAAGTTTGCGCTAACTCCACGAATAAAAATGAGCAGTTGCGCTGTGTCTTGCACGTCCGTGCTCTCATCCAGTGCTAATGAAAAAAAGTCAAATTCTTTCGTCTTCTGCTGCAGCTGGGCATATACATTACTCCCGATTTCTTCAACGCGTCTGGTGATTGTACTCGCCGACAGACTTACGGCATTAAATGCATCTTTCTTCTCGGGACACACCTCCTCCGCGACAGCATCCATACATTTCTTAACAAACTCTCCGTCAGTGAAAGGCTTACCGCTTCTTGCTATCAGTTTAGCAACCCGAAAGCTGGCCCGAACGGATGCCTGGTTCAGCTGAGCTTGGCGTACAAATGTATTCTGCTGAGATAGTAGTCCACTTTTTAGCTTTGAGAGTTTGTCTGCTCGCAGGTTAAATACCCTGCATTCTGAATCAATTTTTCTCTTACCTAACCTTTTCGCCATTATTCCGTTCTCTCTTTGACAGGGCCGGGCCTAGGATTTTTTTTCTGGAGGCCAAATAGGAAAAAAATTCGATAGCGTCTCTGGTATTGTTCAGAGGGCCGGGCCAAATGTGCTGACGGGCCGTATCCGGCCCGCGGGCCGTAGTTTGGTGACCACTGCTCTAATCAATAGATTTGGGCCTAATGAATTCATTTAAATTGACTGAATTTGATATGAACTGTAACTCAGTAAAATGTTTGAAATTGTTGCATTTGAACAAAAATATAGTGTTTTGTAGGCCAGACATTCGTGAGAAGACTGATTTTTCAGGATGTCTCATGGTCTTACAAACACTGCTTTAGCTCTGCCACCTTTCACCACAAGTGGGGATGGCTAGCATCAGTGAACGTGGTGGATTGAGATGCGGACCATGCAACAAACAGCTTAAACAGGTGGATGTTTTTATTATGCTAATTCAATTTCGACTCTAGGGGTTAAGCAAAATAAGAGCCAGAATAAAAATCTAGGGTGCACCGCTGTACTGTTCACAACCTTGGAGATCACATTCTCTGAGAACCAAGCACACGATGAGAATCCACTTGGTAACATCATAATGAAACGCAGCAGCAGACCCATTACTGTGTTTGTCTTCCTCTACAATGGTCCCTAACAATAAGTATGCTCACATGTATAGCTTACATTACACACAGTCCAGTGGATTGTGGGTTCTCATGTGATCCCAGTGAGACATTCTAAAATGCTGTCCAGTGTAGAACACTCACAATGAGCTGCATTCAATACTCTTAACCAATGACAGTGCATTCCCATATGACCATTTCCTCATGACAACTTCATTATCTATTAGGCACATTTTCATCTAAAGAGGCTTAGTCTGCTCCTTAATGGTATCCATAACTTATGGCAATGCTTATGAGATGCATTGTGAGATAGCCTAAACCTGTTTGGGCTGTTGGGATGCTTGGAGTTCTGCACAGCCACCTGTGTGTACAGTGAACTTGGGCTTTTTGTTTAAGAGGGACTCAAGGAAGGACGTTTGGATGTTATTTGGAGACCACCTCTTAACCAGGTTTTTCTTCCATGTATAAAATGAAATTCTGTTCATAGTTCCACCCTTTCAGTAACTAAAATATTGGATTTAGGCTAACCCTGGACTTCTCTAACCAAGTGTAATTCAAAATAAATGTTTCTCAGAAGAAAATAGTGCTGATTACAGTACACAATCTGTGGCTGGCTTGTATGATACATTTGAGCTATGTGCATATTTGGCTACAATGTTTT
The DNA here is from genome assembly GCF_034236695.1 of Oncorhynchus nerka. NCBI lineage: Eukaryota > Metazoa > Chordata > Actinopteri > Salmoniformes > Salmonidae > Oncorhynchus > Oncorhynchus nerka. The sequence goes on along the minus strand of NC_088423.1, from coordinate 31,846,307 downwards.
GGTTTGTTGATGACAGTATTGTGCTTGATAAGGTTTTGAAGGTCGTCTTCTGGCTTTTTAAAAATCATATTATGAAATGCTGGAGCTGCATAGGCTACTTTGTGGTTTGGTATAATGTCAGCTGTTATAACCACTGGTATTTCTATTGTTGCCTACATATGCTGCTTATCTTAAATTAAGACCATTTTCCTGGTAAGCAAGGACTTGGTTTATCTTTAGGTTACAAATGTAGTAGGTAGAAAATAGAAATAGATGTTTGTCTGAGATGTCATATTGGTGACATGCGCTTCTGTTTATTTGGTCATACATTTTTCTTTTTAAAGTAGCCTAACCGTAAACAGATATTTGAGAACAAATACCTGCTGAATCTGTAGGGTTTTCCTTAGTATCCCAAACTACAATAGTTAGACAGGAAATTGAATTGTAACTGGCTGGTGATGAACCTGTGGAATGAAATGTAAATCAATTATTGGAGATATGATGTGGAAAAGTTGTGAAAATATAACAATGCATTTTGTTAGATTTTATTAAATAAAAAATATAGATCACCAGGGGGAAAAAACAGGTTGATTTCATTCTCCTGAACTTTATCTTGTTTTGCTTGAATATTGTTGCTTTAGGAAGGGGCCTCTAAAAATACTAGGCTAATTTATGAAAATGTCTCGTTTTCAGAATCCGTGCCACATTTTGACTAAAGAGTTGGTTCCTGCAATACTTCAGGAAAATGACGGCCATCAACGCTCCACGGGACAAGTGAGTGCATTGACTTAGAACTTTTTGCTTCCGCCTGCAATCATTCAATTTATTTTTTTATTTATTTTATTTCACCTTTATTTAACCAGGTAGGCTAGTTGAGAACAAGTTCTCATTTGCAACTGCGACCTGGCCAAGATAAAGCATAGCAGTGTGAACAGACAACACAGAGTTACACATGGAATAAACAATTAACAAGTCAATAACACAGTAGAAAAAAAATGGGCAGTCTATATACAATGTGTGCAAAAGGCATGAGGAGGTAGGCGAATAATACAATTTTGCAGATTAACACTGGGGTGATAAATGATCAGATGGTCATGTACAGGTAGAGATATTGGTGTGCAAAAGAGCAGAAAAGTAAATAAATAAATAAAAAAAACAGTATAAAAACAGTATGGGAATGAGGTAGGTGAAAATGGGTGGGCTATTTACCAATAGACTATGTACAGCTGCAGCGATCGGTTAGCTGCTCGGATAGCTGATGTTTGAAGTTGGTGAGGGAGATAAAAGTCTCCAACTTCAGCGATTTTTGCAGTTCGTTCCAGTCACAGGCAGCAGAGTACTGGAACGAAAGGCGGCCAAATGAGGTGTTGGCTTTAGGGATGATCAGTGAGATACACCTGCTGGAGTGTGTGCTACGGATGGGTGTTGCCATCGTGACCAGTGAACTGAGATAAGGCGGAGCTTTACCTAGCATGGACTTGTAGATGACCTGGAGCCAGTGGGTCTGGCGACGAATATGTAGCGAGGGCCAGCCGACTAGAGCATACAAGTCGCAGTGGTGGGTGGTATAAGGTCCAGATTGTCAAGCCCAGCTGATTTGTACGGGTCTAGGTTTTGCAGCTCTTTCAGAACATCTGCTATCTGGATTTGGGTAAAGGAGAACCTGGAGAGGCTTGGGCGAGGAGCTGCGGGGGGGCGGAGCTGTTGGCATACAAATCAGCTGGGCTTGACAATCTGGACCCTCTATTTCTGAAACTATCTGCCGCCATTGTCGCAACCCCTATTACCAGCCTGTTCAACCTCTCTTTCATATCGTCTGAGATCCCCAAGGATTGGAAAGCTGCCGCGTGGATATGTATTTTATGGATACAACTGGTATACATATAGAATGGGGCAAAAAAGTATTTAGTCAGCCACCAATTGTGCAAGTTCTCCCACTTAAAAAGATGACAGAGGCCTGTAATTTTCATCATAGGTACACTTCAACTATGACGGACAAAATGAGGGGGAAAAAATCCAGAAAATCACATTGTAGGACTTTTAATGAATTTATTTGCAAATTATGGTGGAAAATAAGTATTTGATCACCTACAAACAAGCAAGATTTCTGGCTCTCACAGACCTGTAACTTCTTCTTTAAGAGGCTCCTCTCCTCTGTCCTCCACTCGTTACCTGTATTAATGGCACTTGTTTGAACTTGTTATCAGTATAAAAGACACCTGTCACAACCTCAAACAGTCACACTCGAAACTCCACTATGGCCAAGACCAAAGAGCTGTCAAAGAACATCAGATACAAAATTGTAGACTTGCACCAGGCTGGGAAGACTGCATCTGCAATAGGTAAGCAGCTTGGTTTGAAGAAATCAACTGTGGGAGCAATTATTAGGAAATGGAAGACATACAAGACCACTGATAATCTCCCTCGATCTGGGGCTCCACACAAGATCTCACCCCGTGGGGTCAAAATGATCACAAGAACGGTGAGCAAAAATCCCAGAACCAGACGGGGGGACCTAGTGAATGACCTGCAGAGAGCTGGGACCAAAGTAACAAAGCCTACCATCAGTAGCACACTATACCGCCAGGGACTCAAATCCTGCAGTGCCAGACGTGTCCCGCTGCTTAAGCCAGTACATGTCCAGGCCCGTCTGAAGTTTGCTAGAAAGCATTTGGATGATCCAGAAGAAGATTGGGAGAATGTCATATGGTCAGATGAAACCAAAATATAACTTTTTGGTAAAAACTCAACTCGTCGTGTTTGGAGGACAAAGAATGCTGAGTTGCATCCAAAGAACACCTACTGTGAAGCATGGGGGTGGACCAGGACGTCTGATCCGTGTAAAGGAAAGAATGAATGGGGCCATATATCGTGAGATTTTGAGTAAAAACCTCTTTCCATCAGCAAGGGCATTGAAGATTAAACGTGGCTGGGTCTTTCAGCATGACAATGATCCCAAACACACCGCCCGGGCAACGAAGGAGTGGCTTCGTAAGAAGCATTTCAAGGTCCTGGAGTGGCCTAGGCAGTCTCCAGATCTCAACCCCATAGAAAATCTTTGGAGGGAGTTGAAAGTCTGTGTTGCCCAGCAATAGCCCCAAAACATCACTGCTCTAGAGGAGATCTGCATGGAGGAATGGGCCAAAATACCAGCAACAGTGTGTGAAAACCTTGTGAAGACTTACAGAAAACGTTTGACCTCTGTCATTGCCAACAAAGGGTATATAACAAAGTATTGAGAAACTTTTGTTAATGACCAAATACTTATTTTCCACCATAATTTGCAAATAAATTCATTACAAATCCTACAATGTGATTTTCTGGATAGTTTTTTTCTAATTTTGTCTGTCATAGTTGAAGTGTACCTATGATGAAATTGACAGGCCTCTCTCATCTTTTTAAGTGGGAGAACTTGCACAATTGGTGGCTGACTAAATACTTTTTTGCCCCACTGTACTAACATTACTGGTGTAAATTTGTTTTTGTCAGGTATAATGCAGTGTGGATAATTTTTTTCATCCTTGGCTTGGGAACCCTCCTGCCATGGAATTTCTTCATGACTGCAACCATGGTAACTTTTCTTCATTCTTCTACAACTGTTTCCTTATGATAACCATGAGAAATCAGACTTGGAGCTGTAGTCTAGTAGAACAATATGCTGTTAAGGCACACAGACTGAGTTCCTATTTCTTTAAAAGGGTAATAGAACTGGTCTTAAATAATACACATACTCTAACCAAAGGGAGCTTCTGGAGCTGCCTCGAGGGAGGACATGTTTATTGAGGCCACTTTTGTAAACAGCTATAAACCCCTGGTTCATCACAGGGGGAGTTCAAACTTTTAGCAATATCCTTAATCCCTGCACTGGCCCTGGACAGCAGGCTAGCATTATGAAAACATTGACTCTCATTAGTTTTGGTCACGAGCTGACCCCCAAGTCTCTCTCTCCTTTACCCTGTTGCTTCTCTTTAGTACTTCACCAACCGACTGAAGGACCCGGCCGTTGAGGGCTCAGCCATTCTGACAGCCAACACCACAGTGGTGGAGGGAGACACGAGGAGCATCCTAGAGTCCAAGTTCAACAACGTGATGACCCTGTGCGCCATGGTGCCCCTGCTCATCTTCACCTGCCTCAACTCCTTCATCCACCAGAGGTATAGTTAGAACTAATGGTCACTATAACCTACTGTAACCTCTAGGAAACCCAGGACTCACTTCAAACCACACCTCATTCATCTTAAAAGCACATTGAATTGATACCCCACTCTTATCCTCAATCCCTGCCTGTTTACATGTCCCCTTATCCTCACTCAATGCATTTTCCTCACAGTCTCCTAAACAACCATAGTTCTCACCCTAACCCTGAATGGTGCCTCATGTAAACCTAACTTCTCTGCTAATCAAGGTTTTTGTCTGCATGAAAAGTCTTGTATGGGCCTCAAGTATTTGGCGGCAGAGCTTATGTCCAAACAGTATCATTTTTGGGATGTAAAAAATTCAGTATTATCTTAAAATCACTAAAACCAGATATAGTATGTGGAAAATATAATGGACCTAATATACAGTACCAGTCAAAAGTTTGGACACACCTACTCATTCAAGGGTTTTTCTTTATTTGACTATTTTCTACATTGTAGAATAATAGTGATGACATCAAAACTATGAAATAACACATGGAATCATGTAGTAACCAAAGAATTGTTAAACAAATCAAAATATATTTGAGATTCTTCAAATTAGCCATGATGATATCTTTGCACACTCTTGGCATACTACACCTGCATTGCTTGTTGTTTGGGGTTTTAGGCTGGGGTTCTGTACAGCACTTTGAGATATCAGCTGATGTACGAAGGGCTATAGAAATGGATTTGATTTGTTGGGTCATTGTCCTGTGGAAAAACAAATGATTGTCCTAAGTGCAAACCAAATGGGATGGCGTATCACTGCAGAATGCTGTGGTAGTCATGCTGGTTAAGTATGCCTTGAATTCTAAATCAAATAAATTTGTCACGAGCAAAGCACCATCACACCTCCTCCATGCTTCACGGTGGGAACTACACATGCAGGGATCATCCGTTCACCTACTCTGTGTCTCACAAAGACATGGCGGTTGGTACCAAAAATCACAGATTTCCATCAGTTTAATGTCCATTGCCCGTGTTTCTTGGCCCAAGCAAGTCTCTTCTTATTATTGGTGTCCTTTTAGTAGTGGTTTCTTTGCCACTTCGACCATGAAGGCTTGAAACATGCAGTCTCTTCTGAAAAGTTGATGTTGAGATGTGTATGTTACATGAACTCTGAATCATTTATTTGGTCTGCAATTTCTGAGGCTGGTAACTCTAATGAACTTATCATCTGCAGCAGAGGTAACTCTGGGTCTTCCTTTTCTGTGGCGGTCCTCATGAGAGCCAGTCATGAGCCAGTCATTTCATCATAGCGCTTGATGGTTTTTGCGACTGCACTTGAAGAAACTTTCGAAGTTCTTCAAATGTTATGGATTGACTGACCTTCATGTCTTAAAGTAATGGATGTTTCTCTTTGCTTATTTGAGCTGTTCTTGCCATAATATGGACTTGGTCTTTTATCAAATAGGGATATCTTCTGTATACCACCCTTATCTTGCCACAACACAACTAATTGGCTCAAACACATTAAGAAGGAAAGAAATTCCACAAATGTTCTTTTAACAAGGCACACCTGTTAATTGAAATGCATTGCAGGTGAATACCTCATGAAGCTGGTTGAGAGAATGCCAAGTGTGTGCAAAGCTGTCATCAAGGCAAAGTGTGGCTACTTTGAAGAATCTCAAATTTAAATATATTTTGATTTGTTTAACACTTTTGGTTACTACATGATTCCATATGGGTTATTTCATAGTTTTCAAGAAAAACCGTGGAATGACTAGGTGTCTGAACTTTTGGCTGGTACTGTCTGTACCATCACTCCTGTGTTCTAATGTCATGTTGTGTTAGCTAATCTAGTTTTATCAGTTTATCAGTAAAAAGCTAATTGATCATTAGAAAACCCTTTTACAATTATGTTAGCACAGTTGAAAAACTGGCCTTCTTTGGACTAGTTGAGTATTTGGAGCATCAGCATTTGTGGGTTCGATTACAGGCTCAAAATGGCAAAAAACAAATAACTTTCTCCCGAAACTCAGTCTATTCTTATTCTGAGAAATGAAGGCTATTCCATGCGAGAAATGGCAAAGAAACTGAAGATCTGGTACAATGCTGTGTACTACTCCCTTCACAGAACAGAGCAAACTGTCTCTAACCAGAATAGAAAGAGGAGTGGGAGGCCCCCGGTGCACAGCTGAGCAAGAGGACAAGTACATTAGAGTGTCTAGTCTGAGAAACAGACGCCTCACAAGTCCTCAACTGGCAGCTTCATTAAATAGTGCCTGCAAAACACCAGTCTCAACATCAACAGTGAAGAGGCGACTCTGGGATGCTGGCCTTCTAGGCAGAGTTGCAAAGATAAAGCCATATCTCAGACTGGCCCATAAAAATAAAAGATTAAGATTGGCAAAAGAACAAACACTAGATGGAGGAAGATTATAATTGTTTTTAATGGACAGACAAATCTAAGTTTGAGGTGTCCAGATCACAAAGAAGAATATTCGTAAGACACAGAAAAATGAAAATATGCTGGAGGAGTGCTTGAAGCCATCTGTCAAGCATGGTGGAGGCAATGTGATGGTCCGGGGGTGCATTGGTGGTGGTAAAGTGGGATATACAGTGGGGAGAACAAGCACCTTCCGGAGACACCTGAAACCCCACCTCTTTAAGGAATACCTAGGATAGGATAAAGTAATCCTTCTCACCCCCCCCCCCCCCCTTAAAAGATTTAGATGCACTATTGTAAAGTGGCTGTTCCACTGGATGTCATAAGGTGAACGCACCAATTTGTAAGTCGCTCTGGATAAGAGCGTCTGCTAAATGACTTAAATGTAAATGTAAATGTATTTGATACACTGCCGATTTTGCAGGTTTTCCTACTTACAAAGCATGTAGAGGTCTGTAATTTTTTATCATAGGTACACTTCAACTGTGAGACGGAATCTAAAACAAAAATCCAGAAAATCACATTGTATGATTTTTATGTAAATAAATAGCATTTTATTGCATGACATAAGTATTTGATACATCAGAAAAGCAGAACTTCATATTTGGTACGGAAACCTTTGTTTGCAATTACAGAGATCATACGTTTCCTGTAGTTCTTGACCAGGTTTGCACACACTGCAGCAATTTTGGCCCACTCCTCCATACAGACAGACATTCTACAGATCATTCAGGTTTCGGGGCTGTCGCTGGGCAATATGGACTTTCAGCTCCCTCCAAAGATTTTCTATTGGGTTCAGGTCTAGAGACTGGCTAGGCCACTCCAGGACCTTGAGATGCTTCTTACGGAGCCACTCCTTAGTTGCCCTGGCTGTGTGTTTCGGGTCGTTGTCATGCTGGAAGACCCAGCCACGACCCATCTTCAATTCTCTTACTGAGGGAAGGAGGTTGTTGGCCAAGATCTTGCGATACATAACCCCATCCATCCTCCCCTCAATACGGTGCAGTCGTCCTGTCCCCTTTACAGAAAAGCATCCCCAAAGAATGATGTTTTCACGGTTGTGATGGTGTTCTTGGGGTTGTACTCCTCCTTCTTCTTCCTCCAAACACGGCGAGTGGAGTTTAGACCAAAAAGCTCTATTTTTGTCTCATCAGACCACATGACTTTCTCCCATTCCTCCTCTGGATCATCCAGATGGTCATTGGCAAACTTCAGACGGGCCTGGACATGCGCTGGCTTAAGCAGGGGGACCTTGCGTGCGCTGCAGGATTTTAATCCATGATTGCGTAGTGTGTTACTAATGGTTTTCTTTGAGACTGTGGTCCCAGCTCTCTTCAGGTCATTGACCAGGTCCTGCTGTGTAGTTCTGGGCTGATCCCTCACCTTCCTCATGATCATTGATGTCCCATGAGGTGATATCTTGCATGGAGCCCCAGACCGAGGGTGATTGACCGTCAACTTGACCTTCTTCCTTTTTCTAATAATTGCGCCAACAGTTGTTGCCTTCTCACCAAGCTGCTTGCCTATTGTCCTGTAGCCCATCCCAGCCTTGTGCAGGTCTACAATTTTATCCCTGATGTCCTTACACAGCTCTCTGGTCTTGGTCATTGTGGAGAGGTTAGAGTCTGTTTGAGTCTGTGGACAGGTGTCTTTTATACAGGTAACGAGTTCAAATAGGTGCAGATAATACAGGTAATGAGTGGAGAACAGGAGGGATTCTTAAAGAAAAACTAACAGGTCTGTGAGAGCCGGAATTCTTACTGGTTGGTAGGTGATCAAATAGTTATGTCATGCAATAAAATGCAAATGAATTAAAAATCATACAATGTGATTTTCTGGATTTTTGTTTTAGATTCCGTCTCTCACAGTTGAAGTGTACCTATGATAAAAAATTACAGACCTCTACATGCTTTGTAAGTAGGAAACACTGCCGATTTTGCAGGTTATCAAATACTTGTTCTCCCCACTGTATGTACAGGGTAAAAGGGATCTTGAAGATGGAAGGCTATCACTCCATTTTGCAATGCCATGCCATACCCTGTGGACGGCGCTTAATTGGAGCTAATTTCCTCCTCCGACAACAGGACAATGACCCAAAGCACAGTTCCAAACTATTTAGGGAAGAAGCAGTCAGATGGTATTCTGTCTATAGTGGAGTGGCCAGCACAGTCACCGGGTCTCAACCCTATTGAGCAGTTGTGGGAGCAGCTTGACCGTGTGGTACATATGAAATGCCCATCAATCCAATTTGTGGGAGGTGCTTCAGGAAGCATGGGGTGAAATCTCTTCAGATTACCTCAACAAATTGACAACTAGAAGCCAAAGGTCTGCAAGGCTGTAATTGCTGCAAATTGAGGATTCTTTGACAAAAGCAAAGTTTGACAATAATGAGCAAGGTAGAACAAACATTAGCAAAATAGAAAAAACAAATGAGTCGTTTTAAAAAACCTTACAGTTGAGCAAACCTTAGTCTAAAATAAATGATTCATGCATCCTCCTTGCTGCGATTCAAAAAACAAATCATACCAATTTAAAATATTCTGTCAAAAGCAAGTTGAAGTGTTTCCCAAATTCGCTATTCTAATAGTGTTTATTGTCCTAAAGTTGTAGTTTTCAAATGGGCGCAATTGTGAAAGTCAGTCTCTAGGTGATTTTCATCAGCTTTATTTTAAATGACCAATATTGTCAAACAATATCACAAATTGAGCAAACAATATCAAAATGGGAAAAGTCCAAAGAGAACTTACAGCTGAGCAAAGCTTATGAAAGAAACGGTGCACAGTAGGCCGATTTCCATAGCCTATTATTAGCCATTTCTAGAACCTACATGCAACGTATAAAAGCCTAGGTCTAAAAAGAGAGGAAGATTAGGCAAAAATGCAAATCATTGAATAATTATCCAGTTCTTGGGACAGCAGAGTTGCATGCTCTGCAGCTGGGGCCTTCATGATTTCTGGTGCATCGGACAAACGCACCATATACACACACACACACACACACACACACACACACTGATTTTGTGCCACAGCTCCAACAAGCTCATGCTAGCGGTCCTTTTTTAGCCGTCTTGTTTTTTGTGAATCAATTTGTTTTATGTTTGGAGGTGGGGGGTTTGCCAATAGGGGTCGCCAACCCTAGCCCCATGGCAAGATGTGTAGAATTGCAGAAAATGTGCTTTTAAACTGCATCATTTTGTCACTGCGGCCAAAAGAAGGGCCTCAAAATGTTGGTCTGTGACTGCAACATTGGCCACGCCGCTCCACGCCCACCACCTAATCCCCATTTTGATCCAGGAAAAGACCTGTAACCCTCCCTCTCATTTCAACCCTGAGTAATGTATCGTTTTGACAAAATCGCGCTAGTTGGCTGTGCCTGCACCAAAACTCCACTATTTTTCCTTCATAGCTTGTTCTCCATCTTTTTAAATAGGGAGCCAATTTGTTTTCAGCACTTATTTCCATGACTGATCAGAAGTGGTTTTCTCATGGATCTCTCTTGTCCCTCTACATCAGACATATGGTGAGCAATATGTTTGGAACATTGAATAGCAATAAAATCGGTATCGAATCACAATACATAGAATTGTGAGAATCACAATGCATATAGTTTTGGAACCAAAGTATTGTGTGGTCCCTGGGGATTCCCAGCCCTAGTCGTCCATCGGTGACCTCCACTTCGTAGTCGTAGGAATGTCATCTGTTTTTATCCTCCTTTCTCACTCTTACCTCACCTCTCCCCCAGGATTCCTCAGAATTGGCGTATCGCCGGCTGCCTGTCTGTGATCCTGGTGGTGTTTCTGTTGACGGCGGTGCTGGTCAAAGTGGACATGGGCCCTCTCCCCTTCTTCTCTCTCACCATCATCAAAATCATCTGCATCAATTGTAAGTGGACCCCAACCTACCTCATACCTAACACACCAAGCTCACACACACACAACTCATTCACCACTCACACCATCTGCTATGGAGTTGGCTTGTTTAAAATGGAATGTAAAACAGGATACGCTCACCCCCATTTTGCTCTCCTGTTGGTTTGATCCTGATGCCTGATGAGGAGCAGCTTCTCCAGCTGTTTAAGGTTCTGCCAGAGGGGAGGACTGGGTGACCCAATTGGAACGCTTTGATGTTGATATGCGCACTCCCCCTGTGAAGACTGTGTATACTAGGAAGGGGGGTGAATGAAATAATGTTTTATGTAAAACAACCCTTGTGATGTTCTCATTTGTTTTTGCTTTATGTCTCTGTGATGTGCCAACCCTACCTCTCTTGATCTTCCTCTTTTGAGTATATCATGACCTTTTCTTCCAATAAAGTTTTTTCCCTTTCTTGCCTTCAAATGTATTACTCCCTCTATCCAACATCTACAATCGCTCATTCTCTCTCTAAATTGACTTAATTTTCTCCCCCCTCTCTCTCTCTCTACCCAGCGTTTGGGGCAGTGCTGCAAGGCAGTCTGTTTGGCCTGGCTGCAATGCTGCCGGCCTCCTACACCGCACCTATCATGAGTGGACAGGGTCTCGCTGGAACCTTCGCTGCCTTCTCCATGATCTGTGCCCTGGCCAGTATGTCTAACACTCGCAGCAGGTCCATAACTTCTATTCTAGGATGAGGATAGTAAGCACTTCCTGGTCATGACCCTGTGTTCTGTGTGTAGGTGGCTCAGCCCTGCAGGACAGTGCCTTTGGCTACTTCATCACTGCGTGCGTGGTCATCTTCCTGGCCATCTTGTCCTACCTCGCTCTGCCCAGTATGGTAAAACCTCCAACTAACACACTAATCCAGTGGCTCTCAACTGATTTTGTCCTCGGGACCCAAATTGAACCAAGTTGTCTGTCAATCCAATATTGACATGTTGATTTAAAAATAAAAATAAATTCAATCTGAAAAACTGTGGTTAATGCTAGTAAATATACCAATTATATGACAAGGGAACAAGTCTCACCTTTCATTTTCAGTCCTTCAATTTTGTCCATGTTCTTGATGAAGAATGTTAAGCTCACTGGTTTGAGACCACAAGAAATATAGTTGAGGTTAAAATATAAAATCATTTAGATTTCTACACTCTTTCTACCTGGTTTTAGTTGTTTAAGTTCAGACTGGAGTATTTTTCATTTAAAGAACTTGCGACCCATTCAAAACCATTTGGGTTGCGACCCACCAGTTTAGAATAGCTGCTCTAATCTACACAGAACATTGACCCCTAATGATCTGGTCTTCCTAATGGGATGCTCTGACCTCAAAATACTTTGTCAGGGAAGTCGTCATTGGCTCAACAAGGTTATCTGAGGGAAGTAGTTAGCAGGGTGTAGCACTATAAAGCCCCCTGGCCTGTATCCATAATGTGTCCTCCTACTCAGCTATATGGACAGATTCAGTAACCTGATAATAATATGTAGGGATGTTAACCCCAGTGTCCTGGTTATATTTCCAATCTGGCACTCATACCATCATAGCCACCTGGCTTCCAATTGGCTCATTTCATCCCCTCTCCTCCCCCCGTAACTCTTCCCCAGGTTGTTGCTGTAAAAAAAAACGATGTTATCAGTCAACGTACCTGGTATAATAAGGATCAATAAATAATGTGGGTTGGCAAATGTGCTGAATTGTCTTAAAGTCTCTGCCTACCTCGCAGGAGTTTTTCCAGTACTACCTGGAAAGTAATGGATCCAAGCCAGCCGGCGGAGATGAGGAGAACAAGATGAACCTATTGAAAAAAGGTACAGTCAGCAGCTGGAATGACATGTAACAAGACTCGGCTTATAAAACCTGAAGCCATTGAGAAATGTGTTTCTCCTTTTGTGTGTAGTAGTGTACTCAGCTCAGGGCTCGCTGGATTATAGTATAACTATAGTTTGCTTGTTTATGTATGTTTCTTGATTTAATTCTCAGTTCTTCTTTAAATTAGCTTATTTTGCATCTATCTGTGTCAAGCTAACAACAAAAGAGGATGTGAGGAATCATACAGACTTTTGCGTTGTGTGACAGACAGCCCAGCAGAGAAGAGGCCAGTGGTCAGTCTGACAGAGGAGGAAGCCAAGCCCACGATATCTGTGTTTGCCATCTTTAAACAGGCAAGGGACCTGCACAAAGATAATATCAACTAAGTGGTCCTCCGAAGTGAGGAAATTGGTGGGGGGGCCTAAAACCACCCACTTATGTTGGACTTATTTTGTCCTGTGTTTGTAGATCTGGGTAATGGCCCTCTCTGTGTGCTTCGTGTTCACCATCACCATCGGAACTTTTCCTGCAGTCACAGTTGATGTCAGATCCACCATGGCCAATGGAGGTGCCTGGGGTGAGTGTGCTGAGGGAGCGTTTATGTTGTAAATGATTACACAAGTCTTTATTCCCCTGTGTTTTGCTGTATAAATGGTGTGTGAAGAGAGTGACCAGCATACAGGCTCATAGCATTCATCCTCTATATAAAAAAAAAACTAGCAAGGACAATGCCAAACATCTGCCCTTGCAATTTTGCTCAAATAGGTTCCAGTATTGATTTTAAGTCTGTGGACTTGTTATTCACCATGCGGTTTATTGTCCCTTTGTCGCCACAGATACATACTTCATCCCTGTGTCGTGTTTCCTGCTCTTCAACGTGATGGACTGGGCAGGAAGGAGTCTGACGGCCGTGTGTATGTGGGTGAGTCTTGAGGCCCTGAGCACTAGTTCCACTGACACTGTGTCAAACAGACAATGGCTTGTTGGTGTAGATTCCTACTCAACATCTGTGCTCCCTTAAAATGGTTCCCCCTGGTCTGACCAATTGTTCCCCTTGGCCAACTTCTTTGACGTTTCACTGGACCATAGATCAGAATGTCTTGGCATCTCATCAATCTAAAAGGGAGAGGAGAATGATAGGCTAATGATTCCCATACAACAGTATAACATACAATGACATAACACTTTTGTTTAAAAATATTTAATCCAAATCTGATCCAGATTACTGCCTGGTGATTACATGACGTTATATGGGTTGTAGTAAACCCCTCCTCCACACACCATCAAAGTGAATATAATGGAATTATAGTTGGAAACCTTGTTGGGGAGTATGAGTGAAATCATGCTGAGACACCCGTCCAGTCGGATTTACAGAGCTAGACATAGCACCGAGACTGCCCTGGTAAGGGTCATCAATAAACTCCGTAAGGGTCATCAATAAACTCCTCATGAATACTGCCTCTGGGGCTGCCAGCATCCTCACACTGCTGGACCTCTGTGTAGTATTCAACAGGGTCAGCCACCCCATCCTGCTGGACCACATGGAGAAGCTCTTGGGGCCTGTCAGACACTGTCCTGGACTGGTTCAGGTCCTATCTCACTGATCGCTACTAGTTTGTAGCCATCCTAGTAGGTCAGACAGTTGTGGTCTGACAGGGAGTCCCTCAAGGCTCTGTCCTTGGGCTACTAATGTTTTATATCTGAATGCTGCCACTGGGAAACATCTTGAGGAAACAGACAGGGCTTTCGCTTTTATGCTGACAACATAAAAAGCTCTGTTTCCACAAGCACTGACATTGCCAATGCCACTACAAAGTCAGTGTGGAAGAGGTGAAAAAATGATTGTTGTCTATCAACAATGACAAGCCACCAGGGTCTGACAATCTAGATGGAAAATTACTGAGGATAATAGCAGACGATATTGCCACTCCTAGTTGCCACATCTTCAATTTAAGCCTACTAGAGAATGTGTGCCCTCAGGTCTGGAGGGAAGCTAAAGTAATTCCGCTACCCAAGAATAGTAAAGCCCCCTTTGGCTATTTGAGCAAGTAATCAGCCTGTTACCAACCCTTAGTAAACTTCTGTAAAAAATTATGTTTGACCAGATGCAATGCTATTTCACAGTAAACAAATTGACAACAGAATTTCAGCATGATTATAGTGAAGGACACTCAACAAGCACAGCACATACACAAATGACTGATGATTGGCTGAGAAAAATTGATGATAAAATTATTGTGGGGGCTGTCTTGTTAGACTTCAGTGCAGCTTTTGACATTATCGATCATAGTCTACTGCTGGAAAAACATATGTGTTATGGCTGCTATAATGTGGATAAAGAGTTATTTGTCTAACAGAACACAGAGGGTGTTCTTTAATGGAAGCCTATCTAATATATTCCAGTTAGAATCAGGAATTCCCCAGGGTAGCTGTTTAGGCCCCTTTCTTTTTAAAATTTTTCTAACGACATGCCACTGACTTTGAGTAAAGCCAGAGTTTCTATGTATGCGGATGACTCAACACTATACACGTCAGCTACTACAGAGACTGAAATGACAGCAACACTCAACAAAGAGCTACAGTTAGTTTTAGAGTGGGTGGCAAGGAATAAGTTGGCCCTAAATATTTCTAAAACTAAAAGCATTGTATTTGGAACAAAACACTCACTAAACCTAAACCTCAACTCAAAACCCTAAACCTCAACTAAGTCTTGTAATAAATCATGTGGAAATTGAGCAAGTTGAGATGACTAAACTACTTGGAGTAACACTAATTTGTAAACTGTCATGGTCAAAACACATTGATGCAGTAGTAGCTAAGATGGGGATAAATCAAATCAAAGTGTATTTGTCACGTGTGCCGAATACAACAGGCGTAGGTAGACCTTACAGTGAAATGCTTACTTACAGGCTCTAACCAATAGTGCAAAAAAGGTATTAGGTGAACAAAAGGTAGGTAAAGAAATCAAACAACAGTAAAAAGACAGGCTATATACAGTAGCGAGGCTATAAAAGTAGCGAGGCTACATACAGACACCGGTTAGTCAGGCTGACTGAGGTAGTATGTATATGTAGATATGGTTAAAGTGACTATGCATATATGATGAACAGAGAGTAGCAGTAGTGTAAAAGAGGGGTTGGCAGGTGGGACACAATGCAGATAGCCCGGTTAGCCCATGTGCGGGAGCACTGGTTGGTCGGCCCAATTGAGGTAGTATGTACATGAATGTATAGTTAAAATGACTATGCATATATGATGAACAGAGAGTAGCAGCAGTGTAAAAAGAGGGGTTGGGGGAGGCACACAATAAAAATAGTCCGGGTAGCTATTTGATTACCTGTTCAGGAGTCTTATGGCTTGGGGGTAAAAACTGTTGAGAAGCCATTTTGTCCTAGACTTGGCACTCCGGTACCGCTTGCCATGCGGTAGTAGAGAAAACGGTCTGTGGCTGGGGTCTTTGACAATTTTTAGGGCCTTCCTCTGACACCGCCTGGTGTAGAGGTCCTGGATGGCAGGCAGCTTAGCCCCAGTGATGTACTGGGCCGTACGCACTACCCTCTAGTGCCTTGCGGTCAGAGGCCGAGCAATTGCCGTACCGGGTAGTGATGCAACCATTCAGGATGCTCTCCATGTTGCAGCTGTAGAACCTTTTGAGGATCTCAGGACCCATGCCAGATCTGTCTATAATAAAGCGATGCTCTGCCTTCTTATCAACAAGGCAGGTCATACAGGCCCTAGTTTTGTCACACCTTGACTACTGTTCAGTCTTGTAGTCAGGGGCCACAAAAAAGGACTCATGAAAATTTAAATTGCAATTGGCACAGAACAGGGCAGCACGGCTGGCCCTTGGATGTACACAGAGAGCTAATATTAATAATATGCATGTCAATCTCTCCTGGCTGAAAGTGGAGGAGAGATTGACTTCATCACTACTTTTATTTATGAGAGGTATTGACATGTTGAATGCACCGAGCTGTCTGTCTAAACTACTGGCACACAGCTCGGACACCCATGCATTCACAGCCCCCTAGTCCAGAACAGACGATGGGAGGCACACAGTACTACATAGAGCCATGACTACATGGAACTCTATTCCACATCAAGTAACTGACGCAAGCAGTAAAATTTGATTTAAAATAACAGATTAAAAAAACACCTTATGGAAGATCGGGGACTGGGAAGCAACACAAACACTGGCACATACACACTATACATACATATGGATTTAGTACTGTAGATACAGTGGGGCAAAAAAGTATTTAGTCAGCCACCAATTGTGCAAGTTCTCCCACTTAAAAAGATGAGAGGCCTGTAATTTTCATCATAGGTACACTTCAACTATGACAGACAAAATGAGAAAAAAATATCCAGAAAATCACATTGTAGGATTTTTAATGAATTTATTTGCAAATTATGGTGGAAAATAAGTATTTGGTCACCTACAAACACGCAAGATTTCTGGCTCTCACAGACCTGTAACTTCTTCTTTAATTAAGAGGCTCCTCTGTCCTCCACTCGTTACCTGTATTAATGGCACCTGTTTGAACTTGTTATCAGTATAAAAGACACCTGTCCACAACCTCAAACAGTCACACTCCAAACTCCACTATGGCCAAGACCAAAGAGCTGTCAAAGGACACCAGAAACAAAATTGTAGACCTGCACCAGGCTGGGAAGACTGAATCTGCAATAGGTAAGCAGCTTGGTTTGAAGAAATCAACTGTGGGAGCAATTATTAGGAAATGGAAGACATACAAGACCACTGATAATCTCCCTCGATCTGGGGCTCCACGCAAGATCTCACCCCGTGGGGTCAAAATGATCACAAGAACGCTGAGCAAAAATCCCAGAACCACACGGGGGGACCTAGTGAATGACCTGAAGAGAGCTGGGACCAAAGTAACAAAGCCTACCATCAGTAACACACTACGCCGCCAGCGACTCAAATCCTGCAGTGCCAGACGTGTCCCCCTGCTTAAGCCAGTACATGTCCAGGCCCGTCTGAAGTTTGCTAGAGAGCATTTGGATGATCCAGAAGAAGATTGGGAGAATGTCATATGGTCAGATGAAACCAAAATATAGCTTTTTGGTAAAAACACAACTCGTTGTGTTTGGAGGACAAAGAATGCTGAGTTGCATCCAAAGAACACCATACCTACTGTGAAGCATGGGGGTGGAAACATCATGCTTTGGGGCTGTTTTTCTGCAAAGGGACCAGGACGACTGATCCGTGTAAAGGAAAGAATGAATGGGGCCATGTTTTGCGAGATTTTGAGTGAAAACCTCCTTCCATCAGCAAGGGCATTGAAGATGAAACGTGGCTGGGTCTTTCAGCATGACAATGATCCCAAACACACCGCCCCGGCAACGAAGGAGTGGCTTCGTAGGAAGCATTTCAAGGTCCTGGAGTGGCCTAGCCAGTCTCCAGATCTCAACCCCATAGAAAATCTTTGGAGGGAGTTGAAAGTCCGTGTTGCCCAGCAACAGCCCCAAAACATCACTGCTCTAGAGGAGATCTGCATGGAGGAATGGGCCAAAATACCAGCAACAGTGTGTGAAAACCTTGTGAAGACTTAGAGAAAACGTTTGACCTCTGTCATTGCCAACAAAGGGTACATAACAAAGTATTGAGAAACTTTTGTTATTGACCAAATACTTATTTACCACCATAATTTGCAAATAAATTCATTAAAAATCCTACAATGTGATTTTCTGGATTTTGTTTTCCCTCATTTTGTCTGTCATAGTTGAAGTGTACCTATGATGAAAATTACAGGCCTCTCTCATCTTTTTAAGTGGGAGAACAATTGGTGGCTGAGTAAATACTTTTTCCCCCACTGTATGTGGTAGTGGTGGAGTAGGGGCCTGAGGGCACACAGTGTGTTGTGAAATCTGGGAATGTATTGTAATGTTTTAAAATGGTATAACCTGTCTTAATTTAGCTGGACCCCAGGAAGAGTAGCTGCTGCATTGGCATGGTGTCAAGGTCCTCCCCTCCAGTGAGGTCCGCAACCTGTGTGTGATATTTGACAGTCGGCTCTCGTTTGAGGCTGATATCAAGAGTGTGACCAAAGTTTTTCCATCTACGGAACATTGCCAGGTTACGACCTATGGGATTACATCCTGCATCTGAGCGACTCATCCACGCCTTTATTTAATCCCTTCTGGACTATTGTAACGCCCTGTTTGTTGGCGCATCTGCCAAGCTCTGAAACAGGACACAATATTTCCAGAACTGTGGTGCACGTGTCCTCACCCACACCTCCCCCCACGAGCACATCACTCCAGTGCTATCCAAACTCCACGGGCTCTCCATATGCTCACGCACCGACTACACTCCTACCAAGGTATCCACAACTCTGGAACCAAGTACCTGTCTGACCTCATTCTACTCTTTTTCCCCACACGCACCCTTTGCTCCTCCATCTAACTTCAGCAGCCTCGTAGCAAACTAAAAACTATGGGTGACAGGGCTATCCGTTGCGCTGTTCCGCGGCTGTGGAATGCACTTCCAGACACTAGTAGGACTGTCCTCCTTTTATGGCACAGCTCAAGACCGTGCAGTTGCTAATTCTGCTAATTCTGTTAATGTCCTCTGGATCTGATGTCACCTGGTATATATCTTCGTTTGTTGTCTGTTTTGGATTATTTTATATTTGCTCCTTGTGTGTGAGAAGCTTTTTACAAATTACATGTATTATCAATCGTTCAGAATTCTGTGAAAAATCTGGTTTGGAACAGAACACTTGCTGTGTAGGCCAGTGGTTTGTATTGGAAAAAAGCCCTTTAGTTTTTAGGATGAAGAGGTTGTGTGACTGCTGAAGGAAGTCTGTTTTGGTGGGTGGTTGAGGAGTGGTAAAATTAAAGACCCCCTATTGATTTGGAGTAGCTTCCTGTTTTTAACTAGATCTCATGACTGGGGCTGTAACAGCTCCCAGTTCTGGAGTCTGTAATTCACTGGCTGAGAGGTTTCCCCATAGAGATCTAGATGGTGCTCTGTTTCTATTTAATTCTACCTCCGCTCCCTCCCTTCCGCATCATGACCCCTATGATTACTTTAGAACAGTCCCGTCCTCCCCAATTAAGGTGCCACCAACCTCCTGTGATTCTGACTAATTTACATTAAAGGAAATTGCTTTGACTACAATATGGCTACCATTATACCGTGATTCAACATATTTTGGCCAGACAATCTAAACCATTAGATTGAGATACAGCCTTGATAACACATTGCTGACCCTAGAACATCCCTTAGCCAGCTGTGAGTACCTCATTACTCTAATCTCCAGCCCATCTGAAAACCTGCCCTGAACCCTAGTCAGCCTCACACCACTCAATGCTCTGTGGTGTTCTATTCTCCAGGCCCTACTGCTATCCAATCCAATTGAAATAATCAAATGCAATTAAGCTTGGCCACGGGTGGAATAGTTAAATGATTTCACAGAGAAAATGTTTCACTATCCCTTTTTACAGTGCTGTGTTTTATTAGCCTCACTTCGTGCTGAAGCATATAGTAGGCCTCATTATAATGTAACTAATTGAGTTTATAGTGTGTTTATTTCTCCTGCCTGCTCTGAATTCTGTAACTCAAGGTTTCATTTGGAGGCCATTGCTGAATTCCCTGAGTTCACAGGCTCCTTGTCTAAGCTTTTCATTTGAATGTGTGTGGGTTTCAGACCCAGTCTTATCCAGGGCGTGGCTTTGTCTCAGGCTACATAACCTTGCACTACTGTCCCCCCCTCAGTTTACATTACTGAAGATACACAGGCAGTGTGTAAAACCCTCAGCAACCTGACATTTCAACACACCTGACCAGCAACTTTCTTGTTGACAAAATCCAGTATGAAGAGAGGTGATTGCGATCAGGGTTCACATTCATAAGTGATCTGTTTTAAACAGGGTATACAGTATAAGATTGGAGTGGATCTGTACGATGTGTTGATGTACGATGTCTCTTTTTCCTGTCAGCCCGGTAAGGACAGCGTCATCCTGCCCGTCATGGTGGGTCTCCGTGTGGTCTTTGTGCCTCTCTTTATGCTGTGTAACGTCCAGCCTAGGAACAACCTGCCCGTGCTGTTCGCCCACGACGCCTGGTACATCGTCTTCATTATCTTCTTCTCCTTCAGCAATGGATACCTGGCCAGCCTCTGCATGTGCTTCGGACCAAAGTAAGACCATCACCAGTGACAACTACAGCAGAGTTCTCAACCCTCTGTATCAGGGACCGGCACTGCTGACTGGTTCCTCAGCTGGAAAGCTGACTAATTATAGTCTCCATAGAAGGGAACCATAGCTTGCCGGTTCCTGTAACACAGGTTGAGAAACACTGTACTTTCACAGTCTTCTCATGACGAAAAAGACATTGCACTGGTTCATCATTTTGTATACAGTCCTGTTTTCTTCTCCTGGTCATGTGTTTTGTCCCTCCTATTTCCATACAGGAAAGTGGCACAACGCGAAGCGGAGACGGCCGGGACCATCATGGCGTTTTTCCTGTCTCTGGGTTTGGCTCTTGGAGCTGCCTTGTCCTTTGTTTTCAGAATCATTATCTAGACCTGGAGTCCCCACAACACCACCCCACCCCTCAGAACACTGTCTGCTCCTCTACCCGCCGTGCAGGACGAGGGGTGGAGGAGGAGGTGAACTTTGCTGCACACTCAGATGCAGCCAGCCTCAGAGCTTGAGTGTATGTGCTTCCGCTCTTCCCACTGAATTATAATACTCTCCATTTTGAAAGAAAAAGTTAATCTAGTTCAGCTGCCTATGTAACTGCTCTCATCTCGTGCTCTAGTTGCCAACATGTCTCTCATCCTGCAGGGAACATGGTGGAAGACCGGAGAAGCGCTCTCAGCTCAAGGGAGTATTTCAGCTCTTAGGCCAAAATGCCGCTATGAGCCGTAAATGGTGCAGGACATGTATTTATATGGATTGCAAAATGATTGTGAAACTGTGCAGCTTCTAATGTCTTAGTATGTGTTATCATTGAGTTGTATGTGCCTTCTAGTTTAGAATAGGTTTTACATTTCAATGAAGTTGTTTTAACAGCCTACGTCCGTGTTAAATGCTCATTATGGTAGCGCTTTGCCCTGACATGTAAAGGTATTTTAAGCACAGCTACAACAAATATGCAGCTACTAATTACATGCGTTGTGCTAGTGAACGTGAGGGGAGGAGAGTTTTTGTAAACTCACCCGTTCATTTGTTCTGTTAGTTTGTGCCATTTTTCGGGTTCATCATCAAAACATTTTGTATCAGAACTACAATGAACAAAAATACCGACACAACATGCAAAAATGTCAAAGATTTTACTGAGTCAGGTCATATAAGGAAATCAGTCAAATTTAATTAATGAATTAGGCCCTAATCTATGGATTTCACGACTGGGAATACAGATATGCAGATAGCACCATCGTATAGAGTTGATCAGTGGTAAAATGTTGGGTTTTATTTGTCTTATATACAGTGAGTGTCTAAGGCCTACTTAAATTATTATTTGCATAAAGTACTTCAACTAATTTCTTGTGGCCTGTGAAATGTTGTCCCACTCCTCAATGGCTGTGTAAAGTTGCTGGATATTGGCCGGAAGTGGAACATGCAGGCAATGGAAGAACTGGGACATTTTCAGCTTCCAGGAATTGTGTACAGATCCTTGCAACGTGGGGCTGTGCATTATCATGTTGAAACATGAGGTGATGGAGGCGGATGAATGGCACGACAATGGGCCTCAGGATCTCATTGAGGTATCTCTCTGCATTCAAATTGCCATAGATAAAATGCAATTGTTTTCGTTGTCCATAGCTTATGCCTGCCCATACCATAACCCCACTGCCACCATGGGGCACTCTGTTCACAACGTTGACATCAGCAAATCGTTCGCCTACATGCCACCATATTGCCAGTTGCCCGGTACAGTTAACTGGGATTCATCCATTAAGGGCACACTTCTCCAGTGTGCCAGTGGCCATTCAAGGTGAGCATTTACCCACTGAAGTCAGTTATGATGCCGAACTGCAGACAAGTCAAGACCCTGGTGAGGACAACAAGCGTGCAGATGAGCTTCCCTGAGATGGTTTCTACAGTTTGTGCAGAAATTCTTCAGTTGTGCAAACCCACAGTTTGATCAGCTGTCCGGGTAGCTGGTCAGACAATCCGGCAGGTGAAGAAAACTGATGTGGTGGTTCTGGGCCTGCGGATGAGAGGCAGGTTGGATGTACTGCCAAATTCTCTAAGCCGCCTCTGTCGAGAAATTAACATTCAACTCTCAGGCCACAGCTCTGGTGGACATTCCTGCAGTCAGCATGCCAATTGCATTCTCCCTCAACTGGAGACATCTGTGGCATGGTGTTGTGTGACAACTGCACACTTTAGTGGCCTTTTTGTCCCCAACACAAGGTGCACCTGTGTAATGATTATTCTGTATAGTCAGCTTATTGATATACCACACCTATCAGTTGGATGATTTATCTTGGCAAATGAGAAATGCTCACTAACATCGATGTAAACAAATGTGTGCTCAAAATTAGAGAAATAATATTTTTGTGCATATGGAACATTTCTTGCATCTTTTTATTTCAGCTCAAGACCAACACACTTTTTACATATTGCGTTTTATATTTTTCTTCACAGTGGTGGAAAAAATACACAATTTTCATACTTGGGTAATTTTCTATTATTAAAGGCAATCTTTACTTTAACTCAAGTAAAAGTCACCCAGTAAAATACTATTTCATTAAAATTAAGTATTTGGTGTTTAGATATATTCACACATTAAAAGTAAATCTTTTCAAATCATTATATTAGGGAAACCAGATGTACCATTTTTTTTGTATGTATTTACAGATAGCCAGGGGCACACTCAAACAATTCACAAACGAAGCATCTGTGTTTAGTGAGTCCGCCAGATTAGAGGCAATAGGGATGACTAGGGATGCTCTCTTGGTAAATGTGTGAATTGGGCCATTTTCCTTTCCTGCTATGCATTAAAAATGTAACGAGTACTTTTGGGTGTTATGGAAAATGTATGGAGCAAAAAGTACATTTTTCTTTAGAAAGGTAGTAAAGTACAGATAGCCCAAAAAAGACTTAAGTACTTTAAAGTATTTTTACTGTAGTACTTTACACCACTGTTTGTTCTATTCTCTAAGCAACTTTTATCGTGTGTAATGCCAATTTATCTATTTATACCGATCTGCTTGCCAGTTATGGTTTAAATATGCATATTTTCTTGAATAATTTCATTTTATAGTAACGTCTTCATTTTCAAAATACTGAAACGTATCAACTATTAATTTGGGTCAGGCCCGAAGCTTGCGCTAGCGAACTTGCAGCATTGTATAAAATATTTTGGGCCCTCATTTTCCGGTGACAGTAAGATTGGGACACAGCTGGCTATTTGCGCATGGCATAAGAAGCAGTGCTTGATTTTGGCAGGCACCCACCAGAGCACCTCAAATGTTTTACTGCTTGAGCTCCTGTTCAAATGATAGATTATAAACAGTACCAGCACCCAAAATGATTACCGGAACCTAAATCAGTCTAGCACTGATAAAATGGACCTACCTGATTACTTGTGTTTCCACTGGATCGGAGCATGGCGTTTTAACCTTTCATGCTGAGTGGTTAACGAAAGGAGAGGGCAGGAAAACATTTCAAATACATTCAGTAACTATTGTAGTTCTCAATGGATGTTAAAACAGACATCATGAACGTGCTGTTTTGAGGTGAAGAAAACGTTACTTTAAGAAGCTCCACATGTCAGTAGTGGTGGTGTGTTAAGCCAATCAGAAATACTATCAAATCCCCAAATGGGCACATTTCACATTTGCACGCAGGCCAGTTAGCCTATAGGCCTACTTCTATGCTTGCACGTCCTTATTCAACACTGACAGAAATGCCACCCCACACCATGACTGACCCACCGCCAAATCGGTCATGCTGGAGGATATTGCAGGCAGCAGAACGTTCTCCAGACTGTCACATGTGCTCAGTGTAAACCTGCTTTCATCTGTGAAGAGCACAGGGCGCCAGTGGCAAATTTGCCAATCTTGGTGTTCTCTGGCAAATGCCAAACGTCCTGCACGGTGTTGGGCTGTAGTAAGCACAACCCCCCACCTGTGGATGTCGGGCCCTCATACCACCCTCATGGAGTCTGTTTCTGATCGTTTGAGCAGACACATGCACATTTGTGGCCTGCTGGAGGTCATTTTGCAGGGCTCTGGCAGTGCTCCTCCTGCTCCTCCTTGCACAAAGGCGGAGGTAGCGGTCCTGCTGCTGGGTTGTTGCCCTCCTACGGCCACCTCCATGTCTCCTGGTAGCGCCTCCATGCTCTGGACACTACGCTGACCGCTGACAGACACAGCAAACCTTCTTGCCACAGCTCACATTGATGTGCCATCCTGGATGAGCTGCACTACCTGAGCCACTTGTGTGGGTTGTAGACTCCGTCTCATGCTACCACTAGAGTGAAAGCACCGCCAGCATTCAAAAGTGACCAAAACATCAGCCAGGAAGCATACGAACTGAGAAGTGGTCTGTGGTCACCACCTGCAGAACCACTCCTTTATTGGGAGTGTCTTGCTAATTGCCTATAATTTCCACCTGTTGTCTATTCCATTTGCACAACAGCATGTGAAATTTGTCAATCAGTGTTGCTTCCTAAGTGGACAGTTTGATTTCACAGAAGTGTGATTGACTTGGAGTTACATTGTGTTGTTTAAGTGTTCCCTTTATTTTGAGCAGTGCATTTGTTACTGCTCAACTAAAACAATCTCATTAGACCAAACAGTTGACCAATCGACTAAGCCCTAGTTTGTTCCGTGTAGTTCTTTTCAAACCGTGTTGGTACAAGTTGAATTTGCTTGGATCGTGTGTCAGGTTGTTTAAGAATGAAAAATTGTAATGTGCCTGTGTTTGACGTGGTAAATTAAGTTCATGCTTTAAGCCTTTTCTCCAATTTGCATTATATTAACAGGTGTGTGCATCCAAACAGAACCATTTTAAAAGCACAATGTGGTCGGTCTTCTCACCTTGAATGTAGTGAAAGTCAACCATATAGTTACTGTACAACATGAAGCAGTCCCGTAATTATGTTTTTACGTACGACTTGGTCTCCCTCTCTTGGCCCTAATAGGTATTGCATACCCACACTGACATGGAAAGGGATTGAAGTTTAAACAATCGTGTTTTTGGACTTCCTTAATTGTCCAGTCTGCAGACAAACTAACATTGTAGAGCCAAGTGCGTCATTCATTTGTTAGACCACAACTATTCTGACATTAAGGGCAGACCTTTCCCTGTGCAGCAGTGTCACTAACATAATATCTGCTCTGTCCCAGCCTGGACAAGGACAGCTCTTTTCTTGTGACAATGCTCTCTGGCTACTGACTGTATATACACACACGCACCCTGTTTCATACAAAGCGGTCTCTGTTGTGGTAGTTTGAGAATCAGACACTAAAAGGGACAGTGGATTGAATTGTGGGGTCTATCGCAAACTAAAAGAAAAACCATAACTTTGGACTCCAAGGCACTGCATCTGTGCTAGAGTCATCACTACTGCCTGGAATCGAACCAGGGTCTATCGCAACCGGCCATGAGTGGAGTCCCATAGGGTGGCGCACAATTATCCCAGCGTCATCCTGGTTAGGGTTTGGCCGGGGTAGGCCATCCTTGTAAATAAGAATGTTCTTTACTTATGTGTAAACTGGGTGGGAGGTAGGTCAAAAACAAAGCTCTACGATGGTAAACCTCGCTTTGGTGTTGAACTTCCACAGCTTTCTACTTAGTATATTGACAACGTCAACTGGAATGCTATGAAATCTGCCTTTATCCCAATAAACTAAAAGGAGTCATGAACAGTATATTGATTTTAATCATTAAGGTCAATGTACGCATTATTGAAAAATAAATTACAGTGAATTTAAAATGCAAAAGACATTCGGCCCACTCAAATTCCAGAAAGCGTTGTCCGAGATGGAATTGAAATGCTCTAGCCTCGTTTGTTTACATACTGGTATAGTAGAAAGAATATACACAATTTTACATGCAAGACCAATCACAAAACATTCCATAACAAGTCACTTTTAGGCCAATCCCCCCCCCCCCAAAAAAAAGCCATAACACCAGAAAAATGTATATAAAGTTGCAATGTCAAAAACATCATGCCTTATTTGTAAAACAAAAAAAGACTACAAACTGGCACGTTCCTAGGCGAGACAGCTGTGGATGGAATTTGTACTAGGGTGTTGGCATAAATGATCAGTGCTGTATTAAGAGAAAAACATGCTAGATTTGCAATACCTTTGATCACTCCCACTATACTTGTGGGTTTTAGAAAAACAAGTTAAATGGTCTGAATACTTCCCCGCTAACCAATAGCTTGAACTCTAGGACCCTATTCTAGCACTATGCTATGTTGACCTAATACCATGCAGTGGGTAATACTGGTAGGTAGACACTAAAGCAAGTTCAGTACCTTAACAATGAGGCTCAAATGCTTCCTAAATCCACCAGTTAAAAAACAAACAATATCAGAAGAGAGGGAGGAACAGACTGGCTTGGCTACAGTATATGACCATACAGATAGTTCAGCTTGCTTCCAAAGGCACAGCATCAGAGCTGCATTTCCCTGAATTTCCCTTGAAACCAAAGCAACTGCAATCAGTTTAATTACAGTATTAGAAACTAAAACCGGGCCAGCAAAACTGACAACTCTTCATAATTTAAAATCCTGGGTAGGGGTGGGGTTGCATCTACAAAATGGCACATTTGAGAAATGGGTCCAATTTTGGTAAAGGCAGGAGAAGACTGGCAACTCCACTTAACTCACTGATTGTCCACCTCCCAACAGAAGGGATCTGAGAGAAGTCAGCAGTAATGCAGGACACTACAGCAGACGAGGCTGGCTATACTTTGGTTTGCACAGTTCTAGGACTTAGCGCACTGAGTGGGTGAGCGGATGGCAGGGGGGGTCAGTGTGACTTGACGTGCTGCGTGACCTGTTCTGTCAGACTGGCTCTGATGGAGTTGACCACAGTCTGTCTAACGTTGTCCTCCATATATTGCTCACTCAGAGGCTTCAACACCTGGAGAGGAGAGAGCACAGGGGGACATGACAATCAAAATCAATAGAAAAGAACATGACAATAAGGACAAAGGGAGCGAAAGAAAGGAGCGAGAAAATATTTACCATCAACATGCAGACCGAAAACAATGATCGTTTAAAACAAGAATTCAACTGAAAAAATATCTATGAAGTGTCAAGATGATTTATGCTGTATTTACAATCAGAAGAGTAGGTAGAGTGCCAACCTGCGCTCTACATGTAGGGTGAACCAGGCAGACAGCATCCCTATAATTAAGACCAGCCCCATAGGCCACAAGGAATGACAAGAGCGGAATGCAGATGCATTTGGAAATAAAGAGCCAAGCAGCTAGCCAGAAAGGCTAGTTAGTCTTGTCATTGTCGTTTGAGGATAGTCTCTTTCTCTGTGCTGCTGGTAGGAAAAAGCTCCATGTAATTTGATTCTTGGTCGACTCGAAGAGTTTGGAAAGCACCTGGAGACGGGAGGTAAGGAATTAGCAGAGAAGAGCAAAGTCAGCAGAGACAACCAAACACAAAGAGTACACTGAACTGCACCAGGAACATGGGCAGGAAGGGAAACCTCCACCTCACCTTTCTGGAAGTCCTCTGTGAGGCAGAGAAGAGAGGGGAGAGCAAGATCAGATTAAAGAAGAAAACAGATCACCAGCTGATTGGACAGGGAAAGGGCAGCCTGAAGGCTGATTGGATAGTAAAGAAAGACAGTTAACCTCACATGCACAAGTATACTTAAATGTGTTTCTTGCAAGCTCTAAACCAAACAATGCAGTAACCAATAAAGTACAAAAAAAAAAAAAGTTAATAAAAAAAAGTAGTAAGCCATAAAGTATTCAGACCCCATTTTTCCCCACATTTTGTTACGATATAGCCTTATTCTAAAATGGATTAAATTGTCGCCCCCCCCTCAATCTACACACAGTACCCCATAATGACATTCAGAAACTTGCCCTGAATCCACTCCCGCGTTGTCTTGGCTGTATTCTTAGGTTCATTGTCCTGGTGGAAGGTGAACCGTTGCCCCAGTCTGAGGTCCTGAGCACTCTGGAGCAGGTTATCAAGGAACTCGCTGTACTTCGCACCGTTCATTTTCCCTTTGATCCTGACTAGTCTCCCAGTCCCTGCCGCTGAAAAACATCCCCACAGCATGATGCTGCCACCACAGTTCCCCGTAGGGATGGTATTGGCCATGTGATGAGCAGTGCCTGGTTTCCTCGAGACGTGACACTTAGCATTAAGGGCAAAGAGTTAAATCTTGGTTTCATCAGAGCAGAGAATCTTGTTTCTCATGGTCAGAGTCCTTTAGGTGCCTTTTGGCAAACTCCAAGCAGGCTGTCATGTGCCTTTTACTCAGGAGTGGCTTCCGTCTGGCCACTACCATAAAAGGCTTGATTGTTGAGAGTGCTGCAGAGATAGGAAAAACTTCCAGAAGAACAACCATCTCCAGAGATGAGCTCTGTCAGAGTGACCATTGTGTTCTTGGTCACCTCTCTGACCAAGGCCCTTCTCCCCCGATTGCTCAGTTTGGCTGGGCGGCCAGCTCTAAGAAGAGCCTTGGTGGTTCCAAACTTCCTCCATCATTCATAAATGGAAGCCACAGTGTTCTTAGGGACCTTCAATGCAGCAATGTTTTAGATCTGCGCCTCGACAATCCTGTCTCAGAGCTCTATGGACAATTTTACCGACCTCATGGCTTGGTTTTTGCACGGACATGCACTGCCAACTGTGGGACCTTAAATAGACAGATGTGCCCCTTTCCAACTAATGTCCAATCAATTGAATTTACCACAGGTGGACTCTAATCAAGTCGTATAAACATTAAGGATGATCAACGGAAACATGATTCACCTGAGCTCAATTTCAAGTCCTATAGCAAAGGGTCTGAATACTTATGTAGACTGTTTATTTTTAATACATTTTGTAAAAACTTCTAAACCGGTTTTTGCTTTGACATTATTGGGGTATTGTTTGTAGAGTGAGGATGTTTTTTTTAATTATTTTTTTTTTAATTGATTTTATAATTAGGCTGCATTGTAACAAAATCTGGAAAAAGTGAAGGGGTCTGAATACTTTCCGACTGCACACAGGGTCAGTTCCAATTCTATATTTACAATGTGCAGGGATACTGGACAGCTAGAGGTAGATATGTATAGGGGGGTGATGTGACAAGGCTAAACAGAGAGATGCAGTAGCATATATGATTGTATGGGAGTGTGTGTGTGCGTAGAGTCCTGAATGTGTGAATAGAGGCAGGGCAACAACAACAAAAATACAAGGGTCAACTCAGTCCATGTAGCCATTTTGTTAGCTAGATCGAGTTCGGGGCCAATGGGGAACTAGAGGGCCACTAGAAATCTGGAATCTGAGGGAAGGGAATCAACGTCACAGACAGGGGAAATAACGAGGAATTCTGCAAAGTCACTCGTCCTAAATAAAAACACTTACAGTACTCTAATTCACTTATCCATACTTCTATCTTTAACATGAAAACACCCACCTGTTCCCAGAGTGTCTCTGCCAACAGGTCTATGATGGTGCCCACATCTCTGAACTCCCCTGAGTATTTTACATAGGCCCACATGCAGAGCATCATGAGGGCCACGCCCATGACCAGGTTGGCCAGCATGGCAATAGTGTTCATGCCGATGAAGCCGGTCAGCCCTGAGACGATGTAGGTGGCGAACATGACGACGAACAGCGTTGCAGGTGTGCGTGCGGCATAGAAGATGTTCTTGCCCTCGTTGTGCTTGTGGAAGTTGGAGTAGGCCTCATCCAGCTCAC
Organism: Oncorhynchus nerka; assembly: GCF_034236695.1. Lineage (NCBI taxonomy): Eukaryota > Metazoa > Chordata > Actinopteri > Salmoniformes > Salmonidae > Oncorhynchus > Oncorhynchus nerka. The sequence goes on along the minus strand of NC_088423.1, from coordinate 31,816,166 downwards.
CCTCCAGCTGCTCCTGGTATTTCTTGCAGAAGTCCTCTCCGCCCATCTTCTTCACGGAGCGGAACTGACGCAACGAGCACTCCTTGACCTCCTCGTGGCAACGTTCCAGGTCTGCAGGGGCGATGTAGGGCTTGTCCCCTCCACACACCTACCAGCGAAACAACACAGTTCAGAAATCAAACAATATTACACCGACAAACTAGGGGTGAACAAACCTACCATCTCCATGCTTTTGCTGTACATGTCTTTCGCTCCAGCAACTGCTGTAAGGTTGTTGGCTTCAGCCGTTGCCTAGGTAACATGGAAGAAAATGTGAGCAAAGTCAAACTGAGGGTTTGAGCAGAATAAGAGACTCCACAGGCTTGCTCAAAACTATTAACATCAATGTTGAACAAACCAATACAGACCTGTAACATGGACTTGGGATGAGGAAGCTCCTCCCCTTGATAAATCTTTATATAGGCCTGGGAAATAAATGTAGAGAAATTAATTTGTTGTAAAGAGAAGACATTTTTAGAATACTTTCAGGCATTTCCAGTATTCCTGTCGCCATGGGAGAGGCAGAGCGCCTACTCGCCTTAAAATACTCCACTAGATCTCTGCAGGTCACTTTCGCCCCTCCAATCTCCTTCTCCACCAGGTTCTCAGGAGCCAGTAGTAAGGGCACCAGATTGCCCAGCGCCTCCTTGAAGTCACCATCAATGTCTACACAAACACAGTCAGAAGCATCGTAAAGCCCAGAGCGGTCTCCTGCCGGGGTTAACTAAGCTTCCTCTCCACTTCAGTATTTCAGAAAAGGGTCAGGGAGTCACTGAGGATGGGATAATGTCAGGTGGATGGGATGTCATATGGACGGGGGTCAGGGGTGGAAAGGATCATTCTCTGTAGTGCAAGGCCTCACCTTTTAATCTTCCGTCAAACATGGGGTTGGTGGCCACCTTGAGGCCAGGGTGGGGCAGTAGGAAGCAACCGATGTTGGAGAAGCAGGAGTGGATATGTTTCCTTACGGTCTGCAGCTCCTCGTGCTGGTTCTGTTTCACCTGCAGAACCAATCGACACAGCTGTTACATAATATCCAAGACAGACACTGGTCTTCTGTCCAATGCTACCCCACAAGCGGCCGTTGGCCCAATTGGAACATGATACCAAACATAACACAAGTCAACGCTTCCATACACGAGGCTCAGCTGTTACATGCTACCCAATAAGACGGCTCAGCTGTTACATGCTACCCAACACATGGCATAAGGTGGTATGATAGAGGAGGATCTGGAAGTGTAGCTAAGGAGTGATACTGCAAGTCTCCTTCCATTCAGAGCTAAACTGAACAAAATTACTCATTACAATTTTGTTCAAAACTGTAGTGGAAATTCCTCTCCTGAAAAGCCACACTGGACTAGATACTATGTTAAAATTTGGAGCAGCCCATTTTAAAATTCTCCTTCACAGGCCTCATTCTCTCATCCAGACATACCTGCAGTCTCTTCTCTAGAAAGCGGTTCCCTCCCTCCAGTCCATAGTTGTGTTCGTATGGATAGCTCCAGTCTCGGATCAGGAACATGAGTGACTGGAACACAAACAGAGGGTTACTGAGAATCAATGCTCAGAAAGGACAAATGCTTGTCAAAACTGTTGAGTATATTGAAGAAAGCATATCCATTTTCAGGACAGTAACATACCTGAAAGGGTTTAAGATAGATTTCCTCCAAAGCAAGCCGGCCGTATTCTGTGAAGAGCTAAACATATGGAGTAAAGACAATGGATGTTAGTCATCATAGCACCAACATTGTTTTCAAACACTAACAAATGTGTAACGTTCTTATTGAGGTGAGGAATGACAAACATACCTGGAGATGCTGAAGGTCATCCTCCTGAATATTCTGAGAGAGGTTATACACCTGAAAACACAATAATACCATGAAATATATTTTGTACGTAAGCCAATTCATGACAACATACCATTTCAAATCAGCAACCAACAAATCAGGAACTCAAATGGCACAATGTGTGTGCGTGCACTCTTCTGGGTACATAATCAGTAAACCACTAATAACTCAGTCACAGGCAGGTCCATCCCATAGACTCACCTGTACAGAGCTGGTCATGGTGCTCAGGGCAAAAACTGTTGCACAGTCCTTTATGGTGGACTGGCTGTCAAAGGCTCCCTGTGTGTCCACTAACAGAACAGCAACCTGTCGAGGGTTAGGATACTGCAAGTCACCTTTAGATGAGCAAGACATGATGGAAATCCACTTACAGTACAGCCAATATGAGTTGCAGAGATGGACATAAGATAAACATATTAAGACTGTTCCTCTCAATTTCAATGGTTGTGTGTCAGAGTAAAGGTTCACCTTGCTCCCATCTGGCTTGTTGACAACAAACACTTGACTCCAGACCTGGATCCCTGTGGTCTCCCTCTCACAGCCTCCTCTCCAGCTGAACCCTGTCAGAGGATCATCATCACCCCCCACCCACGAGTCTGACTGCTCCTGCTGCTGTGAGAGGACAACAAGAAAACAGTCATAGGTATAAACCTCAAATAAATAAGTTACTGATTTCTGTGGGCAAGTGTATGTCATGTAGGTAGTGGTGAAAGCCCTACAGATTTATAAATAAAAATAAAAAGGAATTTAGTACATGCATTTGCAAATTACCACCGGAGGTCACTGTAGTATCATTCTTAGTTCTAGTCTGCCTGAGATATCGGGGTAATTTTACAGAACAGCCTGTGCTGAATGCAACATGTCAGACTCCGTTCAGTCTAGGCCATGTGTCAAACCCATTCCACGGAGTGCTGAGTGTCCACAGTCATACCGTGTAATTGATTGATGAATTAAGTCCACTAATTATTAAAGAACACCCCTCACCTTCACTTTAATAACTATCTACACGTACATATTACCTCGACACCTGTGCCCACGCACAATGACTCTGTACCGGTACCCCCTGTATATAGCCCCGCTATTGTTATTTACTGCTGCTCTTTGTTATTCTTACTTAAGGCATTTTCTTAACTACATTGTTGGTTAAGGGCTGGTATGTAAGCATTTCACGGTATGGTCTACACCGGATGTAGTCGGCACATGTGATAACATTTGATTTGACCTGGTTGTCTAGGTCTTAAGTATAAAAAAAAAATACAGACACTAGGCCTTCCATGGAATTCATTCAAAAAAAACGTACGTCTGAAGAACACCAACAGGATAACAGCTGCTGTTATGAAAACAAGGCCATTAGAAGTGTGCGTGTTACTCTACAAGTGGCGACAAATCCCTGTAGAAAATGGAAGAGTAATGCAATGTTGCAGGAGTAGTAGGCTTACAATGTGATTTGACTGACAAAGTAACTAATTATACAAAACTGTAGCTCCTTGGTACGACAAGAGTATGCGGCCCAGTGTTACCCCTTCTAAGCTAACACACGGAATTGTTTTAAGATGGTATGACCAAGGAACATTTAGACATAAGATTTGGAAGATTTGGAATTTTAGGACCCCTTTAAGTAGATAGAAAATGCATACAATTATTTGATTAAACATTCAGCCTCACTGCTATTAGCACAACGCATTGAATAACAGATTCATGCACGGAAAAACAGAAGTTAAAAAAATATATATTCTAAAAGGAAGTTTGTTTTGAAGTGTCTGTACTAGATCTGAGATGTATACCATAGACAAAAGGGGTAACCCAGCCATGTCACAGGGCTATAATGCTAAAGCATCCATTTGAAATCTACAATGGCGTGCGAAAGTATTCACCCTCCTTGGCATTTTTCCTATTTTGTTGCCTTACAACCTGGAATTAAAAATATACTTTGAGGGGTTTGTATCATTTGATTTACACAACATGCAAAATCTTTGTGAAACACAAGAAAATAAGACAAAAACAGAAAACTTGAGCGTGCATAACTATTCACCCCCCCAAAGTCAATACTTTGTAGAGCCAACTTTTGCAGCAATTACAGCTGCAAGTCTCTTGGGGTATGTCTCTATAGGCTTCGTACATCTAGCCACTGGGACTTTTGCCCATTCAAGGCAAAACTGCTCCAGCGCCTTCAAATTGGATGAGCTCTGCTGGTGTACAGCAATCTAAGTCATACCACAGATTCTCAATTGGATTGAGGTCTGGGTTTTGACTAGGCCATTCCAAGACATTTAAAATGTTTTCCCTTAAACCACTCAAGTGATGCTTTAGCACTCTGCTTAGGGTCATTGTCCTACTGGAAGGTGAACCTCCGTCCCAGTCTCAAGTCTCCGGAAGACTGAAATAGGTTTCCCCTCAAGAATTTCCCTGTATTTAGGGCCATCCATCATTCCTTACCAGATTCTCAGTCCCCGCTGATGAAAAACATCCCTGCAGCATGATGCTGCCACTATGCTTCACTGTGGGGATGGCGTTCTCAGGGTGATAAGAGGTGTTGGGTTTGCGCCAGACAGAGTTTTCCTTGATGGCCAAAAAACTAAATGTGTGTCTCATCTGGCCAGAGTACCTTCATCCATGCGTTTGGGCAGTCTCCCACATGGCTTTTGGAAAACACCAAACATGTTATCAGGGTTATCTTTGGTCCCTTTGTTGCCTCTGATTAATACCCTCCTTGCCTGGTCTGTAAGTTGTGGTGGGTGGCCCTCTTGGTAGGTTGCTGTGGTACCATATTCTTTCCATTTTTGAATAATGGATTTAATGTTGCTCCGTGGGCTGTTCAAAGTTTCAGATATTTTTTTTACTTTTATAACCCAACCCTGATCTGTACTTCTCCACAACTTTGTCCCTGACCAGTTGTTTGGAGAGGTCCTTGGCCTTCATGGTGCTGCTTGCCTGGTGGTGTACCTTGCTTAGTGGTGTTGCAGACTCTGGGGCCTTTCAGAACATAGATATGTCAGTGCTTAATCTCCTCATGGACTGCACCAGATTTGCCAGTTCTTGCTGTGAGATGTTACCCCACTCTTCCACCAAGGACCCTGCAAGTTCCCGGACATTTCTGGGGGGGGGGAACGGCCCTAGCCAGACGTGCTCAATGGGATTGAGATCCGGGCTCTTCACTGGCCATGGCAGAACACTGACATTCCTTTCTTGCAGGAAAATCAGCCATACTACTCGTTCTGTGCGTGGTGGCATTGTCATGCTGGAGGGTCATGTCAGCCTGCAGGAAGGGTACCACATTTATTTCGGTGTTTTTCCAGAGTCAGTAGAAAGGCCTCTTCAGTGTCCTAAGTTTTCATAACTGTGACCTTGATTGCCTACCGTCTGTAAGCTGTTAGGGTCGGATTGACCGTTCCACAGGTGCATGTTCATTAATTGTTTGATTCATTGAACAAGCATGGGCAACAGTGTTTAAACCCTTCACAATTAAGATATTTGGATTTTTACGAATTCTTTGAAAGACAGGGTCGTTTCTGTTTTTTGCTGAGAGAGACAGACCATGTGAATGTGAAATCTAACTAATTATGTGACTTCTGAAGGTAATTGGTTGCACCAGATCTTATTTAACAAAGGGGTGAATACATATTGCCGCACCACTTTTCCGTTTTTTTTATTTTTACCCCCTTTTTCCTCCCCAGTTTCGTGGTATCCAATTGTTATTAGTTACTAACTTGTCTCAACACTACAACTCCCGTACGGGCTCGGGAGAGACGAAGGTCGAAAGCCATGCGTCCTCCGAAACACAACTCAACCAAGCCGCACTGCTTCTTAACACAGCGCGCATCCATCCCGGAAGCCAGCCGCAACAATGTGCTAGCTCGTGCTTGGCCCATCTTGCTTGTTCTGCCCACTATGCTTAATTTGCTCCCACTGTGCTTAATTTGCTCCCACTGTAAACACAGATTAACTAAACCAAGATGGTTACAAATATCTTCAGATATGAAAGATCAGGAAAACACACGCTTCCATATTTTTATAACTGGTACTGGGCTACTTTCAGACAAGTTGTGCGGCTTGTGGGCACCTATGCAAAAAAAGAAAAACTAGGTTAAACTGATTTTTGTATTATGCTAATTAGAAGTGCATCACTAAGCTAAGGATCCTGGGACTAAACACCTCCCTCTGCAACTGGATCCTGGACTTCCTGATGGGCCACCCCAGGTGTTGAGGGTAGGTAGCAACGCATCTGCCATGCTGATCCTCAACACTGGAGCTCCCCAGGGGTGCATGCTCAGTCTCCTCCTGTACTCCCTGTTCACCCACGACTGCATGGCCAGGCACGACTCAAACACCATCATTAAGTTTGCAGACGACAACAGTGGTAGGCCTGATCAGACAACGACCAGACTATAGGGAGGAAGTGTGGTGCCAGAATAACAATCTATCCCTCAATGTAACCAAGACTAAGGAGATGATTGTGGACTACAGGAAAAGGAGGACCGAGCACGCCCCCAATCTCATCGACGGAGCAGTTGTGGAGTAGGTTGAGAGCTTCAAGTTCCTCGGTGTCCACATCAACAAACTAGACTGGTACAAACACACCAAGACAGTCGTGAAGAGGGCATGACAAAACCTATTCCTCCTCAGGAGACTGAAAAGATTTGGCATGGGTCCTGAGATCCTCAAACGGTTCTACAGCTGCAACATCAAGAACACCCTGACTGGTTGTATCACTGCCTGGTACAGCAATTGCTCGGCCTCTGACCGTAAGGCACTACAGAGGGTAGTGCGTACAGCCCAGAACATCACTGGGGCTAAGCTGCCTGCCATCCAGGACCTCGACACCAGGCCGTGTCAGAAGAAGGCCCTAAAAATGGTCAAGACTGTTCTCTCTACTACCACATGGCAAGCGGTACCAGAGTGCCAAGTCTATGACAAAACAGCTTCTCAACAGTTTTTACCCCCAAGCCATAAGACTCCCGAACTGGTAATCAAATGCCTACCCGGATTATTTGCATTGTGTGCCCCCCTGTGATTTCCACAGGACCGCAGATATTGACACGAGGGTTAAAAAGAGATCCTACAGTGCAATTAAACAAGGATATTACAGTGTAAGCAAGAGCAGACTTTAGATAACAAGCTTTAGTTCTATTGTCTCTCGGTCTCCTCCCTCTGTATGTCAACCAGTCCAGTCAGTCAATCTAACTGCCACACACACGGAAGAGCAGACTCTCTCCAGCAGGAAACGTGACTGGAATGGAGTGTTCAAATTCTAAGCTGTAAAAAGAGCACAGATGTGCAGACACCAGGAGGAAATTAAATGATTAATCTAAAAGTTATAACCTGCTGGAGAATAACATGGGGGGACACTCAATGATCTCTGCAGTTCTTTCAGGTCATTCTGGACTGGAACTAGTGCAACACAGAGCAATCCTGAAAACCTGACCCTGGATGAGATTGCTTGTTTCTTTGAGACGACGATGCACTCAATCACTGCTCCTCTGAGCCCACTGGGAGCCGTTTTTTCAGACTTTACTTCTGTCCTCAGCTCAGTCAGTGTCTCAGACTTGAGATGAACAGACCCAGGCAGGCAGGGAATCTAGCAGGAGTCTACAGTGACATTGAGTGTGAGGCAGCTTCAAATCAAATGTTGTCACATGTACTGAATACAACTAGTGTAGACCTTACCGTGAAATGCTTACTTACAAGCCCTTAACCAACAATGCAGTTTTAAAAATGGTCAAGAAAATATATTTTTTAAATTAAACTATCAATAGCGGGGGGGGGGGGGGGGGACCGAGTCAATATGCAGGGGTACTGGTTAGTCAAGATCATTTGTACATGTTGGTATGTGTAAATTGGATAAATAATTAACAGTGAGTAACAGCTTGTCTGTCAGACTGCCAGATGAAGCGTGACGCATCAAAACAGAAAACGCACTTCCACTGCTACAGAGTCCACTGGCAGGGAGCGTTACACCACTCCAGCCAGAGCTTGGCATTGTGCATGGTGATTTTAGACTTGTGTGCAGCTGCTCGGCCATGGAACCCCCATTTCATGAAGCTCCCGACAAAGTTATTGTGCTGAAGTTGCTTCCAGAGGCCGTTTGGAACTCTGTAGTCAGTGCGGCAACCAAGGACAACCGATTTTTACGTGCTACTCACTTCAGCACTCGGTGGTCTACCACTTTGCGGCGGAGCCGTTGTTGCTCCTAATTGGAGCAACAACGGCAGAAATTTGGCATCCTATGACAGTGCCACCTGAAAGTCAGTGAGCTTGTCGGTAAGGCCTTCTACTGCCAATATTATTCAATGTCTATGAAGATTGCATGGCTGTGTACTCGATTTTATACATCTGTCAGCAACGCATGTGGCTGAAATAGCCGAACCCACTCATTTTAAAAGGGGTGTCCACATCCATTTTTATATATAGTGTGTGTGAAATGACATGAAGATAGCGATAATCTAGCAGTCTAGGAATGGAAGATGTATTTTGTGGGAAGTAAAGAGCCTGAAGGAATTTCACACCACTAAATTAATCCCAATGGATTTTAAAAAATAAATATATTTTTTTTAATAATATCCATGTAGAGCCATTAGCTGACTTTCCGTTTACAGCAGTTTTATAAACCCCTAGATCAGGGGTGTCAAAGTCAAATGGACGGAGGGCCAAATAAAAAAATCAGCTACAAGACGAGGGCCGGACTGTTCGAATGTTCATTGAAAAATCTTTAAATGACGCATATAGTCTAGTGAACCTAATTGAACCTACTGAAAACCTAACAAATATATTACAATATGATCAGATAAATAAAGCAATATTTTCTTATGGCTCTGTCAGTAATCTTTAATTTTCAACAGACACAAAAGACAAATTTCCTTTATATAAATATCCCCATAACATGAACATTAAATGAAAGAAACCGGTATTCAAGGCACCATCAGTAGACTATATTTTCTATTTTAGCAAAAGTGGGCTAAATTTACTTCAAAGAAAAAACAATAATAGCAATTTTCTATCATCCACTCAACTGAAATATTTTTAAAATATAATTGGATTGAAATACAAAAAAATAAAGTGCAAAAATCTATTAATCAAAAACAACACTTTGTTTAAGGAGAAGTAACATGCAGTGAAAACAAATATTAAATTTTAACTTTTAAACTTGAACTGAGTAAAAACTCTAAATATGTGATTGCACAGTAATGTTCACTTGTTTGAGGTTGAGGGTGATACTTGGTGGTGTCCCATCTTTTCCACAAGTTCATCAATGTTCGGGGTAAGGCTCTGAGCTGAAGAAATCCTCAGAATTGAGTGGAGGTGTTCAGCAGTAAGTCGACTTCTGTGTGATGTTTTGTTCAGGTTCATCAAAGAAAACAGTTGTTCACACAGGTATGTGCTGCCAAACATAGACAACGTTTGAGCAGCCTGGATGCGCAGCTGGGGCATTGTGCCGGGGAGGAAACGGGCGAACTCCGCAGCACCCACTGCCGCATATTTTGCCCTCAGTGCATCATTGCATTGGAGGTCAATCAACTCCATTTGGAGGTTTGGTGGTGAGCTTTCCACGTCAACAGCAAATGGGTTACCGAGCAGTTCCAACCTGCTTTTTTGTGCTTCAAAGTCAGCAAATCGGCGTCGAAAGTCAGCGGCAAGCATACCTATTTTATCAGCCAACTGTGTGCTCGGGAACGCACTGGTAGAGAGCTTCTCTTTCATGGTCTGGCAGCTGGGAAAGTGGCTCAAATTTTCTTTCCGCATCTGCGTCTCCCACAGAGTCAGTTTGGTTTTAAATGCCTTCACTGTACTGTACATATCAGAGATGACACGATCCCGACCCTGCAGCTGCAAGTTTATTGCATTCAGATGACTCGTAATGTCACACAGAAAAGCCATTTCACACAGAAACATTTCGTCTCGGAGTTGTGTTGTGTCTTTCCCTTTGCTGTCCAAGAACAGACAAATCTCCTCACGAAGCTCGAAACATCTTTGAAGCACCTTTCCCTGGCTTAGCCATCGCACCTCTGTGTGATAAGGCAAATCACCATGCTCCGTTTCTAACTCCGTCAGAAATGCCTTGAACTGGCGGTGATTCAAACCTTTGGCTCTGATAAAGTTAACTGTGCGCGTGATGATGCTCATTACATGCTCCATTTTCAAGGCTTTACCGCACAACGCTTCCTGGTGTATGATACAATGATAAGCTGTCAGCTCACCTGTCGCGTTTTCCTCTTGCATCTTTTCCCGTATCTTCGCCACCAGTCCGCTCCTGTGTCCACACATCGCAGGTGCTCCGTCGGTTGTCAAACCCACGAGTTTTTCCCAAGGCAGCTCCATCTCATTTACACATCTTGACACCTCTTCATACAAATCATGCCCCGTAGTTGTGCCATGCATAGGACGTAAAGCCAAAAACTCCTCTGTCACGCTTAGGTTGGAGTCCACTCCGCGGATGAAAATTGACAACTGGGCAATGTCAGAAATGTCGGTGCTCTCATCCACAGCCAAGGAATATGCAATAAAATCTTTTCCCTTTTTCACAAGCTGCTCTTTTAGATTGATGGACAACTGGTCTACTCTCTCGGCAATGGTGTTTCTGCTCAGACTCACATTTAAAAAGAGTTGCCTTTTTCTGGGCAAACTTCGTCACAAACTTTAATCATGCAGTTTTTGATGAAATCCCCCTCCGTAAATGGCCGGGCTGATTTAGCGATCTCTTCTGCCAAAATAAAACTGGCCTTGACAGCAGCCTGGCCTTGTGATTTGGCTTTTTTGAACAGAGCCTGTCGAGATTTGAGGCCTCGTTTTAATTCCTCTGCCTTTTGTAGCCTTTGTTCCATGTCCATATTCTTGTTTTTGTCCGCGTGTTTCGTTTCATAATGTCGTCTCAGATTATACTCTTTCAGTACCGCCACACTTTCTCCACACAGAAGACACACAGGTTTTCCAGCTACCTTCGTGAACATATACTCCGACTCCCACCTTGTTTGAAACCCCCGGTTCTCAGTATCCACCTTCCGTTTTGCCATTTTTGATGGGTATCTGAAAGTTAATTTTACTGTGATGCTGACGACTGCTGTGCCAATAAATATTGAAATGAAGCAGCCTACTGCTCGGTGCGTCACCTTTGCATTGTGGGAAATGTAGTATTGGTGCGTGTAAAAGATCTGCGGGCTGCCGGCTTGCTGCGGGCCGGTTCTAATAATAAATCAAGATCATCCCAGGGGCCGTAAAAAACCTTCTTGCGGGCCGGATGTGGCCCGCGGGCCTTGACTCTGACATATGTGCCCTAGATGGACATTATGTGCAGCAGACAATAAGGTGTGTAAGCATCTCATTAATCTGGGAATACAGGACTCTGATAAAGGGTTTATTCAGGATCTCCAAACTTCTTTACAAATGTTAGTATTGAAACGACAGATGACCCTGAAAAGGTGAGCAGCGTTACATAATACGTTTTAATTCACACTACCCTCAGGGTTATGTTAATGACTTGAAAATAGATTGTCTTTTCGCTGTGAACTGTGGTTAAAAGCACTTGCTAGCAGCATCAACAAAGTTGTTAAATTGGTCCTTGCTTAACAAAATCTTCAACCGGATCTGCCCTGAGTTTATTTAGCCTAATCTAGAAGTAGGGCCAGAGTTTTTTTCCAGGTCAGATGGTCAGAAATATCAGTATTCTATATAAATACAGTGAATTGTATGTACTGTAGGTATAAGTGTGAACCTGGTTATACCTGGTTGAGCATGTATCGGAGCATGAAGTCCAGCAGGAAGGACTTGCCCTTGCGGAAGGCCCCGGCGACAGACACCACCACCACATTGAGGTCTCTGACATCCTCCTGCAGTAGGAGCTTCTCCAGGGCCTCAGTGTCCAGCTCAAATTTGTGGTCATCCTCGTGGGCCAGGACTATCTGGATGGGCCGAGCCTTCTCGGCCAACCCCACCACAGGCTCCTCTTCAATTGGCTGCTCCTTAACATGACTCAGCTCTGGGGCCTGTTCCCACTCGTCTGTTTCGCTGTCAGCCTCTGCCCGAGGCGCTATCCTGGAATGAGGCCTCCGATCTGGCAGGGACAAAGGAACATCCTCCACACCACCTGCACCTGACAGAACAGGACACACAGGTTTCATGCTGTTAAGAGCAGGGAGAGGTCAACAGTGCACATGGCGTAGTTTAAACTTTACACATCACAAGGAAAGGTTTCAGAGAGAAGTGTAGTCTGTCCTCTCAAAAAAAGTTAGTCATTAGTCTTATCTTAAGAGGATTCCAGCATCTGAACTTCAAATCACCAAGACATTTTCCATATTATTGAACATTCCATGGCAATTCCTGGCCATGGTATTTGTTGCATGCTGCCAGTACAATGCCACAGGCCTGCACTGCACACACTTGGGTATTAGGAAATGTATTGGCGAAAGGGAGACAAAAGCCAGGGGTATTGTGAGATGAATGTACTAGGCCTTCATATATTTGGCCCCGTGTCTATAGCACCTACATTACGCAGTATATTTTATGTATCAAGGCTATGACCTCAGGGAGATCAACGTCACAAAAGGAAAGCATTTCAAACAGCTTTCAGTTTTACCTTTTAATATTTCCCGGAAAGGGTGTCTAATGGAAGGCATTCCCTTTCTAGAAACGTGTGGGAATCGCTCTACATCAGAGACGTCACTTTATCACAGTAGACAAACACCTAAACCAACACCCTGGGAACTGGTATGACAGGTAATTGGGACTGCTAGTGCTCATGCAAACAAGCATCCTACAACTGCCATCGCAATTAGAAAAAAAGAAAAAAAACACCAAGCAAGACTCCAAGGAAAACGTCAATCTGCCCATTGACATTTTCCTCAGAGCTGACAGTCTTACAAGACGTGTGTGATTTGAACACGAAGAAAAACCATCATACCTAATAACAACCCCATCCAAAGCTCAGAGTGAGGATTTGGTGTAAGGCAGGTTTGAACGCTGGGTGCTGGGCTGTCCTCTGCCGAACAGCAGTGGGCTGACTGGGAACTATGGCTGATGCCAGGAGAGGGTTTGCCGAACAGAAGGTATGAGAGAACAGGACAGCATTCTGCGGAGCATTCTCCGGAGCAGAGCTTACACCGAAGAGGCATCCTGCTGATTCTGGTAGAATGACTGTCTCGTCTGCCAACAGACAGCATTCACTGTGGGTTTGAGACCACTAGATAAACAACGCTGTACAAAAAAACAAAACACTAAAATCACACCAAACAATAAGCCAGAGACTAACAGTGGTTTTATGAATGTACTCTACAGCTAGACAGACATCCATATCACAGAGTTGGTTTTTTAGCCTCAGTGACAGTAAAGCTGAATTTATATACAAACAAGTCAGGACAAAAGCTCCAGCTCCTGACACCTCAGTATTTCCACACATGGACAGACAAGCAATTAACACCAGTCTGATTAATAATCACCTGCAACACATGCAGAGTAGCATGATAGCAGGTCAGGATGAGAAATAGAAGACTCGCTGGGAGAATCGGGTAAAGCCATCTAACTTGTTGCCAGACTGCTCTGAACTTAAGTAGTGTCGTTTTATATGTGAATTAACATCCCGCGTCAGCCCAGCTTAACAGGATAACCCAAACATGCACCTCTTAGCCCAATATTGGAATAAAGGACCCTAACGTTACTCCAAGGACCCTACATATTCTGTTTAAAGGGTGAATTGGCTATGGAAGACAAAAACAGCCAAATTCAACATCTAAAATTTGAATGATTCTCAATTGCTGTAAGGTTCTAGAAACAAATCCCTCTACACTCATATCACAACAAAATAATTTCACAAATGAAAAGTACAGTTTTAGCAGATGCAGCCAACAGTATTTTTCAGTGACCACACGTCTGTGGTGTCTGTATTCGGTTTACACACAGGTGTTCAGAAAAGCAGATCGCCAATTAGCACAGGTAGTCCACCGATTTCCTTCTGTTTTCCCTAAACAAGCACTGTAACATGGAAATATGGCCATCTGGGTATCCTAACCCTATAAAGTTATGTATCAATTTAACCTTAATAACATTATGTCTCACCGATATGAAAGAAGGTTATTATGCTTCCAAAACCGTACCCCAAGTGATGAGTGTTAATGTTTAGACCGAGCGTCGCAGCTCTTAACAAAACTCCCCCCTATAGAAGACGCCTTCGTCCAATGACTCGAGTAATGTAACCGAGTCATGATCAAGGATTAGGCCCCTCTAAGCATCTATCATGGCAGTGGAAGAAGTAGCTTTAGTCAGCAGAATGAAGTGCCAATGCTGTTATAGGAGTCATAGGAGATAGGCAAAACATGCACTACTCTACAGGGACTGGGCTGTTGAGAATTCCTATAGGGCTGATGGGAAGAAACCATTTACTGCGAGTGCTGCCGAGGGAAGCTAGAGGTTAGGCTAATACACAGTCCAATCCCTCTACCTTTGAGCAAACTGAGACGTATCCAAAAATGTGCAGGCTTATCATTACTTTTATCTTTCCACAGTTCTCTCCTGTTGTATCGTATCAGCCCTGATCAGGGTCTATTGGCAGGCCATGTATGCAGGCAGTGGAGGTCTACATCTCAGTTCAGTATCTGAAACAGCTCTCTCCCCTTTACTACATCTGAAGCCTTGAGAAGCCACGACAACACACTTAGCCACGTGTCTGTGGGAATTTTCTTCAGAGGAAAGGAACATTTCACACAACGCAAAACCCCAGTCCCACTCTCCTTTTTGGCAACACTGCGGACTGGTGCCAACTCCAGGAGACTACTCCCTCTCTGGACCGGAGTCAAGGAGGGTAAATGCTCAACTGCATTCTTGTTTTATTTTTTTATGAATAATCTATCATTACCCCATTTGCACAAAAATACTTACTTTCCAACACGCAATACAATATTTCAACCACTAGCAGATGTGCATACGCATGGTCTAAAGTTTGCGGTGAGGTGAGCACATTCTCACTTCAAGTTAAACTGTTATACAAGCCAACTTTTGCGTGAAAACTGGCGCATGCACATTTTGGGCTATATTTTATACGTACGCACAGCTTATAAAATGAAGCTCCTGTAACCCAAGGACAAAGTGCAGCCCCAGTGAGTGTTAACTATTGCAACAAACAAAGCCAGCTGTATTTTGCACTTATACAAGTGGCATGTCACAAGGCTAAAAGGATTTAGGAGACACACATTACTGAAATGTCAAAAATAACCTGGGTTCTCTTCAGAATCTTCCATTTTCCTGCGGACTGATTTCTGTACACATCAACAATGGGGCACAAATAATTGTGCCAGATTGTGACTGCTGTTCAGTGAGAAAGATGTTAGGTAGGGTTGAAAGGAATTTTCCCCATGTGTAACCAATAGATTAGAACAGCTGAGAAAATGTAGTGAAGGCTACACATCTATCACGTTACAATAGAGTTGACAGCCGTTACACCTGAGGGGGAGAGAAAACGCATCTGATGTTTTCTCCTTGCTTCAATCAAGGAATCTGACGCAAGGACACAGAATGGGCATGCAAAACCAGAGGAGCAAAGATTTTCCTTTTCTATATATTAAGCCTACTTTGGTGACCAGTTAACATTAGGCTTAGTTGAAATGGGTTTCAGTTGCACTGCAAGAAGACTAAAGTCGTCACTGGCTATTTCAAGAGGGGAACATTAGATTCAAAGAAAAGCCAGAGGGTCCCCAACTTTACACAAATAACTTAAGAATGCCTGGTTGTCTAAATCAAAAAGGAGTTCAAACTAATAACACCCCACTTTTAATATCCCAAACAGCAGAGTTAATAACTAGAAAATTTTAGCTAGCAAGAAAAGAAAGCTTGTTGTGCCAAGCTAGCCTAAAGAGGGATGTCATTGTTTTCAATTAGAGCATGACAGCAAATGCCATTGAGGCTGGCGGTAAATGCAGTCAGACGCTAAGGTAGATGGGACTTGACGCCAGAGTTTAAATATTTCAACTTTTGCTGTAGCGTTGTTTTCTACTGGATGTTGATTTGCACTGTGTTTACTGAAATCACCATAGCAGCGCATAGCGTCGTGCCATCACCATCTTTCTTGTCCTGTTATGTCGACTGGTAGAACGTTTTTGCGGCCCTTGTCTAAAAGCAGCATCATGCGCGCTCAGATCTCAAATCTTATTAGCCAATGCCAGTCATGTGATCGGGTCATTCTCACAGGCAATCATAGCTTCGAAGTAGGCTAATAGTAAAGACCGACACGTCGGTGATGCAACGGCGTGCGTCCTTATCGATTTCCGAGGCACATATTGAAGACAGAAGAACTGTCCACATTGTCAGCAAACAAGAGTAATGAACAGCAAAAGCAGCAGCCTATGTCAGTCTACTATCCTCATATAGAATAGGTCAACTTTTGTACTTAGTATATTGTTCTATTCGAGAAATAGATATTCCAAACAGACTCTGGGACAGATCCCAAATTAATACAACCACAGTATACAAAAAAAATAAGAATGTTTAAAAGCAATGAGGCTGATGCAACAGATCAAAACATTTAGCTTAAAATTAAAATACTGTAGCGACCCGCACAGACAGCTGTGTGTTATGTGCTAGGCTAGGAGGTGGTTGTGTTGTACTGACCAGTACCCGGTGTTCGCGGGGTCCGACATGTCAATCAACCTGCTATCTGCCAATCACGGGAATGCCTGGAATGTTCTGATGCCGGGCATCCTGGTGGTTGGCGGAGTGGCGTGGAGGGGGGGGTTGGGCATTGGAAGTTAAGACCAGGTTCAGCCTTTGTTCTCTCTCTCTTACATCTGGGCTTCACAAGAGAAGGTCACGGTTGGATTTGTGGGTTATCTATTTGGCGTGTGCTACGGCCCAAACAGTAGCCTGTGTAGAGTTGGTTCAATAAACCGTCAATTCGCAAACTCAAGCTTCTGTCTGGACAATTGTTCATTTATGAGCTAGTCAGGTCATTACATTGGTGTCAGAAGTAAAAACGTTGATACAAGTTAGCCAGCTAGCTAGCTGACTTATGTGGCTAGCTACCGTAGGTGAGAACGGGATTGAAAATGCTTCGAGGGAATCCGAAAGTGAAGGTGGAGGTAGGGGACGATTATGGCCAAGGAGGTGCGTGTGAATGGACGTCGGGGTTCTGTCTGAGGAGATCGCCAGGGCGTCGGAGCGCAGAGGCCGCTTGAGGGAGGACGTTGGAGTGATGGTGGCTGAAGCGGGCATGAGTGCTTCGTCGAGTGTATTTCGCGCGGATTCTGGTGGGCGGACCGAAGTGGCGACGTCGACGCGGCGTGACGAGGAATCTGGGGCTCAGGATGTAAACAAACATGGCGGCGCCCAGTTCCCGGCTGCGTCCGTATCTGTTAAGACCCGAAGTATTCCGGTAAGGCGGATTGGGAAGCTTTTCATGCTCAGTTTGAACTGTTAGCTCATTTTAGGGGTGGTCGGATGAAGAAAGGGCACTGCAGTTGGCTTTATGCCTCACGGATGAAGCTCTGTCCTGTTTGATATTGATTAGCCCCGAGGACAGGCATGATTATGGTGCTCTAGTGGGAGCACTGAGGAGGCGCTATGGACAGTGTGTACAGCCCGGGCTACTGCGCTCCGAACTGAGGAATAGACGCAGGCAGCCTGGAGAGCCTCTACGGGTGCTAGCTAATGACATTGAGAGCCTCTCTCGGCGGGCATATGCTCACATGCCCCCTCCGTGCAGAGCGAGCTAGCACGGGACCAGTTCATACAGGCGCTCCCCTACGGAGCTGCGCATACAGACCCAGCTGGCTCATCCTGAGTCATTGCAGACAGCCTTGGAGATGGCTTTGGAGAGGGAGCTGGTGTGGGCTGGGGCTTCAGCTGGGGCTTTGGTGGGGGTGCAGGGAGACACACCCTCTGTGCGAGCTGGGGGGCAGAGCAGCCCGGAGCCGGAAAAGCCTGCTTGGGTGGCCGAAATGACAGAACTCATTCGGGCTGTGTCGCTACAGGCGGCACGAAACACAAGCCCTGGTCCCAGGGTCTGCTGGGGTTGTGGCCAGCCAGGCCATCTGCGCCGAGATTGCCCCATGTCCCCCAGAGCTCAGGGAAACGGCTCGGGGTCCGCATAGACCGGGTAGTGCGGACCCCTGGCTTTCTATCCCAACCACCATCATCTTCAGGAGGAGCCCACCGGCACAGACGGGGAAGCAAGGCTCCACTTCCCCAGAAGCAGACGAGGGCAAGCGGAGGGAGCCTGTTGTTGTGGTGGGCCGGACCTGTGTTGGGGACTTTTGTCATGTCCCTGTCACTGTGGAGGGGTGCCCTGCTCCGCCCTGGTGGACACTGGGTCCACAGTAACCCTGGTGAGGCCAGATATTGTGCCAGGTTGGACTCAGTGTGAGCCTACAACTGTGCAGCTCCGCACAGTCACAGGTGAGCTGGCACCCATGAAAGGGAAGGGAATAATGACTCTGACAGTAGGGGGCAGGACTGTGCGTCATCCTGTGTGGGTGGCGGCTGTGCAGGACCCTTGTATCCTGGGGTTG
This sequence comes from Oncorhynchus nerka, assembly GCF_034236695.1. Taxonomy (NCBI): domain Eukaryota; kingdom Metazoa; phylum Chordata; class Actinopteri; order Salmoniformes; family Salmonidae; genus Oncorhynchus; species Oncorhynchus nerka. The sequence continues at coordinate 31,797,802 of NC_088423.1, read as the reverse complement.
GACTTTCTTAGGAGCACAGGCTGCCAGTTAGACCTAAATAGGGGCACACTGAGCTTCCAGGAGGGACGGAAGTCACCATGGCCCCCTAATGTCACATTCACTCAACCCAACAAACCCTTTACTCCAACAGTTAAAGCAGCAGAGACTCATGGCTGCGCCCCTCCCCCACAGCTGTGTGTGACTTTTCCCCAGTCCCCCTGTCACCTACGGCGGTGTGTTACATTCCCCCAGCTACCTCCATGACACAGCCCTCTGTGAGCCCGGGCCGCACCCCCAGCCCAGCTACCCCAGATGGGAGAGGAGAGGACACTGTCTGCAGTGAGGAGATATGGGGAGGAACTGTGTTGGTCTTGACCCTGAGCAGCAGGAACGGTTGTGGCAGTTGCTGTTTGAATTCAGAGACAGCTTTGCGTTGAGTGAGGAAGAGGTGGGTCAGACTCTTCTGGTGCAGCATGAGATCGACACAGGTGATGCTCGACCCATCAAGATGCGTCCCCGCCGTATCCCGCTGGCACGCCAGGAGGCGGCAGACAAGGCTGTGTTGGAGATGCAGCGGGCAGACTTCATTGAGCCCTCAGACAGCCCCTGGGCGGCGCCAGTCGTCATGGTTCCGAAGAAGGGGGCAAGCTGAGGTTCTGTGCGGACTACAGGCGGCTGAATGAGGTAACCAGGAAGGACTCATACCCCATACCACGTATCGATGAGTCGCTGGACCTGGTTAGGGGTCCTCCTGGTTCTCCTCACTAGACCTCCGCAGCGGCTACTGGCAGGTGCCCCTCTCCCCAGAGGCCAGAGCCAAAACTGCGTTCTCCACTAACAGAGGACACTGGCAGTTCAAGGTCCTGTGCTTTGGCCTGTGCAACGCTCCAGCTACTTTTGAGCGTTTGATGGACAGGGTGCTGGATGGCATCCCCCGACAGCAGTGTCTGGTATACCTCGATGACATCCTGGCCCATGGCAGCTCCTTCCAGTCAGCCCTGGGGGCGCTACGGCGTGTGCTGGAGAGGGTGGCTGCCGCAGGTCTGAAGCTCCACCCCGAGAAGTGCCACTTCATGAGGAGAGAGGTGTCCTTCTTGGGCCACCGAGTGGGGAAGGAGGGGATCAGCACCATGGAGGACAAGGTAGGGGCTGTCAGAGACTGGCCCACCCCCACCGACCAGCGTCAGCTGAAGAGCTTCCTGGGCCTGGCCTCGTACTACAGGAGGTTTGTACGGGGCTTCTCAAGCGTTGCTGCTCCACTGAACCGCCTGCTGCCGAAGGACAAGGCTTTCACTTGGACAGTGGAGTGTGAGGAGGCGTTCAACACCCTCAAACGTGCACTGATCGAGGCCCCGTGCTCGCCCCCTGACCTCACCTTGCCCTTTATCCTGGACACAGACGCGAGCAATGTGGGCATGGGTGGGGTGCTGGCCCAGGTGGGGCCAGAGGGGAGAGAGTGGTGGCGTACTTCAGCAAAACATTTGACAAACATGAGCGCCGCTACTGTGTCACCCGGCGGGAGCTCTTGGCTGTTGTGGCTTCCGTCAAACACTTCAAGTACTACCTGGGTGGTCTGCCCTTTACTGTAAGGACTGACCACTCTGCTCTCCAGTGGCTCATGTCTTTCAGAGAGCCAGAGGGGCAGGTGGCACGCTGGTTGGAGGAGCTTCAGCCGTATGACTTCACGGTGGTGCACAGGGCAGGGGCACGCCACTCCAACGCCGACGCCATGTCCCGTCGGCCCTGTACTGCAGACGGCTGCCGCCACTGTGAACGGAGAGAGGGACGGAGAGAGAGCTGCGGGCAGAGGAGGGTGTCTGTGCCACAGTGTGTCGGGCGAGCGGGCCTGTCTGCTGTGAGCTGCAGACTGTCGACGTGGCTGAATGGCGGCAGCAGCAGGGACGGGACACAGACCTACAGCCAGTGCTACAGTGGGTAGAGGCGCAGGTGAGGCCACCATGGGAAGAGGTGACAGCGCTCTCACTCGCGACCAAAGGGTTGTGGTCGAAGTTTGAGAGACTGCGGCTGGCTGATGGCGTGCTACAGCGGGCATGGAAGGAGTCAGCTACGGGAGAGGAGAGGTGGCAGGTGGTGGTCCCAAAAGCATTGCGGGAGGCTGTGCTCCAGAGTACTCATGGGGGGTGGGGACTGGACACTTTGGGGTCACAAAAACACTGCGCCGTCTCCGTCAGGGCTTCTACTGGGGGCAGCACAAGAGGGATGTGGAGGACTTTTGTCGCCGCTGTGACAACTGCACAGCGAGAAAGGGCCCCCAGGCCGCTCTCATGCTCAGCTCCAACAGTTCCCAGTGGGGGCTCCCATGGAGAGGGTGGGAGTGGATGTAGTTGGGCCGTTCCCCACCACAGACAGTGGAAACCGCTGGGTGCTCACGGCCATGGACTATTTCACAAAATGGCCCGAGGCCTATGCTCTGCCTGACCAGGAGGCAGAGACCATCGTCGACGCCCTGACAGCGGGGATGTTCAGCAGGTTTGGAGCTGCAGAGTCCATCCACAGCGACCAAGGCAGAAACTTTGAGTCCCGTGTGTTCGCCACCATGTGTGAGAGGCTGGGTATGCACAAGACCCGCACTACTCCTCTCCATCCTCAAAGTGATGGCCTTGTGGAGCGCTTCAACAAAACGCTTGGACAGCAGCTGGCCATCGTCTCTTCCAAACACCAGCGTGACTGGGACAAGCACCTGCCTATGGTCCTCATGGCATGCCGCTCCGCTGTCCAAGACTCCACCTCCTGCACGCCTGCCCTCCTCATGCTGGGGAGAGATCCGCACCCCTGCGGAGATGGCGTTTGGTCGGCCCCTGGATAGCCCTCATGTTCCTCCGGGGCCGGAGTATGCCCGGAGACTCCAGGACCGCCTGGAGACAGCCCACACCTTCGCCAGAGAGCAGCTGGTGAATGCAGGTGTGAGGCAGAAAAGGAACTATGACGTGCACACCCGGGAAGGCACTTTGTGGCTGGGGAGCTGGTCTGGGTCTACAGCCCCTAAGGAAAAAAAAAGGCAGATGCCCCAAGTTGGACAGTCACTGGGTGGGACCCTGCAGTGTCCTGGAGAGGGTAGGGGAGGTTGTGTACCGGGTGCAGCTTCCTCCCAGGGGGAGAAAGGTGGCACTGCACCGGGACAGGTTAGCCCCATACAGAGGGGCCTCTTCTCCCCAAACCCCAGGAACCCCCACAATTCCCCTCTCTGGCAATGACATTCTCCAGGCACCCACCCTCAGGTGCCGCAGACAAGGCTCCAGACAGCCCACTCCCCCTGTCTCCCCCTGTGTCACCGCGTGGTTCCCCAGAACCACGGACTGTATTACCCGTTCCCGCTTCCTTGTCCCCCATATCCCTGCCTTCATCCCCTGGTTCCCAGAGGGGCACTCTGCGACCATCACGGCCACGCAGGCAAAGGAGACCTCCGGGTCGCTTCAGAGACTTTGTTTGTTCCCTCGGGGACGAGGGACTTTGTGGTGGGGGGGCTGTGTAGCGACCCGCACAGACAGCTGTGTGTTATGTGCTAGGCTAGGAGGTGGTTGTGTTGTACTGACCAGTACCCGGTGTTCGCGGGGTCCGACATGTCAATCAACCTGCTATCTGCCAATCACGGGAATGCCTGGAATGTTCTGATGCCGGGCATCCTGGTGGTTGGCGGAGTGGCGTGGAGGGGGGGTTGGGCATTGGAAGTTAAGACCAGGTTCAGCCTTTGTTCTCTCTCTCTTACATCTGGGCTTCACAAGAGAAGGTCACGGTTGGATTGTGGGTTATCTATTTGGCGTGTGCTACGGCCCAAACAGTAGCCTGTGTAGAGTTGGTTCAATAAACCGTCAATTCGCAAACTCAAGCTTCTGTCTGGACAATTGTTCATTTATGAGCTAGTCAGGTCATTACAATACATTATAAGGGCAGCAGTGCACACGGCTGGCTAAGCGTGAAGGTTCCAAAATGCAACTGGCGGGAAAACACCGTTCTCCAATGCGCACCACAACTGTTTCATGAGATGAAAATATAATTTCTAAATGTTAAAAATGGGAAGAGCTAAAGATGCAACTACCATGGGTTGTTCATATGACTAGGAGTGCGTCTTTGGCTGCTGGACAACGAAATAATGTTGAGAACATGAGAAATACTGGCGTCAATCGTATTAGGAAGTGTTCAAATAATCCTATTAACATTTTTATTTTTTTATTTCACCTTTATTTAACCAGGTAGGCTAGTTGAGAACAGGTTCTCATTTGCAACTGCGACCTGGCCAAGATAAAGCATAGCAGTGTGAACAGACAACACAGAGTTACACATGGAGTAAACAATTAACAAGTCAATAACCACTAGCATGCCTGTGGTCGGAACACAGTAAGACATACCTCAATAAAAACATCCAGGTTTTATACAATTACGTTTCAATAGTGTAAACATTTTGACTCTGGGGCGAGGTGGTCGATGTTGCGGTGCACAACATGCACTACCTTTCCTCTCCTATCTAAACAAACAGTTCCTCGAGTATGACATAATCAAGCCTTCAGACAAGTGTTCACCAACCTGTGTAAAGAAGACTTTTGCAGTCAAAAAGCAAACATATCTACCATTCAACTTTCTTTTTTTTTAACTAGTCTTCAATTTTGACATTAATCTAATTAAAACAGTTCAGTTCTGTGCAGCATGCAGGCCTAATACATTATCACAGCATATTGGCTATATGCCTGGCCTGACAATATCGTTCTTCTCAGATCATATTTCAAAACTCAAGCTATGATAACAAAATCGATCAGTTGGTGTAGCACTTGCAATGCACAGCTGAGTATAAGTTGAAATAATTTCCTTTTTTTTATACTGGTTTGATGGTACCTGCATCGGATGGTCATGGTGCTTTTCAAGAAAAACTAGGTTAAAAATAAATATTTTAATAAAGTCAGTGATGTTCAGGTCGGAAAGTCGGGGCGTGTGTAAGCGTAACTGGGGAAGAAGTGTAGTTCATCAACTGGATGCACACAGGGTATGTTTCTGCTACATTAATTGTATATTGTGATCCTACTGATATGAAAGATACGGGCAGTATATTTTGAAAACGGCTTTGCAAGTGATGATTGACGTTTATAAACGTTGAACCCCAGCGAAACTAACCGCTGAAAACCCTATGGAGAAAACGGTTTTCGAGAGGGCTTGCTGCAAGGAAACTGTTAGTGACAGCTGGTTCGATAACGTTACAGTATTTAGCCAACACATGTCCCTACAACCATAGATGCATGTCAATTACAACTCTCGTATGAAATGCAAAAAGTACCCCAATGTCTGGGGCTGAACCACGGAACAGCGGGCAACACGCGCAGACTGAAATGACGGACCAGGCCAGGTGAGGTGAGTGACGGCTGGTCTGCACAAGCGGGGACGAAATAGCTAGCCAGCTAAGCTACACAATACACCTTTCACTGTCCGGGTCCCTGAAAAGTAAAAACATAGCTTGGCTACTGGAGGTTGCGACACTCAGGAGAAGCAACGCCAAACGAGGTAGATTTCAGTTCGTCAGTCTCAAGCACATATCCAACTCCATATTTTCTTGTTATATAAAACGTTACCTTCGTCAAAGACGTGTCTTTTGTGGTTTTGTTCGAAATGATTCCTCTTACTCAGCCCGCTCAATCTCACCTCCGCCATCTTGTCCTGTTTAAATTGAAATAGTCACACGTAGCTGACGTCAAAGAACCCCGTTTCGCTGCTTTCTTTTAGGAAGTTCCCGTTGCCTGATGGTTATCCGCTGGGTCCTAAGAAAGATCCAGTGCAGTACACCATCAGTGGCTGATGTCCAATCAGTGTTTTAAAGTAACTAAGTAAAAATACTTTGAAGTACTACTTAAGTCGTTTTTGGGGGTATCTGTACTTGACTTTACTATTTATATTTTGACTAGGTCTAATTTTACTTCACTACATCCCTAAAGAAAGGGAACCGTGGTATATTGGCTATTTACTACAAACCCTGAGGTGCCTTAGTGATATTATAAACTGGTTACCAATGCAATTAGAGCAGTAAAAATAAATGTTTTGTCATACAGGTGGTATACGGTCTGATATACCACGGCTTTCAGCCAATCAGCATTCAGGACTCGAACCACCCATTTTCTAAGGAGCTATACAGAGCCCTCCTCTTTATTATAAAATACTGGAGGCGCACAGCGACGCGGTAGGGAGCTCAATTTGGCCTCTGCATGCCTTCAAAGGCTCCACAATTGGAACCGCTGACCACATTTTCGGATCAAGCAGAAATAGCCTTTCATGCACTGATGCCATATAGCCTAAAATAACGAAAGAAAAACTTAAATGCACAAGAATGATACCTTTATGGATTTTTTTAAAGGTATTTTCTTTATTCAACCCGGCCGCCTCCCACCTTCCCTTCGTCCACACAATATATGTAATGATCCTAAACCTGCCTGCCCTGCGGCTGGTTGAGTCAACCCGCGCATCACTAATGTTATCAATATATCAGTATACGGCCTCTTGTGGACTCTAAACACAAAATCCTGTGAGTGTTGGAGTGTGCCCCTGGCTGTCCATAAAATAAAAACAATACAATTGTGAGGGTAGGCGAAGGATAGGAGTAATAACAAACAAAATATAACTACTGTAAAAATCAAATCAAATCAAATGTTATTTGTCACATGCAGATGTTAATGCGAGTGTAGCGAAATGCTTGTGCTTCTAGTTCCGACAATGCAATAATAACCAACAAGTAATCTAGCTAACAATTCCAAAACTACTACCTTATAGACACAAGTGTAAGGGGATAAGAATATGTACATAAAGATATATGAGTGAGTGATGGTACAGAGCGGCATAGGCAAGATACAGTAGATGGTATTGAGTGCAGTATATACATATGAGATGAGTATGTAAACAAAGTGGCATAGTTAAAGTGGCTAGTGATACATGTATTACATAAAGATGCAGTAGATGATATAGAGTACAGTATATACATATACATATGAGATGAATAATGTAGGGTATGTAAACATTATATTAGGTAGCATTGTTTAAAGTGGCTAGTGATATATTTTACATCATTTCCCATCAATTCCCATTATTAAAGTGGCTGGAGTTGAGTCAGTGTGTTGGCAGCAGCCACTCAATGTTAGTGGTGGCTGTTTAACAGTCTGATGGCCTTGAGATCAGACTGTATAGATTGTGTCCGTAGTATGTACAGTACCAGCCAAAAGTTTTGACACGCCTACTCATTCCAGGGTTTTTCTTTATTTTTTACTATTTTCTACATTGTAGAATAATAGTGAAGACATCAAAACAATGAAATAACACATATTTATATTTATTATAGATCCATCCCCATTAGCTGCTGCTCTTCCTGGAATAATGAAGTAACCAAAAAAGTGTTAAAACGTTTTGATGTCTTCACTTATTATTCTACAATGTGGAAAATAATAAAAATAAAGAAAAACCCTTGAATGAGTAGGTGCGTCCAAACGTTTGACTGGTACAAAACTCAGCTAAAAAAGAAACGTCATCTCACTGTCAACTGCGTTTATTTTCAGCAAACTTAACATGTGTAAATATTTGTATGAACATAACAAGATTCAACAACCGAGACATAAACTGAACAATTTCCACAGACATGTGACTAACAGGACTTGAATAATGTGTCCCTGAACAAAGGGGGGGTGAAAATCAAAAGTAACAGTCAGTTTCTGTTGAGGCCACCAGATGCATAAAGTACTGCAGTGCATCTCCTCCTCATGTACTGCACCAGATTTGCCAGTTCTTGCTGTGAGATGTTACCCCACTCTTCCACCAAGGCACCTGCAAGTTCCCAGACATTTCTGGGGGGAATGTCCCTAGCCCTCACCCTCCGATCCAACAGGTCCCAGTATAATGCTAATTTCTTCGACGATGAACGCAAATCCGACCATCACCCCGGTGAGACAAAACCGCGACTCGTCAGTGAAGAGCACTTTTTGCCAGTCCTGTCTGGTCCAGTGACGGTGGGTTTGTGCCCATAGGCGATGTTGTTGCCGGTGATGTCTGGTGAGGACTTGCCTTACAACAGGCCTACGAGCCCTCAGTCCAGCCTCTCTCAGCCTATTGCGGACAGTCTGAGCACTGATGGAGGGATTGTGCGTTCCTGGTGTAACTCGGGCAGTTGTTGTTGCCATCCTGTACCTGTCCTGCAGGTGTGATGTTCGATTGTACCTATCCTGTGCAGGTGTTGTTACACGTGTTACACGATCAGCTGTCCGTCCTGTCTCCCTGTAGCACTGTCTTAGGCATCTCACAGTACGGACATTGCAATTTATTGCCCTGGCCATATCTGCAGTCATCATGCCTCCTTGCAGCATGCCAAAGGCACGTTCACTCAGATGAGCAGGGACCCTGGGCATCTTTCTTTTGGTGTTTTTCCAGAGTCAGTAGAAAGACCTCTTTAGTGTCCTAAGTTTTCATAACTGTGACCTTAATTGCCTACCATCTATAAGCTGTTAGTGTCTTAACGACCGTTCCACAGGTGCATGTTCATTCATTGTTTATGGTTCATTGAACAAGCATGGGAAACAGTGTTTAAACCCTTTACAATGAAGATCTGTGAAGTTATTTTGATTTTTACAAATGATCTTTGAAAGACAGGGTCCTGAAAAGGGACTTTTTGCTGAGTTCATATATATATATATATGTGTGTATATATATATGTATATATATACACATACAGTGGCAAGAAAAAGTATGTGAACCCTTTGGAAATACCCGGATTTCTGCATAAATTGGTCATACAATTTGATCTGATCTTCATCTAAGTCACAACAATAGACAAACACAGTCTGGTTAAACTAATAACACACTAAAAAGGATATGTTTTCATGTCTTTATTGAACACAACTTGTAAACATTCACAGTGTAGGGTGGAAAAAATATGTGACCCTTTGGATTTAATAACTGGTTGACCCTCCTTTGGCAGCAATAAACTCAACATTTTCTGTAGTTGCGGATCAGACCTGCACAATGGTCAGGAGGAATTTTGGACCTTTCATCTTTACAAAACTGTTTCAGTTTAGAAATATTCTTGGGATGTTTGGTGTGAACCGCTCTCGAGGTCATGCCACAGCATTTGAAATCGGGTTGAGGTCAGAACTCTGACTGGGCCACTCCAGAAGGCGTATTTTCTTCTGTTGAAGCCATTCTGTTGTTGATTTACTTTTGTGTTTTGGGTCGTTGTCCTGTTGCACCAGCCAACTTCTGTTGAGCTTCAATTGGCGGACAGATAGCCTTACATTCTCTTGCAAAATGTCTTGATAAACTTGGGAATTCATTTTTCCATCGATGATAGCAAGCTGTCCAAGCCCTGAGGCAACAAATCAGCCCCAAACCATGATGCTCCCTCCACCATACTTTACAGTTGGGATGAGGTTTTGATGTTGGTGTGCTGTGCTGTGCCTTTTTTTCTCCACACATAGTGTTGTGTGTTCCTTCCAAACAACTCAACTTCCGTTTAATCTGTCCACAGAATATGTTACCAGAAGCGCTGTGGAACATCCATGTGCTCTTTCGCGAACTTCAGACATGCAGCAATGTTTTTTTTTGGACAGCAATGGCTTCTTCCGTGGTGTCCTCCCATGAACACAATTTAATCCATTTTAGAATAAGTCTGAAATGTGAAAGAAATCAAGGGATGTGAATACATTCTGAAGGCACTGTATGTGTATATATATTTTCCCCAAAATATACGGGGCATTGGAAATGATGCAGACAATTACATTGATATAGGCTTCAATCTATCTGCAATATTAAAGCTGATCTACCCCCTAAAAAATTTATAATAATAATTGTGCTGACTGGTTTGCTTCTTATAAGGAATTTGATGTAGGGTATAGCATTTGCTTTTGACAATTGAACTTTATTTGTTTATTTTGGTTAGCTTTAATTTTAGATACCTCATTTCTAATATAGGCTAATGTCTATAGAAGAGTCTCCTAAAAAATACAAATTATTTAGACTCTACACACTGATAGCTTTAGTTATTTAAGTTTCCTAATGCCTTTCTCGCATTCATAAATATCAGATGTGGAGGTGATTCTCAAATGAGAAGTTGCAGAGGAGACTGGGTCATTCAAACCAGGCCACACAGAAATTAAGTCTCGGTTTGGTTGAATAATGCTTCAGGCATAGCAGAGCATTTTTAGAGGCAGAGGAGAGAATGAAATGAGTGCACTGTAGGCTACAAGTGTGGGATCTTAATTTGATCACTCTTTTGTTGCTGACACGCGGTTATATGAGCAGTATTGCACTCTTCATGTAGTCAAATTTTGGCCAGCTAATAGCATAACCACCACAGTATGTAGGTGTTCCTTCTGTATATACACCCAGAGATGACTTAAAAGCTGAAGTTGTCTCTAAATGTACCCATATTTTTTACTTGGCCTATTGATTCTAGCAGCAGTGGCAGGTGGGGTTTGTGGTGAGGGGGAGAGAAAGAAACCCTTTTGTATTCTTCAGAGAAGAGTAGACCAAGGATTGCTAGTACCCGCAGTGCACTTGAGAGAAACTGATAGATCTACTTACGTCACTGTCCTCTGCTCACACTGCTCTCTAGACAATTTGAGGAGAAAATTAGGTCAGAGAGGATGAGGTGGGAACTTGAGAGCTCTGTAGACCCACCATAGAGGGACTAAGGAAATCACATAGTCTACTGAAAAATGTGTATACTGTAAATAGCCCATGGAGCTGACTAGATTCTGTATCGGTTTATCATTGTCTAGCCATTATTGTTAGCAGTAGTACACATTGAAGCACTTTAAAAACCAATACAACTCTTTGGTTTAGAGGTGCATTCTGCTATTTATCTCACTTCATGTAATCTGCTTCCTGCTATCACTATTTGGATAAGAGCAGTAAACATCTAGTAACGTTGATTGAGGAAATGGTCTCCTTGTGGAACAGAACAAACACAATAAAACAGGCCCTCAAGATTGTTCAGGTCTTCACCTAATTTTGCTTCAGTTGTTTGAAAGTCAACAAAGTCATGGCATGGCAAAATAAATAAAACGTATGGAATGATGTCTATCTATCTATCTATCTATCTATCTATCTATCTATCTATCTATCTATCTATCTATCTATCTATCTATCTATCTGTCTGTCTGTCTGTCTGTCTGTCTGTCTGTCTGTCTGTCTGTCTGTCTGTCGGTCGGTCGGTCGGTCTATCTATCTATCTATATTAAGTTTGAATTAAATCAACAATACAATACAAAAACAATACGAATGGCCACTCCCATCCGTGGATGCTCTGCCCAGTGGGTGAGCTCGGGCCACCCGCCCAGTGATGCCAGCAGCGCGAAGCCCCTGGCCAAAGTGATTTTTCAAGGGCGGGAAGGACCAAGCCTTGCCCGACGCCTGGGTGGACATGGAAGCAAGGGCACCCATAACCACCAGGACCAGCACACACACCGCTCACAGCGTCAAACCAAAACACAAAACATAAATAACTAAACGCAAAACATACAATAATCACAGCCCCACCCTCACCTCTGATTGGAGGACCTTTAACATTTGTTTGCAAAGCTGTCATCAAGTGTGCATAGCTGTCATCAACGCAAAAGGTGGCTATTTGAAGAATCTCAAATATAAAATATATTTTGATTTGTTTAACACTTTTTTGGTTACTACATGATTCCATATGTGTTATTTCATAGTTTTGATGTCTTCACTATTATTCTACAATGTAGAAAATAGTAAAAATAAAGATAAACCCTTGAATGAGTAGGTGTTCTAAAACGTTTGACTTGTAGTGTATGTTTAGGCTATGCATTTATCCCAACACTCATTATTAATTCTAACCTTCAGACAGCCACAGATAAATACCATCTTTCCCAGTAAATCATCATTCTAATATTTCCTCTTGCAATACATCCCTCCATTTTACCATGGTGTCTCGCTAAGGACTTGAATCTCCCCATCTGCAACATTTCTGCCGAAAATGCCCTGAAAATAAACATTTTACCCAAGATCACAATATTTCCTATTAACTGACTATGGTCCTTCAAATCCCCCAACAATACAGTTTGCAGGTCCTGATGTGATAACATAACAATCATTCTTGGAGCTGACTACCAAAAAAAAGCAACCTATGGACAGTAGCCTACCAAAAGAGAGGCTCTATTGATTCTGTTTCCACGTGACAGAGTCTGCACCGGTCTGACTGTTTGATGCCCCACATACTGAGCGTTCTTTTTGTAGCGATAATTTCATATAATAGCTTATATTGAAAATAACAAATTGATCCATCAATTGTTGTTTTGTTTATCAGTTCCTAGACCAAATGCCATGGTATTGGGATATCGAAAATCTGTTCCCAACTATCTTGAATTTTATGAGGCTATTGTTCGTGTTCACGCTCGATTTCTTCTCTTGTGGAAAAAAACAAGGGCAAGGACAAACCTCTGTCATAAATTCATTCTGAATAGGAGAGGTGACACAGAAGGGCATGCTAAATGTGATGATCAGTCACTGTACAGTAAGTGGTAGGTGTGGAGGTCCATAATGTAATGAATAGCTGTGAGTGTTTTACAAAATGTGAGACATATGCATTATAATCCTTCAACACTGACACAATAAAAAGAACAAGCACAAGATAACCCTCTATTTGATTCATTTCGGCTAGTCAGACTTCCACAAACTTGCTTTCGTAGCCTAATTTGTCAGATAGTGTGTTTGTATTGGCAGGGCTTGAACTTGGCTCTCTCCCCAGGGTTCATGGGAGTTATATAAATGAGTTCATTAAAAGTTGGGCAGAGGGTTATTAGGAAGTGAATATTTCTCCTTAAAGCTGTATCAACCCATTCACTTACCTACAGTAGTCCTCTTTGACACTAGGGCCCAGCTTGACCCTGTCCATACAAAGTCTGCATTGCCGCACACACTGTAATGCTGCGTGCACACAGGATGCTCATTACATTGGCTTACGGTACATTTTGCGTAATCGTCGCAATCCTTGTGCCGCATTACAACAAAAAGGATCACGCTACACATTAGCACCTTCTGCAGTGGCTTATCTACTTTCTTTCTGATACCACACTGCAAAGCAACGCACAAGTTGGAAAAACCCAACACCTGCGACATACTGGGCACACCACAACCTGGCAGATGAGTCGCAACTGTGCGGATTGCCTCTGAAATGAATGAACTTCATGACCAGAGCTCACTGGTTAGTGACTGTCCACCGGATGGCTCAAGGTGGGATTCACAGCTGCCCTCAAATAACCTCTCACAGTGCTATAAAAGATTTACTCAACCCAATTTAAAGGCTGCCCGGGTATCCGGGCAGGTGGCACTGGACCAACACACACTCTCAGGATACAGTAAACACACACACGTGATAAACTCACACATATGCCTATGCACACACACACACACACCCAAAGGCCAGGACAACTGAGCCAGGATTAAATGTGGCATTTTGGTTCTCCTGAAGGACTTTTCCCATGTGTAACATGCTCCTCTGCCGTTATAAAATGTAATGTGTGGTTTTCAGGTACAGAGAACTAGAGCTAGCTGTCAGCTTACAGGAGAGCCATCAAGCCTTGTACATGAGGCTAGAATCACAATGGATTTGTTACTGGGAATCTACTGTATGAAGAGACAAGGATCTCTTTGTGTATCTCTGGGCTCAACGGCACCTGTTTACGTAGATAGGTCTGGCTCCCCTATAAAACTGGGCCACATAGAGCTGAAGGACATCTGTGCTAGTTTTGACTTCCTCATTGGAGTCCCTCTCTGTGCTCTTGTGAAGTCTGTGTAAGTTCATAGCTAATATCTTCCTCCTAAATCCTTGCTCTTGGTTTATATCACTCATAATACTTTAAGTGCTGACCATAAGACGCAGTGATGATAAAAACATGCATACAGCCTTAATATGCTAATGAGTCTTTGACCTGCACTGCGTTCCAAAGAGAAATGATGAGTGGGTCAGTGGCTAAATAAAGAAAATCAGGGAACTAGAAAAGGCCTCAGCAGAGAGAGGCTCAGGCTGGACTAATCTGTTCTACTTCTATTCTTAGAGTGTCGCAGCAGGCTAAAGAAATATGAGAGACCCACACAGGGACAGCAACAGGCGCTGTTAATTTAGAGGGTCACTAGAGAGACCAGCACCCCCCAACGGGTTACTGGGTACCAAGGGTGATTTTAATCATATAAATAATAATAATAAAATAAAATGAGTGTGCAGAAAAGCTACCCAGCTACCAACATTTTTGTAATGTAGCACATAATGTTCCCCTAATGATTGAGTGTCCAGTTTTTCGTTAGTTAGGTGGAACATTCTATCTATGTTAGCAAAAACCTTCTAAGAAAATTTGTAGCATGTTTTGGTGGTAAAGTTAGGAGAACATTGCCTTAATGTCAAACATAAATGATCTACAACGTGGTTACCATTTTCTAAGAATATACAACAGTAATGTCCTAAACACGTTTAAGGGACGTTGCAAGAACATGAGGTTGGCGGCGCCGTAATTGGGGAGGACAGGCTTGTGGTAACAGCTGGAGTGGAATCAGTGGAATGGTATCAAATACATCAGTTTTCTGGGGGTTAGGAGAGCATTACATCAACGTCACATCAAACATACACAGGACATGGTTGTCATGTTTTCACAATATAAGATATTAATGTTCTAGACACGTTTCATAAAACCATTTCTTTGTATCAGTCCCAAATAAATATTCTTCCTCCCAAACAATTACAGTACACCTTGTTACAGTTACCACAGCCATGAAGGACTTGAATGGTGAACTACTGATCCATTCACAGCTCTTTTTGCACGTCGGCAAGGTTAGGAATACTCACACACAGTGCTTTTAACTTGACATATTTGACACATGATTACATTCTGCATGTTCATTTATACAATCACTATTCTTCAACATGTGCCTAGGGGGGAGGGGTTAGGGTTTCTTCTAGACAGGGCCTAACTATACTGGCCCAATAAGCACATGACCTAAAGAGAACTCTTTTTGGGACAGTGGTTAGTTTAATATCCTTATCATTTATCGCCCTCCAGGTTCCCTCGGAGAGTTCATCAATGAGCTTGATGCCTTGATAAGCTCCTTTCCTGAGGACGGCTCACCTCTCACAGTTCTGGGCGACTTTAACCTCCCCACGCCTACCTTTGACTCATTCCTCTCTGCCTCCTTCTTTCCACTCCTCTCCTCTTTTGACCTCACCCTCTCACCTTCCCCCCCTACTCACAAGGCAGGAAATACGCTCGACCTCATCTTTACTAGATGCTGTTCTTCCACTAACCTCGTTGCAACTCCCCTCCAAGTCTCCGACCACTACCTTGTATCCTTTTCCCTCTCGCTCTCATCCAACACTTCCCACACTGCCCCTACTCGGATGGTATCGCGCCGTCCCAACCTTCGCTCTCTCTCCCCCCTACTCTCTCCTCTTCCATCCTATCATCTCTTCCCTCTGCTCAAACCTTCTCCAACCTATCTCCTGATTCTGCCTCCTCAACCCTCCTCTCCTCCCTTTCTGCATCCTTTGACTCTCTATGTCCCCTATCCTCCAGGCCGGCTCGGTCCTCCCCTCCCGCTCCGTGGCTCGACGACTCATTGCGAGCTCACAGAACAGGGCTCCGGGCAGCCGAGCGGAAATGGAGGAAAACTCGCCTCCTGCGGACCTGACATCCTTTCACTCCCTCCTCTCTACATTTTCCTCTTCTCTCTCTGCTGCTAAAGCCACTTTCTACCACTCTAAATTCCAAGCATCTGCCTCTAAACCTAGGAAGCTCTTTGCAACCTTCTCCTCCCTCCTGAATCCTCCTCCCCCCCCTCCTCCCTCTCTGCAGATGACTTCGTCAACCATTTTGAAAAGAAGGTCGACGACATCCGATCCTCGTTTGCTAAGTCAAACGACACCGCTGGTTCTGCTCACACTGCCCTACCCTGTGCTCTGACCTCTTTCTCCCCTCTCTCTCCAGATGAAATCTCGCGTCTTGTGACGGCCGGCCGCCCAACAACCTGCCCGCTTGACCCTATCCCCTCCTCTCTTCTCCAGACCATTTCCGGAGACCTTCTCCCTTACCTCACCTCGCTCATCAACTCATCCCTGACCGCTGGCTACGTCCCTTCCGTCTTCAAGAGAGCGAGAGTTGCACCCCTTCTGAAAAAACCTACACTCGATCCCTCCGATGTCAACAACTACAGACCAGTATCCCTTCTTTCTTTTCTCTCCAAAACTCTTGAACGTGCCGTCCTTGGCCAGCTCTCCCGCTATCTCTCTCAGAATGACCTTCTTGATCCAAATCAGTCAGGTTTCAAGACTAGTCATTCAACTGAGACTGCTCTTCTCTGTATCACGGAGGCGCTCCGCACTGCTAAAGCTAACTCTCTCCTCTGCTCTCATCCTTCTAGACCTATCGGCTGCCTTCGATACTGTGAACCATCAGATCCTCCTCTCCACCCTCTCCGAGTTGGGCATCTCCGGCGCGACCCACGCTTGATTGCGTCCTACCTGACAGGTCGCTCCTACCAGGTGGCGAGAATCCGTCTCCACACCACGTGCTCTCACCACTGGTGTCCCCCAGGGCTCTGTTCTAGGCCCTCTCCTATTCTCGCTATACACCAAGTCACTTGGCTCTGTCATAACCTCACATGGTCTCTCCTATCATTGCTATGCAGACGACACACAATTAATCTTCTCCTTTCCCCTTCTGATGACCAGGTGGCGAATCGCATCTCTGCATGTCTGGCAGACATATCCGTGTGGATGACGGATCACCACCTCAAGCTGAACCTCGGCAAGACGGAGCTGCTCTTCCTCCCGGGAAGGACTGCCCGTTCCATGATCTCGCCATCACGGTTGACAACTCCATTGTGTCCTCCTCCCAGAGCGCTAAGAACCTTGGCGTGATCCTGGACAACACCCTGTCGTTCTCAACTAACATCAAGGCGGTGGCCCGTTCCTGTAGGTTCATGCTCTACAACATCCGCAGAGTACGACCCTGCCTCACACAGGAAGCGGCGCAGGTCCTAATCCAGGCACTTGTCATCTCCCGTCTGGATTACTGCAACTCGCTGTTGGCTGGGCTCCCTGCCTGTGCCATTAAACCCCTACAACTCATCCAGAACGCCGCAGCCCGTCTGGTGTTCAACCTTCCCAAGTTCTCTCACGTCACCCCGCTCCTCCGCTCCCTCCACTGGCTTCCAGTTGAAGCTCGCATCCGCTACAAGACCATGGTGCTTGCCTACGGAGCTGTGAGGGGAACGGCACCTCAGTACCTCCAGGCTCTGATCAGGCCCTACACCCAAACAAGGGCACTGCGTTCATCCACCTCTGGCCTGCTCGCCTCCCTACCACTGAGGAAGTACAGTTCCCGCTCAGCCCAGTCAAAACTGTTCGCTGCTCTGGCCCCCCAATGGTGGAACAAACTCCCTCACGACGCCAGGACAGCGGAGTCAATCACCACCTTCCGGAGACACCTGAAACCCCACCTCTTTAAGGAATACCTAGGATAGGATAAAGTAATCCCTCTCACCCCCCCCCTCCCCCTGAAAAGATTTAGATGCACTACTGTTCCACTGGAGGTCATAAGGTGAATGCACCAATTTGTAAGTCGCTCTGGATAAGAGCGTCTGCTAAATGACTTAAATGTAATGTAAATGTTAGGTCATTGGTGCTGGTGGCCTGGGTTTGAGACCTGCTAGGGGAGTCACCCTACTCTCGCATTCTTAGCCATATATGTTTATATCATTATTTGGCAACAGTTACAACACACCTATCTTATCTAGAAAGATGGAAATCAGCAGTGGTGTGCATTCATGGATGCCAAAGAAAGCCAGGCTTCCCCAAAAATGTACCAATATTTTTTTTTCTTTTGTCTCTCTGTGTTTCATAATTTTCCTACAATTCACAAGAGATTGAATGTATCTCACAGGAGAAAGCATCCGAGCGAGCAATACAGCGCCTCTCTGTCTTTCTATGTGTAAGCCATGTATTTGATGCTGTCAGGTCCAAACGACTATGACCAAACAAGTTTGCCGCCCATAGCTGGCAAGCATCTGGCCTTCCTTGACAAGAGTATAAAAAATGTGCCAATCAGCGTTGAGCTCAACTGTGAAAAGTCCTGGCACACCAAAAACAATTGTCATGGGAAGCCAGCTTGGATTTGGCATCACTCCTATCAAATACCATTGACAGATACAGTGCTTTGCGAAAGTATTCGGCCCCCTTGAACTTTGCGACCTTTTGCCACATTTCAGGCTTCAAACATAAAGATATAAAACTGTATTTTTTTTGTGAAGAATCAACAACAAGTGGGACACAATCATGAAGTGGAATGGCATTTATTGGATATTTCAAACTTTTTTAACAAATCCAAAACTGAAAAATTGGGCGTGCAAAATTATTCAGCCCCTTTACTTTCAGTGCAGTAAACTCTCTCCAGAAGTTCAGTGAGGATCTCTGAATGATCCAATGTTGACCTAAATGACTAATGATGATAAATACAATCCACCTGTGTGTAATCAAGTCTCCGTATAAATGCACCTGCACTGTGATAGTCTCAGAGGTCCGTTAAAAGCGCAGAGAGCATCATGAAGAACAAGGAACACACCAGGCAGGTCCGAGATACTGTTGTGAAGAAGTTTAAAGCCGGATTTGGATACAAAAAGATTTCCCAAGCTTTAAACATCCCAAGGAGCACTGTGCAAGCGATAATATTGAAATGGAAGGAGTATCAGACCACTGCAAATCTACCAAGACCTGGCCGTCCCTCTAAACTTTCAGCTCATACAAGGAGAAGACTGATCAGAGATGCAGCCAAGAGGCCCATGATCACTCTGGATGAACTGCAGAGATCTACAGCTGAGGTGGGAGACTCTGTCCATAGGACAACAATCAGTCGTATATTGCACAAATCTGGCCTTTATGGAAGAGTGGCAAGAAGAAAGCCATTTCTTAAAGATATCCATAAAAAGTGTTGTTTAAAGTTTGCCACAAGCCACCTGGGAGACACACCAAACATGTGGAAGAAGGTGCTCTGGTCAGATGAAACCAAAATTGAACTTTTTGGCAACAATGCAAAACGTTATGTTTGGCGTAAAAGCAACACAGCTCATCACCCTGAACACACCATCCCCACTGTCAAACATGGTGGTGGCAGCATCATGGTTTGGGCCTGCTTTTCTTCAGCAGAGACAGGGAAGATGGTGAAAATTGATGGGAAGATGGATGGAGCCAAATACAGGACCATTCTGGAAGAAAACCTGATGGAGTCTGCAAAAGACCTGAGACTGGGACGGAGATTTGTCTTCCAACAAGACAATGATCCAAAACATAAAGCAAAATCTACAATGGAATGGTAAAATAAACATATCCAGGTGTTAGAATGGGCAAGTCAAAGTCCAGACCTGAATCCAATCGAGAATCTGTGGAAAGAACTGAAAACTGCTGTTCACAAATGCTCTCCATCCAACCTCACTGAGCTCGAGCTGTTTTGCAAGGAGGAATGGGAAAAAATGTCAGTCTCTCGATGTGCAAAACTGATAGAGACATACCCCAAGCGACTTACAGCTGTAATCGCAGCAAAAGGTGGCACTACAAAGTATTAACTTAAGGGGGCTGAATAATTTTGCACGCCCAATTTTTCAGTTTTTGATTTGTTAAAAAAGTTTGAAATATCCAATAAATGTCGTTCCACTTCATGATTGTGGCCCACTTGTTGTTGATTCTTCACAAAAAAATACAGTTTTATATCTTTATGTTTGAAGCCTGAAACGTGGCAAAAGGTCGCAAAGTTCAAGGGGGCCGAATACTTTCGCAAGGCACTGTATACTTGAATTGTTGCATCTCTGTTGTTGTCCTCCAGTGGCTAGCTTGTCACATATACATGTTTAGCAGATGATATTGTGGGTGTAGCAGAATGCTTGTGTTTCTAGCTCTAACAGTGCAGTAATTTCTAAGAAGTAATATCTAACAATTTCACGACAATACACACAATACACACAAGTCTAAAGTGAAGGAATGGAATTAAGAAAAATAAATATTTGGGCGAGCAATGTCAGAGCGGCATAGACTAAGATACTGTAGAATAGGATAGAACACTGTATATATATACAGTGGGGCAAAAAAGTATTTAGTCAGCCACCAATTGTGCAAGTTCTCCCACTTAAAAAGATGAGAGCCCTGTAATTTTCATCATAGGTACACTTCAACTATGACAAACAAAATGAGAAAACAAATCCAGAAAATCACATTGTAGGATTTTTAATGAATTTATTTGCAAATTATGGTGGAAAATAAGTAGAGAGGAGGATGGCATTGACATTTCTCTACAAGTAGGGTGAGTCAATATGTTTTTCTACTTGCACACACACACACACACACACACACACACACACACACACACACACACACACACACACACACACACACACACACACACACACACACACAAATCAGAACCATGGACAGCCACACCATATTTAACTTATGTGGATTGGACTAAATTGTTTTTGGTATCTTTTAGTTGCCACTGTATTAGACTAAGCAGAGGTGATTTAATAATGTTGAAATGTTGAAGTTGAAATGGTGCTTGAATAGTGGAGGCAGCTCTTGTTTTCTTTGCGACTTGCGGTAACTCTCTGTGGCTCAAAATCAATAGTTGTTAAGTGGTTCGAAAATGTCGGAAACATTAACTTGCTTGACCATGCTGTAGGTCATGTAACTGTCTGTTACTGTACATGCAATATGCCTTGTGGACGTCACTGGACAGAGGTTGCTATCCGGTTTTGTGATAAAACAAAGGTGTGGTTGAATTTATTCTGCCACTGTGTCTTATTGTCTCGGCCTTTAGGCCTATATATCACGGTCGCAAGGCATATGAATTAACAGGTTATAGACCAAGCAATGCAATGATCCATTTCCCAGTGATTTTACCCACGCACCGCTCCTGGGAATCAGTAGTATTCCAGGTAGCTGAGCATCTA
Organism: Oncorhynchus nerka; assembly: GCF_034236695.1. Taxonomy (NCBI): domain Eukaryota; kingdom Metazoa; phylum Chordata; class Actinopteri; order Salmoniformes; family Salmonidae; genus Oncorhynchus; species Oncorhynchus nerka. Next base: position 31,776,850 of record NC_088423.1, on the reverse strand, counting down.
AAAGAGAACTCTCTATCGTCTTTTTGAAATCCACATCACATGTACCATCTAGAACAAACACGTCTATGATAAGGAATGACATCCGCTCTCATCATAGTGTTGCTTCTGGCAGAAACATACTCAGAATATGGTTGCCATATTCTCAGAATATCAGAAATGCATTTATTTACAGTAGCACAATAGCATGTCTGAACTTTCTCACATTTGTCATTAAAGCAATGATGATGCCAGTTATACCAAAACAATACACAACACAGAGTTCCATCTCCAAGTTTTAATGTGGAAAAATAGACAAATTGCAACAGAATCACTTGGGACCAATGTTGGGGGCAATATATTACTTAACCAGTGTATTACTTTCAGAAAAATACAGTGGGGCAAAAAAGTATTTAGTCAGCCACCAATTGTGCAAGTTCTCCCACTTAAAAAGATGAGAGAGGCCTGTAATTTTCATCATAGGTACATGAAAATAAGTATTTAGTCACCTACAAACAAGCAAGATTTCTGACTCTCACAGACCTGTAACTTCTTCTTTAGGAGGCTCCTCTGTTCTCCACTCGTTACCTGTATTAATGGCACCTGTTTGAACTTGTTATCAGTATAAAAGACACCTGTCCACAACCTCAAACAGTCACACTCCAAACGCCACTATGGCCAAGACCAAAGAGCTGTCAAAGGACACCAGAAACAAAATTGTAGACCTGCACCAGGCTGGGAAGACTGAATCTGCAATAGGTAAGCCGCTTGGTTTGAAGAAATCAACTGTGGGAGCAATTATTAGGAAATGGAAGACATACAAGACCACTGATAATCTCCCTCGATCTGGGGCTCCACGCAAGATCTCACCCCGTGGGGTCAAAATGATCACAAGAACGGTGAGCAAAAATCCCAGAACCACACGGGGGAACCTAGTGAATGACCTGCAGAGAGCTGGGACCAAAGTAACAAAGCCTACCATCAGTAACACACTACGCCGCCAGGGACTCAAATCCTGCAGTGCCAGACGTGTCCCCCTGCTTAAGCCAGTACATGTCCAGGCCCGTCTGAAGTTTGCTAGAGAGCATTTGGATGATCCAGAAGAAGATTGGGAGAATGTCATATGGTCAGAAGAAACCAAAATATAACTTTTTGGTAAAAACTCAACTCGTCGTGTTTGGAGGACAAAGAATGCTGAGTTGCATCCAAAGAACAGTAGGTATTACTGTGAAGCATGGGGGTGGAAACATCATGCTTTGGGGCTGTTTTTCTGCAAAGGGACCAGGACGACTGATCCGTGTAAAGGAAAGAATGAATGGGGCCATGTATCATGAGATTTTGAGTGAAAACCTCTTTCCATCAGCAAGGGCATTGAAGATGAAACGTGGCTGGGTCTTTCAGCATGACAATGATCCCAAACACACCGCCCCGGCAACGAAGGAGTGGCTTCGTAGGAAGCATTTCAAGGTCCTGGAGTGGCCTAGCCAGTCTCGAGATCTCAACCCCATAGAAAATCTTTGGCGGGAGTTGAAAGTCTGTGTTGCCCAGCAATAGCCCCAAAACATCACTGCTCTAGAGGAGATATGCATGGAGGAATGGGCCAAAATACCAGCAACAGTGTGTGAAAACCTTGTGAAGACTTACAGAAAACGTTTGACCTCTGTCATTGCCAACAAAGGGTATATAACAACGTATTGAGATAAACTTTTGTTATTGACCAAATACTTATTTTCCACCATAATTTGCAAATAAATTCATTAAAAAAATCCTACAATGTGATTTTCTGGATTTTTTTTCTCATTTTGTCTGTCATAGTTGAAGTGTGCCTATGATGAAAATTACAGGCCTCTCTCATCTTTTTAAGTGGGAGAACTTGCACAATTGGTGGCTGACGAAATACTTTTTTGCCACACTGTATCTCTACATGCGAGTTATGTATACATTATTTATCAAAGCCTTGTCTCATGCTAACGAAATTCGTGCTGTAGTATAACTCATTTCCAATAGGCTATCAAGCTGAAAAAAATAAGAAAGATGGCAGCTGTATTACTGTCCCTTGGGCTCCCTCTCCGGCCTCTAGGTCACCAGGCTGCTCGTTTATGGCGCAGCCCTGTCACCAGCATTGCGTGCATTTGCGCATAATGACACTCACCTGGACTCCATCACCTCCTTGATTACCTGCCCTATATATGTCATTCCCTTTGGTTTCTTCCCCAGTCGTCATTGTTTCTGTTTCTTGTCGGTGCGCTGTTTGTGGTTATTGTGTTGTTTATTTATTCAATGTATTCACTCCCTGAACTTGCATCCCGACTCTCAACGTTACAATGACCTCTCTTAACATTTTCCTTGTGTAAATGCTCCCATTATTTTCGAGTTAATTGAGTAGAAAGAGGACAACATTTTAGTCAAATGCAAACTCCGCAAAGACCGCGTTGATTTCTTTGTCCAGAAACACATCCAACCTAATCAAGCTTCTAGAGATTGTGCACAAAGGCACAAAGCTGGAAGCCAAAGTCCCATAAATGTGTGAAAGAGGAGAAATCTCTGCACATTATTGTAATAAACAAAGATGCATAAATAATATTTCCAATTTCTAATGACATTTCCATATAAACAATTAAAATGTCTGATAAATGCAATTCAAAACATCAATAATGACATTAACATATACTGAACAAAAGTATAAACGCAACGTTAAATAATTTCCACGATTTTACTGAGTGACCTGTTCACCGGATGTGCTACCTGTCCCAGACCTGCTGTTTTCAACTCTCTTGAGACAGCAGGAGCGGTAGAGATACTCTCAATGATCGGCTATGAAAAGCCAACTGACATTTACTCCTGAGGTGCTGACTTGTTGCACCCTCGACAACTACTGTGATTATTATTATTTGACCATGCTGGTAATTTATGAACATTTATGAACAGAACTTGGCCATGTTCTGTTATAATCTCCACCCGGCACAGCCAGAAGAGGACTGGCCACCCCTCATAGCCTGGTTCCTTTCTAGGTTTCTTCCTAGGTTTTGGCCTTTCTAGGGAGGTTTTCCTAGCCACCGTGCTTCTACACCTACATTGCTTGCTGTTTGGGGTTTTAGGCTGGGTTTCTGTACAGCACTTTGATATATCAGCTGATGTAAGAAGGGCTATATAAATAAATTTGATTTGATTAGGACCTCATTTATGGATTTCACGACTGGGCAGGGGCGCAGCCATGGGCTGGCCTGGTAGGGCATAGGCCCACCCACTGGAGAGCCAAACCCAACCAGTCAGAATACTATTACACAAAAAGGGCTTTATTACAGACATAAATAGTCCTCAGCGCCACGGTTGTGAGTCCAGTTGGATGTACTGCCAAATTCTTTAAAACAACTTATTGTTGTAGAGAAATTAACATTAAATTATCTGGCAACAGCTCTGTTGGAGATTCCTGCAGTCAGCATGCCAATTGCATGCTCCCTCAAAACTTGAGACATCTGTGGCATTGTGTTGTGTGACAAAAGTGCAAATTTTAGTGTGGCCTTTTATTGTCCCCAGCACAAGGTGCACCTGTGTAATGATCAGGCTGTTTAATCAGCTTCTTGATATGCCACACCTGTCAGGTGAATGGATTATCTTGGCAAAGGAGAAATGCTCACTAACAGTGATATAAACAAATTTGTGCACAACATTTGAGAGAAATAAGCTTTTTGTGAGTATGGAACATTTTCTGGATCTTCTATTTCAGCTCATGACAAATGAGACCCACACTTTACATGATGCGTTTATATTTTTGTTCAGTATGTATTGCTAAGAATGTGAGAGTAGGGTGACTCCCCTAGCAGGTCTCAAACCCAGACCACCAATACCAAACACCCTAACCACTGTCCTAATAAGGATATCTGTAGGGAATGTGCTTATTGGGACAGTGTAGTTAGGCCCTGTCTAGAAGAAAACCTAACCCAATATTTCTCAAACTTGGTCCTAGGTACCCCAAGGGCTGCACGTTTTGGTTTTTGCCCTGCTATTACACAGCTGATTCAAATGATCAAAGCTTGATAATTAGATGACTATTTGAATCAGCTGTGTAGTGCTAGGGCAAAAAACAAAATGTGCAGCCCTTGGGGTACCTAGGACCGAGTTTGGGAAACACTGCCCTAACCCCTCCTTCCTACAGTAGGCACTTGTGTAGATCTGAAACAACTTGATAGGTGTAAGCAATGGGGTGAATACACTTTGAAGTAAATCTCAGCTCTGTTAAAAGTACACTCAAGAAAATAGTTTATTGATCCTAGTGATTCAGGAGTATCATTAAAACAGGTTGATATGCACCACCAAAATTAGACAACTATACGGAAAACCCTTAAATAGTTGAAATAAGTAAATAAAATCAATGATGAGAGAATAGCCAGTTTAACTGATTCCTGGCATGGACATGGTGGCGCAGCAGAAGGATCAGAATACCACGAACAAAGATGGTGTGACTTTAAATCATAGGTGAGGACATGTTGAAGAATGATTACTGTATAAATGAACATGCACAATGCAATTGTGTGTCAAATGCGTAAGTTTAAAAGACTGTATGTTAAAAACGATCCCTTGCCAACAGAAGAAGAGCTATGAATGCATCAGTGGTTTATCAATCAGGGCATTGATTGGCTCGGCAACATTGATGGGTAAAGGCATTTTTTTGGGGGACACATACAAGCTCTTGCAACGTTCCTGTGAAACTTGTCTAGACATGAATATCTTGTGTTCTGAGAACATGACAACCATGTTCTGTGTAATGTATGTTTGGTGGGATGTTGATGGAGTATTCTCCTAACCCTCAGAAAACTGGGCAAAGGATTGTTCTTGCAATATTCTCATGAAACAGGCCTAGAACATTCATATTTTTTATTCTGAGAACATGGCAACCCTGTTATGTGTGTGTTCGGTGGGATGTTGATGGGAGTATTCTCATAACCCTCAGAAAACTGGACACATGAATGTTCTTGCAACGATCCCATGAAATGTGTCTATCACATTCATATCTTAAGTTCTGTGAGCATGGTAACCATGTTGTGGGTAAGTTCTATTTGACATTAAGGGAACCGTCTCTTTGGAACTTTCCTTGCACATCACGGGAACATTTCTATGAGAACGTTAGTTTAATGACCTAATGAGACTGAAGGGAACATTCTCTAAAGTTGTGGGTAGAGACCAGGCTGGAGTGTGAAAGAGAGAGATTGTGTGGGGGTGGAGAGAGGTGTTTGTGAGTGTGTGCCCACTTGGGTTTGTATAAGTTTATGTTTTTCTTGGTTTTTCAGTTAAGAGAGCAAGACATGTTTGTTATTTCAGTACATGTCACTAGCTGTGCACAGTATCTCATCTGAAAGAAAAAATAACTAGCATGAAATGTTACTGTGTGTGTATGCCTCCGTTTCCATCCTTCCATTTCCTCTTCTTTTGTCCCTTCCTCCCAACCAGCTCTCTCCACATTTAAATGTACGTCTATGTTTTCTCAAGTCATGAAAAGTAAAGCTTTCGCTGTGTGTTTGACAATGTGGCTCTAGAAAGCCAAAAGGTTGCATTATTCTATTTTGACAAACCCTCAGAGATACATTTGTGGGCAGAGAGATCCTCTGAAGTTTGTTTAAGAGGATTCGTGGGAGTGTGTTCTCAAAGCTCATAGGGCTGGAGACTACACACTCAGTAGTGTTCATGAAGATTTTATTCTGGTGTCACTCCAATGACTATCACTGGCACAGATTACCAAACTCAAACACAAAATCCACCACAAAGACACAGACACAACGCCATTTAATGACCAGTCAGACATGGACATCATGGGTACTACCTATCTGAACATGCGTGTAGTGAAAATTTAAGACCCTCCTTACGTTTGATGATACCATTAAATGAAGCACAAGACTGCTGTTTATGGTAACTCAAGCCTTTTGAAATGTAACTCACGACGTGGAACAATTATCGAATCATAAAGATGTAAGAGGATCTGAAGACTGCTGAATGTTTAATGAGTGTCACGCTCACAGCATGCATCCAGATCCAACCAAACCCTGATCCTGATGCCTGGACAACCCTTCACTGTAGTGGCAAAAACTATAATCTGCTACTTGCAGAAAGGTTTGAATAACACCTATGTATTTGCTCACGTTATACAGTACAATATACAGAGTAGACCCATGGAATATGGTGTTAACGTGTCATTTCCTTATTTTGCAAGTAAAATGGAATTCCACAATTCTTGTACAAAGCATCTCTACAATCATATTATTTGTTACCCTCTTTGGCAGGGCTGTTCCCAAATAACCTTAGGTATTTGAGGGTTTTAAAAATAAAACATATCTCTATAACATTGTTGCTATATTTTCTAATTAATCAGGAAAAGAGCTAGGGATGATGTACAATGATTCTGGATACAGCCATTTGTGAACATAAGACATATCGGCGTGCCACTAAACACTAAAACAATCCGAATGTGCTAAACTACTGACACTGAACCAGTGCAGGCGAGCCATGATACTAACACAGTACTAACACTCAAACAGAGTGCCCCAAAACACTGACATACGACAGACCATGGGCTCTTCATGTGTAAACATCATACAAAGGCGTCATTAAACAGTCCACTCCAAAGCAAAACACCTGCTGACACAATGTCTTCAAATAAGATTGATATTCCCCTTTCCCCCCCGTCCCACCCCTCCATAACAGAACTTCCATTTCAATTCTATACACCTTTACATATTATCACATTACAGTGTGATTTAAAATTCATATTGACACATTGTTCCACTGAAGTACCGACTGAGTTTTTGCTGCTCAACAGAATGTGCCGAGCATAAAAGCTGCGCTGTCAACCCATAAATATGGCGACCATCTTGGATAGTCTTCACCAGCATGGGCATAATAGATGTCCTCTATCCAGTCTTCAAACACAACGCAAAAATTAACAAATCATCTTACAACAAGTCTTTTCAGGGGTCACCTGTTAAGGTACCATGCTCAGCCCCAATGGATGCCGGGAAGAGACAGGGTGCCATCTCTCAGTTCTTAGTTCTGATTGGCTCTCTCTATACAGAGAAAACAAAAAACAAAGAGGACAAAAAATACTCCAAAATAAGAGGTGCAAGATAAAAAACCTCTTCAGCAATCTCCAGTGTTTCACACGTCTGTGTTTCAGTAGTCTTCTCCACTTCAAGAGGAGCCAGTCAGTCTGGATGAGGGCCCTCTTTATCAGTGTCTTGTCAGCTTAGTAGTCTGTCCCTCCCAGTACCATCGCTTCTCCTTCTCTCCATCTCCATCTCTCCCTCTCCTGCTGGTACACTGGTCTTTAGAGGTGAGAGGACGTGGAGAAGCACAGCTTCAGGGTGTAGGGGTTAGAGCCATCTGGAAAAGGTCAGACACACAAGGTTACACACATACTACACACACACTCACACATATCTCTACACATAAACAAACACACATGATCATATGGCATGCCCACACACGTGCACACTCTGTTGGGGACATTGGCAGGGAGAATTCTGAAGACGCGAGCGTTAAGTCCGGTCTGGGAAGAGAAAAGGTGTGCAGCAGATGGTGCAGACTCCTGTCCTAGTGTGCTCCCTCTATCTCACTTCAAGCACACACACACACATCTAATCTCCCTCTCTGACAGCGACTGATTCCACAGGGCCAGGCTGAAACACCTGTGGTGCCAACCAACACAGACAGGAGAAATAATGTAAAAAAGAACCACCTGCTGCTAGAACAGACAGCATTGACAGCTTTCTCCCCTTTGGATTTTATAACATGTCCCTCATGCTATTTCACCCAGGAAAAATATATTTATTATCTTCAGGTCTTCATGTAAGTTTGGTCTAAATCCAATTTTATGGGCATTTCTCAGACTGAATGTGGCACTATCAGTTCTCATGCTGAGAGTGACTACTAACGGTTGAGTGTTTGGTGCTAGTATGCGGTCACTGTTGAGGAAAGCAAGGCCATCTGGTCACTTACTTGGTATTCTGATCTGGTAGTGGTTTAGGACGGTCAAGACCTCCACAGCGTGTGTCTTGGAGTCAAACTCTAACAAGCCAGAAATGGTTTTGGAGGAGGCTGACAAGAAGAGAGGAGAAAAGGACAACTTAAGTATGACGGTACACTTATATCCTTCAACAGCCGAACACACACAAATAGAAAAAGTTAAAAAAGCCCAAACTTACGCTTTGCATCAAACATCTTGAACTTGGTGAAACCTGGCACATCATGCTCTGAGCATAACTGTAAAAAAAAAACAGAACAGCTGAGATAAAGGTTGTTGCGAGACAATACTTATGTTCTAACCACAACCACATGGTGGAGCTCTTCAGTCTCAGTCAAACTACAAAAATCTTTGACAGTGAGTGACAGGCAGAACCATCAGCGGTCGTCTTCTTCTATGCAAGCTATTTTAATTGTGCAGCAAAATAGTAGCAGGCTAATTTCACCTCTTAGCCCTATTGACAAAATATTAGATATGCACCCTCATCCCAACCACCTACCCAAGATCCAGCTGGGCATCTAAAATGTAGGGGGAGGGGCTTGTAATAGTTCAGCACACAGGATGAATCCATGCTAAACGTTACCCCATACGGACCTTCCCAATACCCTACCCTGCCATCCCAGCCATACCCTCAGCAGCTGGTGCTTTCAGATGCCAGGAGGGATTTGCAGTAGTGCAGTACAAAGGATGGACTTCTGGGAGTTAATTGTTACCTTACTCCCTACATCCCATCCCCTAGCCTTGACCTTCAACCCCTCTGTTCAGGCCTCTACTCACACCCTCTCCACCATAGACCTTATCACAGCCCTACCCTCAGTAGCTGGTCCTCTGAGATGCAGGGGGGGACGTTGTAGTAGTGCAACACACAGGAGGGTGGCTGGATGATGTTCTTGGAGGCCTGGCCTTGGCTGGTGAAGCGGTTGTTCCTGGTCATGGCAAAGTCCTTATAGCTGCTGCTGCCGTCCTCCAGCTCAAACACCTGACTGGGAATGACCGCATGCTGCTTGGAAACACTGGAGAGGGGGAGATGAGAGAGGGAGAGGAGAGGGGGAGAGAGAGAGAGAGAGAGAGAGAGAGAAAAAGGAGGAAGAGAGAAATGGAGAGGGAGGGAGTTGAAGTCCATGTCCAAAAGGCTCCTTAACAACTTCTACCCCCAAGCCATAAGACTACTGAACAATTCATCAAATGATTACGCAGACTATTTACATTATTTTTACAATGCTGCTACTCTCTGTTTATTATCTATGCATCGTCATTTGACCCTACCTACATGTACAAATTACCTCGACTAACCTGTACCCCCGCACACTGATTCTGTACCGGTAATTAGATTTGATCAGAGAAAGAGTAATAAGATACTAGTAGGCAATAATATTAATTACGTGGTTGAATACTGCAGGTCCTAAGCTTCCCTGTAATGTACTAACAAGGACACTCACCAGACGTTGAGCCTCTTGCCAAACACCTTGATGCTGTTGAGGTGAGTGATGGCCCTGTCCACTGCATACTCATCCCCCATCTCTACTAGGGCAGTGCCTGGGACACTCTTCATGAACTTTACCTGCCACACACACAGTTCCAAACATTGTGTGCATAGCAATCCTCAAATAGATTCACGCACCGTCAGCTACACCTACTTCAAACAGAAATACTTCAAACAGAATAACACCCCCCTCCCCCCCCCCAAAATATAAAATAAATGTTCATTCACAGACAAACTACCACAACACACACATGGATGCCCTTAAGTTCCTCCTCAGGTGGGTCCCCCTGCTGACCTTTTCAATGTTGCCATAGAGACAGAAGAGGTTGAAGATGCGGGTGCAGTTCATCTTGGCGGGGTGCAGGCCGCTCACCATGGCGACAGAGCTGGAGCCGTGGTTGTAGGAGGAACTCTGGGGCAGGGGGTAGGCCACCACCTCTGGGATGTCGTGGGGGCTCAGCTTGTACCTGCTGTTCCCTGGGAGAGGCAGCAGGGGGCAGTGTGACCCTGGAATACATAACACAAGGGGAAAGGAGGAGCAGGGGTTACAACTTTCACTTCCACCTGGGTTGTGCTCAGCAGGCACGAAACGGGAGAAAACATTTTGAAATGAAGGAGATCAGCTACTACTTTCTTGTCCTGTTCGGTCCTCATGAACACAACCCTGATGGTGAAAGGAGTGTGGAGGTGGGTTTTATTTTTCTCTACTAGCCTCTTGGGAGGTCTCTACTCCTCTCACCTTCAGATAGGGTTGAGAATCTACACCCTCCATCTGAGCAGAAGGGGTGTGTGGGAAGTGTGGATAGAGTGTGGATAGTGTGGATAATGTGGCAGTCCGGGTGTGGTAACTCGTACGTCTAAAGTTTAGTAATGATGTTAGGCACAGTGGGACTTTTTGTAAAATGACTTTTTAAATGAAAACATAGCTATGTATCAACCTGCGTGACATCAAAGGGGGATATGGTTGGCACACCGAGTAATAGGGTAGTGTTTTGGTGCTGGGGTTAGGAGGGGGGACCTTACCGTATCCGTTGTCTCCGTAAGAGGACGGGTGCTCCCCTAGTATGGCCTGTCTCTGCCTGCCCTTCCCACGCTCTGAAACATCAACACATTGACAGCATAGGGAGAGAGTATGAGGAAAATGACTCTGGGCTACACATTCAAATAGGAGCTATTCAAATAGACATGCTGATAAAAAGGTCATTGGAGGTAAATAAGCAAAATATAATTAGAGAAGCGACAGAAGACCTGTGACATTACAGGTGAGTCTGAATACACTGGTGATACCCCAAGTCTGTTAACATTTAACATTCATTTACATAGTAACAGTACTATAGCCATTAGGCAACATATGGAAACAATGCTATTGATTAACACACGTTACAATATAAATCCTGGTAATACTGTGCATTAGAAGGACTTCAATGCATCCACAGTTGTACCTTTATCATGCATTAGTACTATGTTGTACTATTTGAACAGTAGTACTATGTTGTACTATTACATACAGAGAGAAGGAGACACCAAGACACATAGGCCTAAAGTAAGTCTACTGTTAACCACAATGGCAATTTACGTTACTAAATACAGTTGACATCCTTCAGCAATCTATAGACAAGGAACAGTGGAGAGAAGATTCAAAAATAGAAAGAAAAAACAAAGGGCACATTTTAAACAGGGGGAAAACGTTGTTCCATTTTTATACAAAGATTGGTGGAGGAAAAGTACCTGAATTACATCACTAGCGTGAACAGTCAGCAACCCCTCTCACTGAGGTCTTGGCTTTACTGGCACAGGCTGTCTCTTTCAGGACAAGTGAAACAACATCAACCTGTGTTGCATCATCAGATAGTCAGTTCACAACTGGCACAGAATCACAGAGAGATACATGGAGGCACAGGATGGACAAAGAGCAGCTGCAGTTCCATCTCCCACAAGAGCAGTCCCAACTGATCCCTAATTAGAAGACGAACAATACAGTTGAAAAGATCAAAGAAACCTACTAGGCACAGAGGTCAATTCAGCATCTTTTCCACGTTGGTTCAAATGACGTTGATTCAACCAGTGTGTGCCCAGTGGGAACCTTCCATGTTCCATGAATCAGAGCTCCTGTTTTTCTACATGGAAACGCAGATAATATCACTCCAATTATTCAGTTCAATAGGTTTACCTCTACAACTGAAAAGCCCCTCTATAACTTACAAGTAACCAGATCTCCTTTATTGGTCAGTCATGCTCCACTATAGCTTACAGGAACCCATCTATGTAACTATTGCAGCCAGGTCAGCTCTGTGGTTGGGGGTTGGGTGATGCCGTGTGGTATCCACAACAGTCCCCCCAGGCCAAGTCACACACACACTCTACTGAAATGCTACATGGGTGTAAAATGATAAGGGGGATTATTAAGAGAGAGAGCTTTCATCAGATAGTCAAAGTGACCTTCACTCACAGATTAGGGGTGTACAGCAGGGTTCACCGCCCTGTTTGCTGTGCCAGCGGAACTCATCATTACCACCCCCCCACCCCCATCTCACCCTATGCCTCCCTCCACAATCAGGCCTCAAACAGCATCTATTATTATACCCTGAGATCCACCCCCACCTCCCCATGCCTCACAAAACCCCTCTCTCCTCTGCTCGTCCTCTGGGGGGGAGAAGAAGGGAAAACTATCCATCATTAACAACACCCTCGGAGAGACTGCAGTCTCATGCTGTGCACTCAACCTTTATTTATCCAGGTAAAGTTAACAGAGAACAGATATGCTTTGGCAATCATAATTCCCTGGCCAACTGGTGCACTGAGCATGATTAGAGAATTAAAGCGCTGCTTCTCTTCTTGGCTGACTGTTTTCCCGTTTTTTGCGGAATGGTCCGTTAGAATTTCAGTTTAAATTGCTAGTTATTTACCCCACCCAAGTCGACTGCTATTTCCCCCAAAGGGGCCAGGGGATGAGAGTCACAGCAAAGTCTTCTTGTGGAGGACTGCTAGCTAAAAAGGCAGCTAATCTTCGCTGTGGACAACAGCAATATGAACCCTGCTTTGGCTAAGGCAACTCACAGGGGACGTGATGTCACAGACAGCCTCTCTGGCTGGTCCCCATGGGATGTGAACCAGACACCATGTTGTTGCACGTAGAGCATCGCGCTCTAACGTGTTGTAACACCATGTTGACACCTGTTCCTAAATGCCAGGGATATAGGTTCTCCATAAGGAAAGATGCTACAGACCAGATCACACAGTATATACTGTAGGTGTGGGATAATTCATTATACAGCAGCTGATAGAACCATGACTTATACTTATGCTGATATACAATCCAATACCCAGTATAATAAAAGTGTGAGGGTGATTTAAAGTGAATCAAATATAAGTTCCTCTCAGGTAAGCGGAGAGCGGCATGGTACTGAAGCAGTCATTCCCGAGGCGAGGTGAGAGACGTCCACAGAGGACACTGGAGGAAAACATTTGAGTGTCCTAAGAACGGCACCACAGCAGGAGGCTAACTCATTCTCACTGGGCTTTCAAATTAGTTAGCATCTCGCCTGACTTCTCATTTAGCCATGCAGTAAAGGGTGATATTCATCATAGGGTGAACCCCCTCAGCAGTCGACTGTGTCCCCTGGTTAATTTGAGGAGATGGATGCACTAGGAGAAAAGGGGCTGACTTTCACAGGGCAATGCCTTTCAGATAGCGATATAAAGGTTGGGTCTCTGATAGAGGGCCTCTAAGGAACTGTGACTCTCTTCATCCACACGATGTACCCCCATTAACAGTGCATTCAAGAATAGACATTCAATGTTCAGGATTGAATCTTAGCAGTTCTCTCTACTACAGTAGGCATTTCAACACATTGACACTGACAGAAATGCTATAATATGAAGTAGTTTACAGTAGAAGATAGTGTCACCTTGGTGTTTAAGTAGATTACAGAGCAGAGATTTTTTGCTTATTGTCTGACTTAAGACAAACGCCTAGAAGACAAAGAGAGAAATACACTCTTATGTTCACATGTCCAGACTAGAGATAGTATAGACTAATACATCGATATTTCTACTACTGATTATTTGGTGAGAGAATATAAAGGGTTTTAACCAGTCAGATAACTGACTGAATACGATCAGGACGCAAGCAAGAGAAGGAAATTGGTCCAGTCTAAAAAGTCTAAAAGCAGCCAGTCCTCCAGCCATGAGGTGGCGCTGGCGGGTTGTCCTGGGCGTGTTGATGTTGAGGTTGCATGAGGTCAGGATGAATGAGTAGTCTCGCTCCCTCTCTCTTGAGGTTTGGGTGAAGATGGATGCATGTTGCTGTGCAGGGTCAGCCTGTCGTCCATCCCTCTTTTTCCTCTCTCTCCCTCTATTCCCATGGGCGGCGGGTGCAGGCTTGTGAGAGACGGATGTGAGAGTGTGTTGCTTGGAGAAGGACGCGCAGTGGGTCGGTCTTGTGTTGGCTTGGTTGACTGCAGGTCTGTGGTCCATACTGGTCCTTAACCACCTCACAATAGGGGGCGCTACAGTCACAATGATGACTTCACATAGACGGGTGGGATGGGGGGAGGGTGGGTGGTAAAGAGGGGTAGCCAACAACAGGCCATTTCTCTGCACTTTTTTCAAACGGCATCTTTGCTACTATAACATTCCTCATGCAATGATACAACCACAGTGCTCTCCTCAGCCTCTGACTCAGTATCTGGCTGTCTCAAGTTAGCATATTTAGCACAGGATAATGAGAAGTATCACAACTTCTCTGTCTCATTTCAGCTGACGCAGACTAAACTCAGGACAGCTCTCTCTCTCTCTCTCTCTCTCTCTCAGCTCAGAGTGTATCTATCTACAGCTTGTGAGGAATGAGAAGAGAAACAGCCACATTTCTTTGATATCCTTACCTCTCCTGCTATTCTGTTTGCAGCCTGGGCAGATTTCAGATAAACGGCAAGGAAAACCTGACTCTGCCCTGCAGGCTGCCCATGGACACTCTGACACAATGACAGCCCTATATGGCAGCCCATAGCCCTAACTCAGCAGCTTCTACACAATGAGAACACTCCATAGCCTACACACACGGAACAAGGAGCAGAATCTTACCTCTTCGGACCAGGTAAGGCTTTGTGTAGTCCCAGCTCTCGTTGTCATTTCTGATCACATTCAAGCGAGTTGGCTATAGGAGGGAAACAAATATGTTGTTGCATGCTGAGGCTGATCATCAGGAAGTGTTCCAGCGTTTTAAAGAAAATCTATTTGCTAAGCGTTATGTATGTGATTGTGTGTGGTGAATATAGACTTACCCTTGCATATTCGATTTTTAAGGTGCAGCAGCCAGCATAGATGTCAGCTCCATTGAGAGCAGCCTTAGCTTTCTGAGCGCACTCGATGGACTCAAATGTTAGGAGGGGCAGTTAAGGACAACAGCAACACAACCAAATAAGCTCAAGCCTTAATCTACAATTACAAGTCCCCACATAGAAGAAATAAAACCTCTAAAACCACCAACAAAAACAAATCTACGCTGGTTGAATAATTTGACCTGTGTTTGCCTTTCTTATGGTCACACCCTTCACACTCACACTCTAACAGGCAGCCAGGCAGCCAGCGAGCCAGCCAGCCAACCAGCTAGACAGAAAGGATATTCCACCATGGCCTGGATGCCGTTGCGTTTGAAGATGACGATGCGCATCACACTGCCTATGGGGTTGCACACTGTGTAGAGAACATCCTTGGAGACAAGAGACGGAGACACACGGAAGGCTTTAGTCAGCTCTCACCAAGGCTGCAGCTGGAAGATACATGTTCCAATTAAAACGGCACTTCTCCCTGACACCTACAACACCGGAGACAATACACCAGGCGGTGACAAATTTGTTCACAATATTTGAGAGGTTCCTGTGTGAAATTGGTGGAATAATGAGAACCAGTGTTTATGTGAGACTTCATCAAGTAGGAACATCTGTGTGTCCTTCGAGTAGAGGATGCAGCCTGGATGCAGGAACCTAAACTCAGCAAAAAAAGAAACGTCCTATCACTGTCAAATGCGTTTATTTTCAGCAAACTTAACATGTGTAAATATTTGTATGAACATAACAAGATTCAACAACCGAGACATAAACTGAACAAGTTCCACAGACATGTGACTAACAGAAATGGAATAATGTGTCCCTGAACAAAGGGGGGGTCAAAATCGAAAGTAACAGTCAGTATCTGGTGTGGCCACCACCTGCATCTCCTCCTCATGGACTGCACCTGATTTGCCAGTTCTTGCTGTGAGATGTTACCCCATTCTTCCACCAAGGCATCTGCAACTTCCTGGACATTTCTGGGGGGAATGGCCCTAGTCCTCACCCTCCGATCCAACAGGTCCCAGACGTGCTCAATGGGATTGAGATCCAGGCTCTTCGCTGGCCATGGCAGAACACTGACATTCCTGTCTTGCAGGAAATCACGCACAGAATGAGCAGTATGGCTGATTGCATTGTCAAGCTGGAGGGTCATGTCAGGGTGAGCCTGCAGGAAGGGTACCACATGAGGGAGGAGGATCTCTTCCCTATAACACACAGCGTTGAGATTGCCTGCAATGACAACAAGCTCAGTCCAATGATGCTGAGACACACCGCCCCAGACCATGACGGACCCTCCAGAGTACAGGCCTCGGTGTAACGCTCATTCCTTCGACGATAAACGCAAATCCGACCATCACCCCTGGTGAGACAAAACCGCAACTCGTTAGCGAAGAGCACTTTTTGCCAGTCCTGTCTGGTCCAGCGACGGTGGGTTTGTGCCCATAGGCGACGTTGTTGCCGGTGATGTCTGGTGCGGACCTGCCTCACAACAGGCCTACAAGCCCCCAGTCCAGCCTTTCTCAGCCTATTGCGGACAGTCTGAGCACTGATGGAGGGATTGTGCGTTCCTGGTGTAACATTGAAGAATAATAGTGAAGACATCAAAACTATGAAATAACAGATATGGAATCATGTAGTAACCAAAAAAGTGTTAAATAAATCTAAATATATTTTATATTTGAGTAGTAGCCGCCCTTTGCCTTGATGACAGCTTTGCACACTCTTGACATTCTCTCAACCAGCTTCACCTGGAATGCATTTCAATTAACAGGTGTGGATTGACCTTTGACATTTTCTTCAAGTGCAGTTGCAAAAATCATCAAGTGCTATGATGAAACTGTCTCTCATGAGGACCGCCACGGGAAAGAAAGACCCAGAGTTACCTCTGCTGCAGAGGATAAGTTCATTAGAGTTACCAACCTCAGAAATTGCAGCCCAAATAAATGTTTCAGAGTTCAAGTAACAGACACATCTCAACATCAACTGTTCAGAGGAGACTGTGTGAATCGGGGTCAGCAGGGTAGCCTAGTGGTTAGAGCGTTGGACTAGTAACCGAAAGGTTGCGAGTTCGAATCCCCGAGCTGACAAGGTACAAATCTGTCGTTCTGCCCCTGAACAGGCAGTTAACCCGTCATTGAAAATAAGAATTTGTTCTTAACTGACTTGCCTAGTAAAATAAAGGTTAAAATTAAAAAAATCTGGCGTTCATGGTCGAATTGCTGCATAGAAACCACTACTAAAGGACACTAATAAGAAGAAGATACTTTCTTGGGTCAAGAAACATGGGAAATGGACATTAGACCAGTAGAAATCTGCCTTTTGGTTTGATGAGTCCAAATTTGAGATTTTTGGTTCCAACCGCCGTGTCTTTGTGAGACGTAGAGTAGGTGAACGGATGATCTCTGCATGTGTGGTTCCCACCGTGAAGCATGGAGGAGGAGGTGTGATTGTGTGGGGGTGCTTTGCTGGTGACGCTGTTGGTGATTTATTTAGAATTCAAGGCACACTTAACCAGCATGGCTACCACAGCATTCTGTAGCAATACGCCATTCCATCTGGTTTGCGCTTAATGGGTCTATCATTTGTGTTTCAACAGGACAATGACCCAACACACCTCCAGGCAGTGTAAGGGCTATTTGACCAAGAAGGTGAGTGATGGAGTGCTGCATTAGATGACTTGGTCTCCACAATCCACCAACCTCAAACCAATTGAAATGGTTTGGGATGAGTTGGACTGCAGAGTGAAGGAAAAGCAGCCAACATGTGATCAGCATATGTGAGAACTCATTCAAGACTGTTGGAAAAGCATTCCAGGTGAAGCTGGTTGAGAGAATGGCAAGAGTGTTCAAATCTGTCATCAAGGCAAAGGGTGGCTACTTTGAAGAATCTAAAATCTAAAATATATTTGTTTAACACTTTTTTGGTTTCTACATGATTCCATATGTGTTATTTCGTAGTTTTTTTAACAATTATTATACAATGTTGAAACTAGTAAAAGTAAAGAAAATCCCTTGAATGAGTAGGTGTGTCCAAACTTTTGACTGGTACTTTACATTTATCTGTACTTTAGTGTGTGCTGTTATACTTCTAACACAGTGACTGTGTCTCTCTAATCAGACAGTTTGTCTCAGTTTGAGTAATAATAACATAATTCAACCCTATCTAGGTCTCTGCACATTTATCTTGGTTGTTGCGTGTGTTATTTCTTCTCTGCTCACCTGGAGTGAGACAGCATAAGGCTGGATCCTTTCTCAGCCTATTTGTGCATCCCATATCTGAGGGAGACTGATATACCTGAGCTTCCTGGTATTCTTATCATCAGCCTAGGGCTGTCCTCGACCAAAAAAAAAGAATTGGTCGACCGAGAGTCGTCTGTTCTTTCGACCAATTTTTCCATATGTGTTTTAATTAAATCAACTATATGCACTGAGCTTGTCTGATGCTTTAAGGCAACTGTTTGATTAAATAATTAAGACACACAGATGACAAGAGGTAGTCCGACCGCAATTGACTTGATTGTGCCAGGCGGGATCAGACTTGATGTTCTGTGTTGATAAAAAGAAAGCGAGTGACTGTGTGACTAGCACCCATTGTCACTCTCTCCTCCCTGCTGCAGCGACAACAGTGTTTATCGCGCTGTCTGTGTTGCTGAACCTGAAAAGTAATTACAACCATTTCTGATGGAAAAGTTTGGTTTCTGAAATCCCTCATTTGTTTCGGTTAAACATTCCCTATTCCCTTACTCTCGTTACCTGACACACGTATGCATCGCATGCACATGACCAAGAGGGCCTGACCTATAGCACAAACTCTGAACGCTAAAACACAAAATGTATGCAGATGAAGTGACGAATAAACTCAAAACTGTTTGGTTGCTCAGGAGGTAAAGGGGAAGTCAGATGTGCGGAATAAATTTGACTAATTGCTGAAAATACTGGAGATCAAGAAAAATAAGGTAAGGTGTGCCAAACAGGTGCTGTTAGATTACAATATAATTGTTCAGACTGTTTGAAACAATGTAAAAAACACAAATTCAATTATAAGCATACCAAAGAGTCTGTTGTAAGTCTTTTTTTATTTTTATTTGAAAGCCTTTATTACAGCAAAGACTAAAAACAGTCGCATGAATTTGTGAATGCAATCGCCGAAATGGAACGGTTTATTTATTGTTTCCGCTAATTATTCAAGGTTCGCTTTGTTATTTGAAAACTAAAATGCTTGATTGCATTTCAAATCATGAATGACTCGTATGCTGTGTGATGACATTAACGAATGAATGATTGATTGATACAGTAGCCTATATTGGAAATACAGGCCTAAATTATGGGATTAAGACTAAACAAGATGCCCTCTTTGGCCTACAGCTTGATGGTGGTTATACAAGGCTGCTATACTAAGCCTACTAATGATAATAACATTACTTATTATAATGATCATAATAATAATAGTAATAATAACAATAAGGAGATTAAAAAGGAGGGTTATTATTATTATTATTTGTATTAAATGCAGCCGGAAATAACTTTTGGATATCAGAGTAGCGGTAACTCACCAGCATTACAACCAGGAATATGACTTTCCCAAAATGGATCCTTTGTTCGTACCCCCCAGGGCAATTTAACTTATTCCAGAAGCTACTCCAAAACACCTCCGGCGGAGAAGAGGTTTTCAGAGTGGACTTCTAGTCCGACTCAGGAGGTGTGTACACCATCTACCGCTCCGAGTTTATTCCTCGCTAATGTTCAGTCTCTGGATAATAAAGTAGATGAACTCAGGGCGAGGATCTCCTTCCAAAGAGACATCAGGGATTGTAACATACTCTGTTTCACGGAAACATAGCTCTCTCGGGATATACTGTCCCCATCCATACAGCCAGCTGGGTTCTCAGTACATCGCGCAGATAGGAATAAAGAACTCTCCGGGAAGAAGAAAGGCGGGGGTGTATGTTTCATGATTAACTACCCATGGTGTGATTGTGATAACACACAGAAACTCAAGTTATTTTGTTCACCCGAACTAGAATACCTCACAATCAAATGCCGACCATAAGTGATTCGGTTATAGTCACATCTGTGTATATTACCCCTTAAGACGATACCCCGACAGCCCTCAAAGAACTACACTGGACTTTATGCAAAATGGAAACCAAACATCCTGAGGCCGCATTTATTGTAGCTGGGGATTTTAACAAAGCACAGTTGAGGAAAACGCTACCTAAGTTCTACCATCACATTGACTGTAGAACTCGCTCTGGAAAAACATTGGACCACTGCTACTCAACTTTTCCAAATGCCTCCAAGGCCCTCCCCCGCCCTCTCTTCAGAAAATCTGATCACGACTCCATTTTTCTCCTCCCTTCATATAGGCAGAAACTAAAACAGGAAGTACTAAGCTCTATTAAATGCTAGTCTGACCAATCAGAATCCACGCTTCAAGATTGTTTTGATCACGCGGGCTGGGATATGTTCTGGGTGCCTCTGAGAATAACATTGATGAATACATGGATACGGGGACTGAATTCATCAGGAAGTGTAAAGGAGATGTTGTACCCACTGTGACTATTAAAACCTACCATAACCAGAAACCTTGGATAGATGGCAGCATTTGCTCAAAACTGAAAACACGAACCACCGCATTTAACCATGGCAAGGTGACGGGGAATATGGCCGAATACAAACAGTGTACACTAGTTATTCCCTCCATAACGCAATCAAACAGGCAAAACGTCAGTACAGAGACAAAGTGGAATCGCAATTCAACGACTCAGACACAAGACGTCTGCTGTCCCCACTTGCTTCAAGATGTCCACCATTGTTCCTGTGCCCAAGAAAGCTAAGGTAACTGAACTTAATGACTAGCACTCATTTCTGTCATCATGAAGTGCTTTGAGAGGCTAGTTTTAAGGATCATATCACCTCTACCTTACCTGACACCCCAGACCCACTTCAATTTGCTTACCACCCCAATAGATCTGCAGCCGAAACCCTCACAAACCTTTACAGATGCACAATTGAGAGCATTCTGTCGAGCTCTATCACCGCCTGGTACGGCAATTGCACCGCCCGCAACCGCAGAGGGTCTCCAGAGGGTAGTGCGGTCTGCACAACGCATCACCGGGGGCAATCTACCTGCCCTCCAGGGCACCTATAGCATCAGATGTCACAGGAAGGTCAAAAAGCTCATCAAGGACATCAACCACCCAAGCCACTGCCTGTTCACCCCGCTTTCATCCAGAAGGCGAGGTCAGTACAGGTGCATCAAAGCTGGGACCGAGAGACTGAAAAACAGCTTCTATCTCAAGGCCGTCAGACTGTTAAATAGCCATCACTAGCCGGCTTCCACCCGGTTACTCAACTCTGCACCTTAGAGGCTGCTGCCCTATATACATAGACTTGAATTCACTGCCCACTTTAAAAATGGAACACTTGTTACTTTAATAATATTTACATTTTGCTTTACTCATGTCATATGTATGTACTGCATTATAATCTACTGAATTTTAGTCAATGCCACAAGCATTTCACGACACCCACAATAATATGTGCTAAATATGTGTATTAGAACCATAACATTTGATTTTATTTGGTGTTTCAGAACCGCGGATATCGACCGCTATCCAACGCGGGAGAAAGCGCATTTGTTTTAAAATATTACATTTTTTATTGTTCTTATGTAATATGACCATATACATTTTCAGTAGCAAATGTCTTAGACTGATGGACTATACCATCCCCACGGCCTCCACAATGGATCAGTCCACTCAGACAGGCGCAAATCAGACAGGTGTCTTGTACACCATGACATTTTTATTTCGTGTTTGCTATATGCTCGACTAAAGAAATCTCGGTCGACCAACCGCCTATCGACCAGTCGACTAAATGGGGTCAGCCCTACATCAGACATATGCTATCTGAACACTACAGGTACCCCGCGGAGAGCCCTCTCTATCTTTCAATGCAACCTGAGAAGGAGAGAGGGGGAGAGAAAGAGAGCAGAGGGAGATGCCAGAGAAAGGTGGCGATAGATGGGTGTTGGCAGGAGATATGTACAAACTCAGGGGGAAATAAACCTTGAAACAGCCACAAGATGCTTTTAAGCACTACTTTCTAAATGTATCCTGACTGCTCCCATTAGGGGAGAGAGGTAGACAGAGAGAGAGAAAGAAAGAAAGAAAGAGAGTGTAACATAGAGAGATAGAAAGGGAGCGAGAAAGCAAGAAAGAGTACAAATATAAACCCTGTAGTTCTATGATAATACACAATGTTTATAATTCATATATTCACTTGACTACTGTTAACATGGGCAATAATGAGGTACTCTTGGTCAGTACTGTTACCATGGTGACAGTATAGCATGCATACAGTGCCAGGCGGGTGGCAATTACTGTTACTGCTGTGATGCTATTGTGTAATACAGTATGTATTTTCAGCACTGACTCATGCCAGGAGTCACGTACTGTTACCATGTTCTTACCGTGGTGATGGGGTAGAGGGGATTCTGGATCGAAAGGAGCAGGACTTTGTTGCCACTGTTGGGGTTGTCTGAGTTGGTGGGGCGAGTGATCCTCTTGCTGGTGGAGTAGTTGAAGAAGGCCTGCTGGCCTGCGATGTAGACGGCCTCGCTACTCCCACACGCCACACACTTATCAGCACTCTCCACCATCTCAAACTCCACCAGCGCCTGCCGCTTAAAGGGCATCATCATCACATAGCTGCCATCAACACAGAACAACAAGGAAGTCCATTAGAATTCAATTCACTGAGTAGAAAAATGGTCTATTACTCTAAATGGACAGTGGCTCAAATAAAACCACATTCCCTGTCTACCGTAGGGAACGACATTTGGTGCTAAAAGTAGAACACTATTGGAAATAGGGTGTCTTTGAAATTTGCCCAATGAGAACTCATGTCCTGAACTGACAGAATGAAAACTTTGCAAGTTTGGAATGTAAAACATTTCCAAGTTCAATTCTGAGGTTATGAGGTTATATTCTCAAACAATTCTACCAGAAAGGAAACCGCTCTATTTGTTTGTGGGGCTTTTTGTTTATACTTCCCCCCCAAAATCACCTATGTTGGCTCAACATAAATGCACAAAAACAGAAGAGGGGAGGGAGTAAGTGCAGTTGTGACCATACTGTGGGCAGTGCTGGTCTAATTGGACAGTTACCATAGTTTCTACAGTTACCATGGTACGGTAGATTGTCTCTATGTTGTGGGTTAACCATGCTGTCGCAGCTCTCCTAGGTTTGATGGGTCGTTACGTAATTAATATTGCACCACATAACGAGCCTGATTAACACTGAGCTCTCTCTGTTACTCAAGGTCTCCGTGAGGTAAAAGCTTGGTTTGGCCACAAACACCTCCACTCCATGTGCGTGCTGGTATGTGTGTGTGTGAGTTGACTGTATACTGACGTGTGACTCTGAAAATGTTTGTGTGTGTCTGTGAGTATGTGTGTAGCTCTTCAAAGGAAGTGAGTTGAGGCTTCAGTACATGCTGATATACGTTTTTATTTCTACA
The DNA here is from genome assembly GCF_034236695.1 of Oncorhynchus nerka. Taxonomy (NCBI): domain Eukaryota; kingdom Metazoa; phylum Chordata; class Actinopteri; order Salmoniformes; family Salmonidae; genus Oncorhynchus; species Oncorhynchus nerka. The sequence goes on along the minus strand of NC_088423.1, from coordinate 31,753,528 downwards.
GAACCCCCCAATGACTTCAACAGGATGAAAGGCAAGTCACTGGGGAGGCCTGAGGGGAAATGCCTCACACATATCCACACCACATTTACATGATCCATGTAGCTACACTCTAATCCACAGTCTTCCAAGTCACAGTACAGTGCATGTTCCATATTCGTTTTCCTTCTGTTTAACTAAAAGATGAGATAAAAGCCTTTTTATTTCTATGTCTTACAATGACGAAAACAGGGGGTTAAGGGGTGGGGGGGGCACATATCATCCAACATATGTGAGTGGATTCTTACCATATAGGGCCAAACTTTTCCAGGGCCTCCACCAGGTCAGCCTCCACCACGGCCTCACACAGCCCCCTGACATGGACCACTGGGGACTGGGCAATTCTGTGGGAGTCATCCCCACTGTCCTGCAACACACACACACACAATATTGGTTAGAGATCAGAACAAATACAATTCCTAGAATAGGGGCAGAGGTTCTGTTGATCATAAATCAACTGGCAACTCAAGTGCAATGCACTGTATAATACCTATCTAAAATAGGAGTCATTTTGAAAAGAGTGGGTGTAGGGAGGAGGTTTCAGGCTGAATAATTTAACTGCAGCTCAACATGGATGACCTCCAGTACAGCCTAACCTTCCCTAACTGGGACTGTACCCCTCTATGTGAGAGAGTGAGAGTGCATTGGAGAGTGCAAATGGGTGCCTTTTCATCCCTTTGATATTTTAAGTAGAAATTGTGCACCAATATTGAATTTTAAAAGCCTGTTATATTAAATGAAGTGCCCTTTACTATAGACCACGTGCATAATTCAATAAATCAGACTTTTAATATGAATAAAGTAAATTCAGCACTTTGACATGTCCCTCCATCAACCCTGTGTCACCTTGAGGAAGATTTGAACCCACGTAACCCAACATCTCTCCAAGTTTCACCATCATTGTAAAACCCTAGTTATTTTGTTGTTTTGACAAAGTCATTTCTGAAGACTATTATTTTTTTCATGTGATTAGTGATTCATTTATTTGATGTGATTAGTGTCCCTCATTTTAAGGTCAACCCTGTTACATTAACTGAATTCTCATTTTAATTCATTTTAATTTGCTGAAACGTTTCCTTTGTAAATATATAAAAAATAAATGTTGAACATCTAATAGTCAAATCCTAGTGTAAAAGCATGTGAGCTGGTTCTACTCTTTTTGGCCATTTTCTGGTGTTTAGTGGTGGAAAACTGTGCGGGCCGAGCATAACACGTCAACCCTGACACCCATAGATACCCAGGCTAGAATAACACGTCAACCCTGTTACCCATAGATACCCAGGCTAGAAATGTTTTAACAATTTCCTTGTTTTTTTGTGAAGCTTACATTTAATTGCAACTCCCTGTTGTGCACAACAAGCTTCCATTCCCTCTGTCACAAGGGGATGTATGGCTGATATCAGATGAAATCGTCAACCCTGTTATTTTATTTGGCACTTAATCGGCACTTACTATAGTATTTTTTAAATTTAACCTCTTGAGATGGGAAAATGTGTTTTTAATTACATTGAGCATGTGATCTTTATGATAGAATGTTAAAATTAGGTGAAAACATGTATTTTGTTTTGAACAGGGAACAGGGTTAGTTCCACAGATGAAAATGGTAAAATCAGCAAAAAATGCTCTCATATTTAAAGGCAAGATAAAATATTTAGAAGAAAAACCATGGCCTGCTCGGGGAATCTCAGATGAGTCTTTATTTCAGGCTGTAGCAACAGAACGATGTTTACACTACCTCTGTGATCTAATAGCCTCAGGACTGGGCGGGCTGAGTAACTGTAACTGGGCGGGCTGAGCTGTAACTGGGCGGGCTGAGCTGCATTTCTCTAGTGGTAGTGGGCGGGACTCTATCTCTCTCTGATAGTGATATCCCAATGTTAACATGCATTCAATATGTGACATGCAGGAATAACGGTCAGGACCTATGCCGAATGGACAAGGTGGTTGTGCAGCATAGTGTTAAAGCTCACTTCTCTTTCAAACACCTCTCTTTGATTGATTTAGCAATACACCTCCATTCCTATAGTGCACCAAAAACCTCCCACTCTTCCCTTTCAGATGTCCTATTCTACTCAAAGTCTATGAGCCAGGAAGAGGAAGAGGAAGCAAGGCAGAATGAGGAGGTTAAAAGTCAAAAGACAGCACTAAGAGAGACAGCTAGGGGTTAACGAAGAGATGCGAGTAGTTCAAGAAAGAGAGGCAAAGAGAGGGAAGGTTTTAGTTGTACAAATGGAGAGAGAGAGAAAGAAAGAGACTACAGCCTGTGCAAAGAGAGAGAGAGAGAGATAGAGAAAGACTACTGACAAGGCAGTAAGATTAAATCCTTACTGGCAGGCTCTGTTCCCAAAATGAGATTGATTTCAAATGGCCCACATTTCAGTCTCTGCAGACTCTGATAATCTATAACATCACATTAAATCATGTTATTCTTTCCATATCAATGTATTCATTCCCAGGGTCATGGAGAAGTTCCATTACATTCTCTTTCATACGGATAAGGGGGAGGCAAGGCTATATCATCAGTTTCTCTGAGCTAAAGAACCAATTAAATGACTCAGCTACTTGGTGACAATCAGGTAAATAGAATGTGGTGCCTTTAAGTGATGAAAATAGCAGAATAACTCTCCTCTTTCTTGGGCTTTCTAGCTTAGTTGGTCCTCTCCTCTCCCCCTGTTCTATCTACATTCCCCATCACTTCTCTGTGAAATACCAACCTAGTGTGCAAGGATCAGTTGGCTGCCCAAGTATGTGTATGTGTATGTGTATGTGTATGTGTGTGTGTGTATGTGTGAGTGTATGTGAGTGTATGTACTGTATGTGCAGGCATGGCCAGATGGTTCCCAAGGTTAAGTGGCAGTCCTATCCATCAACTGATTCATTTTCCCAGAGCGCAGTTTTTTTCAGTGTGTGTTAAAGTGGTGAGTGAGAGTGGCCTACTGGCCTTGTATTCCATCTCATTCCTCACTCTAATCCTGAATAATCTCCACCCCAGCGCAGGTGACCAGGGCTAAAATGAGGTTAAATTACTCTTACCTTCTCACTCTCTCTACAGCACTTTCTTTCTCTCTCTCCTCTCTTATGATGTGTGGATCCCACTTTCTTGCCGATGTCCTCAGTCTATTGTGTGTGCGAGTGTTTTACTGTGTGTTCACTAAGCCCCTGGCAGTCTCATAGGGAGGTGACCCCCTGGCAGTCTCATAGGGAGGTGACCCCTGGCAGTCTCATAGGGAGGTGACCCCCTGGCAGTCTCATAGGGAGGTGACCCCCTGGCAGTCTCATAGGGAGGTGACCCCTGGCAGTCTCATAGGGAGGTGACCCCTGGCAGTCTCATAGGGAGGTGACCCTGGCAGAGGGAGGTGACCCCTGGCAGTCTCATAGGGAGGTGACCCCTGGCAGTCTCATAGGGAGGTGACCCCTGGCAGTCTCATAGGGAGGTGACCCCTGGCAGTCTCATAGGGAGGTGACCCCTGGCAGTCTCATAGGGAGGTGACCCCCTGGCAGTCTCATAGGGAGGTGACCCCTGGCAGTCTCATAGGGAGGTGACCCCTGGCAGTCTCATAGGGAGGTGACCCCTGGCAGTCTCATAGGGAGGTGACCCCTGGCAGTCTCATAGGGAGGTGACCCTGGCAGTCTCATAGGGAGGTGACCCTGGCAGTCTCATAGGGAGGTGACCCTGGCAGTCTCATAGGGAGGTGACCCCTGGCAGTCTCATAGGAGGTGACCCCTGGCAGTCTCATAGGGAGGTGACCCCTGGCAGTCTCATAGGGAGGTGACCCCTGGCAGTCTCATAGGGAGGTGACCCCTGGCAGTCTCATAGGGAGGTGACCCCTGGCAGTCTCATAGGGAGTTGACCCCTGGCAGTCTCATAGGGAGGTGACCCCTGGCAGTCTCATAGGGAGGCGACCCCCTGGCAGTCTCATAGGGAGGTGACCCCCTGGCAGTCTCATAGGGAGGTGACCCCCTGGCAGTCTCATAGGGAGGTGACCCCTGGCAGTCTCATAGGGAGGTGACCCCCTGGCAGTCTCATAGGGAGGTCTCATAGGGAGGTGACCCCTGGCAGTCTCATAGGGAGGCGACCTCCTGGCAGTCTCATAGGGAGGTGACCCCCTGGCAGTCTCATAGGGAGTTGACCCCCTGGCAGTCTCATAGGGAGGTGACCCCTGGCAGTCTCATAGGGAGGTGAGTCTCCCCTGGCAGTCTCATAGGGAGGTGACCCCTGGCAGTCTCATAGGGAGGTGACCCCCTGGCAGTCTCATAGGGAGGTGACCCCTGGCAGTCTCATAGGGAGGTGACCCCTGGCAGTCTCATAGGGAGGTGACCCCTGGCAGTCTCATAGGGAGGTGACCCCCTGGCAGTCTCATAGGGAGGCGACCCCCTGGCAGTCTCATAGGGAGGTGACCCCTGGCAGTCTCATAGGGAGGCGACCTCCTGGCAGTCTCATAGGGAGGTGACCCCCTGGCAGTCTCATAGGGAGTTGACCCCCTGGCAGTCTCATAGGGAGGTGACCCCTGGCAGTCTCATAGGGAGGTGACCCCTGGCAGTCTCATAGGGAGGTGACCCCTGGCAGTCTCATAGGGAGGCGACCCCCTGGCAGTCTCATAGGGAGGCGACCTCCTGGCAGTCTCATAGGGAGGCGACCCCCTGGCAGTCTCATAGGGAGGTGACCCCCTGGCAGTCTCATAGGGAGGCGACCCCTGGCAGTCTCATAGGGAGGTGACCCCTGGCAGTCTCATAGGGAGGTGACCCCCTGGCAGTCTCATAGGAGGCGACCCCTGGCAGTCTCATAGGGAGGTGACCCCTGGCAGTCTCATAGGGAGGCGACCCCTGGCAGTCTCATAGGGAGGACCCCCTGGAGTCTCCCCTGGCAGTCTCATAGGGAGGTGACCCCTGGCAGTCTCATAGGGAGGCGACCCCCTGGCAGTCTCATAGGGAGGTGACCCCTGGCAGTCTCATAGGGAGGTGCAGTCTCATAGGGAGGTGACCCCTGGCAGTCTCATAGGGAGGTGACCCCCTGGCAGTCTCATAGGGAGGCGACCCCTGGCAGTCTCATAGGGAGGCGACCCCCTGGCAGTCTCATGGGAGGCGACCCCTGGCAGTCTCATAGGGAGGCGACCCCTGGCAGTCTCATAGGGAGGCGACCCCTGGCAGTCTCATAGGAGGCGACCCCTGGCAGTCTCATAGGGAGGCGACCCCTGGCAGTCTCATAGGGAGGGACCCCCTGGCAGTCTCATGGGAGGCGACCCCCTGGCAGTCTCATAGGGAGGCGACCCCTGGCAGTCTCATAGGGAGGCGACCCCCTGGCAGTCTCATAGGGAGGCGACCCCTGGCAGTCTCATAGGGAGGTGACCCCTGGCAGTCTCATAGGGAGGCGACCCCCTGGCAGTCTCATAGGGAGGCGACCCCTGGCAGTAGGGAGGCGACCCCTGGCAGTCTCATAGGGAGGCGACCCCTGGCAGTCTCATAGGGAGGCGACCCCTGGCAGTCTCATAGGGAGGCGACCCCTGGCAGTCTCATAGGGAGGTGACCCCCTGGCAGTCTCATAGGGAGGTGACCCCCTGGCAGTCTCATAGGGAGGCGACCCCTGGCAGTCTCTAGGAGGTGACCCCTGGCAGTCTCATAGGGAGGTGACCCCTGGCAGTCTCATAGGGAGGTGACCCCTGGCAGTCTCATAGGGAGGTGACCCCCCTGGAGTCTCATAGGGAGGTGACCCCTGGCAGTCTCATAGGGAGGTGACCCCTGGCAGTCTCATAGGGAGGCGACTGGCAGTCCCCTGGCAGTCTCATAGGGAGGCGACCCCCTGGCAGTCTCATAGGGAGGCGACCCCTGGCAGTCTCATAGGGAGGCGACCCCTGGCAGTCTCATAGGGAGGCGACCCCCTGGCAGTCTCATAGGGAGGCGACCCCTGGCAGTCTCATAGGGGGACCCCTGGCAGTCTCATAGAGGACCCCTGGCAGTCTCATAGGGAGGCGACCCCTGGCAGTCTCATAGGGAGGCGACCCCTGGCAGTCTCATAGGGAGGCGACCCCCTGGCAGTCTCATAGGGAGGTGACCCCCTGGCAGTCTCATAGGGAGGTGACCCCCTGGCAGTCTCATAGGGAGGTGACCCCTGGCAGTCTCATAGGGAGGTGACCCCCCTAGGGGCACCCCTGGCAGTCTCATAGGGAGGCGACCCCCTGGCAGTCTCATAGGGGGCCCCTGGCAGTCTCATAGGGAGGCGACCCCCTGGCAGTCTCATAGGGAGGCGACCCCCTGGCAGTCTCATAGGGAGGCGACCCCCTGGCAGTCTCATAGGGAGGCGACCCCCTGGCAGTCTCATAGGGAGGCGACCCCCTGGCAGTCTCATAGGGAGGCGACCCCCTGGCAGTCTCATAGGGAGGCGACCTCCTGGCAGTCTCATAGGGAGGCGACCTCCTGGCAGTCTCATAGGGAGGTGACCTCCTGGCAGTCTCATAGGGAGGCGACCTCCTGGCAGTCTCATAGGGAGGTGACCCCCTGGCAGTCTCATAGGGAGGCGACCCCCTGGCAGTCTCATAGGGAGGCGACCCCCTGGCAGTCTCATAGGGAGGTGACCCCTGGCAGTCTCATAGGGAGGTGACCTCCTGGCAGTCTCATAGGGAGGCGACCTCCTGGCAGTCTCATAGGGAGGTGACCCCCTGGCAGTCTCATAGGGAGGCGACCCCCTGGCAGTCTCATAGGGAGGTGACCCCTGGCAGTCTCATAGGGAGTTGACCCCCTGGCAGTCTCATAGGGAGGTGACCCCCTGGCAGTCTCATAGGGAGGTGACCTCCTGGCAGTCTCATAGGGAGGCGACCTCCTGGCAGTCTCATAGGGAGGTGAACCCCTGGCAGTCTCATAGGGAGGTGACCCCTGGCAGTCTCATAGGGAGGCGACCTCCTGGCAGTCTCATAGGGAGGCGACCCCCTGGCAGTCTCATAGGGAGGTGACCCCCTGGCAGTCTCATAGGGAGGCGACCCCCTGGCAGTCTCATAGGGAGGCGACCCCCTGGCAGTCTCATAGGGAGGTGACCCCTGGCAGTCTCATAGGGAGGTGACCTCCTGGCAGTCTCATAGGGAGGCGACCTCCTGGCAGTCTCATAGGGAGGTGACCCCCTGGCAGTCTCATAGGGAGGCGACCCCCTGGCAGTCTCATAGGGAGGTGACCCCTGGCAGTCTCATAGGGAGTTGACCCCCTGGCAGTCTCATAGGGAGGTGACCCCCTGGCAGTCTCATAGGGAGGTGACCTCCTGGCAGTCTCATAGGGAGGCGACCTCCTGGCAGTCTCATAGGGAGGTGACCCCCTGGCAGTCTCATAGGGAGGTGACCCCTGGCAGTCTCATAGGGAGGCGACCTCCTGGCAGTCTCATAGGGAGGCGACCCCCTGGCAGTCTCATAGGGAGGTGACCCCCTGGCAGTCTCATAGGGAGGTGACCCCTGGCAGTCTCATAGGGAGGTGACCCCCTGGCAGTCTCATAGGGAGGTGACCCCTGGCAGTCTCATAGGGAGGTGACCCCTGGCAGTCTCATAGGGAGGCGACCTCCTGGCAGTCTCATAGGGAGGTGACCCCCTGGCAGTCTCATAGGGAGGTGACCCCTGGCAGTCTCATAGGGAGGTGACCCCCTGGCACACACATCAGCGCCTGGCGTTTAGTGAGTGCATGGCACCAGTATGCGCATTGAGAGACAGAATACATGTGTCTTCCCCTACACTCTTAGAAAAAAAGGTGCTATCTACAACCTATAAGGGTTCTTCGGCTGTTCCCATAAGGTAACCCTTTGAAGAACCCTTTTTGTTTCAAGGTAGAACCCTTTTTGAGTTCCATGTAGAACACTTTCCACAGAAGAACCCAGAAGTTCTTCTACCTGGAACCAAAAAGGGATCTCCTACGGGGACAACCGAAGAACCCTTTCGGAACCCTTTTTTCTAAGTGTGTGTGTGTGTGTGTGTGTGTGTGTTCTCCTCTCCCCTCTCTCTAGTATTTATAGCACATTTCAGGACTGGCTTCAGAAAAAAATGTAGGCCATCCAGGAAAAGAGCTGTTGCAGTGATAGACAACTGATTAGCTTCCTGTATAGGGAGGTGTGTGTTTAACTATTCTATTTACTAGGCAAGTCAGTTAAGAACAAATTCTTATTTTCAATGACGGCCTAGGAACAGTGGGTTAACTGCCTGTTCAGGGGCAGAATGACAGATTTGTACCTTGTCAGCTCGGGGATTTGAACTTGCAACCTTCCGGTCACTAGTCCAACGCTCTAACCACTAGGCTACCCTGCCGCCCCACTAACAAATATTTGACCAACTGGGGACATTTTGTTAGTCCCCACAAGGTCAAATGCTATTTCTAGGGGGTTTAACCCTAACCCCAATCTTAACCCAAAAACCTTAACGCTAACCCTAGCACCTAACCCTTAATGTAATTATAACCCTAACGGTTAGAGTTAGCATACTAGTATGCTAATAAACCAGGGGTCAAAAAAACAAATGTATTGTCATACAGCAAACATTTAATGAATTTCATTTACTTAAATATTAGTATTTATTAATATTAGTATTATATTAACAATACTGACAGTTTTGCACGATTGCTGATATATTTTTAATTGCTATATCTACAAGCGTCTATTTTGTAATAATCAATCCATGATTAAAGATAATTACCATGAGCATGAGCATGAGCAGTAATTGAAGTGGCAATTACTAAATGGCATACTTTCATATATTTCCCTCACTGTAAAGAATAGGAAAGCTTGCATATGATTTGATTATGTTTCTTTCAACCTCATCTTGTGTAGTAAGCAACAATCAACTCTAAAAACCAAACAATATAACACCATTTACATTTGCATTAGCCAATGGCAAAACATTCCAGCAATCATATTCACCTTCATCATAAACTCTAAGGTTATAGCTCAATGTGTGGGAAACATCCCCGACAGGCCAATGTGATAGCAGGACAAAAAAAGGTGCAAGGCGTATTTTTGGGTTGGTGCTGTAGGTCTTCAGGCTCTATGGTGATTCTCTCTTCAGGATAGAATCGTACATCGAGAGGCGAGAGTCTCTCTGAAGGGCTGTGTAGGTGTCATCCTGTATGTCATCGTACTCATCAGGGTGAGCGTAGAGAGCATCTACGCTCTCCTCCTCATTCACAGCGGAGTTGGAGGCATCATTACTGACATAATGGACTCTCGGTGTATCAGCTCTTTCTCCGCGGTTTCTCTGTTTCAGTGTGTAGTAGCTGAGAACGAGAAGAGTTCCAGCAGTCAGGACAGCCACAATGCACAGTACAGGAGTCAAGACATTCACTAGTCTATCATCTGTGGTCAGGTCCCAGGTAGAGTTCTGAGCACCAATCTCATTCTTAGCCTCACAGAAGTACTGGTCAATGTACCCAAGACTGACACTGGGGATGGTGTAACTTTCTGTTTCTCCCTGTAAGACGCTCACTTGAGTTCCGTTCCTTTTGTACCAGGTGTATTTCTCCATTGGTGGGTTGGCATCGCTGCTACAGGTCAGAGTCACTGAACTGCCTTCCACTATTTTATTCTGATCTGTGCTGACCGTCACGGTGGTGGACCTTGGAGGATATCTCACAGTGAGTGTAGCTCCAAGGGAGGGCTGATTCTCGAGGCCAACCAATACACAGGAGTAGCTGCCTGCATCCTCACTGCTGACTGGGTCAAGGTACAAGACCCGGTGTCTGTTAGGGCTAGGTAGGCGAAGTTTGTCCTTGTAGAAGATGTAGTCAGTAGAGTTTTGCTTCAGAATGCAGGACGTTGAGCACGAGATCCAGACTTTCTCTCCCTCTATGACGATGTCAGGACTAACCTCTACAAATACATCTGTGACAGACAGAGTGACCTGAAATGGGTCACTGTAGCTCCCCTGTTGTGTTTTGAATCTGAAACTGTAGTTGGCTGAGTCTCTCTCTCTGAGCTCTGTGATTCTCAGGGTGCAGTCAGTCTTCTTGTCTCACGGTACTGCACACTATCTCCATACTCCAAGGCTTCAGGCTTCCCTTTAGCATCCACAGTTTTTGACCAGAGAGTCTGTGTGATGGTCTGACCACTGGGGTATGTGTAAGTGCAAGGCAGATCCACAGATGACCCGGTTATGGCGCAGATTGTCTTCTTTGCGTATTTCACATCCCAACAGTTATCCAGGAGACAAAGTGAAGGAGAACGGAGATCATTTACAGCACAGGAGTAACTGCCAGAATCCGTAATGTTGAATGGGTCTAGGTACAGGCTGGTCTTCAGGGTCTTTGGGTTGGTTAGTCGTCGTCCATTCTTATACCAGATGTAAGTAAGGTTGGGGTTGTTACTCAGGATACACATGGTACTGCAGGTCAGTGTTACTTTTTGTCCCTCTTTCACAGTGTCCGGATTCTTAATCACCTTCAGACCTGTGACAAAAACAGTTGTTCCAGATTTGCTGTTCTTCCATCCTGAGTTCTGTGTGTTAAGTCTAAACTTATACTCAGCAGAGTCACTTGGTCTCAAATTTTTGATTATAGTAATTTGGGAATACCCAACAGCACCATGTTTCAAACGACCATAATACTCTGGGTCTTCCTCAGATCCTCCGGAATAGTTGTGTCCTTCCATTTCTTCCTGTTGTTGTTGTTAAACCAGTAGAATTCTTTTAATTTACGTCTGGTATCTTGGATTGTGAAACTGCAGGACAATTCCACAGAACTCTCCTTCTAAGACGCAAACACTCTTCTTTCTACAAAATAAAACTACCACATCTTCAGCCAGTAGAACTGGTATAAAGAGGAGAAGTCCTGCAAACATACTTCCTGCCAAACGTCCACGGATACCTAAACGTTTTGGTGGTGCAGTTGAACTAAATTCAAGTGTGAGGCAGGTAATGTTCTTTTTGAATACTTATTGGAGGCAGAGTGAACTGTAACTTCCTTCCCTTAAATGATAAAGTCATGTCATGCTTCCTTACATGGTGAAGAGAAATTGAGAAATGCATCTTACATTGAAACGATCAAAATGAGGATGAGATAAAGAGTACAGACTTATTGAACATTCTTAATACTGTTGAACTTAATACTGTTGAACACTTAATACTGTTGAACATTCTTAATACTGTTGAACATTCTTAATACTGTTGAACATTCGTAATACTGTTGAACATTCTTAATACTGTTGAACACTTAATACTGTTGAACATTCTTAATACTTTTGAACGTAATACTGTTGAAAATTCTTAATACTGTTGAACTTAATACCGTTGAACATTCTTAATACTGTTGAACATTCTTAATACTGTTGAAATTCATACTGTTGAACATTCTTAATACTGTTGAAGTTAATACTGTTGAACATTCTTAATACTGTTGAACTTAATACCGTTGAACATTCTTAATACTGTTGAACTTAATACTGCTGAACACTTAATAATGTTGAACACTTAATACTGTTGAACATTCTTAATACTGTTGAACTTAATACTGTTGAACACTTAATACTGTTGAACTTAATACTGTTGAACACTTAATACTGTTGAACTTAATAATGTTGAACACTTCATACTGTTGAACTTAATACTGTTGAACATTCTTAATACTGTTGAAGTTAATACTGTTGAACATTCTTAATACTGTTGAACATTCTTAATACTGTTGAACTTAATACTGTTGAACATTCTTAATACTGTTGAACTTAATACTGTTGAAGTTAATACTGTTGAACTTAATACTGTTGAACATTCTTAATACTGTTGAACATTCTTAATACTGTTGAAGTTAATACTGTTGAACATTCTTAATACTGTTGAACTTAATACTGTTGAACACTTAATAATGTTGAACACTTAATACTGTTGAACATTCTTAATACTGTTGAACTTAATACTGTTGAACACTTAATACTGTTGAACACTTAATAATGTTGAACTTAATACTGTTGAACACTTAATACTGTTGAACACTTAATACTGTTGAACACTTAATACTGTTGAACACTTAATACTGTTGAAGTTAATACTGTTGAACATTCTTAATACTGTTGAACTTAATACTGTTGAACACTTAATACTGTTGAACTTAATAATGTTGAACACTTCATACTGTTGAACACTTCATACTGTTGAACACTTCATACTGTTGAACACTTAATACTGTTGAAGAGTATTAAGTGACCAGAGTATGTTCCAGGAGAAGTAAAATTTATACACGCCATCATAATAAACCTAATACAACATACTGAGATAGTCTCTGAGATATGCGTACAGAATTTAAACGTAGTTAAATGTCCTTCATTTTTACTACCTGAATTGACTGAAAACTGAATTGATGCCAAACCTGTAATCGACATCCAGAGACACACACACACACACACACACACACACACACACACACACACACACACACACACACACACACACACACACAATACAGCAATTACATAAGTAATCCACAGGTGGGGATTGGATTTTACATCAAACTTTCAAAAGCTCAAATTGAGTCCTGAAAGCTCATCCTTGTGAGAGCTTTGGAAGCCTTAAAGTCTCTATAGTCTCCTTCTCAGACCAGTCTCTCTACACACAGTAGCTAGATTTACTATACAGTATGTTGTCCTGGGAATACAAAGCAGATCAGATGCATACATCTATGTCAGAAAATATATTAAAGCATGTAAGCTGATGGGAGAAAGCAATACAACAGATAAATGGTGAAGAGAGTCTAGAGAGACATGTTGAGAATGATTAAAAGCAGTAAAGTAGCATAGTCTGTTTAAGAGGAGAGAGTGTGTAAGCGTGTTGGGACTCTGTTGTGGGATATACTGAACATGGGTTAACTTGGGGGAGTCTGTTAGCATGTTGAGAATCTATGATAGTCCAGGCCAGAGAGTACAGAGTAATGTTCCATGGACTGTGAACATCAGCTTTCCAGGCTTTCCAAGTGTGTGGAGTAAGAGAGAGTTTGTGTTCAACATCAGCTTTCCAGGGTTTGTTTCCTGGGGGCTTGAGCATGTTTGTTTATGTGTGTCTGTGTGTGTGTGTGTGTGTGTGTGTGTGTGTGTGCGTGCGCGTGCGCGAGAGCATGTGCAAATACGAGAAACATGAGTGTGTGTCTGTGTCCCTCCGTATGTGTTTGAGTATTGAACATCGACTGTTGACGTTTTGCCTCCCAGGAGCCCCACCCCCCTCCCCTAAACGTCTGAGAGGAATATTATATCATCCACAGGTCAGGGATGTGTAAAAAACAAACTTCCCAGTGACAGCCCTACATTCCTCACTGAGACATATCCCTTAAGAATATGATTATTCTACTACAGCATCCCATCCCTCTCCAATTCCACCTCAGAGTTCAACCAGGCTTTCGTTTAAATGAAACCATTTCATTCTGTACCAGACTGCATCCCTGAAACACACAAGGCCTTCACATTGAGCTTCGCCCTAAAAACAACATTTCCGAATGGACATTTTGGGGGATGGTTAAAATGAGGCTCAAAGGTAGCTTACCATACCATTTCACATGCCTGTCATGAATCGTTTAGAATCCTCTCTATGTTACACGATGAGCCTTACAGCATGTGGACTAACAGACCTCTGCTTCAACAGAAATCTTCCCTGAATAATGATCATGATCGAGTCCATCCTCGACTTCCTTGGACGAACAATAACACTTTCAAATGAAAGGTAGAGCAGGTGATAATTATTTGTACAAATTAGACTTTGACGTAATTTGTCATTCTGACATTCATGGTGCCAGAAACACGAACCATTTAATCAACAGAACACCACATTCAGAAGAAGCCGCTTTAAAGGGTAATGTTTCAGCCCAACCCTGCTCTAACACCTGCATAATTGTCTGAGAAGATTAGCCGTATTAGCAATCAAGTCTCATCAAGCCTGCGACAATAACTGGCCTCTCTCTGGCCTTTTCATACCCCTTTATTCTGAGTATGCACCTGGCAACGTTTGACATTCACGAATTCAATCAAATTCAGACCCATCGTTTACTATAGCAGCCAATTACTAGTGTTGTGCTGTTTTGGCTGAGAAGAGTCCTGTCGTTATCTGAACACGGGCGTACATTTTTAATGGTGTTTTCCTGATGCCTGTCAGGATGCCTCACTAAGGTGTAATGTCACATTAATTCTGCCTGGACACGCTGAGAGGGCAGCTGTTGTGAACAGACACACACGCATGCACACACATTTTCTTTTACACACATGTAATGTGACAGCATGAGTGGATGTGACTTTAATTGAATCCCTTTTAGCTCCACAGCACTGGGGGCAAACACAGCCAATCCATTTGACACCTGCAGCTTCTGTCAGGACAGACATTTTGAAGGCATGTGGCGTGTGCCGAACACACTCAGTCTATCATGTATATACAGTGTTCCATTACCAGGAGAGAGAGAGAGAGAGAGAGAGAGAGAGAGAGAGAGAGAGAGAGAGAGAGAGAGAGGCACGCACACACACACACACACACACACACACACACACACACACACACACACACACACACACACACACACACACACACATACATGCGTCTCTCTCCAGAAATAAGTCTCTCACTGTTGCCTGCTGGCCACCTCAGCTCCATGTTGGACACCATTTGTGAATTGACATCAGTTTGTTCTGTTAGGTGACCTAAACTAGGATACACACACACACTATATTCAAATCTGTACAACCCTAACTCTGTGTAGCTCTGTGACTTTGCAAGAGGAAAGGAGACCTGTCACTTGAGTGTCAATCAATAAAATGGACTTTCTCCAGCAGGCCAAGGCTGGTGTAGAGTGAGGAGGGAGAAGGGAGAAAGCCTAGACACACAGACGACTCCACATCATAAACACAATGACCAGAGCAGGCAGAATGATAGGTCAACTGTACCATTACTAAAGACCAGGAAGGATAAAGAGAAACCTCCAGAAATATGTGTTAGATATGTGTATCAGAGTCATCTGCTCAAGAGGACATTGTGTGGTGTCAAGTTGTATCAGCTGAATTAAAATGAGAAAGTGATACTGATATACTCTCATATCCACTAAGAAATACCATTAAGCATGAATACACAAAATATTTACACATACTATACAGACATTGGCTACGCACGTACATACACGTACAGTTGAAGTCAGAAGTTTACACATACTTAGGTTGGAGTCATTAAAACTTGTGGTAGAAATACTATCAGCTTTTATGATGCTGATAAAGAAAGCATCTCTATAGGCCATAGGCCTATTTGAAGTCTAGTCTTACGGCTTCAATGAATTTGTACAACTGCTCTTCGAGTAAAACCAAATGCATGCTTTTCAACATCGCTGCCTGCAACATGCCCGACTAGCACTGCTATCGTCCTGGACATCTTTACCACTTCACCAAATCTTTCCCAAACATGACTTTTCTGGCCCTCCCTTCTCTTTATTTTCAAGCCTCCATTGCACAGCTTTTCTCTTACTGAATTCAACTCTGACATTGTCCTTTTTGCATCAGTGGATCCAAGTCCGTAGGTAAGCTTTATCTCAGTTCACTGTTCCCAAAAGCCTCCAGCAGGTGCTATTTTGATGCCTAAAGCCAACAGTTAGGCTCTGACTGGGTTTAGTTGGAGACTTACACATTAATGCCAGATAGCCTAAAGATAATGAAACTAAAACCTCAATGTAGTCTATAGATATAAATTGCACAATAATGATACATTTATTACTTTTTTTAATGTACTGTTTTCTCTTTATTCAATGTGTAACTCTGTGTTGTCCCGACCATGAGAACTTGTTCTCATCACCTGCTGAACACACACTATACACACGAAATAAAAAAATAAAATAAAATTTACACAAGGCAGCATTTGGTCAATCAATTGCCGATCTGCAGTCAAGAACACACAGAGTTAATCTCAGCCAGAATATGCTGCCATTACTTCAGGAAGGATCTCCAGAAATATTGAGATTTTTGAGCCTGATGGAGACATGGGTCACCCCAGAGAACTGATACTGATATCCTAGCTGCATGAATACACAAAATATTTTCTTCATCTGACTATGTTTTCTCTGTCATTAAAACTTGTGGAAAGAGCATCTGGTAGGCTGGCCTCTTCAGCAGTGAAGAGCATCTGGTGTTGGCACAGGTCTACTCATTTCTCCTAACTGGAGATTTTATATTTTCTCCCTCTCTCACCTGTCCATCTCCTCATTTTAATTCCATGCTGTCACTGTCACTTGTCCACTCAAGCTTATCATTGTTGTCATCTATCGCCCACCAGGTGCCCCTGGAGAGTTCCTCAATGAGCTTGACACCTTTATAAGTGAAAATGGAAGAAAACAAAACTTCTGGAGGACCTATCCTGCTGTCACTCCCTCCTTCTCTAGCTTCTTTTCCTCTGTATCCACTGCTAAAGCCATTTTCTATCACTCTAAATTCCAAGCATTTGCCTCTAACCCTAAGAAATTATTTTCCACATTCTCCTCCCTCCATAATCCGCTCCTCATTCACTCAGCCTATTGAGTCCACTGGTCCCACTCACACAGAACTACCCTATGCCTTGACCTCTTTCTCCACTCTCTCTCCAGATGAAATCCTGCGACTTTTGAGGTCTGGTCGCCCAACAACCTGCTCGCTTGACCCCATCCGCTTCTCCCTTCTCAGGCTCTGCACACGCTTGGATTCCATCCTACCTGGCAGGCCGCTCCTACCAGGTGATGTGGAGAGGATCTGTGTCTGCAACACGTACTCTCACTACTGGTGTGCCCCAGGGCTCGGTTCTAGGCTCTGTTTGAAAAATGATTCAAGCCCGTGGGAAATCTAACACATATTTGCCCTGTTCTAATATTGGCAACCTTAGCTAGGTTTCCATCCAATTGGCGACTGATTATCATCTGAATATTCTAAAATCTACATAAAAACAAGATGCGCATTTTCACACCAGAGATGTATTTCCATCAAATGGACTTGTTGCAGATAAAAGGCTGTGTGTGATGACGTAGTGCACATAAAAATACCTTTTGTGGTTAAATTCCCATGTACCGAATAAAAAATACCAAAATATTAATGGGTTTCAAACATATTTAACTCTACTGATGGTTTTCTCACAATAGTTTTTTGCCTTATATAGTCAACGTCTGATATTGGCATGTGCGCTTAAGCCAACAGCGTGCAGGATGCAGATACAGTACTGTATCTGAATGCTGTTGGCTTGAGCGCACGTACTGTGCTTTTGGAAAGTATTCAGACCCACTTTTTCCACATTTTGTTACTTTACAGCCTTATTCTAAAATTGAAAAAATTGTTTGTTCCCCTCATCAAATAAAGGTTCAATAATTTTTGTTTATGAAAATATCAATCTACACACAATGTATTTGGGGAGTTTCTCCCAGTCTTCTCTGCAGATCCTCTCAACTCTGTCAGGATTTGCAGTATTTCGTTTTTTATGTATTATTTCTTACATTGTTAGTCCAGAACAGCCAGGAAGAACTATTAGATTTCAGAGCAGCATCAACTTACCAGCACTACGACCAGGAATACAACTTTCCCGAAGCGGATCCTTTGTTCGCACCACCCAGGGCATTTGAACTGATTCCAGAGGCCGACCAAAACAACGCCACCGGAGAAGAGGAATTTCGGAGCGGTCTTCTAATTAGACTTAGGAGGCGCGCACACCACCCACCGCTTTTGAGTATATTACTCGCTAATTGCTAATGTCCAGTTCCTAGATGACAAAGTTGACGAGATCAGTTGAGTATCTGGAGTATCTGGACGAGTTGAGTATCTGGAGCATCAGCATTTGTGGGTTCAATTACAGGCTCAAAATGTCCGGAAACCAATAACTTTCTTCTGAAACTCGTCAGTCTATTCTTCTTCTGAAAAATTAAGGCTGTTCCATGCGAGAAATTGCCAAGAAACTGAAGATCTCGTACAACGCTGTGTACTATTCCCTTCACAGAAAAGTGCAAACTGGCTCTAACCAGAATAGAAAGAGGAGTGGGAGGCCCCGTGCCCAAAGGAGCAAGAATACAAGTACATTAGAGTGTCTAGTTTGAGAAACAGACGCCTCACAAGTCCTCAACTGGCAGCTTCATTAAATAGTCCCCGCAAAATACCAGTCTAAACGTCAACAGTGAAGAGGCGACTCCGGGATGCTGGACTTCTAAGCAGAGTTTCTCTGTCCAGTGTCTGTGTTCTTTTGCCCATCTTAATCTTTTTTTTTTATTGGCCAGTCTGAAATATGGCTTTTTCTTTGCAACTCTGCCTAGAAGGCCAGCATCCCAGAGTCGCCTCTTCACTCTTCAAAAAGTCAAGGGGTCTGAATACTTTCCAAAGGCACTGTATAGCCTGCATGATGAGATTATTATCGACAAAAAAGCAAGATTATTTTTAGTTATCAAATGGCAGCCAAGCATCGATGATCATGTGAACAGGATAAGACCCTGGATATTTATTGGAAAGCAGCATCAAGCTCATCACCTTGCACTTTCACCACCCTGTGAAGTCACCACCCTCATAACTTATTTCCTCTGTAGCCTAATAAACTGCATGCTTCTCCATGAGTCGTAGTGGGAGGACCACACAACATCGCGTGACTCCAAGTTTACTTCAATATGATGGTTATTATATCAACACTTGTGCATAAAAGTGTTTCCACCGACATTTCTCGCATAATTAATTTTACAGACACAAAAAAATCCCACTTTGTCTAGCGTATTTTGTTTTGTCAACATTTAGAAAGTTTACCGAAACATGTACTTTATCTGACATGTACTGTACATGGATAAAAAGGTTGGATGGAAACCTGGTGAGAGGAAGATTTGAGATGATGTAGGAGAGGTCAGGGGGTCACTTTACAGCATGAAGGAGCAAAACTGGAGCAATATGAGAATATAGTTCCCTCTCACACTCTCTTTAACCTTACAGTGTTTAGGGAGAAGGAGGAGGAGAGAGAGCACTGGATTCTGTCACTGAGGAAAGTCCCTTGGAGGAGCTTGTAATGAGAGGCTTTTTATTCTATAGAGGGTGTAACAGCAAGAGGCTCCACTAGGGCTGTCCTCAACCCCCAAAAATAATGGTAGACTGAAAGACGTCTGAAAGTCGTCTGTTCGAAACATGACCTGCCAAACCGCACTTCCTGCTCGCTTAACCCGGAAGCCAGCTGCACCAATGTGTCGGAGGAAACACTGTTCAACTGACCACCGAAGTCAGCCTGCAGGGGCCCGGCTTGCCACAAGGAGTCGCTAGAGCGCGATGAGCCAAGTAAAGTCCCCCCGGCCAAACCCTTCTCTAACCCGTGTGCCGCCCTATGGGACTCCCAGTCACCGCCAGTAATGACACAGCCCCAGGCTGTAGTGACACCGCAACACTGCGATGCACTGCCTTAAAGTGCTGAGCCACTCAGGAGGCTGGAAAGATTTTTCAAAACATTGAGGAATTATTGTCATTCTCAATGGATGTAAAAATAGACTTTGTTTACTTGCTGTTTGATGTGAAGAAAACATTACTTTGAGAAGCTCCACAGCTCATTAGTGGTGGTGTGTTAAGCAAATCAGAAATAGGCGTACTATCAGATCCCCAAATGGGCACATTTATATGACTACATTTGCGAGCAGGCCAAGTAGCCTATAGGCCTACTTTTATGTGTAATCAGGTGCGCGACCTTACTCAACATTGACAGGAGCGCTCAAAACAAAAGACGATGACTAAATTGACAAAACTCGTAGATAAAATCTGCAAACGTGTCCACTCCGACAATGAGAACGGTAAAAGACTGGAATAATAATATTTGAATGCATTAACACTCATTACTGTAACCAAACAAATATTGTAAATGAGAAATTATAGGAATTCATGGTAAATGTACTACTGGTGATATACAGTATATAACAAAAGTGAGTACACCCCTCACATTTTTGTAAATATTTGAGTATATCTTTTCATGTGACAACACTGAAGAAATGACACTTTACTACAATGTAAAGTAGTGAGTGTACAGCTTGTATAACAGTGTAAATTTGCTGTCCCGTAAAAATAACTCAACACACAGCCATTAATGTCTAAACCGCTGGCAACAAAAGTGAGTACACCCCTAAGTGAAAATGTCCAAATTGGGCCCAATTAGCCATTTTCCCTCACCGGTGTCATGTGACTCGTTAGTGTTACAAGGTCTCAAGTGTGAATGGGGAGCAGGTGTGTTAAATTTGGTGTCATCGCTTTCACACTCCCTCATACTGACTGGTCACTGGAAGTTCAACATGGCACCTCATTGCAAAGAACTCTGAGGATCTGAAAAAAATCATTGTTGCTCTACATAAAGATGGCCTGGGCTATAAGAAGATTGCCAAGACCCTGAAACTGAGCTGCAGCACGGTGGCCAAGACCATACAACGGTTTAACTGGATAGGTTCCACTCAGAACAGGCCTCGCCATGGTCGACCAAAGAAGTTGAGTGCACATGCTCAGCGTCATATCCAGAGGTTGTCTTTGGGAAGTAGACATATGAGTGCTGCCAGCATTGCTGCAGAGGTTGAAGGGGTGGGGGGTCAGCCTGTCAGCGCTCAGACCATACGCCGTACACTGCATCAAATTGGTCTGCATGGTTGTCGTCCCAGAAGGAAGCCTCTTCTAAAGATGATGCACAAGAAAGCCCGCAAACAGTTTGCTGAAGACAAGCAGACTAAGGACATGGATTACTGGAACCATGTCCTGTGATCTGATGAGACCAAGATAAACTTATTTGGTTCAGATGGTGTCAAGCGTGTGTGGCGGCAACTAGGTGAGGAGTCAAGCATGGTGGTGGGAGTGTCATGGTCTGGGGCTGCATGAGTGCTGCCGGCACTGGGGAGCTACAGTTCATTGAGGGATACCATGAATGCCAACATGTACTGTGCCATACTGAAGCAGAGCATCATCCCCTCCCTTCGGAGACTGGGCCTCAGGGCAGTATTCCAACATGATCACGACTCCAAACACACCTCCAAGACGACCACTGTCTTGCTAAAGAAGCTGAGGGTAAAGGTGATGGACTGGCCAAGCATGTCTCCAGACCTAAACCCTATTGAGCATCTGTGGGGCATCCTCAAACAGAAGGTGGACGAGTGCAAGGTCTCTAACATCCACCAGCTCCGTGATGTCGTCATGGAGGAGTGGAAGAGGACTCCAGTGGCAACCTGTGAAGCTCTGGTGAACTCCATGCCCAAGAGGGGCAAGGCAGTGCTGGAAAATGATGGTGGCCACACAAAATATTGACACTTTGGGCCCAATTTGGACATTTTCACTTAGGGGTGTACTCACTTTTGTTGCCAGTGGTTTAGACATTAATGGCTGTGTGTTGAGTTATTTTTACGGGACAGCAAATGTACACTGTTATACAAGCTGTACACTCACTACTTTACATTGTAGCAAAGTGTCATTTCTTCAGTGTTGTCACATGAAAAGATATACTCAAATATTTACAAAAATGTGAGGGGTGTACTCACTTTTGTGATATACTGTATGTAATGGGGAAATGATAGACACTAACAGTCAAACCGAAACAATTGACACAATGAAGTTATGAAACAATGAAGGTGCACAAATTGGCGGGAGAGAGCGCATTCTGGAGAGAGACGTGCATTGTGCAGCCACACTCCCCTTCTTGAACTGTGCCATTCCCATTCCCTCCGCAATGGATCAGTTTGCTAAAATGGGCGCGAATAAGATAGGTGTCTCGTGCGCCATAAAAAAAAGAAGTATATATATATTTGCTACTGCTCAACAAAAGAAATCTTGGTCGACCAACAGTCTAACGACCAAACAATTGACCAGTCGAATAATTGTGATCAGCCCTAGGCTCCACACACACGCACGCAGACACACGCACTCACACACACACGCACACAAGCACTCTCTGTCAACACTGCTAGATATATCCAGGGCAGATTGGCTTTTACACCACTCCAAGTTTTAAGCACCTTTGTCTGAGGCAAACAAAAAAATACCTAAACCTAAAAAGACAAACTTAAAACTGTTTCTTTGCCCTTATGTTTTTTTATTCAATCTTTGATCATTTGTTGTGCCTTGGATTTGAATGTCAATGTTTAATATATTCTGGCACACTAGGTAGGATACAAGGTCAATATCAATACTGTAGAGCCAGGTCACTTACCTCTCACACACAAACTAAACAAATACACAAAACTACACCACTGCACAAACCATAAATACAAATACCCACATTCACACTACAAAAGCATACACTAATGTGCTCAGCAGTCATCAAAACAGTGTTTAAAGTGGAAATCAAACAAGACATCCAATATTGTTTTTCACTAATCTTGTTTTCACTGTTAAAGCGTCTTCCACTGTCACGTTCTGACCTTAGTTCCTTTATATATCTTTGCGTTAGTTTGGTCAGGGCGTGATTTGGGGTGGGTAGTCTATGTTCTTTTTTCTATGTTGAATATCTGTGTTTGGCCTGGTACGGTTCTCAATCAGAGGCAGCTGTCGATCGAGAATCATACTTAGGTAGCCTGTTTTCCCCATTTTGGTTGTGGGTGATTGTTTTCTGTGTCCGTGTTTTCCACACAGAACTGTTTCATTTTCAGTTTGTGTAGTGTTCAGTTCCATGCTGCGTATTGGTCTGATCCTTCCTACTCCTCCTCAGAAGAGGAGGACCAAAACCGTTACATCCACAGACTTTTCAGACAACTTGAAAAGGTGCTGTGTTCTCTACTCGGTGCAGACTGTCTCAATTTCTGTCTGTCTATAGCTTTAACCTCTCCCTTTATCAGACACTCTCTCTTTTCCTGTTCTCTACTCGGTGCAGACTGTCTCAACTTCTGTCTGTCTATAGCTTTAACCTCTCCCTTTATCAGACGCTCTCTCTTTTCCTGTTCTCTACTCGGTGCAGACTGTCTCAACTTCTGTCTGTCTATAGCTTTAACCTCTCCCTTTATCAGACACTCTCTCTTTTCCTGTTCTCTACTCGATGCGGACTGTCTCAACTTCTGTCTGTCTATAGCTTTAACCTCTCCCTTTATCAGACGCTCTCTCTTTTCCTGTTCTCTACTCGGTGCAGACTGTCTCAACTTCTGTCTGTCTATAGCTTTAACCTCTCCCTTTATCAGACGCTCTCTCTTTTCCTGTTCTCTACTCGGTGCAGACTGTCTCAACTTCTGTCTGTCTATAGCTTTAACCTCTCCCTTTATCAGACGCTCTCTCTTTTCCGTCCTCTTCAAAGACGGTGTGAAATAGAAATACATTTTATGCCACAGGCTCAAACACCTTTTAAATATATTTTTCTTAATAGTTTAGGTGTGACATTTAGTCATGGACTAAGTCATACGTCTCTGTCGCTATGCTGATAGGGAGCTCATTGACTTCCTGTATACCAAAATAAAATGCTTTATCCCCCTCTCTCTCATACCTCTCTTTCTATTTATTTCTCTCTCTCTACCTCTCTCTCTCTACCTCTCTCTCTCCGTCTTCCTGTCTCCAGTGTACGCTGGTTTTCAGTATCAGTCCCAGTTGTCATATTATCAGTAGTGATGGCTCAAAACACACTCTCACATCCAGACTCAGTCCATATACCCTGTCACTCTGCATCACACAGCAGCACCCAGCCCACACACAAACACTGCAGGCAAACCTGGTATGTCTGCAGTCCACGCTGCCCACAAGGTCGCTTTCTCTCTCTCTCACACACACACACATCATCAATGAGGGGAGGGCCTAGCTTTTTCTGGACACTGTTAAGACACTCCAGGACTTACAGAGCGATTGTGTATAAATCATTTTTCATCTTTCTATCTGTGAAATACTAAAGACACGTATATAAAATGAATTTGACAACATATCCACAATTCCCTCAATACAAGTCTGGAGAATATATCTAAAGATAAGCACAGAAAATTAGATTTCATGAATATAGATGCTTCTGAAGAGTTCTGATGACTTGATGTGTGGGAAGGGTCTAACTTTCAGTGAACGGCAGTTAAAGAGAAATGCAATGAATTGTGCCTACCAATCGCCAAATGCCTATATAGACCCAATCACAATCTCTTCAAAATATGTTATGTTACTACATATCGTCAATTTTGTAACATTGTCTATGAAATGGGCTTGAATGTGGTTAAAATGCATGACATTTCTATGACGGTAGCATGATAAACTGACAAGAAAGAAGAAACCCACACACTGCTCTTGATAGTATCACTGCTCTTGATAGTATCACTGCTCTTGATAGTATCACTGCTCTTGATAGCATCACTGCTCTTGATAGTATCACTGCTCTTTAATAAGCTTTAGATGTAAAAAAAAATGTCCTTTTAAACTGTGGTGCCTCGTCTTAAAGGGAAAATACACCCAAAACCTCATTCCTATTATTTACGGTGTTAAATAACACTAGCATCAGCATCCAGCACTCAGAAAGGCTATCAGGGTAGGCCTACTGTATGCTACCTAATTGGGATGAATTGGATAGGCCTACAAAATAAAAACAGATTATCAATGGAGCCTATTTGATAGCATCTCATTTAAATGAAGGCTACGTTAAATTACACATGTGCATTGAAGCGCAAAAGCTAAAAAGGCGTGTTTTCTCCACATAGAATCACATTAGCATATAGAGCGCAATAGTAATGGGGTCTTTTTGTAGGACTGTGGGGAAATGAATGTTTTTTAGTTTTTTGGGGGGGGTTTTGGATAAATGCTGGACATATGGTCTGTGTAACACACAGGATTAGGAAATCTTATATGTTTTATTTTACAAGATAATCTTCATCAGCCAACGTCACTTTTTATGAATTTTGAAGCGTTTATTTAATCGTAACAAGCACATACAGTAAAAACTTCATCTATATATATTTTTTTTTAAAGATTTGTCACATGCTTGGTAAACAACAGGTGTAGACAAACAGTGAAAGGGTTTCTATAATAAAAAAATGATAGAACGATAACTTTGCTATTTGCACGGGGTAACAGTACCGAGTCGATGTGCAGGGCTGAGGTAATAGAGGTATGTACATATAGGTAGGGGTAAAGTGACTAGGTAACAGGATAGATAATAAGCAGTAGTAGTAGCATATGTGATGAGTCAAAACAGTTAGTGCAAAAGTGAGTCAACGCAGATCGTCCAGGTAGCAATTTGGTTAACTATTCAGCTGCCTTATGGCTTGGTAGTAGAAGGTTTTCAGGGTCCTGTTGGTTCCAGACTTGGAATCAGACTTGGTGCATCGGTACCTTGGTGCATCGGTACCGCTTGCCGGTAGCAGAGAGAACTGTCTATGACTTGGGTGGCTGGAGTCTTTGACAATCTTTAGGACCTTCTTCTGACACCACCTGGTATAGAGGTCCTGGATGGCAGGGAGCTCGGTCCCAGTGCTATATTGGGTCATACGTCTTACACTCTGTAGCGCCTTGCGGTCGGATGACAAGCAGTTGCTATTCCAAGTAGTAATAGTCATTCAAGATGCTTTCAATGGTGCAGATGCAGAACCTGTTGAGGATCTGTGGGCCCATGCCAAATCCTTTTTAGCCTCTTGAGGGGAGGAAGAGGCATTGTCGTGTCTTCTTCATGACTGTGTTGGTGTGTGTGGACCAGGTTAACTAATTAGTAATGTGGACACAGAGGAACTTTAAGCTTTCAACTCACTCCACTACAGCACTGTCAATGTGGATGGGGACGTCCTCGGCCCTCCATTTCCTGTAGTCCACGATCAGCTCCTTTGTCTTGCTGATGTTGAGGGAGAGGTTGTTTTCTCGGCACCACACTGCCACACCACTGATCTCCTCCCTATAGGATGTCTCATTGTCGTCTGTGATCAGGCCTACCATCGTCGTGTTATCAGCAAACGTAATGATGGTGTTGCAGTCGTGCGCGGCCACTCAGTCGCGGGTGAATAGAGAGTATAGGAGGGGACAAAGCGCGCACCCCTGAAGGGCCCACCTGTTGAGGGTCAGCGTGGCGGATGTGTTGTTGCTTACCCTCAGCACCTGAAGGCTGCCCGTCAGGAAGTCCAGGATGCAGTTGCAGAGAGAGGTGTTCAGTCGCAGGGTCCTGGGCTTAGTGATGAGCTTGGAGTGCACTCTGGTGTTGAACGCTCAACTGTAGTTGAACTGTAGTTGAACAACATTCTCACATAGATGTTCCTCTTTTCCATGTGGAACAGGGCAGTGTGGATTGCAATAGAGATTGCATCATCTGTGCATCTGTTGGGGCACCAATGCGAATTGGAGTGGGTCCAGGGTGTCTGGGATGATGGTGTTGTGAGCCATGACCAGCCTTTCAAAGTATTTCATGGCAACAGTTGTGAGTGCTATGGGGCAATAGTCATTCAGACAGGTTACCTTGGCGTTCTTGGGTACAGTGACTATGGTGGTCTGCTTAGAACATGTAGCTATTACAGACTGGGTCAGGGAGAGGTTGAAAATGTCAGTGAAGTAACTTGCCAGCTGGTCTGCGCATGCTCTGACTACGCGTCCTGGTAATCTGTCTGAATGTTAACCTGTTTAAAGGTCTTACATCAGCTATGGAGAGCAAGATCACACAGTTGTCCAGAACAGCTGGTGCTCTCATGCATAGTTCAGTTTTGCTTGCCTCGAAGCAATCATAGAAGACATTTAACAGGTCTGGTAGACTCTCGTCACTGGGAAGCTCGCATCTGGGTTTCCCCTTTGTAAACCATGATAGTTTTCATGCCCTGCCACATCCGATGAGCGTAGGCGCCAGCGTAGCAGGATTCGATCTTAGTCATGTATTGATGCTTTGCCTATTTGATGGCTCATTGGAGGCCATAGTGGGATTTCTTATAGGCGCCCGAATTAGTGTCCCGCTCCTTGAAAACAGCAGCTCTAGGCTTTAGCTCAGTACGGATGTTGCCTGT
This sequence comes from Oncorhynchus nerka, assembly GCF_034236695.1. Taxonomy (NCBI): domain Eukaryota; kingdom Metazoa; phylum Chordata; class Actinopteri; order Salmoniformes; family Salmonidae; genus Oncorhynchus; species Oncorhynchus nerka. The sequence goes on along the minus strand of NC_088423.1, from coordinate 31,726,681 downwards.
AATCCATGGCTTCTGGTTGGGATATGTACAGTACGTATGGTCACTGCGGGGATGACGTCACCGATACACTTAATAATGAAGCCGGTGACTGATGTGGTAAACGCCTCAATTTTATCAGATGAATCCCAGAACATATTCCAGTCTGTGCAAGTAAAACAGTCCTGTAGCTTAGCATCCACCTTCATCGGTCCACTTCCAGGTTTGAGTTTTTGCTTGTAAGCAGGAATCAGGAGGATAGAGTTATGGTCAGATTTTCCAAAGGGAGGGCTTTGTATATGTTTCTGTGTGTGGAGTAAAGGTGAATAAGAGTTTTGTCACCTCTAGTTACACTGGTGACATGATGGTACAAATTTGGTAAAATGGATTTCAGTTTTCCTGCATTAAAATCACCGGCCACGAGAAGCGCCGCCTCTTGATGTGCATTTTCTTGTTTGCTTATGGCCCTATAGATCTTGTTGAGTGTGGTCTTAGTGCCAGCATCAGTTTGTGGTGGTAAATAAACAGCTATGAACAGCTAAAATACAAATGAAAACTATATTTGAAAATATTATGTTCTGTAGATTATTATGAGGTACTCGGAACTCAAGCGAGCAAAAAATCTACACTTCCTTAACATTAGAAATCGACACACCCCTCCCCCTTTGTCTTACCCAAAGCTGGAGTCTTGTCTAGACGACCATGGACTGTAGTGTGAAATTTGTTATTTAACCAGGTAGGCCAGTTGAGAACAAGTTCTCATTTACAACTGCGACCTGGCCAAGATAAAGCAAAGCAGTGCGACAAAAACAGCAACACAGAGATACACATGGGATAAACATTGTATAAACACTAGTTTAGTTCCCAAACATTTAGTTCCCAACTAATGTTTAGTACCCAAACATTAGTTGGGAGTAGGGCGGACCACATTTACTCGACTGGTCGATTGTCTGGTCGACCAAGATTTTTTTTAGTCAAGCAGTGGCAAATATATATAACAAATGATGGCACACGAGACACCTGTCTGATTCACGCCTGTCTAAGTGGACCAAACCATTGAGGAGGCCGCGGGGATGGCACACCAATATCACCAGTAGTACATTTACCGTTAATTCCCACATTTTCTAATCTACAATGTTTGTTTGGTTACAGTCATTTCTGTTAATGCATTCAATCTATTATTATTACAGTCTTACCTTTGTCATTGCAGGACTGGACACGTTGTTTGCAGAGAGTACAACCTAGGCTACAAAGTGTTGGTTTATTTCATTCCATTTATGGGTTGTCAATGTATTCATTGTGTTTTGTTTGGAGCGCTCCTGACCATCTTGAGTAAGGACACGCTCCTGATTACACATAGAACTAGGCCTAGGCTACCTGGCCTGCTCACAAATGTAGACCTGTAAATGTGCCCATTTGGGGATCTGATACTATTTCTGATTGTCTTAACTCACCATCACTGTGGAGCTTTTCAAAGTAATTAGTTCTTCACCTCAAACAGCAAGTAAATAAAGCCTGTTTTTACATCCATTGAGAATGACAATAGACGTAACCTATTTGAAAAATCTTTCCAGCTCTCTCTCTCCCCTTCGATTATCACTCAGCATGAAAGGGGAAAAAATGTCATGCTCTGATCCGGTGGAAACGTTGTAAACTAAGCCTACCTGATTACTTCTTATCCCTTGCCCAACATAGCCTACAGGAGTGTCTGTCTGTCCGGAGCTCACTGGTCTAGGAAACTCTGAAGGCCCAGAATATTTTATACAATGTTGCAAGTTTGCTTGCAGGAGTTTCAGGCCTGACCAAGTTAATACAATAGTTGATCATGTTTCAAGTTCCTTGGAGACAAGGCCATGTGTAGCCAATGTGATTCATAAGACATTTATTTTTATCAGGATATTTTCTCCCTGTGGGCTGCAATGTTTTTATTTGGCTATTTTTAGACTATTTTTACATATTGGCAATAGAAGTTACTTTTAGATGTGTCATTTTCATTTAGATTTTGATTAACCACCATTCAAGACATTTAAAACCAGGAACAGATATAGCCCTTGGTTCTCTCCAGACCTGTCTGCCCTTGACCAGCACAAAAACATCCTGTGGCGTTCTGCATTAGCATCGAACAGCCCCTGTGATATGCAACTTTTCAGGGAAGGTAGAAACCAATATACACAGGCAGTTAGAAAAGCCAAGGCTAGCTTTTTCAAGCAGAAATTTGCTTCCTGCAACACAAACTCAAAGTTCTGGGACACTGTAAAGTCCATGGAGAATAAGAACACCTCCTCCCAGCTGCCCACTGCACTGAGGATAGGAAACACTGTCACCGCTGATAAATCCACTATAATTGAGAATTTAAATAAGCATTTTTCTACGGCTGGCCATGCTTTCCACCTGGCTACCCCTAACCTGGGCAACAGCACTGCACCCCCCACAGCAACTCTCCCAAGCCTTCCCCATTTCTCCTTCTCCCAAATCCAGTCAGCTGATGTTCTGAAAGAGCTGCAAAAATCTGGACCCCTACAAATCAGCCACGCTAGACAATCTGGACCCTTTCTTTCTAAAATGATCTGCCGAAATTGTTGCAACCCCTATTACTAGCCTGTTCAACCTGTGTCATCTGAGATTCCCAAAGATTGGAAAGCAGCTGCGGTCATCCCCCTCTTCAAAAGGGGTGACACTCTTGACCCAAACTGCTACAGACCTATATCTATCCTACCCTGCCTTTCTAAGGTCTTCGAAAGCCAAGTCAACAAACAGATTACCGACCATTTAGAATCCCACAGCACCTTTTCCGCTATGCAATCTGGTTTCAGAGCTGGTCATGGGTGCACCTCAGCCACGCTCAAGGTCCTAAACGATATCTTAACCACCATCTATAAGAAACAATACTGTGCAGCCGTATTCATTGACCTGGCCAAGGCTTTATACTCTGTCATTCACCACACCCTCACCGGCAGACTCGATAGCCTTGGTTTCTCAAATGATTGCCTCGCCTGGTTCACCAACTATAGAGTTCAGTGTGTCAAACCGGAGGGCCTGTTGTCCGGGCCTCTGGCAGTCTCTATGGGGGTGCCACAGGGTTAAATTCTTGGACCGACTCTATTCTCTGTATACATCAATGATGTCGCTCTTGCTGCTGGTGAGTCTCTGATCCACCTCTACGCAGATGACACCATTTTGTATACTTCTGGCCCTTCTTTGGACACTGTGTTAACAACCCTCCAGTCGAGCTTCAATGCCATATAACTCTCCTTCTGTGGCCTCCAATTGCTCTTAAATACAAGTAAAACTAAATGCATGCTCCTCAACCGATCGCTGCCTGCACCTGCCCGCCCTTCCAACATCACTACTCTGGACGGTTCTGACTTAGAATATGTGGACAACTACAAATACCTAGGTGTCTGGTTAGACTGTAAACTATCCTTCCAGACATCTCCAATCCAAAGTTAAATCTAGAATTGGCTTCCTATTTCGCAAAAGCATCCTTCACTCATGCTGCCAAACATACCCTTGTAAAACTGACCATCCTACCGCTCCTCGACTTCGATGATGTAATTTACAAAATAGCCTCCAATACCCTACTCAATAAATTGGATGCAGTCTATCACAGTGCCATCCCTTTTGTCACCAAAGCCCCATATACTACCCACCACTGCGACCTGTACGCTCTCGTTGGCAGGCCCTCGCTTCATACTCGTCGCCAAACCCACTGGCTCCAGGTCATCTACAAGACCCTGCTAGGTAAAGTTCCCCCTTATCTCAGCTCGCAGCACCCACCTGTAGCACGCGCTCCAGCAGGTATATCTCTCTGGACACCCCCAAAACCAATTCTTCCTTTGGCCGCCTCTCCTTCCAGTTCTCTGCTGCCAATGACTGGAACAAACTACAAAAATCTCTGAAACTGGAAACATTTATCTCCCTCACTAGCTTTAAGCACCAGCTGTCAGAGCAGCTCACAGATTACTGCACCTGTACATAGCCCATCTATAATTTAGCCCAAATAACTACCTCTCCACCTACTGCATTTATTTATTTATTTTGCTCCTTTGCACCCCATTATTTATATCTCTACTTTGCACATTCTTCCACTGCAAATCTACCATTCCAGTGTTTTACTTGCTATATTGTATTTACTTCGCCACCATGACCTTTTTTTGCCTTTACCTCCCTTATCTCACCTCATTTGCTCACATTGTATATAGGCTTATTTTTCTACTGTATTATCAACCAGCTTCATGAGGAAGTCACCTGGAATGCATTTATATTATCTTACCTCATTTGCACACACTGTATATATATACTTTTTTCTACTGTATTATTGACTGTATGTTTGTTTTACTCCATGTGTAACTCTGTGTTGTTGTATGTGTCGAACTGCTTTGCTTTATCTTGGCCAGGTCTCAATTGAAAATGAGAACTTGTTCTCAACTTGCCTACCTGGTTAAATAAAGGTTAAATATATATATATATATATATATTTTTTTTTTAAACACATGACATTGATTTTGAGATATGAAGACTTTATTATATATTAAATTAAACTGCTCCACGAAAATGTACATACGAAAAACATTACTGGCACGCAAAGCAGATCAGTAGAAATGGTACAATAACTTAGCACTCCAAATGGAAAAGGTTGCTGACCACTGGTGTAGCCTAATACCAGCAACTTTAGGAGCATGACGAGGCCAGCAAGCAGCAGAGGGAGGAGAATGGTCGGGAACAAAAATGTTTCTATTGATCTCTGACACCCTCTTTAGTAATCTGTGTGTCTTCATTTTTAACCGCAGTGCTTAAAGCATCTGACAACCTCGGTAGCCTAAATATAGTTGATTTTATTCAAACATAGGGTGTGTCTATATATGGAAAAATACACGTTTTAAAATGTCGACCAATCTATTGGTTGAAAGTACAGGCAACCCTAGCTGGGAGAGAGTACAGATAAGGGGCATGCTCCACAGCCGGTTGTGACATCAGGCAGCTGAATCTGTCTTGCCGGTGGCGGATTCGCAGCTTTTTCTTGGTGATAAGGGGAAAAGCCGACCAACGGACGAAAGATCTGCACCGCCTGAGCTAGCAAAGACCAAAACACTGCATAGCTAATCTAGATAATGCGTTCAATGCCTCCTCATGCCGGGACCGTTCTTATGATAATCTGCTGAGAAGATGTAGCGGAGATAGGCCTATGCACACAGAGCAGGGAGCTGGTTTCTCTTCCTGCATCTCAAAGCAAGGCACATACTGGGCTGCATTATGCACCCTAAAGAGGTTGAGATGACCTAAATCAGATCTAAAACATGAGTGAAAATCACGATGCTCATTTTCACTGGACAATTCAGAAGATTATGGTTAACAATCCAAATACTCCCCTTTACGCACTATTATACGTTTATAGACTATTTGCTCTTAATAATAGTCAACTATTCATGTCCTGGTAAAGTCAGAGTTGCAGAGCATGAGCAGGCCTTCACATAATTTAATTCCAGACGTTAGACATCAGAAGTGGAGATAACCTATCCAACCGAGCGACCCATGGATCACCATCAATAATGCACTGTCTAATGGTGACAGGTGTACAAGACTAGACTATACTCTGACAGTGTAGCACAGTCTACAGACTTAGCCTATGTAAGCCGTGCAAATCACCTTCACTGAAGAGATGTCATGTCACTATGCACTTTTACAAAAAGCAGCAGGTAGAGGACATTTCCAAACACACTGGGGTTAATGAATAGCTCATGATCATGATATTAGGCTAAGGATATGACGGATATTACCTAACTTCACGAATGTCAGTCAATATTCATGTCACGGTTACAATAGTAGGCATACTACTACTGTAGTCTATATAGGGTTCAGTATGTTTGTTGCAACATGATCTCAGAGCATTTCATATTATTCTGTATGTAAAACCAAGACACTCCATTTAGTGTGATATGTTAAGTTTCATATGGTGTGTACAATTGAAGTCGGATGTTTACATACACTTAGGTTGGAGTCATTAAAACTCGTTTTTCAACTACTCCACAAATTTCCTGTTAACAAACTATAGTTTTCGCAAGTTGGTTAGAACATATAATTTGTGCGTGATCATTTTTCCAACAATTGTTTACAGACAGATTATTTCACTTATAATTCACTTTATCACAATTCCAGTGGGTCAGAAGTTTACATACACTAAGTTGACTGTGCCTTTAAACAGCTTGGAAAATTCCAGACAATGACGTCATGGCTTTAGAAGCTTTTGATAGGCTAATTTACATAATTTGAGTCAATTGGAGGTGTACCTGTGGATGTATTTCAAGGCCTACCTTCAAACTCAGTGTCTCTTTGCTTGACATCATGAGAAAATCTAAAGAAATAAGCCAAGACCTCAGAAAACAAATTGTAGACCTCCACAAGTCTGGTTCATCCTTGGGAGCATTTTCCAAACGCCTGAAGGTACCACATTCATCTGTACAAACAATAGTACACAAGTATAAACACCATGGGACCACGCAGCCATCATACCGCTCAGGAAGGAGTTGCGTTCCTTCTCCTAGAGATGAACGTACTTTGGTGCGAAAAGTGCAAATCAATCCCAGAACAACAGCAAAGGACCTTGTGAAGATGCTGGAGTAAACAGGTGCAAACGTATCTGTATCCACAGTAAAACAAGTCCTATATCGACATAACCTGAAAGGCCGTTCAGCAAGGAAGAAGCCACTGCTCCACAACCGCCATAAAATATCCAGACTACGGTTTGCAACTGCACATGGGGACAAAGATCGTACATTTTGGAGAAATGTCCTCTGGTCTGATGAAACAAAAATAGAACTGTTTGGCCATAATGACCATCGTTATGTTTGAAGTAAAAAGGGGGAGGCTTGCAAGCCGAAGAATACCATCCCAACTGTGAAACACAGGGGTGGCAGCATCACTTTGTGGGGGTGCTTTGCTGCAGGAGAAACTGGGGCACTTCACAAAATAGATGACATCATGAGGCAGTAAAATGATGTGGATATATTGAAGCAACATCTCAAAACATCAGTCAGGAAGTTAAAGCTTGGTCTCAAATGGGTCTTCCAAATGGACAATGACCCCAAGCATTCTTCCAAAGTTGGGGAAGAATGGCTTAAGGACAACAAAGTCAAGTTATTGGAGTGGCCATCACAAAGCCCTGACCTCCATCCTATAGAAAATGTGTGGGCAGAACTGAAAAGGTGTGTGCGAGCAAGGAGGCCTACAAACCTGACTCAGTTACACCAGCTCTGTCAGGAGGAATGGGCCAAATCTCACCCAACTTATTGTGGGAAGCTTGTGGAAGGCTACCCGAAACGTTTGACCTAAGTTAAACAATTTAAAGGCAATGATACCAAAAACAAATTGACCTAAAGCAGGGAATTTTTACTAGGATTAAATGTCAGGAATTGTGAAAAACAGAGTTTAAATGTATTTGGCTTAGGTGTATGTAAACTTCCGACTTCAACTGTTTTCATTTGTGGCTGTCCATCGCATATTTATTTTGATATGTTACGAATTACAATTCCTATTACATTATTATAAATAAGTAAGTAGTTGAAAAGTTGCTAATTAGCCTTTGCTAGATTGCTAGATGTTTGTGTTATATGCCCACCCATCCACCCTGAACGAATCTGTTTTATGTAACCATACCAAATGTCATTTCAGTGTCCCAGATTTACATGTACTATGTTACCTCTAGTCTATGAGACCAGGCTGGTTGAAACTCTGCAAAACAGTTTTCTTTTTTTATGCAGTTTGATGTTCTGCATAAATTGTCCAATAAATCAGTTATAATCCATGTCATGTGGATCATATTGCAATCCCGTTTTACTTCAACAAGTGTGCATCTTTTCTTAACCAGATTTACACCTTGTCAGAGTATAAAATAGCTGTAGTCTGCCAACGCATTGTATGATTTTTAGCTGGACAGTACCCTTCAATCTTACATGTAGCGCTTCAGACTGTCAACTGTTATATTGACTGCAAAGAACTGACAGATTATCAATCGCAGAGGAACCCAATGAATTAATAAACTATATATAGGCTAGGCTACTATTCCAGTAGCAACATTGTGATCATTGGCAGTTATTTCCAGTAATATTGCGAAACATTGTAAAAGATCAGATTCAGATGTTATATTATAATAAGGTCGCTTCCCTTACCCGTCTTTCAGGTCCGTATTTCGTTGCGGTCCACCGGGGCCTTTTATCGGCTCCTACATTCTCCACATCGCCGAGCAGCCCTGCAGACTCCGAGTCTGAATCCTCTCCCTCCTCCAGCTCCTCGCCCTCCTCCACCTCAGTGGTCTTCAGTCGCTTCGGCGCCCTCCCATACTCCCCTTCCTCGTATTCTTCAATAAGCGACATGCCTCTTCAAATGGAGAGATTGAATCCTTCTTGGACACAAGGCGTGAAGACGGACTAGTCGTTCGTCGAAAAGTCCCTCTCGTTCTTTTTTTCTAATTGTCTCTGGCGTTGTGTGCATCAAGAAAACCTGTATGTCATTCTGTAACGCGCCCTCCTTCGCGATTCTGTACCAGAGTGGCACCGAGAAGGTGTGTGTGGAGAACCCACCCAGAACGTCCCTCATTGGACAGTCTGTGCTTGCTAATTAGGAATACAGATACCGATTGGTCAGTCTTAGTCGTTCAACAGAGAAGCAAGCGCTCTCCAGTCTCCACATTCTGCAGCAAAGTACGCAGAGATTATTGCCACTGCTCGAGCTGTCATATCAGTGCTTCTGCTGCAACAGAAAAAAATGTTTAAATTCGTAAAGTGAAACATTCTTACCGCAAGGTATCAGTGTTTAGCCAACAATAACCACTGAAATATATATATATATATATCAGTTCTAGTTTTCCATTGACACTTTTCTGAATAGCTGAAGTGTATTCAAACTTGAGTAAAATAAAGGGTTGAGTGGCAAACGTGACCGCTTGCACGATTTTCATTTACGCAAATATTCGTAATCAAAATGGGTATTTGCCCTCCAACATTTCCATGCAAATAGGCGGTATGGTCACTACAGCTTCTCAGTCATTACTGCTACTCATGCACTGCACTATTATACCAACTGTTCAAATATTGTTGTAAATAAACAATAGGCTATTCAGCTAGGTGTCAATAGATGTCCTCAAATCACGAACAGCTGAGGTACAATGACCACCACAAACAGATTGCTGATGTGAAATCTCTCTGAAACTCTCAATGCACCCATAATGATAACGATTTTACCTTATTTGATTCAATAGGCTACAGCCTCTATTATGAGTCAGACTCTTTTGGCAGCATGCATTTGACCCTCAAGCTCAGAGCACTGCTGTGACATGCCTCTCTCACACTGTTTCAAAAAAAAGGTTGGAGTAAGAAATGATAATGGAGCCTCCTCTCACTGTCTCTGGGGGTTGTACAATTGTGCTGTTTATCCTATGGTCTCTGTGGGTTTCCTTCACTTCTTGTCTCATCCACTGCCGTCTGACACTCACTGTTATAAACCACACCTCATTCACACCATCGTCCTTGATATTAGATGCTGTGTAGGCTACCAGAGGGAATATCCGTTAGAGTGTGTTGCATTAGTCAAACTGATCATGATGAACATCCTGAACATCCTCAGATTGTCATGTTGTTTGAAACCCTTTGACTCCCCCTGGGGTACTGGATAGGGGGTCTGAGGGTAGTGTCCCCAACCTGTTGGTTAGCTGTTGCAGGTATATTCAGGAAGGAATCAGACTAGTTACACACCCACACACACACGTTCCACACCCTTCTTTACCCACACACTCTGTTATGTTAAGACAGAAAAAAAAACGGATTTCATAGATCTGATAAGCCATTCAATGGGCATCGGGCAGGAATGTCTTGTTAGAGGCTGAGATTGTGTAAGGACAATACCCATATATAGTAACAGGTGGGTGGAGTGAGTGATACACGAGCATGGATTAAAGCTATACTCAGTCAACCCACCCACCAAAGTAAGCCTTTCACACTTGACTGCCGTTGTTTAAAGCTGAGATATCAAAACGTGTGTGAGACATGCTAGTCACACTTGTTGAGATCTACGTGGGAAGAAGTGAGACACATCAAGAAAAAGCATCTGAGCATGTAAGTTTGATAACGTTATTCTAACGTTATTAACGGGTATCGTTATTCAAAGATCTTGAAATATCTTCAGATATGCACATCTCAGGTTGACATGAAGGCATATAATCTATGCAAAAGTTAATATTAGGATTTCGGCCCTAATGTTTAAGTCATCCAACTGAGGAACTGCAACTGGATGAAAAAACATCTAGCACACACACTGAAGAGGAAGTGAAGAAATAGATGTCTTCACCGTGTGTATCTGTGGTATCGGTATCTGTGGTATCTGTTTCTGTGTGTGTGTATTGTAGCACATTGTGATAAAACAAAGTTCACAACTCAAACTGAATCTTTCCGCTGCTCTATGTTCTCTACATTCTTCAGTCTGAAACTGCCATCATTGAAGTTGTTTGTGGTGACGTCAAAATTAGGGGTGTTGTACAACACAGTCATCAGCGATTGGATCATCTCTAACCAATCAGAGTATCAAAGCCAATGATGAATTTTCACAATGCCACTTTACCCATTTGTCTTCTGGCTCTGGCCCAAACCATTGGTTTCTGGGGCCAATCAGAATGGTTAGAATGTGTTTGCGTTCTAAAAATCATTGAGTAGGTACTCAGACCCAGACTCATTGAGGAGAAAAAACTAACGACTGTGGGCATGGCTTAGCGTTTGGCCAGAACAAAGAGTTTGGGTAGCCAGGCAAGACTTCAAGGTCCTAAGGTCACACAGTACTCTGACGCATGCAGCTCGATACCTGACAAGTATCTCAAGAGGGAAGAGAAACAGGTGGACCATAAACGAAAAAGAACATGCGGGAAAGAGAGAGTGGGTGTAAACAGGCATAAGAGCTTTAAATATCACACTGTAATATTGTTTGGGTTTTTCTGACAATAGACCTATGTGTGTGTAAAAATCAAAACCTCAAATTTGTGGAGCACATTGTGCTGTTGAGGAACAATGACAACAAGGATTAAAGCTTTGATCTTGAAGATCTTGAATATCCTTTCAACGGCTCCTATATCAATGAGAGGAAATTAATTGTACAGACCTTTCATACAACATTTATATGTAGTTCCTCTAGCCTCCACGCTACCGCCCCTACAATTTAGGCCTATATAACAGAACAGTGCTATACAATACATTTCAATGCAACACCTGCTTCCCTTTGTGCTAAGGTGTAACTCCACACTGACCCTGATTCTCAGGTCATGATGAGAGTTGGCATCAGAGCCAGGACTGAGAGACTGAGAGACGTGGTCCTGGCATCAGAAAGACTGAGAAACTCTATCACTAGGCCATCAGTGTCACGTTCTGACCTTAGTTCTTTTATTATGTCTTTGTTTTAGTATGGTCAGGGCGTGAGTTGGGTGGGTTGTCTATGTTCTGTTTTCTATGTTGTGTTTGCGTTTGGCCTGGTATGGTTCTCAATCAGAGGCAGGTGTTGTTAGTTGTCTCTGATTGAGATTCATACTTAGGTAGCCTTTTTCCACTTGTGTTTCGTGGGTGTTTATTTTCTGACTTTGTGTATGTCACCAGACAGGACTGTTTCGTTTCGTATCATTCTCATTGTTATTTTTGTTTTAGTGTTCTGAGTTGAATAAATATCGTCATGAACACGTACCAGGCTGCGCTTTGGTCCGATCCTTGCGACTCCTCGTCAGAAGAAGAGGACGAGCGTTACAATCAGACTGTTGAACAGCCATCACTAGCCAGCTACCTGCCTGGTACTCAGCCCTGCACCTTGAGACTAATGCCCCATGTATATAAAGTAATTGAACACTGGTCACCTCATATTCTGTTTATACACTGTTTACTCACTGTGTACTGTATGTATATACTGTATTCTCGACATAGGTCATCCTATTATATACACTAGTGTACATACCATTTTATTTTCCAAATGACATTTGGTCTATACACACCACATTTATATTATCGCTCTAATATATTTAATTGGAATGTTATTTCTTGTTTAAATTTGTTTGATTATTGTGTATTTGCGAGACATTCTACTGCACTTTTGAAGCTACAGTAGTAACATAAGCATTTCACTGCACCTGCAATAACACCTTAAAATCTATGTACGTGATCAATCAACTTTGATTTGATTAAAGCGGTTTTGTTTGAAGAGATAAAGGAAACACCCAGTTGGTTGGCTCCTCTGTATACAGGGCCATAGGATGCATTTGATGAGGTGATATCTCTCGCTTTAACAGGGTCTACTGGAGAGTGTCTCAGGGGTTTCAACATGACCCAGTTTATCACACTGAAGCCTCTGAAGCTTAAGAAGCACTGCTTCCATGTCATCCTGGGACAGCTAGGCTTTCTCTGTGAAGAAGATAGGGTGGACATTGAATAAACATAAGGCATAGATTGGCAATTGAAACTAGTGTGTTTAGCCTACCGGTATTACTGAGGTGGGCAAATAATCGAAAGTACACAAGGACAGCATATAAAACTGAAAAGGTGAGGAAATATTGGGTTTCATAATGTTACTGTACATGTGAACTGGACACACCCAAGCTTGAAGCATAGAGAGTCTGAATCCTTCTGTTTAGAGCTATTGATTTTGCAGAGGAGGGCATTGGTAATGTGTGTTTCAGCAGAGCAAAACACCTTGGACATGTTCAGAATCAGGAGGCCCAATATCCAATTTAAAACATTGGTTAGATAGACAAACAGAGACCTGCCACATTTACTAGTTTAGTACTGAGGGAAGCACAGGTGCCTGGTGCGAACTTAATTAGGGAGGAAGGGATCATAGTAATGGCTGGAACGAAATGATTGGAATGGTCTCAAACACATGGTTACTCTTCACTTCATTCCAGCTATTATTTAGAGCTGTCTTCCCCTCACCAGCCTCCTGTGGAGGGAAGGCTTCCGCCTGACTGTAGTTATGATTCTCAGTCAATAATACACCACTGTCTATAAGCCTATGGAGTGGAAAGCTGTTCGACTAAGCTGGAGGACCTTCTCAGCTCTAGGATGAATTCAAGTCTAGCATCTTAGTGGGAACTTTAGAGAACTAGATAACAGACTAAAGTATGCAACATATAGCAGGGGCCTTACAAATATGTGAACTCTAAATCGTGTGCTGTGGTAACACTTTAGGAAGTTTTGAAAATGGGTCCCAGTATGGTGCCTGAGGCTCCGTTGGAGATTGGTTTGGTAGAAGGCCTGTGGTCTACCAGGGGAGGTGGATGGTGCTGTGATCGTTATCTCTCCCCAGCTGGGGGAAAAACAGCTTCTTCTGACACTTTTAGGAGATTCTCATCTCTGCCGCTATAACTTGGGGCAGGAGAGTTGTGTCAGGACCTCAGATCTTCTATCCCATCTGTGAAAGGCCCAAAGAATCATCACTGATTGCATTATGGCCGCTGGATTTCTAAATGTTTATCTTGTTAACAGCACCGACTTACATATACAGTATATCCCTGACAAATGAGGATTAAGTCAAAAGAGAGCAGTTACTGTTTCAGTAAGTGTGACATCATTTATGGTCCCCAAACAGTTACTCATACTGACCGCACAGTCAAACATTATATGAGTTAGCTGTTAGTGAAGGAGAAGTTTTAATCTTCTTCTAGAAACGCATATGTATCTGAAGGCCACCGAGATCGAATTGGAATATTGAAACAATGTTGCAAATGTCGGAGAGACAGACTGAGGTTTATACAAATCTCTGCTGTAGAAAACTACATGTTAGTCTAACAGAAATGGGAGATAATGTCTCGATGCTTTTATAGTGGCGATCAAGTTTATACCTTCCCTGCCGGGGCTGATGAGACAGTGGATTGCGCAGTTAGTAAATAGGTATTTTCTGACTTTATTGAACAGATGACAGTGGGGAAAGATAGAGACAGGTTGTGTCAAAGAGCAGTAGGCCGGATTCAAACCTATGCCGACCGTGTAGACGTGCCGCAGGCAGGCGGCTTAGACCGTTGGACCACCGTAGTCCATGAAAGTAGTACACTTAGTACATTTAGGATGCCTACATAGTGAAGAAAATGTATAGAAAACTTGTCTATTTATTTGACCAAAGAGACAATAATTCCCTCATAATTCGTTATATGGAATTTTACTAGACTATCTAGGTTATGTATGTGATTATCTTCCATATTTCATATATCGTGACTCTATACCATGGGTCATCAGTCAGTTTTATGTCAGTCAGGGGATTTTTTAAATGTGTTCAAACAACATATCCAGTGACAAACTCTCTTTCTAATCCCCTACACCTCACCACCAGTGTGTTGATGTGGTTCCTATAGTAACAGCTGTCATTTTCAAACTTCCACTGCCCACTCATCTGCTTTCTGAATAGTCATTTAAATATACAGTACCAGTCAAAAGTTTGGACACACTTACTCCTTCAAGGGTTTTTCTTTATTTTAATTGTGAAATAACACATATCGAATCATGTAGTAACCAAAAAAGTGTTAAACAAATCAAATATATTTTAGATTTTAGTTTCTTCAAATAGCCACCCTTTGCCTTGATGACAGCTTTGCACACTCTTGGCATTCTCTCAACCAGATTATTTTCCAACAGTCTTGAAGGAGTTCCCACATATGCTGAGCACTTGTTGGCTGCTTTTCCTTCACTCTGCGGTCCAACTCATCCTAAACTATCTCAATTGGGTTGAGGTCGGGTGATTGTGGAGGCAAGATCATCTGATGCAGCAATCCATCTCTCTCCTTCTTGGTCAAATAGCCCTTACACAGCCTGGAGGTGTGTTGGGTCATTGTCCTGTTGAAAAATAAACGATTGTCCCACCAAGCGCAAACCAGATGGGATGGAGTATCGCTGCAGAATGCTGTGGTAGCCATGCTGGTTAAGTGTGCCTTGAATTCTAAATAAATCACAGTGTCACCAACAAAGCACCCCCACACAATCACTGCCTCTGACCGCAAGGCACTACAGAGCGTAGTGCGTACGGGCCCAGTGCATCACTGGGGCTAAGCCCCCTGCCATCCAGGACCTCTACACCAGGCGGTGTCAGAAGAAGGCCCTAAAAATGGTCAAAGACCCCAGCCACCTCAGTCATAGACTGTTCTCTCTACTACCGCATGGCAAGCAGTACCGGAGTGCCAAGTCTAGGACAAAAGGCTTCTCAACAGTTTACCCCCAAGCCATAAGACTCCTGAACAGGTAATCAAATGGCTACCCAGACTATTTGCATTGTGCCACCCCCCCCCCCCCCCAACCCCTCTTTTTATGCTGCTGTTACCCTCTGAGTACCATATATGCATAGTCACTTTACCTATAGATTCATGTACATACTACCTCAATTGGGCTGACCAACCAGTTCTCCCGCACAGTGGCTAACCGGGCTATCTGCATTGTGACTCACCACCCGCCAACCCCTCTTTTACGCTACTGCTACTCTCTGTTCATCATATATGCAGTCACTTTAACCATATCTACATGTACATATAGTGTCTGTATGTAGCCTCGCTACTTTTATAGCCTCCATACTGTATATAGCCTGTCTTTTTACTGTTGTTTGATTTCTTTACCTACCCATTGTTCACCTTATACCTTTTTTGCACTATTGGTTAGAGCCTGTAAGTAAGCATTTCACTGTAAGGTCTACACCTGTTGTATTCAGCGCACGTGACAAATAAACTTTGATTTGATTTGATTACCTCCTCCTCCATGCTTCATGGTGGGAACCACACATGCAGAGATCATCCGTTCACCTACTCTGCGTCTCACAAAGACACTGTGGTTGGAACCAAAAATCGCACATTTAGACTCATCAGACCAAAGGACAGATTTCCACCAGTCTAAAGACCATTGCTCGTGTTTCTCGGCCCAAGCAAGTCTCTTCTTCTTCTTAGTGTCCTTTAGTAGTAGTTTCTTTGCAGCAATTCAACCATGAAGGCCTGATCACACAGTCTCCTCTGAACAGTCAAAGCTGTGTAGAAATTATAATGGACCTTTGCAGCTCGCTAATAATCACCAAAATTAAAGATAGACAGTCAGGGATTATTGAAAATTCCACAATTTATGGATTAAGGACAATCTTTTGCAAATTTTGGCTGTGAGGATAAATCAGTGCGGCCCTCCGGACCTTGTAGAAGACCAAATGCTGCCCCCGAGCAACCTTCCACCCGACTGAATAATATACTCTACAAATCTTGCCATTAGCCCGATGCAATAAAATATATATAGGTTCAAGAACAAGAATGTTATTCTCATCCAATTAAATCCAGCCCAACCACACACACCTTGTCTTCCTCCATGCTAGGAAGATGAACAGTGAAGCAAAAGTAGATTTAGCAACCTGTTAAAATTCAACACCCCCATCTCTCCAAGAGACTAAAAAGGCTTAGGACTGACTTCAGAATTAAAAGTTTTTGTAAATTGAACCAAGGAGAGTTACTATAGCAACACTGCTGCCAATGGCCTTTGACTTGAGTCTCTTAGCAGATTTGACAAAAGGGTAGTACTCACTTGGTTCAGATGAGAATGAACTCACACTGCTTACAGCTAGAGTAGCCACAAATTGAAATAGGCCACGTGAGATGAATCCAAAAGTGTGACAGGCGCAGACGGAAAAAATACTATTGGGATTTCATTAGTATTCAATGATGTGCTGAAGGACGTTAGTTTGACAGGCAACTCATTTAGGATGCCACCCTTTCCATTTTGTCCATGATGGTATGGCACAATGAAACACTCCACCCTATATCTGAGGAGACTCGCTGACTTGTATTTGCTCATTGGTTAGAGTGCCTTGGTTCAGCCTTTGCCTAAGATACACATCTGGTTATTTTACTTGTGGTAGAAAACAAACACAAGTAGCCATTCTTAGGCCAGATAGGCAGGTGTTTTCTCCTGATTTCCCCAACAATTCTCAACTTCTCCTGAGGCTTTTTCTTACACAGCCCATCACTGTAATACAATTTTCAAAACAAACTACAAGCACCAGACAGACCTGCCGTGGTGATATTTAATGTTTTCCAGTTGAACGAGGAATAATTCATGTTTTCTGCTCTGACAATGAAGAACTCCAATTAAAAGATTGTAGCAAGTGAATGTTAAATTGTAGTTCTAGAAATGAGACAAATATATACAAACATTGCTATCTACAGTATATCAAATTGAGCTTTTTAAAATTGTATAAACGGTCTCTCTTGCCAGACAGTGACTGTGGGAAGAGAGACTACACTAGGGCTCTCCAACCCTGTTCCTCGAGAGCTACCGTCCTATAGGTTCACTCAAACCCTTATCATCACACATTATTCTAATAATTAGCTGGTTGATAAACTGAATGCTGTTAGTTACAACTTGGGTTGGAGCGAAAACCTACAGGAGGGTAGCTCTCCAGGAACAGGGTTGGAGAGCCCTGGACTAGACAAGTACTGCCATTCAGAGGAACAAAACACAAAACGTGTCATTCTCTGCAGACTCCCAACAGTAGTTTGATATGGATTCATTCAGAATCATTCAGTTAAGAAATACTGCAACCTGATTTACCATCCATTGATTATATGGACCCCTACACACTGGTTATACAAATGCTTAGAAGTGTATTCTAGTTCTATTGCCCAAAAACAGTACTTTCTTTCCTTTGTATGGGCATTTATCTGGTCTCTGGACTAAATGGAGAAGTCAGAGAAATTTTGAAAAGGGGAAGGAAAGGGAAACATAACGCTCCCACAAACCTGATTGTTCATTTACTAGAACGTGCCTTCAGAAAATATTCACACCCTTGACTTGTTTCACATTTTGCTGTGTTACAAGTTAGGATTAAAATGTATTTAATTATAATTTTTTGTAAATGATCTACACAAAATACTCTGTAATGTCAAAGTGGAAGAAAAATTATAATATTTCTATTTCGTATCTTTATAATATATATATTTTTTAAGTCCTAGTCCTTGTCGATGACAAGCATACTCATAACATGATGCAGCCAACACGCTTGAAAATAAGAAGAGCGGTACTCAGTGACACTCAGTGTTTATTTTATTGAATATATAAAACATACAAATCTACTTGCAGTGAAGCCACTCAATATATACATCACATTAGTCATCAACAGTGTCCCATCCAGAGCGACCCACAGATGAAACCAGTGTCAACAATGCAAAAACCAGAGGACAACAAAAATCATAACAGCAAGGCCAACTGAATATGTTTGAGTGCATTTGTGGCACTATTTACATGTGTGCACGTGTTTGCATTTGAATGAGTGTGTGTGTATATGCATGTGTACAAACACCTGCACGGTATCAGCCTCAGGCAAACAGGCATTAACTCTAACAATACTGCCCCTCAGTGTCATTCAAACATATTTTTTGTTATGTTTTATTTTGACTTTATTTTTGACCGTCATTCTATCCCCCGCCCAGCAACTCCACTCCCACTTGTCTCCAGTTCCACATCCCAACCCTCAGCTTCTCTCTGCCCATCCCATCTATTTCTGCTGGCCACCCTCTTCAGATTTCTTCGCACCACATATATTTCAACTATGCTGTGATGTTTAACATACAATTTGAATCTAATTTAATAGAATCCACAGACTGCAAGTTAAAGATAAATACTTTCACTAAGAGTATTAGTATATTAGTAATTGACTGGCCCGGTCTCTCCAGATCTCACAACTATTTCTACAATTCATTTTAGATCAATGTTCCTGAACCTGAGACCAGAAACAGGCTGAGGGCAGTACCAAAACAAATGGTCTATTGATTCTGTATCCTCACAACAAAATCTGCAGAGCTGCGATGATTGTATGCCACAAATATTCAACATTTTGTTGGTGGCAAGAATTCTGTACAATAATTTTAGCTGTAAAGCAAAGTCTTGAATCTTGTGTCGTACCTGTACCATGTAATTGGTTCATCAAAAATCTCTTCCCAACTATTTTGCAATCTGTATGGCACAGCTGTCAACATGTGTTGTGTTGAATTTACCCCAAATATAACCCTTTGTATTCAGGACATCAAGTTAAAAAACAAATTGCCACATTTTTTGAAGTTTTACTTTAGTCCCTTATTGCAAACGGGATGCATGTTTTGGAATATTTTTTATTCTGTACAGGCTTCCTTCGTTTCACTGTCATTTAGGCTACTATTGTGGAGTAACTAAGATGTTTCATTTTTACCCATCTACCAATAGGTTCCCTTCTTTGCGAGGCTTTGGAAAACCTCCCTGGTCTTTGTGGTTGAATCTGTGTTTGAAATTCACTGCTCAACTGAGGGACCTTACAATTATCTGTGTGTGTGTGTGTGTGGGGGGGGGGGGTACAAAGATGAGGTAGTCATTCAAAAATCTTGTTAAACACTTATTGCACACAAGTGAGTCCATGAAACTTATTAAGCACATTTTGACTCACATACTTATTTAGGCTTGCCATAAAGGAATTGAACACTTGTTGACTCAAGATATTTCAGCTTTCATTTTTTATTAATTTGGAAAACTTTCTACAAACATAATTCCACTAACATTATGCGGTATTGTATAGGCCAGTGACACAACATCTCAATTTAATCCATGTTAAATTCAGGCTGTAACGCAACAAAAAGCGTAAAAAGTCAAGGTTTGTGAATACTTTCTGAAGGCTCTGTACGTCAAGGTAGAAGAGGTAATATAATGGGTGTTTTCATTGAATTGCAAGAGTCCAATATTGAGTCCCATAATCAAAGATCACTCCAGTGAATACCAATGAGATACACAATTAATACATTCCAGGGAGTTGAATACATACAGTAGCTGCCAAATAAATTGTCACCCTTGCACTTTTCCTAAATAATTCTCTATTTAGTTAGTTTAGTTTTTGGACGCTGGGTTGAACATTGGACTCAAACACCTGATAATCTGCTGATTTCATGATGCCATGCGCACTTTCAAGGCCCCAGTATCAGAGGCAGCAAAGCAAACCCACAGCATTATCAAACCACCCTCATCTTTAATTGTGCTCTTTTCATTGAATGCTTAATTTGGTCACCAATAAACACAGCACTGATCTGTATTGCCAAAGAGCTTTAAATTTGTTTCATTTGTCCACAGAACATTTTCCACAAGATTAAGGCTTGTTGAGATGGGTTTTTGAGAAATTCAATCAGGCTATCTTGTGTCTCCTTCAGCAGTTTAGTCTTCCTATTTTTACCTATGACCAAATGAAGCTTACAAAGAAAAGAACACCCTCCCTACAATCAAACATTGGGGAGGTTTGATAGTGCTGTGGGGTTGCTTTGCTGTCTCCGGTACTGGGGGCCTCGAATATGTGCAAGACACAGTATCATGAAATCAGCAGACTACCAATGTTCGACCCAGGGTCCAAAAACATACTCTGTTGAAGGTTGTGGGTCTTCCAGAAGGACAACGGCCCTAAACACACATCAACAACACCATGGAATGGTTTAAGAAGAAACACTGGACTGTTCTAGAGTGGCCAGCGAAGAGATGAGGTCTGAATCACATCCATAACCTATGGCGAGAGCTGAAAACAGCAGTTGGTGGAGGGCATCCCTCAAACATTGAAGAATTAAAACAGTTTTCTGCTGAAGATTGGGCCAAATTGCCAGTAGAAAGGTGCAGCAAGCTCATTGATGGCTACAATAAGCATTTGTTGGCAGTTATCAAAAGTTATTCTAAATGTAAAATGATTTGATAAGAAATAGGGAGAAAAAGTCCAAGGGTGACAATATTTTGGGCCACAACTGTAAGAGTAATGGAGCAAAAGAGACCCTGCCTACCCAACAACAAAGGAAAGTGGAAACTAATTTACTTATGCATGTACTGTACTATTTATGTAAGTTTAAAGCCTAATTTGAACAGGGCCCAAAGCCAACTTCAAATGGTAGTTTGATATTACAATGTTTAATGCAGTAAAAGTCCAGCTGTAAAGAGGGGAACAAAGCAATGTGGAGGATATGAACTCATCACCTCTAATCATGTCATCATCATCATCATTTTCATTTCAAAGTCATTACCTGTCCATCTCAGATTGGTTCTTGAATACTACAAAATCAACCTTCTGATTTGAGTGTAAACAACTCCTGTTCCGTGTTGCTCCATCCTTTCATCAGCAAAGGATCAGCTCTGATCAGCGGCTGGGATTCTGATTGGTCGATCCCTGCATGATGCTGACCCCTGATTCCCCACCCCCCTCCTCTCCGTCAGGCGGTGGAGAAGGTGAAGCGGGTGACGTGGCGGTACTGCTCCCCTGGTCTCAGCAGAGCATCGGGGAAAGAGGCCTGTTCATAAACATAGGGTCACAACGTCAAGGTCCCACCCGAAGAACAGGACACAGGAGGGTCACATTGAAGACAGAAGCAAGGTTTCTGTCTGTGTCGTCTTTTGGAAGACTCATTGGCAGGCTAAAACTGGTTGCTAGGTACATGCAACTGTAGAATTGGTTGCTAGGAGGTTAGGAGTGAATATGGAGGAGGTCTTTCTGTTGGCCCAATGTGTGACATGACAGACAGCTACATTGAGTCAGTATCTCAATGTGAGGTTCAATGGATGTGCTGAACGAACAAACACACCCCAATTCAACGTGTATTCCACGTTGGTTCAACCAGTGTGCGCCCTGTGGGACACAAACAAACGTACACCCGCACACATGGTGTTTCCCATCACATGGACACGGTCAGGTTTAAGGAATGGAGAAGTATCTGAACAGAAAAAGGGAACTGAGGTTAAAACATGGACTGGCTGACATTGTTCAGTCTGAAGAAGACAAGAGGCAGAGTTCAGTTCAAACCTCTCCATGTGAGGGTGTGTGTGTGTGACTACCACTCTCTCCTCATCTCCTGTTTTGACTCATCCTGCACCCTGTGTTCCCACCCACACTCTCCTTTCCTCCCCCTCACCCTGTTTGCTCCAACTGCAGTGTTCTCTGGCTCCCGTATGCGCAGCGGTTTGATACTGTATGTATGTATGCATGTATGCAAATGGAAGTGCTTCTCAATCTGTCATTTGCCTGTGCACTTTGTTCTTGAGCTCAATCCAATGCAAATGGCCGTATCTCTGCATGGGTCCCTGCCTCTCCTACAGTACAGAAGGGCAGGGGCCAGACCTGGCGCTAGCGAACTCTGAATGTGACCCACGTAGCGGCAGGCAACTCAAATGGCTGTAATTACCGGACAGCAAACCCACCAGCAGCTGTTAAAATCTCAAGCTGACAGCACTTTTGCACTGTTTGCACTGTAGCTGTATCCAATCTACCAAGACGGCAATATTTTAAGGGTACTGTACTGTACATAAGTCCTCAACTGGCAGCTTCATTAAATAGTATCCGCAAAACACCAGTCTCAACGTCAACAGTGAAGAGGCGACTCTAGGATGCTGGACTTCAAGGCAGAGTTCCTCTGTCCAGTGTCTGTGTTCTTTTGCCCATCTTAATCTTTTATTTTTTTGGCCAGTCTGAGATTTTGGCCAGTTTGAGATATTTTTCTTTGCAACTCTGCCTAGAAGGCCAGCATCCCGGAGTCGCCTCTTCACTGTTGAGGTTGAGAGGGTACTATTTAATGAAGCTGCAAGTTGAGGACTTGTGAGGTGTCTGTTTCTCAAACTAGACACTAATGTACTTGTCAACTTGCTCAGTTGTGCACCGGGGCCTCCCACTATTCTTTCTATTCTGGTTAGAGACAGTTTGCGCTGATCTGTGAAGGGAGTAGTACACAGTGTTATAAGAGATCTTCAGTTTCTTTGCAATTTCTCGCATGGAATAGCCTTCATTTCCCAGAACAAGAATAGACTGACGAGTTTCAGAAGAAAGTTATTTGCTTTTTGCCATTTTGAGCCTGTAATCGAATCCACAAATGCTGATGCTCCAGATACTCAACTAGTCTAAAGGCCAGTTTTTTTGCTTCTTTAATCAGAACAACAGTTTTCAGCTGTGCTAACATAACTGTAAAAGGGTTGCTGATAATGGGCCTCTGTATGCCTATGTAGATATTCCATAAAAAATCTGTAGCTTCCAACTACAATAGTAATTTACAACATTAACAATGTCTACACTGTATTTCTGATCAATTTTATGTTATTTTAATGGACAAAGCTTTTCTTTAAAAAACAAGGACATTTCTAAGTGACAACAAACTTTTGAACGGCAGTGTATGTATTTAGGGATGTGTGTGTGTGCATGCCTTCATGAGTGCTTGTGATTCCCTCTGTTTAAGCTAGCCTTGTTAGCCAGGTTTCAAACACTCTTCTTGCCTATATGCAAATACCCACATGGAGTACGTAAACACTTGGAATGACAGAAATGGGGCTCATAGACCTGTACAGATCAAATCAAATGTTATTGGTCACATACACGTGTTTAGCACTCATGAAGGCATGGCAAGTGGTACCGGAGCACCAAGTCTGGGTCCAAGAGGCTCCTAAACAGCTTCTACCCTCAAGCCATAAGACTCCTGAACATCTAATCAAATGGCTACCCAGACTATTTGCATTGTTGTTTAATGGCTTGTAAGTAAGCATTTCACTGTAAGATCTATCTATACCTGTTGTATTCGGCGCATCTGGCAAATAAAATTGGATTTGTTATTGTGGGTGTAGCGAAATGCTTGTGTTTCTAGTTCCGACAGTGCAGTAATATCTAACAATTTCACAACAAATACCTAATACACATCTAAGTAAAGGAATGGAATTAAGAATATCTAAATATATGAATGAGCAATGTCAGTGCGGCATAGACTAAGATACAGTACATAGTATAGAATACAGTTGTACTGGTCCTTCCTCCTGCTCATATTTAATTCACTCTACTGACACTGTGGGCAAGAAGAGAAGCTGTGAAACTAATCTCCACAAGGCTAGCACAGCAAGAGGAATGGAGGAACAGGATTTATGGAAATCAACCTCATGCAGCCTTCTCCTACTTAAAAGGCCAGTCTTCCAGCCCAGAATTCAATTTCTCAGAGTTTGATATGGATGGATGTTAAGACAAAGAGAGCCTAGAGAGAAAGATGGATAGAGGTGAGGCAATAACGTGCAGGGCAGGCGAGAAAGGACAGAGAGAGAGGGAGAAACAGTGATGGAGAGAGAAAGAGAGAGATGGGGAGGAGAGAGAAGAGACAGTCCAGGCGAGGGAATGAGTTACAGTGAGGACAGAAGAGAGGAGTATACAGTGCTCAGTAAATCTTTCATGGTCTCCATAGCAGGCACTCCCGTTATAAGCTGATGCTGTGATTACTCAAGCAACAATTACTGCCATATATCTGCTGGCAGCACAGGGGGCCAGCAGAAAGAGAGGGGCAGAGTGCATTATAACTACAGAGGAGGATTGGACAGCCTTCACATTTTGCTGCCTTAAAATGAAATCTAATAAGGTATTACATTATATTTTTTGTCCTATAGATTTACACAACCTACTCCACAAGTGAAAGAAAGTTAGAGAACATTTTCCACTTAATAAAATAAATGAAGATGTCTTAATTGCGTATGTCTTGATGTCTTCACGCCCCAGAGTTAATGGTGGAAGCACCTTTGGGAGCCATTACAGCTGTGAATCATTTTGAATCAGATTCTACCAACTTTGCCATTACAGCTGTGAATCATTTTGAATCAGATTCTACCAACTTTGCACAACTCTTAGCTAGGGCTGTTGCAGGCATGAAATTGTCAGCCGATGATTGTCAAGCAAATAACGGTCGGCCTCACGGTAATTGACTGCTAATTAACATAAACACATAAGCTTCTCCTGGCTTCTACACATTAGAGTTAAGTGAATGCCAAGAGTGTACAAAGCTGTCAAGGCAAAGGGTGGCTACACTGAATGATCTAAAATAGATTTAGATTTGTTTAACACTTTTCTGGTTACTACATGATTCCATGTGTTATTTCATAGTGTTGATGTCTTAACTATTATTCTACAATCTAGAAAATAGTAAAAATAAAGAAAAACCATTGAATGAGTAGGTGTCCAAACTTTTGACTGGAACTGTATATTCCTGACGTAAATCTGATTAAAACAAATGGAAGACAAGCTTTGCATATTGCTGTCCATCAATGATTCCCAACCAAATTTACTGAGCTTGAGCAATTTCTACAAATTGTGCCTTCAGAAAATATTCATACCCCTTTGACTTATCCCACATTTTGTTTTGTTACAAAATGGACTTAATATATGTTTTTCTCACCCATCTTCACACAATACCCCAGTGAAAACATGTTTCGACATTTTTGCAAATCTATTTCAAATTAAATAAAGAAACATCTCATTTACATAAACATTCACACCCCCGAGTCAATACTTTTTATTAACACTTTTGCAGAGATTACAGCTGTGAGTGTTTCTGGGTAAGTCTTGGGTAAGAGCCTTCCACACGGATTGTACAATATTTACCTATTATTCACATCAAAATTCTTCTGTCAAATTGGTTGTTGATCATTGCTAGACAACCATTTTCAGGTCTTTCCATAGATTATCATGTAGATTTAAGTAAAAACTGTAACTCGGCCACTCAGGAACATTCACGGGTCTTCTTGGTAATCAACTCCAGTGTAGATTTGGCCATGTATTTTAGGTTATTGCCCTGCTGAAAAATAAAATAAATGAATCTCCCAGTGCCTGATGGAAAGCAGACTGAACCAGGTTTTTCTCTAGGATTTTGCCGGTGCTTAGCTCCATTCTATTTATTTTTTATCCTGAAAAACTTCCTAGTCCTTAATGACTTCAAGCATACCCATGTAATATGTTCTATTGGATTTGCCACAAACATAACACTTTGTATTCAGGACACAAAAATATGTATTGCTTTACCACATTTTTTGAAGTATTACTTTAGTGCCTTGATGCAAACAGGATGCACGCTTTGGAATGTTTATATTCTGTACAGGCTTCCTTCTTTTCACTCTGTCAATTAGGTTAGTAATGTGGAGTAACTACAATGTTGTTGATCCATCCCAGTTCTCCTATCACAGCCAATAAACTCAGTAACTGTTTTAAAGTCACCATTGGCATCATGGTGAAATCCCTGAGCGGTTTCCTTCCTCTACAGCAACTGAGTTAGGAAGGACGTCTGTATCTTTGTAGTAACTGGGTGTATTAATGCACCAGCCAAAGTCTAATGAATAACTTCACCATGCTCAAATGGATATTCAATGTCTGCTTTTTTTAACCCATCTACCAGCAGAATACCACCCTGTATCCCACTGCTGGCTTGCTTCTGAAGCTAAGCAGGGTTGTGGTGGTTGGTCCCTGGATGGGAGACCAGAAGCTAAATACCCAATCTAGCACTCATATGGTCACCTAATCATCCCCAGCTTACAATTGGCTCATTCATCCCCCTCTCCCTTGTAACTACTCCCCAGGTCATTAATGTGAATTTCTTCTCAGTCAACGTGCTTGGTTAAATAAAACTCAACCAATAGGTGCCCTTCTTTGCGAGGCATTGGAAAACCTCCCTGGTCTTTGTGGCAATCTGTGTTTGAAATTCACTGCTTGACTGAGGGACCTTACAGATAATTGTATGTGTAGGGTACAGAGGTGAGGTAGTTAAGCCAGCACCATCCCACTGCTGGCTTGCTTCTGAAGCTAAGCAGGGTTGGTCCTGGTCAGTCCCTGGATGGGAGACCAGATGGTGTAGGAGGGCCAGTAGGAGGCACTTTTTCCTCTGGTCTAAAATAAAATATCCCAATGCCCCAGGGCAGTGAGTGGGGACACTGCCCTGTGTAGGGTGGGATGTTAAAACAGGTGTCATTAAAGATCCCATGGCACTTATTGTAGGGGTGTTAACCCTGGCTGAATTCCCAAGCTGTCCTCCAGACCATCGCAGTCACCTAATCATCCCCAGCTTACAATTGGCTCGTTCATCCTCCTCTCCCCTGTAACTATTCCCCAGGTTGTTGCTGTAAATGAGAATGTGTTCTCAGTCAACTTACCTGATAAATAAATAATTCAAAAATCATGTGAAACACTTATTGCACAAAGAGTGAGTTCATGGGACTTCTTAAGCACATGTTTGCTCTAACAAAAGGGGTTGAATACTTGTTGACTGAAAACACTTCAGCTTTTCATTTTTAATTCATTTGTACAAATTTCAAAAAACATCATTCCACTTTGACATTATGGGATATTGCGTGTAGGGCAATGACAAAAAAGCTCAATTTAATCAATTTTAAATTCAGGCTTTAACACAACAAAATGTGGAAAAAGTCAAGGGGTGTGAATGCTTTCTGAAGGCACTGTATGTTGCCCTAACAGTTGTGCAAGGTTGGTAGAAATGGATTCAAAATGTTTCACAGCTGTAATGGCTGCCAAATGCGCTTCCACCAAGTATTAACTCTGAGTTGTAAGCACATATGCAATCAATACATCTTTCACTTTGAAAATGTGAACTAGGTTGTGTAGATTGATAAAAACATTTACTGTGCAAGGGGTTTGTTGACTTTCACTAGTGACTGTATGCGGTCTACAGTGCCTTGCGAAAGTATTCGGCCCCCTTGAACTTTGCGACCTTTTGCCACATTTCAGGCTTCAAACATAAAGATATAAAACTATAAAGGGGCTGAATAATTTTGCACGCCCAATTTTTCTGTTTTTGATTTGTTAAAAAAGTTTGAAATATCCAATAAATGTTGTTCCACTTCATGATTGTGTCCCACTTGTTGTTGATTCTTCACAAAAAAATACAGTTTTATATCTTTATGTTTGAAGCCTGAAATGTGGCAAAAGGTCGCAAAGTTCAAGGGGGCCGAATACTTTCGCAAGGCACTGTATATGGGCAGTATACATATGGGCAGTATATCAAACATTAGCAACGCTTTCCCTCACAACAGCTTTAATTCGTTGGGGTATGGACTCTATAAGGTGTCGAAAGCATTCCACAGGGATGCTGTCCGATGACTCCAATGCTTCCAACAGTTGTGTCAAGTTGGCTGGATGGCCTTTGGGTGGTGAACTATTCTTGATACACATAGGAAACTGTTGAGCGTGAAAAACCCAGCAGCATTGCAGTTCTTGACACAAACCGGTGTGCCTGGCACCTACTACCATACCCGGTTCAAAGGTACTTCAATATTTTATCTTGCCTATTCACCCTCAATGGCACACACACAATCCATGTCTCAAGGCTTAAAAATCATTCTTTAACCCAACTCCTCCCCTTCATCGACACTGATTGAAGTGGATTTAACAAGTGACATCAATAAGGGATCATAGCTTTCACCTGGTCAGTCTATGTCATGGAAAGAGCAGGTGTTTTTAATGTTTTGTATAATCAGTGTATATGATTTGCTGCTTTCTGCAGCACACAAACACAACCTCATCAGATTTAAAAGGTATATCAATAACAAATGTCTGGTTCTTTAAAATGCATGATTACAGGGGCCAAAGTGTACATGTACAGAGCAAGGGCAAATGTTTCAATAATAATGCCATAAAGTCCATGAGGCGCTCATCTCTCTATACTGTATTTCCAACCTATGTGTAAAACTGTACTAGTGAACTGCTGGTCAGCTCAGCCATGCAGGAGTGTAACTCTAGCCAAGGGCAGCCAGCTCACTGATAAGCAGAAGGTGCCCAATGAATCAAGAGCACAAGAAGTCAAAGCACTCTATTACATTGCATGCTACAGGGATTAGGGGCTCTGGCGACAAGGAGAAAACTCAATACTTGGGCTGTCCCCGACTAAACATTTTTTTTTTATTGTCGTCCAGTTCTTTCGACCAATCGATTGGTCGAAATGTTTAAACTTATTTTTGTGTATATAGGCAGACACACTCTGTGTTTGAATAAAATCAACTACATATGCACTGAGCTTGTCTGATGCTTTAATAAGCACACGGTTTTTATCAAATAATTAAGACACACAAATGACTCAAGAACGAGCCCAACAGTCACACCGTGTTAAAAAAATAACAGTGAGTCTGCTCTAACGGGAAAAAAATTATAGCATATCAAATATTAAAAACAGCCAAATCTGTGACATTGCTTTATCCGACATTTTGACGTTGCATGCGGCTTGGTGCTCACAGAATCACTAGGCTGTTAAACAAACACTCAAACAGGTAACAGAAGCTAGCCTTATTTCTATAGATATACATGGATGATTTATAAAGCCATGCACATTTAACAGAAAGTCTATTGATTATAGACATAATTAAATTGGGGTTACCTCTCTCCTCAATTGTCTTAGACAATTAGGCTAAGGCCAGGGCTGTTTCCTCGTCTCTGCTGCCTCCACCACATTGTTCTCAATCCTAATGTGCTGATTTGTTATAAAATAATATTCGATTTATTAGTGTTGAACAATTATTTTGCATAACACACCCAGTCACACACGCGCACCTACACACTTTCCACCCGTTCTCCATTCCCCCTCTCCTTCCATCTGTAAAGTGGCCTCTTCCCCTCCCACACACTTCTGACCACAATCAATTTCCCATGATTCCAATCTGTGCTCTTACAAAATCTCCATCAACTCACGGAACCTGTCCTCTGCTCTTACACAACCTTCCTAAACTCCTTTACATCAATATTATATGCACCACGCCCTTGAATCTCTTCTATACACCAACTACAATCTCTACATTATGCTTTTACTGCCTATACACCAACTACAATCTGCATATTATGCTTTTACTGCCTATACACCAACTACAATCTGCATATTATGCTTTTACTGCCGATACACCAACTACAATCTCAACATGATGCTTTTACTGCCTATACACCAACTACAATCTCTACATTATGCTTTTACTGCCTATACACCAACTACAATCTGCATATTATGCTTTTACTGCCTATACACCAACTACAATCTGCATATTATGCTTTTACTGCCTATACACCAACTACAATCTGCATACTATGCTTTTACTGCCGATACACCAACTACAATCTCAACATGATGCTTTTACTGCCTATACACCAACTACAATCTGCATATTATGCTTTTACTGCCTATACACCAACTACAATCTGCATATTATGCTTTTACTGCCTATACACCAACTACAATCTGCATATTATGCTTTTACTGCCTATACACCAACTACAATCTGCATATTATGCTTTTACTGCCTATACACCAACTACAATCTGCATATTATGCTTTTACTGCCTATACACCAACTACAACCTCCACATTATGCTTTTACTGCCTATACACCAACTACAATCTGCATATTATGCTTTAACTGCCTATACACCAACTACAATCTGCATATTATGCTTTTACTGCCTATACACCAACTACAATCTGCATATTATGCTTTTACTGCCTATACACCAACTACAATCTGCATATTATGCTTTTACTGCCTATACACCAACTACAATCTGCATATTATGCTTTTACTGCCTATACACCAACTACAATCTGCATATTATGCTTTTACTGCCTATACACCAACTACAATCTGCATATTATGCTTTTACTGCCGATACACCAACTACAATCTCCACATTATGCTTTTACTGCCTATACACCAACTACAATCTGCATATTATGCTTTTACTGCCTATACACCAACTACAATCTCTACATTATGCTTTTACTGCCTATACACCAACTACAATCTCCACATTATGCTTTTACTGCCTATACACCAACTACAATCTGCATATTATGCTTTTACTGCCTATACACCAACTACAATCTGCATATTATGCTTTTACTGCCTATACACCAACTACAATCTACAATCTATACACCATTATGCTTTTACTTTTGCTGCCTATACACCAACTACAATCTGCATATTATGCTTTTACTGCCTATACACCAACTACAATCTCTACATTATGCTTTTACTGCCTATACACCAACTACAATCTCTACATTATGCTTTTACTGCCTATACACCAACTACAATCTCTACATTATGCTTTTACTGCCTATACACCAACTACAATCTGCATATTATGCTTTTACTGCCTATACACCAACTACAATCTGCATATTATGCTTTTACTGCCTATACACCAACTACAATCTGCATATTATGCTTTTACTGCCTATACACCAACTACAATCTGCATATTATGCTTTTACTGCCTATACACCAACTACAATCTGCATATTATGCTTTTACTGCCTATACACCAACTACAATCTGCATATTATGCTTTTACTGCCTATACACCAACTACAATCTGCATATTATGCTTTTACTGCCTATACACCAACTACAATCTG
This sequence comes from Oncorhynchus nerka, assembly GCF_034236695.1. Lineage (NCBI taxonomy): Eukaryota > Metazoa > Chordata > Actinopteri > Salmoniformes > Salmonidae > Oncorhynchus > Oncorhynchus nerka. The sequence goes on along the minus strand of NC_088423.1, from coordinate 31,695,501 downwards.
CATATTATGCTTTTACTGCCTATACACCAACTACAATCTCCACATTATGCTTTTACTGCCTATACACCAACTACAATCTCTACATGATGCTTTTACTGCCTATACACCAACTACAATCTCTACATGATGCTTTTACTGCCTATACACCAACTACAATCTCCACATTATGCTTTTACTGCCTATACACCAACTACAATCTGCATATTATGCTTTTACTGCCTATACACCAACTACAATCTCTACATTATGCTTTTACTGCCTATACACCAACTACAATCTGCATATTATGCTTTTACTGCCTATACACCAACTACAATCTGCATATTATGCTTTTACTGCCTATACACCAACTACAATCTGCATATTATGCTTTTACTGCCTATACACCAACTACAATCTCTACATTATGCTTTTACTGCCTATACACCAACTACAATCTCTACATTATGCTTTTACTGCCTATACACCAACTACAATCTCTACATGATGCTTTTACTGCCTATACACCAACTACAATCTGCATATTATGCTTTTACTGCCTATACACCAACTACAATCTGCATATTATGCTTTTACTGCCTATACACCAACTACAATCTGCATATTATGCTTTTACTGCCTATACACCAACTACAATCGAGTTACGCCATTCGAACCGTGAAACGTTTCTGCTCTCATGTATACCATCTTCTAACTGTAACTGACTGCCATTGCCTTTAGGTTCTGCTTTACACGGAACCCAAACCGGCTGTGCGCGTGCGACATCGTGCATAAATGTATTTTGTCCCCCCACACCAAATGTGATTACTTCACGCAGGTTAAAATATCAAAACAATCTCTGAACCAATTAAATTAATTTGGGGACAGGTCGAAAAGCATTCAACATTTATGGCAATTTAGCTAGTTAGCTTGCTGTTGCTAGCTAATTTGTCTTTGGATATAAACATTGAGTTGTTATTTTACCTGAAATGCACAAGGTCCTCTACTCCGCCAATTAATCCACACATAAAACGGTCAACCGAATCGTTTCTAGTCATCTCTCCTCCTTCCAGGCTTTTTCGTCTCTTGACTTCATATTGCGATTGGCAACTTTCATAAATGATTTGCATTACCGCCACTGACCTCGTTCGTATAACCAATGAGGAGATGGCACATGGGTACCTGCTTCTATAAACCAATGAGGAGATGGGAGAGGCAGGACTTGCAGCGTGATCTGCGTCAGAAATAGAACTGATTTCTATTTCAGCCCATGGCAACGCAGACGCTCGTTGGCGTGCAGCCTGTTAGACTTCAACTCACCCGTTACAGCTCATCAAAGCATTACACATAATTACAAAGCAAGTATGATGAGGATGATTCACCATATGAAGGTCTGTTGATCAGTATAAGTCCATTTGATTTTACTTTCATGAGAAAAATCTGTATGTAACTAAACTGCTGGGCATTTGCAATGTTAGATACAAAGATAATCTAATGAACTTCTAGGCTTAATTTTTCAGTAGCAGTGTCATTTATCATTTAGTTAATGGACACATCATTAATGTCGTACCTTAACAGTAGTTATTCAAAAAAATACTAGAGTGGTGAATGAATAAGTCAAGTCTTATTAGAGATAATGGGCTGTGAGGAGAAGGCTCAGGAACAATTCAAATGTGTGTGTGTGTGTGTGTGTCTTAGCAGCCTGCCTTGCACTGATTAAAATACATGTCGACCCACCAGACTTAAATAGGAGAAGAGTACTGACAGTGTGTAATGTTCCTTGTCAATACAAAGTCTACAGCAGCAGTAGTTAAGCCCATAGGCAAACCACGAATGTGGCTAAACATCAACTTTCATTCTGCAAGTATTTCTCTATGGTTCCTGCCTACACAGACTACTATTATTGAACCATGGCCAAGTTAGCTGGCTCTTGCTCTCCCCTCTACCGCTGATCTACTCCATGCATTAGTGAAGGACTACCTTAAAGGACAGCGTACCTGGTTGACAGCGTCAGGCCAGTTCTGTGTCTCCAGGCAGAAGGCACTGTGTTTAGGATAAGAGGCCCCACCCTTTCCTTTAAAAGAGCCATCCAAGAAGTTGGCTGTGTAGAACTGGACGCCGGGCTGAGTGGTGCTGACCTCCATAACACACCCACTCGCTGGGTGAAATACCCTAAAAAGAGAGAGGGAGGGCAGAGGTGAGGGTATGGTAGGAGACAGACAGTCACTCAGTTTTCAAGGTTGTAGCTCAGGCACTGTGCAGTGTTCATGCATTTCTATGCTCTGAAAGAGCACTACTGATGCTTTATCAAGAAAACAGCAAGACTGAACTGTACAGCCCAACATAGTTTGGCCTCACCTTGCACACATGCGCTCTGTCCAAGCATCTCCAGGGGATGACAGACAGAAGTTGTGGTCGAACCCAGGCCCAGGCACTTCTTTCAGCCGTGGTCCAATCAGAACTGGCCTCCGAAGGTCAAAGGGTGTGTGCTCCACTGGTCTGACCTCGCCTGTAGACAGAGCAGGGATAGAGCTGGGTATGACAGTTTTGACATGAATAGGGCTGAGGACCTGGACACATCACCTAAATTAACTGGCAAACATCCAACGCCAATAGGCTTTCAAATTCATTAGCAAGGAGACAGAAAATGAACTGAGAAAGACACACATCACTATTGAAACAGTGACGATATTTGATTATGTCAAACCATCTAAAATAAACCGACATTAAGCTCCCAATTCCATTGAATGTATTCTCCCTTTCCTTTAGGAAATACCTTTGTAACATAGAGAGTGACTTTAGGAGGTGGTATGAAGGACAAACAGCCCCTTTCTCCTTGACAGCATACTAATGTCAGATCACATTCTCGGTCTTATTAAATGCTGAGCAACTCAAAGGCTTCTCAGAGAGCCTGCCCACCCCCAAACCACCTCCTTGTTGATCCCCTTGCAATTTCACAGGCCAAAAATATCGCCATGACGAAAGTGGCTATCAATCAGATCGGCTTCCTCATTTATCCAGTGTCTCAACAGGAACTGAGACAGGAAATTAAACTAGTGACATGATACAGAGGGCCTTTCACATGCACAACAAAAAACTATCCAAACAGACAACACAGAGGAGAAACAAATACAACCACAAAGATGACTTAATTAAGTGATTACCTATGAAGAAAAATAACGTGAAGGTTCCTCAAGGTTCTATCAAGTGGCAAACTGGTTTGTGGGATGTATTCTAGTCTGGATCAGTGAGTTGTAAACTGGTTTAGAGTGTTTAGGGGCTGTTGGTATAACGCTTGATGTTCTGGTATGGTAAGAAGCATCTTAGTACGGACTAGAGGGCAGCAGGTGCATTTGTGTGGTGGGAGGGGGGTTGGAAGGGATAATGGATTCTAGATTAGTGTCTGGTTTTCCATTCCGATTTCGATGCATTTTATGTTTTTGCAAGGACACAATCGTTCATTTTCTCTCTCGATCTGGAGGTATCAGTCTGGGTTCGCATCTGACCACCTGACCTCTAACCCCTGGGCCATTCAAAATGAAAAATACACAGGTGCTCCAACAGGCTCTTACTATCAATTTCAAACAAACAAACAGAGGCATCAGCTGGAGCAAGCAGAACATGTATCTAGAATCTCCATGGACTAACATTTACTCTAAATCCCAAAGCCCAATTTACTGCGGCTCCAAAACCGACTCTAAAAATAAACAGTCATTAACTATTCTGTCTGCACCATTAGGCCATCCCACGGGGCGGACTGGTAATTGAACTGTAATGAATGTGTTTATTTAAAGGTCTGCGAGAGCTTGGATAGGTTAATCTGGAGTACGTTAATGATTATTCTAAAACTCAACAGCGTTAGACCTCTGTCTAGTAGTGATAGTCTCATCTTTAGGAGAGGAGAAAGAGAGAGAGAGAGGGGAAAAGGAGACTGACATTGATAAAGACAGACAGAGTCGGTAGAGAGAGATAGATGACTCCTGTATTTAGGAGAAGAAGAACTGGCTGTCAGTCACTCTGCTATAATGGCCATTTATCCCTTCTACAAACAAAAAAAAGACTAGGATTCACCATATAGTCCTCCATATGTGTGGTATTACCATTCAAATGACCCTGGCAACATTAACCAATAGGCCAAAGGCCTAACCAACTTCTATTCTATCCGTTCCTAGAGAAAAGATGACTGTTCTGTGCAAATCATTCACATTTTCATTGCGGACTGTTTTTGTGTAATTTAGGCACTCTAGGAAAAGATGGAAAAATCATTATTTCACACTACATTTTAGGCAGTGCTGTGGTCCCTCCACTCATGTGGGTGAAACATATCCGTTTCTCTGTGGCGTAACGTCATGCAGACATTGCTAATGGAGCGACGCTTGGACTCCCTACTAAATTATTACTGAGTCGTGCTGCTCTCCCCAGCTGCTCTCGCTCTGCTGATTAAGCCTGATGGAAGATTACAGCCTGAATCCCATCAATCCACTTCCATTATGTTGCACTGTGTCAAGTCTTTGACATCCAGTTAACAATCTATAGTCTTATTCAGGCGATCTAGTATTGTCTAGCCTCATGCTGTGCCCTAAATGTTATACTAAAGTCAGAGAGAGGGAGAGAGCGAAAGATTACATTTTGGCTGAAATTGCTTTCTGCTATATAATCAATTCAGTCAACTGATAAAGTAGGGGGTTCTTATCAGTGTGTGTTGATGCAGACTTTTAAGGCCTTAACCTAAATCTTTCCCAACAGTTGTTTAACCATTTTTTTTGTTACTCTTCTACAGATTATAATTTGTAGAGCGAGAAACAGTGCGAGGGTCCTGGAGCACACTCAATCTGAAGACTGAAGGGAAACAGTTGTCTGCTATTTGATGCATCTGACTCTAACATGCATCAGTCAGAGTCGTATTTCTGAGTTTGGAGAACATTGTTATCACAAATTTGCTCTCCTAGAACAGAGGCCCACAGGTTGTGTCTGTCTGTCAGTAAGAACATATAACCACAGCTTCCTGACAGCTCAGTGTGTCTGTCTGCAGGGTGAGGGTCACACAGACAGGTCAACACCTCATCCTCATTATACACCTCAACAGGGTAGGAGACGTGATGCACACAGAGTAAAGGCTAACTTGACTAGTGCAAACATTCTCTCTTTAATACAAACTTATTCCAATTAAAAATCATTCAGCTGAGTCATGTTGTGTATGTCTGACATGCTCACTTCTGAGAGGTTGGGGTTAGGATAGGGCAGGTAATATTCTATCCATGTAATTATCCTATCTGGTATTTTACTCCAGGAGCTTTTGAGACTATTCTATAAAAAGCATTTTTTTCCCCTTGTGATACAAATATAATTTATTTAAAAGAAAAGTGTATTTTTCTCTCTTACCAGTGGGGATCATGACGTCATCTACAGGCAAATATGTCGGAGCGTTGATGGACACTTCATGGTCGTATATGTCAGCTGAGCCCTGCGCGCGCGCGCACACACACACACACACACACACACACACACACACACACACACACACACACACACACACACACACACACACACACACCTTGTTACCATGCTGATGGATGCTATTAAACAAAGCTCAGTTAGCGTTAGACTAAAAAGCACCTCAATCTCAGCCCATGCACACTTCTGAGACACTGTCACTCAGAACGTGCACTCTCTTGAAACACTTTCATTCAATAACCCTGTTACCACTCCGTTGACAGCAGAAGAGACAAGGAGATACTGAGGAGGAGGTGCGTATGTGTATTCCACAACATAATGCCTGTGGGCAGTCAATAACCAATCACACTGCAATCCCAAGATGACGTCTGATTTAAATACTGACACAGAATAACACAGCTAACAATATAGAAAGCGTCTGCTTTTCTCAGCCACCAAGGAGCCTTACCAGTGATTGGCTGGTTCTATCCATACATTTTTAACATGATTTCACTGCATAATTGTCTGACAGAGGACAGCTCCTCCTCATCGTCCTACCTGTCCAGCCAGGTTGAAGTAAGAGTGGTTGGTGAGGTTAATGGGGGTGGTTCTAGTGGAGCGGGCCTGGTACTGGATGCTCAGTGTGTCCCCCTCCAGGGTGTAAGTGACAGAGGCCTGCACCTCCCCGGGGTAATTCTGGTCTCCGTCTGGGCTGGTGAGGGTGAGCCGCACCCCACCCTCCACACCCTCACTTCCCCATATCACCTGGAACATAAACAGCACAGGGGCAAATCAATAAATCAATTACATTTGAGTCCTTTAGCAGACGCTCTTATCCGGAGCGACTTACAGGAGAAATTTGGTTTAACTGCCAAAAAAGTGATTCCCCAGTTCTGCCTCAAATCCATGAGCTAATCCTGTATGAACTAGAGCTGAATTCAAATCTTACAAACAATGGAACACCTTTGTTATCATCTCCCAGCATTATTGTGTTTGACCTTAATCCACCGTCTAAATGTTCTGAAAGTGTTCTGATCCTCCATGGCCCACACTGCAGCTGAATGTTATAATAGGCACGTTCAGTTACTAGAGAGAGGAAGGGAACGAGAGGAAGGGAGGGACAGAGACACAGAGAGGAGAGAAAGGGTGCGATGGGAGATAGACAGCTAGAGGGAGAGAAAGAAAGATAAGAGACAGCAGTAGAGGGGTATAAAGGGGGGGGGGGGGGACAGAGTAGGGTGAATTGGTCATAGGAGGAACCTGTCAATAGGGAGCCTGAAGCGCAAGGACAAGATGTACTAACAACAAGCTAAAAATGGGGTAGCATGCATCTGCAAGGCTCTGATACATCTCCTGGAGCTAATCTCTCTCCAGCCTTCCTTCTACCCCCCTCCCACACTTTCTGCATGCCCATTCTCTCCCTTGCTTTCTTTCTGTACCACAGCAATTCTTCCACCTCTCTCTCAGTGGAGTGCACCGTCAAATCTCCCCAGCAGCGCTTATAAAAATAAGTATTTGCTCCACTGACAGCAGCCAATGTCAAACACTGCCTGCAGTTAATGTGAAGCCCCTTTGATTGACAGCTGGCTCTGGCCCTCTGTAGCTTACTCTCAGCTTGAAATAGGAATGTCATCAAGACTTAAAGTATGATGCAATTTTCTGTTTGCCGCTCCTTTTATAATCCATCAGTTTGTCATCTCCATCATGGTGCTACCAGTGCTACCTGCTATTTACAACTAGCAGCCCTTCAGGGTGCTAGGGGATGAGTCATGGTGTGATCTGGAGGACACCTGTGGCTTAGCAAAAAGAACAAGAGTGGCCTCTGCATCTGTCTGTAAACAAATCTTTCCATGCTAATTGAGAATGCGACAGTTGCTAAGTGACCACAGTCAGGCCTGGTTGCCATCTCTCTTCAGCGATTACATTCCACTACTTGCCACTCCATAACAGAAGCCCACCATGTCATTGTCGTGTGGCCTTGGTTTCTATCTACAACAGATGTGAATGAGATCAATCTGTGGTCCAAGACAAGCGTGTGAATTGAATGGTGACACTGATTTGTAACCAGAGGACTTCTAGCTGAGTTTAAAAGTGTGGGCTCAGGATTTTGGGCTCATGAGTAATCAACTTGACCTGAAGAAACATTGGGCACTATGGGGTCTATGGGTGTATGAATAAAAAAAGCCTGGATGAGACATGATATGAATAATTCATGATGTTATCTCTTGTATCCTTGGTGATCGGAACAGGAATGACGACAATTTGAATTTATATCATGCAATTGCAGTGTTCTTGGCGCCGCATGGATAATAGAGTCCGACCCCCGAGGTGAAAATGGAATGATGAATATGACTGATCTATCACAACTCAGTCTGAGCTCTGGTTTATCAAATATCACTGCTCTTCTCTGGATAAAACAAAATATATTATTTTAAAAGTTGTTGAAAGAAAACTAGGACTGCTTTTGACTTTAACAATATTTCTGTTGTTATACCACATTTTCACACTTCTGATACAATCTCCCGGGGAGATGTAATCAAAGAGAATAATCTGATTGTGAATATTCGCAGCAGACTTCAAAGGCGCTAATGTTTGATCAAATCTGGGAAAGATGGAGCTGAATCTGCTAAAAGACTATCCCAGACATCTCACCAGCCAGATGGAACTATAGAAAGGCTGTTGTGTCTGTCCTCTCTCTAGCTGGAGAGTGCAGGGGCTTAGATAGCTTTCTCTTTATGGAGCAGTTAGCAGATACTATAGCCGAGTGCTATTTCCGGGGGCCATTAGCCGAGTTTATAATGCCTATAATTGATTCAGTTGTAATGACGCAGTAGTGAACACTGAGGCCTACGGTTGGATGGTAACGGTGTTTTGTGCAGCACAGCTTAAAGTGGATCCATCCATGGCTTCCATACAGGGCTGATTAAAAGGCATGTAGTGTGACCGACGGGGGAGAACACTCATAATGTGCTGACCACAGAGAAAAACACAGGAAGCATTTTTGTCTAGCAGATTATTGAACTCCTTCGTATAACAACAACATACAAAAAATATATGATTTATTTAAAAAAGATTGATCCTACTGCTGCAATAAGGCATTTACAGTCGTTCCCTTTGGGCTCTTTATTCCTGTGTATTCTCCTGAAGTCACAGCGCAGCGCCGAGATATGAGGAAAATCAAGGTAATCATTGAGAATGGACTGCACCTCCTACACACTGCAGAAGACGGATTATACCCAGGTCCTCTAAAGAAAGGTTAAGAAAATGTCTCCTGCCCAGTCATTCAGGCTTTTAACAGCACCAGGTTGCTGTCATCATGACAGACACTACTTAGACACTTCAATTGCTCTTTTGCACACTTGTCCAGCACTGTCGTTTTTTACTTATTTTCATTTGGGGGTAATCAAGAATGATCTCAACTCATCTGTGTAAGAGAGTTGTCAATACAGTAGTCATGTTGACGTCTACACTACGGTACTTAAATAGTGTTAGTGAATCCCGTCTTAGTATGCAAGTGCATTCCATCGAGATACTTCAACTTCCATTTCTATGCTGCAGTCTGTGTGTTTCCATGGTTCTGTTGGTTGTTTTTACCTTGCTGAAGCCCCTCAGTCCTCCATGGAGGGAGTTAGGTCCATTATTGATGGCCAGTTGATAATCCTTCCCGTCGACCACAAATCTGCCCTTGGCGATCCTATTGGCTACCCGGCCGATAACAGCACCAAAGTACTTGGGGTTGGCCAGATAGCCTGCAATAAAACAGTTGAGCCGTGTCATTGTTTCTCATTCAAGAGTCACACAGATATCGCACATAAAACAGCACATTGGCTCAGTGTTTACCATGCGCATCACATAAAACACTCTAGAGACTTTAATATTTGTAATAAAACTCTTAGCAATAATCAGCACAAGCTACACACTCTCTCTCTCTCGATTGGTGCAGGCTCTTTGCTTTTAGTTGTCATATCATTTCACCATCCTGTTATCAATTCCTCCCACCTTTCAGTTTTGATGAAACCATCCATTTTTTATTTTCAGAGGCTGACTTCTGTGTGTCTCCTGCTGACTTCAGTATGTCAGAGACACACTCACATTAGCACTTTAAAACTAATTTTAAGTCATCAGGAGGTCAGTAGGTCAAAGGTCTGATTATGCCCCCACTCCCAGTTCAGAGACTGCATGTCAAACGATTTACCCCTATTGAGCATAGCTAACATATGTCAAACACCGACCTGGTATCGGAGCATTTTGTACTATTCTGTACGTAAATCCAAAACACGCCTTTAGTTTCTGTACGTCCATCACCCATTTCATATGATATGTTATGAATTACAATTTGTATTATATGTTAAGAATTAGCTAAATGTGCAATATGTTCTGAATTCTAGCTTGGTCGCTAGGTGGCTAACGTTAGCTAGACTAGGGGTTGGGGTTAAGTTTAGGAGTTAGGTTAAAGGGTTAGGGGGTTAGCTAAAAGGGTTAAGGTTAGGGGAAGGTTAGCTAAAAGGGTTAAGGTTAGGGGAGGGTTAGCTAAACGGGTTAAGGTTAGAGTTAGGGGAACGGTTAGCTAAAAGGGTTAGGGGAAGGGTTAGCTAAAAGGGTTAAGGTTAGGGGAAGGGTTAGCTAAAAGGGTTAAGGTTAGGGGAAGGGTTAGCTAAAAGGGTTAAGGTTAGGGGAAGGGTTAGCTAAAAGGGTTAAGGTTAGGGGAAGGGTTAGCGAACATGCTAAGTAGTTGCAAAGTAGCAAGTAGTTGAAACGTGGCTAGTTAACTAAAATTGTCCTTGATGAGATTTGAATTCGCAACCTTTGGCTTGCTATATGTATTAAGTAGTTTAGGAGTTAGATTAAGGATAGCTTAAGGTTTAGCTAACATGCTAAGTAATTGTAAAATAGATTTTAAAATGTAGTTGAAAAGTTGCTCAAATGTCCTTGAGATTTGAACTGGGCGGTCGTTGCTAGAAGTTCGCGTTATACACCAACCCTTGTTTTTCTATTAAGTAACCATCTGTCCTATGTAACCATACCAAACATAACAAATCATTCAATTGAGTGTCCCGGATTTACATTTACTATGTTACGTCTAGTCTATGAGACCAGGCTGCGAACACTGGAAACTTCCAGTTATTGCGCTAACATTAGTTAGCCATTGGCTCGCTAAACTACCTCTAACTTCCTTCATACTGGACACAGACACATAGAAATGGTATCTACGATGTCATCTGACTCTGGAGAAGTAGATAAAGGAATCATTGGCAAAATCCCGAAGTATCCCTTTAAGTCAGCTAAGCATGGAGGAATTCAAGATCAGCACTTACCCTCAAGATCATCATAACCCAGAACGATGTCATTGACCTCTCCATTCTTGCCTTTACACTTGATGGCTGTTATGATGCACCCTAGTGTTATGATTTCCACTGTGATGTTAGACGATTTCAGAATCCATTTCTGTACACGTCCTTCTCCCGGTACCTCACCGAATTCCTCCATTAGTACCAGTGCCATGTTGCCTCAACGTCAGACTTATCTTTGACACGATTTCTCACTTTGATCATATGAACTTGCACGCGGAAATGGTAAATTGTCGTCAATGGGCAATAAAGAAACAATAGGCTTGTAACATTCTCACGTCACAAGAAACTTTATTGCAAGTTCCAAATGAAATCACGTGCGTAAACTGCTACACTAGAACACAAACCATGGACTTTGCAATACAATGTACAAATGTTCAATGTTTATGATATTTGCGTCCGTATTTTATGACGTAATGATTGATGTCATCAGAAGAGGACAGAATATTTGTAGTTCTATACATTAACAGGAGCGTGAGGTTATTGCAGTATACCTACAATACATATCAGTATATGTATTAGTAAGTAAACGTAACTGTTTTCACACGATTAAGTAGACCCACAATAAATGTAATAATATACATCTTATTCAGAGATTAAACTGACAGAACCAAGAAATTAATCAATTTGATCTGTTTTCCAAGTTCTCCATTCCTGTAAATGATCTCATCAGTCGTTTGTGTGTTGCGGTCCCAGATGCCCTTTCCTGATGGCCATTATGGCAGCACATGTTTTAGGCAGCTGTGCTCTTGCAGGATCTAATCCCATGGTCCACTGCATCTGATGATCTACTTTCACTGTTGCTCGGCCATGCCTTCAGTAGAGGGCACAGAGGGCAGATCCAGTCATCTCTCCCCAGAGAAACAGACAGGGTGTTGAGATGCCATGAACAACAATGGGTTTTGTCATCTGGTGTGATGTAACAATGTTAACTCCACATCCACTGGAGATGTCATGTCACACCTGAGGGGCTTTTTCCTACCCACATGACAAAAAAAAAGGACATTCCTACCATTCAACAACACATGGAAGCATTCTGAAGGTGGAGCACAGTGAGTGATGTTTTTTTTAAAGCTCCCCCTCTTCCCTTCCTATCAGCAGCCGTGGTGGAGACCGAGGCCAAATTGGTTCAATTAAGATAATCATTATTTTAATCAGGTAGCAAACCACTCAAACAGCCTCCTGAGACGGACAAAGACTAAAATAACCTTCAGTCAGAGAAAGAGAGGGGGGTGGGGAAAGAGAGACAAAACGAGAGGGAGGGTTATATCTGAACTCTGACAGAACAAAGCATCAGGCTGACCACTTACAGATAGAGAAATTCATTGCTGATTTATAATTATGTCAAATGCAATGCTTTACTCTTCTACACTGTGCTGATAACCACAATTATTCCATCAAAAAAGTGTGTGTGTCTGTCTCTGTCTGATGTGTGTCTAACTACAGATATCTGTATGGGAACCATCAAAGAGCAAACATTCCCAGAATTGAGCTAGCAGCTGAATCACAGTCTGAACTGCAGCCCCTGCCATGATGTAGCCTGCTAATCCAATATTCACTGGCAGGGATGGTGTATCAAAGGTGCACAGTGACACCTTAATTTTCACATCACATGGATGGAGAATAATAATGTGTTGTGATTCAGCTATACCTACAGTGCCTTGCAAAGTAATCATCTCCCTTGGCTTTTTTCCTATTTTGTTGCATTACAACCTGTAATTTAAATGGATTTTTATTTGGGTTTCATATAATGGAAAATAGTCCAAATTGGTGAAGTGAAAAAAAAAAAAAAAACTTTACAAAAAAATTATACAAAAGAAAAACAGAAAAGTGGTGCTTGCATATGTATTCACCCCCTTTGCTATGAAGCCCCTAAATAAGAACTGGTGCAACCAATTACCTTCAGAAGTCACATAATTAGTTAAATAAAGTCCACTTGTGTGCAATCTAAGTGTCACATGATATGTCACATGACCTCAGTACATCTACACCTGTTCTGAAAGGCCCCAGAGTCTGCAATACCACTAAGCAAGGGGAAACACCAAGTAAGCGGCACCATGAAGACCAAGGAGCTCTCAAAACAGGCCAGGGACAAATTTGTGGAGAAGTACAGATCAGGGTTGGGTTACAAAAAAATATCAGCAACTTTGAACATCCCACGGAGCATAATTAAATCCATTATAAAAAAAATGGAAAGATTATGGCACCACAACAACCCTGCCAAGAGAGGGCCGCCCACCAAAACTCACGGACCATGCAAGGGGGGCATTAATCGGTGAGGCAACAAAGAGACCAAAGATAACCCTGAAGGAGCTACAAAGCTCCACAGCGAAGATTGGAGTATCTGTCCATAGGACCACTTTAAGCCGTACACTGCCCCAAGCTGGGCTTTATGCAAGAGTGTCCAGAAAAAAAATCCATTGCTTAAAGAAAAAAATAAGCAAACATGTTTGGTGTTCGCCAAAAGGCATGTGGAAGACTCCCCAAATATATGGAAGAAGGTACTCTGGTCAGATGAGACTAAAATTGAACTTTTTGCCATCAAGGAAAATGCTATATCTGGCGCAAACCCAACACCTCTCATCACTCAGAGAACACCATCCCCACAGTGACGCATGGCGGTGGCAGCATCATGCTGTGTGGATGTTTTTAATCGGCAGGGACTGAGAAACTGGTCAGAATTGAAGGAATGATGGATGGCGTTAAATACAGGGGAATTCTTGAGGGAAACCTGTTTGTCTTCCAGAGATTTGAGACTGGGATGGAGGTTCACCTTCCAGCAGGACAATGACCCTAAGCATACTGCTAAAGCAACACTCGAGTGGTTTAAGGGGAAACATTTAATGTCTTAGAATGGCCTAGTCAAAGCCCAGACCTCAATCCAATTGAGTATTGTAGTACACCAGCAGAACCCATCCAACTTGAAGGAGCTGGAGCAGTTTTGCCTTGAAGAATGGGCAAAAATCCCAGTGGCTGGGGGGGGGGGTGAATATTTATGCACGCTCAAGTTCAGTTTTTCTTGACTCATTTCTTATTTGTTACACAAAAAATATTTGCCATCTTCAAAGTGGTAGGCATGTTGTGTAAAATGATACAAACCCACAAAAAAATCTATTTTAATTCCAGGTTTTAAGGCAACAAAATAGGAAAAATGCCAAGGGGGGTGAATACTTTCACAAGCCACTGTACCAACAGGGGAAAAATGTGTCTGAATCAGTGTTTCAGATACCTACTGAAGAAGTTCTGGCACTGGAATTATGTGACAGAAAAGCGAGTGCCCTTTATAAAATACAGTCCGCATAGGAATCTGTTGTGCACTTAGCAGACTCTACATCAGTTTCTTTCATATTGGTTTTTGATACATAGCAGCAAGCTTATTTCAAATAAATTCATACATACTGGACTGCCAACAGTTCCATTATCAAAATATGTCTTCATCAAAATACACAGAGGTTGAAGTCTAGTCTGTGCGGTTTTGAATGGGCTGTCAGAGGAAATCATATTGCTGCATCGACCATTAATTAATCAGCACACAGATCTCTTAAAACTGACACTTAAATGGGTGAATAGACAATGTAAAATATGTAATACCCACATTTATAATATGGTATGTTGAGTCAAAATAACTTTTATCAAACATTTGAATAAAGCAGATGCTGTGTTTTTGAACTATGTTCAAGTGACTTTACATTACCATGGAAAAAATGATTCAAATCAAATTTATTTATATAGCCCTTCGTACATCAGCTGATATCTCAAAGTGCTGTACAGAAACCCAGCCTAAAACCCCAAACAGCAAACAGCCCCAAACAGCAAACAATGCAGGTGTAAAAGCACGGATTAATTGTATGTTTTGGTCACAATCATTATTTTAATGCAAATGCTTGAGAACAAGTACCTGCACTGGTATCAGTCAGTGGTAAATGAGAGCCAACCCAGAGTTTAGTTCAATAGCTCCATCTGTTGATGGGATGTGTTCATGACAAAACAACCCCCTGGGTATTTTGTTGCCGTAGGCTATCAATTTCACATTCTGTTTCCACTACAAGACCATGGTACTTGCCTACGGCGCAGCAAGAGGAACTGCCCCTCCCTACCAGGCTATGCTCAAACCCAACACCCCAACCCGAGTACTCCATTCTTATAAAAACATTTTAACCGCTTTTTGTCCCCAATTTCGTGGTATCCAATTGGTAGTTACAGTCTTGTCCCATCGCTGCAACTCCCATACCGCCTTGGGAGAGGATAAGGTTGAGAGCTGTGCGTCCTCCGAAACACAACCCAGCCACTGCTTCTTGACACAATGCACATTTAACCCGGTAGTCAGCTGCACTAATGTGTCGGAGGAAACATCGTACACCTGGCTACCGTGTCAGTGTGAAATGCAACCGGTCCGCCACAGGAGTTGCTAGTGCAGGATGGGACAAGAACATCCCTGCCGGCCAAACCCTCCCCTAACCCAGACAACACTGGGCCAATTGTGCGCCGCCCCATTGGTCTCCCGGTCGCCTGCAACAGAGCCTGGACTCGAAACCAGGATCTCTAGTGACACAGCTAACACTGCCCGAGCACTGCCCGAGCTCCCGCTCAGCCCAATCAAAGCTCTTCTCCATCCTGGCACCACAATGATGGAACCACATCCTTAACAGTTCTGCCAACAAGAAATTCTGCTCCCAGACATTGATACAAAGCAACAAAACAACTAGGGCTTTACAATGACGGTGAAGACATAGGAAAATCTTGGGGTTAAGTGCATTAAAATCTTCCTAGAATTTGGACGTACATAGTGTTGGACATGCCACCATTCTCAGAAAAAATAAATATCTTATTTGAATGAAAACACACTGCTATTGGAAATTTTAACATAGTTTAGTTAAAGCATCGGTGTATGTGATCTAACTGCTAAAATGTTTGATCAAAATGTATACACATATAATGTCTAGGGACATAAAATACTATTTATGGAATGTCCCAGTTGATTCCATACCTTTCCAATAACAACTAATTCTGATCCCCTTTCATTTCTTTCTGAAACGTTCACACAAGAGACAATCGTAATGTCCATTTTTCATCTGCACGACTGAATAATAGGCTACTATATCTATCTCTGAAATACAACTTGAAGAGATTCAAGACATTGGCAAAAAGTTTTGAAGAATATGGAAACACGGTAGTACATTTCTTGGAATGATTTCCGTCCCTTGGCTATGAGCCACTGTCGCATGTCTCCTACACAGGCATTGGGTGGAAGTAAAACACCTGCTGTACATAGTGCTCCTTAACCAAAGATCAGTAGTACTGATTTTATGTAGCAGCTGTAGACAAGGTACTCTTTCCGGGGAGATGACGAACTCTCCCTTCTGCAGCTCCACGTTAACCTGTCCCCCTCCGAACAGAACCAGGGTGTACACTGACACCATGCTGCAGTCTCTGATGAACACATGGCTCGTCTTCACCTTCTCATGGTACACCATGTAGAGGCTGTCATAGTGGCCCCGGAAACCACCACTTAACCAATAAACTAAAGCAAAACAAAAAAATAGCTTGTGTGGTTGTTTTGGATTAACTTTTTAGTTACTGTAAAATAGTATTGGTTATGTCTCTGTAGTTTATTCTCACTGTGCGAAAGTTGTAACGTGTAGTTGATGGAGGAGGGGTGTACGTGGACACAGCCATCATTCTTGGTCATGTAGTGCAGCTCGTCTTCATCTTCACTGCGCCTTTACTGGTCTGTTTGAACTTCTCATGAGGAGACCTCACCTAGCACAGTAATCAATGGCTTAGCTAAGGTACATATACTGAGCAAAAATATAAAACGCAACATGTATAAAGTGTTGGTCCCATGTTTCATGAGCGGAAATGAAAGATCCCAGAAATGTTCCATATGCACAAAAAGCTTATTTCTCTCAAATGTTGCGCACAAATTTGTTTACATCCCTGTTAGTGAACATTTCCATTTTGCCAAGATAATCCATCCACCTGACAGGTGTGGCATATTAAGAAGCTGATTAAACAGCATGATCAGTACACAGGTGCACCTTGTGCTGGGGACATTAAAAGGCCACACTAAAATTTGCACTTTTCTCACACAACACAATGCCACAGATGTCTCAAGTTGAGGGAGTGTGCAATTGGCATGCTGACTGCAGGAATGCCCACGTGAGCTGTTGTTGGCTAAAGCTTAATGTTCATTTCTCTACCATAAGCCGCCTCCAACGTAATTTAAAAAATGTGGCAGTACATCCAACCGGCCTTACAACCGCAGACCACATGTAACCACGCCTGTGGGATCGTCTGAGACCAGCCACCCGAACGAACAGCTGAAATAAACTGTGGGTTTGCACAACCGAATAATTTCTGCACAAACTGTCTGAACCCAGGGTCTTAACCTGACTACAGTTCGGCGTCGTAACAAACTTCAGTGGGAAAATGCTCAACTTCGATGGCCCCTGGCACGCTGGGGAAGTGTGTTCTTCACAGATGAATCCCAGTTTCAACTGTACAGGGCAGATGGCCGACAGCATGTATGGTGTCGTGTGGACAAGCGGTTTGCTGATGTCAACGTTGTGAACAGGGTGCCCCATGGCCCATGCCTGGAAGCTGAAAATGTCCCAGTTCTTCTATGGCCTGCATACTCAGACAAGTCACCAATTGAGCATGTTTGGGATGCTCTGGATCTACGTATACGAAAGCTTGTTCCAGTTCTCGCCAATATCCAGCGACTTCGCAAAGCCATTGAAAAGGAGTGGGACAACATCCCACAGGCCAGAATCAACAGCCTGATCAACTATGCAAAGGAGATGTTCAACTGTTCTGCCTTATTATTATTCGACCATGCTGGTCATTTATGAACATTTGAACATCTTGGTCATGTTCTGTTATAATCTCTACCCGGCACAGCCAGAAGAGGACTGGCCACCCCACATAGCCTGGTTCCTCTCTAGGTTTCTTCCTAGGTTTTGGCCTTTCTAGGGAGTTTTTCCTAGCCACCGTGCTTTTACACCTGCATTGTTTGCTGTTTGGGGTTTTAGGCTGGGTTTCTGTACAGCACTTTGAGATATCAGCTGATGTACGAAGGGCTATATAAATACATTTGATTTGATTTTGATTTGATGTGTCGCGCTGCATGAGACAAATGTTGGTCACACCAGATACTGACTGGTTTTCTGATCCATGCCCCTACTTTTTGTTTAAGGTATATGTGACCAACAGATGCATATCTGTATTCCGGTCATAACTTGCAGGCTTGTTTTCGAGTTGCTGTGCGTTTTGTTGCCAACCTATTTTTGCTACCTGACAACTTTACGGTTTTCACTTTTTAATTACCGTTCATATATTTATTTATTTTTTCCTCAACTTTTTCACTCCGGACGCTTTATCTGGACACGATTCGTCAGGACCTCCAACAGCCGAAGCTAAGTAGTAACATTAACATGATGCCTTCTAATTGCAGCCGCTGTACTCGCCTTACGGCGAGGATAGCTGTGCTGCAAGCCCAGCTTCAGACGCAATCGTTAGGCAAGGGTAATTTCAGTGTAGGAAAGGATGAAACAGCGTCTGTGCCACCAGTAAGTACAGATAGTAGTATAAATCCCCTGGCACAGTCCCCGCAGCCGGACAACTTTCTCACGGTTTCTGGAAGGAAATGCTGTAGGAACGCTCAACCGGTGTCGCTCATTCAGCCGACAGAAACTTTCAACCGGTTTTCCCCATTAAGCAGCGGGTCGGAGTCAGAGGCCGATTCTTCTCTGGTCTCTACTCCTCCCGTTACGGGGTCTGAGATGCCGAAGCTTCCCACCATTAGCTCTGACAAATTGAAAACTCTAGTCATTGGCGACTCCATTACCCGCAGTATTAGACTTAAAACGAATCATCCAGCGATCATACACTGTTTACCCAGGGGCAGGGCTACCGACGTTAAGGCTAATCTGAAGATGGTGCTGGCTAAAGCTATGCCACTAGCACAGTCAGTGTAGTCAGCTCAGCTATCACCATTGAGACCGTGTCTGTGCCTCGACCTAGGTTGGGCAAAACTAAACATGGCGGTGTTCGCCTTAGCAATCTCACTAGGATAAAGACCACCTCCATTCCTGTCATTACTGAAAGAGATCATGATACCTCACATCTCAAAATAGGGCTACTTAATGTTAGATCCCTTACTTCAAAGGCAATTATAGTCAATGAACTAATCACTGATCATAATCTTGATGTGATTGGCCTGACTGAAACATGGCTTAAGCCTGATGAATTTACTGTTTTAAATGAGGCCTCACCTCCTGGCTACACTAGTGGCCATATCCCCCGTGCATCCCGCAAAGGCGGAGGTGTTGCTAACATTTACGATAGCAAATTTCAATTTACAAAAAAAAAATGACGTTTTCGTCTTTTGAGCTTCTAGTCATGAAATCTATGCAGCCTACTCAATCACTTTTTATAGCTACTGTTTACAGGCCTCCTGGGCCATGTACAGCGTTTCTCACTGAGTTCCCTGAATTCCTATCGGACCTTGTAGTCATAGCAGATAATATTCTAATCTTTGGTGACTTTAATATTCACATGGAAAAGTCCACAGACCCACTCCAAAAGGCTTTCGGAGCCATCATCGACTCAGTGGGTTTTGTCCAACATGTCTCTGGACCCACTCACTGTCACAGTCATACGCTGGACCTAGTTTTGTCCCATGGAATAAATGTTGTGGATCTTAATGTTTTTCCTCATAATCCTGGACTATCGGACCACCATTTTATTACGTTTGCAATTGCAACAAATAATCTGCTCAGACCCCAACCAAGGAACATCATTAGTCGTGCTATAAATTCACAGACAACACAAAGATTCCTTGATGCCCTTCCAGACTCCCTCTGCCTACCCAAGGACGCCAGAGGACAAAAATCAGTTAACCACCTAACTGAGGATCTCAATTTAACCTTGCACAATACCCTAGATGCAGTTGCACCCCTAAAAACTAAAAAAAAATCTCATAAGAAACTAGCTCCTGGGTACACAGACAATACCCGAGCTCTGAAGCAAGCTTCCAGAAAATTGGAACGGAAATGGCGCCACACCAAACTGGAAGTCTTCCGACTAGCTTGGAAGGACGGTACCGTGCAGTACCGAAGAGCCCTTACTGCTGCTCGATCATCCTATTTTTCTAACTTAATTGAGGAAAATAAGAACAATCCGAAATTCCTTTTTGATACTGTCGCAAAGCTAACTAAAAAGCAGCATTCCCCAAGAGAGGATGACTTTCACTTTAGCAGTGATAAATTCATCAACTTCTTTGAGGAAAAGATTATGATTATTAGAAAGCAAATTACGGACTCCTCTTTAAACCTGCGTATTCCTCCAAACCTCAGTTGTCCTGAGTCTGCACAACTCTGCCAGGACCTAGGATCAAGAGAGACGCTCAAGTGTTTTAGTACTATATCTCTTGACACAATGATGAAAATAATCATGGCCTCTAAACCTTCAAGCTGCATACTGGACCCTATTCCAACTAAACTACTGAAAGAGCTGCTTCCTGTGCTTGGCCCTCCTATGTTGAACATAATAAACGGCTCTCTATCCACTGGATGTGTACCAAACTCACTAAAAGTGGCAGTAATAAAGCCTCTCTTGAAAAAGCCAAACCTTGACCCAGAAAATATAAAAAACTATCGGCCTATATCGAATCTTCCATTCCTCTCAAAATTTTTAGAGAAGGCTGTTGCACAGAGACTCACTGCCTTCCTGAAGACAAACAATGTATACGAAATGCTTCAGTCTGGTTTTAGACCCCATCATAGCACTGAGACGGCACTTGTGAAGGTGGTAAATTACATTTTAATGGCATCGGACCGAGGCTCTGCATCTGTCCTCGTGCTCCTAGAACTTAGTGCTGCTTTTGATACCATCGATCACCACATTCTTTTGGAGAGACTGGAAACCCAAATTGGTCTACACGGACATGTTCTGGCCTGGTTTAGATCTTATCTGTCGGAAAGATATCAGTTTGTCTCTGTGAATGGTTTGTCCTCTGACAAATCAACTGTAAATTTCGGTGTTCCTCAAGGTTCCGTTTTAGGACCACTATTGTTTTCACTATATATTTTACCTCTTGGGGATGTTATTCGAAAACATAATGTAAACTTTCACTGCTATGCGGATGACACACAGCTGTACATTTCAATGAAACATGGTGAAGCCCCAAAATTGCCCTCGCTAGAAGCATGTGTTTCAGACATAAGGAAGTGGATGGCTGCAAACTTTCTACTATTAAACTCGGACAAAACAGAGATGCTTGTTCTAGGTCCCAAGAAACAAAGAGATCTTCTGTTGAATCTGACAATTAATCTTAATGGTTGTACAGTCGTCTCAAATAAAACTGAAGGACCTCGGCGTTACTCTGGACCCTGATCTCTCTTTTGAAGAACATATCAAGACCATTTCGAGGACAGCTTTTTTCCATCTACGTAACATTGCAAAAATCAGAAACTTTCTGTCCAAAAATGATGCAGAAAAATTCATCCATGCTTTTGTCACTTCTAGGTTAGACTACTGCAATGCTCTATTTTCTGGCTACCCGGATAAAGCACTAAATAAACTTCAGTTAGTGCTAAATACGGCTGCTAGAATCCTGACTAGAACCAAAAAATTTGATCATATTACTCCAGTGCTAGCCTCTCTACACTGGCTTCCTGTCAAAGCAAGGGCTGATTTCAAGGTTTTACTGCTAACCTACAAAGCATTACATGGGTTTGCTCCTAACTATCTCTCTGATTTGGTCCTGCCGTACATACCTACACGTACGCTACGGTCACAAGACGCAGTCCTCCTAATTGTCCCTAGAATTTCTAAACAAACAGCTGGAGGCAGGGCTTTCTCCTATAGAGCTCCATTTTTATGGAACGGTCTGCCTACCCATGTCAGAGACGCAAACTCGGTCTCAACCTTTAAGTCTTTACTGAAGACTCATCTCTTCAGTGGGTCATATGATTGAGGGTAGTCTGGCCCAGGAGTGGGAAGGTGAACGGAAAGGCTCTGGAGCAACGAACCGCCCTTGCTGTCTCTGCCTGGCCGGTTCCCCTCTTTCCACTGGGATTCTCTGCCTCTAACCCTATTACAGGGGCTGAGTCACTGGCTTACTGGGGCTCTCTCATGCCGTCCCTGGAGGGGGTGCGTCACCTGAGTGGGTTGATTCACTGTTGTGGTCATCCTGTCTGGGTTGGCGCCCCCCTCCTTGGGTTGTGCCGTGGCGGAGATCTTTGTGGGCTATACTCAGCCTTGTCTCAGGATGGTAAGTTGGTGGTTGAAGATATCCCTCTAGTGGTGTGGGGGCTGTGCTTTGGCAAAGTGGGTGGGGTTATATCCTTCCTGTTTGGCCCTGTCCGGGGTGTCCTCGGATGGGGCCACAGTGTCTCCTGACCCCTCCTGTCTCAGCCTCCAGTATTTATGCTGCAGTAGTTTATGTGTCGGGGGCTGGGGTCAGTTTGTTATATCTGGAGTACTTCTCCTGTCCTATTCGGTGTCCTGTGTGAATCTAAGTGTGCGTTCTCTAATTCTCTCCTTCTCTCTTTCTTTCTCTCTCTCGGAGGACCTGAGCCCTAGGACCATGCCCCAGGACTACCTGACATGATGACTCCTTGCTGTCCCCAGTCCACCTGGCCATGCTGCTGTTCCAGTTTCAACTGACCTGAGCCCTAGGACCATGCCCCAGGACTACCTGACATGATGACTCCTTGCTGTCCCCAGTCCACCTGGCCATGCTGCTGCTCCAGTTTCAACTTCCACCTGACTGTGCTGCTGCTCCAGTTTCAACTGTTCTGCCTTATTATTATTCGACCATGCTGGTCATTTATGAACATTTGAACATCTTGGCCATGTTCTGTTATAATCTCCACCCGGCACAGCCAGAAGAGGACTGGCCACCCCACATAGCCTGGTTCCTCTCTAGGTTTCTTCCTAGGTTTTGGCCTTTCTGGGGAGTTTTTCCTAGCCACCGTGCTTCTACACCTGCATTGCTTGCTGTTTGGGGTTTTAGGCTGGGTTTCTGTACAGCACTTTGAGATATCAGCTGATGTACGAAGGGCTATATAAATAAATTTGATTTGATTTGTATTCCCAGTCATGTGAAATGCATAGATTAGGGCCTAATTTCCTATGAACTGTAACTTTGAATTTGTTGCATGTTGCATTTATAATTTTTGTTCAGTGTACATTATACAAGTACTGAGCTGTTGATCATACTGGATGGGTAAAGGCTCACCTGAACTAAATTGGGATAAAGGGCAGCACAGAGCAACCTGATGTTGTCAGAGTTGAGGTTGGCCTGTGGAGAGAAAGAGTGAAATGATTAACTTGCAAGATTTATGAACAGATTTTATGTGACAATGCAGCATTTAAATTAATCATTTGCAGCTCAGGAACGAGTCGTTCTTTTTGAACTACTTTTTACTGACTTGAGTCACGATTCCTTTTTCTGAGTGACACATTCATTTTAGTTGTTCATTTAACCTGCTGGCTGCAATGAATCCTACAGCAGGATTAATATGCGCTCCCGGCTAGGCGGCTCCGGAGACCACCGACTGTCTATCTCGGCAAGCGGTACCAGTACACCAAGTCTGGAACTAACAGGACCCTGAACAGCTTCTACCCCCAAGCCACAATACTACTAATCAAATGTCTAACCGGACTACCTGCATTGACCCTTTTTTTGAACTAACTCTCTTACACGGACTCTATTCTATGCACATACACACTGCAACACACACACACACATAACATGCACACATATGCGTACTGACACCACACAGGCTGCTGCTACAGCTCAGTCTATTATCTATTTAGTTGTCTAGTCACTTTACCCCTACTGATATGTACATAGCTACCTCGTACCCCTGCACATCAACACGGTACTGGTGCTCCCTGTATAAAGTAATTTCATATTTTACTCGTTATTGTTAGTCACTGTGTACTTATTCCTCGTTTTACTATTTATATATTTTTTTTATCTTTAACTCTGCATTATTGGAAAAGGACCCGTAAGTAAGCATTTCACTGTTGTTTACGAAGCATATGACAAATAAAATTGGATTTGATTTTACATGTGGGCGCAGGAAAATAGATCATGCTCCAGGCAGAATAGAGAAGACCAATACATGTTTTGATAATTGATGGCATGGTTCAAGAACGAAATTGCAATGAATTTATTGTTGAATGTTATCAATGAACACAGCTTTGCAGAACCAAAACATACACAGCCTGCCTCTGCTCAAAAAACGTGAACTTGGGGGCTGCTGCAGTTTGCGAATGATGTTGTGCAGAAGTCAAGCAATGGCATTCTGCCATTGAGTTGTTCACAATCTAGTCCGGTTGCGGCAGCAACTAGACCTTGTTTCAAAGGTATACATGATGTTATTTGTATGCCTAGCAATCAAAAATGTACATTGCTTGAAGCACACTTTTACAAGTCTCAGTCACAAATGACAGCTCCTATAAGCCCCTACGGTGAACGAGAGGCTTGAAGAATCCTAATTATTTGGTTTATTATTCATTGTTCGCTGGTAGTGTCCTGGGCGCTATGGGCATTACAGAATCCAATGAACTAAATGAGTCTAAAGATTTGTTTGTTTGACTGAACGAGTTGAAAAGATCCAAGTCAGTAAAAAGAACCCAACTTCCTATCACTCATTTCTATCATGGATATATCTTAGGTACTGTATAATTCTGATTGAAACATAAGTGTGTGTGTGTGTTCTACCTCGCAGCCCCTAGCCTCCAGGACACCCTCAGTCCATTTGGCAGCCATTCTCTCCATGACTCTGGCCCTCCGTCCCTCCTTGACAAAGACAATGTCAGACAGCAGCTCCGTAAACTGCCTCTTCAGACTGGTTATCTCCTGCAAACCACAAAGCACATCTCAGACTCTTGCAAGTACCGTACAATACAACACTGTAATAATGCCACCTGTCAGGAAAGATGCCACAGAACAGTATCTGACCTGTAAGGCCCTGCCAGGCAGGAAGTTCTCTCAGCAGTACTGAAACCAAGCCTGGTTCACGTTCTTGGCTGCACCACACCAGCCGTGTGCAACAGCAACACATTACATTAGACAGTCACATGTCCACAGCAGATCATCTGTATTCTACCCGGTGTTTTAGTTGGTTCTACATCTTGCATTGCCACTCAGAACATGTACATCGGTGTCTCAAGGCAAATGCAATTTTTCATAGCTGGTTCAGGTATCATTTCAGTATTTCTGGCATTAGTGTTATAGTGCTAGCGTGTGTTAATATTCGTGACATGGCTAGGGGATAAACAGTAGAGAGAGGTTCAGGTCTGCCCAGTGTGCCTAGCCCCAGTGTGTCAAGTACAGTACCTTGTATCCCTGCAGCAGGGCCAGATGGTCACTGTTAGCCAGGGCGTAACTCAGCTTATTCTCATTGGCCTCCTCCCTCTTATCCCAAGGAGACACCTGGCCACAGGAAGAAAACACTGCAGGAGAGGAGAAAAAGAAGATAGTGAAACTTGTGACCGTCTGTGTGAAAATGGAAAGCCTCACGGGATTTCACATTTCTACTCATTCCAATTCAACCCAAAGGCTCTGATAGACTGCCATTAGTAAACTCAGGCTGGCAGCGTCTGTGAGGGCAGGGTCCAGGCAGCGGGAGATGGCACCAAACAGCATGAGTTTGCTAACAAACGTCCATGGGCAGACAGGCCAGGTGGGAGTTCAGAGGGGTGAGCTTCTCGTCGGCCGTCAGAGCCCCCAGGTCTTGCAGACATTGCTGGGCCGCGTCCAGACTGCCCATGGCTAGGGGCATCCTCCGAGAGAACAGACTCCAACAGCCGCTCCACAAACACACGCAGGGTCTTAATCCTGAGAGAGAGAAGGAAAGTGGGGATAGAGAGAGAGGTGGAGAAAAGGGGCAGTGTTGGGAATTTCAAAGTGAAAATATGTTTGCATTGGTGACAACATGTCATGAGTATCTACATTGAAAATCCAGGGAAGGTTCAAATGAATGTCAGTGGTTAAATAGAGAGACAGTGCCTGGTACATGAGTAAATAACACAAATTGGTCACTTAAGAGCACCATTGGCACAGTGCTGTAGTTAGGTGATATTAGAAATGATTTAACTATTATTTAACCAGGTATGTTGACTGAACACATATTCTCATGTACAGCAACAACAGGGGATGATTAGGTGGCCATGATGGTATGAGGGCCAGATTGGGAATTTAGACAGGCCATCGGGGTTAACACCCCTACTTTTACAATAACTGGCATGGGTGACCACAAAGAGTCACGATACCCGTTTAACATCCCATCCGAAAGACAGAACTCTACACAGAGCAATGTTCCCAATCATTGCCCTGGGGCATTGGGATATTTTTTTAGACCACAGGAAAGAGTGCCTCCTACTGGCCCTCCATCACCACTTCCAGCAGCATCTGGTCTCCCATCCAGGACCAAGCCTGCTAAGTTTCAGAAGTCAGCCAGCAGTGGGATGCAGGGTGGTAATGCTGCTGGCAAAGGATTTTGACTAAGTTGTTTAAGTTGACAATTATTTACTGGAAGACTGGAATTGGTCAGTAGCGCAGTCCTCAGTAGAAAAGGAGCGGACTTTGGTGAGAGCAACAGTCAAATTTTCAGTGTCAATGGTGTATAAAATTCCTTCATAGTGAATCTCGGCCTTCGAGATTAGGCAAATTTTACTCCCGATGTAGGGAGAGTCCTGTAATGGTCTGCTTGCCTGAGGCAGAGCTGCTCCGAGGGGGATCTCTGGCAGCTCTGTTCAGCCAGCTGGTGTTGGAAGCAGTGGATGGTGAAGAAGTAGACCCCCGAGGCCAAATGGCCTGCTCACCCCCCCCTCTGCAGGGCATTGGCATGGGTCACTCACGACTCCTCCAGGCTCCCCAAGCTCTTCGAAGCGTTGTAACTGAGGGGAAAGACAGCGAAATAACACTCACATGCCGTCTAGCTCAGTGTGTATTATAAGCAGCCAAATATGCACTGCTATCAATTCATTGGTTCACTCCTTATAACAGGTTAGTATAGAAAATATATGTGTTGTACACATTAATATAGTTTGCACTTATCGAATGTGCTCTCATCAGAACTTGACAGTTATGGAAACCAGTTGAGAGTATTGAAACACGGCCCCTGTCTGCAGAGACATCCGAGGGTTTAGAGGTCAGAGGTTACAGTACCTTTTCTCCTTTATCTTCCCCGAGTCGACCATGTCATTGATAGTGCAGGAGGTCTCTGCGAAGTTGGTGGTGATGATGATCTTGGTGACCAGCTGAACACAGCCTGCTGCTCCTCGTTAAACAGGGGCGATTGGACCTCCCGAGTGATGCAGGGGTTTAAGCGTCACTACAAACCCGGGTTCGATCCCAGGCTGTGTCACAGCCGGCCGTGACCGGGAGGCCCATGAGGCAGTGCACAATTGGCCCAGCGTCGTCTGGGTTAGAGGAGGGTTTGACTGACAGGGATTTCCTTGTCCCCTCAAGCTCTAGTGACTCCTTGCGGCGGGCCGGGCGCCTACAAACTGACTTCGGTCGCCAGCTGGACGGTCATTCCACCGACACATTGGTGCAGCTGGTTTCTGGGTTAAGTGAGCAGTGTGTCAAGAAGCAGTGCGGCTTGGCAGTGTCGTGTTTCGGAGGACGCATGACTCTCGACCTTCACCTCTCCCGAGTCCGTAGGGGAGTTGCAGCGATGGGACAAGACTAACTACTAATTGGATATCATGAAATTGGGGAGTAGAAGTACAAAAAAAAAACTAAAATAAATAAATAAATACAAAAAATGTAAAGAAAAGAAAAAGATAGTGATGAGTAGAGCTGGTACATCACACACCTGACACACAATCACACGCACTTTACTACACACACACACACACACACACAAACACACAACTATCACAACCACATATTTATGCAAAACTCCACAACTCATAATTCTAGCAATCCTGCAAATTCATCCAGAACACACACCCTGTATTTAAAACCTGGCTCCCATGTTGAACATCCTGTTTCTGCAAAACTCCACAACTCATAATTCTAGCAATCCTGCAAATTCATCCAGTACAGTGCTCCCTGTATTTCCCTACCTGGCTCTGTTCCAGTTGTTGAACATCCTGTTGGTCTGGAGCTGCTCATAGAGCGTTTTAATCTCAGCCAGGCCCACCAGCACCTACATACACCAAGATGCTTGAAGGATGTGGATGGTGTGTGGTGGGGTAGATAGTGTGCATCGGTACCTGGTATGTGGATGGTGTGTGGTTGGGTAGATAGTGTGCATCGGTACCTGGTATGTGGATGGTGTGTGGTTGGGTAGATAGTGTGCATCGGTACCTGGTATGTGGATGGTGTGTGGTTGGGTAGATAGTGTGCATCGGTACCTGGTATGTGGATGGTGTGTGGTTGGGTAGATAGTGTGCATCAGTACCTGGTATGTGGATGGTGTTGCAGTTGTTGTAGTACAGGGAGAAGCAGTCAGCTTTCAGGGTGGCACTCATCAGGATGAACTTCAGTTCTGGGCTCTGGACCATCAGATCCTTCTCCACCAGCAGGAGGAAGTCACTGAGGGAGAGGGATGGAGAGAGAAATCAAGATGAGACAACTGGCACAATAGTGAATGAGTCTATATGCTGTTGGCTTACGAGGGGGCGCTTATGCATACTCATAAAGGAGGCGCTCGGGCACCTCATCCACTATGATACGAGAGATCCCTGTGAGGTCTGCGTCCCCTCCAGCCTCCTCAGCAGCATTCCTGTGGTGCATTACAGCAGCCTGGTAGAGGGAGGAAGGAAGGAAGGGGGAGGCATAGAGTGAGTGAGAGAGAGAGAGAGAGAGAGAAAGAGAGAGAGGAGAAAGAGAGAGAGAGAGAGAGAGAGAGAGAGAAAGAGAGAGAGAGAAAGAGAGAGAGAGAGAGGAGAAAGAGAGAGAGAGAGGAGAGAGAGAGAGAGAGAGAGAGAGAGAGAGAGAGAGAGAGAGAGAGAGAGAGAGAGAGAGAGAGAGAGAGAGTAGAGAAAGAGAGAGAGGAGAAAGAGAGAGAGGAGAGAGAGGAGAGAGAGAGAGAGAGAGAGAGAGAAAGGGAGAGAGAGAGAGAGTACAAGCTTAATTGAAGTTCAACAACAGCTTTAACTGGAATGCCAGGTTATGTGAGCGTGTGAACAACATTGAGTTCCACTGACCCCGATGGTCTCCAGACGGATCTGGTAGCCCCTGAGTTACCGAGGCGTTCTATACCGCTCCTGTGCCACCCTGTCGGCCACAGAGATGGCAAAGATACAGCAGGGCTGGGTGCAGATGATGCTAGCCACCTGGTCGGCAGGCCCACTCAGAGACGCATCCAAAGTGAACTAACGGATCTGGGTGGTCTTACCACACCTGTAGAAGACCAACACAAAGACATCAGATCTTAACACCAAGTTAACATCAAACATAGAACACTGCAGCATGCAACACATCTAATACCATCATTTCACATCAGCAGGTCCTTCTCATTCCAGTCAGCCAGCTTGAGTCTCTGCTGCACGATGGAGGTGAAATGCCTGGATGACTGGCAGAGAGAGGAACAGTAACAGGGGATTAGGTGGAGCAAACAGACATTCCAATATCATCACCAGGGACATGACCACTTATGATTTTAGCTGTAAGGTTTACAGGCATGACTACCGGTAGTATTGGACAGGACTGATAAATCGCAATTCCCCCATAACACCAATAGATGGCGCTAAATAGCTGCTTACATTTCTCTCTTGTTCTGTAGTCAGCCTTAGTGTTTTTTCGGGTTGACTAAGTCTCTCAGCTGCATGGGAAAATGTGTCGAATTGCAGGAAATTTGCTTAAAACGACAAAAACGTCTCTCAGCTACATGGAGAAATTATATTAATTACAGAAAATTGGCCCTGCTACGCCCCCACCACCTAAACTTTTTACCCCTTTTCTCCCCAATTGGTAGTTTGTCTTGTCCCATCGCTGCAACTCCCATACGGACTCGAGAGGTGAAGGTCGAGAGCCATGCATCCTCCAAAACACGACCCTGCCAAAATGCACTGCTTCTTGACACACTGCTTGCTTAACTCACCAATGTGTCGGAGGAAACATCGTCCAACTGGCGACCATATCAGAGTGCATGCGCCCGGCCCACCACAGGAGTCGCTAGAGTGCGATGAGACAAGGACATCCCGGCCAGCCGAACCCTCCACTAACTCGGATGACGCTGGGCCAATTGTGCGTCGCCTCATATCTCTCCCATTCGCGGCCTGCTGCGACACAGCCCGGGTTCGAACCCAGATCTGTAGTGACGCCTCTGCAGTGACCTAGACCGCTGCGCCACTCGGGGGGCCCTAAGACCCTTTTTTGATCCAGAGAAAACCCTGGTAGTGACAGCCCAGAATGAAGTACACTCTCTACTCTACCTGTTTTCTCCTGAATTCTCGACACAGTTTGATGTTCTCTTGCTGATGGCCCTCTGTCTTCTCTTCATGCCTTTTCACCATTTTTTCCTCCGGTTGACATACAATGCCTTCGGAAAGTTTTCAGACCCCTTGACTCTTTCCACATTTTGTTATGTTACAGCCTTATTCTAAAATTGATACAAATTCTCAGCAATCTACATACAATACCCCATAATGACAAAGCGAAAACAGGTTTTTAGACATTTTTGTTAATTTATAAAACCATAAAATAACAGAAATACCTTATAAGTAAGTAAGGTATAATACTTATACTTATAAGTATTCAGACCCTTTGCTACTCGAAATTGAGCTCAGGTGCATCCTGTTTACATTGATCATCCTTGAGATGTTTCTACAACTTGATTGGAGTCCACCTGTGGTAAATTCAATTGATTGGACATGAGTTCTAAAGTCACACACCTGTCTATATAAGGTGCTCCAGCTCATACTCTGTAAAGCTGAATTCAGGCTGGCTCGCACTGGGTCTTGGGGGCCCGAGGCGTTCCCCTTGGTGGGCATCTGGTGCTTATACTTGCACTTGGTTCCAAATCTGCAGCCAGCAGATGTCCCGAAAGTGAACGGGGGCCGCCGGTGATAGTGCAGGAGGTCTGGGTCCAGAGTGATGGTCCACATGCTGTTGGCAATACGCTCGGTGAAGCGGTTGCCGTAGATGGCGGTGAGGGCCAGAGACTCCTGCTGATACCTGCAGAACTTTCCTATGGCAAACAGTCCTATGACTGGCTTGGGTGTGGGCCACCGTTCGTCCTCTGAGTCAGGATCATAGACAGGGCTCTCCACAGGCTCATTAGGTTCCAGAACTGCACTTCCTCCTGGTAATCCAGCTAGTCATACTCTTCCTCTTCATCATACTCCTCTGCTTCTTCACTGAGAAAGAACAGGTGTGTTAAGATTATGTGATGTTATTAGTCTGTTCCAGTCAAAAAGGTGAGTGACACCTGATACATCACAGTGCAACTACACAAACCTCTGCAGAGAAGAAAACAACAACCCCTGAATACCAACACATTTTCCAATTCTTCCAATATTATACAGAGACCCCAGTATTCTGAAGGCACTCCAGTATACAGGCTCTCTTCCTATGTTATGAGAACGCTCACTCATAAGGCTTGTTGTCATAGTCCT
This sequence comes from Oncorhynchus nerka, assembly GCF_034236695.1. Lineage (NCBI taxonomy): Eukaryota > Metazoa > Chordata > Actinopteri > Salmoniformes > Salmonidae > Oncorhynchus > Oncorhynchus nerka. The sequence goes on along the minus strand of NC_088423.1, from coordinate 31,664,149 downwards.
AGGTCTGCAGCTCTCTCAACAGCTCCTTCACCTGCTCCTGGTTCTTATTGGTAATGAAGATCTTCTGCATGGGCAGCTTGCCCATCATCTCTGCCAATGCCCCTTCCGACTCTGCTAAACGGGCCTGCACCACCGCCACCCATTCCTCTGCCTGAGGTGGGCCTGTGGTGAGAGAAAGAGAAATGTGTTTATTATTCAGGTTTATTCCACAGTTTAAAGGATAAGAGCTAATATCTAACTAATTATTTTAAGAGGAGTGCAGTATAAAACCTGACTGACTATTCAATTGCACAACGCATTGCCAGCCAAATATGTTATGTGGATTATGCGTCAGACATACCACTTGCATTACTGTAGCACTAGGTTCTTTTGCAGTTGCTCATTTCACTTCCTAATCTGGATTTCAGTTTTCAGTTCAGATGACACATACAGTAGAGCAGGTGGACATCATTTTTGTAAGGCACGGTGTCGGTGCCTTGAAAGTAGTAGGAACCGGCTAGCTAAAATGTTACTTTATGGCTGACGAGACACACGTTTACAGCGTGTTTAGTTCATAACACTTCTTGGGTTGTCGGCAAACTAGATAATTGACCAGAATGACCACTCAACAGTGCATTGTCACAGCCAGCTAGGACGGAGGATTGCTAGCCATTAGCCATAAAATAGATATCAGTAGGTCGGGAGGCACATTGTTTCTTTCTGTATGGGCAAGAGGACAATTAGTCAATTATTTTGCTATTCAAAAAACAATTTACTATCGAGAAAAATAATGCATAAGAGAAACGGATAGCAGGTTATTTATCCAGAGACCAAGACAATTTACAACTACACCGTCTTTCTCATTGGTTAATCAATCAGAGGTCAAAGTTTATTTTCCGGGTAAAGGCTGTGTAGAGTTACCATGGTAATATAACGTTTAGGAAATGCATCGTAACAACATCAGCTAGACCAGCACGAAAAAATTGAATAAGATATAGCCATAGTCATGTTTGAACTAGCAACAAATCCGAAATGTATTGACTAGCTTGACAGCCAGCTAAAGTTAGTTAAAAGCTCTAACTATATTGAGTAAATTCAATTTGACGAAGCATTACTAAAATGTCAGGTGAGTAACGTTAGCCAGTTACCGTACTGTATAGCCAGCATAATACAGAAATAGCATAGCTACAACATAATGTCATTATTAAAGTGTTTTTCCTGCAGAGAAGAAAAAAGGAAAGGTCACAGAAAGCGAAGGTAGGCAGAGACCAGACTTGGACATCTCAAGATATCTGCTTTTTTTTGGTGTGTAAATATTGTATGTTTGTGCTTAAGGCGAACTATTAGCCATATGTCGCAGTCTTAAACTCCACTCACATATTTATTTTCAGATGAAGGGAATTTGCAAGTATCCTACATTTTCCCAAATGGTGACAGATATGGTAAGTGCTCATATTGACACAGTAACATTAAATGAATGATTCTAACTGTTATAACGAGCTGCATTACTGTGGTCATCACCAGAAGGAGAGTGCTGCGGGTCCACAGAGGGAGTCGTGGTGAGGCGTGGTATGGGCAAACACACCTCAGCCAGTGGTGTCACCTACACTGGAGAGTGGCATGATGACAAGGTATGTGTGTGCGAGTGCATGGTCGAGTGTAGGCCTATGTTAGGACAGAATTGATAGGGATTGGTATTTGGATTAGCGGGTCATAGTTTTTGTGATGTCTGCTGTGAGTGACCAGTGCTCCCTCTATTCCAGATGAATGGCAGAGGGACTCTGGAGCATCCCTCTGGGGCCCTGTATGAAGGGGACTTCAAAGACAACATGTATCATGGCACAGGGACATACAGCTTCTCTGATGGGACCAAATACTGCGGCAGCTTCAGCAAGAACAGGTGAACCCATTACTTTAGCGTGTTAACTTTTTCCTGTCATATTTTGATATGATAGTGAATAATAGTTTAGGCCGATGGCTAGTGAATAATAGTTTAGGCCGATGGCTAGTGAATAATAGTTTAGGCCGATGGCTAGTGAATGATGGCTCTATTGGGTTTTTTAATAGGTTGGAGGGTGACGGGGAGTTCATCGACTCTCAGGGACTTGTTTGGATTGGAGGCTTCCACAACAAGGCAGCTCCTGGATTGAAACTTAAACTCAGCATGTAACCCATGACATAATGTGAGATAACAACTCTAATTTATCTTACATTTATGAACCTTTATTGAATATAGATAAAAAATATATATATATTCAAAAGAACAAAATTAGACTCCAGTAAGAGATTTTAAAGGCACCAAATGAAATGAAACACACAATGTCCATGTTCTTCCCATAACACTCCTGCAGTGACACCTGGTCTCTTTTACTTGTAGGAAAGACTTTAGTAGTCAGCGTATGACAGTGTGGTGAACACACCTCATGGCATCGTGCAATGAATGAGTCATTGCTTTGAGTCACACAGCCAAGAGTCCTCTTTGGAGGTGCTGAAACACAGTCTGTGTGTGTGGCTGTGTAAGCCTCAGTTAAGCTAAAACTATTTCTACTACAGTTTATTTGGAATCTTTTAACTCTTCATAAACAGCGTACAAATCTAGATCGGTGGAGGAATCCATCAATGTTCTGTTTCTTGAACGCCAACAAGAATGTCTCTTTACTACCACTGATGTCACTATAATGTGTGTGTGGTATAATTTATATAGTTCTTTTGCTTAATGTGTTCATCTGGTGTTAACTGAATTTGTTGAACAAAGTTATGTGATGAATTCCTCAATAAGATGTGTGGTGGTTATGTCCATAAGTGTCTTCAGTAAATCATCAAACATCTGCCGAGAGCATAGAACTGTGTTTCCTTTTCTTTCGTAGTTGTGTATTTTGAGTAATGTCTTTTACATTTTACTTTTTTTTTTACCCCTCTGACTAAACAAGCAGAGGTCAGAGCATCGCCTGGCCTTGTCCATTTGTTGTTCACAGATGTTGGTCCTTCCCTCTCCAACCCAAAGCTAGCCTGGAGTGCTGGGGGTGGTTTTGTATGGTTGGAGGTAGCATGGCGCATGTACTGCATCACGCAACCAGCGTATCAGATCGGTGGAGAATATTCCCATATGCTTATTAGGGCACTCCACAAACACACAAAGAATCAGAACATTGTTCACAGGAAGGCCTTGATTTGTGGGAATAGTATGCTCTTCATTGAAACACACATCCTTTTGTTGAGCATCTGAACTAGCTTTTCATCCCCAGTGGACCTGTGCTGCAGCCATCCAAGCACAAGGCCAGAACTTGTGACACTGGTAATAAGGCTATGCTACATAAGGAGAGGCAACACACACAACTTCCTGTTTTCTTGGAAGACCGCAAGCTGTGGAAGGAGTGATCAGTTCAGAGATTTTAGAAACTGTGCCCGCTGGCATCATAAGGCACGTAGTCCTCTCCTGCAGTCAATGACCAAAAGTGCCATTATTCATATTTTTTGTAATTACATAATGAAGTTTTTTTTTTTTTTTACTGATGAAAATCCTGTGTTTCTATGTCAAACAGTTGTTATATTTCAGTCTTCTCTGATGTAAATAAAGTTTAATATTGGGATGCAAACTCCCAATTGAATGCATTTCAACTCTATCTGAAGTGGAACAGGTGTCTTAAAAAAAAAAATAAATAGGCCCATAATCATGTATGTGAGGTGTGTCAATTTGTTTAAGACAAGCTCCCGAGTGGCGCAGTGGTCTAAAGCACTGCATCTCAGAGGTGTCACTATAGTCCCTGGTTTGATTCCACGCTGTATCACATCCGGATGTGATTGGGAGTCCCATAGGGCGGTGCACAATTTCCACAGCATCGTCCGGGTTCTATTTTTAAAAGACTACCAAGAATCACTGTGTGACCCTGATTTAGCCTACTGCAGTAAAAGGCTAATCACACTGACTCACTCACACAACGCTGACAGAATATAATGTATTACATTTGTACAGTACAAGAAAAAATGGACACAACTAGAGAGGGCAACTGACACAGAACACAGCTGATGCTAAAAGGGACAAGGAGCACAGCTATCAACAAGCCTTTCTAAAGAGAAAAGGGCTGAAAGCCTGATTCCCCCAGGGAGCTGAACTTGGTCCTGGGGGTGTGGAGGAGCGTAAATGCCATCACTATATACAGTATTAACATTAACCCTACTAGAGTCTGATACCAATAACACACTCATTCATAGAGACCCACACAGTTTTAAAAAAACATTGGGGAAAGGTGAATCCTTGTGTGTATCAGTGAATCCAAAACACATACCCACTATACAGTAGAAACACTGCACAAACATGCTGATGTAAAAATATACTACAGCATCATATGCAATAGGCCTACTTAATTGTGTTCATAACACACAACACACTGAAGCACATCACACATCACTGTTTCTAACAGTAACATACAGACACAGTCATTAAGGAAACTTGGCCAAATACTGTATGGAATCACATAGAAAATGTACAATGACTAAAATGGCATCATATCCTGACTACCTTTTGCATGTCACCCGCCTGAGCTGACCAGATCCTGTGTCACAGTTCTGTTTGATCTGTTCTATGAAATTGGGCATTCATGTTAAGGGGAAAATTGAATCAGCTGTCCAATTGTCTCCTCATGAAGGAGTGTCAAAAGCCCTCAAGCTCTACCCCTCTCTTCCATCTCTCTCCCTCTCTCTGTCTGCCCTCTCCCACCATCATTCCACTTACTGTACACAAGGGCCCTTTTTGTGTGGAAGATCATCAGACTCACATGGTTTAGAGCGAGGGTTCGGCAGGACAGTGTTCAGAGGAGGACAGAACAGAGGAGTGCCTTGAACACTAAAACTACACAATCCTGTTTGTGGTCTAGGTAGGTGGGCACAGGAACTATGGAAAACAGCAAGACAGAAGGTAAATTCTGGTTCTATAATCAAGATGGTGATGGTTTTGTGTTTTTATGATTTGTTGGTAGTCACATGGTTTATAGAGATGCTACAGTAAAGAAAAATAATTGTATTGTTGATGTGGAATATCTTTGGTGTGCTGTGCGTAACAGATTGTTTTATGTGTTTGAACTGGTTACATGGACAAATACGCTTTTTATGAAACCTGTTGTTGATGGACAGTTATTGGAAAAATATTGAAACAAAGTTGGTATGCTTGAATTTCTCATTCAATGTTCTTCGGCATTACATGACTATCTGACTATCCAATGTCTTAAGAACTGGTTATTAAGTGGCAAAACTCTGACGCATGATACAACCATTGGAAGACTTGAAATTTGGTCCAAATTAGTTGTCTTTGAATGATCTTTTACATTGTTATTTTTTCAGGAAATTTGCTATACATGTATTCCTGTTCAGAATACGTCCTTCCATCACAAGCTCAAATGCATAATGTATGATTAAGCAGACATTTAAAATGACCTTTAAATGCTGCTCGCTGATTGGACATTTGGCATTTGAACAGAAACAGATTGAGTTCAGTAGGGTATTTCCACTATGGTACAACTGTTTGATGACACAAGCCTTGTGTACCTTAACATTACATGTATAATTTCAGTGTTTGGGTAACTTGTAAGGGTTCACTCTTACATTATTTACTGTGCATAGGCTGCAAAATGAGACATTGTGTTGGACATACCACATGACTATAGGATTTGTCTTTATCATAGTCTATTTGGTTCTGTATCTCCAAATAATGGTCTGTCTGAGTAACTGAGGATTTTCTCCATAGTGATGTGTGAGTGACAGGGAGATACAGTAAATCCATATTGATGTGTGATTAACTGATGGCCTTGACTTCTAGAACAAAACCAGGAAATGGAGGAGGCCAACCTAGAGATTTTTCAGGTAACCAGCTCTATAGTCAGTCCCTTTGCAAGAGACACACTGCCAGAGAAATGGGAATAGCCTCGGCTACGGCCTGTCTCTAATCTTATTATATGTAAATGCACGTCAATGGACTGGTATACAGTATGTTCTAACAAAATGCTACAGATATGTAAAAATATCGTAACAGTACAGCTGTAAGGTACAATATAATACACAGACGTTGTTGCACTGCTGTAAGGTACTGTATGTGTTGCGTATGTACTGTATTGTAATGCACTCTAAAGTAGTGAGCAGAGGCAGGGTATTGCACAGCAACACAGAGATCACATCTGTACATCTGTAAAGAAGGGCAGCTGCCCTAATGAATCTGCAGCCTGATGGCTTTCACATGACCGTATCCACAGAGTAGAGGAGTGAAGAGAAGATGACTGGGGCTGGCAGCAGCCTGAACCCCTGTCTGTTCACATGAGCTGATTCACTTATCTCTGCAGACTAAATTCAATAACCCAACATCCTAAGAACGGCAGCTACACCAAAGGAGAGAAAAAATGGAATCACTGCTGGCATATAACAGAAGGGGGAAAAAGAGAAATTGGGACACTCCAAACGACAACAACAATGAAAAAGATAACGAGGATATTGTGACTCAGTGGGGAGCGTTGTAGGAAACAAACCCTGTGGCAAAATGAGCTGTGACCTAGCTGACCTCTGATACACTCTTAGAAAAAGGCTTTTTGGGGTGTCCCCATACGAGAACCCTCTAGAGTGTTGGGCCAGTAACCAAAAGATTGCTAGTTCTAATCCCCAAGCCGACATGGTAAAAAAAAAAATCCATGTGCCCTTGAGCAAGGCACTTAACCCTATTTTCTCCAGGGACGCTGTTGATCATTTCAGATCCTGGCCGTGACTCCACTCTCCGAGGGTGTCTCAGGGAAAAAAACATTTCAGATCCTGGCCGTGACTCCACTCTCAGAGGGTGTCTCAGGGAAAAAAACATTTCAGATCCTGGCCGTGACTCCACTCTCAGAGGGTGTCTCAGGGGAAAAAACATTTCAGATCCTGGCCGTGACTCCACTCTCCGAGGGTGTCTCAGGGGAAAAAACATTTCAGATCCTGGCCGTGACTCCACTCTCCGAGGGTGTCTCAGGGGAAAAAACATTTCAGATCCTGGCCGTGACTCCACTCTCCGAGGGTGTCTCAGGGGAAAAACATTTCAGATCCTGGCCGTGACTCCACTCTCCGAGGGTGTCTCAGGGGAAAAACATTTCAGATCCTGGCCGTGAGGGTGTCTCAGGGGAAAAAACATTCCTGACTCCACTCTCCGAGGGTGTCTCAGGGGAAAAAACATTTCAGATCCTGGCCGTGACTCCACTCTCCGAGGGTGTCTCAGGGGAAAAAACATTTCCGATTCACGCATGCGTATTAATACACACTTGTACATGTGTAAAGTAGGACAAATATAAGCACCCACAAAAGTATTACTACTATGGTTAAAACAGCTAAGTCATTTATTCACCCACTCATATGGAACCAATGTAGCATTTCACAGTTATGTTCTGGACATTTTGGAGCCATTAGCAATGTCACAAACAATCATATCACTGTAGTAACGGTTGTTACATCCTGACTGCTAACCTCTGACCTGGTGCTCCAGCTGCAGTCCTTGGTGGCAGAGCTGCGTACGTTGCTGCAGGGGGTGTTACAGGACATGGCTGCGCTGCAGCAAAGGGACAGCAGTCTGGAAGAGAGGGCTCAGGCACACCAGAGAGACCTGGATGACAGGATCATGGGAATCAGGAACTCGCTCAACACGTTTAAGGTACCGTACTCCCCACATGACTTGATGCATCCTCACTGATATCTGAAACCAAAAATGTGCCTGTTTGTCATTCTGCTGTTTGTCATTCTGCTCATACCATACAAGTGGACTACAGTAAAACCAGTAACAGTTTCTAGCAATTCAAGCAGGATGTTTAACACACAAAATAAGTGTTGCAGTATGTAGCTATCTGGTACATGGTACATGTGAATGTACATTGTGAATGTAGCTAGATATCATAGTGATGTGATTGTGCTATACACAGTGGCCAATTTATTAGATACACCCATTTACTACCGAGTCAGACCCCCTTTGCCTCCAGAACAACCTGAATTCTTTGGAGCATGGAAACATTGCTCAATTGGTATCAAGGGACCTAACGTGTGCCAGGAAAACATTCCCCACACCATTACACCACCGCCACCAGCCTGTACTGTTGACACCAGGCAGGCTGGGGCAATGGACTCATGCTGCTTATGCCAAATCCTGAATCTGCCATCAGCATGACGCAACAGGAACCAGGATTTGTCGGACCAGGCAATGTTTTTCCACTCTTCAATTATCCAATGTTGGTTATCACATGCCCACTGGAGCCACTTCTTCTTGTTTTTAGCTGATGGGAGTGGAACCCGGTGTTGTCATCTGTTGAAATAGCACATCTGTGACAATGATCGATGAGTTGTGCATTTCGAGATGCTGTACTGTGCATCACTTGCATGATTCTTGCCATTCCCCTTTGACCTCTCTTATCAATGAGCTGTTTTCGCTCACAGGACTGCATCTGACTGGATGTTTTTTGTTTCTCGCGCCAATCTTGGTAACCCTAGATACTGTCGTGCGTGAAAAGCCCAGGAGGCCGGCCGTTTCTGAGATACTGGAACCGGCGCGCCTGGCACCGACAATCATACCACGTGAAAAAGTCGAGAGTTCACCCATTCTAACATTCAATTGAACAGTGATTAAATGCCTTGATGCCTGTCTGCCTGCTTTATATAGCAGTGTGACTCACTGTCTGTAGGAGCGAAACCATTTTCGTGAACGGGGTGGTGTACCTAATAAACTGGCCACTGAGTGTATGTCCTGGTTGTGCTTAGGAGGACCTGAGCAGTGCTCTAACCCAGATAAAAGAGGTTAGCAACAGACAGAAAGAGCTACAGGATGGCCTGGAGTTCCTCCAATCAGAGAACAGCAGAGAGATCCGGCCCATTCAACAGAGGTGTGTGACACACACGTAGCATGCACAAACATTCACACACATACTTTCTTCACCTGAAATGAACTCACCATTCCCCTTGGTTTTGTCAGAAAAAGTTCCAAAGGGGACTGCCATGGGGAGGGCCATGAGTGTCTCTCCAACCAGACAGAGCTCAACGTCATCCAGCATTACTTCGCCAGCCTGCCCAGCATCTCTCCACACAGGAGCATAGCCTCGACACAGAGTGAGTTATACCTCTGAGGGACAGACAGAATCCATAGCAGATCCTGTATGTGTGTCATCGATGTACTGACTAGCTGGTCCTTACCCATTGGGCACAGACGTCAATTCAACGTTTATTCCACGTTGGAAAACATTGCCTCAACCACTGTGTGCCCTGTGGGTTATGGTTAGCCATTGAACATACTTGCTTTAGCTGAATCAAATACCCGGCGGCTGTATAGGGATGTTACAGCACATGAAATCAATCAGAGACAGCGGAATCGCATTGACAATGCTTGTGTTTTCTCCCTGTGTGTGTACTGTGTGTGGTGCAGCCTCTAACTCAGAGCAGGAGGCAGCCAGTGGCCTGCCCCAGAGGGGTCAGTCTAAGTCTCCAGTGTGGACAGAATCGAAAGAGAGCCGGGACGACACGGATGCACAGAGTGCCTCAGAAAACAGTGAGGCACATCACCACTGACGTTACACACAGTGACTTATTCCCTTGTTACATTACAGAGCCCTACATTAAATTATTTTGTAGTCTATAGACTTATTCTCATTTAATATGTCACAGCTGTGTAAAAAGCACACTTATTTTATTAACCTTCATTTCCAGTGGTGGCCTGAGAACAACAATTCAAACAATGTGAGCCACACATTCAGGAATGATCACTACAAAATTACAGTTACAACATTTCAAATAAATTACATTACATTCAGAAAGGGTAGTGGAAACGAATATATACAATCAATCAATCAATATACTATATATATATATATATATATTATCAGAGCCCTGAATTCCCCTTTTGGGACCAAACAAATCTAGTTTTAAAGTGAACTGTGGGGCATAGTAACTGAAAGCAGTCTTCCCTAACGCAGAGATCATCAGTGGAACCTCTAGTACCAACCAGTCTTGAGAGCGAGTATCATACTTACTCAGTTTAGAAGTAAGGTGAGGTAGTAAGGGAGTTTATGGAGAAGTGCTTTATATACGAATCATAGCCAATGTTGGACCCTTCTGCTAGTCAGAGACACCCAGCCAACAGAACTACAGTATATACAGTTGAACCGGTTCAGTTGAACCAGTTCAACCAGCCTGATCTCACAGACTAGAGGTAACATAGTACATGTAAATCTGGGACACTGAAATTACATTTGGTATGGTTACATAAAACAGATTCGTTCAGGGTGGATGGGTGGGCATATAACACAAACATCTAGCAATCTAGCAAAGGCTAATTAGCAACTTTTCAACTACTTACTTATTTATAATAATGTAATAGGAATTGAAATTCGTAACATATCAAAAGAAATGGGCGATGGACAGCCACAAATGAAAACAGTTGAAGTCGGAAGTTTACATACACCTTAGCCAAATACATTTAAACTCTGTTTTTCACAATTCCTGACATTTAATCCAAGTAAAAAAAAACTGTTTTAGGTCAGTTAGGATCACCACTTTATTTTAAGAATGTGAAATGTCAGAATAATAGTAGAGATAATGATATATTTCCGCTTTTATTTCTTTCATCCCATTCCCAGTGGGTCAGAAGTTTACATACACTCAATTAGTATTTAGTAGCATTGCCTTTAATTGTTTAACTTGGGTCAAATGTTTAGGGTAGCCTTCCACAAGCTTCCCACAATAAGTTGGGTGAATTTTGGCCCATTCCTCCTGACAGAGCTGGTGTAACTGAGTCAGGTTTGTAGGCCTCCTTGCTCGCACTCGCAAATTTTCTACAGGATTGAGATCAGGTCTTTGTGATGGCCACTCCAATATCTTGACTTTGTTGTCCTTAAGCCATTTTGCCATAACTTTGGAAGAATTCTTGGGGTCATTGTCCATTTGGAAGACCAATTTGCGACCAAGCTTTAACTTCCTGACTGATGTTTTGAGATGTTGCTTCAATATATCCACATCATTTTACTGCCTCATGATGCCATCTATTTTGTGAAGTGCACCAGTCCCTCCTGCTGCAAAAGCACCCCCAAAACATGATGAAACCACCACCATGCTTAACAATTGGGATGGTGTTCTTCGGCTTGCAAGTCTCCCTTTTTCCTCCAAACATAACGATGGTCATTATGGCCACACAGTTCTATTTTTGTTTCATCAGACCAGAGGACATTTCTCCAAAATGTACGATCTTTGTCCCCATGTGCAGTTGCAAACCGTAGTCGGGCATTTTTATGTTTGTTTTGGAGCAGTGGCTTCTTCCTTGCTGAGCGGCCTTTCAGGTTATGTCAATATAGGACTTGTTTTACTTTGGATATAGATAATTTTGTTCCTGTTTCCTCAAGCATCTTCACAAGGTCCTTTGCTGTTGTTCTGGAATTGATTTGCACAAATACATTTTCATTTTCTGGAATTTTCCAAGCTGTTTAAAGGCACAGCCAACTTAGTGTATGTAAACTTCTGACCCACTGGAATTGTGATCAAATCAAATCAAAGTTTATTTGTCACGTGCACCGAATACAACAGGTGTAGATCTTACAGTGAAATGCTTACTTACAGGCTCTAACCAACAGTACAAAAAAGGCATTAGGTGAACAATAGGTAAGTAAAGAAATAAAAACAACAGTAAAAAGGCAGTGACAAATAACAGTAGCAAGGCTATAAAAGTAGCGAGGCTATAAAAGTAGCGAGGCTACATACAGACACCGGTTAGTCAGGCTGATTGAGGTAATATGTACATGTAGATATGGTTAAAGTGACTATGCATATATGATGAACAGAGAGTAGCAGTAGCGTAAAAGAGGGGTTGGTGGGAGGTGGGTGGCGGGTGGTGGGACACAATGCAGATAGCCCAGTTAGCCAATGTGCGGGAGCACTGGTTGGTCAGCCCAATTGAGGTAGTATGTACATGAATGTATAATTAAAGTGACTATGCATATATGATAAAGAGAGAGTAGCAGCAGCGTAAAAGAGCGGTTGGGGGGGCCACACAATTCAAATAGTCATTTGATTACCTGTTCGGGAGTCTTATGGCTTGGGGGTAAAAACTGTTGAGAAGCCTTTTTGTCCTAGACTTGGCACTCCGGTACCGCTTGCCATGCAGCAGTCTATGACTGGGGTGGCTGGGGTCTTTGACAATTTTTAGGGCCTTCCTCTGACAATGCCTGGTGTAGAGGTACTGGATGGCAGGTAGCTTAGCCCCAGTGATGTACTGGGCCATACGCACTAGCCTCTGTAGTGCCTTGCGGTCAGAGGCCGAGCAATTGCCGTACCAGGCAGTGATGCAAGCAGTCAGGATACCTCTCGATGTTGCAGCTGTAGAACATTTTGAGGATCTCAGGACCCATGTCAAGGACCCATGCCAAATATTTTTAGTTTCTTGAGGGGGAATAGCCTTTGTCGTGCCCTCTTCACGACTGTCTTGGTGTGTTTGGACCATTCTAGTTTGTTGGTGATGTGGACACCAAGGAACTTGAAGCTCTCAACCTGCTCCACTACAGCCCCGGGGCGTGCTCGGTCCTACTTTTCCTGTAGTCCACAATCATCTCCTTAGTCTTGGTTACGTTGAGGGATAGGTTGCTATTCTTGCACCACCCGGCCAGGTCTTTGACCTCCTCCCTGTAGGCTGTCTCGTTGTTGTCGGTTGTGTCATCTGCAAACTCAATGATGGTGTTGGAGTCGTGCCTGGCCATGCAGTCGTGGGTCAACAGGGAGTGCAAGGAGGGGACTGAGCACGCACCCCTGGGGGGCTCCAGTGTTGAGAATCAGTGTGGCAGATGTGTTGCTACCTACCCTCACCACCTGGGGGCGGCCTGTCAGGAAGTCCAGGATCTAGTTGCAGAGGGAGGTGTTTAGTCCCAGGATCCTTAGCTTAGTGATGAGCTTTGAGGGTACTATGGTATTGAACGCTGAGCTATAGTCAATGAATAGCATTCTCACATAGGTGTTCCTTTTGTCCAGGTGGGAAAGGGCAGTGTGGAGTGCAATAGAAATTGCATCATCTGTGGATCTGCTTAGGCGCTATGCAAATTGGAATGGGTCTAGGGTTTCTAGGATAATGGTGTTGATGTGAGCCATTACCAGCCTTTCAAAGCACTTCCTGGCTATGGACAGTGCTACGCGTCTGTAGTCATTTAGGCTGGTTGCCTTTGTTTTCTTGGGCACAGGGACTATGGTGGAAGAGGATTACAGTGAATACACTGATATAGTGAATTATAATCTGTCTGTTAACAATTGTTGGAAAACTGACTTGTGGCATGCACAAAGTAGATGTCCTAACCGACTTTCCAAAACTATAGTTTCTTAACAATAAATTTGTGGAGTGGTTAAAAAACAAGTTTTAATGACTCCAACCTAAGTGTATGTAAACTTCAACTGAAAGTCAGTGTGTTGCTTCTTTTGCGTGTGTGTGTGTGTGTGTGTGGTGTGTGTGGTGTGTGTGTGTGTGTGTGGTGTGTGTGTGTGTGTGTGTGTGTGTGTGTGTGTGTGTGTGTGTGTGTGTGTGTGTGTGTGTGTGTGTGTGTGTGTGTGTGTGTGTGTGTGTGTGTGTGTGTGTGTGTTAGATAAGAGGCAGATAGCTGCCCTGGAGCTGTTGGAGTCAGAGAGGGTGTATGTGTCGTACCTGTCTCTCCTGCTGAAAGCCAACATCACCTTCAACAGCACAGAGGACCTCCACACCAAAGACAAACGGTACTGTACCACTGACGGTTATTATTTACACATGTATGTGAGATGTACAGTGCCTTGCAAAATTATTCATCCCCCTTGGCGTTTTTCCTATTTTGTTTTATTACAACTTGTAATTTAAATAGATTTTTATTTGGATTTCATGTAATGGACATACACAAAATAATCCAAATTGGTAAAGTGAAATTTAAAAAAATAACCAAAAAATTCTCCAAAATAAAAAACGGAACAGTGGTGCGTGCATATGTATTCACCTCCTTTCCTGTGAAGCCCCTAAATAAGATCTGGTGCAAGCAATTACAGTGGGGCAAAAAAGTATTTAGTCAGCCACCAATTGTGCAAGTTCTCCCACTTGAAAACATGAGAGAGGCCTGTAATTTTCATCATAGGTACACTTCAACTATGACAGACAAAATGAGGAGAAAAAAATCCAGAAAATCACATTGTAGGATTTTTTATTAATTCAATGTGATTTTCAGGATTTCTTTTTTTCATTTTGTCTGTCATAGTTGAAGTGTACCTTTGATGAAAATTACAGGCCTCTCTCATCTTTTTAAGTAGGAAAACTTACACAATTGGTGGCTGACTAAATACTTTTTTGCCCCACTGTACCTTCAGAAGTCACATAATTATCTAAATAAAGCCCACCTGTGTGCAACCTAAGTGTCACATGATCTCAGTATATATACACCTGTTCAGAAAGGCCCCAGAGTCTGCAACACCACTAAGCGGTACTATGAAGTCCAAGGAGCTCTACAAACAGGTCAGGGACAAAGTTGTGGTGTCACGGTCGTCATAATGACCAAGGCGCAGCGTGATAAGCGTACATAACTCTTTTAATGAAAAGAACGACCACTGAACAAACTATACAAAACGTGAAGCTATATGACTAGTGCAAACAGGCAACTAAACATAGAATAATAACCCACAAACTATGCAAGGAATATGGCTACCTAAATATGGTCCCCAATCAGAGACAACGATAAACAGCTGCCTCTGATTGAGAACCAATCTAGGCAACTATAAACATAAAAACATGTAGACTAGGAAAACCCCATAAACATACAAAAACTCCTAGACAATACAAAACTACACAAACCACCCTTGTCACACCCTGACCTAACCAAATAATAAAGAAAACAAAGATAACTAAGGTCAGGGCGTGACATGTGGAGAAGTACAGGTCAGGGTTGGGTTATTAAAAAAATATCAGAAACTTTGAACATCCCACAGAGCACCATTAAATCCATGATTAAAAAATGGAAAGAATATGGCACAAAAACAAACCTGCCAAAGACACCAAAACTCATGGACCAGGCAAGGAGGGCATTAATCAGAGAGGCAACAAAGAGACCAAAGATAACCCTGAAGGAGCTACAAAGCTGATGTGTTTTATATCCATCTCCTTTGTCTCTCTCCAGGCCATTCCCCAGTTCTCTACGTTTCCTCATCCAGCAACACCTGGAGCTGCTTCACACCCTGCAGGAGAGGGTGCTCAAGCGCCAGTGGCAGGGCATCATGGGAGATGTATTCATGAGGCTCACCAGCAAAGAGGTATTCATTTTTTCACAGCCACCAATGACCCATGAAGTCATGGAAAGGAGCCTTCAAGGGTTTAACCCAGACCAGGTAAACTGACCTAGAGAAACTCAGGGCTCTACTCTAGTGATTGTGCCACAGTCTGGCCGCAAACTACATTACCCCTCACATACAGTATCCAGTCTATTAGGTGCTTATTGTATTAGGACCAATGTGATTTAAGTGGGTGGGACTGATTGAACGAGGGAAATTAATTGATTGGTGGCGTTAGCAGTTAGGGCCCCCAGAGGAGACTGTCCAGGGGAAAGGCTGTGACTCAGATCTGGCGCTAGGATAAAGTGACTAAGGGGGGGCAGTTGAATTCGGTGAGGCGGCACAATTTTGGGGGGTTCTTGCATTGGAATTATATTGAATTCTGCTTATGTCACACTAAACATAAAGTGCCAAGACTCTAAACATTCAAATGCCAAGACTCTGAGACTATTGATTGAGTGCTTGAGTGGCAGGTTTGGCGCTTAATCTGTAGCCTATCACCCCTGCACTGTATCAGCACAATGGACAGCGCCTTACACACTAAAGTACGTGTCAAACTCATTCCACGGAGGGCTGAGCATCTGCGGGTTTTCGCTCCTCTCTTGCACTTGGTTTAGGAATTAAGGTCACTAATTAGTAAGGAACGCCCCTCAACGGTTGTCTAGTATTAAATTGAAAGGAAACACTAAACACTTGCAGACACTTGGCCCTCCGAGGAATGAGTTTGACACCACTGCACTCAAGCAAGTACATATTGGTAGTGAATACAGGCTACAAGATAGATAAGGTAATTCACCTATTACAAACAGCCTATGTGAATGCAGCCGTACACACTGCTGTCTTACCAAAAATAATGCAAACTAAATGCTGAAAATAGTAGCCTAGTCATTTATGCATGAAAACAAAAATACTGAATAGCAGTTTGCCTTAGAATACCGACAACTGTGAATGCAAACCGAATAAAACAGCGGTGCCAAGTAGTAGCGGTGCCAAAATATCAGATCAAAAAGGCATGACAATCTATATTTAGGCTAGTTACATTAACAGTAAACAAACACAGTAAACAAAAGGTGAATGGAGATCCAAATAACCAAAACATAGTCTACAGTCTACTACAGTGAGATGCAGCCTGGCTTGACTAACAAATAACCAAAACATAGTCTACAGTCTACTACAGTGAGATGCAGCCTGGCTTGACTAACAAATAACCAAAATATAGTCTACACAGTCTACTAACAAACACCAAAAGATAGCAGCCTACAGTGAGATGCAGCCTGGCTTGACTAACAAATAACCAAAACATAGTCTACAGTCTACTACAGTGAGATGCAGCCTGGCTTGACTAACAAATAACCAAAACATAGTCTACAGTCTACTACAGTGAGATGCAGCCTGGCTTGACTAACAAATAACCAAAACATAGTCTACAGTCTACTACAGTGAGATGCAGCCTGGTCTACTACAGTGAGATGCAGCCTAACAAATAACCAAAACATAGTCTACAGTCTACTACAGTGAGATGCAGCCTGGCTTGACTAACAAATAACCAAAACATAGTCTACAGTCTACTACAGTGAGATGCAGCCTGGCTTGACAAACAAATAACCAAAATATAGTCTACAGTCTACTACAGTGAGATGCAGCCTGGCTTGACAAACAAATAAGCCTTCAGGCCCGCTTCAAACATGGAAAACCATGTCGCTCATGAGTAAAGCAACACATTGTTATATGGCACAATACACTTCTGTAATTCAAATTTGACCCAAGTAATCAATTAAGCAGTGCTAGCCTACCTTAAACATGTTTCCAATACATACAGTTCCATTTACAACCATGAAAACCAATAGGCTACCAAGAAATCCATAATAGAATGTATCTATTTCTATGTTGAAACATACCGATATGTAGCAATACCCAGGGGCATCATTCAGCAGTAACCAAGTATTCCAGCCCTCTCAAGGGTAGCAGGTAGCCTAGCGGTCAAGATTGTCGTGCCAGTAACCAAAAGGTCACTGGTTCGAATCCATGAGCTGGCAGGGTGGAGAAATCTGCAGTTCTGCTATGTGTTTCTAGGTTTTGTAGTGAGGTAGATAAGCGTTTCCAATGACATCATCAACCAATAAGTAGGCAATAATTGGTTAAAATCACACAATGCACACCAATGATGTCAAAACACAGAAACACACAGTTTTCACATATATTGATTACATTTACATTTACATTTAAGTCATTTAGCAGACGCTCTTATCCAGAGCGACTTACAAATTGGTGCGTTCACCTTAAGACATCCAGTGGAACAGCCACTTTACAATAGTGCATCTAAATCTTTTAAGGGGGTGAGAAGGATTACTTTATCCTATCCTAGGTATTCCTGAAAGAGGTGGGGTTTCAGGTGTCTCCGGAAGGTGGTGATTGACTCCGCTGTCCTGGCGTCGTGAGGGAGTTTGTTCCACCATTGGGGGGCCAGAGCAGCGAACAGTTTTGACTGGGCTGCGCGGGAACTGTACTTCCTCAGTGGTAGGGAGGCGAGCAGGCCAGAGGTGGATGAACGCAGTGCCCTTGTTTGGGTGTAAGGCCTGATCAGAGCCTGGAGGTACTGAGGTGCCGTTCCCCTCACAGCTCCGTAGGCAAGCACCATGGTCTTGTAGCGGATGCGAGCTTCAACTGGAAGCCAGTGGAGAGAGCGGAGGAGCGGGGTGACGTGAGAGAACTTGGGAAGGTTGAACACCAGACGGGCTGCGGCGTTCTGGATGAGTTGTAGGGGTTTAATGGCACAGGCAGGGAGCCCAGCCAACAGCGAGTTGCAGTAATCCAGACGGGAGATGACAAGTGCCTGGATTAGGACCTGCGCTGCTTCCTGTGTGAGGCAGGGTCGTACTCTGCGGATGTTGTAGAGCATGAACCTACAAGAACGGGCCACCGCCTTGATGTTAGTTGAGAACGACAGGGTGTTGTCCAGGATCACGCCAAGGTTCTTAGCGCTCTGGGAGGAGGACACAATGGAGTTGTCAACCGTGATGGCGAGATCATGGAATGGGCAGTCCTTCCCGGGAGGAAGAGCAGCTCCGTCTTGCTGAGGTTCAGCTTGAGGTGGTGATCCGTCATCCACACTGATATGTCTGCCAGACATGCAGAGATGCGATTCGCCACCTGGTCATCAGAAGGGGGAAAGGAGAAGATTAATTGTGTGTCGTCTGCATAGCAATGATAGGAGAGACCATGTGAGGTTATGACAGAGCCAAGTGACTTGGTGTATAGCGAGAATAGGAGAGGGCCTAGAACAGAGCCCTGGGGGACGCCAGTGGTGAGAGCGCGTGGTGAGGAGACAGATTCTCGCCACGCCACCTGGTAGGAGCGACCTGTCAGGTAGGACGCAATCCAAGCGTGGGCCGCGCCGGAGATGCCCAACTCGGAGAGGGTGGAGAGGAGGATCTGATGGTTCACAGTATCGAAGGCAGCCGATAGGTCTAGAAGGATGAGAGCAGAGGAGAGAGAGTTAGCTTTAGCAGTGCGGAGCGCCTCCGTGATACAGAGAAGAGCAGTCTCAGTTGAATGACTAGTCTTGAAACCTGACTGATTTGGATCAAGAAGGTCATTCTGAGAGAGATAGCGGGAGAGCTGGCCAAGGACGGCACGTTCAAGAGTTTTGGAGAGAAAAGAAAGAAGGGATACTGGTCTGTAGTTGTTGACATCGGAGGGATCGAGTGTAGACATATATTTATTATATTACATTACATTACATATATTATATTAATATATATATATATATTGATGTTGGGGTCATGCTGGAGATGATCAATATGAAGTTGAACTATAAAAAATGTCCCTCTAACCCCCAACAACAACTGCTACCCTGGCGGCCGATGACAATTAAGGCAGCCCCCGCACCTCTCTGATTCAGAGGGGTTGGGTTACATTTTCCCGGTTTTCATGGGAACCCAAAGGAGTCATACCTAACCACACCGGTGGCTTTACATAGCCCCCCCTACACACATTCTGTCCATTGTGCTGAAACAGTGCAGCGGAGATACAGATTTTGTGCCTACCTTCATTTAATAATTTGTACTTTTTTGCCATTTTAATGTAGGGACATTAAACTAAAACTGAGGGGTCACAAGTTTCAACTAACGGGTCTAAGCCCCCTTTTTTACCCATCGTGGAACCACAGTGCATCTCCTCACCAATTACACCATCACATGTTGAGTCCTTAAAATGAATCACAAGATCACATCTGACACTCAGGAGAGACATGGGGATTGGGGAGAGAGGATAGATTTAGTCTCTGTCTATGTTCCAGATCATTTCTCTGTCTGTCTACACTCTATGACCCTATCTACTGAGTTTCAGTGACTGACTGACTGTGTCTGTCTACACTCTATGACCCTATCTACTGAGTTTCAGTGACTGACTGACTGTGTCTGTCTACACTCTATGACCCTATCTACTGAGTTTCTATGACCCTATCTACTGAGTTTCAGTGACTGACTAACTGTGTCTGTCTACACTCTATGACCCTATCTACTGAGTTTCAGTGACTGACTGTGTCTGTCTGTCTGTCTGTCTGTCTACACTCTATGACCCTATCTACTGAGTTTCAGTGACTGACTGTGTCTGTCTGTCTACACTCTATGACCCTATCTACTGAGTTTCAGTGACTGACTGACTGTGTCTGTCTACACTCTATGACCCTATCTACTGAGTTTCAGTGACTGACTAACTGTGTCTGTCTACACTCTATGACCCTATCTACTGAGTTTCAGTGACTGACTGTGTCTGTCTGTCTACACTCTATGACCCTATCTACTGAGTTTCAGTGACTGACTGTGTCTGTCTGTCTGTCTACACTCTATGACCCTATCTACTGAGTTTCAGTGACTGGCTGAATGTCTGTCTGTCCACTCTATGACCCTATCTACTGAGTTTCAGTGACTGACTGTGTCTGTCTACACTCTATGACCCTATCTACTGAGTTTCAGTGACTGACTAACTGTGTCTGTCTACACTCTATGACCCTATCTACTGAGTTTCAGTGACTGACTGTGTCTGTTTGTCTACACTCTATGACCCTATCTACTGAGTTTCAGTGACTGACTGTGTCTGTCTGTCTATCCACACTCTATGACCCTATCTACTGAGTTTCAGTGACTGGCTGAATGTCTGTCTATCTACACTCTATGACCCTATCTACTGAGTTTCAGTGACTGGCTGAATGTCTCTCTGTCCACTCTATGACCCTATCTACTGAGTTTCAGTGACTGACTGACTGTGTCTGTCTACACTCTATGACCCTATCTACTGAGTTTCAGTGACTGACTAACTGTGTCTGTCTACACTCTATGACCCTATCTACTGAGTTTCAGTGACTGACTGTGTCTGTCTGTCTGTCTGTCTGTCTACACTCTATGACCCTATCTACTGAGTTTCAGTGACTGACTGTGTCTGTCTGTCTACACTCTATGACCCTATCTACTGAGTTTCAGTGACTGACTGACTGTGTCTGTCTACACTCTATGACCCTATCTACTGAGTTTCAGTGACTGACTAACTGTGTCTGTCTACACTCTATGACCCTATCTACTGAGTTTCAGTGACTGACTGTGTCTGTCTGTCTGTCTGTCTGTCTACACTCTATGACCCTATCTACTGAGTTTCAGTGACTGACTGTGTCTGTCTGTCTGTCTACACTCTATGACCCTATCTACTGAGTTTCAGTGACTGGCTGAATGTCTGTCTGTCCACTCTATGACCCTATCTACTGAGTTTCAGTGACTGACTGTGTCTGTCTACACTCTATGACCCTATCTACTGAGTTTCAGTGACTGACTAACTGTGTCTGTCTACACTCTATGACCCTATCTACTGAGTTTCAGTGACTGACTGTGTCTGTTTGTCTACACTCTATGACCCTATCTACTGAGTTTCAGTGACTGACTGTGTCTGTCTGTCTATCCACACTCTATGACCCTATCTACTGAGTTTCAGTGACTGGCTGAATGTCTGTCTATCTACACTCTATGACCCTATCTACTGAGTTTCAGTGACTGGCTGAATGTCTCTCTGTCCACTCTATGACCCTATCTACTGAGTTTCAGTGACTGACTAACTGTGTCTGTCTACACTCTATGACCCTATCTACTGAGTTTCAGTGACTGACTGTGTCTGTCTGTCTGTCTGTCTGTCTGTCTACACTCTATGACCCTATCTACTGAGTTTCAGTGACTGACTGTGTCTGTCTGTCTACACTCTATGACCCTATCTACTGAGTTTCAGTGACTGACTAACTGTGTCTGTCTACACTCTATGACCCTATCTACTGAGTTTCATTGACTGACTGTGTCTGTCTGTCTGTCTGTCTGTCTGTCTGTCTGTCTGTCTACACTCTATGACCCTATCTACTGAGTTTCAGTGACTGACTGTGTCTGTCTGTCTGTCTGTCTACACTCTATGACCCTATCTACTGAGTTTCAGTGACTGGCTGAATGTCTGTCTGTCCACTCTATGACCCTATCTACTGAGTTTCAGTGACTGACTGTGTCTGTCTACACTCTATGACCCTATCTACTGAGTTTCAGTGACTGACTAACTGTGTCTGTCTACACTCTATGACCCTATCTATTGAGTTTCAGTGACAGACTGTGTCTGTTTGTCTACACTCTATGACCCTATCTACTGAGTTTCAGTGACTGACTGTGTCTGTCTGTCTGTCTACACTCTATGACCCTATCTACTGAGTTTCAATGACTGGCTGAATGTCTGTCTGTCTATACTCTATGACCCTATCTACTGAGTTTCAGTGACTGGCTGAATGTCTGTCTGTCCACACTCTATGACCCTATCTACTGAGTTTCAGTGACTGGCTGAATGTCTGTCTGTCCACACTCTATGACCCTA
This sequence comes from Oncorhynchus nerka, assembly GCF_034236695.1. NCBI lineage: Eukaryota > Metazoa > Chordata > Actinopteri > Salmoniformes > Salmonidae > Oncorhynchus > Oncorhynchus nerka. Next base: position 31,641,988 of record NC_088423.1, on the reverse strand, counting down.
TCTACTGAGTTTCAGTGACTGGCTGAATGTCTGTCTATCTACACTCTATGACCCTATCTACTGAGTTTCAGTGACTGGCTGAATGTCTGTCTATCTACACTCTATGACCCTATCTATTGAGTTTCAGTGACTGACTGACTGTGTATGTCTGTCTGTCTACACTCTATGACCCTATCTACTGAGTTTCAGTGACTGACTGTGTCTGTCTGTCTGTCTACACTCTATGACCCTATCTACTGAGTTTCAGTGACTGGCTGAATGTCTGTCTGTCCACACTCTATGACCCTATCTACTGAGTTTCAGTGACTGACTGACTGTGTCTGTCTACACTCTATGACCCTATCTACTGAGTTTCAGTGACTGACTGTGTCTGTTTGTCTACACTCTATGACCCTATCTACTGAGTTTCAGTGACTGACTAACTGTGTCTGTCTACACTCTATGACCCTATCTACTGAGTTTCAGTGACTGACTGTGTCTGTCTGTCTGTCTGTCTACACTCTATGACCCTATCTACTGAGTTTCAGTGACTGACTGTGTCTGTCTGTCTGTCTACACTCTATGACCCTATCTACTGAGTTTCAGTGACTGGCTGAATGTCTGTCTGTCCACTCTATGACCCTATCTACTGAGTTTCAGTGACTGACTGTGTCTGTTTGTCTACACTCTATGACCCTATCTACTGAGTTTCAGTGACTGACTGTGTCTGTCTGTCTGTCTACACTCTATGACCCTATCTACTGAGTTTCAGTGACTGACTGTGTCTGTCTGTCTGTCCACACTCTATGACCCTATCTACTGAGTTTCAGTGACTGGCTGAATGTCTGTCTATCTACACTCTATGACCCTATCTACTGAGTTTCAGTGACTGGCTGAATGTCTGTCTATCTACACTCTATGACCCTATCTACTGAGTTTCAGTGACTGACTGTGTCTGTCTGTCTGTCCACACTCTATGACCCTATCTACTGAGTTTCAGTGACTGGCTGAATGTCTGTCTATCTACACTCTATGACCCTATCTACTGAGTTTCAGTGACTGGCTGAATGTCTCTCTGTCCACTCTATGACCCTATCTACTGAGTTTCAGTGACTGACTGACTGTGTCTGTCTACACTCTATGACCCTATCTACTGAGTTTCAGTGACTGACTAACTGTGTCTGTCTACACTCTATGACCCTATCTACTGAGTTTCAGTGACTGACTGTGTCTGTCTGTCTGTCTGTCTACACTCTATGACCCTATCTACTGAGTTTCAGTGACTGACTGTGTCTGTCTGTCTGTCTACACTCTATGACCCTATCTACTGAGTTTCAGTGACTGACTGACTGACTGTCTGTTTGTCTACACGCTATGACCCCATCTACTGAGTTTCAGTGACTGACTGTGTCTGTCTGTCTGTCTACACTCTATGACCCTATCTACTGAGTTTCAGTGACTGGCTGAATGTCTGTCTATCTACACTCTATGACCCTATCTACTGAGTTTCAGTGACTGGCTGAATGTCTGTCTGTCCACACTCTATGACCCTATCTACTGAGTTTCAGTGACTGACTGACTGTCTGTTTGTCTACACTCTATGACCCTATCTACTGAGTTTCAGTGACTGACTGTGTCTGTCTGTCTGTCTACACTCTATGACCCTATCTACTGAGTTTCAGTGACTGGCTGAATGTCTGTCTATCTACACTCTATGACCCTATCTACTGAGTTTCAGTGACTGGCTGAATGTCTGTCTGTCCACACTCTATGACCCTATCTACTGAGTTTCAGTGACTGACTGTGTCTGTCTGTCTGTCTACACTCTATGACCCAATCTACTGAGTTTCAGTGACTGGCTGAATGTCTCTCTGTCCACTCTATGACCCTATCTACTGAGTTTCAGTGACTGACTGACTGTGTCTGTCTACACTCTATGACCCTATCTACTGAGTTTCAGTGACTGACTAACTGTGTCTGTCTACACTCTATGACCCTATCTACTGAGTTTCAGTGACTGACTGTGTCTGTCTGTCTGTCTGTCTACACTCTATGACCCTATCTACTGAGTTTCAGTGACTGACTGAATGTCTGTCTGTCCACTCTATGACCCTATCTACTGAGTTTCAGTGACTGACTGTGTCTGTCTGTTTGTCTACACTCTATGACCCTATCTACTGAGTTTCAGTGACTGACTGTGTCTGTCTGTCTGTCTACACTCTATGACCCTATCTACTGAGTTTCAGTGACTGACTGTGTCTGTCTGTCTGTCTACACTCTATGACCCTATCTACTGAGTTTCAGTGACTGACTGTGTCTGTCTGTCTGTCTACACTCTATGACCCTATCTACTGAGTTTCAGTGACTGGCTGAATGTCTGTCTGTCTACACTCTATGACCCTATCTACTGAGTTTCAGTGACTGGCTGAATGTCTGTCTATCTACACTCTATGACCCTATCTACTGAGTTTCAGTGACTGGCTGAATGTCTGTCTATCTACACTCTATGACCCTATCTATTGAGTTTCAGTGACTGACTGACTGTGTATGTCTGTCTGTCTACACTCTATGACCCTATCTACTGAGTTTCAGTGACTGACTGTGTCTGTCTGTCTGTCTACACTCTATGACCCTATCTACTGAGTTTCAGTGACTGGCTGAATGTCTGTCTGTCCACACTCTATGACCCTATCTACTGAGTTTCAGTGACTGACTGACTGTGTCTGTCTACACTCTATGACCCTATCTACTGAGTTTCAGTGACTGACTGTGTCTGTCTGTCTGTCTGTCTACACTCTATGACCCTATCTACTGAGTTTCAGTGACTGACTGTGTCTGTCTGTCTGTCTACACTCTATGACCCTATCTACTGAGTTTCAGTGACTGGCTGAATGTCTGTCTGTCCACTCTATGACCCTATCTACTGAGTTTCAGTGACTGACTGTGTCTCTATGACCCTATCTACTGAGTTTCAGTGACTGACTGTGTCTGTCTGTCTGTCTACACTCTATGACCCTATCTACTGAGTTTCAGTGACTGACTGTGTCTGTCTGTCTGTCCACACTCTATGACCCTATCTACTGAGTTTCAGTGACTGGCTGAATGTCTGTCTATCTACACTCTATGACCCTATCTACTGAGTTTCAGTGACTGGCTGAATGTCTGTCTATCTACACTCTATGACCCTATCTACTGAGTTTCAGTGACTGACTATGTCTGTCTGTCTGTCTACACTCTATGACCCTATCTACTGAGTTTCAGTGACTGACTGAATGTCTGTCTATCTACACTCTATGACCCTATCTACTGTGACTGGCTGAATGTCTCTCTGTCCACTCTATGACCCTATCTACTGAGTTTCAGTGACTGACTGACTGTCTGTCTGTCTACACTCTATGACCCTATCTACTGAGTTTCAGTGACTGACTAACTGTCTGTCTGTCTACACTCTATGACCCTATCTACTGAGTTTCAGTGACTGACTGTGTCTGTCTGTCTGTCTGTCTACACTCTATGACCCTATCTACTGAGTTTCAGTGACTGACTGACTGACTGTCTGTTTGTCTACACGCTATGACCCTATCTACTGAGTTTCAGTGACTGACTGTGTCTGTCTGTCTGTCTACACTCTATGACCCTATCTACTGAGTTTCAGTGACTGGCTGAATGTCTGTCTATCTACACTCTATGACCCTATCTACTGAGTTTCAGTGACTGGCTGAATGTCTGTCTGTCCACACTCTATGACCCTATCTACTGAGTTTCAGTGACTGACTGTCTGTCTGTCTGTCTACACTCTATGACCCTATCTACTGAGTTTCAGTGACTGGCTGAATGTCTCTGTCTGTCTACACTCTATGACCCTATCTACTGAGTTTCAGTGACTGACTAACTGTCTGTCTGTCTGTCTACACTCTATGACCCTATCTACTGAGTTTCAGTGACTGACTGTGCTGAATGTCTGTCTGTCTACACTCTATGACTATCTACTGAGTTTCAGTGACTGACTGAATGTCTGTCTGTCCACTCTATGACCCTATCTACTGAGTTTCAGTGACTGACTGACTGTCTGTTTGTCTACACTCTATGACCCTATCTACTGAGTTTCAGTGACTGACTGTGTATGTCTGTCTGTCTACACTCTATGACCCTATCTACTGAGTTTCAGTGACTGACTGTGTCTGTCTGTCTGTCTACACTCTATGACCCTATCTACTGAGTTTCAGTGACTGACTGTGTCTGTCTGTCTGTCTACACTCTATGACCCTATCTACTGAGTTTCAGTGACTGGCTGAATGTCTGTCTGTCTACACTCTATGACCCTATCTACTGAGTTTCAGTGACCTGAATGTCTGTCTATCTACACTCTATGACCCTATCTACTGAGTTTCAGTGACTGGCTGAATGTCTGTCTATCTACACTCTATGACCCTATCTACTGAGTTTCAGTGACTGACTGACTGTCTGTCTGTCTACACTCTATGACCCTATCTACTGAGTTTCAGTGACTGACTGTGTCTGTCTGTCTGTCTACACTCTATGACCCTATCTACTGAGTTTCAGTGACTGGCTGAATGTCTGTCTGTCCACACTCTATGACCCTATCTACTGAGTTTCAGTGACTGACTGACTGTGTCTGTCTACACTCTATGACCCTATCTACTGAGTTTCAGTGACTGACTGTGTCTGTCTGTCTGTCTGTCTACACTCTATGACCCTATCTACTGAGTTTCAGTGACTGACTGTGTCTGTCTGTCTGTCTACACTCTATGACCCTATCTACTGAGTTTCAGTGACTGGCTGAATGTCTGTCTGTCCACTCTATGACCCTATCTACTGAGTTTCAGTGACTGACTGTGTCTGTTTGTCTACACTCTATGACCCTATCTACTGAGTTTCAGTGACTGACTGTGTCTGTCTGTCTGTCTACACTCTATGACCCTATCTACTGAGTTTCAGTGACTGACTGTGTCTGTCTGTCTGTCTACACTCTATGACCCTATCTACTGAGTTTCAGTGACTGGCTGAATGTCTGTCTATCTACACTCTATGACCCTATCTACTGAGTTTCAGTGACTGGCTGAATGTCTGTCTGTCTACACTCTATGACCCTATCTACTGAGTTTCAGTGACTGACTGTGTCTGTCTGTCTGTCTACACTCTATGACCCTATCTACTGAGTTTCAGTGACTGGCTGAATGTCTGTCTATCTACACTCTGACCCTATCTACTGAGTTTCTCTGGCTGACCCTATCTACTGAGTTTCAGTGACTGACTGACTGTGTCTGTCTACACTCTATGACCCTATCTACTGAGTTTCAGTGATGACTGTGTCTGTCTACACTCTATGACCCTATCTACTGAGTTTCAGTGACTGACTGTGTCTGTCTGTCTGTCTGTCTACACTCTATGACCCTATCTACTGAGTTTCAGTGACTGGCTGAATGTCTGTCTGTCCACACTCTATGACCCTATCTACTGAGTTTCAGTGACTGACTGTGTCTGTCTGTCTGTCTACACTCTATGACCCAATCTACTAAGTTTCAGTGACTGGCTGAATGTCTCTCTGTCCACTCTATGACCCTATCTACTGAGTTTCAGTGACTGGCTGAATGTCTGTCTGTCCACACTCTATGACCCTATCTACTGAGTTTCAGTGACTGACTGTGTCTGTCTGTCTGTCTACACTCTATGACCCAATCTACTAAGTTTCAGTGACTGGCTGAATGTCTCTCTGTCCACTCTATGACCCTATCTACTGAGTTTCAGTGACTGACTGACTGTGTCTGTCTACACTCTATGACCCTATCTACTGAGTTTCAGTGACTGACTAACTGTGTCTGTCTACACTCTATGACCCTATCTACTGAGTTTCAGTGACTGACTGTGTCTGTCTGTCTGTCTACACTCTATGACCCTATCTACTGAGTTTCAGTGACTGACTGAATGTCTGTCTGTCCACTCTATGACCCTATCTACTGAGTTTCAGTGACTGACTGTGTCTGTCTGTCTGTCTACACTCTATGACCCTATCTACTGAGTTTCAGTGACTGACTGTGTCTGTCTGTCTGTCTACACTCTATGACCCTATCTACTGAGTTTCAGTGACTGACTGTGTCTGTCTGTCTGTCTACACTCTATGACCCTATCTACTGAGTTTCAGTGACTGACTGTGTCTGTCTGTCTGTCTACACTCTATGACCCTATCTACTGAGTTTCAATGACTGGCTGAATGTCTGTCTGTCTACACTCTATGACCCTATCTACTGAGTTTCAGTGACTGGCTGAATGTCTGTCTGTCCACACTCTATGACCCTATCTACTGAGTTTCAGTGACTGGCTGAATGTCTGTCTATCTACACTCTATGACCCTATCTACTGAGTTTCAGTGACTGGCTGAATGTCTGTCTACACTCTATGACCCTATCTACTGAGTTTCAGTGACTGACTGACTGTCTGTCTGTCTACACTCTATGACCCTATCTACCGAGTTTAAGTGACTGACTGTGTCTGTCTGTCTGTCTACACTCTATGACCCTATCTACTGAGTTTCAGTGACTGACTGTGTCTGTCTGTCTGTCTACACTCTATGACCCTATCTACTGAGTTTCAGTGACTGACTGACTGACTGTCTGTCTGTCTACACTCTATGACCCTATCTACTGAGTTTCAGTGACTGACTGTGTCTGTCTGTCTGTCTACACTCTATGACCCTATCTACTGAGTTTCAGTGACTGACTGACTGTCTGTTTGTCTACACGCTATGACCCTATCTACTGAGTTTCAGTGACTGACTGTGTCTGTCTGTCTGTCTACACTCTATGACCCTATCTACTGAGTTTCAGTGACTGGCTGAATGTCTGTCTATCTACACTCTATGACCCTATCTACTGAGTTTCAGTGACTGGCTGAATGTCTGTCTGTCCACACTCTATGACCCTATCTACTGAGTTTCAGTGACTGACTGACTGTCTGTTTGTCTACACTCTATGACCCTATCTACTGAGTTTCAGTGACTGACTGTGTCTGTCTGTCTGTCTACACTCTATGACCCTATCTACTGAGTTTCAGTGACTGACTGTGTCTGTCTGTCCGTCTACACTCTATGACCCTATCTACTGAGTTTCAATGACTGGCTGAATGTCTGTCTGTCTACACTCTATGACCCTATCTACTGAGTTTCAGTGACTGGCTGAATGTCTGTCTATCTACACTCTATGACCCTATCTACTGAGTTTCAGTGACTGACTGACTGTCTGTCTGTCTACACTCTATGACCATATCTATTGAGTTTCAGTGACTGACTGACTGTCTGTCTGTCTACACTCTATGACCCTATCTACCGAGTTTAAGTGACTGACTGTGTCTGTCTGTCTGTCTACACTCTATGACCCTATCTACTGAGTTTCAGTGACTGACTGTGTCTGTCTGTCTGTCTACACTCTATGACCCTATCTACTGAGTTTCAGTGACTGACTGACTGTCTGTTTGTCTACACGCTATGACCCTATCTACTGAGTTTCAGTGACTGACTGTGTCTGTCTGTCTGTCTACACTCTATGACCCTATCTACTGAGTTTCAGTGACTGGCTGAATGTCTTCTACACTCTATGACCCTATCTACTGAGTTTCAGTGACTGGCTGAATGTCTGTCTGTCCACACTCTATGACCCTATCTACTGAGTTTCAGTGACTGACTGACTGTCTGTTTGTCTACACTCTATGACCCTATCTACTGAGTTTCAGTGACTGACTGTGTCTGTCTGTCTGTCTACACTCTATGACCCTATCTACTGAGTTTCAGTGACTGACTGTGTCTGTCTGTCTGTCTACACTCTATGACCCTATCTACTGAGTTTCAGTGACTGGCTGAATGTCTGTCTGTCTACACTCTATGACCCTATCTACTGAGTTTCAGTGACTGGCTGAATGTCTGTCTGTCCACACTCTATGACCCTATCTACTGAGTTTCAGTGACTGGCTGAATGTCTGTCTATCTACACTCTATGACCCTATCTACTGAGTTTCAGTGACTGACTGACTGTCTGTCTGTCTACACTCTATGACCCTATCTACTGAGTTTCAGTGACTGACTGACTGTCTGTCTGACACTCTATGACCCTATCTACTGAGTTTCAGTGACTGACTGTGTCTGTCTGTCTGTCTACACTCTATGACCCTATCTACTGAGTTTCAGTGACTGACTGTGTCTGTTTGTCTACACTCTATGACCCTATCTACTGAGTTTCAGTGACTGACTGTGTCTGTCTGTCTGTCTACACTCTATGACCCTATCTACTGAGTTTCAGTGACTGGCTGAATGTCTGTCTGTCTACACTCTATGACCCTATCTACTGAGTTTCAGTGACTGGCTGAATGTCTGTCTGTCCACACTCTATGACCCTATCTACTGAGTTTCAGTGACTGGCTGAATGTCTGTCTATCTACACTCTATGACCCTATCTACTGAGTTTCAGTGACTGACTGACTGTCTGTCTGTCTACACTCTATGACCATATCTATTGAGTTTCAGTGACTGACTGACTGTCTGTTTGTCTACACTCTATGACCCTATCTACTGAGTTTCAGTGACTGACTGTGTCTGTCTGTCTGTCTACACTCTATGACCCTATCTACTGAGTTTCAGTGACTGGCTGAATGTCTGTCTACACTCTATGACCCTATCTACTGAGTTTCAGTGACTGACTGACTGTCTGTCTGTCTACACTCTATGACCCTATCTACCGAGTTTAAGTGACTGACTGTGTCTGTCTGTCTGTCTACACTCTATGACCCTATCTACTGAGTTTCAGTGACTGACTGACTGACTGTCTGTTTGTCTACACGCTATGACCCTATCTACTGAGTTTCAGTGACTGACTGTGTCTGTCTGTCTGTCTACACTCTATGACCCTATCTACTGAGTTTCAGTGACTGGCTGAATGTCTGTCTATCTACACTCTATGACCCTATCTACTGAGTTTCAGTGACTGGCTGAATGTCTGTCTGTCCACACTCTATGACCCTATCTACTGAGTTTCAGTGACTGACTGTGTCTGTCTGTCTGTCTACACTCTATGACCCAATCTACTAAGTTTCAGTGACTGGCTGAATGTCTCTCTGTCCACTCTATGACCCTATCTACTGAGTTTCAGTGACTGACTGACTGTCTGTCTGTCTACACTCTATGACCCTATCTACTGAGTTTCAGTGACTGACTGTCTGTCTGTCTGTCTACACTCTATGACCCAATCTACTAAGTTTCAGTGACTGGCTGAATGTCTCTCTGTCCACTGTGAGTTTCAGTGACTGACTCTGTGTCTGTCTACACTCTATGACCCTATCTACTGAGTTTCAGTGACTGACTGACTGTCTGTCTGTCTGTCTACACTCTATGACCCTATCTACTGAGTTTCAGTGACTGACTGAATGTCTGTCTGTCCACTCTATGACCCTATCTACTGAGTTTCAGTGACTGACTGTGTCTGTCTGTTTGTCTACACTCTATGACCCTATCTACTGAGTTTCAGTGACTGACTGTGTCTGTCTGTCTGTCTACACTCTATGACCCTATCTACTGAGTTTCAGTGACTGACTGTGTCTGTCTGTCTGTCTACACTCTATGACCCTATCTACTGAGTTTCAGTGACTGACTGTGTCTGTCTGTCTGTCTACACTCTATGACCCTATCTACTGAGTTTCAATGACTGGCTGAATGTCTGTCTGTCTACACTCTATGACCCTATCTACTGAGTTTCAGTGACTGGCTGAATGTCTGTCTGTCCACACTCTATGACCCTATCTACTGAGTTTCAGTGACTGGCTGAATGTCTGTCTATCTACACTCTATGACCCTATCTACTGAGTTTCAGTGACTGGCTGAATGTCTGTCTACACTCTATGACCCTATCTACTGAGTTTCAGTGACTGACTGACTGTCTGTCTGTCTACACTCTATGACCCTATCTACCGAGTTTAAGTGACTGACTGTGTCTGTCTGTCTGTCTACACTCTATGACCCTATCTACTGAGTTTCAGTTACTGACTATGTCTGTCTGTCTGTCCACACTCTATGACCCTATCTACTGAGTTTCAGTGACTGACTGACTGACTGTCTGTCTGTCTACACTCTATGACCCTATCTACCGAGTTTAAGTGACTGACTGTGTCTGTCTGTCTGTCTACACTCTATGACCCTATCTACTGAGTTTCAGTGACTGACTGACTGTCTGTTTGTCTACACGCTATGACCCTATCTACTGAGTTTCAGTGACTGACTGTGTCTGTCTGTCTGTCTACACTCTATGACCCTATCTACTGAGTTTCAGTGACTGGCTGAATGTCTGTCTATCTACACTCTATGACCCTATCTACTGAGTTTCAGTGACTGGCTGAATGTCTGTCTGTCCACACTCTATGACCCTATCTACTGAGTTTCAGTGACTGACTGACTGTCTGTTTGTCTACACTCTATGACCCTATCTACTGAGTTTCAGTGACTGACTGTGTCTGTCTGTCTGTCTACACTCTATGACCCTATCTACTGAGTTTCAGTGACTGACTGTGTCTGTCTGTCTGTCTACACTCTATGACCCTATCTACTGAGTTTCAGTGACTGGCTGAATGTCTGTCTGTCTACACTCTATGACCCTATCTACTGAGTTTCAGTGACTGGCTGAATGTCTGTCTGTCTACACTCTATGACCCTATCTACTGAGTTTCAGTGACTGACTGACTGTCTGTCTGTCTACACTCTATGACCCTATCTACTGAGTTTCAGTGACTGACTGACTGTCTGTCTGTCTACACTCTATGACCCTATCTACTGAGTTTCAGTGACTGACTGACTGTCTGTCTGTGTCTACACTCTATGACCCTATCTACTGAGTTTCAGTGACTGACTGTGTCTGTCTGTCTGTCTACACTCTATGACCCTATCTACTGAGTTTCAGTGACTGACTGACTGTCTGTTTGTCTACACGCTATGACCCTATCTACTGAGTTTCAGTGACTGACTGTGTCTGTCTGTCTGTCTACACTCTATGACCCTATCTACTGAGTTTCAGTGACTGGCTGAATGTCTGTCTATCTACACTCTATGACCCTATCTACTGAGTTTCAGTGACTGGCTGAATGTCTGTCTGTCACACTCTATGACTATCCTGAGTTTCAGTGACTGACTGACTGTCTGTTTGTTTCTATGTGACAGTGACTGACTGTGTCTGTCTGTCTGTCTACACTCTATGACCCTATCTACTGAGTTTCAGTGACTGACTGTCTGTCTGTCTACACTCTATGACCCTATCTACTGAGTTTCAATGACTGGCTGAATGTCTGTCTGTCTACACTCTATGACCCTATCTACTGAGTTTCAGTGACTGGCTGAATGTCTGTCTGTCCACACTCTATGACCCTATCTACTGAGTTTCAGTGACTGGCTGAATGTCTGTCTATCTACACTCTATGACCCTATCTACTGAGTTTCAGTGACTGACTGACTGTCTGTCTGTCTACACTCTATGACCCTATCTATTGAGTTTCAGTGACTGACTGACTGTCTGTCTGTCTACACTCTATGACCCTATCTACCGAGTTTAAGTGACTGACTGTGTCTGTCTGTCTGTCTACACTCTATGACCCTATCTACTGAGTTTCAGTGACTGACTGTGTCTGTTTGTCTACACGCTATGACCCTATCTACTGAGTTTCAGTGACTGACTGTGTCTGTCTGTCTGTCTACACTCTATGACCCTATCTACTGAGTTTCAGTGACTGGCTGAATGTCTGTCTATCTACACTCTATGACCCTATCTACTGAGTTTCAGTGACTGGCTGAATGTCTGTCTGTCCACACTCTATGACCCTATCTACTGAGTTTCAGTGACTGGCTGAATGTCTGTCTATCTACACTCTATGACCCTATCTACTGAGTTTCAGTGACTGACTGACTGTCTGTCTGTCTACACTCTATGACCCTATCTACTGAGTTTCAGTGACTGACTGACTGTCTGTTTGTCTACACTCTATGACCCTATCTACTGAGTTTCAGTGACTGACTGTGTCTGTCTGTCTGTCTACACTCTATGACCCTATCTACTGAGTTTCAGTGACTGGCTGACTGTCTGTTTGTCTACACTCTATGACCCTATCTACTGAGTTTCAGTGACTGACTGTGTCTGTCTGTCTACACTCTATGACCCTATCTACTGAGTTTCAGTGTCTGTCTGTCTGTCTACACTCTATGACCCTATCTACTGAGTTTCAGTGACTGACTGTCTGTCTGTCTACACGCTATGACCCTATCTACTGAGTTTCAGTGACTGACTGACTGTCTGTCTGTCTACACTCTATGACCCTATCTACCGAGTTTAAGTGACTGACTGTGTCTGTCTGTCTGTCTACACTCTATGACCCTATCTACTGAGTTTCAGTGACTGACTGACTGTCTGTTTGTCTACACGCTATGACCCTATCTACTGAGTTTCAGTGACTGACTGTGTCTGTCTGTCTGTCTACACTCTATGACCCTATCTACTGAGTTTCAGTGACTGGCTGAATGTCTGTCTATCTACACTCTATGACCCTATCTACTGAGTTTCAGTGACTGGCTGAATGTCTGTCTGTCCACACTCTATGACCCTATCTACTGAGTTTCAGTGACTGACTGACTGTCTGTTTGTCTACACTCTATGACCCTATCTACTGAGTTTCAGTGACTGACTGTGTCTGTCTGTCTGTCTACACTCTATGACCCTATCTACTGAGTTTCAGTGACTGACTGTGTCTGTCTGTCCGTCTACACTCTATGACCCTATCTACTGAGTTTCAATGACTGGCTGAATGTCTGTCTGTCTACACTCTATGACCCTATCTACTGAGTTTCAGTGACTGGCTGAATGTCTGTCTGTCCACACTCTATGACCCTATCTACTGAGTTTCAGTGACTGGCTGAATGTCTGTTTCACTCTATGACCCTATCTACTGAGTTTCAGTGACTGACTGACTGTCTGTCTGTCTACACTCTATGACCCTATCTATTGAGTTTCAGTGACTGACTGACTGTCTGTCTGTCTACACTCTATGACCCTATCTACCGAGTTTAAGTGACTGACTGTGTCTGTCTGTCTGTCTACACTCTATGACCCTATCTACTGAGTTTCAGTGACTGACTGTGTCTGTTTGTCTACACGCTATGACCCTATCTACTGAGTTTCAGTGACTGACTGTGTCTGTCTGTCTGTCTACACTCTATGACCCTATCTACTGAGTTTCAGTGACTGGCTGAATGTCTGTCTATCTACACTCTATGACCCTATCTACTGAGTTTCAGTGACTGACTGACTGTCTGTCTGTCTACACTCTATGACCCTATCTACTGAGTTTCAGTGACTGACTGACTGTCTGTTTGTCTACACTCTATGACCCTATCTACTGAGTTTCAGTGACTGACTGTGTCTGTCTGTCTGTCTACACTCTATGACCCAATCTACTGAGTTTCAGTGACTGGCTGAATGTCTCTCTGTCCACTCTATGACCCTATCTACTGAGTTTCAGTGACTGACTGACTGTGTCTGTCTACACTCTATGACCCTATCTACTGAGTTTCAGTGACTGACTGTGTCTGTCTGTCTGTCTGTCTACACTCTATGACCCTATCTACTGAGTTTCAGTGACTGACTGTGTCTGTCTGTCTGTCTACACTCTATGACCCTATCTACTGAGTTTCAGTGACTGGCTGAATGTCTGTCTGTCACACTCTATGACCCTATCTACTGAGTTTCAGTGACTGACTGTGTCTGTTTGTCTACACTCTATGACCCTATCTACTGAGTTTCAGTGACTGACTGTGTCTGTCTGTCCGTCTACACTCTATGACCCTATCTACTGAGTTTCAATGACTGGCTGAATGTCTGTCTGTCTACACTCTATGACCCTATCTACTGAGTTTCAGTGACTGGCTGAATGTCTGTCTGTCCACACTCTATGACCCTATCTACTGAGTTTCAGTGACTGACTGAATGTCTGTCTGTCTACACTCTATGACCCTATCTACTGAGTTTCAGTGACTGACTGACTGTCTGTCTGTCTACACTCTATGACCCTATCTATTGAGTTTCAGTGACTGACTGACTGTCTGTCTGTCTACACTCTATGACCCTATCTACCGAGTTTAAGTGACTGACTGTGTCTGTCTGTCTGTCTACACTCTATGACCCTATCCTAGTTTCTACTGACTGTGTCTGTTTTTACACGCTATGACCCTATCTACTGAGTTTCAGTGACTGACTGTGTCTGTCTGTCTGTCTACACTCTATGACCCTATCTACTGAGTTTCAGTGACTGGCTGAATGTCTGTCTATCTACACTCTATGACCCTATCTACTGAGTTTCAGTGACTGGCTGAATGTCTGTCTGTCCACACTCTATGACCCTATCTACTGAGTTTCAGTGACTGACTGACTGTCTGTTTGTCTACACTCTATGACCCTATCTACTGAGTTTCAGTGACTGACTGACTGTCTGTTTGTCTACACTCTATGACCCTATCTACTGAGTTTCAGTGACTGACTGTGTCTGTCTGTCTGTCTACACTCTATGACCCTATCAACTGAGTTTCAGTGACTGGCTGAATGTCTGTTCTACACTCTATGACCCTATCTACTGAGTTTCAGTGACTGGCTGAATGTCTGTCTGTCCACTCTATGACCCTATCTACTGAGTTTCAGTGACTGACTGTGTCTGTCTGTCTGTCTACACTCTATGACCCTATCTACTGAGTTTCAGTGACTGGCTGACTCTCTCTGTCTACACTCTATGACCCTATCTACTGAGTTTCAGTGACTCTGTCTACACTCTATGACCCTATCTACTGAGTTTCAGTGACTGACTAACTGTCTGTCTGTCTACACTCTATGACCCTATCTACTGAGTTTCAGTGACTGACTGTGTCTGTCTGTCTGTCTACACTCTATGACCCTATCTACTGAGTTTCAGTGACTGACTGTGTCTGTCTGTCTACACTCTATGACTATCTACTGAGTTTCAGTGACTGGCTGAATGTCTGTCTGTTTGACCCTATCTACTGAGTTTCAGTGACTGACTGTGTCTGTTTGTCTACACTCTATGACCCTATCTACTGAGTTTCAGTGACTGACTGTGTCTGTCTGTCTGTCTACACTCTATGACCCTATCTACTGAGTTTCAGTGACTGACTGTGTCTGTCTGTCTGTCTACACTCTATGACCCTATCTACTGAGTTTCAGTGACTGGCTGAATGTCTGTCTGTCTACACTCTATGACCCTATCTACTGAGTTTCAGTGACTGGCTGAATGTCTGTCTGTCCACACTCTATGACCCTATCTACTGAGTTTCAGTGACTGGCTGAATGTCTGTCTATCTACACTCTATGACCCTATCTACTGAGTTTCAGTGACTGGCTGAATGTCTGTCTATCTACACTCTATGACCCTATCTACTGAGTTTCAGTGACTGACTGTCTGTCTGTCTACACTCTATGACCCTATCTACTGAGTTTCAGTGACTGACTGTGTCTGTCTGTCTGTCTACACTCTATAACCCTATCTACTGAGTTTCAGTGACTGACTGACTGTCTGTCTGTCTACACTCTATGACCCTATCTATTGAGTTTCAGTGACTGACTGACTGTCTGTCTGTCTACACTCTATGACCCTATCTACTGAGTTTCAGTGACTGACTGACTGTCTGTTTGTCTACACGCTATGACCCTATCTACTGAGTTTCAGTGACTGACTGTGTCTGTCTGTCTGTCTACACTCTATGACCCTATCTACTGAGTTTCAGTGACTGGCTGAATGTCTGTCTATCTACACTCTATGACCCTATCTACTGAGTTTCAGTGACTGGCTGAATGTCTGTCTGTCTACACTCTATGACCCTATCTACTGAGTTTCAGTGACTGGCTGAATGTCTGTCTGTCCACACTCTATGACCCTATCTACTGAGTTTCAGTGACTGACTGACTGTCTGTCTGTCTACACTCTATGACCCTATCTACTGAGTTTCAGTGACTGGCTGATGTCTGTCTGTCTACACTCTATGACCCTATCTACTGAGTTTCAGTGACTGACTGAATGTCTGTCTGTCTACACTCTATGACCCTATCTACTGAGTTTCAGTGACTGACTAACTGTCTGTCTGTCTACACTCTATGACCCTATCTACTGAGTTTCAGTGACTGACTGTCTGTCTGTCTGTCTACACTCTATGACCCTATCTACTGAGTTTCAGTGACTGACTGACTGTCTGTCTGTCTACACTCTATGACCCTATCTACTGAGTTTCAGTGACTGACTGTGTCTGTCTGTCTGTCTACACTCTATGACCCTATCTACTGAGTTTCAGTGACTGACTGTGTCTGTCTACACTCTATGACCCTATCTACTGAGTTTCAGTGACTGACTGACTGACTGTCTGTCTGTCTACACTCTATGACCCTATCTACTGAGTTTCAGTGACTGACTGTCTGTCTGTCTGTCTACACTCTATGACTATCTACTAGTTCTGACTGACTGACTGTCTGTTTCAGTGACCCTATCTACTGAGTTTCAGTGACTGACTGTGTATGTCTGTCTGTCTACACTCTATGACCCTATCTACTGAGTTTCAGTGACTGACTGAATGTCTGTCTGTCTACACTCTATGACCCTATCTACTGAGTTTCAGTGACTGGCTGAATGTCTGTCTGTCTACACTCTATGACCCTATCTACTGAGTTTCAGTGACTGACTGACTGTCTGTCTGTCTACACTCTATGACCCTATCTACTGAGTTTCAGTGACTGACTGTGACTGTCTGTCTGTCTACACTCTATGACCCTATCTACTGAGTTTCAGTGACTGGCTGAATGTCTGTCTGTCTACACTCTATGACCCTATCTACTGAGTTTCAGTGACTGACTGAATGTCTGTCTGTCTACACTCTATGACCCTATCTACTGAGTTTCAGTGACTGACTTGTCTGTCTGTCTACACTCTATGACCTATCTACTGAGTTTCAGTGACTGACTGACTGTCTGTCTGTCTACACTCTATGACCCTATCTACTGAGTTTCAGTGACTGACTGTGTCTGTCTGTCTGTCTACACTCTATGACCCTATCTACTGAGTTTCAGTGACTGACTGACTGTCTGTCTGTCTACACTCTATGACCCTATCTACTGAGTTTCAGTGACTCTATGACCCTATGACCCTATCTACTGAGTTTCAGTGACTGACTGTCTGTCTGTCTGTCTACACTCTATGACCCTATCTACTGAGTTTCAGTGACTGGCTGAATGTCTGTCTGTCTACACTCTATGACCCTATCTACTGAGTTTCAGTGACTGGCTGAATGTCTGTCTGTCTACACTCTATGACCCTATCTACTGAGTTTCAGTGACTGACTGACTGTCTGTCTGTCTACACTCTATGACCCTATCTACTGAGTTTCAGTGACTGACTGTGTCTGTCTGTCTGTCTACACTCTATGACCCTATCTACTGAGTTTCAGTGACTGGCTGAATGTCTGTCTGTCTACACTCTATGACCCTATCTACTGAGTTTCAGTGACTGGCTGAATGTCTGTCTGTCTACACTCTATGACCCTATCTACTGAGTTTCAGTGACTGGCTGAATGTCTGTCTGTCTACACTCTATGACCCTATCTACTGAGTTTCAGTGACTGACTGACTGTCTGTCTGTCTACACTCTATGACCCTATCTACTGAGTTTCTGACTGACTGTCTGTCTGTCTACACTCTATGACCCTATCTACTGAGTTTCAGTGACTGACTGTGTCTGTCTGTCTGTCTACACTCTATGACCCTATCTACTGAGTTTCAGTGACTGACTGACTGTCTGTTTGTCTACACTCTATGACCCTATCTACTGAGTTTCAGTGACTGACTGTGTCTGTCTGTCTGTCTACACTCTATGACCCTATCTACTGAGTTTCAGTGACTGGCTGAATGTCTGTCTATCTACACTCTATGACCCTATCTACTGAGTTTCAGTGACTGGCTGAATGTCTGTCTATCTACACTCTATGACCCTATCTACTGAGTTTCAGTGACTGACTGACTGTCTGTTTGTGTCTATGACCCTATCTACTGAGTTTCAGTGACTGACTGTGTCTGTCTGTCTGTCTACACTCTATGACCCTATCTACTGAGTTTCAGTGACTGGCTGAATGTCTGTCTGTCTACACTCTATGACCCTATCTACTGAGTTTCAGTGACTGACTGACTGTCTGTCTGTCTACACTCTATGACCCTATCTACTGAGTTTCAGTGACTGACTGTGTCTGTCTGTCTGTCTACACTCTATGACCCTATCTACTGAGTTTCAGTGACTGACTGACTGTCTGTCTGTCTGTCACACTCTATGACCCTATCTACTGAGTTTCAGTGACTGACTGACTGTCTGTCTGTCTACACTCTATGACCCTATCTACTGAGTTTCAGTGACTGTCTGTCTGTCTGTCTACACTCTATGACCCTATCTACTGAGTTTCAGTGACTGACTGACTGTCTGTTTGTCTACACTCTATGACCCTATCTACTGAGTTTCAGTGACTGACTGTGTCTGTCTGTCTGTCTACACTCTATGACCCTATCTACTGAGTTTCAGTGACTGGCTGATGTCTGTCTATCTACACTCTATGACCCTATCTACTGAGTTTCAGTGACTGGCTGAATGTCTGTCTGTCACACTCTATGACCCTATCTACTGAGTTTCAGTGACTGACTGACTGTCTGTCTGTCTACACTCTATGACCCTATCTACTGAGTTTCAGTGACTGACTGTGTCTGTCTGTCTGTCTACACTCTATGACCCTATCTACTGAGTTTCAGTGACTGACTGTGTCTGTCTGTCTGTCACACTCTATGACCCTATCTACTGAGTTTCAGTGACTGGCTGAATGTCTGTCTGTCTACACTCTATGACCCTATCTACTGAGTTTCAGTGACTGGCTGAATGTCTGTCTGTCTACACTCTATGACCCTATCTACTGAGTTTCAGTGACTGGCTGAATGTCTGTCTACACTCTATGACCCTATCTACTGAGTTTCAGTGACTGACTGACTGTCTGTCTGTCTACACTCTATGACCCTATCTACTGAGTTTCAGTGACTGACTGTGTCTGTCTGTCTGTCTACACTCTATGACCCTATCTACTGAGTTTCAGTGACTGACTGTCTACACTCTATGACCCTATCTACTGAGTTTCAGTGACTGACTGTGTCTGTCTGTCTGTCTACACTCTATGACCCTATCTACTGAGTTTCAGTGACTGGCTGAATGTCTGTCTATCTACACTCTATGACCCTATCTACTGAGTTTCAGTGACTGACTGAATGTCTACACTCTATGACCCTATCTACTGAGTTTCAGTGACTGACTGACTGTCTGTTTGTCTCTATGACCCTATCTACTGAGTTTCAGTGACTGACTGTGTCTGTCTGTCTGTCTACACTCTATGACCCTATCTACTGAGTTTCAGTGACTGACTGTGTCTGTTTGTCTACACTCTATGACCCTATCTACTGAGTTTCAGTGACTGACTGACTGTCTGTCTGTCTACACTCTATGACCCTATCTACTGAGTTTCAGTGACTGACTGACTGTCTGTCTGTCTGTCTACACTCTATGACCCTATCTACTGAGTTTCAGTGACTGACTGTGTATGTCTGTCTGTCTACACTCTATGACCCTATCTACTGAGTTTCAGTGACTGACTGACTGTCTGTCTGTCTACACTCTATGACCCTATCTATTGAGTTTCAGTGACTGACTGACTGTCTGTCTTCTGTCTACACTCTATGACCCTATCTACTGAGTTTCAGTGACTGACTGTGTCTGTCTGTCTGTCTACACTCTATGACCCTATCTACTGAGTTTCAGTGACTGGCTGAATGTCTGTCTGTCTACACTCTATGACCCTATCTACTGAGTTTCAGTGACTGGCTGAATGTCTGTCTGTCCACACTCTATGACCCTATCTACTGAGTTTCAGTGACTGGCTGAATGTCTGTCTGTCTACACTCTATGACCCTATCTACTGAGTTTCAGTGACTGACTGACTGTCTGTCTGTCTACACTCTATGACCCTATCTACTGAGTTTCAGTGACTGACTGACTGTCTGTCTGTCTACACTCTATGACCCTATCTACTGAGAGTTTCTGTGTCTGTCTGTCTGTCTACACTCTATGACCCTATCTACTGAGTTTCAGTGACTGACTGAATGTCTGTTTGTCTACACTCTATGACCCTATCTACTGAGTTTCAGTGACTGACTGTGTCTGTCTGTCTGTCTACACTCTATGACCCTATCTACTGAGTTTCAGTGACTGGCTGAATGTCTGACTCTATGACCCTATCTACTGAGTTTCAGTGACTGGCTGAATGTCTGTCTGTCCACACTCTATGACCCTATCTACTGAGTTTCAGTGACTGACTGACTGTCTGTTTGTCTACACTCTATGACCCTATCTACTGAGTTTCAGTGACTGACTGACTGTCTGTTTGTCTACACTCTATGACCCTATCTACTGAGTGTCAGTGACTGACTGTGTCTGTCTGTCTGTCTACACTCTATGACCCTATCTACTGAGTTTCAGTGACTCTGAATGTCTGTCTACACTCTATGACCCTATCTACTGAGTTTCAGTGACTGACTGAATGTCTGTCTGTCTACACTCTATGACCCTATCTACTGAGTTTCAGTGACTGACTGAACTGTCTGTCTGTCTACACTCTATGACCCTATCTACTGAGTTTCAGTGACTGACTGATGTCTGTTTGTCTACACTCTATGACCCTATCTACTGAGTTTCAGTGACTGACTGACTGTCTGTCTGTCTACACTCTATGACCCTATCTACTGAGTTTCAGTGACTGACTGACTGTCTGTCTGTCTACACTCTATGACCCTATCTACTGAGTTTCAGTGACTGACTGACTGTCTGTCTGTCTACACTCTATGACCCTATCTACTGAGTTTCAGTGACTGACTGTGTCTGTCTGTCTGTCTACACTCTATGACCCTATCTACTGAGTTTCAGTGACTGGCTGAATGTCTGTCTGTCCACTCTATGACCCTATCTACTGAGTTTCAGTGACTGACTGTGTCTGTTTGTCTACACTCTATGACCCTATCTACTGAGTTTCAGTGACTGACTGTGTCTGTTTGTCTACACTCTATGACCCTATCTACTGAGTTTCAGTGACTGACTGTGTCTGTCTGTCTGTCTACACTCTATGACCCTATCTACTGAGTTTCAATGACTGGCTGAATGTCTGTCTGTCTACACTCTATGACCCTATCTACTGAGTTTCAGTGACTGGCTGAATGTCTGTCTGTCCACACTCTATGACCCTATCTACTGAGTTTCAGTGACTGGCTGAATGTCTGTCTATCTACACTCTATGACCCTATCTACTGAGTTTCAGTGACTGACTGAATGTCTGTCTGTCTACACTCTATGACCCTATCTACTGAGTTTCAGTGTGACTGACTGTCTGTCTGTCTACACTCTATGACCCTATCTACTGAGTTTCAGTGACTGACTGTGTCTGTCTGTCTGTCTACACTCTATGACCCTATCTACTGAGTTTCAGTGACTGACTGACTGTCTGTCTGTCTACACTCTATGACCCTATCTACTGAGTTTCAGTGACTGACTGACTGTCTGTCTGTCTACACTCTATGACCCTATCTACTGAGTTTCAGTGACTGACTGTGTCTGTCTGTCTACACTCTATGACCCTATCTACTGAGTTTCAGTGACTGACTGTGTCTGTCTGTCTGTCTACACTCTATGACCCTATCTACTGAGTTTCAGTGACTGGCTGAATGTCTGTCTGTCTACACTCTATGACCCTATCTACTGAGTTTCAGTGACTGACTGACTGTCTGTTTGTCTACACTCTATGACCCTATCTACTGAGTTTCAGTGACTGACTGTCTGTCTGTCTGTCTACACTCTATGACCCTATCTACTGAGTTTCAGTGACTGACTGTCTGTCTGTCTGTCTACACTCTATGACCCTATCTACTGAGTTTCAGTGACTGGCTGAATGTCTGTCTATCTACACTCTATGACCCTATCTACTGAGTTTCAGTGACTGGCTGAATGTCTGTCTGTCCACACTCTATGACCCTATCTACTGAGTTTCAGTGACTGGCTGAATGTCTGTCTATCTACACTCTATGACCCTATCTACTGAGTTTCAGTGACTGGCTGAATGTCTGTCTATCTACACTCTATGACCCTATCTACTGAGTTTCAGTGACTGACTGTGTCTGTTTGTCTACACTCTATGACCCTATCTACTGAGTTTCAGTGACTGACTGTGTCTGTCTGTCTGTCTACACTCTATGACCCTATCTACTGAGTTTTGACTCTGAATGTCTGTCTGTCCACACTCTATGACTGAGTTTCAGTGACTGTCTGTCTGTCTGTCTACACTCTATGACCCTATCTACTGAGTTTCAGTGACTGACTGACTGTCTGTTTGTCTACACTCTATGACCCTATCTACTGAGTTTCAGTGACTGACTGTCTACACTCTATGACCCTATCTACTGAGTTTCAGTGACTCTGTCTGTCTACACTCTATGACCCTATCTACTGAGTTTCAGTGACTGACTGAATGTCTGTCTGTCTACACTCTATGACCCTATCTACTGAGTTTCAGTGACTGACTGAATGTCTGTCTGTCTACACTCTATGACCCTATCTACTGAGTTTCAGTGACTGACTGTGTCTGTCTGTCTGTCTACACTCTATGACCCTATCTACTGAGTTTCAGTGACTGGTGATGTCTGTCTGTCTACACTCTATGACCCTATCTACTGAGTTTCAGTCTGACTCTGTCTGTCTGTCTACACTCTATGACCCTATCTACTGAGTTTCAGTGACTGACTGTGTCTGTCTACACTCTATGACCCTATCTACTGAGTTTCAGTGACTGACTGACTGTGTCTGTCTGTCTGTCTACACTCTATGACCCTATCTACTGAGTTTCAGTGACTGACTGTGTCTGTTTGTCTACACTCTATGACCCTATCTACTGAGTTTCAGTGACTGACTGACTGTCTGTTTGACTCTATGACCCTATCTACTGAGTTTCAGTGACTGACTGTGTCTGTCTGTCTGTCTACACTCTATGACCCTATCTACTGAGTTTCAGTGACTGGCTGAATGTCTGTCTGTCCACACTCTATGACCCTATCTACTGAGTTTCAGTGACTGACTGACTGTGTCTGTCTACACTCTATGACCCTATCTACTGAGTTTCAGTGACTGACTGACTGTGTCTGTCTACACTCTATGACCCTATCTACTGAGTTTCAGTGACTGACTGACTGTGTCTGTCTACACTCTATGACCCTATCTACTGAGTTTCAGTGACTGACTAACTGTGTCTGTCTACACTCTATGACCCTATCTACTGAGTTTCAGTGACTGACTGTGTCTGTTTGTCTACACTCTATGACCCTATCTACTGAGTTTCAGTGACTGACTGACTGTCTGTTTGTCTACACTCTATGACCCTATCTACTGAGTTTCAGTGACTGGCTGACTGACTGTGTCTGTCTGTCTGTCTACACTCTATGACCCTATCTACTGAGTTTCAGTGACTGACTGACTGTCTGTCTGTCTACACTCTATGACCCTATCTACTGAGTTTCAGTGACTGACTGACTGTCTGTTTGTCTACACTCTATGACCCTATCTACTGAGTTTCAGTGACTGACTGTGTCTGTCTGTCTGTCTACACTCTATGACCCTATCTACTGAGTTTCAGTGACTGGCTGAATGTCTGTCTATCTACACTCTATGACCCTATCTACTGAGTTTCTGTCTGTCTACACTCTATGACCCTATCTACTGAGTTTCAGTGACTGACTGTGTCTGTCTGTCTGTCTACACTCTATGACCCTATCTACTGAGTTTCAGTGACTGACTGTCTGTCTGTCTGTCTACACTCTATGACCCTATCTACTGAGTTTCAGTGACTGACTGACTGTCTGTCTGTCTACACTCTATGACCCTATCTACTGAGTTTCAGTGACTGACTGACTGTCTGTCTGTCTACACTCTATGACCCTATCTACTGAGTTTCAGTGACTGACTGTGTCTGTCTGTCTGTCTACACTCTATGACCCTATCTACTGAGTTTCAGTGACTGACTGAATGTCTGTCTGTCTACACTCTATGACCCTATCTACTGAGTTTCAGTGACTGACTGACTGTCTGTCTGTCTACACTCTATGACCCTATCTACTGAGTTTCAGTGACTGACTGTCTGTCTGTCTGTCTACACTCTATGACCCTATCTACTGAGTTTCAGTGACTGACTGTGTCTGTCTGTCTGTCTACACTCTATGACCCTATCTACTGAGTTTCAGTGACTGTCTACACTCTGACCCTATCTACTGAGTTTGTGACTGTGAATGTCTGTCTGTCTACACTCTATGACCCTATCTACTGAGTTTCAGTGACTGACTGACTGTCTGTCTGTCTACACTCTATGACCCTATCTACTGAGTTTCAGTGACTGGCTGAATGTCTGTCTATCTACACTCTATGACCCTATCTACTGAGTTTCAGTGACTGACTGTGTCTGTCTGTCTGTCTACACTCTATGACCCTATCTACTGAGTTTCAGTGACTGACTGACTGTCTGTCTGTCTACACTCTATGACCCTATCTATTGAGTTTCAGTGACTGACTGACTGTCTGTCTGTCTACACTCTATGACCCTATCTACTGAGTTTCAGTGACTGACTGACTGTCTGTCTGTCTACACTCTATGACCCTATCTACTGAGTTTCAGTGACTGACTGACTGTCTGTCTGTCTACACTCTATGACCCTATCTACTGAGTTTCAGTGACTGGCTGAATGTCTGTGAGTTTCAGTGACTGGCTACACTCTATGACCCTATCTACTGAGTTTCAGTGACTGACTGACTGTCTGTCTGTCTACACTCTATGACCCTATCTACTGAGTTTCAGTGACTGACTGTCTGTCTGTCTGTCTACACTCTATGACCCTATCTACTGAGTTTCAGTGACTGACTGACTGTCTGTCTGTCTACACTCTATGACCCTATCTACTGAGTTTCAGTGACTGACTGTCTGTCTACACTCTATGACCCTATCTACTGAGTTTCAGTGACTGACTAACTGTCTGTCTGTCTACACTCTATGACCCTATCTACTGAGTTTCAGTGACTGACTGACTGTCTGTCTGTCTGTCTACACTCTATGACCCTATCTACTGAGTTTCAGTGACTGACTGACTGTCTGTCTGTCTGTCTACACTCTATGACCCTATCTACTGAGTTTCAGTGACTGACTGAATGTCTGTCTGTCTACACTCTATGACCCTATCTACTGAGTTTCAGTGACTGACTGTGTCTGTCTGTCTGTCTACACTCTATGACCCTATCTACTGAGTTTCAGTGACTGACTGACTGTCTGTCTGTCTGTCTACACTCTATGACCCTATCTACTGACCCTGTCTACACTCTGACCCTATCTACTGAGTTTCAGTGACTGGCTGAATGTCTGTCTGTCCACACTCTATGACCCTATCTACTGAGTTTCAGTGACTGGCTGAATGTCTGTCTATCTACACTCTATGACCCTATCTACTGAGTTTCAGTGACTGGCTGAATGTCTGTCTATCTACACTCTATGACCCTATCTACTGAGTTTCAGTGACTGACTGTGTCTGTCTGTCTACACTCTATGACCCTATCTACTGAGTTTCAGTGACTGACTGAATGTCTGTCTGTCTACACTCTATGACCCTATCCTGAGTTTCAGTGACTGACTGACTGTCTGTCTGTCTACACTCTATGACCCTATCTACTGAGTTTCAGTGACTGACTGTCTGTCTACACTCTATGACCCTATCTACTGAGTTTCAGTGACTGACTGACTGTCTGTCTGTCTGTCTACACTCTATGACCCTATCTACTGAGTTTCAGTGACTGACTGACTGTCTGTCTGTCTACACTCTATGACCCTATCTACTGAGTTTCAGTGACTGACTGTGTCTGTCTACACTCTATGACCCTATCTACTGAGTTTCAGTGACTGACTGACTGTCTGTCTGTCTACACTCTATGACCCTATCTACTGAGTTTCAGTGACTGACTGTGTCTGTCTGTCTGTCTACACTCTATGACCCTATCTACTGAGTTTCAGTGACTGACTGTCTGTCTGTCTGTCTACACTCTATGACCCTATCTACTGAGTTTCAGTGACTGGCTGAATGTCTGTCTGTCTGTCTACACTCTATGACCCTATCTACTGAGTTTCAGTGACTGACTGAATGTCTGTCTGTCTACACTCTATGACCCTATCTACTGAGTTTCAGTGACTGACTGACTGTCTGTCTGTCTACACTCTATGACCCTATCTACTGAGTTTCAGTGACTGACTGTGTCTGTCTGTCTGTCTACACTCTATGACCCTATCTACTGAGTTTCAGTGACTGACTGACTGTCTGTCTGTCTACACTCTATGACCCTATCTACTGAGTTTCAGTGACTGACTGACTGTCTGTCTGTCTACACTCTATGACCCTATCTACTGAGTTTCAGTGACTGACTGTGTATGTCTGTCTGTCTACACTCTATGACCCTATCTACTGAGTTTCAGTGACTGACTGACTGTCTGTTTGTCTACACTCTATGACCCTATCTACTGAGTTTCAGTGACTGACTGACTGTCTGTTTGTCTACACTCTATGACCCTATCTACTGAGTTTCAGTGACTGACTGTGTCTGTCTGTCTGTCTACACTCTATGACCCTATCTACTGAGTTTCAGTGACTGACTGTCTGTCTACACTCTATGACCCTATCTACTGAGTTTCAGTGACTGACTGTCTGTCTGTCTGTCTACACTCTATGACCCTATCTACTGAGTTTCAGTGACTGGCTGATGTCTGTCTGTCTACACTCTATGACCCTATCTACTGAGTTTCAGTGACTGACTGACTGTCTGTCTGTCTACACTCTATGACCCTATCTACTGAGTTTCAGTGACTGACTGACTGTCTGTCTGTCTACACTCTATGACCCTATCTACTGAGTTTCAGTGACTGACTGACTGTCTGTCTGTCTACACTCTATGACCCTATCTACTGAGTTTCAGTGACTGACTGTCTGTCTGTCTGTCTACACTCTATGACCCTATCTACTGAGTTTCAGTGACTGACTGAATGTCTGTCTGTCTACACTCTATGACCCTATCTACTGAGTTTCAGACTGACTGTCTGTCTACACTCTATGACTGAGTTTCTGTGACTGTCTGTCTGTCTACACTCTATGACCCTATCTACTGAGTTTCAGTGACTGACTGACTGTCTGTCTGTCTACACTCTATGACCCTATCTACTGAGTTTCAGTGACTGACTGTGTCTGTCTGTCTGTCTACACTCTATGACCCTATCTACTGAGTTTCAGTGACTGGCTGAATGTCTGTCTATCTACACTCTATGACCCTATCTACTGAGTTTCAGTGACTGGCTGAATGTCTGTCTGTCCACACTCTATGACCCTATCTACTGAGTTTCAGTGACTGACTGACTGTCTGTCTGTCTACACTCTATGACCCTATCTACTGAGTTTCAGTGACTGACTGACTGTCTGTCTGTCTACACTCTATGACCCTATCTACTGAGTTTCTGACTGAGTTTCATGTGAGTTTCAGTGACTGGACTGAATGTCTGTCTGTCTACACTCTATGACCCTATCTACTGAGTTTCAGTGACTGGCTGATGTCTGTCTATCTACACTCTATGACCCTATCTACTGAGTTTCAGTGACTGACTGCTGAATGTCTGTCTATCTACACTCTATGACCCTATCTACTGAGTTTCAGTGACTGACTGACTGTCTGTCTGTCTACACTCTATGACCCTATCTACTGAGTTTCAGTGACTGACTGACTGTCTGTTTGTCTACACTCTATGACCCTATCTACTGAGTTTCAGTGACTGACTGTGTCTGTCTGTCTGTCTACACTCTATGACCCTATCTACTGAGTTTCAGTGACTGGCTGAATGTCTGTCTGTCTACACTCTATGACCCTATCTACTGAGTTTCAGTGACTGGACTGACTGTCTGTCTGTCTACACTCTATGACCCTATCTACTGAGTTTCAGTGACTGACTGACTGTCTGTCTGTCTACACTCTATGACCCTATCTACTGAGTTTCAGTGACTGACTGACTGTCTGTCTGTCTACACTCTATGACCCTATCTACTGAGTTTCAGTGACTGACTGACTGTCTGTCTGTCTACACTCTATGACCCTATCTACTGAGTTTCAGTGACTGACTGAATGTCTGTCTGTCTACACTCTATGACCCTATCTACTGAGTTTCAGTGACTGACTGTGTCTGTCTGTCTACACTCTATGACCCTATCTACTGAGTTTCAGTGACTGACTGTGTCTGTCTACACTCTATGACCCTATCTACTGAGTTTCAGTGACTGACTGACTGACTGTCTGTCTGTCTACACTCTATGACCCTATCTACTGAGTTTCAGTGACTGACTGTGTCTGTCTGTCTACACTCTATGACCCTATCTACTGAGTTTCAGTGACTGACTGTGCATGTCTGTCTGTCTACACTCTATGACCCTATCTACTGAGTTTCAGTGACTGACTGACTGTCTGTCTGTCTACACTCTATGACCCTATCTACTGAGTTTCAGTGACTGACTGACTGTCTGTCTGTCTACACTCTATGACCCTATCTACTGAGTTTCAGTGACTGACTGAACTGTCTGTCTGTCTACACTCTATGACCCTATCTACTGAGTTTCAGTGACTGGCTGAATGTCTGTCTATCTACACTCTATGACCCTATCTACTGAGTTTCAGTGACTGGCTGAATGTCTGTCTGTCTACACTCTATGACCCTATCTACTGAGTTTCAGTGACTGACTGACTGTCTGTTTGTCTACACTCTATGACCCTATCTACTGAGTTTCAGTGACTGACTGTGTCTGTCTGTCTGTCTACACTCTATGACCCTATCTACTGAGTTTCAGTGACTGACTGACTGTCTGTCTGTCTACACTCTATGACCCTATCTATTGAGTTTCAGTGACTGACTGACTGTGTCTGTCTGTCTGTCTACACTCTATGACACTATCTACTGAGTTTCAGTGACTGACTGTGTCTGTTTGTCTACACTCTATGACCCTATCTACTGAGTTTCAGTGACTGACTGACTGTCTGTTTGTCTACACTCTATGACCCTATCTACTGAGTTTCAGTGACTGACTGTGTCTGTCTGTCTACACTCTATGACCCTATCTACTGAGTTTCAGTGTCTGTCTGTCTGTCTACACTCTATGACCCTATCTACTGAGTTTCAGTGACTGACTGTCTGTCTGTCTACACGCTATGACCCTATCTACTGAGTTTCAGTGACTGACTGTGTCTGTCTGTCTGTCTACACTCTATGACCCTATCTACTGAGTTTCAGTGACTGGCTGAATGTCTGTCTGTCTACACTCTATGACCCTATCTACTGAGTTTCAGTGACTGACTGAATGTCTGTCTGTCTACACTCTATGACCCTATCTACTGAGTTTCAGTGACTGACTGACTGTCTGTTTGTCTACACTCTATGACCCTATCTACTGAGTTTCAGTGACTGACTGAATGTCTGTCTGTCTACACTCTATGACCCTATCTACTGAGTTTCAGTGACTGGCTGAATGTCTGTCTGTCCACACTCTATGACCCTATCTACTGAGTTTCAGTGACTGGCTGAATGTCTGTCTATCTACACTCTATGACCCTATCTACTGAGTTTCAGTGACTGGCTGAATGTCTGTCTATCTACACTCTATGACCCTATCTACTGAGTTTCAGTGACTGACTGTCTGTCTGTCTACACTCTATGACCCTATCTACTGAGTTTCAGTGACTGACTGACTGTCTGTTTGTCTACACGCTATGACCCTATCTACTGAGTTTCAGTGACTGACTGTCTGTCTGTCTGTCTACACTCTATGACCCTATCTACTGAGTTTCAGTGACTGACTGAATGTCTGTCTGTCTACACTCTATGACCCTATCTACTGAGTTTCAGTGACTGGCTGAGTTTCTATGTGACAGTGACTGACTGTGTCTGTCTGTCTGTCTACACTCTATGACCCTATCTACTGAGTTTCAGTGACTGACTGACTGTCTGTCTGTCTACACTCTATGACCCTATCTACTGAGTTTCAGTGACTGACTGACTGTCTGTCTGTCTACACTCTATGACCCTATCTACTGAGTTTCAGTGACTGACTGTCTGTCTGTCTGTCTACACTCTATGACCCTATCTACTGAGTTTCAGTGACTGACTGACTGTCTGTCTGTCTACACTCTATGACCCTATCTACTGAGTTTCAGTGACTGACTGTCTGTCTGTCTGTCTACACTCTATGACCCTATCTACTGAGTTTCAGTGACTGACTGAATGTCTGTCTGTCTACACTCTATGACCCTATCTACTGAGTTTCAGTGACTGACTGACTGTCTGTCTGTCTCTATGACCCATCTACTGAGTTTCAGTGACCCTGTCTACACTCTATGACCCTATCTACTGAGTTTCAGTGACTGACTGACTGTCTGTCTGTCTACACTCTATGACCCTATCTACTGAGTTTCAGTGACTGACTGTGTCTGTCTGTCTGTCTACACTCTATGACCCTATCTACTGAGTTTCAGTGACTGGCTGAATGTCTGTCTACACTCTATGACCCTATCTACTGAGTTTCAGTGACTGCTGAATGTCTGTCTGTCTACACTCTATGACCCTATCTACTGAGTTTCAGTGACTGACTGTG
This sequence comes from Oncorhynchus nerka, assembly GCF_034236695.1. Taxonomy (NCBI): domain Eukaryota; kingdom Metazoa; phylum Chordata; class Actinopteri; order Salmoniformes; family Salmonidae; genus Oncorhynchus; species Oncorhynchus nerka. The sequence goes on along the minus strand of NC_088423.1, from coordinate 31,611,107 downwards.
TCTGTCTGTCTGTCTACACTCTATGACCCTATCTACTGAGTTTCAGTGACTGACTGTCTGTCTGTCTACACTCTATGACCCTATCTACTGAGTTTCAGTGACTGACTGACTGTCTGTCTGTCTACACTCTATGACCCTATCTACTGAGTTTCAGTGACTGACTAACTGTCTGTCTGTCTACACTCTATGACCCTATCTACTGAGTTTCAGTGACTGACTGTGTCTGTCTGTCTGTCTACACTCTATGACCCTATCTACTGAGTTTCAGTGACTGACTGTCTGTCTGTCTGTCTACACTCTATGACCCTATCTACTGAGTTTCAGTGACTGGCTGAATGTCTGCCTGTCTACACTCTATGACCCTATCTACTGAGTTTCAGTGACTGACTGACTGTCTGTTTGTCTACACTCTATGACCCTATCTACTGAGTTTCAGTGACTGACTGTCTGTCTGTCTGTCTACACTCTATGACCCTATCTACTGAGTTTCAGTGACTGGCTGAATGTCTGTCTGTCTACACTCTATGACCCTATCTACTGAGTTTCAGTGACTGACTGAATGTCTGTCTGTCTACACTCTATGACCCTATCTACTGAGTTTCAGTGACTGATGTCTGTCTACACTCTATGACCCTATCTACTGAGTTTCAGTGACTGACTGACTGTCTGTCTGTCTACACTCTATGACCCTATCTACTGAGTTTCAGTGACTGACTGACTGTCTGTTTGTCTACACTCTATGACCCTATCTACTGAGTTTCAGTGACTGACTGTGTATGTCTGTCTGTCTACACTCTATGACCCTATCTACTGAGTTTCAGTGACTGACTGACTGTCTGTCTGTCTACACTCTATGACCCTATCTACTGAGTTTCAGTGACTGACTGTGTCTGTCTGTCTGTCTACACTCTATGACCCTATCTACTGAGTTTCAGTGACTGACTGTGTCTGTTTGTCTACACTCTATGACCCTATCTACTGAGTTTCAGTGACTGACTGACTGTCTGTCTGTCTACACTCTATGACCCTATCTACTGAGTTTTGACTGACTGTGTCTGTCTGTCTGTCACTCTATGACCCTATCTACTGAGTTTCAGTGACTGACTGACTGTCTGTCTGTCTACACTCTATGACCCTATCTACTGAGTTTCAGTGACTGACTGTCTGTCTGTCTATCTATGACCCTATCTACTGAGTTTCAGTGACTGACTGTGTCCTGTCTGTCTACACTCTATGACCCTATCTACTGAGTTTCAGTGACTGACTGAATGTCTGTCTGTCTACACTCTATGACCCTATCTACTGAGTTTCAGTGACTGACTGAATGTCTGTCTGTCTACACTCTATGACCCTATCTACTGAGTTTCAGTGACTGACTGACTGTCTGTCTGTCTACACTCTATGACCCTATCTACTGAGTTTCAGTGACTGACTGACTGTCTGTCTGTCTACACTCTATGACCCTATCTACTGAGTTTCAGTGACTGACTGAATGTCTGTCTGTCTACACTCTATGACCCTATCTACTGAGTTTCAGTGACTGGCTGAATGTCTGTCTGTCTACACTCTATGACCCTATCTACTGAGTTTCAGTGACTGGCTGAATGTCTGTCTGTCTACACTCTATGACCCTATCTACTGAGTTTCAGTGACTGACTGACTGTCTGTCTGTCTACACTCTATGACCCTATCTACTGAGTTTCAGTGACTGACTGACTGTCTGTCTGTCTACACTCTATGACCCTATCTACTGAGTTTCAGTGACTGACTGTGTCTGTCTGTCTGTCTACACTCTATGACCCTATCTACTGAGTTTCAGTGACTGGCTGAATGTCTGTCTATCTACACTCTATGACCCTATCTACTGAGTTTCAGTGACTGGCTGAATGTCTGTCTGTCTACACTCTATGACCCTATCTACTGAGTTTCAGTGACTGACTGTGTATGTCTGTCTGTCTACACTCTATGACCCTATCTACTGAGTTTCAGTGACTGACTGACTGTCTGTCTGTCTACACTCTATGACCCTATCTATTGAGTTTCAGTGACTGACTGACTGTCTGTCTGTCTACACTCTATGACCCTATCTACCGAGTTTAAGTGACTGACTGTGTCTGTCTGTCTGTCTACACTCTATGACCCTATCTACTGAGTTTCAGTGACTGACTGTGTCTGTCTGACTCTATGACCCTATCTACTGAGTTTCAGTGACTGACTGACTGTCTGTCTGTCTACACTCTATGACCCTATCTACTGAGTTTCAGTGACTGACTGACTGACCCTATCTACTGAGTTTCAGTGACTCTGTCTGTCTGTCTACACTCTATGACCCTATCTACTGAGTTTCAGTGACTGACTGACTGTCTGTCTGTCTACACTCTATGACCCTATCTACTGAGTTTCAGTGACTGACTGACTGTCTGTTTGTCTACACTCTATGACCCTATCTACTGAGTTTCAGTGACTGACTGTGTCTGTCTGTCTGTCTACACTCTATGACCCTATCTACTGAGTTTCAGTGACTGGCTGATGTCTGTCTGTCTACACTCTATGACCCTATCTACTGAGTTTCAGTGACTGACTGAATGTCTGTCTGTCTACACTCTATGACCCTATCTACTGAGTTTCAGTGACTGACTGTCTGTCTGTCTGTCTACACTCTATGACCCTATCTACTGAGTTTCAGTGACTGACTGTGTCTGTCTACACTCTATGACCCTATCTACTGAGTTTCAGTGACTGACTGACTGACTGTCTGTCTGTCTACACTCTATGACCCTATCTACTGAGTTTCAGTGACTGGCTGACTGTCTACACTCTATGACCCTATCTACTGAGTTTGTGACTGACTGAATGTCTGTCTGTCTACACTCTATGACCCTATCTACTGAGTTTCAGTGACTGGCTGAATGTCTGTCTATCTACACTCTATGACCCTATCTACTGAGTTTCAGTGACTGACTGACTGTCTGTCTGTCTACACTCTATGACCCTATCTACTGAGTTTCAGTGACTGACTGACTGTCTGTTTGTCTACACTCTATGACCCTATCTACTGAGTTTCAGTGACTGACTGTGTCTGTCTGTCTGTCTACACTCTATGACCCTATCTACTGAGTTTCAGTGACTGACTGACTGTCTGTCTGTCTACACTCTATGACCCTATCTATTGAGTTTCAGTGACTGACTGACTGTGTCTGTCTGTCTGTCTACACTCTATGACCCTATCTACTGAGTTTCAGTGACTGACTGACTGTCTGTCTGTCTACACTCTATGACCCTATCTACTGAGTTTCAGTGACTGACTGACTGTCTGTCTGTCTACACTCTATGACCCTATCTACTGAGTTTCAGTGACTGACTGTGTCTGTCTGTCTACACTCTATGACCCTATCTACTGAGTTTCAGTGACTGACTAACTGTCTGTCTGTCTACACTCTATGACCCTATCTACTGAGTTTCAGTGACTGACTGACTGTCTGTCTGTCTACACTCTATGACCCTATCTACTGAGTTTCAGTGACTGACTGTGTCTGTCTGTCTGTCTACACTCTATGACCCTATCTACTGAGTTTCAGTGACTGACTGACTGTCTGTCTGTCTACACTCTATGACCCTATCTACTGAGTTTCAGTGACTGACTGACTGTCTGTCTGTCTACACTCTATGACCCTATCTACTGAGTTTCAGTGACTGACTGACTGTCTGTCTGTCTACACTCTATGACCCTATCTACTGAGTTTCAGTGACTGACTGATGTCTGTCTGTCTACACTCTATGACCCTATCTACTGAGTTTCAGTGACTGACTGAATGTCTGTCTGTCTACACTCTATGACCCTATCTACTGAGTTTCAGTGACTGACTGAATGTCTGTCTATCTACACTCTATGACCCTATCTACTGAGTTTCAGTGACTGACTGAATGTCTGTCTGTCTACACTCTATGACCCTATCTACTGAGTTTCAGTGACTGACTGACTGTCTGTCTGTCTACACTCTATGACCCTATCTACTGAGTTTCAGTGACTGACTGACTGTCTGTTTGTCTACACTCTATGACCCTATCTACTGAGTTTCAGTGACTGACTGTGTCTGTCTGTCTGTCTACACTCTATGACCCTATCTACTGAGTTTCAGTGACTGGCTGACTGTCTGTCTGTCTACACTCTATGACCCTATCTACTGAGTTTCAGTGACTGACTGAATGTCTGTCTGTCTACACTCTATGACCCTATCTACTGAGTTTCAGTGACTGACTGACTGTGTCTGTCTGTCTACACTCTATGACCCTATCTACTGAGTTTCAGTGACTGACTGACTGTCTGTCTGTCTACACTCTATGACCCTATCTACTGAGTTTCAGTGACTGACTGACTGTCTGTCTGTCTACACTCTATGACCCTATCTACTGAGTTTCAGTGACTGACTGACTGTCTGTCTGTCTACACTCTATGACCCTATCTACTGAGTTTCAGTGACTGACTGACTGTCTGTCTGTCTACACTCTATGACCCTATCTACTGAGTTTCAGTGACTGACTGACTGTCTGTCTGTCTGTCTACACTCTATGACCCTATCTACTGAGTTTCAGTGACTGACTGACTGTCTGTCTATCTACACTCTATGACCCTATCTACTGAGTTTCAGTGACTGACTGATGTCTGTCTGTCTACACTCTATGTCTGTTTCTGACTGACTGACTGTCTGTCTGTCTACACTCTATGACCCTATCTACTGAGTTTCAGTGACTGACTGACTGTCTGTCTGTCTACACTCTATGACCCTATCTACTGAGTTTCAGTGACTGACTGACTGTCTGTCTGTCTACACTCTATGACCCTATCTACTGAGTTTCAGTGACTGGCTGAATGTCTGTCTGTCTACACTCTATGACCCTATCTACTGAGTTTCAGTGACTGACTGACTGTCTGTCTGTCTACACTCTATGACCCTATCTACTGAGTTTCAGTGACTGACTGAATGTCTGTCTGTCTACACTCTATGACCCTATCTACTGAGTTTCAGTGACTGGCTGAATGTCTGTCTGTCTACACTCTATGACCCTATCTACTGAGTTTCAGTGACTGACTGACTGTCTGTCTGTCTACACTCTATGACCCTATCTACTGAGTTTCAGTGACTGACTGACTGTGTCTGTCTACACTCTATGACCCTATCTACTGAGTTTCAGTGACTGACTGACTGTCTGTCTGTCTGTCTACACTCTATGACCCTATCTACTGAGTTTCAGTGACTGACTGTGTCTGTCTGTCTGTCTACACTCTATGACCCTATCTACTGAGTTTCAGTGACTGACTGACTGTCTGTCTGTCTACACTCTATGACCCTATCTACTGAGTTTCAGTGACTGACTGTGTCTGTCTGTCTGTCTACACTCTATGACCCTATCTACTGAGTTTCAGTGACTGACTGTGTCTGTCTGTCTGTCTACACTCTATGACCCTATCTACTGAGTTTCAGTGACTGACTGTGTCTGTCTATCTACACTCTATGACCCTATCTACTGTTTCAGTGACTCTGACTGTCTGTCTGTCTACACTCTATGACCCTATCTACTGAGTTTCAGTGACTGACTGACTGTCTGTCTGTCTATGACCCTATCTACTGAGTTTCAGTGACTCTGTCTGTCTGTCTGACTATGACCCTATCTACTGAGTTTCAGTGACTGGACTGAATGTCTGTCTGTCTACACTCTATGACCCTATCTACTGAGTTTCAGTGACTGGCTGAATGTCTGTCTGTCTACACTCTATGACCCTATCTACTGAGTTTCAGTGACTGACTGACTGTCTGTTTGTCTACACTCTATGACCCTATCTACTGAGTTTCAGTGACTGACTGTAATGTCTGTCTGTCTACACTCTATGACCCTATCTACTGAGTTTCAGTGACTGACTGACTGTCTGTCTGTCTACACTCTATGACCCTATCTACTGAGTTTCAGTGACTGACTGTCTGTCTGTCTGTCTACACTCTATGACCCTATCTACTGAGTTTCAGTGACTGACTGACTGTTTGAGTTTCAGTGACTCTATGACCCTATCTACTGAGTTTCAGTGACTGACTGACTGTCTGTCTGTCTACACTCTATGACCCTATCTACTGAGTTTCAGTGACTGACTGTCTGTCTGTCTGTCTACACTCTATGACCCTATCTACTGAGTTTCAGTGACTGACTGACTGTCTGTCTGTCTACACTCTATGACCCTATCTACTGAGTTTCAGTGACTGACTGTCTGTCTGTCTGTCTACACTCTATGACCCTATCTACTGAGTTTCAGTGACTGACTGAATGTCTGTCTGTCTACACTCTATGACCCTATCTACTGAGTTTCAGTGACTGACTGACTGTCTGTCTGTCTACACTCTATGACCCTATCTACTGAGTTTCAGTGACTGACTGTGACTGTCTGTCTGTCTACACTCTATGACCCTATCTACTGAGTTTCAGTGACTGACTGAATGTCTGTCTGTCTACACTCTATGACCCTATCTACTGAGTTTCAGTGACTGACTGCTGAATGTCTGTCTGTCTACACTCTATGACCCTATCTACTGAGTTTCAGTGACTGGCTGAATGTCTGTCTGTCTACACTCTATGACCCTATCTACTGAGTTTCAGTGACTGACTGACTGTCTGTCTGTCTACACTCTATGACCCTATCTACTGAGTTTCAGTGACTGACTGACTGTCTGTCTGTCTGTCTACACTCTATGACCCTATCTACTGAGTTTCAGTGACTGACTGAATGTCTGTCTGTCTACACTCTATGACCCTATCTACTGAGTTTCAGTGACTGACTGACTGTCTGTCTGTCTACACTCTATGACCCTATCTACTGAGTTTCAGTGACTGACTGACTGAATGTCTGTCTGTCTACACTCTATGACCCTATCTACTGAGTTTCAGTGACTGACTGACTGTCTGTCTGTCTACACTCTATGACCCTATCTACTGAGTTTCAGTGACTGACTGACTGTCTGTCTGTCTACACTCTATGACCCTATCTACTGAGTTTCAGTGACTGACTGTGTCTGTCTGTCTGTCTACACTCTATGACCCTATCTACTGAGTTTCAGTGACTGACTGACTGTCTGTCTGTCTACACTCTATGACCCTATCTACTGAGTTTCAGTGACTGACTGACTGTCTGTCTGTCTACACTCTATGACCCTATCTACTGAGTTTCAGTGACTGACTGACTGTCTGTCTGTCTACACTCTATGACCCTATCTACTGAGTTTCAGTGACTGACTGTCTGTCTGTCTGTCTACACTCTATGACCCTATCTACTGAGTTTCAGTGACTGACTGACTGTCTGTCTGTCTACACTCTATGACCCTATCTACTGAGTTTCAGTGACTGGACTGAATGTCTGTCTGTCTACACTCTATGACCCTATCTACTGAGTTTCAGTGACTGACTGACTGTCTGTCTGTCTACACTCTATGACCCTATCTACTGAGTTTCAGTGACTGACTGACTGTCTGTCTGTCTACACTCTATGACCCTATCTACTGAGTTTCAGTGACTGACTGTCTGTCTGTCTGTCTACACTCTATGACCCTATCTACTGAGTTTCAGTGACTGGACTGAATGTCTGTCTGTCTACACTCTATGACCCTATCTACTGAGTTTCAGTGACTGACTGAATGTCTGTCTGTCTACACTCTATGACCCTATCTACTGAGTTTCAGTGACTGACTGACTGTCTGTCTGTCTACACTCTATGACCCTATCTACTGAGTTTCAGTGACTGACTGTGTCTGTCTACACTCTATGACCCTATCTACTGAGTTTCAGTGACTGACTGACTGTGTCTGTCTACACTCTATGACCCTATCTACTGAGTTTCAGTGACTGACTAACTGTGTCTGTCTACACTCTATGACCCTATCTACTGAGTTTCAGTGACTGACTGACTGTCTGTCTGTCTACACTCTATGACCCTATCTACTGAGTTTCAGTGACTGACTGTGTATGTCTGTCTGTCTACACTCTATGACCCTATCTACTGAGTTTCAGTGACTGACTGACTGTCTGTCTGTCTACACTCTATGACCCTATCTACTGAGTTTCAGTGACTGACTGACTGTCTGTCTGTCTACACTCTATGACCCTATCTACTGAGTTTCAGTGACTGACTGACTGTCTGTCTGTCTACACTCTATGACCCTATCTACTGAGTTTCAGTGACTGACTGTGTCTGTCTGTCTGTCTACACTCTATGACCCTATCTACTGAGTTTCAGTGACTGGCTGAATGTCTGTCTGTCCACACTCTATGACCCTATCTACTGAGTTTCAGTGACTGACTGAATGTCTGTCTGTCTACACTCTATGACCCTATCTACTGAGTTTCAGTGACTGAATGTCTGTCTGTCTACACTCTATGACCCTATCTACTGAGTTTCAGTGACTGACTGTCTGTCTGTCTACACTCTATGACCCTATCTACTGAGTTTCAGTGACTGACTGACTGTCTGTTTGTCTACACGCTATGACCCTATCTACTGAGTTTCAGTGACTGACTGTGTCTGTCTGTCTGTCTACACTCTATGACCCTATCTACTGAGTTTCAGTGACTGACTGACTGTCTGTCTGTCTACACTCTATGACCCTATCTACTGAGTTTCAGTGACTGACTGACTGTCTGTCTGTCTACACTCTATGACCCTATCTACTGAGTTTCAGTGACTGACTGACTGTCTGTCTGTCTACACTCTATGACCCTATCTACTGAGTTTCAGTGACTGACTGTGTCTGTCTGTCTGTCTACACTCTATGACCCTATCTACTGAGTTTCAGTGACTGACTGACTGTCTGTCTGTCTACACTCTATGACCCTATCTACTGAGTTTCACTGACTGATGTCTGTCTGTCTACACTCTATGACCCTATCTACTGAGTTTCAGTGACTGACTGACTGTCTGTCTGTCTACACTCTATGACCCTATCTACTGAGTTTCAGTGACTGACTGACTGTCTGTCTGTCTACACTCTATGACCCTATCTACTGAGTTTCAGTGACTGACTGACTGTCTGTCTGACTGTTTCAGTGACTGGCTGAATGTCTGTCTGTCTACACTCTATGACCCTATCTACTGAGTTTCAGTGACTGACTGACTGACTGTCTGTCTGTCTACACTCTATGACCCTATCTACTGAGTTTCAGTGACTGACTGTGTCTGTCTGTCTACACTCTATGACCCTATCTACTGAGTTTCAGTGACTGACTGACTGTCTGTCTGTCTACACTCTATGACCCTATCTACTGAGTTTCAGTGACTGACTGACTGTCTGTCTGTCTACACTCTATGACCCTATCTACTGAGTTTCAGTGACTGACTGACTGTCTGTTTGTCTACACTCTATGACCCTATCTACTGAGTTTCAGTGACTGACTGTCTGTCTGTCTGTCTACACTCTATGACCCTATCTACTGAGTTTCAGTGACTGACTGACTGTGTCTGTCTACACTCTATGACCCTATCTACTGAGTTTCAGTGACTGACTAACTGTGTCTCTCTACACTCTATGACCCTATCTACTGAGTTTCAGTGACTGACTGACTGTCTGTTTGTCTACACTCTATGACCCTATCTACTGAGTTTCAGTGACTGACTGTGTATGTCTGTCTGTCTACACTCTATGACCCTATCTACTGAGTTTCAGTGACTGACTGACTGTCTGTCTGTCTACACTCTATGACCCTATCTATTGAGTTTCAGTGACTGACTGACTGTGTCTGTCTGTCTGTCTACACTCTATGACCCTATCTACTGAGTTTCAGTGACTGACTGACTGTCTGTCTGTCTACACTCTATGACCCTATCTACTGAGTTTCAGTGACTGACTGTCTGTCTGTCTGTCTACACTCTATGACCCTATCTACTGAGTTTCAGTGACTGAGTTTCAGTGACTGACTGTCTGTCTGTCTACACTCTATGACCCTATCTACTGAGTTTCAGTGACTGACTGACTGTCTGTCTGTCTACACTCTATGACCCTATCTACTGAGTTTTTCATGTCTGTGACTGAGTTTCAGTGACTGACTGTGCATGTCTGTCTGTCTACACTCTATGACCCTATCTACTGAGTTTCAGTGACTGACTGACTGTCTGTCTGTCTACACTCTATGACCCTATCTACTGAGTTTCAGTGACTGTGTCTGTCTGACTGACTGTCTGTCTACACTCTATGACCCTATCTACTGAGTTTCAGTGACTCTGTCTGTCTGTCTACACTCTATGACCCTATCTACTGAGTTTCAGTGACTGACTGACTGTCTGTCTGTCTACACTCTATGACCCTATCTACTGAGTTTCAGTGACTGACTGACTGTCTGTTTGTCTACACTCTATGACCCTATCTACTGAGTTTCAGTGACTGACTGTGTCTGTCTGTCTGTCTACACTCTATGACCCTATCTACTGAGTTTCAGTGACTGCTGAATGTCTGTCTGTCTACACTCTATGACCCTATCTACTGAGTTTCAGTGACTGACTGACTGTCTGTCTGTCTACACTCTATGACCCTATCTACTGAGTTTCAGTGACTGACTGTGTCTGTCTGTCTGTCTACACTCTATGACCCTATCTACTGAGTTTCAGTGACTGACTGAATGTCTGTCTGTCTACACTCTATGACCCTATCTACTGAGTTTCAGTGACTGACTGACTGTCTGTCTGTCTACACTCTATGACCCTATCTACTGAGTTTCAGTGACTGACTGACTGTGTCTGTCTGTCTGTCTACACTCTATGACCCTATCTACTGAGTTTCAGTGACTGACTGACTGTCTGTCTGTCTACACTCTATGACCCTATCTACTGAGTTTCAGTGACTGACTGACTGTCTGTTTGTCTACACTCTATGACCCTATCTACTGAGTTTCAGTGACTGACTGTGTCTGTCTGTCTGTCTACACTCTATGACCCTATCTACTGAGTTTCAGTGACTGACTGACTGTCTGTCTGTCTACACTCTATGACCCTATCTACTGAGTTTCAGTGACTGACTGTCTGTCTGTCTGTCTACACTCTATGACCCTATCTACTGAGTTTCAGTGACTGGCTGAATGTCTGTCTATCTACACTCTATGACCCTATCTACTGAGTTTCAGTGACTGGCTGAATGTCTGTCTATCTACACTCTATGACCCTATCTACTGAGTTTCAGTGACTGACTGACTGTGTCTGTCTACACTCTATGACCCTATCTACTGAGTTTCAGTGACTGACTGACTGTCTGTCTGTCTACACTCTATGACCCTATCTACTGAGTTTCAGTGACTGACTGACTGTCTGTTTGTCTACACTCTATGACCCTATCTACTGAGTTTCAGTGACTGACTGTGTATGTCTGTCTGTCTACACTCTATGACCCTATCTACTGAGTTTCAGTGACTGACTGACTGTCTGTCTGTCTACACTCTATGACCCTATCTATTGAGTTTCAGTGACTGACTGACTGTGTCTGTCTGTCTGTCTACACTCTATGACCCTATCTACTGAGTTTCAGTGACTGACTGACTGTCTGTTTGTCTACACTCTATGACCCTATCTACTGAGTTTCAGTGACTGACTGTGTCTGTCTGTCTACACTCTATGACCCTATCTACTGAGTTTCAGTGACTGACTGACTGTGTCTGTCTGTCTGTCTACACTCTATGACCCTATCTACTGAGTTTCAGTGACTGACTGACTGTCTGTCTGTCTACACTCTATGACCCTATCTACTGAGTTTTTCACTGTCTGTCTGTCTACACTCTATGACTGAGTTTCAGTGACTGCATGTCTGTCTGTCTACACTCTATGACCCTATCTACTGAGTTTCAGTGACTGACTGACTGTCTGTCTGTCTACACTCTATGACCCTATCTACTGAGTTTCAGTGACTGACTGACTGTCTGTCTGTCTACACTCTATGACCCTATCTACTGAGTTTCAGTGACTGACTGTGTCTGTCTGTCTACACTCTATGACCCTATCTACTGAGTTTAAGTGACTGGCTGAATGTCTGTCTGTCTACACTCTATGACCCTATCTACTGAGTTTCAGTTACTGACTATGTCTGTCTGTCTGTCTACACTCTATGACCCTATCTACTGAGTTTCAGTGACTGACTGACTGTCTGTCTGTCTGTCTACACTCTATGACCCTATCTACTGAGTTTCAGTGACTGACTGACTGTCTGTCTGTCTACACTCTATGACCCTATCTACTGAGTTTCAGTGACTGACTGACTGTCTGTCTGTCTGTCTACACTCTATGACCCTATCTACTGAGTTTCAGTGACTGACTGTGTCTGTCTGTCTGTCTACACTCTATGACCCTATCTACTGAGTTTCAGTGACTGACTGAATGTCTGTCTGTCTACACTCTATGACCCTATCTACTGAGTTTCAGTGACTGACTGACTGTCTGTCTGTCTACACTCTATGACCCTATCTACTGAGTTTCAGTGACTGCTGAACTGTCTGTCTGTCTACACTCTATGACCCTATCTACTGAGTTTCAGTGACTGACTGACTGTCTGTCTGTCTACACTCTATGACCCTATCTACTGAGTTTCAGTGACTGACTGACTGTCTGTCTGTCTACACTCTATGACCCTATCTACTGAGTTTCAGTGACTGACTGTGTCTGTCTACACTCTATGACCCTATCTACTGAGTTTCAGTGACTGACTGTGTCTGTCTACACTCTATGACCCTATCTACTGAGTTTCAGTGACTGACTGACTGTCTGTCTACACTCTATGACCCTATCTACTGAGTTTCAGTGACTGACTGAATGTCTGTCTGTCTACACTCTATGACCCTATCTACTGAGTTTCAGTGACTGACTGACTGTCTGTCTGTCTACACTCTATGACCCTATCTACTGAGTTTCAGTGACTGACTGACTGTCTGTCTGTCTACACTCTATGACCCTATCTACTGAGTTTCAGTATGTCTGTCTGTCTGTCTACACTCTATGACCCTATCTACTGAGTTTGTGACTGACTGACTGTCTGTCTGTCTACACTCTATGACCCTATCTACTGAGTTTCAGTGACTGACTGACTGTCTGTCTGTCTACACTCTATGACCCTATCTACTGAGTTTCAGTGACTGACTGTGTCTGTCTACACTCTATGACCCTATCTACTGAGTTTCAGTGACTGACTGTGTCTGTCTACACTCTATGACCCTATCTACTGTGACTGACTGTCTGTCTACACTCTATGACCCTATCTACTGAGTTTCAGTGACTGACTGTCTGTCTGTCTGTCTACACTCTATGACCCTATCTACTGAGTTTCAGTGACTGACTGACTGTCTGTCTGTCTACACTCTATGACCCTATCTATTGAGTTTCAGTGACTGACTGACTGTGTATGTCTGTCTGTCTACACTCTATGACCCTATCTACTGAGTTTCAGTGACTGACTGACTGTCTGTTTGTCTACACTCTATGACCCTATCTACTGAGTTTCAGTGACTGACTGTGTATGTCTGTCTGTCTACACTCTATGACCCTATCTACTGAGTTTCAGTGACTGACTGTGACTGTCTGTCTGTCTACACTCTATGACCCTATCTACTGAGTTTCAGTGACTGGCTGAATGTCTGTCTATCTACACTCTATGACCCTATCTACTGAGTTTCAGTGACTGACTGTGTCTGTTTGTCTACACTCTATGACCCTATCTACTGAGTTTCAGTGACTGACTGACTGTCTGTCTGTCTACACTCTATGACCCTATCTACTGAGTTTCAGTGACTGACTGTCTGTCTGTCTGTCTACACTCTATGACCCTATCTACTGAGTTTCAGTGACTGTGAATGTCTGTCTATCTACACTCTATGACCCTATCTACTGAGTTTCTGACTCTGTCTGTCTATCTACACTCTATGACCCTATCTACTGAGTTTCAGTGACTGACTGACTGTCTGTCTGTCTACACTCTATGACCCTATCTACTGAGTTTCAGTGACTGACTGACTGTCTGTCTGTCTACACTCTATGACCCTATCTACTGAGTTTCAGTGACTGACTGTGTCTGTCTACACTCTATGACCCTATCTACTGAGTTTCAGTGACTGACTGACTGACTGTCTGTCTGTCTACACTCTATGACCCTATCTACTGAGTTTCAGTGACTGACTGACTGTCTGTCTGTCTACACTCTATGACCCTATCTACTGAGTTTCAGTGACTGACTGACTGTGTCTGTCTGTCTGTCTACACTCTATGACCCTATCTGACTGACTGAATGTCTGTTTCACTCTATGACCCTATGACTGAGTTTCAGTGACTGACTCTGTCTGTCTACACTGACCCTATCTACTGACCCTATCTGAATGAGTTTCACACTCTATGACCCTATCTACTGAGTTTCAGTGACTGACTCTGTCTGTCTGTCTACACTCTATGACCCTATCTACTGAGTTTCAGTGACTGGCTGAATGTCTGTCTATCTACACTCTATGACCCTATCTACTGAGTTTCAGTTACTGACTATGTCTGTCTGTCTGTCTACACTCTATGACCCTATCTACTGAGTTTCAGTGACTGACTGACTGTCTGTCTGTCTGTCTACACTCTATGACCCTATCTACTGAGTTTCAGTGACTGACTGTGTCTGTCTACACTCTATGACCCTATCTACTGAGTTTCAGTGACTGACTGTGTCTGTCTACACTCTATGACCCTATCTACTGAGTTTCAGTGACTGACTGACTGTCTGTCTACACTCTATGACCCTATCTACTGAGTTTCAGTTACTGACTATGTCTGTCTGTCTGTCTACACTATATGACCCTATCTACTGAGTTTCACTGACTGTGTCTGTCTACACTCTATGACCCTATCTGAGTTTGTCTGACTGTGTATGTCTGTCTGTCTACACTCTATGACCCTATCTACTGAGTTTCAGTGACTGACTGACTGTCTGTTTGTCTACACTCTATGACCCTATCTACTGAGTTTCAGTGACTGACTGTGTATGTCTGTCTGTCTACACTCTATGACCCTATCTACTGAGTTTCAGTGACTGACTGTGTCTGTCTGTCTGTCTACACTCTATGACCCTATCTACTGAGTTTCAGTGACTGGCTGAATGTCTGTCTGTCCACACTCTATGACCCTATCTACTGAGTTTCAGTGACTGACTAACTGTGTCTGTCTACACTCTATGACCATATCTACTGAGTTTCAGTGACTGACTAACTGTGTCTGTCTACACTCTATGACCCTATCTACTGAGTTTCAGTGACTGACTGTGTATGTCTGTCTGTCTACACTCTATGACCCTATCTACTGAGTTTCAGTGACTAGCTGAATGTCTGTCTGTCCACACTCTATGACCCTATCTACTGAGTTTCAGTGACTGGCTGAATGTCTGTCTATCTACACTCTATGACCCTATCTACTGAGTTTCAGTGACTGGCTGAATGTCTGTCTATCTACACTCTATGACCCTATCTACTGAGTTTCAGTTACTGACTATGTCTGTCTGTCTGTCTACACTCTATGACCCTATCTACTGAGTTTCAGTGACTGACTGACTGTCTGTCTGTCTGTCTACACTCTATGACCCTATCTACTGAGTTTCAGTGACTGACTGTGTCTGTCTACACTCTATGACCCTATCTACTGAGTTTCAGTGACTGACTGACTGTGTCTGTCTACACTCTATGACCCTATCTACTGAGTTTCAGTGACTGACTGTGTCTGTCTACACTCTATGACCCTATCTACTGAGTTTCAGTGACTGACTGACTGTCTGTCTACACTCTATGACCCTATCTACTGAGTTTCAGTGACTGACTGACTGTCTGTCTACACTCTATGACCCTATCTACTGAGTTTCAGTTACTGACTATGTCTGTCTGTCTGTCTACACTATATGACCCTATCTACTGAGTTTCAGTGACTGACTGACTGTCTGTCTGTCTACACTCTATGACCCTATCTATTGAGTTTCAGTGACTGACTGACTGTGTATGTCTGTCTGTCTACACTCTATGACCCTATCTACTGAGTTTCAGTGACTGACTGACTGTCTGTTTGTCTACACTCTATGACCCTATCTACTGAGTTTCAGTGACTGACTGACTGTGTCTGTCTGTCTGTCTACACTCTATGACCCTATCTACTGAGTTTCAGTGACTGACTGTGTCTGTCTGTCTGTCTACACTCTATGACCCTATCTACTGAGTTTCAGTGACTGGCTGAATGTCTGTCTGTCCACACTCTATGACCCTATCTACTGAGTTTCAGTGACTGACTGACTGTGTCTGTCTACACTCTATGACCCTATCTACTGAGTTTCAGTGACTGGCTGAATGTCTGTCTCTATGACCCTATCTACTGAGTTTCAGTGACTGGCTGTCTGTCTACACTCTATGACCCTATCTACTGAGTTTCAGTGACTCTGAACTGTCTACACTCTATGACCCTATCTACTGAGTTTCAGTGACTGACTGTGTCTGTCTGTCTGTCTACACTCTATAACCCTATCTACTGAGTTTCAGTGACTGGCTGAATGTCTACACTCTATGACCCTATCTACTGAGTTTCAGTGACTGGCTGAATGTCTACACTCTATGACCCTATCTACTGAGTTTCAGTGACTGGCTGAATGTCTACACTCTATGACCCTATCTACTGAGTTTCAGTGACTGGCTGAATGTCTACACTCTATGACCCTATCTACTGAGTTTCAGTGACTGACTGTCTGTCTGTCTGTCTACACTCTATGACCCTATCTACTGAGTTTCAGTGACTGGCTGTCTACACTCTATGACCCTATCTACTGAGTTTCTGACTCTGTCTGTCTGTCTACACTCTCTGACCCTATCTACTGAGTTTCAGTGACTCTGTCTGTCTACACTCTATGACCCTATCTACTGTCTGTCTGACTGTCTGTCTACACTCTATGCTACTGTCTGTCTGTCTGTCTACTGAGTTTCAGTGACTGACTGACATGGTCTCACACTCTGACCCATCTCTGTCAGTGACTCTGCTATGACCCTATCTATCTACTGAGTTTCAGTGACTGGCTGAATGTCTGTCTGTCTACACTCTATGACCCTATCTACTGAGTTTCACTGACTGACTGTGACTGTCTGTCTGTCTACACTCTATGACCCTATCTACTGAGTTTCAGTGACTGGCTGAATGTCTACACTCTATGACCCTATCTACTGAGTTTCAGTGACTGGCTGAATGTCTGCCTGTGTTTCTAATTCTCCATCTTGTCTGTCTTCAACAGAGTGATTTCCTGGACTTCTATGTGTCGTATCTGAAGGAGCTGCCTGAATGTCTGTCTGTGGTCAACATGTTGACCACCACCTCACTAAAAGCAGCCGGCCTGTTTGAGGTAAATAAAGCACGCTGAACAACCAGGCAGTATTGACCGCAATCATGGCCTTGGGCAGATGTTTTGGGTTGTGGGTGTTTTAGCTTGGGTTACTCCGCTCATACAGGAGTAATAAAGGCCTAGGATTTTTTTTTGTATTTTTTTCATATGCAGCACCCTCAGTATGTCCACAATCACTGCATAGAGCTACCCACAGAGAACAACTCACAGTAGTGCAGTTATCCAGAAAGAAAGGGAAATCATGTTACGAATTATCGTTTAGTAAATCTCTGACATTTCGATGAACAAAGAGCACATGATGAACATACCTGAGTGAAGTTTTTTTTGACATCTTATCCCCAGTCTTTATTACTCTGTAAACTTTTCCGACAATTGATTTCACATGACTTCAGTGTAGACTTGTGCCAACTGACTGTCTCTTCTCTGATTGACTGTCTGATGTTCCAGTGTGACATCAACGGGGACGAGACGACACGCCCCTCTCTCCACACTCTGCTTCTCCAGCCAGTGCAAAGGATCCCTGTGTACCTTCAGCTGCTGCAGGTCAGGCTCCATGACACTCACATCTGATACATACAGTACACCACCAACACAACATAGGTATTTAGAAAAGAGAGTCCTCACCATCATAGTATGTTATCTCTAATCAGAGTGGTGGTGACTGTATAAACTGCTCAGGTTAGTGCCAGGTTCACATCCCAGATAGCACATTTGATTGGTTGGAAGTTGTGGGAATGTATGTTTTTTTCATATTGGTTGTGGAACAAAGCTTTATGTTTCCTGAGAACAGAAGTAAACATTTTGCTGTTCTGGTAATGTACATTTTTATGTTGCAGGGAGGTTCTGAGAATGTTTCACTCCGGTTCCCTGAAAGTTTAGGTTTTATTACCACTCTGATAATGGACATTATAGGTTATCTGAAGGTAATTAAATAACGTAAAACTTTCACTGAATGTATCAATGCGACTTTTAATAACACTGCTAGCTTATTTTGGGTTAACTTTTTTGAACGCCAAGCACAGATACAATAGGATACATGGAAACTAATTTGCCTAGGCATTAATCATGCAAACAGTTATTTTGTTATTGTGACCAGT
Organism: Oncorhynchus nerka; assembly: GCF_034236695.1. Lineage (NCBI taxonomy): Eukaryota > Metazoa > Chordata > Actinopteri > Salmoniformes > Salmonidae > Oncorhynchus > Oncorhynchus nerka. The sequence goes on along the minus strand of NC_088423.1, from coordinate 31,592,614 downwards.
GGTGGAAAAACTATCCAATTGTCATACTTGAGTAAAAATAAAGATACCTGAACAAAAATTGACTCAAGTAAAAGTGAAAGTCACCCAGTAAAATACTACTTGAGTAAAAGTCTAAAGTATTTGGTTTTACATGTTCTTAAGTATTAAAAGTGAATGTAATTGCTAAAATATACTTAAGTATAGATTTGTTTACGGATAGCACTGGCATATTCCAACACTCAGGCATAATTTACAAACAAAGCATTTGTGTTTAGTGATTCTGCCAGATCATAGGCAGTATGGATGACCATGGATGTTCTCTTGATAAGTGCATGAATTGGACCATTTTCCTGTCTCGCTAAGCATTCAAAATGTAACAAGTACTTTTGGGTGTCAGGGAAAATGTATGGAGTTAAAGTACATCGTTTTCTTTCGGAATATAGTGAAGTAAAAGTAGTCAAAAATATAAATAGTAAAATACAGATTCCTCACAAAACTACTTAAGTAGTACTTTAAATTAGTTTTACACCACTGATTGTGACACTGATTGTGGCATCAGAAAGATTCAAACCTATGATCTTCTGTTCTCTATCCCTTCTGTTCTCTATCCCTTCTGTTCTCTATCCCTTCTGTTCTCTATCCCTTCTGTTCTCTATCCCTTCTGTTCTCTATCCCTTCTGTTCTCTATCCCTAGTCCACTGAGCCACCAGGATGAAGCTAGCTGTTTCACATACATAGCTGTTCATTTTAGTCTGTTCAACCAACCAGGAAACAAGCACTCATAGCCCCCGAATAGCAGCACTGTAGAAACTATCACACTCAACGGAACGACTTGATTAGTGTAGTGTCAACAACGCAGCCACTGCCAGCTAGCCTACAAAGTCAACAACGCAGCCACTGCCAGCTAGCCTACTTCAGCAGTACGGTATCATTTTAATCATTTTAGTCAATAAGATTCTTGCTACGTAAGCTTAACTTTCTGAACATTCGAGACGTGTAGTCCACTTGTCATTCCAATCTCCTTTGCATTAGCGTAGCCTCTTCTGTAGCCTGTCAACTATGTGTCTGTCTATCCCTGTTCTCTCATCTCTGCACAGACCATACAAACGATCCACAACGCGTGGCCGCGGCCACCCTAATCTGGTGGTCCCAGCGCGCACGACCCACGTGGAGTTCCAGGTCTCCGGTAGCCTCTGGAACTGCCTGCTGCCAACAAGGCAGAGTTCATCTCAGCCTATGCCTCCCTCCAGTCCCTCGACTTCTTGGCACTGACGGAAACATGGATCACCACAGATAACACTGCTACTCCTACTGCTCTCTCTTCGTCCGCCCACGTGTTCTCGCACACCCGAGAGCTTCTGGTCAGCGGAGTGGTGGCACCGGGATCCTCATCTCTCCCAAGTGGTCATTCTCTCTTTCTCCCCTTACCCATCTGTCTATCGCCTCCTTTGAATTCCATGCTGTCACAGTTACCAGCCCTTTCAAGCTTAACATCCTTATCATTTATCGCCCTCCAGGTTCCTCGGAGAGTTCATCAATGAGCTTGATGCCTTGATAAGCTCCTTTCCTGAGGACGGCTCACTCTCTCACAGTTCTGGGCGACTTTAACCTCCCCACGTCTACCTTTGACTCATTCCTCTCTGTCTCCTTCTTCCCACTCCTCTCCTCTTTTGACCTCACCCTCTCACCCCCCTACTCACAAGGCAGGCAATACGCTCGACCTCATCTTTACTAGATGCTGTTCTTCCACTAACCTCATTGCAACTCCCCTCCAAGTCTCCGACCACTACCTTGTATCCTTTTCCCTCTCGCTCTCATCCAACACTTCCCACACTGCCTCTACTCGGATGGTATCGCGCCGTCCCAACCTTCGCTCTCTCTCCCCGCTTCTCTCTCCTCTTCCATCCTATCATCTCTTCCCTCTGCTCAAACCTTCTCCAACCTATCTCCTGATTCTGCCTCAACCCTCCTCTCCTCCCTTTCTGCATCCTTTGACTCTCTATGTCCCCTATCCTCCAGGCCGGCTCGGTCCTCCCCTCCCGCTCCGTGGCTCGACGACTCATTGCGAGCTCACAGAACAGGGCTCCGGGCAGCCGAGCGGAAATGGAGGAAAACTCGCCTCCCTGCGGACCTGGCATCCTTTCACTCCCTCCTCTCTACATTTTCCTCTTCTGTCTCTGCTGCTAAAGCCACTTTCTACCACTCTAAATTCCAAGCATCTGCCTCTAACCCTAGGAAGCTCTTTGCCACCTTCTCCTCCCTCCTGAATCCTCCTCCCCCTCCTCCCTCTCTGCAGATGACTTCGTCAACCATTTTGAAAAGAAGGTCGACGACATCCGATCTCGTTTGCTAAGTCAAACGACACCGCTGGTTCTGCTCACACTGCCCTACCCTGTGCTCTGACCTCTTTCTCCCCTCTCTCTCCAGATGAAATCTCGCGTCTTGTGACGGCCGGCCGCCCAACAACCTGCCCGCTTGACCCTATCCCTCCTCTCTTCTCCAGACCATTTCCGGAGACCTTCTCCTTACCTCACCTCGCTCATCAACTCATCCCTGAAGGGCTAATCCCTTCCGTCTTCAAGAGAGCGAGAGTTGCACCCCTTCTGAAAAAACCTACACTCGATCCCTCCGATGTCAACAACTACAGACCAGTATCCCTTCTTTCTTTTCTCTCCAAAACTCTTGAACGTGCCGTCCTTGGCCAGCTCTCCCGCTATCTCTCTCAGAATGACCTTCTTGATCCAAATCAGTCAGGTTTCAAGACTAGTCATTCAACTGAGACTGCTCTTCTCTGTATCAAAAAGCGCTCCGCACTGCTAAAGCTAACTCTCTCTCCTCTGCTCTCATCCTTCTAGACCTATCGGCTGCCTTCGATACTGTGAACCATCAGATCCTCCTCTCCACCTTCTCCGAGTTGGGCATCTCCGGCGCGGCCCACGCTTGGATTGCTTCCTACCTGACAGGTCGCTCCTACCAGGTGGCGTGGCGAGAATCTGTCTCCTCACCACGCGCTCTCACCACTGGCGTCCCCCAGGGCTCTGTTCTAGGCCCTCTCCTATTCTCGCTATACACCAAGTCACTTGGCTCTGTCATAACCTCACATGGTCTCTCCTATCATTGCTATGCAGACGACACACAATTAATCTTCTCCTTTCCCCCTTCTGACGACCAGGTGGCGAATCGCATCTCTGCATGTCTGGCAGACATATCAGTGTGGATGACGGATCACCACCTCAAGCTGAACCTCGGCAAGATGGAGCTGCTCTTCCTCTCGGGGAAGGCCTGCCCGTTCCATGATCTCGCCATCACGGTTGATAACTCCATTGTGTCCTCCTCCCAGAGCGCTAAGAACCTTGGCGTGATCCTGGACAACACCCTGTCGTTCTCAACTAACATCAAGGCGGTGGCCTGTTCCTGTAGGTTCATGCTCTACAACATCCGCAGAGTACGACCCTGCCTCACACAGGAAGCGGCGCAGGTCCTAATCCAGGCACTTGTCATCTCCCGTCTGGATTACTGCAACTCGCTGTTGGCTGGGCTCCCTGCCTGTGCAATTAAACCCCTACAACTCATCCAGAACGCCGCAGCCCGTCTGGTGTTCAACCTTCCCAAGTTCTCTCACGTCACCCCGCTCCTCCGCTCTCTCCACTGGCTTCCAGTTGAAGCTCGCATCCGCTACAAGACCATGGTGCTTGCCTACGGAGCTGTGAGGGGAACGGCACCTCAGTACCTCCAGGCTCTGATCAGGCCCTACACCCAAACAAGGGCACTGCGTTCATCCACCTCTGGCCTGCTCGCCTCCCTACCACTGAGGAAGTACAGTTCCCGCTCAGCCCAGTCAAAACTGTTCGCTGCTCTGGCCCCCCAATGGTGGAACAAACTCCCTCACGACGCCAGGACAGCGGAGTCAATCACCACCTTCCGGAGACACCTGAAACCCCACCTCTTTAAGGAATACCTAGGATAGGATAAAGTCATCCTTCTCACCCCCTTAAAAGATTTAGATGCACTATTGTAAAGTGGCTGTTCCACTAGATGTCATAAGGTGAACGCACCAATTTGTAAGTCGCTCTGGATAAGAGCGTCTGCTAAATGACTTAAATGTAAATGTAATCAAGTTTCACCAATTAGTGGGTGCAGCCAACACACATGAACACACCTAACAAGATAGAGGATCGAGAGAGTTTTCCTGACCCTGAGAATGGAATGTAAATGTTTTTAAATGAAATCATTAATTTTTTCTGAACGTTACTAAAGTTTTCTTCATGTTCTTAGACCAGAATGTATATGTTTTTAAATAACATTCTTAGAATGTTTTCTAAACATTAAAAATTTTCTTGTGGTTTTTCTGGAACATTTTCTTCATGTTCTGAGAATGGAATTGAGTTAATTGATGTCAATATGTAGAATTGAACTTTTTTGAACTGTCCCAGAATATTACCAAGAACTGACATAAAAGAGAACCATACATTCACTTAAGTTACATTTTTTATTTTTTTAGAACATTCCCAGAATGTAGTAAAAATATGACATTAAATAGAACTTAATGGGAACTTGTGTGGAATGTTCTGTGGAAGTACTGAAATTCCTACAGAAGAACATTGTTTCGTTTGCGGAACTATTTGAGAACATTACCGATATCAAACCAGTCGGAGTACATTCCTAGAACATGACCAGAAATTAAATTAAATGTAACCACGTTTGAACTTTTAGGAAACGTGTCAAAGTAATTAAATACCAAGAAAATTGTTTTTTTCCTTAAAAATGTGCTGAGAATATTCAAAAGCCAAGCAACTATCCTGCACTATTTACAGAAAGTTGTGGGAACGTTGTATGCAAAATAACCACACTCCCACCAAGCTTTAAGAAACACATGTTTCTCAGAAAGTTATGTGCTAGCTGGGATAAGTCAATAGCATCCCTGTGTGGCCTGTTTTGGTTTCAGACTCTGTTGAAGCAGACGGATGCAGAGCACCCTGACTACTACCTGCTGCTGGTGTGTATCCAGCAGGTCAGAGCCTTCACCACCCAGTACGCCCACCTACTGCAGCACAACAAAGAGCTGCTCCTGCACAACCGCAAAGAGCTCAAGAGGTCAGCTTCTGATCCAGGCTCAGATTTGGTGTTTTGGTAAGATTGTGCAGATGGGGACAGGATTCAGATGGACTGGTCTGAGGTCAATGAACTGTGATGATATACCTTACAGACAAATAAAGAAGAACTCTGTGAGGCTAATGCCACGTTCACGTGCTACTCGAAACTAGGAAACTCTGAAATGTCCAACTTGCTAACTGGTTGAACGCGGCACATGTATAACTACAACCAGTTAGCAAGTCGAAAATGTCAGTTTCCTAGTTCCAACTATCATGTGAACGAAGCACAAATATAGTTCCAACCTTGTTCTTGTTGCAGGTCAACTATGAAGCAGTTCTTCAAAAATGTGGACTGTGGTAACGTGATGCAAGCCAATGAGATGGGCTCCCCTTACCCCACCAGCAACGCAATACTGTGAGTTATGTTCTGACTACACTCAGCCATTAATATTAGCAGTCAGTCATTAATGCATTGATTAACTAACTCTCTGTCCCGCTGACAGCCTCTCCCTCTCCCCTCACAGAGAGCATGGCAACCAGGTGAAACGCAGCAAGCAGAGGCACCTGGAGCAGATCCAGTCTAGACGCTTCCTGGACTGGGAGAGCGAGGCTCACCACTCCGACTCCCCCATCCCATTTTTCTCCCCTGACACCAACCCTCGCCTCAAACCCCCAGGCCTGCAGAGTATCCCTGAGATGGGGTCATCAGAGCAGCTGCCCGGCAAACGGCTGACCCCGGGCTCAGCCCTGTCCGATGCTCAAGGTGAGTTCCTTCGCCCTGGGGACCCTCCAGGCTTGGAGGGGCTGTATGAGGATGTGGACTCGTCCCTCCACAACGTGTCCCTGTTCGACCACTACTCCAGTGCTTCGTCCGACTCTAGTATCGACATCGCCTTTGTGCGCTGCCCTAAGAGCCATCAGGCTGTTCGCGAGGTCTACAACAGAGGGGGCAGCCGGGGGAGCAGGTACAAGCTGCCTGGCCGGGGTTGCGTGTCGACAGACGAGGCCCAAATGATGCAAGCTCACCACCACCGCCCCCTGCAGGCCGCTCAGTGTAAGAGCAAATCCCTGAACGGGTTGCAGCTGGACAGCACTGTGAGTGGGGACAGTGGCCCCAGACATCTGTCTGACCACCTGAGGGACCACGGGGCCCACCAACATGCCAAGCTAGAGAGGCAGTCCAGTAATAAATATCACCCACGCAGCAGCAAGAGCCAGAGCAGCAACAACAGCCCCATCAGCCCCCCGCAGCACAAAGCAGAGCCAGAAAGACAGATAGCAGCCACTGACAAGGAGCTGCATAACAACCACAACAAGGTGGGCATCAGGGAGTGGCTGGATGGAGCCCACAGTTAACAAGCAGTGGGGTTGAGTTTATGAGAAGCCCTAAGATGGTTGTTCATTTTTAGATGGAAAAGGGGTGGGTCAGCCATAGAAATAAATGTGAGTGCTATGCACTGCTGGGAGGTGTGTGTCAATTTGGGGCCTATTTGTAACTAGTATGTACTATGTGTGTGATATTGTTATAGACCTCTGGGTGTCTGTATAACAAATATTACTCCTTTATGTAGGACTCTGGGAGCCCACCCTGGGGGGAGGAGCCAAGATGGAAGGCTGAGGCGAATTACCACACCCCCTTCAGTGAGAGGAGCCGGAAACAGGAGAAGGGAGGCTTCCGTAGCTCCTTCAAGAAGCTCTTCAAGAAAAAGTAAGATACACTGTATCTGCTTATCAGCAGCACTTTACACCACGATTCATTTGAAGTTGAATAAACAATGTTTGTCAAATACATGATGGAATGACTCAAGTAATGCTGTATGGGGTATCAAGTTTTTTCAGACTATTAGCGTTGCAGTAACCTCATATATACTGTGTCCTCTAGGTCGGGGGGAGGAGAGAAAGACAAGACAGACAGCCAGAACTCTAGTGATCACGAGGCAGGCAAGACCCCAAGAGTCACCCACCTAGGCATCGAAGGTGGGACTGCCGTGTGAAAAGTGTGACTAGAGCGTCACCAGCAGAGAAACACATTGCTCTGAGAAAGGCTTCAAATAGGTGCCAGTGGAATTCTAGGGGTATATAGACAGTGTACAAAGCATTAGGAACACCTGCTCTTTCCATGACAGACTGAGCAGGTGAACGCTATGATCCCTTATTGATGTCACTTGTTAAATCCACTTCAGTGTAGATGAAGGGGAGGAGACAGGTTAAATAAGGATTGTGTATGTGTGCCATTCAGTGAGTGAATGGGCAAGACAAAAGATCTAAGTGCCTTTGAATGGGGTATGGTAGTAGGTGCCAGGCGCTGAACTGCAGCGCTGCTGGGTTTTTCACGCCCAAGTCTCCCATGTGTATCAAGAATGGTCCACCACCCAAAAGACATCCACTGTGGGAAGCATTGGAGTCAACATGGGCCAGCATCCCTGTGGAAAGCTTCCAACACCTTGTCGAGCCCATGCTCTGGCAAATTAAGACAGAATGTTGAGGGCAAAACCCAATATTAAGGTGTTCCTAATGTTTTGTACACTGTGTACAGTGCAATACAAACTATGTATATAAAACATGCTGGAAGACCAACAGACATTGACCTACTGTAAAAATGCTGTATAGGTTTCTTCATTTTTAAGTTAGTAGTTTCCAATTTGAGATCTCTTCCATATCCATGGAGAAAATATATTTTGCATACAGTATACTCATTAACATAAAGAAATGTGCCATCAAGAAAATCTCTATCCCCAAATCAAAATAGAATGTAAATTGTGACAAGACTTAAATTAAACAATAAGTCTGTTGTAATCAATATTTGTCATACCTCGTCATAACCAAAGAATGTCTGAAAACGATCACACAAGTTAGTGGCTGCTTAACAGTTCTTCCCTTTTAAAAATGTGCAACTTATCTACAAAGCTAGCAAACTAGACAATGTGAAACTTATTCAACATTTATTTTGCATTTCAATCAATATTTCTCTACGACAAACAGACACACAAGCTTCAGTTCCTTCTTTTAATGTGTTAATCTGTTACACATTTGAAACAAAATATAGGCAATTATACAGTATGTAAAACCAACAGATTTTATTTTACACTATATACATATAATGTGCATTGCAATATGAAAATGATAATGCGCCAGAAAGGAAGTTAGTTTGTCCATAATCATTACACATTCCTACTGTGTAAATTAAAACCAACATGACTCTTGTAGTGTTTTTACTGACTTTGTTTTCTTCTTCTACACAACTCGTTTCCTTTTGTTCAACATTGCACGAGGTAGAGACACCGCACTAATTTTGGCCATAAATCGAGAACACATTTTGGCATTACATTACAAAAAAAATGTAACATTCATATTCTTTTTACATCTTCACTGAGTCCAACAGTAAGGAATGTGTTTTGTCTATTTGACTATAGTGTATATGATCGATATTACCATTGAGAATTACATGATGAAACGGTGGTGATCAAAACAGTACCGCTAGAGTCCGTTTAAGTTTGACCTTTGACATTTCTCCCTCCACCGTCTCATTATGGTATTTCAGTAATGTTCAGTGAGTGTTCCATAATAATTCTACCTATGCTAATGCAACCCCTGTGTCACAGCTTGTGAGAACATATATATGTATACTTAAAGTTTACAAGCACATATACAGTTACATACAACAGCACTTTTCTTTTCTTCAAATACCTTTTTGTGCAAATTTTAACACCAGTGATCCCACAGTATTAAAAAAAGCATACAACTTAGCTGGGAAGTAAGCCTGCAATTAAAACAGTTTGAAATGTTCATCTCATAGAGTTATAAATGGAAGCTAAGAATGAAATGGTTGATCTCCCATTAGATATTTCTCAAAGCGAGTTCCCACATTTGGGATGCCGATGCGTGCAGAATGACATTACCAGTAAGTAGGACTTTCTTGCTGCTCAGACTTAGCCAAACCTCAGAGGGGATCAAGTCCTGTCCCTTGTCACATGATTAGAGAACAAGAAGTCATTTTTAGTGCTCAAACTGACCCCCTGAACCACCCTTTTAAATCTTTACAGTCTCCATACCGGTACAGAACACCTATCTACATGACCAGTCTTTAGTTTACAACCCCGGAGTAGCCAGGGTCCCTTTCTGCGAAAAAAATACTACATTTATATTTACAATTAAATAGAGGTCAATTAAGCACTTGTGTGGTATGGGCTAAGATGCTAGCAGTGGTGGCAACACTTAATTCTAAAATGAAATCATATAGAAGTCATCCAGTTCTTTGTTACATGCCACAATAAATATAGGTGTTAAAAGGAAGTAAGAGGCAAGTTGGAAGTGGACCCTTGAAGGACCAGTCTCATGTGAAGCTAAAGCAGTAGTCTGTCTGTAGTGTCTTGTGTAACCAAGATGCTGTGTGGTGTGATCAGTAGCTGTTCTCGTGTCCAGCCAGGATGTAGAGGTTGCTGGCTGCTGTGGGGTTGTCAGTCGGCCTGCTTTCCAGCACCACCACTCTGAAACACAGGTTCAGTTCAGACTCACACTGTGAAAATATATGTCCCAGAGGGGACCAGGAGGATTACAAATGTAAGCCTCACAAACAGAGAATGCATTTTCACACACCAACAGACACCAACACCCCCCCAACATGCACAATCCCAAATCCTACCAATAGACTACTCAAGCACCATAGGCAAAGTCCATCATGTTAAGGTCAAAGTTCTGTAACAGAGTAGTCACTGACCCAAGAAAAAGGTAAGCTTGCCAAGCATCCATTCCAACTCTATGAATAAGAAACCCTGACACTTCCATGCACTGGCCACCAGAGTACCCTTTCCGCAATCATAGGTTTACTCCCAGTAGGTGGTGTTACCAGAGTAACCCAGCAGGGGGAAACATTGAGGGAGATGTGTTAAAGTAACTGTCCAGTGAAAATCTAACTTATTCTGTTAACTGATACCCAAACAATGTTGTTGAATCATCCTGTTCTCATTTGTGCCAAATCAACTTGGAGAGAAAAACCCCACAAAGAAACCACCTACAGTACAGGTCAAATGCTTGCCATTTCCTCAGAGGATGAGCTGGCCAATCTGTGGTCTACCTGCATGAATATTTTGAACGACTGGTATATACCCCCGCATTATTTTGCTGTTGGGGTACACACACACCATTCCAACACAGAGAAGCTGCTTTTTAACATACTCCATTAAACCATTTTGGAAGGACTATTTCACTCATATTTTAATGAATTATAGGTCATATTTAATACATTCTGGAAACAGTGGACAGTTACTTTAAAGTGTGTTAAAAACAAAAAGATGTCATCACAAACTCCAAACCAATAGGTTCAGACAAAATTGGAACATTAGAGTCCCAGTTCCCCCCTCCCCACACACACACACACAGATGGGATGAAATCCAGGGTCCCCACAGGGGACATCCATGGATCAGAAAGCTTGTAGGCTAGGTGAGGCCTGGAGTGACCCGGGGAGCAGTAAGTATACCTGGGCAGATTGGCGGCTCCCTCCTGCCCTGAACTGTCGTGCTGAGAGTTTCTTCATTCACAAAATCAAACAAGCCATTAAGTAGACAAGCAAGCATAAAACCAACAACTAACACCAGAGAATTCAGGCAATCAGGATTCTATACTACTGCAGTAGATCGTTAGAAAACAAACCGGGTATCACGACGACACCCATGTTAATATCATTGCCAGTGTAAAAACGAGTGGGAGTGTGTGTAAGGTCTATCTTGAGACAGGTGTGCCAGATAAGGTGACCTTGAGCATCATGGACCCCCTTACCCACCTGTCAGATCCAAGCAGGCTGAAGATCCGCGTGTTATCAGAGATCTCCTGGGTGATCTGGGGTGGAAACAGATCATATTCAAACACATACAACATAATGAAATGGTTTCAAGTTATAAAACAGAACCGGGATTGAACATAGTATTTTTTTTTAAACCCTCCGTGTACACAAACAGACAACTAACAATGCCCTCAACTTACCTCATTGGTCTTGAAACTCCGCCCTTGCATGCCATGCCTCCAAAATGCCAGAACGCTATCTTGGAGACACACTGCAAAGACATGTGGGTGTTACACTGAACCATAAAAAGCACAAGTAGGAGGTGAGATAAATGCTTCACGGGAAAAACGCTCAGGATATTGAATTATCTTTCTGCATAGAGCTCTATACACAGATGGAAATATCCAACTTTAGCACAACAGAACCGCGTCTTTGAAATAAATCCAGAATCATTTCAAATGTATATTTAATAAAATAACCTCATCTTTGGTGTCTTTGGGCTGGGTAGAAGTGTGAATGACATGGTTATGGAAACGTACCTATCGCCTCGATCTGGAAGTTAAACGTCAGCTCAGCAGACAACTTCCTGCTGGACTTCAACCTTCCTTGTAGGTTCACTATCTTTATACACCCTGATCACAGAAAAGAGTTCATCCATAATGGTTACAGTAACATATTCATAAGTTGGAATTTCTCATTTGAGTGAGAAGAAAATCATTATTTGTGTTAGTTCAGCGGACGGGGGGGGGGTAAAACGTACTGTCCAGACAAACTAAGATGGTGTCCCTCTCCAACTGGGTGACGTGGATAACACAAGTCTGGGGCGTATCTGAGTGGACAGAAAAACATCTCATCATCAAGAACAACCAATGTCCTAATGAAGATAATCATCATCGTTGCGACCACGTGCCACTGACCGGCCTCTGTGAACCAGGAGGAGGTTGAGTTGGGGTTGACCGTGCCGAAGCGGACCACTTGGCTGAGCTCGATGCCCTTGCTGACGGCCACACAGATGAGCGGGTACTGCTGATCCGGCACCACCAGCATCTCAAACACCTCCAGGGGACAGGGCAGGGGGAAGTCTATGTTCTACAGGAGACCAGAGAAGATAGATCAAGCATCCTGTCCCACAAGAAATCACCCATTATCATGTACTGACAGGAATAATTTCAACTCGGTTTGAGAGACAAGCAACGTTGACATGCTATTTTAGTTAATCGAATCAGCTTTCCATAACAGGACTGTGTTAAGTTTATCCAAACATGAAAGGTCCCATTCTAACCCTTTACATGGTCAGTCCACCCAAGAATAACCAGAACCCAACGCTGATTTACCTTGATGAGCATAAACTTCTGCATGGGCTCCACCCACTCCAGCAGAACCACACTGGACTGGAACGCACCACACAGGTACTTGTGACCCGTGTAGGGATTCCTCACTGCACACAAACACACACATTCAAGGTTTTTCACAAATCTCTCTCTGAACTCGTGCTATACTCTATCAAAAATGATGTCTTGTGCATTATTTCAGACCCATCCTCAACTTCTTATTCAGTTGTGCCGTAAGTCAAGAACAACGCCAAGCAGCACTTGATAATACATTTAGCAGACGCCATCATCCAAAGTGTGCATACATTTTTCTATGGGTGACCCACACATGTGCACTTACCCACGCAGCACTTTTGGCACCCTTTTGTGTCTGGAATCTTATTGGATATGGCAAATTTCCTATGAGGATCATAAGGAACAAGAAATCCGTTTTCTATGCATCATCTAAAAACCCCTAAGTTCAAACCCAAATGAATGAAAAGGCCTTAGATATCCTACCGTGGAATCATCTTGTCTGGGAGTTTGTGTGTGGGAATGGCCATGGGTAACTTCTGCATTTGCCGGGCATGCTCGAACAGACCAGCTACGTTATGAGAGTAGAGCTGAGAGGCTTTTCCTGAAAGCAATAACAAAAGCATATTTTCAGCTAGACTTCTAAACCTTTAAAGGGCAATTTATGACACAGTAAAGAAAGAGAGAAAAGATCTGCCTTCAAAACACACTTCACATGGTAAGATTATATCTTCAGAAGGGCCAGACATGTTTTAAACAAAGAAAGTCCGGCCAAATTTTCCAAAGTCAAGGTTTTAAAGGCAAGTGCCTCTCTTCAATGTTAACCTTTTTTTGGCAGAGGAACGTCAATTACAGCAAAACCATTACTAGATAGAGAACAAACAACAAAAGTAAGACACAGCACAGGTCCAAGATAGTCTTACCAGATATAGAGAGCAGGCAGTTGTTCATAACATAAAGCCAAGTGCACCGGCGGGGAAAGAGCTGGGGACAGAAGGGGATGGAGAGAGCCAATGAAGAGTTGATGACAACATTCACAATCCTCCATTGAAGAAATATAGAAACCTTCAACCAGAACAAACCTGCTCCATGGACGTCTCGTGCAGTTCGTTCAGGTTTAAAGTGTAGATTCCCTCCTCGGCACCAAATATCAAATATTGGTCTGAAACGACGACGAAACAAAGAGCCTTTTAGTCATGTTCATCCAAATAATCGTCTTGGCAACTATTCCTGTAATAAGTCATGACAATAAAGATGTCAAAAAAAAGAAAAGTGATACTAATGTTGTTTTTTCCCCAGTGTCCTACCTCTGGTGTCTGGGTTGATCCAGGACGTGGCACAGTGGATTTTCAACGGGCAGCCGTTGAACACCTTGGAGAAACAGGCCCCCATCTGAGCAGCAAGGAGAATGGAGGTTGGAAAATTGGAGGGAAGCCAAACATGAGATTTTTCTTCAAAGCTCTCGTCTTGAAAGCTTTATCTGAGGGGGCAAACCCCCTATTTGACGTTGGTTCATAAGATCATGGTGTGTCTGTAGAGAAGGCATCATACTCACATGGACCTTGGGTGTGGGTGGGAGGCCATTACTGATAGGCTTCTGAAAAACAGCGGGAGACACATAAAGGGCGAGACAGATTAGGTGGATGATCACTGGACCACATTTGTTTTAGACGAGTGGTCGCTGATGAACGGCTTTAACAATAATAATCAGTGTGGCGATGCCCTAGTGTGGAAGGAAAGGGAATGTATTGAAACGTCACTGTTAATAAGGTGAGTGTGTGGGATCAGGGGGCATTACCGTAATGTCCTTCTTGTCTTTCCGTATGGGGACACTAGGGGGCATGGTGGACTGCCTCTCTGTAGCACTGTCCTTCTCTCCATTCTGGTGAGAGTTCAATCCATTACCTGCAGCGGGAAACATGTTTATTACACACATCTCGTGTGTGTGTGTGTGTGTGCGTGCGTGCGTGTGTGCTTGCGTGTGTGTGTGTGCTTGCGTGTGTATGTGTGCTTGCGAGAGAGTTCTCCACATGCAGTACATACTGGAATCTAATCACAGCTAATCAATAATGGAATATGTTTTGATGGGATTACAACAGTAATCAAACGAAGTGATTTGACCGTGCTAACACACTGAACGGAGAATGCATTCCCAACGCTTGATTATATTCAGAGAGTCAGATTACATTTTGATTGCCTCACTGAGAACATGATGTCAACGATGGGAGGAGGCGGCTGGATTTTGGTGACAGACAGGGTCACATGACTGCAGCAACAACACTGCACTATGTAGATCTACAGACAGACAGAAGAAAGGGAAGGAAGGATGGGGAGGGGGCGCTAGACTCTATGGACACTGATTGATGGGAATAACAACCAATCAGGGAAGGGCGATAGGCTATGGGGCTACCAATTGGCTGGCCTTACTCTCATCCTCCAACACCTCTTCCAACTCCTCTTCTGTGTGCGGGGCGTGAAGCCACTCCCAGAAATGTCTAAAGCTCCCATCATCATTCCCCTCGGGCTCTGAACCAGCCTGGCTCTGTGTGCTCTCGTTACCTAGGCTACTGCGTCTGTGGGGGGGCAGGCGTGGGGGTGGAGGGCGTGGGGGTACGTTTGAGGAGGTGGTTCGGGCAGGGCTCTCGGGTACGGGGCAGCGCTTGATGGTCCCCCCTCCATCATCCTCTCCCTGGGACGGGCTCTCCTGGGGCAGACAGATGGACTTGGGCTGGAGGGAAAGAGAGAGAGAAAGAGCGAGAGAGAGAGAAAGAGCGAGAGAGCGAGAAAGAGCGAGAGAGAGAGAAAGAGAGAGAAAGAGCGAGAGAGAGAAAGAGCGAGAGAGAGAGAAAGAGCGAGAGAGAGAGAAAGAGCGAGAGAGAAAGAGCGAGAGAGAAAGAGCAAGAGAGAAAGAGCAAGAGAGAAAGAGCAAGAGAGAAAGAGCGAGACAGAGAGAGCGAAAGAGCGAGAGAGAGCGACACAGAGAGAAAGAGCGAGACACAGAGAGAAAGAGCAAGACACAGAGAGAAAGAGCAAGACACAGAGAGACAAAGGTCGACAACAATCTCTAGCGTTTGAATAATGCTTTCCCTATTATTACTCATTTGTCAAGCTCGGTTTACCATCTAACAAATAGAACATTTAACATCAATAGTTTCAATTAGGACAGCAGGAGTCAATCACCACCTTCCGGAGACACCTGAAACCCCACCTCTTTCAGGAATACCTAGGATAGGATAAAGTAATCCTTCTCACCCCCCTTAAAATATTTAGATGCACTATTGTAAAGTGGCTGTTCCACTGGATGTCTTAAGGTGAACGCACCAATTTGTAAGTCGCTCTGGATAAGAGCGTCTGCTAAATGACTTAAATGTAAATGTAAATGTAATTAGATTTGAGAGAAAATATTGGTGTTTGCAAATCTGAATTTAGCTTGAGGGTCCGTTCCGCGAAATAGAAGTCTCTGATTATGACCCAAAACGCTGCAGTATGATAATATGCTAGTGGTCCTACCTTGGGGGGCAGTGGGGGTGGGACTTTGGGCCTCATGATGGTACTGTGTTTGCTTGAGGGAGAGATTGAGGTGGGTTAGGTTTGTTAGATAGTGGCAAGGTTCCACACAGACAGTTATAAAACATGTTTTTCAAAAAAAGTGTATACACAGTGTCACATCGCAGAGTGACAGATGAATAAACCCAGGAGTGTCTAATATCACACAGCGCAGTGTTAGACAACAGACAAGTGTTGGACAAGACAACAAAAAGGTGTCTGTCAACCACCACCAGTCAAATTACACCACATGTTAGCATTTCCTTGAACAGGATATCCCAAAGGCCCAATGTAACGTGTATGTACAGTCTGATCCAATCCAATCAGTAACCACCATCAACCCCTCAATCATGACGGATATAGACATGGCACCAATCAAACGGCGTAACAAGTTTAGGTCGCCAGGAGAGAGCACAAACCTCAGGTGGGAAGGGTTAAGAGGGTTGGGAGGACCCCGAGACATCTATGGCGACAGAGGGGTGAGGATACAAGCAGAGAGAACCACACATCGGGAGCAGATGGCAAACAGGCAGTAAAGAACACACACACACTGAGATCAGCAAGCATGTAAGCAGGTCGCATAGAATGATGAACACACACCAGGAAACAGATGAGGAATGGCAGGGTGCAGGGTGACGCACAGTTGGTGAGCACTGAACCCAAACATGACAACGGTTCATCGTCTCACAGATGTAAGCAAATAGGAGCCCAGTTAGCCAGACTGCTTAGGGGAAGCAACCTGAAATGCATCAGAACCTTTCCATAGTTCTGCTCAACGCGAACTGTGGGAGGGAAGCAGGGCTACCGGAGGCGCAGAGAAAGACGGAGACGGGGTATTTGGTAAGGGAGGGAGACGCAGGGGCGTGATGGTGGAGCATGCGGCATGAAGATGCGTGAATGAAACTGGAGAGGTAGCCTTCCCTCTTCCCCCTCAGAGAGGGCGGCTAGACTAGAACACGAGAAGGACTTACTGTTGAGTTTCATCACCATCATCACCACCATCATCATCATCGGTCTCTAAATGTGTCATGTGACCCCTGAGGAGACGGAGATAGATTGGGGGTGGGGGGGGGGGGGCGGCTCAGTGAGACTCACAGCAACAGGGAAAGTCAGAGCTGCTCTCCTCTTTCACCCACTGGGAGGAGGAGACACTGGCGGAAATTAACTCCACTACATTACTCGCAGAACTAAATAAACTACATAAAGGTAGAGTTTAAAGAACTACATGGCTATAGAACTGAAACAAACAGAAATAGTGCTAACTAAACCTATATTTAGCTAATTTTACTCTTCTTCTGTATAGGCCTTGGTGATTTCACTACACACTAACTGGAGAAGGCTTAGACTAAGTCATTATGTCAGTATATAAGCCATGCGTTGTCAAAGTGCACTGTGTCTGGTGATCACACAGCGCAGCCTGTCCTGTTTGTAAGCACTGAACAGCAATGGACAAAACAAAGCAGAGTCAAACCATAACGGCAGCAGTCGGAGCAGATTAGCTTTGCGTGACACTGATTGGCTGGATTAGTCCTGCGTTAACACTGATTGGCTGAGCTGATGGGGGGGGGGGTTAGGGCATGTCCGCGAATCAAATACCAGAGCAGTTGGAGGTGGAGCCATGAGGGGCGTGGCCTAACTCACCTCTGCTTAAGCTCCTCCTCCACTGATTTGAGAAGACTCCTGTCGGAAAACGGGTGGAATGAACAAGGGAGAAGTGAAGAAGAGGAGAAAGAAAATAACTCTGTGACTGAATCGCACATGACATGAGTAAAGGCTCTCCCTCTCTCAGGGGGGGGGTTGACCTAAATTAACATGGCATTCTTTAAGGCTACAGGGCAAAAACACATGGAAACCACAGACGATACATTCAGCGTGTTGGCGTGTGTGAGAGTACGTGAGTTTCATCACAGCGGAGCGGACATCACAACCCATCCAACATTGACCTTAGCTACTCAAAGCTGTACACTCATCGGGGATGTGTGATGCTGTCAGGTCAGCTGTGTGTAGGCAACAGTGTTTGTGTACGCAGGTGGGCGTGAATGACAGCGGAACTGAGAATATAAACCCTATGAGGCTGTCCGGTGAGAGAAGGGCAAAGGAATGTGGACATCAATTGTTCAGGGATCAAATAACAGAGTGCCTCAAATCTGATAGGTGTATTGAGTTGAGTGGCTTCTCAATATCCTCTCGCCTGATTTACTCCATACACTTATGAAAACACCATCTATCATTCCATCCCATCCGGTTTATGGAGCACATCCTTCTAAATACACATGGTTTAAACAGCAGCGAGTCTTGTCTCTTGCCCTTTCACACACACAGTGCTTACAGCGCACTTCTTCTGAGCCGACCTGCGTTCCAGGAAAGGTGTCATGAATAAATGATCAGACACCTTTCTCTTGACAGGAAGCCACCTCTCAGTACCACACCACCATCTGCTAGGGCTAATCCCTTTGTACAGATAAGAGAAGAGGAGAGGGGGTGGGGCCAAGGCAGGGAGATTGGGGGAGGTGAGGAGATTTGAGAGAAGAAGAGAGGAGAGGCGAGGGGATAGGGAATAGGGGAGGGGTGGAACAGACGTGGAAACCCAGAGTGAGTGACTTACTTGTTTTCTCCCATTAGGCTTGGAGATTCCTGTCCATACTCCAGTTGAAGGTCCTAGAGAGATACACATATCAAAATGACATGATTGTTTCTGAAACACAATGACACACACACAATGTGGAACGTTACCATGGCTGAGGTTACCTACTGTACGGCATCAACTATGTTAGAGCTGAGACACACATACACACCACACCTAAAAACACGTAGAGAGAGAAGGCAGGGACTGGTGGAACCCCAGGGACTCCCAGGTCACATTGATGACACTCATGAGCAGGTCATACAGGACATTACAGGACCTTGACTAGATGAGAATAACACCCTTTGGGCGGGCAGACAGAGCGCCCATAGAGAGCTGAGGACACCACAGGTCGGAGGTCACCACTGCTGTTGCTTAGAGAAACACCGCTTCGATTTACGATAGATGTTTCTAACGTGCATGTGTGATAAACGTTAAGGGATATGACAGCATTATGCACTATGGATCTGCAACAAGTAGACCAACAACCGTTCAGTGGGTGCTTATATTTCTCCTATTGTACAAGTGTATGCATATGTATCCAACTCCCCCTGAGACACCCTCGGAGAACGGAGGCCAGGGTCTGCCGTTAGCAACAGCAATCCTGGAACCAGTTACTGGTCCAACGCTCCAACAGCTAGAACACATGCCGTCCATGACTAGATGAACATGAATGACATGAATGGAAACCATCAACGCTATGTGAAGGTGTAGCAGTGCACGGGGCCATACAGAGGCATCTCAGCACAACTAGCTGCAAAGGTATGGGCGAAGGGCGGGTTTCATGGTATGTGTGCGTGCGCACTGCAGCAATGCGGCTGACTTTACTGAACACTTATTGGCTGACACTGCGGGTCCATCAGCTCAGTGGACATATTGATTTTCCAGCGAGGATATAGATACCTGTATTCCCCCTTCACAACCAAGTGACCGACCCCGACTCCTATAGGCGAACGCACCGCAAAACGACACGTCCATACTACATTGAGCCGGAGAGAGCTCGGCTAACATATTCTTACTTATGCTGACAAACTGACATATCCTGCTGCCTCACGTCACATCAATACATTCCCCAGTATGGATATGTGACAAAGGAACAAGAGGTCTAAGTTTAACAGTGACTGGGGTCAGTGGTCTGAGTCAGCGATAATGTTTGGGCAGGAGGAGACAGCGGGGGACTTTTGATGGCAGCTTAGGGCTTGATCTGGTCCCGCTCTAACAGGCCACGGAACTCAGGGTTCCAAGTCAGTCACACATGTTTTCCCCAAGGAGGTGGTTCATCCACCCATATGCTGTCCAGAGATATCGGTCTCCCTAAATCCCTCCAGACATCCCTTTAATCCCTCCATTCCACTCACTCTTGAAATTGTTTTCTTCCATCCCTTACACACACACACACACACACACACCTCTAGAGCCTTCGATGTGCCGGTGAGGTCTAACAGGTTGTGTGGCCGAAGGCTATACAGTAAAAACATCATAAAACAGGAATAACAACGAAAAACACCAGCCAATGAGGCGAAGACAGCTTCACAGACACAGATGAACAAACAGTTACTGACATCCAATAAACATAGACACTGAAAAGAAACACGAGCGAGACAGGAAAAGGGCCAACTGAAAGAGGACGGTTAAGCGTTACGAAGCAGAGAGATGACCCAGAAGGAGAAATGGAGAGATGAGGAAAATACCAGATTAGATCTCGCAGTGTAGTACAGCTCTTCTGCACAGTCCAAAAATGGGTCAGAGTCAGGCTGTTCAGCAGGCAGAATGAGAAAGTCCCGTTAATTCAAAAGTTAATGTCATCCAATCAGAGAAAGGCATTAAAGCATAGGAGAGGAGGATGGGTAAGAGAGGTAGGGAGTGAGGGATGAGAGTGGAGGGGAGAGAATAGGGGTGGCCATGCATGCAGTGTGTTAACCCTGCACTGAAACATCAGCAAGAGGTGCAGGTTAGTACAAGTGTGAGTAGCATTCAGACAAATTTAGGAGACAACGTCAAGAAATATGCTACACAGGGAGATGGATCACGTGGATGACTTGAGATGAGATATGCAGTAATTGTGAGCGTGATTTAAAACTGTAGCAGAGTCTCAACTGAAGGGGCCTGTCCACAATGTTGTCACCTACACACAGGGTTCAGCCACAGTAGTATCAGGGGGACACTACAGGACCAGGTCACTCACCGGCTCATGATGGGGCTCTGTCTCCTTCCTCAGCGGAGGGTCAAACTTCACCTGGCCAACTGGGGGTGGGGGAAGAAAGAGCGATCAAGAAAGATACAATTATAGAGTGGGGAGGGAGAGAGAGAGGTAGGGGAGAAGACAAAGAAAGAGGGAGGGAGGGAAAGAGAGAGGAACATCAGCCATGTACTCTAGAAAGAAACAAACCTGTCGGAGTTGACTGGTGTTCTAGTAGGAGTTCAAGTTTAACTGTGCAGCTGCAGGTTAGAGATATATGAGTGAGAGTGCTGAGGTGCTTTAACAGGGGAGTGTGTGTGTGTGTGTGTGTGTTTCTCTCTGTGATCCTTCACAGCATGGTTTGAGGAGCCATTAATCTATGGAAGCTGAAAAATAGATTATACTCATGCCAATGTTAATCCTGACAGACAGAGGTTAACTAAAGTACGATTACCATGAACTCGCAGAGAATTTAATGTGCCAGATTAACTTCTCTATGGTAGGTGGCAGCATTCAGATGCATCATTTTGGATGAAAAGCATGCCCAAATTAAACTGCCTGCTACTTGGGCCCAGAGGATATGATATGCATATAACTGGTCGATTTGGATAGAAAACACTCTAAAGTTTCCAAAACCGTTAAAATAGTGTCTGTGAGCATAACATAACTAATTTGGCAGGCGAAAACCTGAGAAAAATCCATTCAGGAAGTAGTTTTTTTATTTGTATTTTTCTATTCAATGCCATTACAGTATCCATTGACTTAGGACTCAAGTTGCAGTTCCTATGCCTTCCACTAGATGTCAACAGTCTTTAGAAATTGTTTCAGGCTTCTATTCTGATAAATGAGAGAGTAAGACCAGTCTGAATGAGTGGACCCTGCCGTGTCACAGAGCTTCTTCATGCGCAATCCCGAGAGCGCGCCTCTTGTTTACCTTCTATATTGACGACGTTATTGTCCAGTTGAAATATTATCGATTATTTAGGCTAAAAACAACCTGAGGATTGAATATAAACATTGTTTGACATTTTTCTATGAACTTTACGGATACAATTTGGATTTTTTTGTCTGCGTTTGAGCCTGTGGATCACTGAAGAAAAAACGCAAACAAAACAGAGGTTTTTGGATATAAAGAGAAAAGGAACAAAAGGAACATTTATTAAGTAAATGAATGTCTTGAGTGCAACCATATGAAGATCTATTTCTGACTTGTGTAAATCTTCTACTTGGCTGATTACTGTTTGTAATCATTTGTCTGCTGGGCCATGTTCTCAAATAATCGTAAAGGTATGCTTTCGCCATAAAGCATTTTTAAAATCTGACACCGTGGTTGGATTCACAAGAAGTTAATCTTTAAATCCCTCCATTCCTATGTAAAATATGTTTTGTTTTCTGAATTTTTATAATGAGTACTTCTGTATTTGGCGCTCTGCAATCTCACCTGATGTTGGCAAAGTGGGACGCTAGCATACCAAAAACAGCAGACTGGGATAAAATGGAATAAACCATAGCCACAGACTGAATGGAATCCAGATGATTCACAAACTAAGCATGATTTGTAGTCCAGGAGTAGGCTCAATCTGGGTCCGGGAAACAGGCCCTTAGTCACACATATAGAAACTTACAGTTGATCTCAGACAGCGTCTTCCCTTCCCTTGTGCTCCTGCTGGTGGAGCGAATCCGATGGGGAACAGACACTGGAGACTGTCCGGAAGAAAAAACATACGACCTTAACAGACAAGATCATCATCATCACGCACAAAAAACAAAAACTGCATTCCTCAGTCCAATAACTGTAGTCTTATTAAATCCTGTGCGAACTTTGCTACATGGTAAAAAAAAAAACATTCAACATCACTCTCATTGAGGGGAAAGGAGAGTGCTGATCATAATAGATCTTACTGTCTCTAAGATGTGTATATTTCATATGTTCTCAATCTACAGGTGTCTCAAACCCAGTCTGGTTTTTAGGGTGAGAAGGGACTGAACCCGTTCTGACCTCTGACCTACACTACATTACCAAAATTATGTGGAAACCTGCTCATCAAACATCTCAATCCAAAATCATGGGCAATAACAGCCTCAACTTTTCTGGGAAGGCTTTCCACGAGATGTTGGAACATTGCTGCAGGGACTTGATTCCATTCAGCCACAAGAACATTAGTGAGGTCGGGAACTGATGTTGGGCGATTTGGCCTGGCTCGCAGTCGGCGTTCCAATTCATCGCAAAGGTGTTAAAGTTCTTCCACACCGATCTCGACAAGCCATTTCTGTATGGACCTCGCTTTGTGCACGGGGACATTGTCATGCTGCAACATGGAAGGGACTTCCCCAAACTATATCTTCAAAGTTGGAAGCATAGAATCGTCTAAAATGTAATTGTATGCTGTAGCGTTAAGATCTCTTCACTGGAACTAAGGGGCCTAGCCCGAACCATGAAAAACAGCCCCCGACCATTTTTCCTCCTCCACCCAACTTTACAGTTGGCACTATGAACTGGCGTATGTAACATTTTCCTGGCATAAGCCAAAACTAGATTCAGCCATTGGACTGCCAGATGGTGAAGCGTGATTAATCACGCCAGAGAATGTATTTCCACTGCTCCAGAGTACAATGGCGGCAAGCTTTACACCACTCCAGCAGACACTTGGCATTGCTCATGGTGATCTTATTCTTGTGTGCGGCTGCTCGGCCATGGAACCCCATTTCATGATGCTCCCGACGAACAGTTATTGTGCTGATGTTTCTTCTAGAGGCTGTTTGGAACTCGGTAGTGAGTGTTGCAACCGAGGAACTCAACGGTCCCATTCTGCGAGCTTGTGTTGGCTACCGCATCACAGCTGAGCCGTTGTTTCTCCTAAGGGTTTCCACTTCACAACAGAACTTACAATTGACCGGGACAGCTCTAGCAGGGCAGAAATTTGACAAACTGACTTGTTGGAAAGGTGGCATCCTATGATGGTGCAACATAGAAAGTCACTGAGCTCTTCAGTAAGGCCATTCTACTGTTAATGTTTGTCTATGGAGATTGCATTGATGTGTACTCAATTTTATACACCTGTCAGCAACAGGTGTGACTGAAATAACTGAGTCCACTAATTTGAAGAGGTGTCCACATACTTTTGTATATATAGTGTATGAGTCAGGGACAATGAGAACAATGACCCAGTCACAACAAGCTCCATGGCAGCAACAGAACACAGCATAGACAGACCGCACTGAAAGCAGGCAAATAAACCATGGCAACGCAAGGCAGCAATAGATGTCTTAGCAACAACACATGCAGATTAAGGAGAGCTCAAATTCACATCAGTGGACATTCCTTTTACCAGTCTTCTGAGACCAAACGCATACTAATTTACACATAACATACTTAAAATATGTTCTTCAGTGATTTGTTTTTAACTTTCCTATTGAAAAGTGATATCCCAAGCACCAATACAGTCAATTACACACACACTGAAGAGTAAACATTTTGAAAACTGAAAACTTCAAGGAGATGGTTTGTTGGGAGGTCGTGATGTCATCAGCCTGCCCCTTGCTTGAGGACCAATAGAGGAGCAATAGAGAACAAAAGAGGTACTTAACAAAAGACGTGGCAAAAGATGTGTCAATGTAAATGGTCTGGGTGGCCATTTAATTCATTGTTCAGGAGTCTTATGGCTTAGCGGTAGAAGCTATTAAGGAGCCTTTTGGACCTAAACTTGGCCCTCCGGTAACGCTTGCTATGCGGTAGCAGGGAGAACAGTTTATGACTTCGGTGGCTGGAGTATTTGACCATTTTTAGGGCCTTCCTCTGACACCGCCTAGTACATAGGTCCTGAATGGCAGGAAGCTTGGCCCCAGTGATGTACTGGGCCATACACACTACCCTCTGTAGCACCTTACAGTCGGATGCCGAGCAGGCTGTGACGCAACCCGTCATGATGCTCTCGATGGTGCAGCTGGAGAACATTTTGAGGATTTGGGGACACATGCCAAATCTTTTCAGTCTCCTGAGGGGGAAAGGGGTTTGTCGTGCCCTCTTCACGACTGTCTTGGTGTGTTTGGATCATGATAGTTTGTTGGTGATGTGGACACCAAGGAACTTGAAGCTCTCGACCCGCTCCACTACAGCCCTGTCAATGTTAATGGGGGTCTAATCGGCCCGGCTTTTCCTGTAGGCCACGGTCAGCTCCTGTGTCTTGCTCACGTTGAGGAAGAGGTTGTTGTCCTGGCACCAGGTCACTGACCTCCTCCCTATAGGCGGTCTTATCCTTGTCGGTGACCAGGCCTACCACTGTTGTTTTGTCAGCAAACGTAATGATTGTGTTGCAGTCGCGCTTGGCCACACAGTCGTGGGTGAACAGGGAGCACAGGAGGAGACTAAGCACACACCCCTGAGAGGCCCCCATGTTGAGGATCAGCATGGCAGATGTGTTGTTTCCTACCCTTACCACCTGGGGGCGGCCCGTCAGGAAGTCCAGGATCCAGTTGCAGAGGGAAGTGTTTAGTCCCAGGGTCCTTAACTTAGTGATGAGGTTTGTGAGCACTATGCTGTTGATCGCTGAGCCGTAGTCAATGAACAGCATTCTCACATTGGTGTTCCTCTTGTCCAGGTGGGAAACGGTACCTCAGTTTGACCTCATCTCAGCATATCAATCAAGTTCTAGTTTCTATATGTTTATGCACTAAACACACCCTTGGCCTAGCTAGACAAATCACAAGCTTGTTAACATTAGCTTTAACAAACGAACGCACATACAAAATAGAAGGTATGTACAACATGTAACAAACATGTATATACACAAGGTGTGTGAGAGCGAGACATTAAAGTGTTACATATAGTATGCCATCTGAATTTATTCTCACAGTTTAACTGTGCCCCTATTCATGCCTAAAACACACCCAAAACACTCTTCAAAATCCCTCATGCAAATACATTTAACAAATGAAGTAACAGCAACTCCATAAGCAAGGTTCAATGACGAGACCCAGTCCAGTCTACCTGAGCACACACAGACCGGTGTTAGTTAGTTCTCTGTTTCTACAGGTACTGATCACAGTGGTGCAGTTGTAATGCCGGCCACATTGGTACCTTCTTGCGCATGGCAAAGCGAGGTGCTCGCCGAGCACCTGGGGTGATGGGAAGGAAGTGGCCCATATATTTAAACTGAGGAAGAGGATGAAGAAGAGCAGAGAGAAAGGTAATGGAAAAGGGAGGAAAGATGTAGGACTCTGACAATTAAGAGATCAGCATGATTGGACGAACTAAATGCGTAGAGACCAATGAGGACAGGTGTCAGTCTTATCCTGCTATTAGATTTGGGAAACCTGAAGAGATGGAGAGGTTGGAGATGTGGGTTAGGGTGGTGGGGGGTGACTCTACCTCTGGTTCTGGGTCGTCATCGTCAAAGTCGTTGTATGTGGTGTGGTCTGGGTTGTTGGATTTGTCCAGCAGTTCGATGGCCAGGGTTCGACTGAGAGGCTGTGACACAAACGGGTGCTGTGGACACAGGAAGGGGACGCGAGGTCACAGCCTACAGACACTCTTATCCTGACAGATACTCATATCTAGTGTTTCCCTCTAGACTGGGAGTACCTGTAATAGTTTCTCTGCTGTTGGCCTCTTCTTGGGATTTTTCGTCAGGGACAATTTGACAAAATGATGGAAATTATTTCCCCTTTCATAGGAGATAGAAAATATACATGTCAGAGCATTTAAGTTTATAATATGAAGAGAAAATTGTTAACCTGAGAATTAAACCTGTTCCTCACTATTCACTTACCATTTCACTTTGTCTTTCAATTTGGGTGGCTGGAAATTACTCTTTGTCATCAAGAAAAGGGCCCTAGGAAGAAAGGAAACAGACTTGGTTTCTAGAACAAAGTACATTAGTCGTAACAATGTGATTTCTAAGTAAATAGAGGAATCTACCACTGGGTGGTTTGAGCCCTGGGTATAACAAAACATTATCTTCATTTTTAAGTACATTGGTAAACAGTTTATAATAGCAATAAAGCACCTCTGGGGTTTGTGGTATATGGCCAATATACCACAGGTAAAGGCTGTATCCAGCCCTTAGAACAGCCCTTAGCCGTGGTATATTGGCCATATACCTCACCCCCTCATGCATTATTGCCTAAATAAATATCCAGCATCACAGTCATAAGGCTTAATTCGCACATCCCCCTACAAACACACAGACTCACCTCATAGGGTGCAGGTCGAACATGGGAGGCTGCAGCTCGGCAAGCTCGATAGCTGTGATGCCCACGGCCCAGATATCACACAGCTGGTTGTAGCCCCCCTTCCTCTCCACGGCTGCCACCTCTGGAGCCATCCTGATAGGATGAGAGGAGGGAGGGAGGCGAAAGAGAAAAAGAGAGAAAAAAAACAGTACTTATGAGGCATAGACCAACAATCACTCAAGGCAATCAAATACAATCATAACACTGTCCAGAGCAATATGAATGGTCTGTCACAATAAGTCAATGAACCATAACATCATGGCAGAGTCTATCCAGAGTATGACATCGAGGGGAGGGGCCAGGGGAGACGCTCACCAGTATGGTGTTCCAATGAAGGACTTCCTCTTAGCCAGCGTGGCAGTGATCTGTGCTGATACACCAAAGTCAGCTAAGGAGGGAGAGGGAGGAAAATGAGCAAAAAGATCAGATGTATTGTGAGATCTCATTCTAATAGGTACTCAAGGTGAGGCTTTGGGAACTAACATGTCTGATTGAGGGGAAAGTAGTGGTTGTCCGTGGCCTTACCTAGTTTCACATAGCCGTTGTCTGTCAATAGAATATTTGCTCCCTATGAGGAAAAGTAATAGGGCCAGGCAAAAAATACCATCAACATTTCAGAGATATCTTTTGCAAAGATGAGTAAGGAGTGAAAGGCAATCGTCTCTACTCAAAAGCATGCTTATTACTATCACTGACATGGCTTTACCTTAATGTCTCTGTGCATTTTGCCTTTGTTGTGGAGATAGTACAAACCCTGTAAGTAAAAAACAAACAGCAAAACACGTTCTCATTCAATCTGACCCATAGATGCCCATGGCACTGGCAGCAGGGGTAAAAACATACCTGGAGGGTTTCCCGTGACATATACGCAATCTGAGACTCAGACAGAGGCCCCGTCACTGGACAGAAGGGAGGAAGAGATGAGAGTTTAGAAGAGCTATCCAATGTGTATCAAGCAATTCATACACAATTTAGAGTTCAACACCAGTTGATTCACTTAGAGTGCTATTTACTGTGCTGGCTGACTGGCTTAAGTGTGTGAGTGAAAAATGTGGATATTGATTGCAACAAGCTTTCATTTATTGTGCTTCATGGTCTGTTTTTAGATGAAAACACAGCTATTCTGTTAGGGTGACTGTGAGCATGGGTGAATGCATAGGTTGCCACAGTATGAGCGAGTTTGTGAGTGTGAGAATGTGTGTCCTACCATGATAAATATCCTGCAGAGATCCTCCTCCGCAGTACTCCATGCTGATCCATAATTTATCCCTCCTGGAGAAGGGAAGTGATACACTCCCTGTCAAAATCCCTCTCAACAGACCACAAGTCAGCAAGACTCAAAGCTAGAGCTGGGCAATACATCTAATTAATTTGAATTTTTTTGTATGTATTCCCGCTTGTTCTCATGTTGTCTTTTTGGTCTCTTCTCATTCGCTCCTTTTGTGCACCTATCCATTTGCACCAGAGACCTGT
Source organism: Oncorhynchus nerka (assembly GCF_034236695.1). Lineage (NCBI taxonomy): Eukaryota > Metazoa > Chordata > Actinopteri > Salmoniformes > Salmonidae > Oncorhynchus > Oncorhynchus nerka. Next base: position 31,564,367 of record NC_088423.1, on the reverse strand, counting down.
ATATAATGACGAGATGCTCACGTCTCCGCCCTAACAACGGGAATGGTCGTCCAAGCTTAGATTCAAAATAAGCGCATGAAATAGCTGTATTATTTGAGTCCAACTTCAGAGAGAGATGTACTGTCTATCCATACCTGATCTATCAGTATGCCAGTCTTACCGGAGATAGCTACCGAAGTAGGCCACGATGTTGGAGTGTTTGCAGTCCTTCATCATGATGATCTCCTGCTGCACCACCTCAAAGTCCTCACCTGTCAATCAAATAGTCAGTCAGCCGATCAACATGTTCATTATTACATGATCAAGCCATAAAGCGTTAGCCTGGTGGCTAGATCCGTTTGTGCTTTAGCCAACTCCTCTGACATGTTGTCGTCATGCCGTACAACAGAGATGGCAGTTTAAGCAGAAACAGACATGGCTACCAGGCCAATACAGCAGATTTTCATCTCAGGATACAAACACCAACACGTTACATCATTTCAAATTCATGCAGATGGTAAACATGATAGAACTTGTTTTGAGGCTGTAGTGTCTACAGTAAATATATTGATGCAGGAAGTGAAGGCACTGCAGCACTAACTGCATCAGATCCAGCTATTTTAGGACGCCTTCAAAACGCTGGGACATGACTAAGAGCCAGGACTTATACAAAATGACAGCACATCTCAGCATGGATAAAATAGCTAAAATACCATTTCAGCGGGGTACCAGCTTAGAAGTAATCTTATTTAAATGTCAAAACGTCTATTTCTCCATATACATTTGAGTAATTTAGCAGACACTATTACCCACACAGGACCATCTATATGCTGTATAGACTTTTAAAGTGAGACACACACATCCACATACAGTACACTCACATCCATCCACACTCAGAACCATCTTTGACAACAGTCAGAATGGATATGGGTGAATATTGTTGAGTTGGCATCTCCACACATGGGCCTACATAGCCCCCTTAACGTCATCACATCCTTTGACCCGAGGTGAAGCGCTACCGTCTGATGGATACCCTGGCTTGGGCTCTGTGTGTCACATGTCAAGCCCTTCAGATCTGTGAATGTCTAAGCGAATTAGTGCCCTTCCTGACCCATATCTCCAAGGCAAAGCTCTGTTACTATGGTAACGAGTCTGACCCCAGGGCCCCAGCAGCTATACTGATAGGAATTGTTGAAGCACATAGTGGACAAAAAGGCATACATGCTAGGACACATCTACAATCATTCACATAAGCCTTATAAACTAGTTATGTATGGAGAGGTTTAACCCTTTCCAGTCATTAAAACCTGCTATAAATTCATGTGGGACAGTTGGCAAATTATTAAATCATGCCAAACCCTGAATAACCACCTATATCCTTCTAGTGCCCTGAGCTGTCAAGCAGCCACACAGCTTGCTAATTGCTAACACTGTCACATGACAGGTGGGGCTACAGTACCTTCAGAAAGTATTCATATCCCTCGACTTATTCCCCATTTAGCTTTGTTAGCCTGAAATCAAAATGGATTACATTTTTGTCATCACCCATCTACACACAATACCCCATAATGAATGTGAAAACATGTTTTGTTTTGCGCAAATGTATTGAAAATGAAAAACAGAACTCTGTCATTTACATAAATATTGATATGTCTGAGTCAATACATCACCTTTGGCAGCGATTACAGCGGTGAGTCTTTCTATGTAAAGTTTAAGCTCTGCAACACCTGGATTATACAGTATTTGCACATTATTATTATTTTTATTCTTCAAGCTCTGTCAAGTTGGTTGGTGATCAATGCTAGACAGCCATTTTCAAGTCTTGCCATAGATTGAGACAATTTATGTCAAAACTAACTAGGCCACTCATGAACATTCAATGTCATCTTGGTATGCAACTCCAGTGTATATTTGGCCTTGGGTTTTAGGTTATTGTCCCACTGAAAAGGGGAATTTGTCACCCAATGTCTGTTGGAAAGCAAATAAACAGGTTTTCCCTTTAGGATTTTTCCTGTGCTTAGCTTTATTGTGTTTTTTATTCTAATAAACTTGCCGATGACAAGCATACCCATAACACGATGCAGCCAGCACCATGCTTGAAAATGTGAAGAGTGGTACATTGGAATTGCCCCAAACATGAACGCGTATTCAAGACAAAGTTAAATTTCTTTGACAAATTCTTTACGGTTTTACTTTGGTGCCTTATTGGAAACAGGATGAATGCTATGGAATATTTTTATTCTGTACAGGCTTCTTTCTTTTCACTCTTATTTAGGTTAGTATTATGGAGTAACTACAATGTTGATCCAACCTCAGTTCTCCTATCACAGCCATGAAACAAACTGTTTTAAAGTCACTATTGGCCTCATGGTAAAAATCGATGAGTGGTTTCCTTCCTCTCCGGCAACTGAGTTAGGAAGGATACCCACATCTTTGTAGTGACTGTGTGATACACCATCCAGAAGTGTTCTTAATAACTTCACCATGCTCAAAGTGATATTCAATGTCTGCGTTTTTACCCATCTACCAATAGGTGCCCTTCGTTGCGAGACATTGGAAAACCTCCCTGGTCTTTGTGGTTGAATCGGTGTTCGAAATTCACTGATCGACTGAGATAAAGATAATTGAATGTATAGAGGACAGAGATGAGGTAGTCATTAAAAATCATGTTAAACACTATTATTGCACCCAGAGTGAGTCCATGGAACTTGTTACGCAAATATTTACTCCTGAACTTATTGAGGCTTGCTATAACAAAGAGTTTGAATACTTATTGACTGAAGACATTTCAGTTTAATGGGGTATTGCGTGCAGACAAGTGACACAAAATCTCAATTTAATCAATTTTTAATTTAAGCTATAACACAAAAAGGTAGAAAAAGTCAAGGTGGGTGAATAATTTCTGAAGGCACTGTATGTCCTCCAGCTATACCACAGTGTTTATACCCCGATGCTGCAGCATGACAACTTGGCTCTGTGTCAGAGATGGCTGTGATGGGTCACCGCTCAAGCACTACAAAAGGGCAACAAAAAAGGAAAAAAATAAAGAAATAAAATTCATAGGTTACAGCACAGAGGTAAAAGGAGGATTGTAGGGCAAATCCTGAATGAGATCCAATTGCCGTTTACAGGCTTTTGCCTAAATCATGCATTGACGTCAATAAGATCTTGACATGAACATTTGGAGTTGTGCACGCGGATCTCCGAGGACTCGACCCTAGGAGAAGTAAAAATAAATCTGAAGATGAAGTGCAAACACAGTGCCGTGTTATTAGGCTTCGATGTTTGTCTTTTAATGCGGAAAATGACAGGTGCACCGCTGCAAAGGCTTATCAAATGAAGCTCAAGATTCTTTAAAACCTGTGTCAAGGTAATGATACATAGCTTACCAGTGGAGGAGTTCATAATCACTGAGAGGAGCAGAGAAAGAGAGATTTCAATTGGATAGGAAGTATTTCACATGAAACATTTCAGGAGAATTGATAATCCTCACTGCAGGGTTCAGTCATTCCGTTCCTGCCTTTGAAATCCATACCCAGCCCATCAGATGCTCCGTCCTGCATAACTAACATTCCAGACAATCAATCACTTAAGACTGAGCCAAAACAGTACTAAACACTGTTCTGGCATGCATACACACACTACTTGAAATACTATATAATTTGATCTGAGAAGTTAAGCAAATTTATTGCACCCAAATTGGCCATTTTAAATTACAGGGTTCGTATAATATTCAATAAATGTATTACCTAAGATTCAAATTGGACCAAACATTTTTCAAACAATTATTAGACATTACGAATACAAAGAAATTGTAAAAAAAAAAAAAAACACCAATGGACCCCCACCCCACCCCACCCAAACAACACGGAGAATTTATACTATATACATGTCTGACAAGTAGTATCGAGCTTTGGCTCGGAACATTGTTTCTTCATGCTATGTAATATACAGTGCATTCGGAAAGTATTCAGACCTCTTGACTTTTTCCTCATTTTGTTACGTTAGAGCCTTATTCTAAAATGGATTAGATTGACGAGGGAGGGGGGGGGGACGACGACGACGACAATCTACTCACATTACCCCACAATGACAAAGCAGGTTTTTAGAAATGTTGCAATTAAAAATATATATATTTTTAGTGGAAACATTTACATAAGTATTCAGACCCTTTACTCAGTACTTTGTTGAAGCACGTTTGGCAGCGATAACAGCATAGAGTCTTCTTTGGTATGACAAGCTTGGCACACCTGTATTGTGGGAATTTCTCCCATTCTTCTCTTGAGATCCTCTCAAGTTATGTCAGGTTGGATGAGGAGCGTCGCTGCACAGCTATTTTCAGGTCTCTCCAGACATGTTCGATCGGGTTCAAGTCCGGGCTTTGTCTGGGCCACTCAAGGACATTCAAAGACTTGTCCCGAAGCCACTCCTGCGTTGTCTTGGCTGTGTGCTTGATGTCATTGTCCTTTTGGAAGGTGAACCTTCGCCCCCAGTCTGAGGTCCTGAGTGCTCTGAAGCAGGTTTCATTAAGGATCTCTCTGTACTTTGCTCCGTTCATCTTTCCCTTGATCCTGACTCGTCTCAGTTCCTGTCAATGAAAAACATCCCCAGAGCATGATGCTGCCACCACCATGGTTCACTGTAGGGATGGTGCAAGATTTCCTCCAGGCGTGATGCTTGGCATTCAGGCCAAAGAGTTCAGTCTTGGTTTCATCAAACGAGGGAATCTTGTTTCTCATGGTCTGGGAGTCCTTTAGGTGCCTTTTAGCAAACTTTGGTGTGGAGGCCAGCTCTAGGAAGAGTCTTGGTGGCTACAAACTTCTTCCATTTAAGAATGACGGAGGCCACTGTGTTCTTAGGGACTTTCAATGCTGCAGAAATGTTTTGGTACCCTCCCCCAGATCAGTGCCTCGACACAATCCTGTCTCGGAGCTGTACGGACAACTCCTTCGACCTCATAGGTTGGTTTTTGCTCTTACATGCACTGTCAACGGTGGGACATTGTATAGACAGGTGGCTACCTTTCCAAATCATGTCCAAACAATTGAATTTCCATTCCATTTGCACAACAGCATGTGAAATTTATTGTCAATCAGTGTTGCTTCCTAAGTGGACAGTTTGATTTCACAGAAGTGTGATTGACTTGAAGTTACATTGTGTTTAAGTGTTCCCTTTATTTTTTTGAGCAGTATATAAAATGGTGTGTAGACAGCATACGAGTAGAAAAGGTGTTTACAGCAGTAGTTATATATATATAACTAGAAAATGGTATATACACAGTACCACTAAAAGATTTGGACACACCATTCAAGCGTTTCTCTGTACTTTAATTATTATTATTATAATTTTTTTACATTGTAGAATAATAGTTCAGAGATCAAACTTACAAAATAACATATGGAATCATGGTGTAAACAAAATCAAAATATATTTTTCGATTCTTCAAAGTAGCCACCCTTTGCCTTGATGACAGCTTTGAACACTCTTGCCATTCTCTCAGCCAGCTTCACCTGGAATGCTTTTACAACAGTCTTGAAGGAGTTCCCCCCGCACTTGCTGGCTGCTTTTCCTTCACTCTGTGGTCCAACTCATCCCAAACGGTTTGAGGTTGGGTGATTGTGGAGGCCAGGTCATCTGATGCAGCACTCTCCTTCTTGGTCAAATAGCCCTTACACAGCCTGGATGGCGGTGTGTTGGGTCATAGTCCTGTTGAATTTTTTTTTTATAGTGGGACTATGCCCAAACCACATGGGATGGCGTATCGCTGCAGAGTGCTGTGCTGGTTAAGTGTGCCTTGAATTCTAAATAAATCACAGACAGTGTCACCAGCAAAGGGCACTGTCACACCTCCTCCTCCATGCTTCACGGTGGGAGCCACACATGTGGAGATCTTCCTTTCACCTCGCCCGCGTCTCACAAATATCAGACCAAAATGACAGATGTCCACCGGTCAAATATCCATTGCTCGTGTTTCTTGGCCCAAGAAAGTCTCTTCTTCTTATTGGTGTCCTTTAGTAGTGGTTTCTTTGCATTAATTCGACCATGAAGGCCTGATTCACACAGTCTCCTCTGAACAGTTGATGTTGAGATGTGCCTGTTACTTTAACTCTGAAGCATTTATTTGGGCTGCAATTTCTGAGACTGGTAACTCTAATGAACTTATCCTCTGCAGCAGAGGTAACTCTGGGTCTTCCTTTCTTGTGCGGTCCTCATGAGAGTCTGAAAATATAAAGAGAGCCGCACACTCTAGGAGCTTAGATGCAAAAATGTAATTACCAACGTTTCGACAGCCAAGCTGTCTTCATCAGGGTAGAATTATAAAAGTTCATTTGTGGAATTTCTTTCCTTCTTAATGTGTTTGAGCCACTCAGTTGTGTTGTGACAAGGTAGGGCTGGTATACAGAAGATAGCCCTATTTGATAAAAGTCCATATTATGGCAAGAACAGCTCAAATAAGCAAAGCGAAACGACAGTACATTATTACTTTAAGACATGAAGGTCAGTCAATACGGAAAAAGTATCTTCAATTGCATTTGCAAAAACCATCAAGCACTATGATGACACTCATGAGGACCACACAACCACACAGAACGGGACCACCGAGTGCTGAAGCGCGTAAAAAAAAAAAAAACGCCTGTCCTCAGTTGCAACACTCCCTACTGAGTTGCAAATTGCCTCTGGAAGCAACATCAGCACAAGAACTGTTCATCTGAGCTTAATGGGATTCCATGGCCGAGCAGCCGCAAACAAGCCTAAGATCACGGTGAGCGTCGGCTCGGGTGGTGTAAAGCTCGCCTCCATTGGACTCTGGAGCAGTAGAAAAATGTTCTCTGGAGTGATGAATCGCACTTCACCATCTGGCAGTCCGACGGACGAATCTGGTTTGGCAGGTTCTTATCGTTATTGGTAATCAGGTCTAACACTCGTGTCGTCAGCAAACTTGATTCAGTTGATGGGTGAACACGGAGTACAGGGGAGGGCTGAGCACAGACCCTTTGGGCCGCCTGATATTACCAGGTTCTGAGCACGGTGCTGGTTTCAGCAATGTTAAAGGGATAGTTCACCCAAATTACATATTGATTTCCTGACCCTGTACCCAGTCTATGGAGAAGGTATGACAGAAACCCATGCTTTAGTTATGGTACCTATGTTAGCATTTTCACACTTTATGTCCAAATAACCCATAAGTATCTAAATGGATTGTGTAACTCAATGACGTTCCTTATAGATGATTTGGATATGCAGGGTGTAAAATGCTAAATCTGTACCATTGACTTGCATTGGATTTAATGCCTCAAATGCTAAAAAGTTAGCATTTAAAAAGAATGGCCAGGTAAACAAAACCAAAGAACGTGTTGTAGTCATACCTTACCAAATTGCAGGAACAGCACCACCTTGTGGTCAGAACCGGGTAATATCAGGATGTAACAACTTCAATTACACATTTCTCTGAAGGAAAAGACCACAAAAAAACCCACTAAATTCACTGAGAACACATTACATAGGATGAATAAACAATACTCCGTGCCACAGTTCCACACTACTTGTCAGACAGAGAGAACTAGATAACGTATACTTAGGTTGGGATTGGGAGGGGGGTCCGTGGGTGGCTTTTGTAAATTTCTTTGGATTCCTTGTGTTACTCATTGTAAGAAAAAAGCTCGGTCCCAATCAGATGTTATGTACTATATTTATTCAATATTCTATGAATCCTATACATTAAAATGTTGAATGTGTGCAATCAATTAGCTTATATTTCAACAAAATAATGTTGCAGGAATCTTACCTGTTTCTAAATACAGAAATAATTTCAGAACAAAATCGGATGGTGTGTGTGTCATGGCTTGCTGAAATGACATGGAACGACCCTGTGGCCCGTATAGGACTGGATTCACCTAGAATCAATAGTAGCCTGTTCACTGTGAGGATTTAAAATGTATCTTCATCACACACTAGTTTGTTATTCAAGAACCCAGTAAATCTTGACATGTTCTGATGGGTGCTCCAGTCCAAACGGCCAAACATACGTAACACCCTGGTGGTTCCGTAGGGACACTTATGTTTAATCAGTCTGATCAGTCTCCATTAGCAGTTTCACTGCAGAATGCTGCTGCAGGTAGACAAACCTTAGGTAACACACAGCCTGCCCCCTGGCAAAGTATTCAAAACAAAAAGTACAACTTTCTTCTAAATAAAATGTATGGCAGCGGTGTTTGTTGGGACAGTGAGACCTGTAAGGATTTGCATACGTAAACGTGGATGGATGAGAAAAACACCCCATTTCAGCTGCTTATTCCAGCTTACTGTTCGAGAACTGTCTGAAGTCATCAAAGCTAAAGACCTTTTCTCAAAGCTAAGCAACGCAGTTGTCAACAGAAGGGAAGCTTGAGAATAAACCTTGAAGCATGTAAGGAAAAGCACTAGTCTGAAGTATGACATTTCCATATCTCCTGAAGCCAAACTCCATAAGCTTGTGCTGTAGTCACCCCATTATATAAATACAGGGCGAGGGTAACACACCAAACATAAACATACACCCACATCGTGACAAACCTACTAAGAAGCAGACATTTGAAAACGTGCACACACACACAAGAGGTAACAGAGACACTGGAAAGAATGGGAGTACATTCTCAAACACCCTTAAGTTAAGAGAAAACTAAAAATAAAGTTATAGCTCCAGTGAAGAATAACATAATCCTCCGACTGTGACAACTACATTTCCATGGAGTATGCATCCGCAATGGCCTTTTTACAGGACGACCAGCCTGACAGCTAGCCTGACAGCTAGCCTGGCGACAACACAGAGAGAGAAGAATAACAACTAACCACAGATGGATCGTTCCCCTCTTAACGCTCAACGTGTGGCTAAAAGTTGAACATTAAGACAACACCAACATCGTGTCTCTGTGTAGGAGAAGGCAAATGAGGTGTAATATACAGCCAATGAGTTTAAGACAGTTTAGGCTAACAAGCTGACCCCACCACTCACGGTGCAAAATAAATGTACACATACACTAAAAAATTAGGGGTTCAACAAGGGTTCTAAGACCCTCAAAGTTTTTTTTTTTAACAACCTTAGGGTTCTTGGCACTGAAAATTGCCCCCAAAAGGTTCTTCCAAGAACTCCATAGGAGGTGTTCATCGAGGAACCTCCTTAGTGGGGGTTCTTGCAGGAACATTGAATTTGAAAAGGACAACAGGTGCAGGCACTTAAGCGAAACATTAAAAAAGAAAATCTCCTCAGTTTAAAGTCTGTCCCTTGTTTGATCTAAATTGATAGTTTTATGATGATACCATCTATCTTTTCATATTTTGTGCATATCTTTCTAAAACAGAATATGTTGAAGGCTAGCTGTATTGGGTGCAGATGACTGAACTGCTCACTTTTGTGTCTGTAGGTATACAGACGAGGAGGCATACAAAGGTATATGAATTGGTACTGGAATGTTATGCAGATCACAGTTAGCATCCTCCTCCCTTACCTCGTCAATAAATATCCCATAGGCCTCTACATTATGGACAAGGTATGTGTGTGAAAACCATTATCAAAACAGTTTTTAAAAATTCACATTTACCACAAAAAAACAGGTTATGAACACTGTCCTGTGCATGTTTTGTTAATCTGTATAATTGCAAAAACAATTTTTATTAATTCACAAACTTCACCCTCCCGACACCTCTGATGAATATAACATGAAACCTGTTCATTCACCATGCACTGCTAAATCATTCTGGCTATGGATACGGAGATCATCAACACGCCAGAGGATAAACCCATTGGACAAGGGGCTCTGCTGAGACTTGAACTCATATATATATTTTTTAATTGTCACTAAAATCATAATGAACACGGACAGAAAGTGTTATTATGCATATTAATATTAATAATAGGGGATGGGGGGGTAGTTAAAAATTGAACCCCAAAAGGAATTGTCTTGGTGGTCTCAAACTTCTTCCATTTAAGAATGATGGAGGTCACTATGTTCTTGGGGACCTTCCATGCAGCAGAAATGTTTTGGTACCCTACCTCAGATATGTGCCTCGACACAATCCTGTCTCGGAGCTCTACAGACAACTCCTTCGACCTCATGGCTTGGTTTTTGCTCTGACACGCACTGCCAACTGTGGGACCTTATATAGACAAGTGTGTGCCTTTCCAAATCATATCCAATCAATTGAATTTACAGAACACATGATTTTGTGTGACTCAAAATGGGTCAAAATTCTAAAAAAAAGAGCCAGGGAAAAAAAGTGCATTTCAGGAAAATCAAACTTTATTTGTCACATGGGCCAAATACAAAAAGTGTAGACCTTACTGTGAAATGCTTACTTACAAGCCCTTAACCAACAGTGCAGTTCAAGAAGAGTTAAGAAAATATTTACTAAATAAACAAAAAAATGATCAAAAGTAACAATAACGAGGCTATATACAGGGGGTACCGGTACCAAGTCAATGTGCAGGGGTACAGATTAACAGAGGTCATTTGTACATGTAGGTAGGGGTGAAGTGACTATGCATACACAATAAACAGTCAAATAACAACCCAATGCTTATATCACAGGACAAATTAGCTAGCAACAGCAAGCTAAATGTCCATTAATGTTTCATGTGTTTTGACCTGTCCCAAAATGAATATAGTTGGTTCAGAGTTCGTTTTGATATTTCAACCTGGTGTCCTGATGGCGTCTGGTGTGGATGTTCAAAATCAACATCTAGACAGTATGTAACGCTAGGCTAAGATATCAAACGTAATGCTATTGAAAACCACTGGCCGTCAGCTCTTTTCCCACATTTAGGTCATGGCTCTAGGGTGTCAGCTGGGCATGACAACTACACATACTGCACTCCAATAGAGTCAGCAATAAGATCCAACCGGTTTTCAGGGGCAGGTGAGCAGGGGCTTCCAAGTAGGTTCTAAAAGGAGAGGTGAACCCATGTGGTGGTCAGTCTACCTGCACAAACTCTATGTGACTGCACAGTCTCCTCAGGTGGGAAGCAATGATGCAGAGTGTGCAGAAGGGTGTGTGTGTGTGTGTAGCGAGTATATTCAACACTGCACTAATGCAATCTGCAGGCCTGCTACTGAGCTGTCCCTATCAATCAGCTGAGACAAGCCTGACTCCACCAGGGCATCACTGTAATCGCTCCCAGCGTGAGCGTGTCACATCAGCCACGGTTCCTGGCTTCTTTTGACCCCCCTTAAAAAAGTACCATTAAAAATGGACACAGACTAGCATTCTCCATGTGGCAGCCTTTACATTTTTTATTTCACTGCCAATTAAAGCAATGTTGAAAGCATTCCATGTGTTCCTAATGTCTTATCTGGTACCTAGCATACACTGGGTGCATTCCAATTCCTCATCTCTCTTAATGTTTCATCTTTAACTATTAGGCCTATAACAGAGACATTAGGTGGCAAAGCTCATTCTTTCCTTCAGATTAAATTCATAGCAACTGAAAAGATAGACTATATTCAAAATATAAATCTCAAAAGATGTGAACATCTTTCGTCAAGTTAGATGCAGAGGGACAAGGCCCACATACAGGAAATAGTCTAAAAAGCATCTTGGTACAGTAGACAGACTAGGCTACTCCCTCACTTCTCTACAGATGCATCTCTTAAGAAGATCACGCCATCAAAATACTCAGAGGGGATTTAGTCTACTTAAACTGAAAAACTGAGATCAGGATGTTATCTTGTAAACTAAGCCTCATCCTCTTTGTGGTGCAAGAATGAAGATTCGTGCGCTCAACAAAAATATGTTTAGTGTGCAACAAAAATAAACTCAACAGGCAACACGCATTCAACAAAGCTTTCAGTGTGGGAGGAATGTAAACAAAAAAAAGATAGATAGACCGTTCTATGAAGGAGGAAGCGGAAACTGGGACACTGCGTGTGAGTTTGCTGCATGATATTTCCTTTGGCCCTCGAGCTGTGCTGTAGACTTGGGAAACTGACCGGAATGTACCGGCCACGATACACTTCCATTAAAGGGCTTTGAATATGTGGCTCAATAATTCAATATAGGCAGAAAGATCAACACTAGAGGAGAGATGTTTGAATGACGATGCTCATAATTTACAAGCAAAAACATCAAATAAATGTTTAAAGTTCCATTTAATCATTAATTCAGTGTACTGTGAACCAACATCTGGTCGAGAATCATAAAATGCACACATTAGACTTCAATTGTTCACTAAGACAGAGACAAGACCTTGTCTTTCTAAGGGATAATTAGAATTCAGCTGCTGGTGAGATTAACAAAATAACCAATTGGTTATGACTCTGCAACAGAAGGTGACAAGAGATGGCCGACTGTAAATGGGTTTGTAAAAGACTGGTGAAACAGGGTAACAGTGGATGACAGACCGGGATAAGAGACGAGACAAAGGAGAAGGAAGGAAAAAGAGAAAGGGGAAGAAATTAGAAGTCGGGAGAGGGAAATGTTAGTGATGATGACACATGGCAGAGAGAGAAGAGGGCTTACCAGGTTCCAGCTTAATGACTTTAATGGCAGCCAACTCCCCAGTGTTGACATTACGGGCCTGGAGAACAGATGAAACAAAAAAAAGAGCATTTATTAGCCAGCTGTCAGTAAGGAGTAACACAGTGGGCTTTAGAGCGGACTGGCCTCTGTCAGACCAACACTGTTTTTAAGCCTGAGAAAGTGTATGTGAGCAGGCTGCTACTGCAGGATAACACTGCTTACCTGCCAACTGGCCTTGCAGGCTAACACAAGCACATGTATCCAAAGTATTGTATGATAATAGAATGATATATTTTTGTAGCTTATGCCAGAATCTATGTAAAGAGATGTGTGTGAGTTCAAGAGGCAAGTAAAGAGTCAAACACATTTGTTTGAACATGGATATTACTGAAGATGGATGATTCACCTTTGAAAAGCAAATAAGCTCATAGACATTACAACACTTATCAGTTCAAACAGAAGCTTATTGCATTCTAAAACATCAGACTGAGAATGTTAGTTGTTGCACAAATCACACAACCTAAATGAAAATCAAACAAACAGAGATGGAAACAGACTGAAAACATTGGCATTCCTTGACTGAAAGTCCATTATTATGCCTCAGAGAAATCTAACATGAGCTAGGCTTCTATCCAACTGGAGACAGATTTTTCACGCCAGGATTCTAAAACTTGCATAAAAACAATATGCACATTTCCCAACCAGAGAAGTGTTTCCATCAAATTGACGTGTTGCAGATGAAAGGCTGTGCGGTGATGAAGCAGTGCACATGAAATAATATTTGAGGTTAAATTCCCATTTATCGAATAAAATAATACTTCAATGGGTTTCCATAGCTCATTTCCCCTCTGGTCTTGGGACGTGTGCTCTAGGCAACAGCTTGCAGATACAGTGCGGGTAAAGCCTACATGAGATTATTATGGACAAAAAGCTAGACTGATAAAAACTTTGTCAAAACAGCAGCCAAGCATAGATCATCATGTCACCAGAATAAGACCCTCAATATTTATTGGAGTATCAACCTCATCACCGTGCACTTTCACCACTCAGTGAAGTTCCTGTCTGATTTCATCGGTAGCCTAATAAAGAGCATACTTTCCTGAGTTGTAGCGGAAGGACCACACAATATCATCATGTGGGGGGGGGTCACAATTGTTTGTAGACTTGTTTACATGAATATGCATGAAACAAGCCATTACGCTTCGTATGCTATTACGTATAAATATTAATTAACAAATGAATAAATGCCAGGTTGGAGAGGATGTCGCATTTTCATGTTGACAACATTAACGGAGTCAAAATGAAGATATATTTCATAACTTATCATTGTCTGTTGGCTTTTCTGCAGCTAACATTTTTTAAATATATTTCCTATTTTGACGCACAAAACCATTTAAACAAAGTCTAATGGGTTTTCTCCCACTTTTCCTGAAATATTTGCATATCACAACCCCTGCTGTTGCGGTCATTCGATGGCTATGGCATATGTTCTTCAAAGATAGATATCTAGTTTTGCCTAAGCTACTGAAAAAATCCCTTTTACAAGATTAAAATCATGACAGGAGCGTTTGATTCTTATTTAAAAAAGGATGGAGTCCAGACAGGCTAATTTTGGAAACTTTCTGAATGGACATGGAGGCCCGAGAGAGAGAATCAGGCGAACTCAAGCACACTCCCGTAAAAGCACCTGTCAATCAAAGCCACCAGCGTGTCAGACAAAAAAAAACTGAATATTTATCCTTTCCTTAAAATGTATTTAAAAAACCTAGGCCTACCTTAGGCTTTCCGAAAGTAAGCTATAATGAATTGACAAGGGAAGTATGAAGGTGACGGCTATGCTATAGTAAAAACAACAACTTCACCATAGCCTATTTATCAGCGACGCTGATGATCGAGGGGCGAGTGTTGGAAACTTTTTTCAAATAATGAGGATTATGATCATTTGAATGGAAGAAAAAAATATATACTTTGTTGACTTACTGTGTGATTTTTATTTGATTAGGATCCCCATTAGCCGGGGGGATCCTAATTGTTCTGGAACTGGGGACTGTGAAAGTGAAAAGACCCATGGTGGCATGTCTGGTGGAGTGAGTGAGGCGTCAGTGTTGTGTGTATGTTGACTATTCAAACAATTTAGATATTTCCAGAACAATGTTTCTTAAAAAAACAAAAAGTGACTCAGTCAAAATCATTGGCATATACAGTACCAGTCAAAAGCTGACACACCTACTCATTCCAGGGATTTTCTTTATTTTTACTATTTTCTACATTGTAGAATAACTATGAAATAACACATACGGAATAATGCAGTAACCAAAAAAAGTGTTAAATATATTTTATATTTGAGATCCTTCAAAAGTAGCCACACTTTGCCTTGATGACAACTTTACACACTCTTGGCATTCTCTCAACCAGCTTCACGAGGAAGTCACCTGGAACGCATTTCAATTAACAGGTGTGCCGTGTTAAAAGTTAATTGTGGAATTTCTTGAGCCAATCAGTTGTGCTGTGACAAGGTAGGGGGTATACAGAAGATAGCCCTATTTGGTAAAATACCAAGTTCATATTATGGCAAGAACAGCTCAAATAAGCAAAGAGAAATGACAGTCCATCATTACTTTAAGACATTAAGGTCAGTCAATCCCAAAAATGTCAAGAACTTTGAACGATTCCTCAAGCGCAGTCACAAAAACCTGATGAAACTGGCTCTCATGAGGACCGCCACAGGAAAGGAAGACCCAGAGTTACCTCTGCTGCAGAGGATAAGATCATTAGAGTTACCAGCCTCAGAAATTGCAGCCCAAATAAATGCTTCAGAGTTCAAGTAACAGACACATCAACATCAACTGTTCAGAGGAGACTGCATGAATCAGGCCTTCATGGTCGAATTGCTGGAAAGAACCCACTACTAAAGGACACCAATAAGAAGAAGATACTTGCTTGGGCCACAAAACACAAGCAATGGACATTAGACCAGTGGAAATCTGTCCTTTGGTCTGATGAGTCCAAATTTGAGATTTTGGTTTTCAATCACTGTCTTTGTGAGACGCAGAGTAGTTGAACGGATATCTCCACATGTGTGGTTCCCACCGTGAAGCATGGAGGTGTGATGGTGTGGGGGTACTTCGCTTGTGACACTGTTGGTGATTTATTTAGAACTCAAGGTACACAACCAGCATGGCTACCTCAGCATTCTGCAATGATATGCCATCCTATCTGGTTTGCGCTTAGTGGGACTATCATTTTTTCCCCCAACAGGATAAGGACAACACACCTCCAGGCTGTGTAAGGGCTATTTGACTAAGGAGAGTGACTAAGGAGTGCTGCATAAGATGACCTGGCCTCCACAATCACGCAACCTCAACCCAATTGAGATGGTTTGGTATGAGTTGGACCGCAGAGTGAAGGAAAAGCAGCCAACAAGTGTTCAGCAAATGCAGGAACTCCTTCATGAATGTAGGAAAAATCATTCCCCGTGAAGCTGGTTGAGAGAATGCCAAGAGTGTGCAAGGCTATCGGCAAGGCAAAGGGTGGCTACTTTAAAGAATATAAAATATATTTAGATTTATTTAACACTTTCTTGGTAACAACATGATCCCATGTGTGCTATTTCATAGTTTTAATGTCTTAACAATTATTCTACAATGTAGAAAATAGTAAAAAATAAAGAAAAACCCTTGAATGAATAGGTGGGTCCAAGGTACTTTACATTTATTTAAATTTTATTTAACTTGGCAAGTCAGTTAAGAACAAATTCTTATTTACAATGACAGCCAACTAATTACGGTTACAGAATTTCCACTTGGGCGAGGATAATAGAAACGCAATCAAAGCCTATTGGATAACAAGTTGGTTTTAACCAGGACAGAATCATTTATAACTGACTTTCTCCAACATAACATAGGTACAGCAGATCCATTTATTGTAGGGGACATTTTTAAAATGTGCATTTATTCAAAACTCATTTGTAAAACAAAAGCAATTTATGTCAAGAGTTCATATTAAAAGGAAATTGAGGGACTATCAGTACAGATGGCAATACACTACCATATGAGGCACAGAATAAGTTAGAGAAAAAACAAAAAAAACTGGAGGAACTGAGTGCCTTCGGAAAGTATTCAGACCCCTTGACATTTTCCACATTTTGTTACGTGACAGTGTATTCTAAAATGGATTAAAAACAAAAAAGCCTGAGCAATCGAAACACAATAACCCATAATGACAACATGAAAACAGGTGTTTAGAAATGTTAGCAAATTTATTCAAAAGTGCAGTGCATGTCAGCAAAAACCAAGCCACGAGGTCGAAGGAATTGTCCGTAGTTTTCCAAGACAGGATTGCGTTGAGGCACAGTTCTCAGGAAGGGTACCAAAACATTTCTGCAGCATTGAAGGTCCCCAAGAACACAGTGGCCTCCATCAATCTTAAACGGAAGCAGTTTGGAACCACCAAGACTCTTCCTAGAGCTGGTCGCCCAGCCAAACTGAGCAATCGGGGGAGAAAGTTGGACAGAGTAGAGTAGAGTACAGAGAGAATTGATGAAAACCTGCTCTAGAGTGCTCAGGACCTCAGACTGGGGGCAAAGGTTCAGTTTTCAACCGGGCAATGACCCTGAGCACACAGCCAAGACAACACAGGAGTGGCTTCGGGACAAGCCTCAATGTCCTTGAGTGGCCCAGCCAGAGTCCGGAGTTGAACCTGATCAAACATCTCTGGAGAGACCTGAATATAGCTGTGCAGCGACGCTCCCCATCCAACCGGACAGAGCTAGAGAGGATCTGAGGAGAAGAATGGGAGAAACTCCCCAAATACAAGTGTGCCAAGCGTGTAGTGTCATAACCAAGAAGACTCGAGGCTGTAATCATTGCCAAAGGTGCTTCAACAAAGTACTGAGAAAAGTGTCCAAACTTTTTTTGCTTTGTCATTATGAGGTATTGTGTGTACATTGTTGAGGATTTATTTATTTAATCCATTTCAGAAGAAGGCTGTAACGTAACAAAATATGGAAAAAGTCTAGGGTTCTGAATATTTTCCAAATGCACTGTATATGTTTTGACCGGGACAGTTTACAATTGAAGGTAACACCAAGTAATATAGTCTCCTCAACTTGTTCAACAGCAACACCATTTATTACCAGATTCAGCTAAGGTCTAGAACTTAGTGAATGATTTGTACCAAATACAATGCTCTTAGTTTTAGAGATGTTTAAGGACAGTTTATTTCTGGCCACCCATTCCAAAACTGACAGACTCTTTGTTAAGGGTTTCAGTGACTACATTAGCTGTGGTTGCTGATGCGTATATGGTTGAATCATCAGCAAATATGGACACACATGTTTTGTTTAATGCCAGTGGCAGGTCATTGGTAAAAATAGAAAAGAGTAGAAGGCCTAGAGAGCTGTCCTGCAGTACACCTCACTTTGTGTTTGACATTAGAGAAGCTCCATTAAAAGAAAATCCTCTGAGTTATATTAGATTGCCATATCATGGATTCAGAGCGGAGGTTGAAAAGCCATAACACAAATTCTCTCAACAACCAGGTTATGGCCAATAATATCAAAGGCTGCATAGAAATCTAACAGTACAGCTCATAATTAATTTCAGTCAGTGCAGTACACATTGAGCGCCCTTCTCTAAAAGCATGCTGAAAGTCTTCATTGTTTTACAGAGAAATAGCATTGTATTTGGTCTAAACCATTTTTTCCAACAGTTTGCTTAGAGCTGGCAGCAAGCTGATAGTTCTGCTGTTAGAACCAGTTAAGGCCGCTTTACCACTCCAGGGTAGTGGAATGACTTTGGCTTCCCTCCAGGGCTGAGGACAAACACATTCCTCTCTAGGCTGAGGGGGAAAAAATACAAATACTGAGAAGCCCAGATGGGCACTTTCCTACATTTGATATTCGTGAGAAGCAGGCCAGGTACTTCTATGCGTGTTCAGGGGCAAGCTCTCCGTCAACATCACCAGGACAGAGAAACCAGGCACACGCTCATTGTTCATATGGAGCACGGAAATGACATGAAATAAATCAAAACTGGTTTCTCACAAGTGTAGCAGGGTGTGAACTAGAGGTCGACCAATTAAATCGGAATGGCCGATTAATTAGGGCCGATTTCAAGTTTTCATAACAATCGGAAATCTGTATTTTTGGACACTGATTTGGCCGTTTTTTTTACACCTTTATTTAATATTTATTTAACTACGCAAGTCAGTTAAGAGCTAGAGGTCGACCGGTTATGATTTTTCAACGCCGATACCGATTATTGGAGGACCATAAAAGCTGATACCGATTAATCTGTATTTAAAAAAAAAAAAATATTCGTAATAATGACAATTACAACAATACTGAATGAACACTTATTTTAACTTAATATAATACATAAATAAAATCAATTTAGCTTCAAGTAAATAATGAAACATTCAATTTGGTTTAAATAATGCAAAAACAAAGTGTTGGAGAAGTAAAAGTGCAATATGTTCCAAGTAAAATATGTGCCATGTAAGAAAGCTAACGGTTCAGTTCCTTGCTCAGAATATGAGAACATATCAAAGCTGGTGGTTCCTTCTTCCCAGGTAAGAAGTTTTAGGTTGTAGTTATATGAATAATAGGACTATTTCCCTTTACCATTTGTATTTCATTAACCGTTGGATGTTCTTATAGGCACTTTAGTATTGCCAGTGTAACAGTATAGCTTCCGTCCCTCTCCTCCCTGGGCTCAAACCAGCAACACAATGACAATTAACACGCGCTAACTAGCTAGCCATTTTACTTCGGTTACACAAGCCTCATCTTGGGAGTTGATAGGCTTGAAGTCATAAACAGCGCAATGCTTGACGCACAACGAAGAGCTGCTGGCAAAACGCACAAAAGTGCTGTTTGAATGAATGTTTACGCGCCTGCTTCTGCCTACCACCGCTTAGTCAGATACTTGTATGCTCAGTCAGATTATATGCAACGCAGGACACGCTAGATAATATCTAGTAATATCATCAACCATGTGTAGTTAACTAGTGATTATGATTGATTCGTTTTTTATAAGGTAAGTTTAATGCTAGCTAGCAACTTACCTTGGCTTACTGCATTCGCGTAACAGGCAGTCTCCTTGTGGAGTGCAACGAGAGAGAGGCAGGTCGTTATTGCGTTGGACTAGTTAAATGTAAGGTTGCAAGATTGGATCCCCCGAGCTGACAAGGTGAAAATCTGTCGTTCTGTCCCTGAACAAGGCAGTTAACCCACTGTTCCTAGGCCGTCATTGAAAATAAGAATGTGTTAGCTGACTTGCCTAGTTAAATAAAGATGTTAAATATTATAATAATATCTTTTTTTTTTTTAAATAGGCAAATCGGTGCCCAAAAATACCGATTTCCGATTGTTATGAAAACTTGAAAGCGGCCCTAATTAAATCGGCCATTCCGATTAATCGGTTGACTTCTATTAAGAACACATTCTTATTTTCAATGATGGCCTAGGAACAGTGGGTTAACTGCCTCGTTCAGGTCGGGGGATCCAATCTTGCAACCTTACAGTTAACCAGTCCAACGCTATAACCACCTGCCTCTAGTTGCACTCCACGAGGAGACTGCCTGTTACGCGAATGCAGTAAGCCAAGGTAAGTTGCTAGCTAGCATTAAACTTACCTTATAAAAAACGATCAATCAATCATAATCACTAGTTAACTACACATGGTTGATGATATTACTAGTTTATCTAGCTTGTCCTGCGTTGCATATAATCTGAGTGAGCATACAAGCATCTGACTGAGCAGTGGTAGACAGCAGCAGGCTCGTAAGCGTTAATTCAAACAGCACTTTCGTGCGCTTTGCCAGCAGCCCTTCATTGTGTGTCAAGCATTGCGCTGTTTAGGACTTCAAGCCTATCAACTCCCGAGATGAGGCTAGTGTAACCGATGTGAAATGGCTAGCTAGTTAGCGTGGTGCGCGCTAATAGCGTTTCAAACGTCACTCACTTTGATACTTGGAGTGGTTGTTCCCCTTGCTCTGCGTGGGTAACGCTGCTTCGAGGGTGGCTGTTGTCGTTGTGTTCCTGGTTCGAGCCCAGGGAGGAGTGAGGAGAGGGACGGAAGCTATACTGTTACACTGGCAATACTAAAGTGCCTATAAGAACATCTAATAGTCAAAGGTTAATGAAATACAAATGGTATTGAGAGAAATGGTCCTATAATTCCTATAATAACTACAACCTAATACTTCTTACCTGGGAATATTGAAGACTCATGTTAAAAGGAACCACCAGCTTTCATATGTTCTCATGTTCTGAGCAAGGAACTTAAACGTTAGCTTTCTTACATGGCACATATTGCACTTTTTTACTTTCTTTTCCAACACTTGTTTATGCATTATTTAAACCAAATTGAACATGTTTCATTATTTACTTGAGGCTAAATTGATTTTATTGATGTATTATATTACGTTAAAATAAGTGGTCATTCAGCATTGTTGTAATTGTTATTATAACAAATATACATATTTTTTGTAATTAAAAAAAAATTATATATATTTTTTTAACGGCTGATTAATCGGTATCGGCTTTTTTTGGGGGGGGGGTCCTCCAATAATCGGTATCGGCGTTGAAAAATCATAATCGGTCGACCTCTAATGTGAACTCTATATTTCCACTGCGAGAATGAGAATGGTAAATTACTGTAATTAACACATGCATTAACATAAATTAATGTATCCAAATGACAGGGATTAAATGTAAATAGCCTGTTTTAGAAATAGTAGGCTACCACATGGGCATTCATAAAAGTGCATTGCGGTCCAACACTAAAGCCTAGGCCACTATCCTATTTAGGTCGCATGGTTAAATAAAGGTGAAATAAATGAATACAATTGTGTGGATAAGAGGGCGGCCATTTTATTTGTCTCACCTTGAGCGGCATATCGGCCAGGACCTGATTAGAGTCGATTAGTCTATAAATTAAGAAAATATTCCGTATCAAATTATACCATGCCAGGTTGGCGAGGATTGGTGCATTGTCCATTTGACACAAGAATTGCACATTATAGACCTCATTGCCAGAACAACCTTGTTGACTGCTGTTGAGTAATTAATTAAGTCAGACACATCAAACCTTCTTTTGAAGACCGATTTATTTAAGAGCAAGCAATAAAAAAGTGCATGTATAAAACAAAGTTTTTTACTGAAGTGACGTAGCCTATAGCACTCCACACCCCTGCACATCTAGCGGTTTAGCTGCTCGAGCATCAAACGGACAGTTGGAAAGAGGAAGAGATGTAGACAGTTTAATAGACAAAGCTAGCAAAACAATTGCTTATTAGTTTAGTAATCACTTACGGTATTAGGTAAAGTTAATCGACATTAAATTAAAGTTAATCTAATGTTTTGTAAATCCTAAAATATGTTGGCCATAAACGTTTGACGGTCATTTTATTTTCACGACGGTCTTAATCCTTAACCGTCAGTTACACGGTTATTCAATTAGCGTCACAGCCCTAGATGGTAATTACATCAATATTTGCATATTAAAAAGGCGTTTCCACAGCCTTTTCTCACATCATTTATTTTACGACAAAACAATCCCACCGTGTCTAATGTATTTAGTTTGGTCAACATTTGGAACGTTTACATACAAATTAGCTGTTTCCATCAAGCATATCGTGGCAATTTTTATCTGATGTACTTTGATTGGAAAACAAGGTTGGCTGTAAACCTGGTTATGGTGAGTGATTTGAACTCGTCCCCTAATGTCAAATGTCTAAGCCACTCCAAACACTCCCTTTGACTATGATTCTAACTCAACACAGCACACCAGAGTAGGCAAGATGACTCACTCTGTGTTAGTCTTTTCAAAGCCCACTCAGTCAGGCTTCTCTGTCTGAAGAGAGTTGATTCAAATCTTGCGAAAGCTTGATGAGCAAAATTCATAGTTTACCAGCCCCCCCACATCACCCATCCTGGCTTAGGCCTAATGCAGTTAAGACTGGACACAAACAATAGATTATGAGTTAATTTAGGAACTGCTTGGAGGAAGGAGGAGAATCTTATCAACCCTGTAATATACATCCAATATCGCATTAGTCTTCTGGTCTGACAATGCATAATTTCATAGCCCACCCCTCCATCTTTATGACACACTGATTGTTGATGTCTGTTCAACATCAAGGTCACATTCTGGAGGGTGCCACACACAGAACCCTGCAGCTATAACTAATGAATAGAGCGGATTCCTTTGATGTAGACTATTCTACATAATATATCAGAACGTTGCACAACGGCGTTGAGACTTACTGAGCCACCTGTCATCATCATTCAAGCTAGCTAAGCTCAATCATTTTAAATCTTTCCTTCCCTCCCCTCTCCACCAGTCTCGTTCTCCCCTTCCCTCTTGCAAGCTGATCCTTTAATGCTGCACATATACTCTCAGGGTAGCTCCAGTAGCCAAGCCCTGTGCTGCAATATCCAGATCAAGTCTTCTCAATCATCACACACACCCACTGGGTAGTCACTCATGTGACTACACATTACTCCTCCTAACCGTGTTCACTTGACTCCACTCATTACAAAAAGCGCGGATGAAGACTGGGCAAGCAGTAAGCTCCCATCAGCACTCTGCTAACACATCATGGGAGCACTGAGCAAGTCAATCGCAAGGTCAGAGTTCAGCTACCACAATCACGGGGGGCTCCCAGCATCAGAGGAGAGAAAACAGCATGAGCATCCAGGTATACTGATCACTGGATGAATTACAGGAAAGCAAGTTACATAGTCACTGATAAAGACTGAGCTGCACTTTATGAACCAGCATGGTGAAGCATAAGGGTCATTCCACCCCAAAAAGAAATTGTACAAATTGTAAGATAATCATTCCTGAAACTTTTTGTTTAAATATAATTTGATCTAGGAAATTGTTATTTACAATCATAGCCTACCGTGGAACAGTGGGTTAACCACCTTGTTCAGGGGCAGAACGACAGATTTTTACCTCGTCAGCTCGGGGATTCAATCCAGCAACCTTTTGGTTACTGGCCCAATGCTCTAAACACTAGGCTACCTGCCACCCCAAAAGATTCATATAATTTGGACCATCATTTTTCTCAACAATGAACAAGACATGAGGAAAATGTTCCACTAAATGCCGATGTTTCTGCAACACCATTTTATCCATTTTGCTGGTCTCTTGTGAGTATTAAATGGATCACAACATTTTCTTTGCAACTTTGGGTAGAAAACCAATAGATTTAACTCGTGAAAAAATAAATTGTGTGGTTATCCTCAAAATTCAATTCAGACCTCCATGAAAGCAAATCAGTTTGTCCTTCTCTTAGGCTTAATCTGTGTCCAGGAAACAGCCCATGTGTTGCGTGGTTTACTCCCTTAAAAAATGGTCTGGATTAGTAAAACCATTCCTGGTGAACAAGCAAACCATTGAGCTACTGCAGCTCTAATGGTTTCAATGTTATGGTCTGTAAAATGTCTTCAAAATGCTAAAAGTCCCAAACAATGTATAGTGGTTTTGCAATGGTAATGGGTTGGCTGTAATGGGAAATGTCACTAAACACACTACATATAAAGATATTTTCTAATTAAATCAGAACAGGACATCCATTCCATTTAACTACTGTTGTATATTATTTATTTATTTCATGTAATCTTTTTCACCCCTTTTTGTCCCCAATTTCGTGGTATCCAATTGGTAGTTACAGTCGTCTCGTCACTGCAACTCCCGTACAGACTGAGGAGAGGTTGAGAGGTTGAGAGCCGAGCGTCCTCCGAAACACAACCCAACTGCACTGCTTCTTGACAATGCCCACTTAACCCGGCTGCACCAATGTGTCGAAGGAAACCACCTGGTGACCGTGTCAGCGTGCACTGCGCCCGACCCGCCACAGGGGTTGCTAGTGCGCGATGGGACAAGGACATCCCTGCCGGCCAAACCCTCCCCTAACCCGGGCGATGCTGGGCCAATTGTGCGCCGCCCCATGGGTCTCCCGGTCGCAGCCGGCTGCGACAGAGCCTGGACTCGAATCCAGAATCTCTAGTGGCACACCTACCACTGTGATGCAGTGCCTTAGACCACTGCACAACTCAAGAGGCTGACTAGTTCATGTTGGACTATTCAAAGAGAATTAGGTTGAAGCACAAGAGACAAGCCAAATTGATACAAGGGTGTTGCAGTAGCAGGAACATTTGTGGACAAAACCTGATAATTCCACACCCATTCATTGTAAATAATGCAAGCAACTTCAAATGGCAAAGTTCGGGGGAAAAAAACACCCACCAGATTCACAGGGAATATTGTACATAGGATGAAAAAGCAATACTCCAAGCATTAGATCCACACTACTTGTAGGGATGGGTATGAGTAATCAAGTACTCTAATTGACGTCAAAACACGACCTTTAACCAGATATCATATTTTTCAAATAGTGTAAAACAATTTGGTCTAAAATCAGTCTTGAAGACCACGTTAATTTGCTTTGACTGTTCAATTTGTACATGTGCATTTGCGGGACACAAAAAAAGAAACCAAGCAACACAGTTCAGCTCATTAAATCCCCTTTCCCCTCTGTCTCAGTCACTCAATTGCATTCTGACCTCTCTGTCTACACACACGTGCTTTGTGCACTTACAGAATGAAATGCCTATTAAAAACATAGTTCGGAGGCGAAAGAAACGCACACCTGTTTAGGCGAGGTGCTGGTTAGCGGAGTAAAACACTTGGGGGGGAAAAAGGAGAGCAGCACACGAAGAGCTCAGATGCAATAATTGAATAACCATCATTTCAACAGACAAGCTGTCTTCATCAGGGATAGTGAGCTCCTAGGGTGTGCGACTCTCCTTTTCTTTTTCATGTTTTATGAAAACTTAGTGAGGACCCTACAGTACTTTGCGAACTGCTAGTGGCATTTAGAATTGTTAGCCTAGGCTATTACCTCCCTAAACATTCAGGTTCCACACTGAAAATATGCAAAAGCATTAGTTTTATAAAGACAAAGCGTATTTTTCAGAATCACTAAGCCAAGTCTACTCACCAAACAGATGTCCTGGCCATAATTCATCGCCATGCAGTGTTTAATGTAGAATAGTTACATTCCAAGGAACATAAACTCAAATCAAACATCTGTACATCGAAAAGACAGATTTGCAACCTTGAAAACTTTCAACTTTCCAAATTGAGCCCCCTTTCAAATTAAATACCTATTTTAGACTACCTGTTTCAGGCGCAAATCATTGACACTATGCTGTTAAATTAGATTATATTCCATTGTGTTTTTTTACTAGAAAATAGGTGTCTTGGCTGTGATAAGGGCTCAGGAACTAAGAACGTTGTGTCTGCTAAATTAACAAAAGGCTATGCCATTGCACAGCCACCAGCTTCTACAAGCAAGCGCCACACTGCTGAGGTTACTACCTTTTTGAAGATTGAGTTCCACGATATACTAACCTGTTGATATTAGTTTCAATTCATCAATCTTAAAATGGCACTTATTTGTTTTACTGACTTAATATGAGGAATTTGGCAATTAGGATTCGTTATCTGTAAAGGTTACGATAAATTAGACATTGTTGTTCACTGTTGGCATATAGATAAATGCTCCACATATCTTTTTTCCAGTGCTACTCGTTCTAAAAATAGCTTCTCTTTCACCATTCGAATAATCGAAGAAAAAAATAAGTACTTGGTCAAAAAGTCAAATGCCTATCCCTAACTACATTGAACAAAAATATAAAAAGCAACATGCAACAATTCATGTTTTTACTGAGTTACAGTCAAGGACTGCAAGGAAGAAGCCACTGCTCCAAAACCACCATAAAAAGCCAGACTTCAGTTTGCAACTGCACATGGGGACAAAGATAATACTTTTTGAGAAATGTCCTCTGGTCTGATGAAACAAAAATAGAACTGTTTGACCATAGTGACCATAGTTATGTTTGGACGAAAAAGGGGGAGGCTTGCAAGCCAAACAATACCATCCCAACAGTGAAGCACGGGGGTGGCAGCATGGGGGTGCTTTGCTGCAGGAGGGACTGGTGCACTTCACAAAATAGATGGCATCATGAGGACAGAAATCTGTGTGGATATATTGAAGCAACATCAAGACATCAGTAAGGAAGTTAAAGCTTGGTCACAAATGGGTCTTCCAAATGGACAATGACCCCAAGCATACTTCCAAAGTTGTGGCAAAATGGCTTAAGGACAACAAAGTCAAGGTATTGGAGAGGCCATCACAAAGCCCTGACCTCAATCCTATAGAAAATTTGTGGGCAGAACTGAAAAAGCGTGTGCGAGCAAGGAGACCTACAAACCGGACTCAGTTACACCAGCTTTGTCAGGAGGACTGGGCCAAAATTCACCCAACTTATTATGGGAAGCTTGTGGAAGGCTACCTGAAACGTTTGGCCCAAATTAAACAAATTTAAGGGCAATGCTACCAAATACAAATTGTGTATGTAAACTTCTGACTTCAACTGTATATTTTTTTTTCTTGTGCATTTTGCCATTTTCCTCATGACTCCTGCATGCTATGTTGACTATGAACTTTCTTTACCAAACTGTGGGACAGACTTTTTTCCCCCCACACTCGGGACTCTTGACTATTGGTTACAGTCTTTTGGCCTCCCATCCTAGTCTAACCACCTCTCGCCGGCTTTGTATACATGTTACCTGATGAAATTGCTGAACAATATGATCTTGTTGCCATCTGATGCACATTCAGATGTCATAAATCAGCACTGTAGAGCTCTCCCTGTACTATGAACTCTCTCTGTCCTATGAACTCTCTCTGAACTCTCTCTGTCCTATGAACTCTCCTGTCCTATGAACTCTCCCTGTCCTATGAACTCTCCCTGTCCTATGAACTCTCCCTGTCCTATGAACTCTCCCTGTCCTATGAACTCTCCCTATGAACTCTCCCTGTACTATGAACTCTCCCTGTACTATGAACTCTCTCTGTCCTATGAACTCTCCCTGTACTATGCCGTGCCTTGATTGTATTACTGTTGATGATATCTGGAAATGTGCATGTACACCCTGGCCCATCTATAGTTGCTAGCCCCAATTCTGACTTGTGCTCTGATATCTGCTTCACTGATTTCTGCTCTCGTAAAAGCCTGGGTTTTCTGCATGTTAACACTAGAAACTTATTATCTAAAATGGATCAATTGAAAGTGTTGGTTCACAGCTCCAATCCAGATGTGTTGGTCATTACTGAGACGTGGTTAATAAGGAAGAGTGTTTTGAATACTGATAACCTTCCCGGTTATAACCTTTTTCAGCAAGACAGATGGCAGTCTTTACCAAGGATTACCTTCAGTGCTCGGTTGTCTCTACCAAGGGGCGGCAGTGTAGCCTAGTGGTTAGAGCTTTGGACTAGTAACCGAAAGGTTGCAAGTTCAAATCCCCGAGCTGACAAGGTACAAAATCTGTCGTTCTGCCCTTGAAGAGGCAGTTAACCCACTGTTCCTAGGCCGTCATTGAAAATAAGAATTTGTTCTTAACTGACTTGCCTAGTAAAATAAAGGTAAAATAAAAAAATAAAATAAAAGTCTGTCCCCAAACAATTGTATGACTCCAAACACCCAGAAATGGCTTCTCTTCTTAATGTTATCCTCACAAATAATCCTGATAGGTTATTACAGAGAACACCAGACTGATTCCTTAGTGATCACTGTTTTACAGGCTGTGTTCGTAATGGCTGCTCAGTGATACAAATCAGGACAGGTTGTCCTAGACACTTGCTAAAAACCTTTAATGAGCAAGCCTTCCTTCATGAACTGACCTCTGTAAAATGGTAAAGAATCAGCTTGATCCCCTCTGTCAAAGATGCTTGGACCTTCTTTTTTTAAACATTTTCAGTGGTATTGTTAACAAACACGCCCCCATAAAGAAAATTAGAATAAAAAAAAAAACAGGTTCAGCCCCTGGTTCGACCGTGATCTTGCAGAGTTACTCCACCTCAAGAATTGCATTTGGCAAAAGGCTCGGCACAAGCATACTCAGGCTGACTGGCTCTCGTTCAGGCAAATGAGAAATACGTGCACTCAGGCTATCCGGAAGGCCAAAGTTAATTACTTTAAGGAGCAGTTTGCTCTCTGTGTGTCTAACCCAAAGACGTTCTGGAAAACAGTTAGACCTGGAAAATAAACCCTCCTCACAGCTGCCCATGTCCCTTAAAGTTGATATGGTTGTTACTGACAAGAAGCACACGGCTGAGCTCTTCAATCACCACTTCAATTAAATTCTATTTTGCTAATTCTAATTCTATTTTGCCCTGTTTATCAAAAGTGTTTGAAAAACTAGTCAATAATCAACTGACTGGCTTTCTTGATGTCTATAGTATTCACTCTGGTATGCAATCTGGTTTCCACTCAGGTTATGGATGTGTCACTGCAACCTTAAAGGTCCTCAATGATGTCACAATTGCCCTTTATTCTTAGCAATGTTGTGCTGCTATTTTTATTGAATTGGACAAAGCTTTTGAAACGGTAGACCATTCCATTCTTGTGGGTCGGCTAAGGAGTATTGGTGTCTCCGAGTGGCCTTTGGCCTGGTTTGCTAACTACCATACTCAAAAAGTGCAGTGTATAAAGTCAGAACATAGTCTGTCTCAGCCAATCCTAGGCCCAGGCTCAATCCTAGGCCCCACCCTTTTCATAATGTACATCAACAATATAGCTCAGACAGTAGGAAGCTCTCATCCATTTATATGCAGATGATACAGTCTTCTACTCAGCCGGCCCTGGATTTTGGGTAAAATGCTCTACAACAAAGCTTTCTTAGTGTACAACAAGCTTTCTCTACCCTTAATCTTGTTCTGAACACCTCCAAAACAAAGTTAATATGGTTTGGTAAGAAGAATGCCCCTCTCCCCACAGGTGTTATTACTACCTCCGAGGGTTTAGAGCTTGAAGTAGTCACCTCATACAAGTACTTGGGAGTATGGCTTGATGGTGCACTGTCCTTCTCTCAGCACATATCAAAGCTGTAGGCTAAAGTTAAATCTAGACTTGGTTTCCTCTATCGTAATCGCTCCTCTTTCACCCCAGATGCCAAAATAACCCTGATTCAGATGACCATCCTACCCATGCTAGATTACGGAGGCCTCATTTATAGATCGGCAGGTAAGGGGGCTCTCGAACGGCGAGATGTTCTTTACCATTCGGCCATCAGATTTGCCACCAATCCTCCTTATAGGACACATCACTGCACTCTATACTCCCATTTAAACTGGTCATCTCTGTAACCTGTCGCAAGACCCACTGGTTGATGCTTAGGTATTAAACCCTCTTAGGCCTCACTCCCCCCTATCTGGGATATCTACCGGAGCCCTCATCCTCCAAATAAAACACCGTTCTGACAGTCATATTCTGTTAAAGGTCCCGAAAGCACACACATCCCTGGGTCGCTCGTCTTTTCAGTTTGCTGCAGCTAATGACTGGAACGAGCTGCAACAAACACTCAAACCTCAATCTCTTCATTCAAAGAATCAATCATGGACACTCTTACTGACATTTGTGGCTGCTTTGCGTGATGTATTGTTGTCTCTACCTTCTTGCCCTTTGTGCTGTTGACTTTGCCCAATAATGTTTGTACCATGTTGTGTTGCTACCATATTATGTTGTGTTGGTACCATGCTTGCTATGTTGTTGTCTTGGGTCTCCATGTAGTGCTGTGTTGTCTCTCGTCGGGATGTGTTTTGTCCTATATTTATAATAAAAAAATATTTTATCCCAGCCCCTGTCCCCGCAGGAGGCCTTTCGCATTTTGGTAGGCCGTCATTGTAATAAGAATTTGTCTTAACTGACTTGCCAAGTTAAATAAAAGGCTAAATAATAAATAAATAAATAAATATCTATGGATTTCACATGACTGGGCAGGGGCGCAGACATGGGTGGGCCTGGGAAAGCATAGGTCCAGCCACTGGAGAGCCAGGCCCAGCCAATCAGAATGAGTTTTTCCCCACAAAAAGGGCTTTATTACATACAGAAAAACTCCTCAGATTCATCAGCTGTCTCAGTGGCTCGTCTCAGACCATCCCGCAGGTGAAGAAGCCAGATGTGGAGGTCCTGGGCTGGCGTGGTTATATGTGTCTGAGGTTGAGGCCGGTTGGACGTACTGCTAAATTCTCTATGACGACATTTATCTCTTATCCTCTTGAGTGTAGGGGGCAGCATATTCATGTTTGGATGAAAAACGTACCCAAATGAAACTGCCTATTTCTCAGGCCCAGAATATGCATATAATTGTCAGATTAGGATAGAAAACACTCTAAAGTTTCCAAAACTGTAAAAATATTGTCTGTGAGTATAACAGAACTGATATTGCAGGCAAAAACCTGAGTACAATCCAACCAGGAAGTGCTGTTTTTCCTGAAACCTCTCTGTTCCATTGCATGCCTTCCCTCCCTTTAAAGGGATATCAACCAGATTCCTTTTCCTATGGCTTCCACATGGTGTGAACAGTCTTTAGACATAGTTTCAGGCTTTAATTCAGAAAAATGAGCGAAAAATATCACATCGCGTCATTGGATGGCTGGGTGCCAGCAGAGTTTTGCATGCGTGAGCAGCTTGGAGCAGACATTTTCTCTCTCACTCCTATTGAAAATGCTACAGTCCGGTTGAAATATTATTTATTATTTATTGTAAAAACAACCTGAGGATTGATTATAAAAAACGTTTGACATGTTTCTACGAACTTTACGGATACTATTTGGAATTTTCGTCTGCCCCGTCGTGACCGCTCGAGCCTGTGGATTTCTGAACAAAACGCGCCAACCAAATGGAGGTATTTTGGATATAAAAATAATCTAGATGGAACAAAATTAGCATTTATTGTGTAACTGGGAGACTCGTGAGTGCAAACATCCGAAGATCAAAGGTAAGTGTTTCATTTTATTGCTTTTCTGAGTTTCGTGACCAATCTACTTTGCTGCTAGCTGTTTGTAATGCTTTGTCTGCTGAGAGAGATGTCCTAACATAAACGCTTGGATAGCTTTCCCCCGAAAAACATTTGTAATTTTTTATCTGACACGCCAGGTGGATTAACAACAAGCTAGGCTGTGTTTTGCTATATTGCACTTGTGATTTCATGGAAATTAAATATTTTTAGTCATTTAATTTGAAGCTCTGCAATTCAGCGGATGTTGACGAAAATGATCCCGTTAACGGGATGGGTGCGCCAAGAAGTTATGGTAGAGAAATTAACATTGATTCTCTGGCAACAGCTCTGGTGGACATTCCTCTAATTGCATGCTCCCTCAAAACCTGAGACATCTGCGGTGTGGTGTGACAAAATTGTCCATTTTAGAGTGGCCTTTTGTTGTTCCCAGCACAAGGTGCACTTGTGTAATGATCATGCTGTTTAATCAGTTATTTAATCCATCCACCTGACAGGTGTGGCAGATCATCTTGGCAAAGAAGAAATGCTCACCGACAGGGATGTACACACATTCGTGCACAAAATTTGAGAGAAATAAGCTCTTTGTGAGTATGGAATATTTCTGGGATCTTTATGCATTTCAGCTCATGAAACATGAGACCAACACTTTACATGTTCCGTATTTTTCTTCAGTATACTTAGACATAGAGAACTGATACTTTATACTGGTTGTTGGGGTGGGATTGGTGTAGGGTGTGTGTGTGTGTGGGGGGGTCCATTGGTGGCTATTGACCATTTTATTGAATTCCTCATGTGTTACTCAAATGGTAGGAAGAAGTTTGGTCCAAATCAGATGTTGGTTACTATATTTATTGAATATTATGTGAATACTATAAATTAACAAGGTCAATGTGGGTGCAATCAATTTCTCAGATCAATTAAAATGTCAACAAAACAATGGTCACAGGAATTAATGGTTCTTACTACAGAAATGATTTCGGAACAATCTGTGATGGTAGGTGTCATGGCTTGCTGAAATGACATTGAACGACTCATAAGTAAAACATAGCTTTACATTAAAATCCATAGCCTATTTGTGGTAGGCTATATTGCCTGTGTAAATTAGAATATTTAAAACAAGAGGAGATAGCTCTTGCCATATTTTATGGCAAGAGCTATTTCAAAAACATGCACCTACACTGGCACACACACAAACGAGTACATGTTCGTGTCTCCAGGTGGAGCTCACAGTACGACGGCTCAGATCTGGTCCAGATGAGAGATTAGAGGGGGAACAAACAGAACCACAGGGACTGGACTACTAGAAATACCACACTATTTAAAATGACAAATCTTTAGGCTATTCACTACAGACCTACTTCCTATTCTTAAAAATATGAGTCTGTAACCAGAAATAAAGTCAACACATGAGCATAACATGTGCAAGACCTGTTAAAAAATAAAATAATAATATGCACAGTATTAGTGATATTAGTGGGATAATGGTGTTAGAAATAGTGTGGCGGGAGGAATAACATATTACACATAGTTAAGAAAGTATGTGGCTTCAGAACGTTGGGTGGAAAAATATTTCCTCCACTGAGCTCTGGCATTTACAGAGTCTGCACAAACTGCAGACAGCAGAGTCAGTTCTCTCTCATCCCCTCTTTTGCAACAGATTCAACTCCTTACTTGAGTGAGACTTCACCGTCACCCTCATCAGCACTGGTTGTTTACTTTAAACCCTGGTACCAGGTTTGAGCCTGTTGGGGTGTATCCTATCCTTCCTATAACAAAGCACAGTATATTGTCCACCTTTTCCATACCTACAGTATAGACCAGTGGAGGCTGCTGGGGGAGGACGGCTCATAATAATGGCTGGAACGGCACGAATGGAATCAAACTATGTGTTTAATGTATTTGATATCATTGCAATGACTGCGCTCCAGCCATTACCACGAGACTATCCACCCCAATTAAGGTGCCACCAACCTCCTGTGGAGTAGACTATCCTTGCTATACCAGGCACACAACATTACCCAAAGTATGTGGACACCTGCTCATGGGCATTAATATGGAGTTGGTCCTTGCTACAACAGCCTCCACTCTTCTGGGGAGGCTTTCCACTAGGATGTTGGAACATTGCTTCCTTTCAGCCACAAGAGCATTAGTGAGGTCGGGCACTGATGTTGGGCGTTTTGGTCTGGCTCGCAGTCGGCATTCCAATTCATCTCAAAGGTGTTCGAAGGGGTTGAGGGCAGGGCTCTGTGCAGGCCAGTCAAGGTCTTCCACACCGATCCCAGAAAACATTGTCATGCTGAAACAGGAAAGGGCCTTCCCCAAACTGTTGTCAAAAGTTGGAAGCACAGAATCGTCTGGAATGTAACTGAATGCTGTAGTGTTAAGATTTCCCTTCACTGGAACAAAGGGGCCTAGCCCAAACCATGAAAAACAGACCCAGACCCTAATTCCTTGTCCACCAAACTTTACATTTGGTTCTATGCAGTCGGGCAGGTAGTGTTCTCCTGGCATCCACCAAACCCAGATTCGTCTGAGTGAAGCATGACTCATCACTCCAGAGAATGTGTTTCCACTGCTCCAGAGTCCAATGGCATCAAGCTTTACACCACTCCAGCCGACGGTTGAAATTGGACATGGTGATCTTAGGCTTGTGTGTGGCTGCTTGGCCATGGAAACCCAATTCATGAAGCTCCCAACAAACAGTTATTGTACTGACGCTGCTTCCAGAGGCAGTTTGGAACTCGGTAGTAAGTGTTACAACCAAGGACAGACAACTTTTACATGCTACTCTGCGGTCCCGTTCGGTGAGCTTAACAGCACTTACAGTTGACCGGGGAAGCTCTAGCAGGGCAGAAATTTGATGAACTGACTCGTATGAAAAGTGACATCCTATGACGGTGCCACATTGAAAGTCACTGAGCTCTTCAGTACAGGCCAATTTCATGTAATTGTCCTCTTGCTCAGTTGTGCACCGGGGCCTCCCACTCCTCTTTCAATTCTGGTTAGAGCCAGCGCTGTTCTGTGAAGGGAGTAGTAAACAACGTCAATTTCTCGCATGGAATAGCCTTCATTTCTCAGAATAGACTGACGAGTTTCAGGAGAACGTTCTTTGTTTCTGGCCATTTTGAGCCTGTAATCGAACCCACAAATGCTGATGCTCCAGATACTCAATTAGTCTAAAGAAGGCCAGTTTTATTGCTTCTTTAATCAGAACAACAGTTTTCAGCTCTGATAACATAATTGCAAAAGGGTTTTCTAATGATCAATTAGCCTTTTAAAATGATAAACAGGGATTAGGTAACACAAACGTGCCATTCGAACACAGGAGTGATGGTTGCTGATAGTCATTTACAACATTAACAATGTCTACACTGTATTTCTGATCAATTTGATGTTATTTTAAATGGACAAAAAAAACAATTTCCTTTCAAAACAAGGACATGCCCTAAGTGACCCCAAACTTTTGAACGGTAGTGTATATCATATAGCCTACTGGTCTGAGATTATATTTTGTTTGAGGTTTGTACATTTGTTAAAAGGCCGTCACTCAACATTCCATTTTCCTTGGTCACCCTTACAGTAAGTTAAGCTGCATCTCACTAACATTTACTATTCACCGACCTGTTCCTGAACTGAAACCCTGAAGCCTCTATCACTGAGGGACACACTACTGGAAAGACACCTGTATGCAGGAGTCAGGACAGTAAAATGCAGCCTTGACATTGCAGTAACAGCATGGATAGAAGAGGTTGAGAATGATAAACACGGTGTCTGCGAAAGACTTGATCTGATTGAACCTGAGACTTCGAGACTAAATGGGGTCTGACAGCTAGGTGCAGGAGACTATGTACTAGAGACCGATAAAACACCCAGTCTGGACAGAGAACCGCAATTCTAATTATATGGATCAACACCCCGTCTGGACAGACCTCCCAGACAGAATAGCCTATTTCAAACTGCAGACAGAAATGAAATGATCAGACAGAATGGGATACACCAGAACAGCCAGTCTACTAGGACAGGTATGAGAAAGTATGAAGACTGACATACACAGAAGCCATGTGACATTATATTTAACCTCTCATTAAGGCCCTTATTTTGAGCTGAAACCAGTCATGGAACATCTGCCTTATTAGATTCACCAGCCTTCAGATTCAGACAAACACTGAGGGCTCACTGAGCATAACGAACAAAGCCATATTCATAGATACGAAACACTGCACTACTCCAGCATCCCAGAATAGTTGGCAGGCTGACTAAAAAGGCTTTAGTTGTGATGTCACCATTGAGAGAGGCAATGATGGAAAGATCGAGAGG
Source organism: Oncorhynchus nerka (assembly GCF_034236695.1). NCBI lineage: Eukaryota > Metazoa > Chordata > Actinopteri > Salmoniformes > Salmonidae > Oncorhynchus > Oncorhynchus nerka. The sequence goes on along the minus strand of NC_088423.1, from coordinate 31,528,698 downwards.
GATAGAGCGAGACAGGGAAAGACAGAGAGCCCGCCATACACCCATGGGAGGACAAGGCAAAGAGAAACAAAGACAAAGAAATAACTATTTCAACAGACAAGTTCTGATCAATAGAAGAAGCTCCACAGACAGCCAGCAAGATCTACACTATGCCACATACATCACCGATGCTGAGATCGACATGCATGTACTGTAGATACAAGGAACACTGATGTAGACTGCAGATGCCAACTTGCCTTTTCCCGGCAGTGGGTCCATTCTAAATATAGGAGGTGGCCGTTGTGGTGGGAGCGTTACAACTGACTAGCTGTGATCGGGGACCAGCTTCAGGACAGCAGCCCTGCAATATTCATGAAGCCAGTGGAGCTCATCATGGTATGGAAAAAAGGAGTACAAAGTGTGGAAAAAAAGGGATGTGGTACATGGAAATCTGGGAACTTGGTTCATGGAAAACCAGGCATTTAACATATGGAAAAGGAGACACTTTTTGGGAGGGAAAGAAAGCGGCAGGCCGACACTCCAGGCAGAGAGCTGTGTGAGGGCTACAAAGTAGACATGGGCCTAGCTGGCAGGGCAGAGGACTGCAGAGGCTATAGTGGAGGCCAATGTTGGCAGGCATGCTAACTGCCAGCCTACACCTTAATCTATAGATCCCATGAACATGAGGCAAAATATGAAAGTGCAGCAAGACATCAAACACAGCACACTCATTCAAGAGGGGGAGAGAGGAGTAAATTAGGTGTGAAAGGTGTGTGTGTGTCCTGTGTCTCAAAAACAGGAGGCTGCCGAGGGGAGAACAGCTCATAATAATGGCCAGAACAGAGAAAACGGAATTGTATCAAACACTTGGAAACCATGCATTTGATACCATTCCACTTTATTCCGCTTCTATCATTACCCCGAGCCCCTTCTCCCCAATTAAGACGCCACCAACCTCCTGTAGTCTCAAAGGTTTCTGTGGTCTAAACCCACAGGTTCATTAGCTGGGCTATGAGCGAATATCAACTTGTTAAGGATGTTGCGAATTTTCTTAGCTTTTTGTTAAAAATCGCGCAACATTTCAGCGCCCTGCTATTCATGCCAGGAATATAGTACATGCATATGTTTAGTGTGTGTGGATAGGAAACACTCAGACGTTTCCAAAACTGTTTAAATCACGCCTGTGCCATTTACAGAACGTGCGTTGCGTCGATTAGTGCATGAAAATCTGTTCACTGAAAATGGAAACATATATTCTTCCGCGGCGACAGGCAATTGTTAAAAGCGAACAGAATTACATAGAGCCGAGTTCTCATTGGCTACAGCTTCCCCATGTTGTCTAGAGTCACGTCATTTGTTGCGCAATAGATTCTTGGTCTAACCGAAACAAAGGAACTCCTTTCCTACTGTCCCCGCCCAGATTTTGGTTCGGCTTTTTCAAGACAGCAATTTTTCCACAGGAAAGCTAATCCTTTCACATTTTTATCGCTTAATAACGTGTACTAATACCTAAAGTTGCATTACAAAAGTATTTCGAAGTGTTTTGTGAAAGTTTATCGTCGACTTTTTGAATTAAAAAAAATGACGTTACGTTATGAAACGCAGTTTTTTTTCCGTTGATCACACAGTCTACATATAATGATATCTAGGCTATATATGGACCGATTTAATCGAAAAAAAGACCCAATAGTGATTATGGGACATCTAGGAGTGCCAACAAAGAAGATGGTCAAAGGTAATGAATGTTTTCGATTTTATTGTGCGGTTTGTGTAGCGCCGAATATGCTAATTATTTTGTTTACGTCCACTGCGGGTCTTTTGTGGTGTTACATGCTATCAGATAATAGCTTCTCATGCGTTCCCCGAAAAGCATTTTACAAATCTGACTTGGTCGATAGATTCACAACGAGTGTAGCTTTAATTCAGTATATTGTATGTCAATTTTAATGAAAGTTTGAGGTTTATCAACCTCTATGGTGGCGCTCTTGAGCATTTCTGCTGATTGTGGTCCCCACTTCGGTACCACGTCCATAACAAGCCATTTGCATTTCTGGGTAACAATTAAGAAGCTTACTGTGATTGTTTTAAATCAACAAAAATAGCTTCTTAGCAAAGAGCGATTTCTCAAGCAAGAATTTTGCTTGGACCGTCTGGGAGTGGTCTGAGTGGGAAGAGGAAACCCATTAGTCATTGGCAGAGGTTTGGGACTCGATTATTGGTCGATCAATTAATGTACCGCCTGGTAATGTCTCCATCCCACCAAAACAGGCTGAAATTTCATGCAGTCTTTTCAAAAACAGCTCTTACACTAAAAGGGTATTATCATAATTTTCACAGTATTATTCCAACCTCAGTGTAGAAATATACACTCACCGGCCAGTTCATTAGGTACACCACCTCATTCACTATAAGGGACCGCTCCTACAGACAGGGAGTCAGGTGGCCTTGGCTTGCTATACAAAGCAGATAGGAATTGAGGCAGTCAGCAACTGTTCGATTGAACATTGGGCAAAACAAGTGACTTTAGTGACTGAGTATGGTATGTTCGTTGTTGCCAGATCAGCAAACTTACGGTTAACTAGTCCAACGCTCTAACCACCTGCCTCATGAGGAGCCCGCCTGTTACGCGAATGCAGTAAGAGGCCAAGGTAAGTTGCTAGCTAGCATTAAACTTAATCAATCATAATCACTAGTTATAACTACACATAGTTGATGATATTCCTAGTTTATCTAGCGTGTCCTGCGTTGCATATAATCGATGCAGTGTGCATTCGCGAAAAAGGACTGTCGTTGCTCGTGTACCTAACCATAAACACCAATACCTTTCTTAAAATCAATACACAGAAGTATATATTTTTAAACCTGCATATTTAGCTAAAATATATCCAGGTTAGCAGGCAAAATTAACCAGGTGAAATTGTGTCACTTCTCTTACTTTCATTGTACGCAGAGTCAGGGTATATGCAACAGTTTGGGCCGCCTGGATCATTGCAAACTAATTTGCCAGAATTTTACATAATTATGACATAACATTGAAGGTTGTGCAATGTAATAGGAATAATTAGAATGATGGATGCCACCCGTTAGATAAAATACGGAACGGTTCTGTATTTCACTGAAAGAATAAACGTCTTGTTTTCGAGATGATAGTTTCCGGATTCGACCATATTAATGACCCACGGCTCGCATTTCTATGTGTTATTATGTTATAATTCAGTCTATGATTTGATAGAGCAGTCTGACTGAGCGATAGTAGGCACCAGCAGGCTCAAAAGCATTCATTCAAACAGCACTTTCGTGCGTTTTGCCAGCAGCTCTGCTGTTTATGACTTCAAGCTTATCAACTCCTGAGATTAGGCTGGTGTAAAGATGAGATGTGAAATGGCTAGCTAGTTAGCGTGGTGTGCACTGATAGCGTTTCAAACGTCACTCCCTCTGAGACTTGGAGTAGTTGTTCCCCTTGCTCTGCGTGGTAACGCTGCTTCGAGGGTGGCTGTTGTCGTTGTGTTCCTGGTTCGAGCCCAGGTAGGAGCGAGGAGAGGTACGGAAGCTATACTGTTACACTGGCAATACTAAAGTGCCTATAAGAACATCCAATAGTCAAAGGTATATGAAATACAATGCTATAGAGAAATAGTCCTATATTTCCTATAACTACAACCTAAAACTTCTTATCTGGGAATATTGAAGACTCATGTTAAAAGGAACCACCAGCTTTCATATGTTCTCATGTTCTGAGCAAAGAACTTAAACGTTAGCTTTCTTACATGGCACATATTGCACTTACTTTCTTCTCGAAAACTTTGTTTTCGCATGATTTAAATCAAATTGAACATGTTTCATTATTTATTTGAGGCTAAATTGAATTTATTAATGTATTATATTAAGTTAAAATAAGTGTTCATTCAGTATTGTTGTAATTGTCATTATTACAAATAAAATAAAATATTTTTTTATTTTTTTATTGGCCGATTAATCAGTATCTGCTTTTTTTGTCCTCCAATAAATCGGTATCGGCGTTGAAAAATTATAAATCGGTCGACCTCTAGTTTACAGAGAACGGTGCGACAAACAAAAAAACATCCAGTCAGCAGCAGCCGTGTGTGAAAACAGCTCGTTGATAGAGGTTGAACAGGTCAACATAACAGCGTAGAACAACAGTGGTATACAGAACAGCATCTTGGAATGCACAACTCGTTGATCCTCGTCACGGATGGGCTATTGCAGCAGACGACCAAACCAGGTTTCACTCCTATCAGCTAAAAACAAGAAGAAGAGGCTCCAGTGGGCACATGATAACCAACACTGGGCAATTGAGGAGTGGACAAACATCACCTGGACCATGACAGTGAGTTCAGTTTATTTGGAGGTACCTGCACAGTCCCCAGACCTCAACCCTATAGAGCATCTATGGGATGAGATGGAACAGGCTGTTGTTTCACAGCATCAATGTACCGTCGTCCAATCTGCAACAACTGAGTGATGCCATTGCGTCAGCATGAACCAACATCCCTGTAGAACGTTTCCGACACCTTGAAGAATGCCCCGAATAATTCAGGCTGTTCTGGAGGCCAAAGGGGGTCCGACCCAGTACTAGATGGGTGTACCTAATAAACTGTATATAAAACAGGACAATCACGTTTTTGACTGCCCTACGACTTTAAGCTACAGCCCAGACTTTCTGATCCACACCCATCACACCAGGTTTACATCATAAAGCCAGAGGGACAAGCACCTCTCTGTTGAAGGCAGAGTGAGAACACAAAATGTAGTCTGTAATCAAAGACGTAGCTATGTGGCAAACATAGGCCTAATATTTCTGCCCAGCAGAGGCCTGCTACCACTTGTCCCTGGCAAATGAGTCACTTGAAAATACAAGACACATGTAGGGCCTATAGGTTACACAAGCCTTTGTTGACTGTGAGCCTTCCCATTGACAGGCTAATTTAACTCTACTGTTGGCTGGATAGACATGAAGTAGTAGGCCTAGGATAATCCTTGGATTAAAATCCACTTCCCTCCCTCCCTTTCTAGGTCTCTCTCTCTCTCGTAGATGTCTGGCCCTCCACTGGTGATGCCTTTTCAGTGATGACTCAAGGTATGACGGTTCATAACATGGTGCTTTGTGTGGGAGGCTCGACGCCATGAGCACTGCCAAGCTGGGCACTGAACACATGGCGAACATGAAGCGTAATGAAAACATTTACATTTTACATTTAAGTCATTTAGCAGACGCTCTTATCCAGAGCGACTTACAAATTGGTGCATTCACCTTATGACATCCAGTGGAACAGCCACTTTAACCTGCTTAGAATAACAGTCAGGCATTTGGTTCACCCTCTTTTTCCTGGTCTCTCTCTACAGAATAAGTATGAATATTGCCATTCAAAATGTGGAACTGCACTGGGCTGAGTATCTAGATCTAGGCCTACATCCATATTTGTGGCTGTGAGGTTTCAATAAACCGTCTCAGTAAGTTTGAAGGTTTAAGTTATTGTATCTCTTGTGATTGTGGGGGACCATTGGACAGAGAGCCATGATGCCCAGTGTCTGTGAGCTCATTCCGTGCAGGGATCAAATCCAGGCTGCAAGTTTGGCTCCCTCGCTCAGTTCAGGCAGCCAGCCTTAAAACCCAGGCTTATCCTGGGAAAACTGGGTCACTGAACTTTCCCCCTATCTGCTACAGAAACAGGAATCAACCACACATCAGTCAGTCATTGGACCACAAATGTGTATGAGCCAAACAAACATAACTTTAATGGAAATAAATAGAAAGCACCCAACCATTGCACTTTTAAACTTAATGAATAACAATTGCACTTAAAAAGCCATATCCCCACCACCACATCTTAAACACCTATATATAGGCCTCCTTGCCCTAGACCCTGAAAAAGAACAGGTGATCTGAGTGAGAAGGGCCTGTAAAGTGCTCCACCTGTCCTCCCACCAACACACACCCCACAGAGAACACTTAAGGGCTGGAGACAAATGCTATCTGACAAGCAAGACAAGAGCATGCAGATGCTAGCTTGGTCTCAGTGTGTGCGGCAGGTGGGGAGTGAGCCGTCTGTGGGTGCGCGCAAGAGACTCTCCTCCCTAATGCATGTTTAGGCTTTATACCTAGATCCTAAAAACAAGCAGATAGACCTATGGAATCCCCTACTGGATGGCCAGAACAATAAGCAGCGAGTCAAACTAAGACTGAGGATGTATTAAAGAATGGACCGTGCACTGGCAACGTAGGACAAAGCATGAACACACATCCAATCAGACATCTCAGTGGTCAGTACATGGACAGCATTCAATAGACTCTCTGACAGCACTTCACTCTGTGATGAATGGCCTACCCAAAACACCCTCTTCCCAGTCTTGTACTGGGCTGTGAAGTTTCTTATCCCACACTTCACAAGTGGACGCTACGTTAGAACCGTGTGTGAATAGAGGCACACGCTCCGAAAAGAAGGAAATGCTAAACTCCTGAGGAACCCAAAGAAAACAATCCCCTACTGTGTGTCTCACCTTCTAACCCTGTCGTTCACATACAACAGGCCTATTAACCTGCTTAGAACAAACTAAATGGTCTACACTGCCAACCTTATAATGCCCTGCTCCCAATCCCACCCAAAAAACCTTACTGAACTTCTGACCTCCTAAACAGAAACAGTAAGCATGGAACCAGGGCAGTAGAACACAGCAGTCCAGCATGATATTACCGCATCGATATTCAAATATATGAATGCTAATTAATGCATGTTTTATAACATCTTAACGAATGGAGTTGACAATGAGGTGACATTTTGAAAGAGAAGCACATCTTTTTGACCAACACAGCTGACAAGACAACAGTAACACACTGTAGCCCACATCAAACACATTCTTATTGGGACGGGAGGCAGATATCACCACCCTGTCATATCTCCTGATTCTCTCCCCATTGTCCACACCTAGTACTGGTCTAAATCGGCACACATCATTATATCTTAACAAGTACAGTGGCGAACCACACTGAGGGTGTATGAGCAACTTCATTGCCTTATGGGAGGAGAAATGCTTGGCTCAGCATGTTTTAGTGTGTTGTGTTTTCTTGTGGATCCAAGGTAAAACATATTAGGCTGTTACTGTACATTGCACTGGTACAATAGATACAAAAATACAAGGAACATGCCTGAAGATAGCGAAAAGTGAGTTTGGGCTTATGTCCAACAGTTCTAATGAGCAAACAACTAGAAGAAAACAATCCTGGTCCAAACAGGATGGCCACTGTAGACGGTTCTGCAAGGTCTGATTGTGAACACATCCAGCTGAGGGTCTGACCAGGCTTTCTCCTCTACCTCTTCCTTTACAGGATCAGTCTTAAACAATGGATGGCAAATCAAATCAAATCAAATCAAATTTATTTATATAGCCCTTCGTACATCAGCTGATATCTCAAAGTGCTGTACAGAAACCCAGCCTAAAACCCCAAACAGCAAACAATGCAGGTGTAAAAGCACGGTGGCTAGGAAAAACTCCCTAGAAAGGCCAAAACCTAGGAAGAAACCTAGAGAGGAACCAGGCTATGTGGGGTGGCCAGTCCTCTTCTGGCTGTGCCGGGTAGAGATTATAACAGAACATGACCAAGATGTTCAAATGTTCATAAATGACCAGCATGGTCGAATAATAATAAGGCAGAACAGTTGAAACTGGAGCAGCAGCACAGTCAGGTGGACTGGGGACAGCAAGGAGTCATCATGTCAGGTATGGCACAGTTGCACACACGCATAGGAAGTCAGGACCACTGCATTCTAGCCTGCCGAGCTGTGCCGCGCACATTTCACATGCATTCACTATGATCAAGGGGATAACAACTCCATTCTTAAAAGCATAGCGCGGCAAATGACATTAGGCTAAAATGTCTTCATCTGTTGGCTACATTTGATAAGGTCATAGTCTCTGCTCTGTATAGTGATTGGTTACTGTAAACAAATGTAGGCCTTCTTCAAATTCCTTTTAATCCAATGAACTGTCATCCAATACTCAAAATACTTTGACAAACCACTAGGGATGGGCAACTCCTGTCCTCAGGGGCCAGAGTAGTGTCACACTTTTTCTCCATCTCCAGCAAACAGCTGATTCAACTAATTGCATTCTAAACTGAAGATCATGACTAGTTGATTATTGGAGTCAGGTGTGTTAGCTGGGGCCAAAGCGTGACACCAATCAGGCCCCTGAGGACTGGAGTGTCCCATCCCTGCATCATGTCAACAAGATTGTTAATGGGCCTACTCTGGGTGAAGTGAAGATTATACTAGGTAGACAAATAGCTAAATATTCCAGTTGTTTATTTGACTGAACCTGCATAATGAATCAGTGTTTGAAGATGTAATCTGTAATGGTTGTCACTGCCTCCCACAATATTGTGGTTCATTTATAACAAGTAGGAGTGAATGGTTTAATCAACAAAAGGAAAGACGGTAATTGACACCATAAACAGTATTGCAAAGTCCCGAAACAAACCGTATCATTGTGTTCATTAAATAGAATCCAATTTACTGTTTTTAGGGCTAAAATCTAATTAAACTTGAATATTCATAGCTTTCCCTTGTTGCCCGATTGAGCCTGTAGGCGCTGGGCCTTGTCTGTTGTGTGGAACCAGACTGAATCCTTCGGGGATATTCTACCACAATATAAAGACACTAACAAAAAGGCACCTCCAATGACCAAGGGTGACTACGGGCTGTGTAATTATGTTGATCAAAACAGAACGAGAGGAATGATCTGTTGGGCGCTATTGCGATATGGAATTCTGGCCAGGGAGGGTTACCTTCCACCGCTCCAAGCAAAGCTATTCACCAGCACTTGAGCGACAGGTTTTTAGTGTCAAACCCGTAGTATGCTTTCTAGTGTGTCATTAGGTAAGTTTGAATATTCTGTCGTAACAATGAATGTAACGTGCGTGTTGTTTTTACTGTCACAATGTATCAACATAGCTAAGCAAGTTAGCTACTGGCTGCTATTGCTGCAGTTACCTTGTAGACATCTCCGTATGTCCCGCTTCCTATCCGCTGAATTAGCTCGAAATCCTCCTGCGGATTGCGCCTGGACAGGTCGACGCAGGAATTCATCTTTAGAACTCCAATTTATGGTTCCGAATGGTATGGTTGAACGTCACCAATACTAAAAATCGAAGAAAACAAACCTAAAAACATACAGCGTCAGAAAAGCACAGCCAGCCACTGAAACTTCAACATGGCTTCCAATGCTCAGTGGGCATGCGCAAAAATGCAGCTCACATTCTCCATTAAAAAAGCAGGCTGAGCGAAAGTGTCCAGCAGCTTTACAGTGCCGTGGCAGTCTGGCAGATGGCTGACTGACAATAAAGACTGAATGAAATAGGCTATGGCCGGAAAATTATATGGGCCCCAAACTCCTTGGCTTTTATAAAAATGTAAGATTGGTGTAGGCTGGTGCTTGGGGCTTAATTATTTCTGAATGCATTTATGGAAGGGCTTTTGGGAGTGATTTCGACAGGAGACCTATACAATGTCCACAAAACTGGCTAGATTTAAAAAAATATATATATATACATTTAACCGAGCCCCCATGTTTGTGTATTCAAAGGTCTTGTTCAACTCCATTATTAAGTCAATCACTACTACTATTACTCAATTGATCATATAACATTATATACATTGGTTTGTGACAAGAGGGATAGGGTTAATAGTTGAAGGGGAGATGAGCAGGAGATCATCATTGTCCTCTATAGGGGGTGTTAGTCCACGGCTGGGTACTTTCATTAGCCTTTTAATGTTGTGTGTGTGTCACATGTTGGTTACGCAAGAAGAGCTGGGCCAACTGGTGCAACCTGTCAATCTTTCGCCACTCATCAACCCCCAGTAAAGATGTTTCAAGGAGGAAGTCTCCCAAGGAAGATTGGAAGGGAAAATCAGTCAACCTTTAATGCAGGGGTGTCCGAACTCATTTTGCCCCGGAGGGCCACACTGAAAATGTGTTTTTCCTTGCCGTCAAAATGTGCAACAGAAAAAATAGTGGTCTATTTATCGTCTTTTTGCATTTTTTATGCTCCCCGGCTGTCTAGTGATTATTAGTGAGCTGGAGAGTCAAGAAACTGTATGAATGTAGGTCCATTGACTGTGCACAGCACAGGAGGCTGCTGAGTAGAGGATGGCTCATAATAATGGATGGAATGGAGTTAATGGAATGGTATTAAACACCTGGAAACCATGTGTTTGATGTGTTTGATACCATTCCATTAATTCTGTTCCAGCCATTACTATGAGCCGTCCTCCCACACGTCGCCAGTGGTGCACAGTGACTATTAGCAAGCTGGGCAGTAAAGAAACTCTATGAATATAGGTCCATTATCATTTCTATACAGATTTGATTTTAGTCATTTTAAAGTATATTGAGTTCGCTTCCCCTCAAAAAGTGTACAAAAATATACTGAGTGTACAAAACATTAAGAACACCTGCTCTTTCCATTACAGTTTGACCAGGTGAAAGCCATGATCCCTTATTGTCACTTGTTAAATCCACTTCAATCAGTGTAAATTAAAAAGGGAGGAGACAGGTTAAAGAAGGATTTTCAGGCCTTAAGACATGGATTGTGTATGTGTGCCATTCAGAGGGTGAATGGACAAGACAAAAGATTTATGACATTCAAATTAGCATGGTATTTTAGCGTTTGGTATGGTTACATAAGACAGGTTACTTAATGCAAAAATGGAGGGTGGATGGGCCGGCGTATAACCCAAACGTCTAGTAACCCAAAAGGTAGCGTGTTCAAATATCATTACGGACAACCCTCACCCCTAACCCAGGTATACAGCTATATGACCGAATACAAACAGTGCAGCTATTCCCTCCGCAAGGCTATCAAACAAGCTAAGCGTCAGTACAGAGACAAAGTAGAATCTCAATTCAACGGCTCAGACACAAGAGGCATGTGGCAGGGTCTACAGTCAATCACGGACTACAGGAAGAAATCCAGCCCAGTCACGGACCAGGATGTCTTGCTCCCAGGCAGACTAAATAACTTTTTTGCCCGCTTTGAGGACAATACAGTGCCACTGACACGGCCTGCAACGAAAACATGCGGTCTCTCCTTCACTGCAGCCGAGGTGAGTATGACATTTAAACGTGTTAACCCTCGCAAGGCTGCAGGCCCAGACGGCATCCCCAGCCGCGCCCTCAGAGCATGCGCAGACCAGCTGGCCGGTGTGTTTACGGACATATTCAATCAATCCCTTTACCAGTCTGCTGTTCCCACATGCTTCAAGAGGGCCACCATTGTTCCTGTTCCCAAGAAAGCTAAGGTAACTGAGCTAAACGACTACCGCCCTGTAGCACTCACTTCCGTCATCATGAAGTGCTTTGAGAGACTAGTCAAGGACCATATCACCTCCACCCTACCTGACACCCTAGACCCACTCCAATTTGCTTACCGCCCAAATAGGTCCACAGACGATGCAATCTCAACCACACTGCACACTGCCCTAACCCATCTGGACAAGAGGAATACCTATGTGAGAATGCTGTTCATCGACTACAGCTCGGCATTCAACACCATAGTACCCTCCAAGCTCGTCATCAAGCTCGAGATCCTGGGTCTCGACCCCGCCCTGTGCAACTGGGTACTGGACTTCCTGACGGGCCGCCCCAGGTGGTGAGGGTAGGCAACAACATCTCCTCCCCGCTGATCCTCAACACTGGGGCCCCACAAGGGTGCGTTCTGAGCCCTCTCCTGTACTCCCTGTTCACCCACGACTGCGTGGCCACGCACGCCTCCAACTCAATCATCAAGTTTATGGACGACACAACAGTGGTAGGCTTGATTACCAACAACGACGAGACGGCCTACAGGGAGGAGGTGAGGGCCCTCGGAGTGTGGTGTCAGGAAAATAACCTCACACTCAACGTCAACAAAACTAAGGAGATGATTGTGGACTTCAGGAAACAGCAGAGGCAACACCCCCCTATCCACATCGATGGAACAGTAGTGGAGAGGGTAGCAAGTTTTAAGTTCCTCAGCATGCACATCACAGACAAACTGAATTGGTCCACTCACACAGACAGCATCGTGAAGAAGGCGCAGCAGCGCCTCTTCAACCTCAGGAGGCTGAAGAAATTTGGCTTGTCACCAAAAGCACTCACAAACTTCTACAGATGCACAATCGAGAGCATCCTGGCGGGCTGTATCACTGCCTGGTACGGCAACTGCTCCGCCCTCAACCGTAAGGCTCTCCAGAGGGTAGTGAGGTCTGCACAACGCATCACCGGGGGCAAACTACCTGCCCTCCAGGACACCTACACTACCCGATGTTACAGGAAGGCCATAAAGATCATCAAGGACATCAACCACCCGAGCCACTGCCTGTTCACCCCGCTATCATCCAGAAGGCGAGGTCAGTACAGGTGCATCAAAGCTGGGACCGAGAGACTGAAAAACAGCTTCTATCTCAAGGCCATCAGACTGTTAAACAGCCACCACTAACATTGAGTGGCTGCTGCCAACACACTGACACTGACTCAACTCCTGCCACTTTAATAATGGGAATTGATGGGAAATGATGTAAATATATCACTAGCCACTTTAAACAATGCTACCTTATATAATGTTACTTACCCTACATTATTCATCTCATATGCATACGTATATACTGTACTCTATATCATCAACTGCATCCTTATGTAATACATGTATCACTAGCCACTTTAACTATGCCACTTTGTTTACATACTCATCTCATATGTATATACTGTACTCGATACCATCTACTGTATCTTGCCTATGCTGCTCTGTACCATCACTCATTCATATATCCTTATGTACATATTCTTTATCCCCTTACACTGTGTATAAGACAGTAGTTTAGGAATTGTTAGTTAGATTACTTGTTGGTTATTACTGCATTGTCGGAACTAGAAGCACAAGCATTTCGCTACACTCGCATTAACATCTGCTACATCTGCTTGATTTGATTTGATTTGATTTTGATTTTAAAGTTAGCCATCTAGCTAGCGTTAGCCAACTAGCTAACATTAGCCACAAAAAATTGCAATTTGTAACATATCACACAAATTGTAATTCGTAACATCATATGAAATGGATGGACATCCACAAATTAATACATACCATACAAAACAAACAAATCCGAGACACTCCGTTTAGTTAATGCACAGAATAATACCAAATGCACTGTGACCAGGTTGCGGGGTATGGTAGTAGGTGCCAGGCACACCAGTTTGTGTCAAGAACTGCTGGGTTTTTCATGCTCAACAGTTTCCCATGTGTATCAAGATTGGTCCACCACCCAAAGGACATTCAGCCAACTTGACAACTGTGGGAAGCATTGGACTCAACATGAGCCAGCATCCCTGTGGAACGCTTTCGACACCTTGTAGAGTCCAGGCCCTGACGAATTGAGGTTGTTCTGAGGGCAAAAGGGGGAGGTGTGTGCAACTCAATATTAGGAAGATGTTTTCTGTGTGTGTGAAGCAACTTCAGCACAGAAACTGCTCGTCGTGAGTTTCATGAAATTCGTTTCCATTGACAAAAAGCCGCACACAAGCCTAAAATCCCCATGCTCAATGCCAAGCGTCGGCTGGAGGGGTGTAAAGCTTGCCGCCATTCGACTCTGGAGCAGTGGAAACGCGGAATGATGTATCACGCTTAACCATCTGGCAGTCCGATGGATGAATCTGGGTTTGGCAGATGCCAGGAGAACGCTACCTGTCTGAATGCATAGTGCCAACTGTAAAGTTTGGTGGTGGCTGTTTTTCCTGGTTAGGGCTAGGCCACTTAATTCCAGTGAAGGGACATTTTTAAAGCTACAGCATACCAAGACAATGTAAACGGTTCTGTGTTTCCAACTTTGTGGCAACAGTTTGAAGAAGACCCTTCCTGTTTCAGCATGACAATGCCCCCGTGCACAAAGCGAGGTCCATACAGAAATGGCATGTCGTGATCGGTGTGGAAGAACTTGACTGGCCTGCACAGTGCCCTGACCTCAGCCGCATCGAACACATTCGGGATGAATTGGAATACCGACTGCGAGCCAGTCATCAGTGCCCAACCTCACTAATGCTCTTGTGGCTGAAAGGAAGCAAGTCCCCACAGCAATGTTCCAACATCTAGTGGAAATCCTTCCCAGAAGAGTGGAAGCTGTTTTGTCACACACACACACACAGTACTGTGAAAAAGTTTTAGACAAGTGTGAAACAGTACTGTAAAGTAAGAATGCTTTCAAAAATTGACCTATTAATAGATTATATTCATCAATTAACTAAATGTAAAGTGAGTGAACAGAAGAACAATCTAAAAACCAAATCCATATTTGGTGTGACCACCCTTTGCTTTCAAAACAGCATTAATTCTTCTAGGTACACTTGCACAAAGTCAGGGATTTTGTAGGCATATACAGTGGGGCAAAAAAGTATTTAGTCAGCCACCAATTGTGCAAGTTCTCCCACTTAAAAGATGAGAGACGCCTGTAATTTTCATCATAGGTACACTTCAACTATGACAGACAAAATTAGAAAAAAAAATCCAGAAAATCACATTGTAGGATTTTTTTATGAATTTATTTGCAAATCTGCAGCATGACAACAACCCCAAACATTACAGCGAAGGCCAGTAAGAACTATCTTCAGTGTAAAGAAGAACAAGGAGTCCTGGAAGTGATGGTATGGCCCCCACAGAGCCATGATCTCAACATCATCGAGTCTGTCTGGGATTACATGAAGAGAGAGAAGCATCCGAGGCTGTGGATTGTTCTCCAGGATGTTTGGGCCAACCTACCTGCCGAGTTCCTTCAAAAACTGTGTGCAAGTGTACCTAGAAGAATTGATGCTGTTTTGAAGGCAAAGGGTGGTCACACCAAATATGGATTTGATGTAGATTTTTCTTTTGTTCACTCACTTTGCGTTTTGTTAATTGATCAATTTAAACTATTTAACATGTCTATTTTTGAAAGCATTCTTACTTCACAGCATTTTTTCACACCTGCCTAAAACTTTTTCACAGTACTGTGTGTGTGTGTATACAGTTGAAGTTTACATGCACCTTAGCCAAATACATTTAAACTCAGTTTTTCACAATTCCTGACATTTAATCCTAGTAAAAATGTACTGTTTTAGGTCAGTTAGGATCACCACTTTATTTTAAGAATGTGAAATGTCAGAATAATAGTAGAGAGAATTATTTATTTATTTCGTCACATTCCCAGTGGGTCAGAAGTTTACATACACTAAATGAGTATTTGTTAGCATTGCCTTTAAATTGATTAACTTGGGTCAAACGTTTCGGGTAGCCTTCCACAAGCTTCCCACAATAAGTTGGGTGAATTATGGCCCATTCCTCCTGACATAGCTGGTGTAACTGAGTCAGGTTTGTAGGTCTCTTTGCTCACACACACTTTTTCAGTTCTGCCCACACATTTTCTATAGGCTTGAGGTCAGGGCTTTGTAATGGCCACTCCAATACCTTGACTTTGTTGTCCTTAAACCATTTTGTCACAACTTTGGAAGAATGCTTGGGGTCATTGTCCATTTGGAAGATCCATTTGCAACCAAGCTTTAACTTCCTGACTAATGTCTTGAGATGTTGCTTCAATATATCCATATAATTTCCCTTCCTCATGAAGCCAACTATTTTGTTTAGTGCACCAGTCCCTCGTGCATTAAAGCACACCCACAACATGATGCCGCCACCCCGTGCTTCACGTTTGGGATGGTGTTCTTCATCTTGCAAGACTCCCCTTTTCCTCCAAACATAACGATGGTCATTATGTCCAGACAGTTCTATTTTTGTTTCATCAGACCAGAGGACATTTCTCCAAAAAGCGTGGTCTTTGTCCCAATGTGCAGTTGCAAACCGTAGTCTGGCTTTTTATTGGCGGTTTTGGAGCAGTGTCTTCTTCCTTGCTGAGCGGCCATTCGGGTTATGTCGATATAGGACTCGTTTCACTGTGGATATAGATACTTTTGTACCTGTTTCCTCCAGCATCTTCACAAGGTCCTTTGCTGTTGTTCTGGGATTGATTTGCACTTTTCGCACCAAAGTACGCTTATCTCTAGGAGACAGAACGCTTTGTTTTTCCTGAGCGGTATGACGGCTGCGGTGTTGGAGTGGTGGAAAAACAAGTTTTAATGACTCCAACCTAAGTGTATGTAAACTTCTGACTTCAACTGTATATATAGTACCAGTCAAAAGTTTGGACACACCTCCTCATTCAAGGGTTTTTCTTTATCTTTACTATTTTCCACATTGTAGAATAGTAGTGAAGACATCACAACTAAGAAATAAAACATCTAGAATCATGTAGCAACCAAAAAAGTGTTAAACAAATCAAAATATATTTTAGATTCTTCAGAGTAGCCACCTTTTGCCTTGATGGCAGCTTTGCACACTTGGCATTCTCTCAAACAGCTTCATGGGGATATTTTCCCAACAGTCTTGAAGGAGTTCCCACATACAGTGCCTTGCGAAAGTATTCGGCCCCCTTGAACTTTGCGACCTTTTGCCACATTTCAGGCTTCAAACATAAAGATATAAAACTGTATTTTTTTGTGAAGAATCAACAACAAGTGGGACACAATCATGAAGTGGAACGACATTTATTGGATATTTCAAACTTTTTTAACAAATCAAAAACTGAAAAATTGTGCGTGCAAAATTATTCAGCCCCTTTACTTTCAGTGCAGCAAACTCTCTCCAGAAGTTCAGTGAGGATCTCTGAATGATCCAATGTTGACCTAAATGACTAATGATGATAAATACAATCCACCTGTGTGTAATCAAGTCTCCGTATAAATGCACCTGCACTGTGATAGTCTCAGAGGTCTGTTAAAAGCGTAGAGAGCATCATGAAGAACAAGGAACACACCAGGCAGGTCCGAGATACTGTTGTGAAGAAGTTTAAAGCCGGATTTGGATACAAAAAGATTTCCCAAGCTTTAAACATCCCAAGGAGCACTGTGCAAGCGATAATATTGAAATGGAAGGAGTATCAGACCACTGCAAATCTACCAAGACCTGGCCGTCCCTCTAAACTTTCAGCTCATACAAGGAGAAGACTGATCAGAGATGCAGCCAAGAGGCCCATGATCACTCTGGATGAACTGCAGAGATCTACAGCTGAGGTGGGAGACTCTGTCCATAGGACAACAATCAGTTGTATATTGCACAAATCTGGCCTTTATGGAAGAGTGGCAAAAAGAAAGCCATTTCTTAAAGATATCTATAAAAAGTGTTGTTTAAAGTTTGCCACCTGGGAGACACACCAAACATGTGGAAGAAGGTGCTCTGGTCAGATGAAACCAAAATTGAACTTTTTGGCAACAATGCAAAACGCTATGTTTGGCGTAAAAGCAACACAGCTCATCACCCTGAACACACCATCCCCACTGTCAAACATGGTGGTGGCAGCATCATGGTTTGGGCCTGCTTTTCTTCAGCAGGGACAGGGAAGATGGTTAAAATTGATGGGAAGATGGATGGAGCCAAATACAGGACCATTCTGGAAGAAAACCTGATGGAGTCTGCAAAAGACCTGAGACTGGGACGGAGATTTGTCTTCCAACAAGACAATGATCCAAAACATAAAGCAAAATCTACAATGGAATGGTTAAAAAATAAACATATCCAGGTGTTAGAATGGCCAAGTCAAAGTCCAGACCTGAATCCAATCGAGAATCTGTGGAAAGAACTGAAAACTGCTGTTCACAAATGCTCTCCATCCAACCTCACTGAGCTCGAGCTGTTTTGCAAGGAGGAATGGGAAAAAAATTCAGTCTCTCGATGTGCAAAACTGATAGAGACATACCCCAAGCGACTTACAGCTGTAATCGCAGCAAAAGGTGGCGCTACAAAGTATTAACTTAAGGGGGCTGAATAATTTTGCACGCCCAATTTTTCATTTTTTTGTTAAAAAAGTTTGAAATATCCTATAAATGTCGTTCCACTTCATGATTGTGTCCCACTTGTTGTTGATTCTTCACAAAAAAATACAGTTTTATATCTTTATGTTTGAAGCCTGAAATGTGGCAAAAGGTCGCAAAGTTCAAGGGGGCCGAATACTTTCGCAAGGCACTGTATGCTGAGCACTTGCTGGCTGCTTTTCCTTCATTTTGCGGTCCAATTCATCTCAAACCATCTCAATTGGGTTGAGGTCGGGTGATTGTGTAGCCCAGGTCATCTGATGCAGCACTCCATCACTCTCCTTCTTGATCAAATAGCCCTTACACAGCCTGGAGGTGTGTTGGGTCATTGTCCTGTTGAAAAACAAATTATAGTCCCACTAAGCTCAAACCAGATGGGATGGCGTATTGCTGCAGAATGCTGTAGTAGCCATGCTGGTTAAGAGTGCCTTGAATTCTAAATAAATCACAGACCATCACACCTCCTCCTCCATGCTTCATGGTGGGAAACACACATGCGGAGATTATCTTTTTCACCGCCTCTGCATCTCACAAAGATATGGCGGTTGGAACAAAAATCTCAATTTTGGACTCATCAGACCAAAGGACAGATTTCCGCTGGTCTAATGTTCATTGCTTGTGTTTCTTGGCTAAAGCTAGTCTCTTCTTCTTAGTGTCATTTAGTAGTGGTTTCTTTGCAGCAATTTGACCATGAAGGCCTGATTCACGCAGTCTCCTCTGAACAGTTGATGATGAGATGTCTATTACTTGAACTCTGTGAAGCATTTATTTGGGTTGCAATGAGGTGCAGTTAACTTTAATGAACTTGTCCTCTGCAGCAGAGGTAACTCTGGGTTCCTGTGGCGGTCCTCATGAATGCCAGTTTCATCATAGTGCTTGATGGTTTTTGCGACTGCACTTGAAGAAACGTTCAAGCTCTTGATATTTTCCAGATTGAATGACCTTCATGTCTTAAAGTAATGATGGACTGTCGTTTCGCTTTGCTTATTTGAGCTGTTGCCATAACATGGACTTTGTCTTTTACCAAATAGGGCTATCTTCTGTATACCACCCCTACCTTGTCACAACACAACTGATTGGATCAAACGCATTAAGAAATAAAGAAATTCCGCAAATTAATTTTTGTAACGGTTGTCGTTGGTGGAAGAAGGAGAGGACCACGGTGCAGCGTGGTACGTGTTCATGATCTTTTAATTACACTAGTACAAAAAGAACAAAACGGAACAAACGAAACAGTCCTGTCTGGTACAGAGACAGAAAACAACTACCCACAACTCAAGGGCGAAACCAGGCTGCCCAAGTATGGTTCTCAATCAGAGACAACAATTGACAGCTGCCTCTGATTGGGAACCATACATTTACATTACATTTACATTTAAGTCATTTAGCAGACGCTCTTATCCAGAGCGACTTACAAATTGGTGCTTTCACCTTATGACATCCAGTGGAACAGCCACTTTACAATAGTGCATCTAGGTCTTTTAAGGGGGGGGGGGGTGAGAAGGATTACTTTATCCTATCCTAGGTATTCCTTAAAGAGGTGGGGTTTCAGGTGTCTCCGGAAGGTGGTGATTGACTCCGCTGTCCTGGCGTCGTGAGGGAATTTGTTCCACCATTGGGGGGCCAGAGCAGCGAACAGTTTTGACTGGGCTGAGCGGGAACTGTACTTCCTCAGTGGTAGGGAGGCGAGCAGGCCAGAGGTGGATGAACGCAGTGCCCTTGTTTGGGTGTAGGGCCTGATCAGAGCCTGGAGGTACTGAGGTGCCGTTCCCCTCACAGCTCCGTAGGCAAGCACCATGGTCTTGTAGCGGATGCGAGCTTCAACTGGAAGCCAGTGGAGAGAGCGGAGGAGCGGGGTGACGTGAGAGAACTTGGGAAGGTTGAACACCAGACGGGCTGCGGCGTTCTGGATGAGTTGTAGGGGTTTAATGGCACAGGCAGGGAGCCCAGCCAACAGCGAGTTGCAGTAATCCAGACGGGAGATGACAAGTGCCTGGATTAGGACCTGCGCCGCTTCCTGTGTGAGGCAGGGTCGTACTCTGCGGATGTTGTAGAGCATGAACCTACAGGAACGGGCCACCGCCTTGATGTTATTTGAGAACGACAGGGTGTTGTCCAGGATCACGCCAAGGTTCTTAGCGCTCTGGGACGAGGACACAATGGAGTTGTCAACCGTGATGGCGAGATCATGGAACGGGCAGTCCTTCCCCGGGAGGAAGAGCAGCTCCGTCTTGCCGAGGTTCAGCTTGAGGTGATGATCCGTCATCCACACTGATATGTCTGCCAGACATGCAGAGATGCGATTCGCCACCTGGTCGTCAGAAGGGGGAAAGGAGAAGATTAATTGTGTGTCGTCTGCATAGCAATGATAGGAGAGACCATGTGAGGTTATGACAGAGCCAAGTGACTTGGTGTATAGCGAGAATAGGAGAGGGCCTAGAACAGAGCCCTGGGGGACACCAGTGGTGAGAGCACGTGGTGAGGAGACGGATTCTCGCCACGCCACCTGGTAGGAGCGACCTGTCAGGTAGGACGCAATCAGCGTGGGCCGCGCCGGAGATGCCCAACTCGGAGAGGGTGGAGAGGAGGATCTGATGGTTCACAGTATCGAAGGCAGCCGATAGGTCTAGAAGGATGAGAGCAGAGGAGAGAGAGTTAGCTTTAGCAGTGTGGAGCGCCTCCGTGATACAGAGAAGAGCAGTCTCAGTTGAATGACTAGTCTTGAAACCTGACTGATTTGGATCAAGAAGGTCATTCTGAGAGAGATAGCGGGAGAGCTGGCCAAGGACGGCACGTTCAAGAGTTTTGGAGAGAAAAGAAAGAAGGGATACTGGTCTGTAGTTGTTGACATCGGAGGGATCGAGTGTAGGTTTTTTCAGAAGGGGTGCAACTCTCGCTCTCTTGAATACGGGAGGGACGTAGCCAGCGGTCAGGGATGAGTTGATGAGCGAGGTGAGGTAAGGGAGAAGGTCACCGGAGATGGTCTGGAGAAGAGAGGAGGGGATAGGGTCAAGCGGGCAGGTTGTTGGGCGGGCGGCCGTCACAAGACGCGAGATGTCATCTGGAGAGAGAGGGGAGAAAGAGGTCAGAGCACAGGGTAGGGCAGTGTGAGCAGAACCAGCGGTGTCGTTTGACTTAGCAAACGAGGATCGGATGTCGTCGACCTTCTTTTCAAAATGGTTGACTAAGTCATCTGCAGAGAGGGAGGAGGGGGGGGGAGGAGGATTCAAGAGGGAGGAGAAGGTGGCAAAGAGCTTCCTAGGGTTAGAGGCAGATGCTTGGAATTTAGAGTGGTAGAAAGTGGCGTTAGCAGCAGAGACAGAGGAGGAAAATGTAGAGAGGAGGGAGTGAAAGGATGCCAGGTCCGCAGGGAGGCGAG
Source organism: Oncorhynchus nerka (assembly GCF_034236695.1). Taxonomy (NCBI): domain Eukaryota; kingdom Metazoa; phylum Chordata; class Actinopteri; order Salmoniformes; family Salmonidae; genus Oncorhynchus; species Oncorhynchus nerka. Next base: position 31,507,400 of record NC_088423.1, on the reverse strand, counting down.
TTTTCCTCCATTTTCGCTCGGCTGCCCGGAGCCCTGTTCTGTGAGCTCGCAATGAGTCGTCGAGCCACGGAGCGGGAGGGGAGGACCGAGCCGGCCTGGAGGATAGGGGACATAGAGAGTCAAAGGATGCAGAAAGGGAGGAGAGGAGGGTTGAGGAGGCAGAATCAGGAGATAGGTTGGAGAAGGTTTGAGCAGAGGGAAGAGATGATAGGATGGAAGAGGAGAGAGTAGCGGGGGAGAGAGAGCGAAGGTTGGGACGGCGCGATACCATCCGAGTAGGGGCAGTGTGGGAAGTGTTGGATGAGAGCGAGAGGGAAAAGGATACAAGGTAGTGGTCAGAGACTTGGAGGGGAGTTGCAATGAGGTTAGTGGAGGAACAGCATCTAGTAAAGATGAGGTCGAGCGTATTGCCTGCCTTTTGAGTAGGGGGGGAAGGTGAGAGGGTGAGGTCAAAAGAGGAGAGGAGTGGAAAGAAGGAGGCAGAGAGGAATGAGTTAAAGGTAGACGTGGGGAGGTTAAAGTCGCCCAGAACTGTGAGAGGTGAGCCGTCCTCAGGAAAGGAGCTTATCAAGGCATCAAGCTCATTGATGAACTCTCCGAGGGAACCTGGAGGGCGATAAATGATAAGGATGTTAAGCTTGAAAGGGCTGGTAACTGTGACAGCATGGAATTCAAAGGAGGCGATAGACAGATGGGTAAGGGGAGAAAGAGAGAATGACCACTTGGGAGAGATGAGGATCCCAGTGCCACCACCCCGCTGACCAGAAGCTCTCGGGGTGTGCGAGAGCACGTGGGCGGACGAAGAGAGAGCAGTAGGAGTAGCGGTGTTGTCTGTGGTGATCCATGTTTCCGTCAGAGCCAAGAAGTCGAGGGACTGGAGGGAGGCATAGGCTGAGATGAACTCTGCCTTGTTGGCCGCAGGCAGTTCCAGAGGCTACCGGAGACCTGGAACTCCACGTGGGTCGTGCGCGCTGGGACCACCAGATTAGGGTGGCCGCGGCCATGCGGTGTGGAGCGTTTGTATGGTCTGTGCAGAGAGGAGAGAACAGGGATAGACAGACACATAGTTGACAGGCTAGAGAAGAGGCTACGCTAATGCAGAGGAGATTGGAATGACAAGTGGACTACACGTCTCGAATGTTCAGAAAGTTAAGCTTACGTAGCAAGAATCTAATTGACTAAAATGATTAAAATGATACAGTACTGCTGAGGTAGGCTAGCTGCGTTGTTGACACTACCCTAATCAAGTCGTTCCGTTGAGTGTGAAGTTTCTACAATGCTGCTTTTCGGGGGCTAGCTGGCTATACCAGGCCAAACACATAGAAATACAAATATAGAACAAAACAGAATGCCCACCCCAACTCACACCCTGACCAACCTAAAATAGAGACATAAAAAAAGGAACTAAGGTCAGGACGTGACAACTTTTAACAAGGCACACCTGTTAATTAAAATGCATTCCAGTTGACTACCTCATGAAGCTGGTTGAGAGAATGCCAAGAGTGTGCAAAACAATCATCAAGGCAAAGGGTGGCTAATATAAAATATATTTTGATATGTTTAACACTTTTTTGTTACTACATGATTCCATCAGTGTTATTTCATAGTTATGATGTCTTCACTATTATAATATAATGTAGAAAATAGTTTTTAAAAAAAACTGGAATGAGTAGGTGTGTCCAAACCTTTGACTGCTACTACAAATATATTAATTTTACTCAAACCACCCGTGGGCTGGATTGGAACCCATCGCGGGCCGGATGTTTGAGCTCTAATGGGTTTTTTAATCTAATTTGTCTACTTTTTAGTCTGGATGTTGTTGACTAGTATCTTGGAGCCCAAGTCTGATAAGCATGGCATATACTTCCCCTGGGCTTGTCAACCACATTCCAACTACTACTTCATGAGTAATACCTACTGACTATTACACCAATTATCTCCTCTCTCTATTTTACATCCATACAATTAACCTTTTCATGTCTCATTCACAGCGTAGAGCCTACATAGATAACGACCATATAATATTACCAATACTGACCCTCAATAAGTTCTTATACTTATGAAGTACTGTAAATACGGAGGTCAGACAGCCATGTTGATACACCGAAGTTAGACCACACAGACACGTTCTCTATCTAGCCAACATATTATGACTGTTGTCTGAATCTGATCATGGTCTTGTGATGAAGTGCTATGTAAGAATTATGACAAACCAAGTAGATGTCCACGGGTACAATTGGAACATAAATACTTGTAACACAATAGCTACAGTAGCCTAAAGAACACCCTTTGTACTCAATTTCACCCTGTGGTGGTGCGACAGAGTACTCTGTATGCACTCTTGAGTTGGGTGAAGGAATAGCCTTGTGTAGGACTGTCACTGAAGCTGCTTGCCAACACACTCCATAGTTGTTTTTACAATTTTGTCATTAGAGTACATTATATTTTAATTATGCAACTCTACAAATGCAAGGGAAGCTTTCATTTTACATGTCTGCCTGTCTCAATCAACACAACAACAGGGAAGAGTAAATATCCTCAAATGTTATACCTAATAGCTGGAGTAGTTTATTTCTGCTGAATACTCTGGGCAGGAATCCAGCCTTTTATTTGATGGATGGTTGTTCAACATAGCAGGGAAAGGATAAACTGTGCACCTATGTTAGTGCACCCACACAAACTGGGTGAGAGAGAGAGAGAGAGAGAGAAAAGAAAGAGATGGAGGGGTAACAAGGTGAAAGTCAAGCTCAGGGTAAATGTTGATTAAAGAGAGCTCAGAAAGAAAGATGTATTGAAGTTCCACTCCCTAATGATGTAGGCTACATAGACTTGCTCTTACTTTACAGAGGGCCGGTTGATACACTGGGCCCTGCTGAGTGCTTATCACCAACTCCCATTGAATGAGAAACCAAATATATATGTGTTATAATAAATATTCATAAGCACTTCCTCTGTGCTCCATGCCCAGAGATGTCCATGTCCCCATATCGCTCAATGCCCTGCCTGCTGATGCAGCGGACTGGAAAGGAGCTGTCTCTGCACAATGCCATTTTGCAGTATCATTGATCTGACAATTCCAGAAAATCATGTTTATCAGTAAATAGCCTACCCTTCTATTTTAATGCACTATGATGAAGTGTTGTTCTGTGCTTCAGCTATGAAATATCTGAAGGCTTGATGAAAACAAGTTATGATAGTGACCCCCCAAAATTACATTGTTGCTATTAAAGTGGCAATCTGCAGCTCATGCAATTACAAAGTGACACCCCGACCCTGTTATGGTAAACAGCTGAGGGTTGGGGCTGTAGAAATTGTACCATTCTCAAATTCATACATATCTATATGGATGCAAGTGCTTAACTTTGAGAAGAAAATGATCGTTTTAAACATGATTTGAAGCTGTTTGTTTAGAATTGTTTAAAAACAACGGAGTAGCTTAAAAATAAGCGTATATTTTGTGTTCTGATGGGGTACACACATTTTGTAAGCTGATGAGGTAGTTATATTCTTCAAGAATCAATGGGTAGCCTACATTTAATTTATTTAAAAAGTTAAAAAAACGGATGTAGCCTACAATCGCAGATTGTCCCTTTTTAAATAGGCTGTAATAACAATAATCATCATCAGTAGTATTATTGTTATAAATATCATAATTCTCATGCCACAGGGACGTCTATTGGTAATGACACAAGCAGCTGCACTGACAGGAGAGCATGACAGCTTTGACATTTATCGCGCACTCTGTGCACCGCGCCTCTTTTTCTTATTAACGCAAGCCTAGAAATCAGAAGCGCACAAGACTCGCCCGCGCACAGGATTACATATATACGCACACACACCTCTTCATCCCATGTTTATAGGACATACCGAAGTAAGGGAATCGACACAGTGGGAGAACAGGAACACGGGTAGGTTATTCTTGTGGCGGAACACGGGTAGGTTATTTTTGTACCTGCACCCAGCCGGAGATGCCAGGACCTTACAGCATTTTCGGCATCATGTAGAACATGATGAAGCCCTGCAAGCCCGTGTTGATATGGAGGAGTGAAGTGGACGGAGTGACGGATACTTCCCTGACCGAATCTTCAAATGTTAATGCCGACAAGATGGAGAAACAGACCTTGGTGACGGCCATCAGTTTGTCCATGAGCCTGGCATCTCTGGCACTTCTCATCGCCGCTATCATGACCGACCACTGGTACGAGACGGACACCACACAGCACAGGCAGAACTGCGACCAGTTCGGGCCGGACGCCAACGACCAGAAGAACCGGCGGATGCCCATCTATCACCTGCCCCTGATGGACAGCAGCAATCCTCGGAGGAACCAGGCGCTGCTCCGGGCGATCCACGTCGGGAGTAGAGAGGAGGAGCTCCTGGAAAACTGGAGGTCCATTTTGGGAATGGGAATTTTAGAAACGGAATGCGGGCGGCCTCTATTCTCCACTTACTCTGGACTTTGGAGGAAATGTTATTATCTAGGAAAGGACAGGGACATCGACAACCTCATTGCCAAGGGTAAGCGATGCTGTGGGGAATTTGACCCGGGGTCCAGTGCGGTGCAGTGAAACCGCATCCCTTGGAGATATAGGCCTAAACATCTGGCAATGGTAGGCCTATATGTAAATGCTTAAAAAGTTACATTCCGTCATATGCACTGCTGTTTAATGGTCTTTCAATGAATTAGATAATACATCCACTGACCCTTGAATAATAAACTCATGAGCTTAGTACAACTGACTTAACCCATCATAACTCAAGATGTAAAGTTGTTTTAGTTGTTATTTCAGTGTGTGCAAACAACAGATGTAGCTTCAAAACATGTTCTAAACTATCATGTTGTCCTCGGGGAGATGTGTGGGTCTAGCCTATCTGTAAACCATGGGCGTGCAAAGTTCTGTCTATAACACATCTATTCATTCGGATAACTTCCATGGCCCATGTACATAGATAGGCAGGTTGCATGCGCGCTTGCGTGTGTCTATCATACAGACCTCAAAAGAAGCTCTGGTCTGATCATTTTTAGACTGCATCGGACAGAAAATCAACGTTGTTAACATTGACCTGACACGAAAGGTATTTCCACCATGCGAGCCCAGTGTGCACTTCACACTCCAGGCAACGAGGGAGCGTTGCGTGTTAAATATAAACTATTATATTCCTATGATCCATATCATTTGCATGAGGATGGAAAGTGGCATCAATATATGTGATTAATTCCGTATGTACTAAATCCATAGACGCGCTAAAGTCAAAAGCTCGGATTCTCAAGTCAAAATGTTGTTGTCCAATTAATATAGCAAGTGAAAACGAAAATGTTATTAGGACAACTTTTTGTAATATTGGTAGAGCTATAGTATTTGCTATAGTATTTGTGGAAGGGGAGCAGGTCAGATCCGTGCCATAGGTAGTCTTCTTTGCTGCCTCTGAGAGAGGGGACAATATTACATCACTTAAACAATGAAACCCCTTTTTGTTACCCATCAGAGATATAGGCAGAATACACATTTACAGCCTCGAAAACCTTATTATGAAGTATGTTCATGAAACAGGGGAGTCCACTTTGTAAATGAATACTTAACAGCCACCGCTTTTCTCAAGACAAGTCTCCTTGAGAAACACTTGCCCTTTTCTGCTACTCGTTATGTTCACAAAAGTTCTTGTCTCTATGCAGGTATAGCCCAGCGATGCATCACCATCAAGTACCATTTCTCCCAGCCCATCCGGCTCCGCAACATCCCGCTCAACCTGACCCGCACCATTCAGCAGGATGAGTGGCACCTCTTACGTATAGACATTTTCTCATTATGAAAGATATTCCCCAATGAGCCTTTCATTAAATGAATAATCCAGACACCTATTACTCTCCTACTACATTCCATTCAAAAAGGAGGGCATATGTTAATTTACATGAATTACATTTAGCAATTTACCAAAGTTACCATAATCTTCAATCTATGGCAATCGATCATAACTTTAGTCATTTATACTTTAAACCCCCCCCCACAAAAAAAATGTATTCATATACAGTGCCTTGTGAAAGTATTCGGCCCCCTTGAACATTGCGACCTTTTGCCACATTTCAGGCTTCAAACATAAAGATATAAAACTGTATTTTTTTGTGAAGAATCAACAACAAGTGGGACACAATCATGAAGTGGAACGACATTTATTGGATATTTCAAACTTTTTTAACAAATCAAAAACAGACAAATTGGGCGTGCAAAATTATTCAGCCCCCTTAAGTTAATACTTTGTAGCGCCACCTTTTGCTGCGATTACAGCTGTAAGTCGCTTGGGGTATGTCTCTATCAGTTTTGCACATCGAGAGACTGACATTTTTTTCCCATTCCTCCTTGCAAAACAGCTCGAGCTCAGTGAGGTTGGATGGAGAGCATTTGTGAACAGCAGTTTTCAGTTCTTTCCACAGATTCTCGATTGGATTCAGGTCTGGACTTTGACTTGGCCATTCTAACACCTGGATATGTTTATTTTTGAACCATTCCATTGTAGATTTTGCTTTATGTTTTGGATCATTGATTGTTGGAAGACAAATCTCCATCCCAGTCTCAGGTCTTTTGCAGACTCCATCAGGTTTTCTTCCAGAATGGTCCTGTATTTGGCTCCATCCATCTTCCCATCAATTTTAACCATCTTCCCAGTCCCTGCTGAAGAAAAGCAGGCCCAAACCATGATGCTGCCACCACCATGTTTGACAGTGGGGATGGTGTGTTCAGGGTGATGAGCTGTGTTGCTTTTACGCCAAACATAACATTTTGCATTGTTGCCAAAAAGTTAAATTTTGGTTTCATCTGACCAGAGCACCTTCTTCCACATGTTTGGTGTGTCTCCCAGGTGGCTTGTGGCAAACTTTAAACAACACTTTTTATGGATATCTTTAAGAAATGGCTTTCTTCTTGCCACTCTTCCATAAAGGCCAGATTTGTGCAATATACGACTGATTGTTGTCCTATGGACAGAGTCTCCCACCTCAGCTGTAGATCTCTGCAGTTCATCCAGAGTGATCATGGGCCTCTTGGCTGCATCTCTGATCAGTCTTCTCCTTGTATGAGCTGAAAGTTTAGAGGGACGACCAGGTCTTGGTAGATTTGCCGTGGTCTGATACTCCTTCCATTTCAATATTATCGCTTGCACAGTGCTCCTTGGGGTGTTTAAAGCATGGGAAATCTTTTTGTATCCAAATCCGGCTTTAAACTTCTTCACAACAGTATCTCGGACCTGCCTGGTGTGTTCCTTGTTCTTCATGATGCTCTCTGCGCTTTTAACGGACCTCTGAGACTCACAGTGCAGGTGCATTTATACGGAGACTTGATTACACACAGGTGGATTGTATTTATCATCATTAGTCATTTAGGTCAACATTGGATCATTCAGAGATCCTCACTGAACTTCTGGAAGAGAGTTTGCTGCACTGAAAGTAAAGGGGCTGAATAATTTTGCACGCCCAATTTTTCCGTTTTTGATTTGTTAAAAAAGTTTGAAATATCCAATAAATGTCGTTCCACTTCATGATTGTGTCCCACTTGTTGTTGATTCTTCACAAAAAAATACAGTTTTATATATTTATGTTTGAAGCCTGAAAAGTGGCAAAAGGTCGCAAAGTTCAAGGGGACCGAATACTTTCGCAAGGCACTGTATATATATACAGTGGGGCAAAAAAGTATTTAGTCAGCCACCAATTGTGCAAGTTCTCCCACTTAAAAAGATGAGAGGTCTGTAATTCTCATCATAGGTACACTTCAACTATGACAGACAAAATGAGAAAAAGAATCCAGAAAATCACATTGTAGGATTTTTAATGAATTTATTTGCAAATTATGGTGGAAAATAAGTATTGTCACCTACAAACAAGCAAGACTTCTGGCTCTCACAGACCTGTAACTTCTTCTTTAAGAGGCTCATCTGTCCTCCACTCGTTACCTGTATTAATGGCACCAGTTTGAACTTGTTATCAGTATAAAAGACACCTGTCCACAACCTCAAACAGTCACACTCCAAACTCCACTATGGCCAAGACCAAAGAGCTGTCAAAGGACACCATAAACAAAATTGTAGACCTGCACCAGGCTGGGAAGACTGAATCTGCAATAGGTAAGCAGCTTGGTTTAAAGAAATCAACTGTGGGAGCAATTATTAGGAAATGGAAGACATAAAAGACCACTGATAATCTCCCTCGATCTGGGGCTCCACGCAAGATCTCACCCCGTGGGCTCAAAATGATCACAAGAACGGTGAGCAAAAATCCCAGAACCACACAGGGGGACCTAGTGAATGACCTGCAGAGAGCTGGGACCAAAGTAACAAAGCCTACCATCAGTAACACACTACGCCGCCAGGGACTCAAATCCTGCAGTGCCAGACGTGTCCCCCTGCTTAAGCCAGTACATGTCCAGGCCCGTCTGAAGTTTGCTAGAGAGCATTTGGATGATCCAGAAGAAGATTGGGAGAATGTCATATGGTCAGATGAAACCAAAATATAACTTTTTGGTAAAAACTCAACTCGTTGTGTTTGGAGGACAAAGAATGCTGAGTTGCATCCAAAGAACACCATACCTACTATGAAGCATGGGGGTGGAAACATCCTGCTTTGGGGCTGTTTTTCTGCAAAGGGACCAGGACGACTGATCCGTGTAAAGGAAAGAATGAATGGGGCCATGTATCGTGAGTGAGTATTTTGAGTGAAAACCTCCTTCCATCAGCAAGGGCATTGAAGATGAAACGTGGCTGGGTCTTTCAGCATGACAATGATCCCAAACACACCGCCCAGGCAACGAAGGAGTGGCTTCGTAAGAAGCATTTCAAGGTCCTGGAGTGGCCTAGCCAGTCTCCAGATCTCAACCCTATAGAAAATCTTTGGAGGGAGTTGAAATTCCGTGTTGCCCAGCAACAGTCCCAAAACATCACTGCTCTAGAGGAGATCTGCATGGAGGAATGGGCCAAAATACCAGCAACAGTGTGTGAAAACCTTGTGAAGACTTACAGAAAACGTTTGACCTCTGTCATTGCCAACAAAGGGTATATAACAAAGTATTGAGATAAACTTTTGTTATTGACCAAATACTTATTTTCCACCATAATTTGCACATAAATTCCAAAAAAATCCTACAATGTGATTTTCTAGATTTTCTTTTCATGTATTTTACTTGTGATAATCTCAAGTACCCAAATAGGGCCACTAGATTTGAAAGTTTCTAGTAATATACCCTCCCTTTGCAACCCTAGTGGTTACAGAGAGGGAAACAGTGTCTCTTGCATAAGTGCTCACCCGCTTCTCCCCTCCTCTTCCTTGAATCAGATCTGCGGCGGATCACAGCAGGGTTTCTGGGTATGGCAGCAGCCGTTCTGTTGTGTGGCTGCATCGTGGCGTCTGTCAGCTTCGCCTGGGAGAAGAGTCTCACTCAGCACGTCTCTGGGCTGCTCTTTCTCATGGCAGGTACAGTTTACCACACCTACTGATACCGTTTTCTTAAATAAACACAGATTCTCTCTCACACACACTCTCCTCCTCTCCTTGGGGTCCCTCTTCCTTCTCAGGGATCTTCTGCACCATCTCCCTGTGTACCTACGCGGCCAACGTGTCCTACGACCTGGCCAGGGTCCCTCCCTTCATCTACGGGCTACCCGCTGACGTGGAGCATGGCTACAGCTGGTCCAGCTTCTGTGCCTGGCTCAGTCTGGGGCTGACAGTGGCGTCTGGATGCCTGTGCACCACTTTCCCCATCCTCAGCCATAGCAACAGCAAAGACCAGCAGGGCAAGGGAAAGGCTGCCCCCAATGACTGTGTTTGACACACACCTTACTGCGTTTGATAAACATTTTGCTGTGTGTTACACCCCACCCACCCACCCACCCACCCACACACACACACACCAAGCCTCAGCAAGGGCCTACAGGCAGTCTAAGATGTCTGTGTCTACTGTGTTTACTGAGTCTGACAGAAACCTCACAGCATTTCACACCTCTTACTGCATCTTTCACATCAACTCTGAGCTGCAGCAAGGGCCTGCAAACCAACACCCCCAGACACCTGGCTGACTAACCCATAAACAGCTGCAGCAGGTGCCTGGGACAATGCTGACTCCTGCATTTTCAGTCTGAAAACACTGCGGCGTCAACCATGCTTCCACTAGACCCTGCATCTAAATCCATGGAGCAAAACGTCCTGGAATTATGGAACCATAATATATACAGTGAGCTCCAAAAGTATTGGGACAGTGACACATCTGTTGTTTTGGCTCTGTACTCCAGCACTTTGGATTTGAAATTATACAATGACTATGAGTCTAAAGTGCAGACTGTAAGCTTTAATTTGAGGGTATTTTCATCCACATTGGGTTAACAGTTTAGAAATTACAGCACTTTTTGTACATAGCAGCCCCCCCATTTTAGGGGACCAAAAGTATTGGGACAAATATAAGTGTGTATTCAAGTAGGAAAAGGTTAAGTATTTGGTCCCGTTTTCATAGCACGGAATGACTACATCAAGCTAGTGACTTTACAACATTTGACGGATGCATTTGCTGTTTGTTTTGGTTGTGTTTCAGATTATTTTGTGCCCAATAGAAATTAATGGTAAATAATGTATCGTGTCATTATGGGGTGGCTTTTATTGTAAATAAGAAGAGAACATGTTTCTAAACACTTCTACATTCATGTGAATGCTACCATGATTACTGATAATCCTGAATGAATCCTGAATATTGATTTTTATTTATTTTTTTTTTATTTTTTATTTCACCTTTATTTAACCAGGTAGGCTAGTTGAGAACAAGTTCTCATTTGCAACTGCGACCTGGCCAAGATAAAGCATAGCAGTGTGAACAGACAACACAGAGTTACACATGGAGTAAACAATTAACAAGTCAATAACACAGTAGAAAAAAAAAAAAAAAAAAAAAAATGGGAAAAGAAAAGGGGAGTCTATATACAATGTGTGCAAAAGGCATGAGGAGGTAGGCGAATAATACAATTTTGCAGATTAACACTGGGGTGATAAATGATCAGATGGTCATGTACAGGTAGAGATATTGGTGTGCAAAAGAGCAGAAAAGTAAATAAATAAATAAATAAAAAAACAGTATAAAAACAGTATGGGAATGAGGTAGGTGAAAATGGGTGGGCTATTTACCAATAGACTATGTACAGCTGCAGCGATCGGTTAGCTGCTCGGATAGCTGATGTTTGAAGTTGGTGAGGGAGATAAAAGTCTCCAACTTCAGCGATTTTTGCAGTTCGTTCCAGTCACAGGCAGCAGAGTACTGGAACGAAAGGCGGCCAAATGAGGTGTTGGCTTTAGGGATGATCAGTGAGATACACCTGCTGGAGCGTGTGCTACGGATGGGTGTTGCCATCGTGACCAGTGAACTGAGATATGGCGGAGCTTTACCTAGCATGGACTTGTAGATGACCTGGAGCCAGTGGGTCTGGCGACGAATATGTAGCGAGGGCCAGCCGACTAGAGCATACAAGTCGCAGTGGTGGGTGGTATAAGGTGCTTTGGTGACAAAACGGATGGCACTATGATAGACTGCATCCAGTTTGCTGAGTAGAGTGTTGGAAGCCATTTTGTAGATGACATCGCCGAAATCGAGGATCGGTAGGATAGTCAGTTTTACTAGGGTAAGCTTGGCGGCGTGAGTGAAGGAGGCTTTGTTGCGGAATAGAAAGCCGACTCTTGATTTGATTTTCGATTGGAGATGTTTGATGTGAGTCTGGAAGGAGAGTTTGCAGTCTAGCCAGACACCTAGGTACTTATAGATGTCCACATATTCAAGGTCGGAACCATCCAGGGTGGTGATGCTAGTCGGGCATGCGGGTGCAGGCAGCGATCTGTTGAAAAGCATGCATTTGGTTTTACTCGCGTTTAAGAGCAGTTGGAGGCCACGGAAGGAGTGCTGTATGGCATTGAAGCTCGTTTGGAGGTTAGATAGCACAGTGTCCAATGACGGGCCGAAAGTATATAGAATGGTGTCGTCTGCGTAGAGGTGGATCAGGGAATCGCCCGCAGCAAGAGCAACATCATTGATATATACAGAGAAAAGAGTCGGCCCGAGAATTGAACCCTGTGGCACCCCCATAGAGACTGCCAGAGGACCGGACAGCATGCCCTCCGATTTGACACACTGAACTCTGTCTGCAAAGTAATTGGTGAACCAGGCAAGGCAGTCATCCGAGAAACCGAGGCTATTGAGTCTGCCGATAAGAATATGGTGATTGACAGAGTCGAAAGCCTTGGCGAGGTCGATGAAGACGGCTGCACAGTACTGTCTTTTATCGATGGCGGTTATGATATCGTTTAGTACCTTGAGCGTGGCTGAGGTGCACCCGTGACCGGCTCGGAAACCAGATTGCACAGCGGAGAAGGTACGGTGGGATTCGAGATGGTCAGTGACCTGTTTGTTGACTTGGCTTTCGAAGACCTTAGATAGGCAGGGCAGGATGGATATAGGTCTATAGCAGTTTGGGTCCAGGGTGTCTCCGCCTTTGAAGAGGGGATGACTGCGGCAGCTTTCCAATCCTTGGGGATCTCAGACGATATGAAAGAGAGGTTGAACAGGCTGGTAATAGGGGTTGCGACAATGGCGGCAGATAGTTTCAGAAATAGAGGGTCCAGATTGTCAAGCCCAGCTGATTTGTACGGGTCTAGGTTTTGCAGCTCTTTCAGAACGTCTGCTATCTGGATTTGGGTAAAGGAGAACCTGGAGAGGCTTGGGCGAGGAGCTGCGGGGCGGAGCTGTTGGCCGAGGTTGGAGTAGCCAGGCGGAAGGCATGACCAGCCGTTGAGAAGTGCTTATTGAAGCTTTCGATAATCGTGGATTTATCGGTGGAGACCGTGTTACCTAGCCTCAGTGCAGTGGGCAGCTGGGAGGAGGTGCTCTTGTTCTCCATGGACTTCACAGTGTCCCAGAACTTTTTGGAGTTGGAGCTACAGGATGCAAACTTCTGCCTGAAGAAGCTGGCCTTAGCTTTCCTGACTGACTGCGTGTATTGGTTCCTGACTTCCCTGAACAGTTGCATATCACGGGGCTATTCGATGCTATTGCAGTCCGCCACAAGATGTTTTTGTGCTGGTCGAGGGCAGTCAGGTCTGGAGTGAACCAAGGGCTGTATCTGTTCTTGGTTCTGCATTTTTGAACGGAGCATGCTTATCTAAAATGGTGAGGAAGTTACTTTTAAAGAATGACCAGGCATCCTCAACTGACGGGATGAGGTCAATGTCCTTCCAGGATACCCGGGCCAGGTCGATTAGAAAGGCCTGCTCACAGAAGTGTTTTAGGGAGCGTTTGACAGTGATGAGGGGTGGTCGTTTGACTGCGGCTCCGTGGCGGATACAGGCAATGAGGCAGTGATCGCTGAGATCCTGGTTGAAGACAGCGGAGGTGTATTTGGAGGGCCAGTTGGTCAGGATGGCGTCTATGAGGGTGCCCTTGTTTACAGAGTTAGGGTTGTACCTGGTGGGTTCCTTGATGATTTGAGTGAGATTGAGGGCATCTAGCTTACATTGTAGGACTGCCGGGGTGTTAAGCATATCCCAGTTTAGGTCACCTAACAGAACAAACTCTGAAGCTAGATGGGGGCGATCAATTCACAAATGGTGTCCAGGGCACAGCTGGGAGCTGAGGGTGGTCGGTAGCAGGCGGCAACAGTGAGAGACTTATTTCTGGAGAGGGTAATTTTCAAAATTAGTAGTTCGAACTGTTTGGGTATGGACCTGGAAAGTATGACATTACTTTGCAGGCTATCTCTGCAGTAGACTGCAACTCCGCCCCCTTTGGTAGTTCTATCTTGACGGAAGATGTTATAATTGGGTATGGAAATCTCTGAATTTTGGTGGCCTTCCTGAGCCAGGATTCAGACACGGCAAGGACATCAGGGTTAGCAGAGTGTGCTAAAACAGTGAGTAAAACAAACTTAGGGAGGAGGCTTCTGATGTTGACATGCATAAAACCAAGGCTTTTTCGATCACAGAAGTCAACAAATGAGGGTACCTGGGGACATGCAGGGCCTGGGTTTACCTCCACATCACCCGCGGAACAGAGAAGGAGTAGTATGAGGGTGCGGCTAAAGGCTATCAAAACTGGTCGCCTAGAGCGTTGGGGGCAGAGGATAAGAGGAGCAGGTTTCTGGGCATGGTAGAATATATTCAGGGCATAATGCGCAAACAGGGGTATGGTGGGGTGCGGGTACAGCGGAGGTAAGCCCAGGCACTGGGTGATGATGAGACAGGTTGTATCTCTGGACATGCTGGTTGTAATGGGTGAGGTCACTGCATGTGTGGGAGGTGGGACAAAGGAGGTAACAGGGGTATGCAGAGTGGGTCTAGGGGCTCCATTGTGAACTAAAACAATTATAACTAACCTGAACAACAGTATACAAGGCATATTGACATCTGAGAGAGACATACAGCGAGGCATACAGTAATCACAGGTGTTGAATGATGAGTGAGAAAGTTAGACACACATATTATACCACCAAGACATGCTAACCTCTCACCATTACAATAAGAGGGGAGGTGGTATGATATGTGTGTGTATCGTTTCAAATCCAAAGTGCTGGAGTACAGAACCAAAACAAAACATCTGTCACTGTCCCAATCCTTCTGGAGCTCACAGTACATGCCATTTAGCAGACGCTTTTATCCAAACTACCTAAACCTTAACTACACACATGCGTCCATGCTTTTTCTGTGGTCTTTATGTGATTATGTTTGTGATTCAGCCTACTGCTACCTTTGCACATATGTTTTATTTATGCTCAGAATTCAGTGTAAATGTAAGTCATTGTCAAACAACTTGGGGTGGGGGATAGAGGCCTTGGCACATCATCTATAATGACAGACAAAAACAGTTATTTGAAAGGAAAGTAACTATAGAAAATAATATAAAATTCTAGAAAGATGTGGCCCAAAACTGACATGGACATGTACTCTGACTATAATGGGTATATCAGAATATACTTAGAATAGCAGAGGCCTTATCATATCTCTAACCAAAACTGTAAGGAAACCCATCTGTGGATATTCATTAGTTCTCTTATCAATGGACACAGACCAAACTCCTGTGCATATGTGCCGAAACCCAAGTCAAGACTTCCCCTCGTCAATGGATATGAACCTGATCACAGTGGAGACAGACCAAACCTGGTGGATATGCACCAAAATCCAAGTCCACATCTCCCTCATTAATGGATATGAACCTGATCACAGTGGAGACAGACCAAACCTCGGTGGATATGCACCAAAATCCAAGTCCACATCTCCCTCATTAATGGATATGAACCTGATCACAGTGGACACAGACCAAACCTCGGTGGATATGCACCAAAATCCAAGTCCACATCTCCCTCATTAATGGATATGAACCTGATCACAGTGGAGACAGACCAAACCTCGGTGGATATGCACCAAAATCCAAGTCCACATCTCCCTCATTAATGGATATGAACCTGATCACAGTGGAGACAGACCAAACCTCGGTGGATATGCACCAAAATCCAAGTCCACATCTCCCTCATTAATGGATATGAACCTGATCACAGTGGACACAGACCAAACCTCGGTGGATATGCACCAAAATCCAAGTCCACATCTCCTCATTAATGGATATGAACCTGATCACAGTGGAGACAGACCAAACCTCGGTGGATATGCACCAAAATCCAAGTCCACATCTCCCTCATTAATGGATATGAACCTGATCGCAGTGGAGACAGACCAAACCTCGTGGATATGCACCAAAATCCAAGTCCACATCTCCCTCATTAATGGATATGAACCTGATCACAGTGGAGACAGACCAAACCTCGGTGGATATGCACCAAAATCCAAGTCCACATCTCCCTCATTAATGGATATGAACCTGATCGCAGTGGAGACAGACCAAACCTCGGTGGATATGCACCAAAATCCAAGTCCACATCTCCCTCATTAATGGATATGAACCTGATCACAGTGGAGACAGACCAAACCTCGTGGATATGCACCAAAATCCAAGTCCACATCTCCCTCATTAATGGATATGAACCTGATCACAGTGGAGACAGACCAAACCTCGGTGGATATGCACCAAAATCCAAGTCCACATCTCCCTTATTAATGGATATGAACCTGATCGCAGTGGAGACAGACCAAACCTCGTGGATATGCACCAAAATCCAAGTCCACATCTCCCTCATTAATGGATATGAACCTGATCACAGTGGAGACAGACCAAACCTCGGTGGATATGCACCAAAATCCAAGTCCACATCTCCCTCATTAATGGATATGAACCTGATCGCAGTGGAGACAGACCAAACCTCGGTGGATATGCACCAAAATCCAAGTCCACATCTCCCTCATTAATGGATATGAACCTGATCGCAGTGGAGACAGACCAAACCTCGGTGGATATGCACCAAAATCCAAGTCCACATCTCCCTCATTAATGGATATGAACCTGATCACAGTGGAGACAGACCAAACCTCGGTGGATATGCACCAAAATCCAAGTCCACATCTCCCTCATTAATGGATATGAACCTGATCGCAGTGGAGACAGACCAAACCTCGGTGGATATGCACCAAAATCCAAGTCCACATCTCCCTCATTAATGGATATGAACCTGATCGCAGTGGAGACAGACCAAACCTCGGTGGATATGCACCAAAATCCAAGTCCACATCTCCCTCATTAATGGATATGAACCCCGATCCTGGTGGACCCTAATCTGAGTGTATTTACCTTAGATTACAGAATACATCCACTGAAACTATCAATGAACATTTGCCATAACCCCAGACAGTGGATATTTGTTGGATGTGCGTCATGCGGTCTGATTGGTAAATAGAGTTGGAGAATTTCAGAATACGCCTCCTGAGAAGAGAAACTGAGGAACTCAAACCATTTGCAAAGTCAATGAAATCATAAATAAAAAAGTATTACCAAAACTGGGTTTGACATACTATGACTTTTATGCATTTAGCTTCATATCGTGGTAACTAGTAGAGTAGAATTTGGTCAAATTCTAACCATGCCAAAATGATGCAATGATTTTCTGTGTTGTACGAGTAGTCTGCGTGAGTGTCTCTTGAATCCAGTGTGTCCATCTCCTAAATATTCACACTCAGGATCCACAAAGCAGGTGTTGAGTATGTGTTAGCAGCAGTCTGTATCTTGACATACTTGTGGATGAGGGCGTCTATAGCTCCCAGGCTCACTCTTTGGTAGCCTTAAGGCTTCCGTAAGGGGAAAAAGCTTGGGGTGAGTGAGGGGTCCACATCAGTTCCTAACCCCACCCCAGTATCCTCTCCCTGAGTGTGTGAGGGTGTGATTTTCTTTTCCGCAGGCAGGAAGAGCTGGGGACTAAGCAGCAGAACCAGGGTCTCACCCACATGGAGAACACAAGCGCCCACACATGCATTTAGTTGATTTTAATCAATCAATAAGCAATTCCTCTCAACTTTTGCTGTATCCTGAATGTTTATTTGAGCCCTTCTGGAATTGGGATAAGTGATAATACAGTTAGTTAACACCAGAACCGCCTGGCCTTTCAGCATATAATGACCCGGTAGAGAACGTTGCCGGGCATCCTCTTTAGCATATACATATCAACCTGCAAGGCACGCAAACATGCTTGATAATAAATGCTTGAAAAATAGTGCACAAACTATTGTAAATGATTAATTGCAGGAATAAATATTAAATGGACACGAACCACAACAAAATAGTTATTTGTTAGATTGATTATATGTTCTGTATAATTCCTAGAAAAAGCGTAGGCCTATAGCCTATTTTAGTTTCCCTTACAATAAAAACATTACAGTGTAATCAATTTGATCATCTTTATTTGCAGATTCGATTATTAATAGAGTTAAGTAATAGTAATTCATAAAGTTCAGTTACAGCTAAGTATAAATGAAAAAGATGATAATAATAATAATAACAACCAGCCAGGTGCACAGGTGAAATTATTTGCTGTATTCCTAAACGAAAGCATCAATGGATGAACAATTGTAAAGGATTAATTGCATAATGAAATATTTGTGGAAATATATGCATGACAAGATATAAAAACAGTCATTTGTTGACTGTGCCCTTATACTCGTGCCTTTACGCATGAATCATTCGCGTCTTCTCTTTATGCTTCGGGTCCACAGTCAAAAATTATGGCAAATGAGCAGTGTCAAATACAAACATTTAGGAAAAGTCAGAGGAGGAGGACATTTACAAAATCAAAAGTCAGTGGCCATTGGCGGTTCTAGTGTTAAAGACTTATGTAGCCAGGTGATAAAAGCACATAGCTGTATTAGTTTATTTCCACTAGATGGCACTGTCCCTGTAAGAGATCAGTAAATAATTCGTGCGAGGTATTCTTGGATATCGCATGTAGAGTGAGAGTCTTGTTGGTAGCAGCCAAGCCGCCTGAGAATGTTTGGGGTCCATTGTGGCTTCTCGTGAAATGTATGGGTAAATATGACTCTTAATGCAGCTTTGTACAGTTATACATATTAAGCATCCTTTGCAATGTACAACAGTTCACTTTGTAATATTTAGTTAGGATGATTAAATTAGACTTGATGTTTGCAGATTGTAATCGGATGTTGGTGGTTAGCTACTGCTAGTTGCATTAAGTTACTCTCGAAAACACGATGTTGAGTTTTACAAGATATCTGAAGTGTGAGCTACATTTCAAAATGAAAGTTTATTTTCGGTTTTGAGGGAAACTATTATCATTGCTGTGATAATGACATTAAATGGGGTTTTATCATTTTTCAAATTCTAGAGGGGAGAACATGACCCGTCCCAGGTGTGCACATTTGTCGTGGCCCGTGGACAGTATTGTAAGTATTTATTTGTTAAAAAGACAAGATGTATTCTTGACAAGGTTATTGTGAACTGTTAGCGAGGAAAACCGAGTGGTTTTTGTTTTGTTTTCTTATTTTACAGAACCGTTTCTTATGCACTTTGACTTGATACACTTTGTTTAGTGATTGGATTCGCTAATGCCAAAGTAGGTCCAGAGTTTTTGACTCATTGTATTTTTTGTTTATAGCACTTCAAGCTTATTCAGTAAGCAGGTTAGAAAAAAACAGCAAAGCAATTCCTTATTATTGTAGTCTATATTAACTTGATTAAAATAACTTTCCAAGTATAATCTCTTCAAAGATACAGTAGGACGAAAATGAGGAGGAATTAACGCAGAATAATTTACTGCATGGGAGTAAACAAATATCATAATGCATACAGTAAATGAGGAAAACAACAACTAAAACATTTGATCTCATCTCCATACTTCAGAATGAACCACAATGATATAAAGTCATACATACAGCGCATTTGTAAAATCCTCTCACTGTCAACTGCGTTTATTTTCAGAAAATTTAACATGTGTAAATATTTGTATGAACATAAGATTCAACAAATGAGACATAAACTGAACAAGTTCCACAGATATGTGACTAACAGAAATGGAATGTGTCCCTGAACAAAAGGGGGGTCAAAATCAAAAGTAACAGTCAGTATCAGCTACATTAAGTACTGCAGTGCATCTCCTCCTAATGGACTGCACCAGATTTGCCAGTCCTTGCTGTGAGATGTTACCCCACTCTTCCACCAAGGCACCTGCAAGTTCCCAGACATTTTTGGGGGAATAACCCTAGCCCTCACCCTCCGATCCAACAGGTCCTAGATGTGCTAAATGGGATTGAGATCCGGGCTCTTCGCTGGTCATGGCAGAACACTGACATTCCTGTCTTGTAGGAAATCACGCACAGAACAAGCAGTATGGCTGGTGGTATTGTCATGCTGGAGGGTCATGTCAGGATGAGCCTGCAGGAAGGGTACCACATGAGGGAGGAGGATGTCTTCCCTGTAATGCATAGTGTTGAGATTGCCTGCAATGACAAGCTCCGCCCGATGATGCTGTGACACACCGCCCCAGACCATGACGGACCCTCCACCTCCAAATCGATCCCGCTCCCAATTTTTTCTTCTTCAAATCAAATCAAATTTTATTTGTCACATACACATGGTTAGCAGATGTTAATGAGAGTGTAGCGAAATGCTTGTGCTTCTAGTTCCGACAATGCAGTGATAACCAACAAGTAATCTAACTAACAATTCTAAAACTACTGTCTTATACACAGTGTAAGGGGATAAAGAATATGTACATAAGGATATATGAATGAGTGATGGTACAGAGCAGCATACAGTAGATGGTATCGAGTACAGTATATACATATGAGATGAGTATGTAGACAAAGTAAACAAAGTGGCATAGTTAAAGTGGCTAGTAATACATGTATTACATAAGGATGCAGTCGATGATGTGGAGTACAGTATATACGTATGCATATGAGATGAATAATGTAGGGTAAGTAACATTATATTAGGTAGCATTGTTTAAAGTGGCTAGTGATATATTTACATCATTCCCCATCAATTCCCATTATTAAAGTGGCTGGAGTTGGGTCAGTGTCAATGACAGTGTGTTGGCAGCAGCCACTCAATGTTAGTGGTGGCTGTTTAACAGTCGGATGGCCTTGAGATAGAAGCTGTTTTTCAGTCTCTCGGTCCCAGCTTTGATGCACCTGTACTGACCTCGCCTTCTGGATGATAGCAGGGTGAACAGGCAGTGGTTCGGGTGGTTGATGTCCTTGATGATCTTTATGGCCTTCCTGTAACATCGGGTGGTGTAGGTGTCCTGGAGGGCAGGTAGTTTGCCCCCGGTGATGCGTTGTGCAGACCTCACTACCCTCTGGAGAGCCTTACGGTTGAGGGCGGAGCAGTTTCCGTACCAGGCGGTGATACAGCCCGCCAGGATGCTCTCGATTGTGCATCTGTAGACGTTTGTGAGTGCTTTTGGTGACAAGCCGAATTTCTTCAGCCTCCTGAGGTTGAAGAGGCGCTGCTGCGCCTTCTTCACGACGCTGTCAGTGTGAGTGGACCAATTCAGTTTGTCTGTGATGTGTATGCCGAGGAACTTAAAACTTGCTACCCTCTCCACTACTGTTCCATCGATGTGGATAGGGGGGTGTTCCCTCTGCTGTTTCCTGAAGTCCACAATCATCTCCTTAGTTTTGTTGACGTTGAGTGTGAGGTTATTTTCCTGACACCACACTCCGAGGGCCCTCACCTCCTCCCTGTAACGCCATTCCTTCGACGATAAACGCAAATCCGACCATCACCCCTGGTGAGACAAAACCGCGACTCGTCAGAACACTTTTTGCGAGTCCTGTTGGTCCAGCGATGGTGGGTTTGTGCCCATAGGCAACGTTGTTGCCGGTGATGTCTGCCTTACAACAGGCCTACAAGCCCTAAGTCCAGCCTCTCTCAGCCTATATATATATATATATATATAAAAACTTACAGTGTTAGGCTTTCACAAGGCAATTCAAAGAAACAAATCGTAATTTGTGCACAAAGAAAAAAGTAATGAGTGCATACAGGTGCGTGTTCTGCAGCAAAGTTTCTTCACAATAGATAAACAATTCAGATCAGAACAACCCAGGGTATAACACCATGTCATCTTGTAACTGTACATCAAACATAGTGATCATAAACGTTGACACTCCCTCACGGATGTTTGGGTTGCTTGTATGACATCAAAGCGGTATGTATTATAATTCTCAACGTATCATCTCTCTAAATACATTGAGTCCTCTGAATTTACAGCATTTCCCTCACTCAAGACAAAAAAAAGTTGCAAAAGTTGCCCAGTTAGCAGGAGGGATAGGGCAACTTTTTGTCGCATGAGGTGCTCAAGGTAAGACTGGTTGTCAGTCAAAACCCATACAGTGCTGTGAAGCGTAGAGCCTAAACCCCGTCATTTATAGCACGCTACTGTACAGCCCCCCCTGCTCTCAGAACAGCCTCAATTCATCGGGGCATGGACTCTACAAGGTGTCGAAAGCGTTCCACAGTTGACTAATGCTTCCCACAGTTGTGTCAAGTTGGCTGGATGCCATTTGGGTGGTGGATCATTCTTGATACACACAGGAAACGGTTGTTTGAAAAACCCAGCAGTGTTGCAGTCCTTGACACAAACCGGTGTGCCTGGCACCTACTACCATAACCTGTTCAAAGGCACTTACATTTTTTGTCTTGCTGATTCACCCTCTGAATGGCACACATACACAATCCACGTCTCAATTGTCTCAAGGCTTAAAAAAGATTTGTTACCCTCTCTCCTTCACTTCATCTACACTGATTGAAGCGGACTTAACAAGTGACATCAATAAGGGATACTAGCTTTCACCTGGTCAGTCTGTGTCATGGAAGGAGCAGGTGTTCTTAATGTTTTGTATACACAGTATAGTCTACATGCATGACTACAGATTAGTGCAATGGACCTGATACTTTGACACTTGGTAGGGACAGGCAAATAAATATGAGAATCTCCTCACAGGTTGTGGTCATCATCCAATGATGCTTATGACCATGTTAAGATGATGTAAGGCTACTATTACCTCCAGATCCGGTGTCCTCTGCTCTCCAGCTCATCTGTCTCCTTGCTGCTGCTCCAATGATCCTACTCAGATCCTAGACAGAGAGACACCTCTACCCACATAAAAAAACACAATATCCTTAAACCTACCAGACAATTAACACCTGCTGCTACACATTTTGCAAGTCATACGGTGAAGTTCCCTTGGTGTATGAGAAGTAAAGTTGCACATACCTGGGGATAGAAGTGTCTGGACAGGGCTCCACTGTACTCTGCTCACTCTGAATAACACTGTTTTTGCATACATATTCTTATTCATTTCTTTACATGTGTGTGTATAAGGTAGTTGTGAAATTGTTAGGTTAGATTAGATGTCAGGTTAGATATTACTGCATGGTCGGAACTAGAGGCACAAGCATTTCGCTACATTCGCATTAACATCTGCTAACCATGTGTATGTGACAAATAACATTTGATTTGGGATGTCTTTCTACCATCGCTGCCTTCTATAATGTAATACAGTTCCCACTTCTAGTCTTCTATTGATGACATGTGATCCCTGCTCAGTCCAAACCCTCGTCTGTCTCCATCTAGTGCCCGCTTCTGTGTTCCATTTGGTCAACAGAACTCTTTCTCCTTCTCTTCCTCCCTGGTAGGGCCACCCTCGCGGTACAGTCACTTCTCATCATCAGCGCCCTCTGCAGGCGCCTCCATGACAGCACAGCTCTGGTCCAGTCACTCCCATCACCCATAAGCCTTAACTGGATCTGAGACGCTGTTGTAGATGAGAGTGACTGAAAAAGAAATACTGTGAAGGACAGTAAAAAGTCCAAAACATATAATTGCAGCTTCCTCCTTTCAACCAGAAAGTATACATATCCCTCCATTGGGTAGGCCTATCTATATGGGCAGAGAGGCAAGAGTTGCTTTAGAAGTAGAAACAGCCTCTGCAGTTTCAGATCCCTCACTTGCTTTATTCCAACGGAGGTGGTGAAGAACACTTGTCCAGTGATGTGATCCACCTGAGCAACATTATTCATTTAAGTGTAAGATAAGAATAACTCAATCATGTAGTCATCACTTGTTAAGAAGAGAATATGAATCCCGAGCCAGGATTAACAATTGGCTTTATTACAAGTAGCCTACGCAATACGGAAGTGCAGTCGTTGCCCAAGCTTCCAGCTAGATTGCCGACTGCTTCGATGAGGACCATTTTACAGAAAAGGAAGCTATTTACTTTATTGGCTCGTGTTTCATAGATTACTTGCACATTATTACTGGCTAGTCTAATATTGTAGCCTACTCACCGGTGCTTGACTACTGTCTAGCTACTAACATCTTGTTTGGCTGCAAATTTGGTCCCCACCTCTTGAATCAGGAAAGACTCCATGCACTTCCGGGCGGTACTGTAGAACATACAACTGACAAGTTGAGTCTTTCATACTGACGAATTTAGAAATGCTAAGCTATGAAAGCTATAAAAGTACAACTCAAAGCTCCATGCCAGTACACTTTTCGTAGCAGGTTAGGAGAGCATTTTAGCTAACCCTTTTCCTAACCTGCTGTGTAAATGATCTCAACCTGCTACGGAAAAGGTACTTCCGGTCGTACCTGTACTCCCTCTACTCAGAACCGACAGCATCTCTTCTTCTTTGATGAGGTTTAACGGAGGTTTGCATCCAATAAATGTTGCATTACCGCTACCCACCAGACTGAAGTATAACTCCCTTATACTTTAATTGAAAAAAAAAAAGAACAAATATCCTACTATCTAACACTACCCTACTCCACTATTTAAATATATTTAGTCCTCCCCCAGGTCATCAACCTGAAAGGATGGCTTGATTACCAACAACAACGAGACGGCCTACAGGGAGGAGGTGAAGGCCCTCGGAGTAGGGTGTCAGGAAAATAACCTCTCACTCAACATCAACAAAACAAAGGAGATGATCGTGGACTTCAGGAAACAGCAGAGGGAGCATCCCCATTGACGGTAGAGCAGTGGAGAAGGGGGAAAATGTTAAGTTCCTTGGCGTACACATCACGGACAAACTGAAATGGTCCACGAACACAGACAGTGTGGTGAAGAAGGCGCAAACAGCGCCTCTTCAACCTCAGGAAGCTGAAGAAATTTGGCTTGTCAACTAAAACATGCAAACTTTTACAAATGCACAATCAAGAGCATCCTGTCGGGCTGTATCACCGCCTGGTACGACAACTGCTCCACCCACAACCGTAAGGCTCTCCAGAGGGTAGTGCGGTCTGCACAAACTACCTGCCCTCCAGGACACCTAGAGCACCCGATGTCACAGGAAGGCCAAAGAGATCATCAAGGACAACAACCACCCGAGCCACTGCCTGTTCACCCCGCTATCATCCAGAAGGTGAGGTCAGTGCATCAAAGCTGGGACAGAGACTGAAAAATAGCTTCTATCTCAAGACCATCACTGTTAAACTGCCATCAATAACATAGAGTGTCTGCTGCCAACATACAGACTCAAATATCTGGCCACTTGAATACATTTCATAAATGGATTTAATAAAGGTTTCACTAGTCCCTTTAAATAACACCACACCGCACGGCCATCACTCATCCATATATTTATATGTACATATTCTTATTCATCCATTTACATTTGTGTGTATAAGGTAGCTGTTGTACATTTTGTTAGATTACTTGTTAGATGTTACTGCACTTTCAGAACTAGTAGCACAAGAATTTTGTTACACTCACATTAACATCTGCTTACCATGTGTATGTGACCAATAACATTTGATTTGACCACCACTTAACACACCCTGTAACTCTTCTGATGTCAAGTCTCGAACACCCAAATACCTCTGTAGCTGCCACCACAACCTCCATTTTATGCGATGTACGTTCCATCCCTGCAGTACAGTTGATAACCATTGCTATTAATGCTAAAAATCCAATCTTACTGAATCAAATATCACTTGTTTGGGTTATCCCTCTGTTCCCGGTACAGATCTACTACTCACACCACTCCTCTCAGGATCCCTCCGCCTTGACCCATATTCCTCTACTTTCTTCAATGCCTCAGCATATGACAACTTCTGCACTACTTTAACCCTAGAAACCTCAACCTGCCTCTCGCACGGGACATTTCTGATCGACAGCACCTCCATGGGCTACCAAGTTGTTTTGTTTACAGGGGAACACAAGGGGAAGCAGCTTGGTGCTGGTTATTTAAAATATGACCAGCAGAGGTCGCTCGTGCGCTACAAAAGAGCCTCAACAACAACTGAGAATTGGGTTAAAAGTGAGAGAAAAAAGGATCTAGCGGTATACATTTATTTGTGTCATCCTTTAAATATAAAAAATGTTATCGAGTTGCTCATACTTGACATAGATGGCTTTCAAATAAAATGCCGTCATTGTAAATAATAATTTGTTCTTAACTGACTTGCCTAGTTAAATAAAGGTTACATTTAAAATGTAAAAATCTAAACTAAATTGGATGTACTGCAAATACGTTTCCATTCAGGCTCTGGCATTGAAAGCCGTGATTAATTGGGGGGAACTTTCTCTTCATCTTTTCAACTCTTTTCATCATTAATCTTGCTTTGTGTGTTCCACTGACATTCTGAAGAGATATTTGCATATTAATGCTTTGTCATCTCTCTGACATTTAATTTAAATATGCAGGCCTACTTCCATACTTCTGACCTGTGCATTAGATTGAATGAGCACAATTAGATTGAAAGACCCCTCAAAAAGTGTTGCTTTGTAGAATCGAAGAATCCTTGTTGCTATAAAATCCCTCAACACTGACAGGAAGAGCAACCCTGTAATTTATGGGCTAATGACATTGTAACATTGTATAACGTTATTGTAAGATGAACATTTGACAGAATGAGTTACAGTTCAACCAAAGTGATTCACTGAGGAATAGCCTTATTTTTTCCTTAGAAATGCCCCACTTCCTGGTAGAGAGTAGTTGACTTGAACTTGTATCTTTCTGGGCCCTGTAAATAATATATAACAATAATAATAATAATAATAATAATGCCCTTTGGCAGACGCTTTTGTCCATAGTGACTTTCAGTCATGCATGCATACATTTGACCTATGGGTGGTCCCAGCGGAAATCGAACCCAAGCTACATGCTCTACCTATTGAGCCACGCAGGACCACCATGTGACAATGGGTTGTCATAGTTATCATATTGTTGTCATTGAAGGGAAACCATTTTTGAAGACAGAATCACTGGAGCAAACAAAATCTAATTTCAATTCCGACAAAACTCTAATGCTCATGTCATGAAGTCATGTTCTATTTCAACAACATCTTTGAATTTGAAATCTAGGCTGACATCTCTGCATGTTTTTACTCCCAGTTCTTTCTCTTTCTATTTAAATCGCAGACTTCATCAGTGCATAATATTGGATGTATCCATGTAGAAACGAAACATTAATACTCTTACATAAGCTGCCATTTGAAATAATTAGCTTCATTCTCATGGTCAAATGCTACATTGTTTAAATGGCAGACCATCCTTAGAACGGCATGATCTACTGAGATGCATTGTGTTTTTATTCTCTATGTCCCATAAAGCAAAGAAGGGACTGGAAAGTACTGAATATTAACTGGGAGAGTTGCTATAAGGAAACAACAGTGCAAGTATACAACTTCATCACCACAGCCAATTACTGCATGTTAATTGGAAAATATTTATGCACCGTTACGTGAAAATTAAGTCTGAGTGAGATGTTTTTACCATCTTGACATCGTTTGACTGATTAATTAATCTGCCCATTTGATGACCAGTTAATCATCTCTATGGCGCCTGTATTGTATGCCTAACTGGGCACCAAGGGGCCATATACACCAAATCATTTTCTGTTCGCTCTGAGCCTTATTCTCCAACATTACACTTAATTCGTTGGGCCAGTAACCAAAAGGTTGCTGGATCGAATCCCTGAGCTGACAAGGTTCTGCCTCTGAGCAAGGCATTTAACTCACTCTTCCCCGGGTGTTGAAGACGTGTATGTTGATTAAGGCAGCCCCCCCGCACCTATCTGATTATGGTTAAATGTGGAAGACACATTTCAGTTGAAGGCATGGTGGTGGCAGCAACATGCTCTTGGGGTTGTTTTTCAGCGGCAGGGACTCGGAGACTAGTCAGGATCGAGGGAAAGATGAACGGAGCAAAGTACAGAGAGATCCTTGATGAAAACCTGCTCCAGAGTGCTTCAGACCTCAGACTGGGGCGAAGGTTCACCTTCCAACGGGACAACAACCCGAAGTGCACATCCAAGCCAATGCAGGACTGGCTTCGGGACAAGTCTATGAAAATGTCCATGAGTGGCCCAGCCAGAGCCTGGACTTGAACCCAATTGAACATCTAAAGGCATAACATTCTCCAGATCAGTGACTGATATAAAATACTTGGCTTATTCTATATTTCTTAGATGATAAAAGCAGGACTGGACAAGCTTCTTTACATGCAGCTCGAGGCTGGGTCAAAGAAGACACCAAGGTTTCTGGCCGTAGGCTTGACATTGGTGGACAAATGACAAAGGTTATTTCCAATCTGGGTTCAGCAAGGTGGGGGCCAAATAAAACAATCTCTGATTTCTTATCATTGAGATTTCTTAAAATTAACATTTCACATCTAACATTTGATGTCAGCAAGACAGTTGTGAAGGGTAGCTACGCTAGCTTGGTCACTGTGTCTGATTGGTTCAGTATCATCCCCAGAACCTATTCACTATGGTGCCCCTTAGGGGTCAATTCTGGGCCCTATCCTTTTTTCCCTGTACATGCTTCCACTTGGTGACATAATCCACAAGCATAACATTCAGTTTCACTGCTATACGGACGACATGCAGCTTTATTTACCATGCTCACTGAGAAATGTCTGCCACATAGATATGACCTGAACCAGTCGAGGACAACACCAGAGATTCCCACCTACCTCTCCAGCCAGTCAACAAGGATGTTATGGTCGATAGTATCAAACGTGGCACTGAGATCCAAAATAACTAGAATATAGTATTCACCGACATCGGCAGCCAACAGAAGAAGGTCATTACTGACTTTCAATAAAGCAGATTCCGTGCTGTGAAGTGAGTGTAAGCCTGACTGGAATTGTTTTAATAAGTTGTTGATAATCAAATTAGCCACCAATTGCTTGAAAACAACTTTTCTAAAATCTTGTATGAAAAAGGAAGTTTATAATTACTCAGTGAGCAGGGTTCTAGATTGGGCTTTTTAAGGAGAGGTTGGACCAGAGCCATTTAAAAATAGTCTGGAAAGGAGCCAGAGGTCAGTGAGATATTTACAACCAATCTTAGTGTCTATCTCTTCTCTACTAACCTTGTTCTAACCTATCCTTCACAAGCTGTTGCTCAGCCTCAGAGACCCATAGCTCAGTCTCTCTCTCTCTCTCTCTTTTCCCCTCTTTCTCTCTCGCTTTAGATATACTGATTCTCAAGATGTCAACAAAGCAGTGTTTCACACATTAAATAACATACCCAGGGTTTGAAGAACAGAGGTCAGATGTGCTTGTAGAGTCTGTGTGCTTATGGACAATTCCTATTTCCTTTAGAAAGGGGATGGGAGTGGTCTGAAGCCAGCTCTGATCCACTATAGTGTACTTTTACTCATACTTGAGTAAAAGTAAAGATACCTTAATAGAAAAGGAATCAAGTAAAAGTCACCCAGTAAAATTATCTGCCAAAATTTTGCAACCCCTATTACTAGCCTGTTCAACCTCTCTTTCATATCATCTGGGATTCCCATAGATTGGAAAGCTGCTACGGTCATCCCCCTCTTCAGAGGGGGAGACAATCTGGACCCAAACTGCTACTACCTATATCTATTCTACCCTGCCTTTCTAAGGTCTTCGAACGCCAAGTTAACAAACAGATTACCGACCATTTCGAATCACACCATACCTTCTCTGCTATGCAATCTGGTTTCAGAGCTGGTCATCGGGGCACTTCAGCCACTCTCAAGGTCCTAAACGATATCATAACCGCCATCGATAAGAGACATTACTGTGCAGCCATATTCATCAACCTGGCTAAGGCTTTCGACTCCGTCAATCACAAAATTCTTATTGGCAGACTCAACAGCCTTGGTTTCTCAAATGACTGCCTTGCCTGGTTCACCAACTACTTCTCTGATAGAGTTCAGTGTGTCAAATTGGATGGCCTGTTGTCCGGACCTCTGGCAGTCTCTATGGGGGTGCCACAGGGTTCAATTCTCGGGCCGACTCTCTTCTCTGTATACGTCAATGATGTCGCTCTTGCTGCTGGTGATTCTTTGATCCATCTCTACGCAGACGACACCATTCTGTATACTTCTGGCCCTTCTTTGGACACTGTTAACTAACCTCCAAACGAGCTTCAATGCCATACAACTCTCCTTCCGTGGCCTCCAACTGCTCTTAAATGCAAGTAAAACTAAATGCATGATCTTCAAACGATCGCTACCCGCACCTGCCTGCCCGTCCAGCATCACTATTCTGGACGGTTCTGACTTAGAATATGTACCTAGGTATCTGGTTAGACTGTAAATTCTCCTTCCAGACTCACATTAAACATCTCCAATCCAAATTAAATCTAGAATTGACTTCCTATTTCGCAACAAAGCATCCTTTACTCATGCTGCCAAACATACTCTCGTAAAACTGACCATCCTACCGATCCTTGACTTCGGCGATGTCATTTATAAAATAGCTTCCAACACTCTACTTAACAAATTGGATGCAGTCTATCACAGTGCCATCCATTTTGTCACCAAAGCCCCATATACTATCCACCACTGCGACCTGAATGCTCTCGTTGGCTGGTCCTTGCTTCATACTTGTCGTCAAACCCACTGGCTCCAGGTCATCTACAAGTCTCTGCTAGGTAAAGCCCTGCCTTATCTCAGCTCACTGGTCACCATAGCAGCACCCACCTGTAGCAGGCGCTCCAGCAGGTATATCTCACTGGTCACCCCCAAAGCCAATTCTTCCTTTGGCCGCCTCTCCTTCCAGTTCTCTGCTGCCAATGACTGGAACGAACTGCAAAAATCACTGAAGCTGGAGACTCTTACCTCCCTCACTAGCTTTAAGCACCAGCTGTCAGAGCAGCTCACTGCACCTGTACATAGCTCATCTGTAAATTAGCCCATCCAATCTACCTCATCCCCATACTCTATTTATTTATTTATCTTGCTCCTTTGCACCCCAGTATCTCTACTTGCACATTCATCTTCTGCACATCTACCATTCCAGTGTTTAATTGCTATATTGTAATTACTTCGCCACCATCGCCTATTTATTGCCTTTACCTCTCTTATCCTACCTCATTTGCACATGCTGTATACAGAATTTTCTACTGTATTATTGATTGAATGTTTGTTTATTCCATGTGTAACTGTGTTGTTGTATGTGTCGAACCGCTTTGCTTTATCTTGGCCAGGTCGCAGTTGCAACTGAGAACTTGTTCCCAACTAGCCTACTTGGTTAAATAAAGGTGAAATAAAAATAAATGAAAATACTACTTGAGTAAAAGTCTAAAAGTATTTGGTTTTAAAAATACTTAAGTATCAAAAGTAAATGTAATTGCTAAAATGTACTTAAGTATCAAAAATATAAATCATTTCAAATTCTTTATATTAAGCAAACCAGACAGCACATTTTTTAAAATATTTTTTATTGACGGATAGCCAGGTGCACACTTCATCACTCAGACATAATTTACAATGAAGCGTTTGTGTTTAGTGAGTCCGCCAGATCAGAGGCAGTGGGATGACCAGGGATATTCTCTTGATAAGTGTGTGAATTGGACAATTTTCCTGTCAAAATGTTAGCACTTTTTGGTGACAGGGAAATTGTATGGAGTAAAAAGTATATTATTTTATTTCAGAATGCAGTGAAGTAAAAGTTGCCAAAAATATAAATAGTAAAGTACAGATACCACAATAAATACTTAAGTAGCACTTCAAAGTATTTTTACTTAAGTACTTTACACCACTGGTAAAAACATAGCTCATTTATCTCCCTTTCTTTACTGACCATTCATTGGATAAAAAATAAAATAATACTATAACTGACAAATGTGTGAAATTTATGGGCAAGATTAGTGCTGTCAGTTTTGTTCTTTAATAGGGCTGCAGACTACTTTGTTCTTTAGTTTAATGGCAAATGTCATGAAATGTTAAACATCTCTTCAACTGTCAAGCAGTACAGTATATCTGCAAAACAACTTGTATATTGACTAAGTGCGTGATTTACATTCAAAGCGTAATCAGTCGAAATGTCAGTGAAGGTGTGAGTGTACCCAGAGTCTGGCTAATGACTGAGCACATTCAATGTGAAAGTGAGTGACTCAGTGAGTGAATTAGAGGGGTTGAGCCCATTTCCATGCTCTGCTTCCTGCTAAGCTGCTCTTCTGTTTAACGCTTGTACTACGCCGCCTCTCCACTTCACATGGAAATGAGACCTTTCACTTTGGCGTAGGAACCGTGAGAGAGAAATAGAAGACAGCGAAGACGTGACAGCGATACACAATACCAGAGGAATCTGGGATGGTAGTGGGTGCAGAGAGACCAGATACCATGAACATTTACATTTACATTTAAGTCATTTAGCCATGTGCGGCTGTTCATGTTTGCAGCCCTGGTAATTGTAATGTATGTCACTATTGCCACCCAGAGTGATAGTATCATTGCTGCTTCTAAGATCTCTGCCCTCTAGTCTAGTGTCTACCCTTTTGACGCTCTGGTCTTTCTCTGGCCTTTGCCATTCAAATTGCTATCATTATCACCAGTGCTATGACAGGCACTGCTATCCCTCAAGCGTCATCATCTACATGCAGTGTCGCAGTATCACTGTTGTTGTATATCCAGTGTCGTCAAACTATTTAATTAAAAAAATATTTTTCTTTATAAAAAGTGACATTTTTAATAATTGCATGTCAATTATCTGAAAATGCTTCAACTCAGGTTTTTTGTTGTTGTTGTAGCTTAGACCCTATTTCATATAATTTCAGTTTTTAGTGTTGTGCCCGCCATCGGTTGAGACACATGGTCTTGAATACAGGGTGGGTGTCATTTAAATCATATAAATAGAATCCATAGAATTTAGCTGGTACACCATTGAAATGTAAGGTGAACTGAAATGTTTTCTTCTAGGGCCTCCCGAGTGGCGCAGCGGTCTAAGGCATTGCATTGGAGCGCTTGAGGCGTTACTACAGACCCGGGTTTGATCCCAGGCTGTGACACAACCGGCCGTGACCGGGAGTCCCATAGGGCGGCGCACAATTGTCCCAGCGTCGTCAGGGTTAAGGGAGGGTTTGGCCGGGGGGGCTTTACTTGGTTCATTGCGCTCTAGTGACTCCTTGTGGCGGGCCGGGCACCTGCAGGCTGACTTCGGTCATCAGTTGAACAGTGTTTTCTCTGACACATTGGTGCAGCTGGCTTCTGGGTTAAGCCGGCGGGTGTTAAAAAGTGCGTTTTGGTGGGTCATGTTTTGGAAGACGCACTTCACCACTCCCGAGCCCGTTGGGGAGTTGCAGTGATGAGACAAGAATGCAATTGGATATCACAAAAAACAAGGGTAAAAAATAAATGT
Source organism: Oncorhynchus nerka (assembly GCF_034236695.1). Classification (NCBI taxonomy): domain Eukaryota; kingdom Metazoa; phylum Chordata; class Actinopteri; order Salmoniformes; family Salmonidae; genus Oncorhynchus; species Oncorhynchus nerka. The sequence goes on along the minus strand of NC_088423.1, from coordinate 31,474,365 downwards.
TTACTTAAAAACTACTGTTCCACTGGAGGTAAAAAATAAATGCTCTTAAGACTAAATGACTTAAATGTAAATGTAAATGTTATTACTACCACAAAGATGTCCACCCACCCACCTTCGAATGTCAACTTATATGGTCATGTCTATTCTATTATCTACACAGTATAATGTACAGGTTTTCTATTTCAATAGGTTTCTTATTGAGGATTGACAGTATAATTTAAAACAACAGATATTCCTTTTAAGCTCAACATTCACTGATGTTGGACCTCCAACCATCTTTGTGGTATCATTTCAAAGTTCAAAGTGAGTGCATTGAGATACCCGATGGGTTGGCTTTTCTCGTCAATCATCTTGAAAGAAAACTATACTTGAAAACTGGAAATCAACTAGTCCTCCATCGTTAATACAATGGAAAGGTAAATGCTTTATTATCTAAATGTTGAAAGTGCATGTGTGACGGAGAGAAACAAAAGTGTGCAGTTTGAGGGCATGTGGCGGAGAGAAACAAAAGGGTGCAGTTTGAGGGCATGTGACGGAGAGAAACAAAAGGGTGCAGTTTGAGGGCATGTGGCGGAGAGAAACAAAAGGGTGCAGTTTGAGGGCATGTGGCGGAGAGAAACAAAAGGGTGCAGTTTGAGGGCATGTGACGGAGAGAAACAAAAGGGTGCAGTTTGAGGGCATGTGGCGGAGAGAAACAAAAGGGTGCAGTTTGAGGGCATGTGGCGGAGAGAAAAAAGGGTGCAGTTTGAGGGCATGTGACGGAGAGAAACAAAAGGGTGCAGTTTGAGGGCATGTGGCGGAGAGAAACAAAAGGGTGCAGTTTGAGGGCATGTGACGGAGAGAAACAAAAGGGTGCAGTTTGAGGGCATGTGACGGAGAGAAACAAAAGGGTGCAGTTTGAGGGCATGTGGTGCAGTTTGAGGGCATGTGGCGGAAGAAACAAAAGGGTGCAGTTTGAGGGCATGTGCAGTTTGAGGGCATGGACGGAGAGAAACAAAAGGGTGCAGTTTGAGGGCATGTGGCGGAGAGAAACAAAAGGGTGCAGTTTGAGGGCATGTGACGGAGAGAAACAAAAGGGTGCAGTTTGAGGGCATGTGACGGAGAGAAACAAAGGGTGCAGTTTGAGGGCATGTGGCGGAGAGAAACAAAAGGGTGCAGTTTGAGGGCATGTGGCGGAGAGAAACAAAAGGGTGCAGTTTGAGGGCATGTGACGGAGAGAAACAAAAGGGTGCAGTTTGAGGGCATGTGGCGGAGAGAAACAAAAGGGTGCAGTTTGGGGGCATGTGGCGGAGAGAAACAAAAGGGTGCAGTTTGAGGGCATGTGGCGGAGAGAAACAAAAGGGTGCAGTTTGAGGGCATGTGACGGAGAGAAACAAAAGGATGCAGTTTGAGGGCATGTGGTGGAGAGAAACAAAAGGGTGCAGTTTGAGGGCATGTGACGGAGAGAAACAAAAGGATGCAGTTTGAGGGCATGTGGTGGAGAGAAACAAAAGGGTGCAGTTTGAGGGCATGTGCGGAGAGAAACAAAAGTGCAGTTTGAGGGCATGTGGCGGAGAGAGAAAAAGGGTGCAGTTTGAGGGCATGTGACGGAGAGAAACAAAAGGGTGCAGTTTGAGGGCATGTGGCGGAGAGAAACAAAAGGGTGCAGTTTGAGGGCATGTGGCGGAGAGAGAAAAAAGGGTGCAGTTTGAGGGCATGTGACGGAGAGAAACAAAAGGATGCAGTTTGAGGGCATGTGGTGGAGAGAAACAAAAGGGTGCAGTTTGAGGGCATGTGACGGAGAGAAACAAAAGGATGCAGTTTGAGGGCATGTGGTGGAGAGAAACAAAAGGGTGCAGTTTGAGGGCATGTGGCGGAGAGAAACAAAAGGGTGCAGTTTGAGGGCATGTGGCGGAGAGAGAAAAAAGGGTGCAGTTTGAGGGCATGTGGCGGAGAGAAACAAAAGGGTGCAGTTTGAGGGCATGTGGCGGAGAGAAACAAAAGGGTGCAGTTTGAGGGCATGTGACGGAGAGAAACAAAAGGGTGCAGTTTGAGGGCATGTGGCGGAGAGAAACAAAAGGGTGCAGTTTGAGGGCATGTGGCGGAGAGTGATGCCGATGCTGGAGGTGTGAGCAGATGGGTCTTGCAGGTGTGATATCATTGATGTGTGTGTGTGTGTGTGTTGTCGTTTGTATTGTATGTTTTATATTGTTTAAAAAATAACATTTTTTTTTTTAATGAAAAAATGTAAGTTGGCATTTCTATTTTATTCCCATTTTAATACATTGATCAGCGAAAACATGACACCCAGCCTGTATTCAAGAGCATGTTGTGTCTCCACTGATGGCGGGCACAATACAACACCTCAGATGATGTAAAATAGAGTCATATACAAATATGAAAATGTTTACGTGTTTTTAGGCAAATGACATACACGACAACCCTGTTTTTAAGCTTTTAAATGATATCAATCTCAACCGTTGATCTTTTCCAGTGATTAAGACATGGGGGCAATTCCACTGTAACGGAATTACGCTGTAACTCAGTTGTTTTCACTTTCAAATGTATGCCAAACAAAAACCATTGATTTCAGTTGAACAAACCATAGAACTCTATGCACAAGGACTACCTTTAACAATTTCCACTGAAAAATGTACAAAAACGAATTTAATGGAAGATGCAGACTTTGGTAATGGAATTACGGTAAAATCTCCCTCAATTTTTTAATGCGACCACAAAGACTGCTCCGGAATTAAGACTTTTTTTTAACCTTTATTTAACTAGGCAAGTCAGTTAAGAACAAATTCTTATTTTCAATGACATTTTTCAGTGGAAATTGTGCTATGTAGATGTCAATAATAAGTGATATCCGTTTCGCCGTAGACTACACCACTGCTGTCATCCTTACCTCCAAGCATTTATTCAAGGTGGATAATCTTTGGATGCTGACAGCAGTCGCACCATTGGAAGACATAGCTTGGACTGTAACCTTGAACAAAAGCCTATTCCTGCTCTCCATCAAACACATCTGGTGTGTCATCATAGTGGTCTTTGACTTGTGGTCAGACTCTCTCATGTGAAACAAACTTAAACTTGCACCTTTTTTCAATGCTGATTTGAATGTCATTGAGACAACAGAGAAGTGTCAAAGATTTGTTTTCCGCAAACATCCTTTCAGAATGATAAAGTAATCCTCAAGGTAATCATCTAGTTTTCAAAAGTATCTGTAATCTGATTACAATATTTTTGCCAGTAACGTAACGGATTACAGTTACCATTTTTTTGTAATCCCTAACATGTAATGGATTACATTTAATCCATTACTCCCCAATCCTGACATCAAACACATCATTCGTCATTCCATTTGCTCTGTTCCGGTCATTATTATGAGCCGTCCTCCTCTCAGCAGCCTCCACTGCCCTCAACGTCGGTAAGACGAAGGAGCTGATCGTGGACTACAGGAAACGGGGGTCCAGCACCAATCCACATCAATGGGGCTACAGTATAGCAGGTCGAGAGATGCAAGTTCATCTGTCTCCAAATCACTAAGAACTTAAAATGGTCCACACACACGCACAGTGAAGAAGGCGTGACAGAACCTCTTCCCCCTCAGGAAACTAAAAAGATTTGCCATGGGTCCTGAGATCCTCAAAAGGTTCTACAGCTGCAACATCTAGAGCTTCACTACCCGGTACAGTAATTGCTCGGCCTCTGACCGCAAGGCACTACAGCTAAGGTGCCAGCCACCCAGGACCTCTACACCAGGTGGTGTCAGAGGAAGGCCCTACAAATCAAATGTCAAATACCCCAGCCACCCCAGTCATAGACTGTCCTCTCTACTACCGCATGGCAAGCGGTACCGGAGTGCCAAGTCTAGGACAAAAAGGCTCCTCAACAGTTTTTACCCCCAAGTCATAAGACTCCTGAACAGGTAATCAAATGGCTACCGGACTATTTGCATTGTGTCACCCCCCCCCCCCCCCCCTATTTTTACGTTGCTGCTACTCTCTGTTTATCACATATGCTTTAACTAGACATTCATGTACATACTACCTGAATTGGGCCGCCCAACCAGTGCTCCCGCACATTGGCTAACCGGGCTATCTGCATTGTGTCCCACCCACCTCCCACCAACCCCTCTTTTACGCTACTGCTACTCTCTGTTCATCATATATGCATAGTCACTTTAACCATATCTACATGTACATACTACCTCAGTCAGCCTGACTAACAGGTGTCTGGGTCTGTATGTAGCCTCACTACTTTTATAGCCTTGCTACTGCATATAGCCTGTCTTTTACTGTTGTTTTATTTCTTTACCTACCTATTGTTCACCTAATACCTTTTTTGCACTATTGGTTAGAGCCTGTAAGTAAGCATTTCACTGTAAGGTGAAACAACACCTGTTGTATTTGGTGCACATGACAAATAAACTTTGATTTGAAACACTCACTCTATCATTTGCTAACACATACATAATATGCACATACATTTATACTGACTCTACACACACAAACACCCACTCACATACAATCATCATATGCACTGCTGCTACTCTGTTTCTCATATATCCTGATGCTTAGTCACCTTACCCCATACAGATCTACCTCTGTCGATCCAGTATCCCTGCACTTTGTATGGTACTGGAATTGACCCTGCATATACAGTGCATTCAGAAAGTATTCAGACCCCTTGACTCTTTCCACATTTTGCTATGTTACAGCCTCATTCTAAAATTGATTAAATAAAACCATTTCCTCATCAATCTACACATAAAAACTCATAATGACAAAGGGAAAACAGGTTTTTAGATATTTTTGCAAATGTATTACAAATAAAAAACAGAAATTCCTTAGTATTCAGACCCTTTGCTATGAGTCTTGAAATTGAGCTCAGGTGCATCCTGTTTCTATTGATCATCCTTGAGATGTTTTTACAACTTGATTGGAGTCCAGCTGCGGTAAATTCAATTGATTGGACATGATTTGGAAAGACACACACCTGTCTATATAAGGTCCTACAGTTGACAGTGCATGTCAGAGCAGAAACCAAGCAATGAGGTCAAAGGAATTGTCTGTAGAGTTCCGAGACAAGCTTGTGTCGAGGCACAGATCTGGGAAAGGGTACCAAAACATTTCTACAGCATGGAAGGTCCCCAAGAACACAGCGGTCTCCATCATTCTTAACCTCTCCTGGGTAGGGGGCAGTATTTTCACATCCGGATGAAAAGCGTGCCCAAAGTAAACTGCCTGTTACTCAGGCCCAGAAGCTATGATATGCATATAATTGGTGGATTTGAATAGAAAACACTCTAAAGTTTCTAAAACTGTTAAAATAATGTATGTGAGGATAACAGAACTGATAAGGCAGGCGAAACCCCGAGGACAAACCATCCCAAAAATGTTTTTTTGTTGTCCTAGCACTGTTTTCAATGGCTGTAACTTTTATTATAAGGCGAAAACCTCCCGATTGCAGTTCCTAGGACTTCCACTAGATGTCAACAGTCTTTAGAAAGAGTTTCATGCTGGTTTTTGGGAAAATGAGCCAGAAATTGTAGTTTTTCTAGGTGGCTCCCATTTTGGCTGTAGTCTTTCCAAGCGCGTGGAAGAGAGCGCGTTCTTTGGTATTTTTCTCCGCTAAAGACAATAACGATTCTCCGTCTTAACTTCTTCGAGATAGGGGGCGCTCTTTTAATTTCTGGATAAAAAACGTTCCCGTTTTAAACAAGATATTTTGTCACGAAAAGATGCTCGACTATGCATGTAATTGACAGCTTTGGAAAGAAAAAACTCTGACGTTTCCAAAACTGCAAAGATATTATCTGTGAGTGCACCAGAACTAATGCTACAGGCGAAACCAAGATGAAATTTCATACAGGAAATGGTCCAGATTTTGAATGCCCTGTGTTCCAATGTCTCCTTATATGGCTGTGAATGCGCCAGGAATGAGCCTGCACTTTCTGTCGTTTCCCCAAGGTGTCTGCAGCATTGTGACGTATTTGTAGGCATATCATTGGAAGATTGACCATAAGAGACTACATTTACGTGTCCTCCGTCGAAATTATTGCGTAATCTCCAGCACCATGCGCGTTCCATTTTCTTCAGAGGAGAAAGTCAACTGCCACGAATGATTTATCATCGATAGATATGTGAAAAACACCTTGAGGATTGATTCTAAACAACGTTTGCCATGTTTCTGTCGATATTATGGAGTTAATTTGGAAAAAAGTTTGCGTTGTAATGACTTAATTTTCGGGGTTTTTCTTACCCAAACGTGATGAACAAAATGGAGCGATTTGTCCTACACAAATAACATTTGCTATCTAACTGAGAGTCTCCTCATTGAAAACATCTGAAGTTCTTCAAAGGTAAATGATTTTATTTTTAATGCTTTTCTTGTTTTTGTGAAAATGTTGCATGCTGAATGCTAGGCTTAATGGTATGCTAGCTATCAATACTCTTACACAAATGCTTGTTTAGCTATGGTTCAAAAGCATATTTTGAAAATCTGAGATGATAGTTTTGTTAACAAAAGGCTAAGCTTGAGAGCTAATATATTTATTTAATTTCATTATAGGCGATTTTCATGAATAGTTAACGTTGCGTTATGCTAATGAGCTTGAGGCTATAAATAGGATCCCGGATACGGGATTGCTCGTCGCAACAGGTTAAATTTGATAGTTTATTAACGTATTAGGGTACCTAAGGTTTGATTATAAACGTTGTTTTACTTGTTTGGAAAAGTTCATTAGTAACATTTGGGATTAATTTTGTATGCATTTTGATTGAGGAAAACTGGGTGGATTATTGACTAAAGCACGCCAGCTAAACTGAGTTTTTATGGATATAAAGAAGGACATTATCGAACAAAAGGACCATTTGTGATGTATCTGGGACCTTTTGGAGTGCCTACAGAAGAAGATCATCAAAGGTAAGGCATTTATTATATCGCTATTTCTGACTTTTGTGGCGCACCTGCATGGTTGAAATATGTTTTTCATGCTTTTGTATGTGGGGCGCTGTCCTCAGATAAATGCATAGTGTGCTTTCACCGTAAATCCTTTTTGAAATCTGACACAGCGGCTGGATTAATTATTTTGATGTATTACACTTGTGATTTTATGAAAGTAAAAATATTTATAATTCTATAGTTTGAATTTCATGCTCTGCAATTTCACCGGTGTTGGCCAGGTGGAACGCTACTGTCCCACCTGCCCATAAGAAGTTAAGTGGAAGAAGTCTGAAACCATCAAGACTGTTCCTAGAGCTGGCTGAGCAATGGAAGGAGCCAAACTGAGCAATCGAGGGAGAAGGGCCTTGGTCAGAGAGGTGACCAAGAACCCCATGGTCACTCTAACAAAGCTCCAGAGTTCCTCTTTGGAGATGGGAGAACCTTCCAGAAGGACAAGCATCTATGCAGCACACCACCAATCAGGACTTTATGGTAGAGGAACCAGACAGAAGCCACTCCTCAGTAAAAGGCACATGACAGCCCACTTAGAGTTAGCCAAAAGTCACCTAAAGGACTCTCAGACCATGAGAAATAAGATTCTCTGGTCTGATGAAACCCTTATCTGGGTAGCCTTCCACTTCCTTATGTCTGAAACACAGGCTCCTAGGGTAGGCAATTTTGGGACTTCACCATGTTTCATCAAAACTGTGTATCGTCCGCATCGCAGCGAAAGTTAACATGTTTCCGAATTACATCACCAAGAGGTAAAATGTATAGTGAAAACAATAGTGGTCCTAAAACGTAACCTTGAATACTGAAACGTACAATTGATTTGTCGGAGGACAAAACATCCACAGAGACAAACTGATATCTTTCCAAGAGATAAGATCTAAAAAAAAGCAAGAACTGGTCTGTGTAGACCAATTAGAGGTTCCAATTGCTCCAAAAGAATGTGGTGATCGATGGTGTCAAAAGAAGCACCAAGGTCTAGGAGCACAAGAATAAATGCAGAGCCTTGGTCTGCCATCATTAATTTACCACCTTCACGAATGCAGTCTCAGTGCTATGAAGCGTTTTGTATACATTATTTGCCTTCAGGAAGGCAGTGAGTTGCTGTGTAACTGTATAAAACATTTCTTTGAGAGGAATGGATCAATCGTTTTTGACATTTTCTGGGTCAAGGTTTGGCTATTTCAAGAGAGGCTTTATTACTGCCACTTTTAGTGAGTTTGGTACACATCTGGTGGAAAGGGAGCCGTTTGTTATGTTCATCATAGGAGTGCTAAGCACAGGAAACAGCTCTTTCAGTAGTTTTGTTGGAATAGGGTCCAGTATGCAGCTTGAAGGTTTAGAGGCGATGACAATTTCTATGAATGTGAGTGCCTCCATTGATCCTAGGTTCCTGGCAGTGTTGTACAGATTTAGGAGAACTGAGCTTTGGAGAAATACGCAGATTCGAAGAGTCCATAACTTGATTTCTAATGATCATGATTGTCATGACTCTCCTGGCTGAAGATCCAAGGCCTCAGATCAGCTTGGCAAATGGCTGACGATGACCAGACCCCTCTCACCCACAGAAGAGGAAAGGGGGGCTGGGCCGGTTTTGACACCTTAACACTCTGTCATAAATTAGGGAGGAGGGAAAACCAAAAAGTGAATACTGGAACAATATTTCTAAGATAGGAATGTAAAGAATGGTATGTGGGGATCTAAAGAATAATCATGTCATATTGCTTGTCATTTTCTGATGTTATTAAAAACTATATGAACCAAATACTGTAACTTAGGAAGGAAACCCCCTTTGGCTGTCAAGTTTCCATCCAATACATTGTGAATACAATATGACAAACTATGAAACAATTTTTGTTAAGAAAGGAATGATTTTAGTTTTCACATTAATGAAAGTCACGTCACGGCATGAACTTTTCGTCAAAGAAGTTCATGAATTCATCACTGCTGAAGTGACTGCTGCTTTTTAGTTAGCTTTGCGACAGTATCAAACATACATTTTGGATTGTTCCTATTCTCATCAATTAGGTTGGAAAAATAGGATGGTCGAGCAGCAGTGAGGGCTCTTCGATATTGCATGGTACTGTCTTTCCAAGCTAGTCGGAAGACTTCCAGTTTGGTGGAGCACCAGTTCCGTTCCAATTTTCTGCTTCAGGGCTTGGGTATTTTCTATCTAGCAGGGAGCTAGGTTCTTGTGAGAAATTGTATCTGTTTTTAGTGGTTAAGTGGTTAACCAATTTTTGTACTCTGACATCCTTGGGTAGCTGGAGAAAGTCTGGAAGGGCATCTAGGAATCTTTGGGTTGTCAGATAATTGATAGCATGGCTTTTGATGATCCTTGGTTGGGGTCAGATTATTTGTTGTCATTGCAAACGTAATAAGATGGTGGTCCGATAGTCCAGGACTTTGAGGAAAAACGTTTAGATCCACAATATGTATTCCATGGGACAAAACTAGGTCCAGGGTATGACTGTGGCAGTGAGTAGGTCCGGAGACATGTTGGACAAAACCCACTGAGTCAATGATGGCTCCGAAAGCCTTTTGGAGTGGGTCTGTGGATTTTTTCATGTGAATATTAAAGTCACAAAAAATGTGAATATTTTCTGCCATGACTACAAGGTCTGACATGAATTAAGGGAACTCAGTGAGGAACCCAGGAGAACTGTAAACAGTAGCTATAAAAGGTGATTGAGTAGCATACTTTTCATGACTAGAAGCTCAAAAAATGAAAACGCAGTCATTTTGTTTCTGCAAATTGAAATTTGCTATCATAAAAGTTAGCCACACCGCCGGGGATATGGTCACTATTGGAACCAGGAAGAGAAGCCTGATGAATTAAGCCTAATTCATCAGGCTTAAACTATGTTTCAGTCAGGCCAATCACATCTAGATTATAGTCAGTGATTAGTTTATTGACTTTAACTGCCTTGAAAGTGAGGGATCTAACATGAAATAGCCCTATTTTGAGATGTGAGATATCACAATCTCTTTCAATAATGGCTGGAATGGAAGAGGTCTTTATTCTAGTGAGATTGCTAAAGCGAATACCGCCATGTTTAGTTTTGCCAAACCTAGATCGGGGCACAGACACAGTCTCAATGGGGATAGCTTTACTGACTACACTGACTATGCTAGCGGCAGACTCCACTAAGCTGGAAGCCTGGCTGAAAACCTACTGCCTGGCCTGCACCTATCTCATTGTGGAGCTAGAGGAGTTAAAGCCCTGTCTCTGACTCGTGCAGTGGAGGAGATCTTCGTGGGCTATAATCAGCCTTGTTTCAGGGTAGTAGGTTGGTGGTCTGCTGATATCCCTCTAGTGGTGTGGGGGCTGTGCTTTGGAAAAGTGGGGGAGGGTTATATCCTGACTGGTTGGCCCTGTCTGGGGGTATCGTCGGACGGGGCCACAGTGTCTCCCAACCCCTCATGTCTCAGCTTCCAGTATCTATGCTGCAATAGTTTGTGCCGGGGGGTAGGGTCAGTCTGTTCTATCTGGTGTAATTTTGTCTTATCTGGTGTCCTGTGTGAGTTTATGTATGCTCCCTCTAATTCTCTCTCTCTCCCTCTCCCTCCCTCCCCTCTCGAAATACCTGAGCCATAGGATCATGCCCCAGGACTACTTGGCCTGATGACTCCTTGCTGTCCCCAATCCACCTGGTTGTGCTGCTTCTCCAGTTTCAACTGTTCTGCCTGCGGCTATGGAACCCTGACCTGTACACCCTGACCTGTTCTCGCTCTATCACACCTGCTGTCTCAAACTCTGAATGCTCAGTTACGAAAAGCCAACTAACATTTACTCCTGAGGTGCTGACCTTTTGTACCCTCTACAACCTCTGTGATTACTATTATTTGATGCTGCTGGTCATCTATGAACGGTTGAACATCTTGGCCATGTACTGTAATAATCTCCACCTGGCTGTGCCATGTTTGTGTCATTACATACAGCCGGGAAGAACTATTGGATTACGACCGGGAATACGACTTTCCCGAAACTGATCCTTTGTTCGCACCCCCCCATGGCTATTGAACTGATTCCAGAAGCCGACCCAAAACAATGCCGGCGAAGGAGAGGTACTCGGAGTGGTCGTCTAGTCCGCACACCACCATCAAGCCAATTGGGTTCTCAGTTCATCTTGCAGACAGGAATAAATATCTCTCCGGGAAGAAGAGGGGTGGGGTTTCATGATCAATGACTCATGGTGTACAGTGCCTTGCAAAAGTATTCATCCCCCTTGGCATTTTTCCTATTTTGTTGCAATACAACCTGAAATTTGAATAGATTTTTATTTGGATTTCATGTAATGGGCATACACAAAATAGTCCAAATTGGTGAAGTGAAAATGAAAAAATGTACTTGTTTCAAAAAATTCTACAAAATAAAAAACGGAAAAGTGGTGAATGCGAATGTATTCACCCTGTTTGCTATGAAACCCCTAAATAAGATCTGGTGCAACCAATTACCTTCAGAAGTCACATAATTAGTTAAATAAAATCCACCTGTGTGCAATCTAAGTGTCACATGATCTCTCACATGATCTCAGAGTATATACACCTGTTCTGAAAGGCCCCAGAGTGTGCAACACCACTAAGCAAGGGGCACCACCAAGCAAGCGGCACCACGAAGGAGCTCTCCAAACAGTTCAGGGACAATGCTGTGGAGATGTATAGATCAGGAATGGGTTATAAAAAAGATCCAAACTTTGATCATCCCACAGAGCACCAGTAAATCCATTATTAAAAAATGGAAAGCATATGGCACCACAACAAACCTGCCAAGAGAGGGCTGCCCACAAAAACTCACAGACCAGGCAAGGAGGGCATTAATCAGAGAGGCAACAAAGAGATTAAAGATAACCTTGAAGGAGCTGCAAAGCTCCACAGCAGAGATTGGAGTATCTGTCCATAGGACCACTTTAAGCAGTACACTCCACAGAGCTGGGGTTTAAGGAAGAGTGGCCAGAAAAAAGCCATTGCTTAAAGAAAGAAATACGTTTGGTGTTCGCCAAAAGGCATGTTGGAGACTCCCCAAACATATGGAAGAAGGTACTCTGGTCAGATGAGACTAAAACGTAGCTTTTTGGCCATCAAGGAAAACCCTATGTCTGGCGCAAACCCAACACCTCTCATCACCCCTAGAAAACCATCCCCACAGTGAAGCATGGTGGTGGCAGCATCATGCTGTGGGGATGTTTTTCATCGGCAGGGACTGGGAAACTGGTCAGAATTGAAGGAATGATGGATGGCACTAAATACAGGGAAATTCTTGAGGGGAAACCTGTTTCAGTCTTCCAGAGATTTGAGACTGGGACGGAGGTTCACCTTCCAGCAGGACATGACCCTAAGCATAAAGCTAAAGCAACACTCTAGTGGTTTAAGGGGAACATTTAAATGTCTTGGAATGGCCTAGTCATAGCCCAGACCTAGATCTAATTTAGAATATGTGGTATGACTTAAAGATTGCTGTACACCAGCGGAACCCATCCAACTTGAAGGAGCTGGAGCAGTTTTGCCTTGAAGAATGGGCAGAAATCCCAGTGGCTAGATGTGCCAAGCTTATAGAGACTTGCAGCTGTAATTGCTGCAAAAGGTGGCTCTACCAAGTATTGACTTTTGGGGGGTGAATAGTTATGCACGTTCAAATTTTCAGTTTTTTTACTTATCTTGTTTGTTTCACAATAAAACATATTTTGCATCTTCAAAGTGGTAGGCATGTTGTGTAAATCAAATGATAAAAAAAAACTATTTTAATTCCAGGTTGTAAGGCAACAAAATAGGAAAATGCCAAGGGGATGATTACTTTCGCAAGCCACTGTAATTGTGATAACATACAGGAACTCAAGTCCTTTTGTTCACCCGAGCTAGAATAATTCACAATCAAATGCCGACCATATTATCTCCCAAGAGAATTTTCTTCGGATATAGTCACGGCCGTGTATATTCCCCCTCAAACCAATACCACGTGGGCCCTCAAAGAACTTCACTGGACTTTATGCAAACTGGAATCCACATGTCCTGAGGCTGCATTTATTGTAGCAGGGGATTTAAATGAACAAAGCAAATTTGAGGAAAAGGTTGCCAAAGTTCTATCAACATATCGACTGTAGTACTCGTGCTGCTAAAACACTCAACCACTGTTACTCCATCTTCCGGGAATGCTCCCAGAAGATGGAGTAACAGTTTGCCGCCCTCCTTTTGGCAAATTTGACCGCGACTCCATTTTGCTCCCAACCTTCCTATAGGCAGAAACTCAAATAGGAAGTACCCGTGCTAAGGACTATCCAAAGCTGGTCTGACCAATCAAAATCCACGCTTCAAGATTGTTTTGATCACGTGGTCTGGGATATGTTCCGGGTAGCTTCAGAGAATGACATTGACTTATATACTGACACGGTGACTGAGTTTACAAGGAAGTGCATAGGAGATGTTGTACCCACTGTGACTATTAAAACCTACCCTAACCAGAAACCGTGGATAGATGGCAGCATTCATGCAAAACTGAAAGTGCGAACCACCGCATTTAACCATGGCAAGGTGACTGGGAATATGGCAGAATAAAAACGGTGTAGTTATTCCCTGCGCAAGGCAATCAAACAGGAAAAACGTCAGTATAGTGACCAAGTGGAGTCACAATTCAAAGGCTAAGACACGAGATATGTAGCAGGGTCTACAAACAATCATGGACAAAAGGAAAACCAGCCACGTCGTGGACACCAACATCTTGCTTTCGGATAAGCTAAACACCTTCTTCACCCACTTTGAGGATAACACAGTGCCACCGACGTGGACCGCTACCAAGGACTGTGGGCTCTCCTTCTCTGTGGCTGACTTGAGTAAGACATTTAAGCATTTTAACCCTCGCAATCCCTAGCCGCATCCTCAGAGCATGCGCAGACCAGCTAGCTGGTGTGTTTACGGATCTATTCAATCTCTCCCTACTCCAGTTTTCTGTCCTCACATGCTTCAAGATGGCCACCATTGTTCCTGTACCCAAGAAAGCAAAGGTAACTGAACTTAATGACTATCGCCCTGTAGCACTCACTTCTGTCATCATGAAGTGCTTTGAGAGACTTGTCAAGGATCATATTACCTCTACCTTACCTGTCACCCTAGAGCCACCTCAATTTGCTTGCCGCCCCAATAGATCCATAGACAATGCAATCGCCATCACACTGCACACTGCACTATCCCATCTGGATAAGAGGAATACCTATGTATGAATGCTGTTCATTGACTATAGCTCATCATTCAACACCATAGTACCCTCCAAGCTCACCATCAAGCTCAAGGCCCTGGGTCTGAACCCCGCCCTGTGCAACTGGGTTCCGGACTTCCTGATGGGCCGCACACAGGTGGAGAAGGTAGGAAACAACATCTCCACTTTGCTGATCTTCAACTCTGGGGCCCCACAAGGGTACATACTCAGCCCCCTCCTGTTGTCACTGTTCACCCATGACTGCGTGGCCAAGCACACGTCCAACTCAATCATCAAGTTTGCAGATGACACAACAGTAGTAGGCTTGATTACCAACAATGACGAGACAGCCTATAGGGAGGAGGTGAGGGCTCTGGGAGTGTGGTGCCAGGAAAATAACCACTCACCCAACATCAAAGAAACAAAGGAAATTATAATGGACTTTAGGAAACAGCAGAGGGAGCAACCCCCTATCCACATTGACGGGACCGCAGTGGAGGCGCAACAGCGCCTCTTCAACCTCAGGAGGCTGAAGAAATTTGTCTTGTCACCTAAAGCCCTCACATACTTTTACAGATGCACAATTGAGAGCATCCTATCAGGCTGTATTCAAATCAAATCAAATCAAATTTATTTATATAGCCCTTCGTACATCAGCTGATATCTCAAAGTGCTGTACAGAAACCCAGCCTAAAACCCCAAACAGCAAACAATGCAGGTGTAAAAGCACGGTGGCTAGGAAAAACTCCCTAGAAAGGCCAAAACCTAGGAAGAAACCTAGAGAGGAACCAGGCTATGTGGGGTGGCCAGTCCTCTTCTGGCTGTGCCGGGTAGAGATTATAACAGAACATGACCAAGATGTTCAAATGTTCATAAATGACCAGCATGGTCGAATAATAATAAGGCAGAACAGTTGAAACTGGAGCAGCAGCACAGTCAGGTGGACTGGGGACAGCAAGGAGTCATCATGTCAGGTAGTCCTGGGGCACGGTCCTAGGGCTCAGGTCCTCCGAGAGAGAGAGAAAGAAAGAGAGAATTTGAGAGAGCATATGTGGGGTGGCCAGTCCTCTTCTGGCTGTAAGGTGGAGATTATAACAGAACGTGGCCAAGATGTTCAAATGTTCATAAATGACCAGCATGGTTGAATAATAGTAAGGCAGAACAGTTGAAACTGGAGCAGCAGCATGGCCAGGTGGACTGGGGACAGCAAGGAGTCATCATGTCAGGTAGTCCTGGGACATGGTCCTAGGGCCCAGGCCAGTTGAAACTGGAGCAGCAGCATGGCCAGGTGGACTGGGGACAGCAAGGAGTCATCATGTCAGGTAGTCCTGGGGCATGGTCCTAGGGCTCAGGTCCTCCGAGAGAGAGAAAGAAAGAGAGAAGGAGAGAATTAGAGAACGCACACTTAGATTCACACAGGACACCGAATAGGACAGGAGAAGTACTCCAGATATAACAAACTGACCCTAGCCCCGACACATAAACTAATGCAGCATAAATACTGGAGGCTGAGACAGGAGGGGTCAGGAGACACTGGCCCCAACCCGAGGACACCCCGGACAGGGCCAAACAGGAAGGATATAACCCCACCCACTTTGCCAAAGCACAGCCCCCACACCACTAGAGGGATATCTTCAACCACCAACTTACCATCCTGAGACAAGGCCGAGTATAGCCCACAAAGATCTCCGCCACGGCACAACCCAAGGGGAGGCGCAAACCCAGACAGGCCGACCACAACAGTGAATCAACCCACCCAGGTGACGCACCCCCAGGGACGGCATGAGAGAGCCCCAGTAAGCCAGTGACTCAGCCCCGTAACAGGGTAGAGGCAGAGAATCCCAGTGGAAAGAGGGGAATCGGCCAGGCAGAGACAGCAAGGGCGGTTCGTTGCTCAGAGCCTTTCCGTTCACCTTCCCACTCCTGGGCCAGACTACACTCAATCATATGACCCACTGAAGAGATGAGTCTTCAGTAAAGACTTAAAGGTTGAGACCGAGTTTGCGTCTCTGACATGGGTAGGCAGACCGTTCCATAAAAATGGAGCTCTATAGGAGAAAGCCCTGCCTCCAGCTGTTTGCTTAGAAATTCTAGGGACAATTAGGAGGCCTCGTCTTGTGACCGTAGCGTACGTGTAGGTATGTACGGCAGGACCAAATCAGAGAGATAGGTAGGAGCAAGCCCATGTAATGCTTTGTAGGTTAGCAGTAAAACCTTGAAATCAGCCCTTGCTTTGACAGGAAGCCAGTGTAGAGAGGCTAGCACTGGAGTAATATGATCAAATTTTTTGGTTCTAGTCAGGATTCTAGCAGCCGTATTCAGCACTAACTGAAGTTTATTTAGTGCTTTATCCGGGTAGCCGGAAAATAGAGCATTGCAGTAGTCTAACCTAGAAGTGACAAAAGCATGGATTAATTTTTCTGCATCATTTTTGGACAGAAAGTTTCTGATTTTTGCAATGTTACGTAGATGGAAAAAAGCTGTCCTCGAAATGGTCTTGATATGTTCTTCAAAAGAGAGATCAGGGTCCTAACGCCGAGGTCCTTCACAGTTTTATTTGAGACGACTGTACAACCATTAAGATTAATTGTCAGATTCAACAGAAGATCTCTTTGTTTCTTGGGACCTAGAACAAGCATCTCTGTTTTGTCCGAGTTTAATAGTAGAAAGTTTGCAGCCATCCACTTCCTTATGTCTGAAACACATGCTTCTAGCGAGGGCAATTTTGGGGCTTCACCATGTTTCATTGAAATGTACAGCTGTGTGTCATCCGCATAGCAGTGAAAGTTTACATTATGTTTTCGAATAACATCCCCAAGAGGTAAAATATATAGTGAAAACAATAGTGGTCCTAAAACAGAACCTTGAGGAACACCGAAATTTACAGTTGATTTGTCAGAGGACAAACCATTCACAGAGACAAACTGATATCTTTCCGACAGATAAGATCTAAACCAGGCCAGAACATGTCCGTGTAGACCAATTTGGGTTTCCAATCTCTCCAAAAGAATGTGGTGATCGATGGTATCAAAAGCAGCACTAAGGTCTAGGAGCACGAGGACAGATGCAGAGCCTCGGTCCGTTGCCATTAAAATGTCATTTACCACCTTCACAAGTGCCGTCTCAGTGCTATGATGGGGTCTAAAACCAGACTGAAGCATTTCGTATACATTGTTTGTCTTCAGGAAGGCAGTGAGTTGCTGCGCAACAGCCTTCTCTAAAATTTTTGAGAGGAATGGAAGATTCGATATAGGCCGATAGTTTTTATATTTTCTGGGTCAAGGTTTGGCTTTTTCAAGAGAGGCTTTATTACTGCCACTTTTAGTGAGTTTGGTACACATCCAGTGGATAGAGAGCCGTTTATTATGTTCAACATAGGAGGGCCAAGCACAGGAAGCAGCTCTTTCAGTAGTTTAGTTGGAATAGGGTCCAGTATGCAGCTTGAAGGTTTAGAGGCCATGATTATTTTCATCATTGTGTCAAGAGATATAGTACTAAAAGACTTGAGCGTCTCTCTTGATCCTAGGTCCTGGCAGAGTTGTGCAGACTCAGGACAACTGAGGTTTGGAGGAATACGCAGGTTTAAAGAGGAGTCCGTAATTTGCTTTCTAATAATCATAATCTTTTCCTCAAAGAAGTTCATGAATTTATCACTGCTAAAGTGAAAGTCATCCTCTCTTGGGGAATGCTGCTTTTTAGTTAGCTTTGCGACAGTATCAAAAAGGAATTTCGGATTGTTCTTATTTTCCTCAATTAAGTTAGAAAAATAGGATGATCGAGCAGCAGTAAGGGCTCTTCGGTACTGCACGGTACCGTCCTTCCAAGCTAGTCGGAAGACTTCCAGTTTGGTGTGGCGCCATTTCCGTTCCAATTTTCTGGAAGCTTGCTTCAGAGCTCGGAGCTGTATTACGGCTTGGTATGGCAACTGCACTACCCGCAACCGAACGGGTACTCTAGAGGGTAGTGCGGTCTGCCAATGCATCACCAGGGGCAAACTACCTGCCCTCCAGGACACCTACAGCACCCAATGTCACAGGAAGGTCAAAGAGGGAAACCAACCACCCAAACCACTTTCTATTCACCCCGCTATCATCCACTGAAATTAATGTAGGAGAATATAACACATTAGATCTGGTAAAAGATTATACAAAGTAAAAAACCTGCCTTTATGTTGTTGTTTTTTTACCATCATCTTTGAAATGCAAGAGAAAGGCCATAATGTATTATTCCAGACCGATCCTGTAGAGTTTAAATAGCCACTAGCACAGAGAGGCTGCTGCCTATATACATAGACTTGAAATCACTGGCCACTTTACTAAACGGAACACTCGTCAATTTAATAATGTTTACATATCTTGCATTACTCATCTCATACGTATATACTGTATTCTATACTATTCTACTGTTTATTAGTATATGCCGCTCTGACATTGCTCGTCCATATATCTATATATTCTTAATTACATTCCTTTACTTAGATTTGTGTGTATTGGGTATATGTTGTGAAATTGCTAGATATTACTACACTGCCAGAGCTAGAAACACAAGCATTTGCTACACCCGCAATAACATCTGCTAAGCATGTGTATGTGACCAATAAAATGTGATTTAATTTGATTTGAGAAGAGGACTGGTCACCCCTCAGAGCCTGGTTCCTCTCTATGTTTATTCCTAGGTGCAGTGCCTTTCTATGGAGTTTTTCCTAGCCACTGTGCTTCTACATCTGCATTGCTTGCTGTTTGGGGTTTTAGGCTGGGTTTTGACATTTGCTGATGTAAAAAGGGCTTTATAAATACATTTGATTGATGGAGGAAACTGGGCACCATACCTACGGGGAACTATGATGGTGACAGCATCATGCTGTGGGGATTTTCAGTGGAAGGGACTCGGAGAACAGTCAGGATCGAGGGAAAGATGAATGGCGCAAAGTACAGAGAGATCCTTGATGAAAAAATTCTCCAGAGTGATCAGGACCACAGACTGGGGCGTAGGTTCACCTTCCAATAGGACAATGACCCTAAGTACACAGCCAAGACAACGCAGCGGTGGCTTCGGGACAAGTCTCTGAATGTCCTTGAATGGCCCAGCCAGAGCCTGGACTTGATGCCGATCTAACATCTCTGGAGAGACCTGAAAATAGCTGTCCTCATCCAACCTGACAGAGCTTGAGATTATCTGCAGATAAGAATGGGAGAAACTCTCCAAATACAGGTGTACCAACCTTGTAGTGTCATACCCAAGAAGACTCAAGGCTGTAATCACTGCCAAAGGTGCTACAACAAAGTACTGAGTAAAGGCTCTGAATACTTATGCAAATGTGATATTTCAGTTTATATATATACCGTATACATCGAAAAACCAGTTTTTTCTTTGTCATTATGGGATATTGTGTGTAGATTGATTAGATTTTTGTTTGTTTCCATAAGGCTATATCATAACAAAATGTGGAAAAGTCAAGGGGTCTGAATATGAAACATTCAAATCACAGGGCTTTTGTGGCGTTATTCAAATGACATTTTCACTGCAGCCTAGAGTAGAATTCTTTTAGAATTTTGAAAACAATATGCAATTATTCATTGTATGCGAATCTAGGCAGGATAATTGTATTGTCCCTAAACAAGATAAATCGGGAGCTTTTTGAGCTGTGTGTCTCTCATGTCTTCACTGTTGTTTAATCCGCAATGATGCACCTGGCCTCTCTGTTGCCTATTTATTTTTTATTTTATTTTAATACATTTCACCTTTATTTAACCAGATAGGCCAGTTGAGTACAAGTTCTCATTTACAACTGCGACCTGGCCGAGATAAAGCAAAGCAGTACGACAAAAACAACAACACAGAGTTACACATAAACAAATGTACAGTTAATAACACAATAGAAAATATATGTACAGTGTGTGCAAATTGTAGGAGAGTTGGGAATAAATAGGCCTCAATTTAGCATTAACACTGGAGTGATAGATGTGCAGATGAGGATGTGCAAGTGGAGATACTGGGGTGCAAAAGAGCAAGGGGATAAATAACAATATGGGGATGTGGTAGTAGGGTGGGCTATTTACAGATGGTACAGGTACAGTGATCGGTAAGCTGCTCTGACAGCTGATGCTCAAAGTTAGAGAGGGAGATATAAGACTCTAGCTTCAGTGATTTTTGCAATTCGTTCCAGTCATTGGCAGCAGATAACTGGAAGGAAAGGCGACCAAAGGAAGTGTTGGCTTTGGGGATGACCAGTGAAATATACCTGCTGCCTATCAGCTATTCCTATTTGTTCTTCTGGATTCATATTGAAAATTGATGCAGCTTTGAAGGATTTTATATGTGGTTTGATTGCTAGTTAGCATATTGAAGATCTGGACAAACAATCCACAAACAAATGGTGGATAGAGGATAGGCAGGATAGGCAGTTAGACTGATAGGCTATTGACCTGTGGTATAGAAAAGTTAGCACATGGAAAAGTGTAGTGCACAAGGGAAGTACCAAAACACCTGCATGCAAACATAAGGAAATGTGGCTAGGATGGAAGACATTATATAGTATAACCTGCAAAAGACAATGTAAACCAGGAAAAAAACACAATACCATCCCCTGTGCCCAATAAGAAAAACACACAACCCTTCCCAAAGCAAACAAAAAGGCTTGACAATCCTCCCATATTTTGGACCATCCGTCCCCAAGTAAATTCTGATCTGTCCCTCAGCAGCTACTGCATTTAGCTGCACTGCACTAGATTATACAAACAAGCCTTACACAACAATTAGTCACTTATCACCGTGGATCGAGGAGGTAATTAAGGCACAATGATCATACAATTAAAAGGCAATTTGATACTGCACGACATCAGAGGTCTAGTGAATTGGATTTAATAAGGCTGCGAGTGAGGAACATTAGCCCTAGCTCAAGTCTGTTCTTTTGATGGTGATGGATCTTAGCCTGTGCTGTGGTCTGATTTCTGTCGCATACAAAACCCTTATTATGTGACAGTTTGGCAGGCTTCCCAGTAAATGGGCTTAGACCTGACAGCCAGGGCCTCCCATAAGTAATGATGGAAGGAAAATGTTCACTTCAAAGTGAGGCAAATCCACAAAATACCAATGTACTCTTTCTTCAGCGAGAATGTTCTCGGTCTCTTTGCCTGTAGGGAAAAAATATTTACAGTCATGTCTTTACACTGTTTAAATCCCGCAGTGGGCATTAATCGAAAAGGACCTATGAGCACCAACATGAGAAGCTCATAGGAACATATCAAATTGGGTGTCAAATGAAAGCTAAGAGTATAATGTTTAGAAATTATGGCATAGATACATTTTTCTAAAATGTTTCTTAAAAATGAGGTATAAGTAAAGGCTTTGATTTCTGAATAAACAGATGGAAAAGGGGTCTTAGATAACATCTACTGGAAAAGGTATCAGAAATACATCAAAACACAATAATGGTGTCGTAAAGTCCCCTGCCAACTACTATCAACAGTTTCAGAGAAATTGTTTATCTTCTTTAAGTTTAAGAAATAGTGCTTTGTGCCTTGTAATTCCATTATCAAAAGCCCACATATCTTTAAGATATTTTCTAATTTCTCTCGCTGTTGAGGTAGGAGGATTATTTATGTTCACTGAAGTAACAAGTAATGGTAGACTTGCCAATTAGTTACAGTGATTTTACTGATATCAATTTTGATTAATTATTAAGTGATTAAAACTCTGAAGAACGTAATTACCAGAAAATCAGTAACAGATTTACTGCAATTTAATTGCCTACAATGGCAAATCATTACAGTCACGAACCACAGATGGGCCACATGCACCTATCATAGACATATGTTTCACAACTTTGTGTGGACGCACAACTGTGCTTGTCTATTTCTTTGTGTAGCCTACATGTATGTGTGTTTGCTTGTTTGTGTATGACCATTTTAATACTAATTAAGTCATGCCCTTCATCATAACAGCTGATTGATTGACATAAGGAAACATTTTCCCTCTTGGCTCTGGAGAGGCTTTGTGGCTCACAGCTAAATGAGCATTGCAGTTTAGAGGCCCTGTGCTGAGGAGTGTTGGGGCCGTGTTACACGGTGACTGACTGACTGACCCCAGACCAGCATGGCAGCACTGCACAGACACAGCCACATCTGGCTGGGGAGCAGTGGCTGTGGGCTGGAACTAACCAACTCCAACATGCCGCTCTGCTCTGCTACGCTCTGAGCAGCATGTGGATCAGAAGGCACAAATCAACCCAAAGCAGGCAGCATGAAGGGAGGGTTAGGGGGTGGAGGCAGGCAGGCAGGCAGGCAGGGGCAGGGAGGGAGGAGGGGGGAGGGAGGGAGGGGGCAGGCAGGCAGGCAGGCAGGGCGGGAGGGAGGAGAGGGAGGAGGCAGGGAGGCAGGCAGGCAGGCAGGGAGGGAGGGAGGCAGGCAGGGGAGGGAGGGAGGGCGGGCGGGAGGGAGGGAGAGGTTGATGCGCTGAACAAGTTGCAAACAGACCTCTCCCAGTCGTGCAGTGGAGTGTGTCAATGTTTCTATTGGCTGGCTGGTCGGACCTCACATGTGCACGAGCGTGTGATAAGATGTCATGAACATGTGCACATAAAACTGCTGAACAATGGTTGAGTTTTAGTATAGCATACACTAACACTGTAACGGATAGTTTGGCTGCATTCACTATGCAAACTCAAGTCATGGTAAAATAAAATACTTATAACATGAGTACACGACTCAAAGCCCTTGTCCCATTTTATAACGCAAAAGAGGGTCAATGTGTTGGCAGCTCTTGGCCAATTTTATAGGATAAAAAGCTCAATATTTGCTCGACCTTGCAGTATCCAGCAGGGGGAGCTCTAGTTCCCCAACTCGTTTCTCTCTCAGTTGTCTTGGATTTAATGCTGCAGTGCAGAGTCACTGCCTGCCATATCAGCTGGCTGCTGGATTTCAAGGTAAGAAACCTAAGAAACACACTCTAGTAAATGCCTTACAGCAACCTTTTATGAGTTAAGATCACTTTTGCAGTCAAAAAACAAGCCCAGATCTATCGCTCAGATTTAAAATAAATAAATGTATCATTAACCTAAGAAAAACAGTTTTGTAGGAATGAGGTTTGGGCAGTATATTGTTAATCAGACTATATTATATTTCAAAACTCCAGCTTTGGTAACAAAATATATCAGTTGGTGTAGCACTTGCGAGGAACAGCTGAACATACATTTAAAAATTCGCAAATAATTTGCTTTTTTATTTTCCTGGAACGATGGTACCTGCATCTGATGGTCATGGTGCTTTCAAGACAACTGAAAATGAACTAGGTCATGATGTCAGTGATCTCAATTAGATGACAGTTCAAAACTATTTTTCCCAGTCGGATCCATTTTCCCCCCCCAGAGATTCAAAGTTGTCTTGAACACACTGAAGTCTGAAGTTGAAGATTTCCGATTTCCCAGTTGTTTTGAACACGGCATTACACCTCTCACAGTCCCTGCTCTCTCTGATTGTCAAACTCGAGTTGCACCGCATCTGCCTCATGCACAAATTCATGTTGTTCCTATCAGTAGGGGTTCTAGCTTGTATGGCTCCATGGGCGAACCCCCCCTTCAGCCACCTCACACACATGAAGCAAGGATATGCATATTCTTGGTACCATTTGAAAGGAAACACTTTGAAGTTTGTGGAAATGTTAAAGGAATGTAGGAGAATATAACACATTTAGATCTGGTAAAAGATAATACAAAGAAACAACCGTTTTTTTTATTTTTTTTGTACCATCATCTTTGAAATGCAAGAGAAAAGCCATAATGTATTATGCCAGACCAGGTGCAATTTAGATTCTGGCCACTAGATGGCTGCAGTTGTATGTGCAACGTTTTAGACTGATCCAATGAACCATTGCATTTCTGCCCAAATGTGGTTACTTTGTTTATTAATAACTGTTCATGTTCAAAACTGTGCATTCTCCTCATACAATAGCATGGCATTATTTCACTGTAATAGCTATTGTAAATTGGATAGTGCAGTTAGATTATCAAGAATTTAAGCTTTCTGCCAATGTCAGATATGTCTATGTTCTGGGAAATTTTCTTGTTACTTACAACCACATGCTAATTGCTGCAGTGCAGCTCAATCGTCCCGCAGGGGACCCACCAATCCTGAAGAACTTTACTCTCCCACCTTGTCTCAGTCCACATATTCAAAGTTATGTCCACATGTTTTTTCAGGATGGCCCATCGCTGTGTGGAGGCTGAGAACAAGGTGTACAGTTTGTGTAAGATGCCAAAGTAACCTGTAGCATTGAAAGAACTTTTAGCAGCATCAGCCACAACCAGGTTCAATGTGTGAGCCCCACATGGCACAAATAGAGCTCTTGGATTCATTTCCAGGAGTCTGACTTGGACACTTTTGTTTGTGCCTCTCATGTTGGCCCCATTATCATAAGACTGTCCTCTGCAGTCCTCAAAATGAA
Source organism: Oncorhynchus nerka (assembly GCF_034236695.1). Classification (NCBI taxonomy): domain Eukaryota; kingdom Metazoa; phylum Chordata; class Actinopteri; order Salmoniformes; family Salmonidae; genus Oncorhynchus; species Oncorhynchus nerka. Next base: position 31,449,797 of record NC_088423.1, on the reverse strand, counting down.
TTTTTAGCTCCTCTAATTTTTTGAGAATCAGGGATGCCAAATGTTGGCCAGTGGACTCCTCTGCCTTCAAAAACCACATAAAATGTTCCTTTTTGTGGGACTCCTCCTTCAGTGACACAATTAGAATCACAACTGACAACTGTTCAGTGTAGCTGACATCTGAGGTGCAATCTAGAATGATAGAGAATCATTTTGCCAGCTTGATGTCACTCACCATTATTGAAATGACCTTGATGCTCAACAAATCATTGAGTTCATACTGTATTTGGTGGCCAAGGTAGCTGGTGGTGTGACTCAAGGTCCCTTTTTGGACATGGTTAGGGTGCTCTTTCATGACTGGATCAAATTGTGCCATCAGTTCAACCTCTTTGAGGAAATTTCCATTTGATGGAGAGTACAGTGTGTCCCCTTAGTGCCAGATTTCTTATTGCCAGAGACTGCACAATAGCAGTCAGACATGTCAACACCTCTCTCCATCTTATCCTCTCAGCCTCCATAAGGGCCATCTCATGCTTATCAATTGTTTTCCCTTCTTTGATCCTCATTGCCAGTTCTTTCCATGTTTTCATGCATTTTTGGTGTTCTGGACTGCTGTCGCGTGAAGTCAACAAAGAACTTGCATGTTTCCAGTCTGTCAGTCCTGAGTTTGATCATTTCATTTTCTTCTTAGAAAAGAGTTTGCAGTAGAAGCAGTAGAGGCTGTTGTTTCTTTCAGAAAACACCAACCAACTTCTAGGGATTTTTTTCACCACTCACCAAGGTCTTCCTGAAATACTGGTGGTGGCAACTTCTTCCGTCACTCTCATTCCTTGGGAAAACAAAGGTAGGTTGTTCCACACTTGGTCCTCTGCAAACTAGTTGTGTCCGAATTCTGTCCGTCAGAACTGAAGGCCAGTCGGGAGGGTCTGTAGACCGTGGTTCAACCTCAGCAGCAGGGTCTGTAGACAGTGGTTCAACCTCAGCAGCAGGGTCTGTAGACAGTGGTTCAACCTCAGCAACAGGATTTGGTGGGGATGCTGCTACAGGCATTTCTAATGGAGAGCACATGGGCATTAGTTTACACATGTTATTCACAGCATTTATAGTGGTGGAACATCCCACATACCCAGGAATAATACAATCATCATTGTTACCTACAATATGGAAACGTAAAACTTTTCAAAAGGGAAAGCATAGCAAGCAACATAGCAACATAGGCTAACAAACAAGTGTTATTCTAGCCTATTTCATTACATGCATATTATTATACTCATAAAGAGATGACATAGCTGCAAACCTTTTATCTTTTGCATGTTCCTCCTATTCTTCTTTCCTCTTTTTCCTAAACTGGGCACCTGATGTCTTAGACCTTTTCTTATCCATTTGTGTTGATTTGGCACTCGAGCATCAATACCCATCCCCCAACACTGTCAACCAAGAGTCAAGACTAAACCAATTCACCTTGGTGGTGTGCAGAATGGTTTTATATTATTCTTAACCATTTTGCACAAACCAGAAAGAATCCAACAATATGTCTGTGAAACTATATATTCACACTATTATGAATTAATTGTGGTTTATTTGGTAGCATTTTGTAGTGTGACTGATTTGACTAATTGCATTAGTACTGTACAAAGTTAGAAGTGTGCTATTTGATAGATTCCCTCTGCTCCCCCTACCTCGGGCTTCCAGTGGGGAGACCTGAGGTCAACCTACCCCTTCCACCCTCCCCATCTCGTAATGCCTCGCTCACAAACTAGAATCAGTTCATAAGAGGAAATCAGTTGACTGAAATACATTCCTTTGGCACTAATCTATGGATTTCACATGACTGGACAGGGATGCAGCTATGGGTGGGCCTCAGGGGGCATATGCCGACCCACTGGGGAGCCAGGCCAGGCCCAGCCAATCAGAATGAGTTTTTCCCCACAAAAGGCCTTAATTATAGACATAAATACTCTGCAGTATTATCAGCTGTCCAGGGGGCTGGTCTCTGATGAGGTAAAAAAAAGCCTGATGTGGAGGTCCTGGGCTGGTTACACGTGTTCTGCGGTTGTAAGGCCGGTTGGACGTAATGCCAAGTTTTCTAAAATGACATTGAAGGCGGCTTATGGTAAAGATCTCAACATTACATTTTCTGGCAACAGCTCTGATGGACATTCCTGCAGTCAGCATGTCAATTGCAGGCTCCCTCAAAACTTGAGACATCTATGGCAATGTGTTGTGTGACAAAATGGCACATTTTAGAGTGGTCTTTTATTATCCCCAGCACAAGGTGCACATGTGTAATGATCAACTGTTTGATCAGCTTCTTGACAATCCACACCTGTCAGGGGATGGATGATCTTGGCAAAGGATAAATGTTCACTAACAGGGATGTAAACAAATTTGTGCACATTTTTGAGAATTAAGCTTTTTGTGCGTATGGAAAAATGTGGGGATCTTTTTTGTTTGGGGTTGATGAAAAAACTGTCAGTTTGAAGAAATGATTGTCTATTCTATGTGCATCCTTTTGGAGCAGATGTGTTTCTTGGAGCATTGCTATATCAATATGGTTTCTTGCAAAGATATCAAGACAGCTGGATCATTTGGAAGGACTATTAAGGACTTTCCATTTTCAAAGAGAATAGCTAGCATTGACAATGTAACATTTTAAAAAATTATTCATTATGTGATTGTTATCAAAAGTTTTATTGTCACATACACCAGATAAGTGCAGTGAAATGTGTTGTTTTACAGGTTCTGTATCTGTACTTGACATTTACTATTTATATTTTTGACTACTTTTACTTTTACTTCACTACATTCTTTAAGAAAATGTTGTACTTTTTACTCAATACATTTTCCTTGACACCCAAAAGTACTGGTTACGTTTTGAATGCTTAGCAGGACAGGAAAATGGTCCAATTCACGCAGTTATCAAGAGAACATCCCTGGTCATCCATACGGCCTCTGATCTGGCAGAATCACTAAACACACATGCTTTGTTCGTAAATGATGTCTGAATGTTGGAGTGTGCCCCTGGCTATGTGTAAAAAATGATAATGAAAATGGTGCCGTCTGGTAGAAAAATTTAAAGTTTGCTGACCATTCAATCAATCAATCAACAATCAATCAATCAATCAATCAATCAATCAATCAAATGTATTTATAATGCCCTTTTTACATCTGCTGATGTCAAAAGAGCTTATACAAAAACCCAGCCTAAACACTCAAAGAGCAAGCAATGCAGATATAGAAGCATTGTGGCTAGGAACAATTTCCTAGAAAGGCAGGAACCTAGGAAGAAACCTAGATAGGAACCAGGCTCTGTGCGGTGGCCCGTCCTCTTCTGGCTGTGCCCAGTGGAGATTATAAGAATACATTGCCATTAAGGCCAGATCCTTCTTCAAGATGATCAAATGTTCATAGATGAGCAGCAGGGTCAAATAATAATCACAGTGGTTATAGAGGGTGCAACAGGTCAGCACCTCAGGAGTGTCAGTTGGCTTTTCATAGGTGAGCATTCAGAGGTCGAGACAGCAGGTGTGGTAGAGAGACAGATAGGGAGAGGGGAGAGGGAGAATTGATGATTTAAGGGTTGTCAATGAAGAAAAAACTTGAAAACATACATTTACCCTACATTTGTATTAAGCATTTATGTGCTTTATACTATGTAAGAAAAGAAAAGAATATATTTACAATAAATGCACACACTTAGTGTGTTATGAATTCTGTAAATGAATATATTGTAATGTTTTTTTAAATTGTTGCCTTAGCAGCAGCTAATGGGGATCCATAATAAATACAAATACAGAAATCTAGAGCTTCAAAATAATGAATCATGGCCTGTAGGCAAGTTCTCCCTGGGCCATAAATGCAGTAGCGTAAACGGAGGAGAAGAGCCATCAACAGGAAGAAAAAAATGAAAGGAATTGAATGGTGGCCCATATGGGACTGGCCATCTATCCTAAACAATCGTTCAGTAAAAATACTATCGGAATAGCTTCCAATTAATATGACTATATTTAGCCCACAAGGAAGCGGCACCAGTCTGTATGACACTTCAATATATTGTCCATTGTTCATTCATTGGCATGGTGTCATTGTCTAAATGTCCTGGACCATAGGCAATATAATAATAACTAAGTATAATGTTCAGCAATAATAATAGTAATAGTGTTGCTTTTACCCAATTGAGAGGATCTCCTCATAATTGCTTTATGCTGAGGGCAGCATCACAGCCATAGGTTAGGCTGCGTGATTGTGCGTGGATATTATACCTGAATATTGAGCTAGTCAAATTGGAGTTAGCCTAGAGCCGTCGGCTCGTCCCCTTGTGTGTTGTGCTTGATGTGCTTCTCGAAGAAGTATTGAGCCTCATTGGCAGTGAAACATTTGTGTTGTATTTTTGAAGGTCAAGATTAGTTTTGCCAGGTGGATGAGGCCCCATCTCAGGTTTACAGTAGCTTGTTTAGCTGGGATCTCACCTTGTTGTATCAGCAGTTTGGCACTCAGGTCTGGGTAGATGCTGATCCTTAGCATTTGACTTCAAAACAGTGGATTCATACAATTATACACCAAATCTGTTGCAGAGAGGATCCATGCAGTACACAATGTTCATAGAAAAGATGGAAGGAAGTTTCCTTGCCCACTTCCACACCAGTTTCAAGCCCTGTGACCCACACATTGAATTTACGGGAATGATTTCCGAGTTATTTTGTTTTGGAGTCGCCCCTCTGTCACATTGGCTGCTGTCTCCAAACTTTCCACTTTAGTTGAGTATGGTCTTGAAAAGGAAGCTCCAGTTCGGTTTTTGAATTGCTTTCATTTTTCCCCTTCCTTTTTTCAGGGTGAATTGATTTCTTTGTGCTTTGTGGAAGTGGTTCTTTCTTGCTTTGTCGCTAACTCTCAGGTCAAAAACTTACTTTTTTACGGCTTTGTAGAGTGCTCGGAAGCGAAAGCTGATTATGTGAAAAGAAACTCTTGCCATGGCTGAATGTCATTGTAGAAATCTGTTCAACTTTACTGACGGCTGTCAAACGGCCATTTCAGTCACACTTTATTGCTACAATTTCAAGTCCCAGCGAGTGGCGTAGCTTCTCTCCTAATGCTATGTGATTTGTGTAATTAGTACTCCGCACTCCTACTGTTGCCAAAGCTATCTCGTTTACCCTTGATCTCCATCCCTCTCTGCATCACTTCTCTTCCATCTTCTCCCTGCCTCTCACTCCAACCCTTTCCAGAGCTCTCTTTATCCTTTTCTCTCCACCCCTCTCTCAATCTCGTTCTCTCCCTTTTCTCACCTCTCTGCCTCTCTCTCATGTTTCATTTAGCCCTCCTCGCCATGGGAGCTGCCAGAGGAAGAGAGTCGGGCTCTGCGAACAGGTGTCACTGCGCCCATATGCCATGTCCCTGCTTTAACATCAAACTTTGACATCTCATCTCTTAATGTAACCCCAACTTCCATTTCAGAGTTAGTTACTTAGAGGGGCAGCAGCAGAGACACCTTGGGGATTTGATGTTTTATTGTATCAAAAGCCAAAGGAGGTGTTTTTGCATTATAGAGTCTCGCTCTGCTGAAGTAGCTCTGTCTTTTGGTGTTAGCAGCAAGGGGTGTGTGTAGTGTTATCTATCCGTCCTCTGGGTATTCATGCACAGACACATGCCCGCTGGATGCTAATCCCTTAGCTTAGCATTTAACCACCCATGGTAATGATGGTGGGCTACAAGACGGCACTGGGCCTTGCCAGTGTAGAAGGATTTACTTATTAATTAACTTTGGCTTTGTTTTCTTTTATAGCTGGATCTGATAACAGACACACTCTCTCTGTCAATCCATTTATATCTCAGTGAATTGTTGTTATGGTTCTGCACACGGCATATTGGTAGGCTGGGTGTTGATGTGCAGGTATTTATAGCTTTCCTTGTCCAACCTCTCCAAATGAATAACTGCTTAGGCTCAAGTCGCCCAGGACCTAATACAGTCAATACACCACTAGACAGACACCCCCCTCCGGAAAGAATGACTCATTTTATTTTACCTTCACTAGGCAAGTCAGTTAAGAACTAATTCTTATTTTCAATGACGGCCTAGGAACAGTGTTAAGTGCCTTGTTCAGGGGCAGAACGACCTTGTCAGGTCGGGGATTCGATCTTGCAACCTTTCGGTTACAAGTCCAACGCTCTAACCACTAGGCTACCTGCTGCCCCAAATAGCAGGCAGACCCACATAACCTCAGGCAAATATGTTTTTAGAAAAGATGTACGTGACTTTACCATAGGATCTCACGATGACATCCTTCATTCTAGCACCTCAGACAGATGCGTTCAAAAACAGTTATATAAAACTCAAGTTTGTTTTTAAGTATAGTGGAGGACACCTTCCCAAGTTGGTCTAGTCCATCACTTTCTAGTGTGAATCTCGTAGCGTAACACATGACACATAGATCTCTGTCCTAGAGAGCTGTCTTAATCATTTTAATGCAGGTTATGGCTGTTATTTTCCATGGCTGACTGAACACAGCCTGTTGCAAGACAGCGTGACTGATGTTTGATCCTCGGTCTCTGGAATTAAAGTGATATGTTATTTTCCCCCGAGTGGGGTGATAGTGCCATATTGCAGATTGATCAATAAAAGAGTGAGATACCTTCAGACAGAAGCTCAGACATCTCAAAAGATCCGTGTGATGTATGGTATTAAATATAGGAGCGATACAGTATGTTCATCTAGACTGAGAGTTGTGTGTGTCTGAGAGAAGATCATGGTAAACAGTGGGGGAGTAGTCCCTGTGTATTGGAGGTCTGTGTGCGTGCGTGATTAAGTGGTGCTCTTCATTTCCTTCATTTTCTTAACGAGGGCATTATTACTCAAGAAAAAAGCTTTTATACATGAAATCAGACAGGTCGGGGCACCATATCTATATCACACTATCTTAATCAGGATAAATGGGATGAAGTTACATCTAATCTCACATAATTGATTTGCCTTATCATTGGCCAATCTGGGAAGCTATGCCATCTGCTACAAATCTAATGAGATCAGTGTGACTGTGGATAATCAGTTAATAGATCATATAATCCATGAAGTTGGTATATGATCCATTAAGATTAAAGATGTATTTATTATTTAAAATAGAGGGGCAGAGGGTCAGGTAGTGACAGATAAAGACTAGGGAGGAATGGATAGGCAAGAAGAAATATAGTACTCCTGAAATGATACATGTTTACATAGTGCTGGGAGAGTCTGTTTCAGAGCTTATACGTACTTACTTTTACAACAATAAAATGAGAGTTCTACAGATGTTCTGTCTTATTCACTCCCTCCCCCTCTAAGTGCTCATGGCCAGACGACACTGTACAGACTCCAGTAATGGCTGTGTGATGTTCACTTATGTAGTGACTGGGTTAGGCCTTGGTCTTGCAGCGTCTCTGGGGCCGTGCTCTTCCTTCATTAGCACCATCCATCTCCTTTTCTCTTCATTAACCTTATACCGCCCTCTTTTCTCTGCGATGTTGTTATACCCCCCCCCCCCCCCCCCCCACCACTTTGTGTGTCTCACCAGCGCCTTAACATGAGGGCCATGATGCTCTGTTGCTGTGGTAACAGGTATGTAATCCCAGAGAGGGTCAGATGCCAGGGTAGGTAAGAGAGGGTCAAAGAGGGCCAGATGCCAGGGTAGGTAAACTCACCCTCAGTCACTCCCACTGAACACCTGTCCATCTGCCTCTTCCAAAAGATAGAAATAAGGGTGTCACTGGTATTTATTGATGTGGTTAATCACGACTTATGCATAAGATACTACACATCTGCACAATACAGTAAAATTACTAACACCAGTCATTTGCACAGGACAAACACACTCAATGTCAAAAATAAAATGTGTGTATGTTTTCTAAGTGCACAATGTAATGCTATTATTTTTCCACAATGCAAACCACAAATACTTGAATGTTGAGAGCCCCGATCAACGATATACTTGAACATTGCCAGCCTCTGTCATACAAAGCAACCTTGTCTTTGCATCTCTACTCATGTATACCCGGAGGAACGTTTGTGAGAAAAGTAAAGTATCCATAGCCACCACAGCATTTGGTATTTTATCTGCAGTGGACGGCATCACTGAGCACAGAACAGAGATCAAAGTGTGACATTTGGTTGGCATTTCCTCTGCATGTGTCTAAAACACCTGCTACTACAACTGTGGGTCTACCAGGATCATACGACTGTCTCTCCCTGTCTCTCCGGCTCTGTGTTCCCTATCACTTGCGTCCTTTAATCTCTCTCTTTCTGCCTTTCTCGCTCTCTATTATTTTCATGGAAATTAGCGTTTTACTCCTAGTTATATGTACATATCTCCTCAATTACCTCGTACCCCTGCACATCGACTCGGTACTGGTAGCCAAGTAACCGTTACTCATTGTGTATTTATTATTACTGTATATAGCCAAGTTATCGTTACTCATTGTGTATTTGTTATTACTTTTATTATTACGTTTTACTTTTCTATTATTTCTTTATTTTCTTTCTCTCTGCATTGTTGGGAACTGTTTGTCTCGTAAGTAAGCAGTTCAATGCTTGGCGCAGCGGTCTAGGCACTGAATCTCAGTGCTATTTTTAAAATTTTATTTAACCTTTATTTAACCAGGTAGGCTAGTTGAGAACAAGTTCTCATTTACAACTGCGACCTGGCCAAGTTAAAGCATAGCAGTGTGAACAGACAACACAGAGTTACACATGGAGTAAACAATTAACAAGTCAATAACACAGTAGAAAAAAAGAGAGTCTATATACATTGTGTGCAAAAGGCATGAGGAGGTAGGCGAATAATTACAATTTTGCAGATTAACACTGGAGTGATAAATGATCAGATGGTCATGTACAGGTAGAGATATAGGTGTGCAAAAGAGCAGAAAAGTAAATAAATATAAACAGTATGGGGATGAGGTAGGTCAAATTGGGGACTATTCGATGCTATTGCAGTCCGCCACAGGATGTTTTTGTGCTGGTCGAGGGCAGTCAGGTCTGGAGTGAACCAAGGGCTATATCTGTTCTTAGTTCTGCATTTTTTGAACGGAGCATGCTTATCTAAAATGGTGAGGAAGTTACTTTTAAAGAATGACCAGGCATCCTCAACTGACGAGATGAGGTCAGTATCCTTCCAGGATACCCGGGCCAGGTCGATTAGAAAGGCCTGCTCACAGAAGTGTTTTAGGGAGCGTTTGACAGTGATGAGGGGTGGTCGTTTGACTGCGGATCCGTAGCGGATACAGGCAATGAGGCAGTGATCTCTGAGGTCCTGGTTGAAGACAGCGGAGGTGTATTTGGAGGGCCAGTTGGTCAGGATGACGTCAATGAGGGTGCCCTTGTTTACAGATTTAGGGTTGTACCTGGTGGGTTCCTTGATGATTTGTGTGAGATTGAGGGCATCTAGCTTAGATTGTAGGACTGCCGGGGTGTTAAGCATATCCCAGTTTAGGTCACTTAACAGAACAAACTCTGAAGCTGGATGGGGGGCGATCAATTCACAAATTGTGTCCAGGGCACAGCTGGGAGCTGAGGGGGGTCGGTAGCAGGCGGCAACAGTGAGAGACTTATTTCTGGAGAGAGTAATTTTTAAAAGTAGTAGTTCGAACTGTTTGGGTATGGACCTGGAAAGTATGACATTACTTTGCAGGCTATCTCTGCAGTAGACTGCAACTCCTCCCCCTTTGGCAGTTCTATCTTGATGGAAAATGTTATAGTTGGGTATGGAAATCTCAGAATTTTTGGTGGCCTTCCTGAGCCAGGATTCAGGACATCAGGGTTAGCAGAGTGCGCTAAAGCAGTGAGTAAACAAACTTAGGGAGGAGGCTTCTGATGTTGACATGCATGAAACCAAGGCTTTTTCGATCACAGAAGTCAACAAATGAGGGTGCCTGGGGACATGCAGGGCCTGGGTTTACCTCCACATCACCCGAGGAACAGAGGAGGAGTAGTATGAGGGTGCGGCTAAAGGCTATCAAAACTGGTCGCCTAGAGCGTTGGGGACAAAGAATAAAAGGAGCAGATTTCCGGGCATGGTAGAATATATTCAGGGCATAATGCGCAGACAGGGGTATGGTGGGGTGCGGGTACAGCGGAGGTAAGCCCAGGCACTGGTTGATGATAAGGGAGGTTGCATCTCTGGACATGCTGGTTGTAATGGGTGAGGTCACAGCATGTGTGGGAGGTGGGACAAAGGAGGTATCAGGGGTATGAAGAGTGGAACTAGGGGCTCCATTGTAAACTAAAACAATGATAACTAACCTGAACAACAGTATACAAGGCATATTGACATTTGAGAGAGACATACAGCGAGGCATACAGTAATCACAGGTGTTGAATGGGAGAGCTAGCTAAAACAGTAGGTGAGACAACAACAGCTAATCAGCTAGCACAACAACAGCAGGTAAAATGGCGTTGACTAGGCAGAGAGGGTCGGATTAACTACACACAGAGCCTGAGTGCGGCCGACAGATAAAACAAACAAGCAGAATGGAGTACCGTGATTATAGGACAGTCCAGCAGGCATCAGCTATGTAGCCAAGTGATCACAGTGTCCAGGGGGCAGCGGTGGATGGGACAGGGAAGACTGGCGAGTATTATCCAGGCTAAAAAAAACTGGCTGGCTGTGCAGAAGGTAAAAGCCTCTAGCAGTGGCTAACAATGACTAAATAGCTTGTAGCTAGTTAGCTGGTTAGCTTCTGGAGGTTCTTGAATGTGTTATAAAATTTAAAAATAATAGCGATTCCGTATCACATTGGGTGAGGCAGGTTACCGGAAGGTATAATCAAATTAAAAATCCAAAAGAGATTGAAAGTAAATATGGGTCCAGTGAGTGGTTGGGCTGGCTGGGGATGCGGCGATTCAGACAGTTAGCAGGCCTGTGCTAACAAGCTAACAGTTAGCAGGCCGGGGCTAAACAAGCTAGCAGTTAGCAGACCGGGGCTAAACAAGCTAGCAGTTAGCAGGCCGAATTAGCAAGTAAGCAGATAGCAAGGGCTAGAAAGTTAGCCTTTGGGGGACGTCGCGATGGGGTTAAGTCTGTTTATGCCTCTTCATGCGGTGACATCGATAGACCGGTCATGGGTCCGGATATTGTAGCCCAGGAGTATGCTTCGGTGGTAGCACAGGAGCTCTGGCCGGGCTAGCTTCAAGCTAAGTGGATGGAAACGCTAGCCAGGAGTAGTCATCCGGGGTTGCGGTTAGCTAGTTAGCTAGTTGTGAAGATCCAGATGAAAATGTTCCGTTTGCGGTGGGAATCCGGGGATAAAAATAATAGGTCCATTATGCTCTGGTTGGAGTCGCGTTGTTCGAACTGACGAGAGTTTTCCGAGCTGAAGGTTAGCTGATGACCGCTAGCAATGGTTTGCTGACTGATAGCTGGTAGTTAGCTGGCTAGCTTCAGTTGAGGGGTTCCGGATCCGAAGTAAATATAAATACTTTAGAAAAAAAAGCAGATCCACGCTACATTGGGTGAGGCGGGTTGTAGGAGAGTATTTAGATGTTGAGGTTTAGCAAAATGTTTTAAAAGATATGTTTTAAAAGATATGCGAAGAAAAATATGTTTAAAAAACTATATATACAAGGGACACGACACAACAAGACGTCTGACTGCTACGCCATCTTAGAGGCGTCACTACAGACCCTGGTTCGATCCTTGGTTCTATCGTGGGCTGTATCACAACCGGCCATGATTGGGAGTCCCATAGGACGGCACACAATTGGCCCAACGTCATCCGGGTTAGGGGAGGGTTTGGCCGCGGTAGGCCGTCATTGTATAATAAGAATTTGTTCTTAACTGACTTGCCTAGTTAAATAAAGGTTCAATAAAAAATGTGTTAGTCCACACCTGTTGCTTTTTGAAGCATGTGATGATTAAAATGTGATTTGATGGATTGGATTGGATATACCTTCCAGTCAAACTATGAGTCACAGTAGTGGTGCCATATGGTAGTATCATTTATTGTATGACTATCTCTCTCCCTCCTCCTCCCCCCTCTCTCTCTCTCTCTCTCTCCCTCTCTCCTCCCCTCCTCCTCCCCTCTCTCCTCCCTCCTCCTCCCCTCTCTCTCTCTCCCTCCTCCTCCCCTCTCTCTCTCTCCCTCTCTCCTCCCCTCTCTCTCTCTCCCTCTCTCCCCCTCTCTCTCTCTCCCTCTCTCCCCCTCCTCCTCCCCTCTCTCAATTCAATTCAATTCAATTCAAGGGCTTTATTGGCATGGGAAACATGTGTTAACATTGCCAAAGCAAGTGAGGTAGATAATATACAAAGTGAATATATAAAGTTAAATAAACAATAAAAATTAACAGTAAACATTACACAGTCTCTCTCTCTCTCTCCCCCTCCTCCTCCTCTCTCTCTCTCCCTCTCCCCCTCCTCTTCCCCTCTCTCTCTCTCTCTCTCTCTCTCTCTCTCTCTCTCTCCCACCCCCCTCTCTCCCTCTCTCTCTCTCTCGCCCCCTCCCCACCCCCCACTCTCTCTCTCTCTCGCCCCCTCCCCACCCCCCACTCTCTCTCTCTCTCTCTCTCTCTCGCCCCCTCCCCACCCCCCCACTCTCTCTCTCTCTCTCTCTCTCTCTCTCGCCCCCTCCCCACCCCCCCCTCTCTCTCTCTCTCTCTCTCTCTCTCTCTCTCTCTCTCTCTCTCTCCCACCCCCCACTCTCTCTCTCTCTCTCTCTCTCTCTCTGTTTACTTGCTCTCCAGGTTGCATATAACCACCCTCCAGGCAGATGAGTTCTACTCCTGTGCTGCAGTAGAGACAGGGTTCAAGTGTACAGATTATGCTGTGTTTGACCCTCACATCAGAAGAGGTCAGAAACATCTGAAAAACAAACACAAAGACAACTCTGCTGTTGGTCTCAAACTAGGTGAATGTAGTACAAGGTAGCTCGGTAACATAGGTTTTTATTGTAACTTTATACATGTGGGTCTAATCCTGAATGCTGATTGGTGTCAATTCCACAAGTTAGCACCGGCTAAATCTATGACGTTAAAATGCCTATTTCCATCTGCAATTTCTAAACTTGATCTCCACTATAAAAGCATCTAGTCATTTAGTTTTCAACAACAGGGATTTGTATAAACCTTGCTGTCTGTCCTCCAAGAATTGCAACATTGTTTAAATTTTCCAAATTAATCTCCAGCTGTCCCATAGTAATGAACGTGTTGGATATCAGGACGAGGCAGACAGGTAGGCAGCGTTTCTCAGCCAGTCAAAATCATGAATCAGCTGGCATCATTTTTATGAATATTGAAAAAAGGTCAAATGAAACAAAGTGCAGCTAGTTTGCAGTCTTTCCAGCTTCAGTTGGAAATGATTGCGTTAGCTGTGCTGTTGGCTAGCTCCTCTGAACAACAATGTCCTGACAAGAGAGCACATTTTCTATGCCGGACAAAATCCCACCTCATTAGCTCACTAGAAAACAGCTTAAACAAATGCAAATGCACCTACTGTTATACTGCCTGCACCGTTTGACGTGACTGTAAGTTAGCTGTTGTTGGCTTGCTTGCAAGCAAGGGATAAGAACGTTGCCAGTATGGCAATGGAACATTTAGAACGAACGACTGGGTCACATCCATAGATAAAGAACAAAAAACCTGCATTCAGAAAGACTGTCATGGTTAGGAGCATAGCTAAAGGACACTACCTAAACCATTTAAACTGGACCAACCAGATCACTTTCTTTAATGGGAATAAAAATTGTCCGACTTGCGCCTACATGTTGACTGTATAAACATTACAAACATCATGTGATCAAAGGTCATGAAGCTTTGTCTGCAGTCGACTGCAAGTTTCCCCCGACTTCAGTCCTCAACTTCGGTCTACAGTCCACTCTGTTTGTTAACTCCAACACTGTGGTTCTTTTACACCACTGAGTGTTAATTTAACTCCTGAATCAGGACTTGAAATGTTACCCTGAAAAATCAACACTAGGTAACACTGGGAAATTTGCTGTGCAACTGTATTATAGTGGTATGTTTTACAGCATCGTAGCTCTACTTGTCTGCTCTTCACTGCACTGTAAAAGCTGTGTGATGTATAGCCCTCTGGTCTGAAGTTCCACCTAATTTCCTAGCTCTGTAGCGAAGCTCGGCCTATATCTAGTCATGTGCTGCTTTATGGTTGGATCCTACTGATGCAGCTATGAGGCGAGGAGGCTTAATCATTCTATGTCATCATAATCATCCCACATCCAGAGAGCAATCTGCTATGCCAAAAAGTTAAGGCCAGTGACCTGGAAGAGATTGGAGCCTCTTGGCCCTGAATGGGAGATTGTGCATTGGTAGTAACAGAGACAAATTACAATGTTTGCCCCAATTGTTCAACATTATTCATGCGTTTCCAAGGCAATGGAGCCAATAATGGCATTACAAAAAAAGTTGTAATACACCATATATAAAAACGGAACTCTTAAAGGTCCAATGCAGCCATTTCTTCTCAATATCAAATCATTTCTGGGTAACAATTGAGCACATTACTGTGTTAGTTTTCAATTAAAATGGCCACAAATAAACAAAAATTGCTTCTTAGTGAAGGCCAATTTCTCAAGCAAGAATTTTGCTAAGACTTTCTGTGGTCTGAGTGGGGAGGGGAAAACTGAAAATGAGATGATATTGGCAGAGAGGCTGAAACTCTCTTTATTATTGATGTAACCAGCAGAGGTGTGGACTCGAGTCACATGACTTGGTCTCGAGTCACAAATATGATGACTTGCAACTCGACTTTGACTTTAACACCAATGACTCGTGACTTGACATGGACTTGAGCCTTATGACTCGACCTGACTTGATACCCCCCCCCAAGCCCAAATACTAAAAATCATGCTATTAAAAAAAAGTGTGCAGCGCATCAACTCTTCATTTAACGGATTCCAGTTTGAATCGGAGAGCAGCCAATCAAATTGTGCCAGCTGAGAAAAAGTGGTGCGTGGCAGTGCAGAGGAATGTCGGCGGGTGAATTCAGATGGAGCCCTTGCAACGATGATACACAAAAATGATTATTTTCGGATATAAAGACAACGCTGTATCAACAAAAAACGGATTGCAACTTGCAAAACATGTGGGAAGAAAATTACAGATTGAGGCGCAACAATTTCCAACTTTGTTCGACATTTGAAGCTGCACAAAGAACGGTAAGTCATGGCTAATATAGCCGACAGATATATTATTACTTTACTGGTGTGTCATGTAGGCTAACGTAACATTAAATCAATGAGCCTCCACACAGTCAGTCTGTCACGTTCTGACCATAGTTCTTTTGTGTTTTCTTTGTTTTAGTGTTGGTCAGGACGTGAGCTGAGTGGGCATTCTATGTTGTGTGTCTAGTTTTCCCGTTTCTATGTTTGGCCTGATATGGTTTTCAATCAGTGGCAGGTGTTAGTCATTGTCTCTGATTGGGAACCATATTTAGGTAGCCTGTTTTGTGTTGGGTTTTGTGGTTGGTTGTCTTCTGTCTTCGTGTGTCTGCACCAGACAGAACTGTTTCGGTTTTTCCACATTTGTTGTTTTGTATTTTGTAGTGTTAACTTTAATCGTGTTTATTAAACATGATGAACACTAACCACGCTGCGCTTTGGTCCTCTCCTTCGTCCACAGAAGAAAGCCGTTACACAGTCAGTGTGGGAACATGATCATTGCACCCAAGATTGAGCTACAACTGGCTAGGCAGTCGGTAGCCTAAATCCTGCCTGATGTTATTGCTGTGCCTAAAACCATTGACATACATTAGCCTATTGTAACCACACACACAGAGAGAGAGAGAGAGAGAGAGAGTGTGTGTGTGTGTGTGTGCTAAGGTTGGGCGATTGTGTACAAGGCTACATCGCCCGATTGCGCCCCATAGCGATCCTTCATAGTCGATCACTGTGAGGGGGGGTGGGGATTTCTCATGGCAACCATGTATTTCCATGGAAATATAACGTTTAATTGGAAAGTAATAAATATATAGATATTTTTAAAAGCATTCATGATTTGTGTGAATGTAGTATACTATTACTCTTGTTAAAAATATGAAATGGTATTACATTTGGTGAAGAGCACATTATGACTTGTTTAGGACTCAACTCAAAGTTTTGGACTTGAGACTTGACTTGATACTTGACGGTCTTGACTTGAGACTTGACTCCGAATTGCCTGTCTTGACTTGGGACTTGAGTGCTAAGACTTGAGACTTACTTGTGACTTGTAAAACAATGACTTGGTCCCACCTCTGGTAACCAAGCAGGCCAAAACTCAATCCCACCAAAAAAGTCTGACATTTCAGGTGGTCTTTTCAAACAACTCATACACTAAAAAGGCATTATCATCATTTTCACAATTTCACAGTATTATTCCAACCTCAGAGAGATTATATATATATATACAAAACACAGGCAAATTGCATGTTTGACTTGGCCTTAAACAAACTTTGACTGCAACGTTGTACATCTGACATGAACTGTTTTCAATACTGTTTAGATGCCTATGGTGACACAGCGTATCTGGGTATTCTACTACCTCCATTCGAGACCCGGGTTTGGGCTTTTCTGGCTCAGGGAGGACTTCACTGGCCTCTGAACCACAGGATCAAAGGATCCAACCTCTCCTGCTACACCATCAGTATTTCCTTCCCTTATCTCTGTTTTAATCTCTGTTTTAATGTGTACCACTGCTGTCTTTGGCCTAACCCAGAGGCAGAACTTCAGGGGTTGTCTCAGTCTTAGAGCTGTGGTCAGCAACCTGGCACTGGGGGAGCAAGATACATTTAAATAGTTTTTCCCTGTAAGAGACCCAGCTTACTCAAACCTAGCCTGGCTTTCTAGCAAGCAATGTTTGGCATTTCCATCACACAAATGCCATTTGGTCAGAGGACCTTGAGATATGGGGGGTATGATAGCCAGTCTCAGCTCAGCTATAGGGGCTGGTCTGTGACAAAACAGTCTGCCTTAGGGGCCTGTCAACCTTTCTGGGATTAAAACCAGACCGTCTACTTTCCATTCAAAAGAAACAAAGTAATACAATAATAGAAGTGCAGAAAACTGTCTGAAGTTGAAACAGAAATGGAATAATTTGTCACATTTCCTGTATAACCCCCGATCCAATCATTTTTGTGCTGACTATCTGGCTCTTCTGTATTTATCATTTCTGACGGTGAATGTTTCTATTTTCCAGAGATGACATTTATTTCGACTTGTCAAACAGACGTCTGCGCTTCCTGTAGATAAAAACCTGGACGTCCTTTGAAGTGCCCATTTGGAAATCAAAAGTGACAGCCGAGCAACCCGCACACAAATGAACAGGGGAAGTAACACCTAATGAATGTTAATGCAATGGTAAATACTTCAGAAACACTTTTTTAAAATGGGGACAATGAAAAATGACAGTATTCGTCAATTTAGCAACATAAAATGTTGTGACAAACTGAAAACAGTTGTGTTGCTTTTCAGCGCTTTCTGCGCATTGTGCATTCACACGTCTTCACACCTGTGTTTCTTTCTTCGAACATGTCTCAGAAAGACTGGGGAAATACTTCAGTACCAATAAGACAGGAAGTAACTCTCATAACATTATATGACAGGAGATCTTTCATCTCATAGCCTTAAACAAATAAAGGATTCATTAAAAAGACAAACAATCCGTGGGTCACACCTTCAGTCCTTCTGACACACTCATTATCCCTCTGACACACAAGTATGCACGATGAAGTGTGATAAACATCAACAGAAAGGGAAAATAAGCTTCTATACACATGACGTATTACTGTACATCATTGTAACCTGCAAGAGAGTGGTTAATGTAGACATTGTGAAAGGATCACATTACAATTAAACTGTTCATTGTATATGTACATTATTACAGATAATGAATGCTCTTCACATCTGAGACAAAAAAAACAACATAAAATAAACAAGAGAGCCCAAGCAGATTTTTTTCTTTTTTTGATAGAGTTAAATCATACTTCAATTATATATGTTAAGTATATTTCAAATAATTGGAACACTTAAATACATTTAATGTGAATTTTATTATTTTATTGGGATATAAGTATATTAAATACATTTAAAATGATCTAAATTAGGACACTTTTTGTACTTAAGTATATTATATATTAGATAAAGAGCAAAAAAATATACTTTCAATACACCTTAAGCACATTTTATGTATATTTCTCATAAATTAGAAATATACTAAAATGGTATTTGAATTAGCATTCCTATTGTATACTTTTACAAATACACTTCTACTCATTAATCACATTAGCGATTGTAATTAGCCATGTAAAGGTTACCTTGATTGACCAAGGCATCTTCTCAGCCAATGTTAACATGCTATTTACAAAGCTGTTGTGGCAGGAGCAGCATTTTAAAACTGTTTAGGCAGTAGATCAGCTTTGATATTGCAGATATATTGTGGCTTCTATCAATGTAATTGTCTTTTTTATACATTTTTTTTATTTTCCCCTTAACCCTACGACCCCTCCCTTAATTAGAGTAAATGAATGGACAACAGCACTTAGGCTTCTACTTCAAGCTTATACATTACAGTACATTCGGAAAGTATTTAGACCCCGTACCTTTTTCCACACCTGTTAATTTAAATGCATTCCAGGTTACTAGCTCATGACGCTGGTTGAGAGAATATATTTAGATTTGTTTAACACTTTTTTTTAGATACTACATGATTCCATATGTGTTATTTCATAGTTTGTCTTCACTATTATTCTACAATGTAAAAAACAGTAAAAATCAAGAAAATCTCTTAAATGAGTAGGTGTGTCCAAACGTTTGACTAGTACTGTGTGTTTTGTTTGTTTTTAGTCCAATCCTTCAGCTACCCTCAACCCGTCCCCTCTATCTCTGAAGACCATCCAGTTTTGATTTCTATTTGCCATATATTTTTCAACTATGCTGTTTCACAAAAGTTCTGAACCTATATACATTTTACGGTCACAGTATATTTTACATCAGTTATCTTATTTTTTTTCCCAGCCTTCAACTCCACTCAACCCCTCCCATCTATTTTTATTTTATTTTTTACTTTAGATTATTTGGTAAATATTTTTTAAACTCTTCTTGTAAGGGCTTGTAAAGCATTTCACGGTAAGGTCTACACTTGTAGACTTGTAAATGCATGTGACAAAAAAAAGGTTGATTTGATTTGATCTCTGAACACCATCCAGTTCTAATTTCTATTTGACAAATATGGACTGTGATGTTTCACAAAAGTTCTGAACCTTTGTATTCTCATAGTTTCTACAGATTGTAGGTTAAAAATATATTTTTTCTAAGAGTATTGTTATATTATTGATCGATTGACTATGAATTCTTAAATCACCCAGCAGTGCTTTTGCAGAGTTATCTCCAGGTAAATGTTGCAATTCTTCAGCCACTCTTGGAGCAGCAATTTACAAGTAACACTTTTGAGAACTGTGCCCCATTGGCATTTCTCACTTCAGATGTTCACATTACAGTAATAAATTAACATTTCAATAAAATGTGGAATGTGTAATATGTAATGTGTAATTAAAAGTACAGCATTATTCAATTTGAAAATGAACATAAAAACATTTAAATAATCTAAATATGAGAAACAATATCATATTATAAATCACAACTTCATCTGCAGAAAAGGATGCTGGGGAATATATACATTTTTGTGCAAATTAGTTTTAAAGTTTTAAAGTATACTTTAAATATATTTTGTGGACATTTAAGTGAAATGTACTTTTTTGAAAGTATACTTAAGTATATTTTCGTGAGATATGAAAAAAGTATACTCTCAGGAAGCATGTTCATCAGCTGTGCAATAAACAACCATTATAATTGTCAACTTTCTCTGCACTCTTCTGAACAGGAATTCGGAAAGTACTTTAAACTCATTATTAGTGCTGAAACTACAGTGTCTTGCAAAAGTATTCATAGCCCTTATGCAAAGATCAACGCTGGTACAGACAAGAAGTAGGTACAGTGAGTGAACATTTAATTATCAACGGTCATGGAACGGGACAGGACAGCGTCTGGACAAGAACACATAATTACATTAATGCATAAACAGGGAACAAACGGGGGAGCAGACAGTTATAGATGGGGCAATCAACAAAGGGAAGGAGTCCATGTGAGTCCAATGAGCGCTTCTGCGCGTAATGATGGTGACAGGTGTGCGTAACGAAGTGCAGCCTGGCGCCCTCGAGCGCCAGAGAGGGAGAGCGGGAGCTGGTGTAACACCCTTGGATTAATTCAAATTTTGTTGGAACAAAGTGGGATTAAAATGTATTTAATTGTAATGTTTTGTCAACAAAATACTCAAATTTCAAACTGGAAGAGTGCTATTTTTTTGTAAAGATTGATAGAAGTTAAATAACTAAGTTATTGCAGAAGTATTCAGCTCCCTGTGTAATGAACACGAGGGGAGACAGAGAGCTGGTTTCAAGCGCAGGGCGCAGCAGGTGTTTATTGCAAAGTACCACAGGAGGAGGCAGGTAGCTGGATCCAGGGGCAGGCAGAAGGTCATACACAGGGTGACCAAAAGGGCAACAGTACAGGCAGGGAAAAGGCTAGTAACATAGTCCGGGAGATCAGAAAACCCAGCGTTCCAAAAGATGTGTGTCACAAAACAAACAATACCTCTTAATGATAGGATGCAAAGAACTGAAGTAAATAGTGTGTGGTAATGACATACAGGTGTGTGAACAGGTGATTAGAATTCAGGTGATTGGGAACTGGAGAGCGTTCAGGGGATCTAGGTGTTTGGGAGTGTGAGCTGGAAAGTGAGCTGCGTTCAGGGGATTTAGGTGTTTTGAGAGTGTGAGCTGGAAAGTGAGCTGCGTTCAGGGGATCTAGGTGTTTGGGAGTGTGAGCTGGAAAGTGAGCTGCGTTCAGGGGATCTAGGTGTTTGGGAGTGTGAGCTGGAAAGTGAGTTGCGTTCAGGGGATCTAGGTGTTTGGGAGTGTGAGCTGGAAAGTGAGCTGCGTTCAGGGGATCTAGGTGTTTGGGAGTGTGAGCTGGAAAGTGAGCTGCGTTCTAGGTGTTTGAGGGTGTGAGTTGGAAGCAGATGTTACACCCAAGTCAAATTATGCTAGAAACACCATTGACAGCAATTACAGTGATGAGTCTTCTTGGGTAAGAAGAGCTTTACACACCTGGATTGTTCAATATTATACCTTTTTCTGTTCATAATTCTTCAAGCTCTGTCAACATGTTGGTGCTCATGGCTACACAGCAATTTTCAAATCTTGACATAGATTTTCAAGCAGATTTAAGTAAAAAACTGTAACTTGGCCACTCAGGAACATTCACTGTCTTCTTGGTAAGCAACTCCAGTGTAGATTTGGCCTCAGTTTGTAGGTTATTACCCCGCTGAAAGGTGAATTCCTCTCTCAGTGTCTGTTGTAAAGTGCTTAGCGCCATCCCATTTCTTTTTAACACGAAAAACTCCCCATATTTGCCGATGTCCAGCATACCCATACCATGATGCAACCAACACCATGCTTGAAAATAAGGCAGCAGTTGCTCAGTAATGTGTTGTGTTGGATTTGCCCCAAACATAAATCTTTGAATTTAGGCAAAAACATATTTTTGCAGTATTACTTTAGTGCCTTGTTGCATTCAAGATGTATGCTTTGGAATATTTTTTATTCTGTATATTTGTATTATTATTTTTACTCTGTCATTTAAATCATTATTGTGGATTCACTACAATGTTGTTGATCCATCCTCAGTTTTCTCCCATCACAGCCACTGAACTGTTTTACAATCATCCCTGAGCAGTTTCATTCCTGTCCTGCAGCTCAGTTCAGAAGGACGATCGTACTGTGTCTTTGATGTGTCTGGGTGGACCTGTTCATCGGACGTGCTACCTTGTCCCGAACCTACTGTTTTTGACTCTCTCTCTCTACCACACCTGCTGTCTCTAACTCTGAATGATCAGCTTTGAAAAGCCAACTGACATTTACTCCTGAGGTGCTGACCTGTTGCACCCTCTACATCCACTGTGATTATTATTATTTGACCTTGCTGGTCATCTAATGTTTGAACATCTTGGCCATGTACTGTTACAATCTCTACCCGTCACAGCCAGAAGAAGACTGGGCACCCCTCAGAGCCTGATTCCTCTCTAGGTTTATTCCTAGGTTCCTGCCTTTCTAGGGAGTTTTTCCTAGCCACTGTGCTTCTACATCTGCATTGCTTGCTGTTTGGGGTTTTAGTCTGGGTTTCTGTATAGCACTTTGTGACATCGGCAGATGTAAAAAGGGCTTTATAAATACAAATGGATTGATTAATAAGTAACCCACAGCATAATTATTAACTTAACCATGCTTAAAGAGATATTCAATGTCTGATTTGATATTGTTATCGATCTACCAAATCACTGCCCTTTTATGAGGCTTTCGAAAGGGTCCCTGGTCTTGAAAGGGTCCCTGGTAGTTGAAAGGGTCCCTGGTCTTGAAAGGGTCCCTGGACTTGAAAGGGTCCCTGGTAGTTGAAAGGGTCCCTGGTCTTGAAAGGGTCCCTGGACTTGAAAGGGTCCCTGGTAGTTGAAAGGGTCCCTGGTCTTGAAAGGGTCCCTGGTAGTTGAAATTCAATACTAGACTGAGGGACCTTACAGATGTTATATGTACGGGGGACAGAGGAAGGGTTTGTCATTAAATCGTGTCAACCCCTATTATAGTCCATATAACATATTCTGTGATTTGTTAAGTCAAATTTTACTCTTGAACAAAGAGGCTAAATACTTTTAGAATGACTATATTTTAGTTATCAATTTTTTATTAATTTTCTTTTTCTTTTGAATTTCTTTCCAACTTTGACATTACATTAGTATTTGAGTTCATTGTTGACAACAAATTACAATTCAATCAATTTGAATCCCACTTTTTACCACAATACAATTTGAATAAATCCAAGGGTATGAATAGTTTTGCAAGGTACTGTATACTTATAGTTTAGTTGATCACTCACATGCAGAGTTTCATAAAATGTTTTATCTATGCTTCAATTTAAAAACAAGTGTATTTTGAATGAATATACTAAATTACAATTTAAGTGTTTGAAATGTTGTGTGTGTTTAAGTTTAATGATAGTGAAAATATAGTATACTTAAAGACTGAAAAACAATGAATTTAAAGTACACTTTTAATAAGTGTATTGAAGGTTGATGATAATATATTTATAGTTTACTAAAAGACTGAAAAAACTATGAATTTAAAGTACACTTTTAATAAGTGTGTTGAAGTATAATGATATTATATTTATAGTATACTTAAGATGTACTAGAAAAATACATAATATTTGAAGTATATTATTACATTTTTTGTATATTTAAGTATACATTCATATACTTGTAATATATTAAAATATGTTTTTAAATTCCGCTTGAGAGAGAGAGAGAGAGAGAGAGAGAGAGAGAGAGAGAGAGAGAGAGAGAGAGTGAGAGAGAGAGAGAGAGAGAAGGTTCTCTCTCCGCTACAGTAATCAACACTATTCTGGGAGAGGCAAAGTGTGGTGCCCAATTTCACACTCAGGTTGATTAACAGTTTCGCTGTTGAGCGGCTCAGTCCCAGACTTCCCAGTAGTGAACTCTCTACCTTTTAAACACACTTCATCCAGCTGAGGGAAACGTCTCCTAAACACGCACACACACAATTTTGAAGATTTCACAACCTGCAATGTGACATAGAGAGCACTTCATTCCAGGTGCTCTTGTGTTTGGAGGCTAGAGCGAAGAATGACATCAACGTGTGGATGGACACTGGATGAACTACAATTTGGAAGCATAAAGGCGACTCATTTTTCTGATGTATTTCAACAGTTTTAAGAACACTAAAATCTACACTAACATCACAGCACACTTCGCTCCACATGCAGACCCACAAAACAACTCCACTCAAGGGTCTTTGAAACAGGGTATTCCAAACTTTATTTTCTGTGTTAGAAGTGTACCATGTAGAGTAATCACAGTTAGTGTAATGTCTTCCTATTTGTTTGTGCGACACAAAGAAAAAACACAGACGACACCAACAAAATAAGACAAATTCATGATATTCTATCAATTAGAATCAAACAAAATCAAACAAAAAGACAAAACAAATAGCAAACTAAACCCTGTTAAAGAGAGACAGCAAGGAAAGGACAGATCGAGAGGTGAAGGTTGAGAGAAAGTTAAAGAGGAGAGAGAGAGAGAGAGCTAAACAGTGAGAAAGTGCGAATGCAAGGAGGGAAAAGAAAGAGAAAGTGAAATATATTAGAACCCTGAAAAAACGACGGTCCATCTGAGCAGTGGGCGGTGGTGGTGTAAATCAGATGACGCACCTCAGGTACCAACAGACAGACAGACAGACACTGAACAGGGACAGAGACAGATAGGCAGGTACAGTACCGGCCAGAGAGACAGATGGGTGGGCACATACCAGGTTGACAGACAGACAGATCTTGAGTTGAAGAAGGAATCCACCCCGCATGACGAACTGACACACTTTTCAGATATCTAAGACGAAACACTGCTCAGCACGGAAGGAAAAGAGAGCGAGAGCAAAACAAGCATTTAAGCAAACTACTTCTCCAAAAAGGCAATATTTGTCATTCTTGAGTTTAGTGAGGGTTTTAAAATAAATATGTAGAATTCACTAAGATATGTGGAGGTATCAGACCTCTCTCTGGTAACAATGTACAGTATATACACATATTATCTCTTCAATGACAAAATAGCCTTTACACTGTCAAATAATACAACCAGCCATGTCATTATAAGCAAGCATTGTCTTTTGTACAAATACCCATGCAACTCCCTTAAGATACGTCACTCGTTAAGTTCTCACCCTCATTCAACAACAGCAGATATTGCCTTTTTTTAAATTTAATGTGCAAGTTACCAAATACATCATTCAACTTAAAATAAAACATTAGGTTATAGTGCATAAAAAAGAAAAGTCAAAACCTATACAACATTCAAACCTCCGTCAACATCAACGAATGGGATACTGCTTAGTATATACAGACATGTTATCATTCATGCACAGTGTGAACAAGTAGCACATTAATTAACAATTAACATTCCAAAATATGGACATGGCATGTGGGCAGGGTAGAGGACACAGAGAGATGCTGCACAGTCACAGTGCAGACATACACTATAGCAACACATGCTGGGCAGGAGAAGGCCTTGTGCTTCACTGCACCAGTACACAATGTATGGCTGTACTTCACAAGTTCTTTCTTTCTCCTCCTCCTCTTCTTGTCACTTGTAGTTGGTTAGTTGAGTATTAGGGTTGGAGGAAAGGTCTTTTTTAGTATTTCAATGTCATTGTAACCTTTTCAGATCAGAGAAAGGGTCATAATGTATAATCATGTAACAGCAGAGTCATCGTCAGCATATAAACAATGTCATCCTTTTCATTAGAAACACGGGAACCAGTGCAATGTTTTTCCTTCAATTCGAAACATCAACCCATCTCCACGAAATGTGAATGTTTTCATCCAAATTTGGAATTAGAAATGTTCTGTTTCGGTCAAACAATACCAAGGCTTTAAGTACCGCACAGAGATCTTTTTGGTGGTGTTAAGAAACGTCAGTGTGTTAGAAAACACACTCATATTCTGGCTAAGCTGTTACTGGAGTTTCCATTAGAAATAGTTCCCTTTGGCAAAATAGGAGTAAACTCCACTTGGCTTCCTTATAAGTACTTTAACTTAGATGGAACCTTCTCAGGGGCTGCAACTTCTGTGGTGAGAAATGGCAAGAACGAGACAAAATCTTAATTTTCTAAACCAAACTACAACTATGATTACTTTTACTTCATTGTTACGTTACACATCAAGTATAGTGTATTAAACCAACTCAGTAGGAAACTCGGGGTATTCATCAAATAATGTGGACCGTCTTCCTCTTCCACACACTGACCTGCCTGATGTGTCTGAACTGGACGCGGAGTAACAGTCTTGGATGTAAACCCTTATATCTGGGGACTGGCAGTTAGATGGATTCAAAAGATTGCATCATTAAGACAAAAGCCTTTACCTCAGAAAATAGAAAATAGCCAGTCAATGTATTTCTCACCAGCTTCACTTTGAACTTCTGTAAAATGTCCCTATAGCTACTGCATTATAGGAACCTTCTAATCTACACGTCTGTCCACCATTACAATTGATGTATTTTATGTTTCAGATATTGTTTATTGAAATATTCCATTTAATGTTTGAAAAAATGGAGATGTGCAGCTCAGTGGAGAGAGAAAGAGGGTTTAGTGTTGAGGGGTTTATGATAGGAGTGTTGAGGGGTTTATGATAGGAGTGTTGAGGGGTTTATGATAGGAGTGTTGAGGGGTTTATGATAGGAGTGTTGAGGGGTTTATGATAGGGAGTTGAGGGTGGGTTTATGATAGGGGTGTTGAGGGTGGGTTTATGATATGGGTGTTGAGGTTGGGTTTATGATAGGGTTGTTGAGGGTGGGTTTATGATAGGGTTGTTGAGGGTGGGTTTATGATAGGGGTGTTGAGGGTGGGTTTATGATAGGGGTGTTGAGGGTGGGTTTATGATAGGGGTGTTGAGGGTGGGTTTATGATAGGAGTGTTGAGGGTGGGTTTATGATAGGGGTGTTGAGGGTGGGTTTATGATAGGGGTGTTGAGGGTGGGTTTATGATAGGAGTGTTGAGGGTGGGTTTATGATAGGGGTGTTGAGGGTGGGTTTATGATAGGGGTGTTGAGGGTGGGTTTATGATAGGAGTGTTTAGGGTGGGTTTATAATAGGGGTGTTGAGGGTGGGTTTATGATAGGGGTGAGGGGTAAAGGGTTTCTGGTTAGGGTTAGTGGTTAAGAATTGACTGTAGAGCCCTTGAGGACTGAGACTGATAAAAAGACCAGTCTGGTAGGAGCTTAGACACAAAGATAGAGAGAAAGAGCCAATAGTGAGAGGCTGCTGAAAGATGTGTAGCCAATGGATGAAGCTAATGCAGAGGGCGATCCAGTACGGTCTCTCTGTATTCTATTGCAATTTGAATCAAGCATGGTGGTGGTGAAACCCCTATTGACTAAACTGGAAATGCAATCTTGGGATAGTTTTGAAAATGATAATGTAAGTTGACAACGAGTTATCTGATAGTTAAAATGGTAACGCTGGCCATTCAATCACGATACGGCCTTAAAGGTAAAAGTATGCTAAACTCCTTTAACACAACTACATCTACAGCAAGATAAAAGAACAGAGGACACCTAATCAGATGTTCTACTGGGGATCAAACTGAGGGTCAGAAGGTGGTGAGCAGCTCTTGCAGCCAGGCCCTAACTGAGATTTATTAAGACTAACACACAGACAAGAGACTTTCTTCAAAAGTACCTGTTACTCCCCACCCACTATGCTTGCGAACAGCCGTATCTTTGTTTCTTTTGATGTTCATGCATATACATATCAATAATGGTGGTATGGGAATTATTAAAGGATTTCACTAAAAATGTCTAGTGTTTAGTTTGAAATGAGCGCCAGGCGTCGACGATGCTGTTTCTATAGGGTTGCTGGGTAGTGAGAGACATAACAAACAGCTACACACACACACACACACACACACACACACACACACACACACACACACACACACACACACACACACACACACACACATGCACACACACACACACATGCACACACGCACACACACGCACACACGCACACACACACAACTGTCATTCTACAGACTTCAGAGGTTTCTCTGTCCCAGCGCTGACAGGCCTCTCCTCGCCTGAACAACCAGTCTCATCCCTTATTAAGCACTAGGGGAGGGATCTTTCACTTCTTAAAAGGGGGAAAGGGTGGGGTGGGTCGGGGTTATTAACGACAAGAGAAAAACGTTTTTCACTGCTGCTGTTTCCTCCTTCTTGTCTCCGGTTAGCTCTTCTAGGGCCTTCTTAAGTCTGATGCTGTTTAGAAGGCCCTGAAGTGGCAGTAGGCCTCCAGTGAGGAGAACAGAATGTACAGCAGCCACAGGCTAACAAACAGCATGGTGGTCAGTATCTTGGGAGTCCGCGGACCTCCCAGCTCGCCGCCGATCGAAGGTCGCCGCCGGTACATCAGCACCCCCACGCAGATGAACGCAAAGATGGTGAAGAGGGTGACGGAGAAGGCCAGGCTCCCCGGGTCTACCTTGAAGTCGTTGCCCTTGGAGTTGTGGTAGATGGCGGCGATGGACCAGGCCACGCCGATGCCCAGGAACACGTTGACCGCGTTGCTGCCCGTCACGTTGCCGATGGATGCGTCAGCATACTGGTCCTGGATGGCTGCCACCTTACTGGCAAAGGTGTCTGGGGGAAAGGGAAGAGAGGATGGAGGGGAGGAGGGTGTTGTGTGTTTGATTCAATACGGATTGGGAAAATGTTATTGGATTTGGGGAATTAATGGTGATGGGGTATGGGGCAGAGGGTATGGGGCAGAGGGTATGGGGCAGAGGGTGTGGGGCAGAGGGTATGGGGCAGAGGGTATGGGGCAGAGGGTGTGGGGCAGAGGGTATGGGGCAGAGGGTGTGGGTAAAGGGTGAGAGGCAAAACAAAAAAGCTCCATATTAATTAAAAGTCTAAAAAACACTGAACAGCATTGTTTCATAGGACATAATTCAATGTCTGCAGACTATAATCAGGGAGCACCGTTGCAGGGACAGGAGTTCCGTCTCAGCAGAAGTCATCTGTCTGGGTCTCTTTCCCCCAGACCCAGATCAATAGCTGAGGCAAGCACACAATCTTCTCCACAAATGGCCGGCTATGTGTCTGGATTTAAACAGTCTGCTGTAGGAACAACAGCAGCCCAGCAGGAAGACACCATTCCATTTCTGGAGTGGAGCCAGCTGTTTATGCTAAGTTGCAGTTACCTTGCCAGGAGAAAGTGCTTTCATTAAGAGTCAAGGAACCCAGTCTAATGTTTGAGATGTCTTTCATTGGCAAGTGACAGAGCACTCTGTTTTATTCCCATTTCTGTCCCTCGGTCCCTCCTCACTTCCTCTGTGCACCCTTCCCTTTTATTTTCCTGGAGCCCGAGATTTAGCGAGGGAGGCCAGGTTGAGACAAATTACTCCTCAGGGTGACTCCATTCACTGAGCTGGCATCAGGCTCTAGCCAGCTGGACATGATACCATGGTCATTGGCCTCGAGTGGCACTATTCACTGGTAATCTAGCTCTGCTGACTTCAACATGGCACAAGACGGGCACCCACATGTGCATAAAGTATCTGTGGTGGATTTAGAACAGATGCTGAGCAATGACTGGTCTGAGAGCTGTGAAGTGTAACTGAGGAAGATTCATCACTTAAAAATAATCCATCTCATGTCCAGTGACTGGATAGTACTCACAGGGACTTGTCCCTTGATCCCATGCCTGCCGACTGGCCACTCTGGCCACTTGGGCCTTGCACTGGGCTGGAAAACCACTGGACCAAGACCCAGGAAGAAATACGATTGAAAAACATAAAGTAAATGTATAACCCATTTTTTATGTTACATAATTTTTGTGCATCTCTGAGCAATGTTCTATCATACGATGCAAAACTCGCGTACCGGCTGTAATGCACATGAAAACATGCAATGACCCTGGGATTCGATAGAACATCACTGCACAAAAATGTTATAACATTCAAAATCGGTGAATTGTTATTTTAAGTACTGGAGCTATGTACAGAGTCATGAAGCAGTCATCCACACAACAGTTTAACTGAGATATTCGTCTATTTATCTCTTTCTGTCTCTATGAATAAATTGATTGGTTAAATCTTCTTCTGGCCCATTTATTGTTCGATGACAGTTCTTATTATTTCTTGTGTGTTTTTGTTCTACCTTGTTATTTGTAGTATTAAATTGTTATTGATTACTGCATTGTTGGGTTTAGAGCTTGCAAGAAAGAAATTTTCACTGTACTTGTGCATGTGACATTAAAACTCGCAACGTCTTCAATCTTCTCTCTACAGAGAATGCTCTAGCTAGCTGGATAGTGTGGTGTATTTAGATGTCTGTGGGAGAGAGAGAGAGAGGGAGGGAGAGAGAGCTGCAGTACAGTAGACTGAGCCAGGCGTTGGCAGTGCAGCAGGCTTTGTGCGGCAGACTGGACAAAAGGCTCTCTCTCTCTCTCTCTCTCTCTCTCTGATAACAGTGTGGTCGGATCCCCTGAGCAGAATGCAGGGTGAGGACAAAAGCAGGGCGGACAGAAAGACACAGGAGAGAGCTGTGGAGTGGCTAAAGGCTGATGCAGAACAGACAGGGGTTGCCTCGTAAGTGTCTGCACTAATCATCATACTGTGCAGCTTCACTGAGAAGGGAAGGAGGGATGGAGGGAACGGAGGGAGGGGAGGGGACACTGGGAACGCCGCAGCCTCACAGTTCTCGACAACACAAACCAGAGCATCTATAGAAAGGGACATGCACGCAAGCACACACACAACAGGGTGGGGACTACTGCAGCTACCCTTTGATACGGGAGGAGCATTTGTGTAGCGAGGAGTGTATGACTGTCGGACATAGAATTGCACAATATGTACTGTCAGATGAAATAGAGAGATTGTTTGTCCCTGCATGGTGTGTGTGTGTGTGCTCGTGCGTGTGTGTGGGCTGTGTGTGCGCAGTTTCCAACCCCAGGCAGTGATTTCCAGCACTGCCACACACACACACACGCACTGTAGTCCAATTGGCGGCTGTGATTGTGTAAGGATAGTGTGTGTGGGCAGAGAGAGCATCTCTGTGTGACTGTGTTGTCCTTCTTCTTGCTCCTCTCTATCCTACACCATATATTCAATCTCCTCTGCCCTATCAAGACCGTATGCAGCAAAACCTGGCTCCTCTCTACCTCCAAGATAATGGCTTTTCTAAAGCAGATAGAAGAAGGCATAAGCTCCTGAGACTGTTTTACACCTCCCAGTTCCATCTCTATGATAAGAGCTTGCCTGCTAATCACTTCCTGGCTGTGACATCACACAGTCACAGTGGAGACTGTTATCTTTGACAAGCCCTACAATCACCAGCCATTTAACTGCCTACTACACATCTGCTGCTCTCTCCGGGCCTATTAACATGCAGCAGCATCCTCTCTCTGCTGCAGCTGCCGTTAATGGCTATATCGGTTACTATGGCAATTGGGCCTCCATGGCCTTCGCTGCTCTCCCTTCCTGGCAAGGCCAGGAGGAAGTGATGGTGATGACGTCACTTCCTGTGTGCTGGGAGTGTTCTCACATGACTTGATGCTCCCACACTCCCGCTATCCAATCATGGTTCTAGTGAGTCAGGAAGGACAGTAGCGAGCTTCTCATTTCTCTAGATATGTTAGGAATGTCTGTGACAGTGCACCCCGTAAGTTATCCACACCTCCATGATGAATATCATGCTCACGCCTACAGACGGCGTCTTGGATTGATCTATCAGCCATTGGCTGCCATTGGCTGTTTGCATAGTAAGGCCCCTATAGGAGGAGTAGTCCATAGCACTAGAAACAACGACATGTACTATAGGTTCGTGGCAATATCAAGACACCTTTAAAAGTCTCTCTACCTGCTCTGATAAAGAACAGGGAGAGAATTTCTCTAAATACCCAGTCGTTTTCCATCACACCTTCAAAGTGTATCAATCTAGCACAGCAAGCGCACGAACCAGAAAGACTCCACTTTGTGAAGTAGTAAACGTCAACACAGAGGTGGCGGTGATATTTGGCCAGAGAGAGAGGGATGTGACAACAGCTGGACCGATATTTAGATCTGCAGCTTTCTAAGGAAATTCTCGAATATTTAGATGAAAGCTATTAAGCTGTGTGTGTGTGTGTGTGTGTGTGTGTGTGTGTGTGTTTTCTGTATATACAATACAAGGGTCACTTTTGTATTGCATGATTAAATGCAGAGATTTACATATTCTCCTCAGTGTGCTCTTTATCATACTTAATTTATTTTGAAACACACACACACACACACACACACACACACACACACACACACACACACACACACACACACACACACACACACACACACACACACACACACACACACACACACACACACAATCCACTATAGCAATATATGGTATCTGACCTCCCTCTATGTTACTTTTATATGGGCTGCTGATGTTCTTCTCTGGCTCACTAACCATGACAAACGAGGCTCATTGAGACGTGTGGCTGTGGCCTTTGTGCCTTTGTATTGACTATAATTACAGTGCGGTGAGAGGTGTGGTGTGAGGGCTCCAGCAGGGTCCATTTACACAGCAGCACAGCAGCACAGCGCTACGGCGGCTAATGCTAGCTTAACCCCCTCAGTTATTGTTATCGCTCCTGTGTAGAGTAATGCATCATATTCTAAAGGGCAGGACACCGCACAACACCTGATCCCCATGAGAAATGACTCAATACTAATGAACATGGGTGGCGAAGCAGTGCAGCGGTGTGTGTCTGTGTGAGCATGGTGAGGCAGGGAGGCAGGGTTCAAATTAGGAAGCCACTACGCCACTAAAGTTACCCATGCACACACAACATGCCTTGTGCAAACAGAATGACAGACACAAAGAATATTGACTGCTTGTACTGTTTCTTTAGACATATTTGTCCTTTGTGCTTGTGAAATGAGGTTTACAGTATTGGTGAAGTGAAGGGAACAGTGTTTCAGGAGTAATGTCTAGAAGTGTCAGAGCGGTGAGTCCTGAGTGAGTTACAGTGGCTGGCTGGTCAGCAGGTCTGTGATGCAGCTCAGTGTACAATACATGAACTGAGAGCTAATTAGCTAATTAGCTAAGCACTGTATCAGTCCCAGTTGAAAGCTATTAAGCTGTGTGTGTGTGTGTGTGTGTGTGTGTGTGTGTGTGTGTGTGTGTGTGTGTGTGTTTGGCTTCACATCTGAGTCACTGCCCATCTTCTGCCTCTAAAGACATCAGCCATCTTCTGGACTAACCCACCCCTGACATCTCTCCTACTAGCAATTACTCTGTTTCAACCTTTTCCATTCCATACACTTATGGTTGTGCACTAATATCCATCATAGGAGTGTGAGGTTTATGCCATGGTAGCTGTGAGGGGTTGAACTGATGTTCCATGTGTATTTATTTAGGCTCTTGTTCAACCCACTCACTTGTATACGGTGATGTTAAGCTGCTCAGGAACAGAGCATCGGCCACTGAATAACATGTCATGTATACATGTAGCAGTATCTAGCTGGGGTGTAAGCAGTGTAAATGAATGGTGGGAGGTGAACACTGGACACTGGGAGTGTTCGGAGCGATTAAGGGCTCGATTCAATCCGTATCGCGGAAGTTCAGCGCTATGACGCGGTTGAAATGTAAAGGTCATTTCAGACTGAGCCGACATACACAGCGTTTACCGTGATTGCAGTCTCTGCCAACGCGAGAACATCGCCTTTACATTTCAATCATGCTGTAGTGATGAATTTATGCGATATGGATTGAATCATGCCCTAATTCTAGAGGACTTTTGTAGGAAAAACGCAATCATTACATAGTAGTACATCTAGGTTAAATGCTACTGTAAAAGGAGTGCTACTGTCAACATTACAAAGCAAGTACATGTAGCATAAACACCAGGGTTAGTTTATAATATTACCTGGCACGGAGGTCCCCAGGGCCACGAACACCACGGCGGTGACAGAGTCCTTGAGGCCCACGGTGCAGCCGAAGTGGGAGGCCAGGTCCCCGATGAAGGCTGTAAGCAGGCCGATCATACAGATGGACACCACGAAGCAGGCCCAGCCGTTCCAGTAGTCTGTCGGGGGCACGAACGCAAACAGAACCTTCCAGAAGACGGTGAGGAAGTGCATGACGTAGTCGAAACAGGACGGCAGCTTCTCCTCGCCGCACTCTTCATCCTCGTCATCCTCACCTGGCCGAGAGAAAGAGAGAGGAGAGGGGGATGAGGAGAAAGAGAGAAGAGGGGGATAAGGAGAAAGAGAGAAGAGAGGGGGATGAGGAGAAAGAGAGAAGAGCGGGGGATGAGGAGAAAGAGCATGATGTTAAGGGATCTGAAAAGGTGTGATTGTTTAGTTGATCTATTGAGACGAATGATATTCCTCAAAAGTTTACTGAACACTAGACTATATTTTGTGAAATAAGTGAGCCAAAGTTATGATTTGTGATGATGATGGTTTGCTGCTCTTAACATTGGAGCTAATTTGTCAGAGTGTAATCATAGCCTGAGGCTCAGACTGGAGCCAATCCTCTCTAACAGGTACACATCATCTTTGTATGTGTGTGTGTGTATACACACGGACACACATCTTTCTAGACATACAATATTAATCTGGTATTTGACCATCATAATGATTGCATCACTAATGGCCTGAACCACAATCTCAAGGGACCAAAAGAGCCATTTGAACATGTTCACATTGTGATGCACTGTAAAAGGGCAGACACACACACACACACACACAATCCACTATAGTAATATGGTGTTAAGTGCCTTTCTCCCACTCTCTCCACCTCTCTGGTCATTTATGTCTCAACCCCTCTGCAAACTATTACAAACTACAAAGGGAAGCATAGCCACAAGCTGCCCAGTGACACGAACCTACCAGATGAGCTAAATTACTTCTATGCTCGCTTTGAGTCAAGTAACACTGAAACTTGCATGAGAGCACCAGCTGTTCCGGATGACTGCGTGATCACACTCTCCGTACCTGACGTGAGTAAGACCTTTAAACAGCAATGTTTTTGAAACAGCTGAAATGTATAGACATTCCCCTAATATGGGAGTCTTGTTTTATTGAGTTTTTACCTGAAATTGCAGTAACAGCCTGTTATATTCTGAAATTGACACAGTAGATGCCGGCTGCACTGAGCCACATAAAACGATGGAAGCTCATCCCCACCAACAAAAACATGTCAAATGCAGATCATACAAATCAGATGTTTTTTAATTTGTAACATTGTGTAGTGATTTCAGAGGTGGCACCACAGGTCCCAGAGTGTGTGTGTGGGGGGGGGATAGTTTTTCTGGGGCCTTTTTCTTGATCTGGTAGTAGGCTAACCAAACCAACTCCGGAACCTAGTTGTAGAATATGACATGGTAAAAGAAATTGTTGTAAAAAAAAAAGGTTTTATGTGGTCTATGATGGGACCAGATTATTTTTCAAATCAGGTCATATGATTTATATATATTGTTTAAAAACAATATGCTCATACAGTATGTCATCACTATTGTGTTGATTGATTCCAGTCAATCATTCTCCCTAGCCGTATAAATGCAACCCATCTCCCTAGCCATATAAATGCAACCCATCTCCCTAGCCGTATAAATACAACCGATCTCCCTAGCTGTATAAATACAACCCATCTCCCTAGCCGTATAAATACAACCCATCTCCCTAGCCGTATAAATACAACCCATCTCCCTAGCCGTATAAATACAACCCATCTCCCTAGCCATATAAATACAACCATGCACCAATTTGTAAGTCGCTCTGGATAAGAGCGTCTGCTAAATGACTTAAATGTAAAAATGTAATCTCCCTAGCCATATAAATACAACCCATCTCCCTAGCCGTATAAATACAACCCATCTCCCTAGCCATATAAATACAACCCATCTCCCTAGCCGTATAAATACAACCCATCTCCCTAGCTGTGTAAATACAACCCATCTCCCTAG
This sequence comes from Oncorhynchus nerka, assembly GCF_034236695.1. NCBI lineage: Eukaryota > Metazoa > Chordata > Actinopteri > Salmoniformes > Salmonidae > Oncorhynchus > Oncorhynchus nerka. The sequence goes on along the minus strand of NC_088423.1, from coordinate 31,414,243 downwards.
CCGTATAAATACAACCCATCTCCCTAGCTGTATAAATACAACCCATCTCCCTAGCTGTATAAATACAACCCATCTCCCTAGCCGTATAAATACAACCCATCTCCCGAGAAAGCTAGAGAAGTGCCCGTTGAAAGAATTTGCATTAGGATGATAAAGAATGCACTCATCCAGTGTAGGTGAGGAATGCTTTACATAATTCGTGTCAGGGTTTATCTGAGAACCCAAAGCTATGGCCTCAAATAGCCTGCCCTGTGAAGAACTGGGACATGAAGTGACTCACTCTTAGTTCCTGAATGTATCTCCTACTGTAAGGAGTTCCACTCATCACCATCAATCATTAAGTTAAACATAGGGGGTGAAAATACTCACTACATACATGGAACTGAGAGAAGCGAGAGAGAGATTTACTGCCACCTGCAGTTATGGAATGTTTCCTCACAAGTATAATTCATTGGCTGATATATCTTGGTGACCTGGATGAAATTATGTGGTCCTTCCTTAATCCCACCCAGTTGACTACTTCAAAATGGTCAAGTCCTCAATGGCGCTGCCCATGCCAAAACAGGTCCCTCTCTCTCTCTCTCTCTCTCTCAGCTCAGTTTCCCTGTCCTTAATTTTACAGGCACGCACATACAAACACACACGCCACATACAGAGAGGAGTGTGGAGGAGGTGGTGACATCAGAGCCAGTCTGGAGGGGGCGTGTGTCTCTAATGATAATCTTTACCCCTGACACCTCCTCTCATCTGTCCTTTATACATCATCTCCCCTTCCCACTCCTCTCATCTGTTTATCCATCACTCTGTTACACCTCCTCCCTCCTTTCCTCTCATTAGTCCATCTACCACTCCTTCACACCCCTGACACCTCCTCTCTACTTTCCTCCCTTATCATTTTCTTTAATCTGTCTATCGACCATTCATTTCGATCTATGCTCTCTACCATCAACGCCTCTCCTTCCTCTCTCTACATCAATTTCTTTCCTCCTTCCCTCCTGGTTTCTTACCGCTCATACTGTATTAATCAGACGTTCCTTCCCATGGAGAGGTAGAGAGGAGGAAGTAGGAGGGAAAAATAGAGATTGCAGTAGGAAGGAGAGAGAGAGAGAGAGAGAGAGAGAGAGAGAGAGAGAGAGACTATTCTAGAAGGAATATTCAGCAGGGAAGTGCCTGGAGTAATAAAGTAAGCCAACAGAGGGACATTACTTTATAGCCTGAGCGGACTCTGCGGCTCACATCCCTGCCTGTGGTTACTCATTATTAAACACACAGTTATGAGAGAGAGGTTGAGGGAGATAAATGTACTCTGTGTTCTACTGCAGATATAATACAAAATTATATACATATGTGCAGCACAGTGTGTGCCAGTTTTACGCACACACACAGACAGAGAGAGAGAGGGAGATAGAGAGAGAGGGAGAGAGAGAGAGAGAGAGAGAGAGAGAGAGAGAGAGAGAGAGAGAGAGAGAGAGAGAGAGAGAGAGAGAGAGAGAGAGAGAGAGAAAAGCATACAGAAAAAATGAATGGTGGTTACGCCCTTTCAAAACTCCCACTTTACAGTCTTGTCACACACACATCCACTTAATGCATCAGTAAACCGGCTGGCTTTATCTCCTGCGGCACCACAACACACCTTGTCTGAGGAGAATTGTCCATTAGCCACGGCCACCTTAACCCCTGCCTGCACACAGCCAGCTAGCGCCTGCTTATATGTCTAAATGCTTTTAACGGATGGTTAATGGTGGTTAAGTGCTCGTTTTTTAGATGACTTCAGGGTCAACAAGTACATTCCTTAAATAATTTGAAATGCTGTTGAAACGCTTCTTCTGTCCCAGGTAATCTCACACACATAAAGGTTAACATTAACATACACATCATATCATTTCGCTACAGTATGGATTTCGTGTGGATTTCTGATTCGGACTAACATATTCCCTGGTATAGTTAAACTGTATCCACTGGAATCAATTCTCTTGAGTTGAGCCGTGGCTGTCGCTAATAGACTGATTCTCTCTCTCTCTATATTGAATTTCCTCACAGGAGGAGGATAATAAACCATTCCATTCCTTTGACTAGATCAGCGCTTTCCATTTGGACTTAGGGTTCAACTCCAGACCAACAACATCCAAGCTAATGTTTGTCCCAGGCTGCCATCTGTCTGTCTCAGCAGATAGCTGTGCTCTGAGTCCCCTAGGTCTGTACCTTGCCAATTAAACTGACCCCTGTGTGACACGTGTCAACAAAGGTCAGATAAGGTCAGGCAATGTCCTCTGTATCGCCACATACTGTAGTAGTGTGTGTGTTTAGGTAGTGTGAATAATGAACATTGCTGTGATGATCACACCTTCTGCACACACAGCATACGCTACAGGACACATACACATTCACACAAATGACTAGTGCTGAGCGATTAACCAACATTTCATTTTGGGGGGTTATTAAACAACTAATTGACCGACGTCAGTTAAATGATTTGAATTCCATTAATTTATTTTTTGTGAGCCCAATGCAATGTTTCTCTAGAGAGAAATAAAATAATTCAAGAGAGAAATCAGGTCAAGAATTTCCATTAGAATTTCCATTAAAAAGCTCTAAAATCATTGTAATGTCATTATTTCATAATGCATTTAACGTAAAGAAAATAAATAATAATGAAACCGAAAACTGTGATTATGTCTTTTTTTTTTATAACCGAACCAAAACCGAACCGACCTCAAAAGTCACTAATCGCTCAGCAATATAAATGATACACATCAACTCGAACATTACAGACGCCAACACACACTGTGGTGCACAGACAGAAGTAAAACCATGAATAGGGAAAGAGAGAGAGAAAGAGAGCGAGAGAAAGAGATGCTGTAGAAAGAAGGAGGAAGAGAGAGTGTCCAGTGTGTCTGCAGGTAATAGCAGGTTGTAGGTGACAGTGAGAGGTCATTAAGGAGGTGTTCATCTTCCCATCATGCCCTATAGGAAGAGGCAGCCAGCTCCAAACCCAGCGGAGGCGACATTAAACTGAGCACACAGGACCAGAGCACTACATTCATATTCATATTTACACTGCCTTCGGAAAGTATTCAGACCCCTTGGCTTTTCCCACATTTTGTTAGGTTACAGCCTTATTCTAGAATTGATTAAAATGTTGTTTTTTTCTCATCAATCTACATGCAATACCCCATAGTGACAAAGCTTGAAACAGCTGTATTTTGGGAGTTTCTCCCATTCTTCTCTTCAGATCCTCTCAAGCTCTGTCAGGTTGGATGGGGAGCGTTGCTGCACAGAAATTCTCAGGTCTGTCCAGAGATGTTCGATCGGGTTCAAGTCGGGGCTCTGGCTGGGCCACTCGAGAACATTCAGAGACTTGTCCCGAAGCCACTCCTGTGTTGTCTTGGCTGTGTGCTTAGGGTCGTTGTCCTGTTGGAAGGTGAACCTTCATCCCAGTCTGAAGTCCTGAGTAATTTGCTCCATTCATCTTTCTCTTGATCCTGACTATACTTTCAGTCCCTGCCTCTGAAAAACATCCCTAAAACATGATGCTGCCACCACCATGCTTCACTGCAGGGATGGTGCCAGGTTTCTTCCAGATGTGATGCATTCATGCCAAAGAGTTCAATCTTGGTTTCATCAGACCAGAGATTCTTGTTTCACATGGTCTGAGAGTCTTTAGGTGCCTTGTGGAAAACTCCAAGTCGGCTGTCATGTGCCTTTTACTGAGAAGTGGCTTCCATTTGGCCACTCTACCATAAAGACCTGATTGGTATTCAGTGCTGCAGCAATGGTTGTCCTTCTGGTAGGTTCTCTCATCTCCCCAGAGGATCTCTGGAGCTCTGTCAGAGTGACCATTGGGTTCTTGGTCACCTCCCTCCCTGTCACCTCCCTGACCAAGGCCCTTCTCCCCCGATTGTTGTCTGGACGGGCAGCTCTATGATGTGTCTTGGTGGTTCCAAACTTCTTCCATTTAAGAATGATGGAAGCCACTGTGTTCTTGGGTACCTTCAATTCTGCAGAAATGATTTTGTACCCTTCCCCAGATCTGTGCCTTGACATAATCCTGTCTCGGAGCTCTACAGACAATTCCTTCAACCTAATTTCATAGCAAAGGGTTATGTAAATAAGGTATTTCTGTTTGTTAGTTGTAATACATTTGCAAAAATGTCTAAAAATCTGTTTTCGCTTTGTCATTATGGGGTATTGTGTGTAGATTGCTGAGGATTTTGTTTTTATTTAAGAGAGAGAGAGAGGGGGGGGATAACTAGAGGGTCAGTGAGTTCACATCCTAGCTGAGGAACACTAATATTAAACTCTACGCTGAGACTCCAACGCTGGTTGAATGATGTCAAATCCTCAGCATTAGAACCAGCCTGCATGCTAAGCTATAAGCTAAGCTATTAGCTACGGAGCTATAGGCTAACTGAGCCAATTAACCAGTTGGCTATGGTAAAGAGATAAGACTGAGCCAATCTCTCCCCATGCAGTGACAGTTAATGGGATGAATCGTGTAGGATAACCCATCACACATCTGCAACACACACACACACAGACAATCACATACTGTATCCTAGGGGTCAGCAACAGGCGGCCCACGGGCCACAACTGGCCCACAAGTGATTTATTTTGTTAATAAATAAATATATATTTCATGTCTGGTTGAAGCATTCCCACAAAAAAAAGGTGTGATCCAGTCTCAACGTAATCAAAGTATGAAATTATTGTTATTTTCAAATACACTCTCTGTTTTGGGCTCAGTTGTAGTCAATTTGCAGTGCTTAAAATTATTATAATTATGTTATGGCCCCCGACCAGCTGCTCCTACAACAATTGGTCCGCTGCTGAATCTAGTTACCTACTCCTGCTGTAACACACTCTCTCTCTCTCTCTCTCTCTCTCAATAAGAAAATTGTGATCTATTCTCTGAGGCTTCCTTTCATCTATTTCCCCTATCTTCCTTACTACTCCTCCCCCTCTTTCTCTGCCTACTGAAGGCATATCTGTGTATCTCCGCCAACTCCTCATCCTCGACTTCATCAATGAGTCACATCTCTATTACAGCTGCTCAGTGTTGATAGAGGATGGTCGTTAAAGTAATTCCAGGTAATCATTTCTCTCTGACTGGCAGTGAAGAGTACATAGGCCTGGGGAGGTTCTCTGCAGTCAGTCACAGTCTCGCTATTCTTGTCACAACTCAGCAGTCTCTCTTCTCTTTAGCGGTGATGGCCAAATAAATGAATCATCTAGCACTGTATTAGCTCCGTGGTAGTGCTGTCACTCCCAGGTCACAGAGAGTACAGACACAGAGACACACACACTTATGACACACCCATCTGCACAGCCACAGAAGCACACACTCACACCCATCATCCAAAGTCCCCAAAGAGACGGGCAGATTCATGAAAGGAAGAAATGACAGAGTTGTCAGGGGAGTTATTAACTGACTGTCAGGACATTTATCTGAGACTGATATGGGGGAAGAAGTGAACACTGTGGACAACGGCCACACATACACACACGCACATCCCACATGAAAAAATACTATAGTATATATATGATGGTTAAATACTATGGCATTCACTGTATGTTTTTGCGGACATTACTGTATTATTTACTGTAGTGTTTTTGCTGTCTGTAGTATACTCTATTATTTACTGTAGTATTCCACAGTATACTACAAAATCCTATAGTACGTACTACTCATGATCGAGGTATACTACAGTATGTAGTATAGTATTCTACAGTATACTACAGTTCAAAATGATATAGTAAGTACTGTAGTATTCTGTAGTAAACGGTATTTTTTAATGTGGGATTCCACACAGCATTGCTGTCCCACAGGTTTGGAGAAGCCACCAACCCACCCACTGGCAAGAATTTCACACCCAATCTCCGTCAACACCCTGGACCAAGTCACAGTGGGAAGCCAATGATTTCTCTTAAACTAACTTGTGAGGAGGCTAGCTCTGCAAATGCTACGCTGCCTGACACACTCTCCCTCTCTACTGGCTTCAGAGCAAATATAATCAGAGGGGCTGCAGGGTGAAAGAAAGAAAAAAAAGAAAGAAAGATAAAGAGAGAGGGGAGGTAAGGGAAGATCAATATTTCATGACTGTATGTGCATTTTAAACACAGCAGCAAGTCCAGAGGTAAAGATAGAGAAAGAGCTAGACAGCGAGAGAGAGAGAGAGAGAGAGAGAGAGAGAGAGAGAGAGAGAGAGAGAGAGAGAGAGACAAAAAAGGAGCTTAAATACCTGGGGTGTGTGACGGGTTAGTGTCTAGTCGATCCAGGAGGCACACACACACACACACACACACACACACACACACACACACACACACACCAACGCACGCACGCAAACACACACACACCAAAGCACGCACACACGCAAACACACTCCCGCTGTCAAAACGTCAACACAGCCTAATCCCAGATAAGAGAGCAGGGACAGGGCTTGTCATTAATTGAGCCAGAGCGGGAACAATTGGACGACACAATAGATAACTAGCGCACAAACACACACACACACACACAGTGACATGCTGTAACTTTCAACACACTCATACACACACACAGATACAAAAGAAAATCCACACAAAACACATTCACACCTCGACGAAAATCCAAAGTGCTTCAGTGGCTACACACTCACAGAGTTTTCAAGGCTAGTTGCCATGTCCTCTTTAGAAATCAAACTGTTCACACATAGACACTGACAAGCACACATAAGGTAATAAGGCAACAATGCTATGCTCTGACAAGATGGCATCTCTAATCAACAGAGGCCTTGGGAAGCCTTGGAGTGGGACTGCAGTGCTCCAGATTTCCACCAGTTGGTGTTTACATTGAAAATCTATCTTCTGAGGAGATGCTGCAGCTCGTCCGTTGTAAGAAAGGATTGCACACACGCATGCATTGTGGCAGCCGGTAGGGAGAGGTGAGGGGAGTGGTGATTGAGGGGAGAAATCTGGCAGTCCATTGGCCCCACCCCCGGGCCTTATATGGACTTCCTGCCCGAGGCAAGACTGTAACTCGTTAAGCCAGGGAGTGTTTGGGGATAAAAGGGGGAAGCAGCCTGCACAGCAAGGCAGAGTAGGAGAGAACCAAGAGCATTATGAAGAGTGGGAGAAGAGAGATTACTATCTGTGAGATTACTATGTGTGAGATTACTATCTGTGAGATTACTATCTGTGAGATTACATGCTGTGAGATTACTATCTGTGAGATTACTATCTGTGAGATTACATGCTGTGAGATTACTATCTGTGAGATTACTATCTGTGAGATTACATGCTGTGAGATTACTATCTGTGAGATTACATGCTGTGAGATTACTATCTGTGAGATTACTATCTGTGAGATTACATGCTGTGAGATTACTATCTGTGAGATTACATGCTGTGAGATTACTATCTGTGAGATTACTATCTGTGAGATTACATGCTGTGAGATTACTATCTGTGAGATTACATGCTGTGAGATTACTATCTGTGAGATTACTATCTGTAGGATTACATGCTGTGAGATTACTATCTGTGAGATTACATGCTGTGAGATTACATGCTGTGACCTGGACTGTTGGACTAACACCCTTGTGTACCGGATTGGCTGAGGACCCGAGTATGAGGAGTACCCCTGGAAAACGGAACGGACAAAGAGAACGGCTTGTGGACTGTGAGGTGAATTCCTCCTTCTTCTTTCCCTGTGTACGAAAATCCCAAATAAACTTCCCCTTTGCATTCTATTTGTGCTACTGGTGCCTGTTTTGTTATTGAACTTGGTGACGTGGAAACCCCACACCCTTGATCTTGCTACAGCACACACACACGCACGCGCGCGCGCGCGACGGTCAAAGCATTCAACTCACCGGCGCTGACAGTGATGGCCTCGATGAACTGGTCTCTCCAGCTGTTAGTCCCCACCAGCAGGGCCAGATTAGTCTTCTTAATCAGCTTGTCCACAGTGTTCTGCACAGGGAACACCAAACACATGGAGTTCAGGAAGAACATATTGGGGAAATGCATATAGGAAAGCAAGGGCATCTAGTCCACAAATTCATATAGGACACATGACTATTTCTGTCTTTAAAACATATGTACTTGTCTGTAGTAAGCATGTATTTAGAATAAACAATGAGGGTAAAGGTTGGGTAGAGAGCTTGGGTGTTGTAAGTACTGCCTCGGCCATGTAACGCAACTGCTATAGTAGTCAAGAGCCAGTCCTCGGGAGCTAGTTGACGATGCTGTCCACATACTATGATAATAACATAGGCCAGGAGTATAGAGCGCGGAGGTTCAGTCTGTTACTGGGCCTTTAGCTGCAATCCTCTCTTTGATAAAGGCTGCTTCCCATAGGACAGGTGCAGGTGCTCCTAGAGTACACTCAGGAAATCAATCCTCATCAGAGCCTGCTCGATCCATCCCTTCCACCACCCTTCCTCCACTCCTGGGATGACAGCTGGAGAGTACCCTCCTTCTCCTCGATCCATCCCTTCCACCACCCTTCCTCCACTCCTGGGATGACAGCTGGAGAGTACCCTCCTTCGCCTCTGTCCATCCCTTCCACCACCCTTCCTCCACTCCTGGGATGACAGCTGGAGAGTACCCTCCTTCTCCTCGATCCATCCCTTCCACCACCCTTCCTCCACTCCTGGGATGACAGCTGGAGAGTACCCTCCTTCTCCTCGATCCATCCCTTCCACCACCCTTCCTCCACTCCTGGGATGACAGCTGGAGAGTACCCTCCTTCTCCTCTGTCCATCCCTTCCACCACCCTTCCTCCACTCCTGGGATGACAGCTGGAGAGTACCCTCCTTCTCCTCGATCCATCCCTTCCACCACCCGTCCTCCACTCCTGGGATGACAGCTGAAAATCCGATATTCCCTTCTCTGGAAGGAAACTACAATGGTAATTGAGTTGACTTTAGCTTTGGAATGTAAATGGTGAGATGGTTTAAACTCAGGTTTATACAGGAATGGACAACTACACTATTCTCTCCACCTCTGCTAAGGTCTCAGATATAACATATTGATATTTGGAGAAATAGACGGACAGCTTCATCTACTGTCCAATTCCTAGCAAGGTGTGTTGGATTGAAGTTGTGCAAAGATGAGGAAGAGAGAGAAATCTACTGTCGGCAAATCACCGACTTCCTCACTCCTATCTGTTAGCCCCAGGCAAGGGATTCTGGGTCTTGGTTGACGTTAATCTTAAAGCGGAAAAGTTGCAGACTACCGTCTGAAAGTTGAAGCTCTTTTGAAGCAGCCACTCGCTATGACTCTGAGGTTAGACACAATTAAACTCTCCAGCCCCCCCCAGGATACAGAGTCCTTCAGCCAGCTATAGGATCCATAGGCCCCCTCCCTCCCATAGCCTCCCACCCAACCTCACAGTGAGAGCCACTCCAGTAAGAACAGGAGACGATCCGTCAAGTGCTCACAAGCATCCACCCATCAGTCTGAAGAGTGTGTGTGGGAGAAAAAAGCATTTGCGTGTGCGGGGACACACACACACACACACACACACACACACACACACACACACACACACACCTTAATATTCATGATAATCACATCTGTGTTTGTCTGAAGAGTGAGTGTGAGTGAAAGAGGAGAGCATGCACATACACAGTTATATCACTCCATGATTACTACATATGCGTGTATGTCTATCTGAGGAGTCTCTGAGGAGTCTCTGAGGAGTGCATTACGTGAGAGAAAGGAAATGGAATATGTGTAAACACACGAGCACACACCTTAAACTCATAGGATTCCTCAATGATGATTTCAAGTTTGACGTGATCCCCAAGCGTGGGTCGGCCCATATCAGCGATGCGTTGCTCCTCATCATCCACTCCTGTTAGCGGCACCACCTCTTCCACCTCCTTCTCAGCCACCTCTGTAGCTGAGAGACAGAAGACGGTGGATTGTGACTGACGCCCATGACAACTGACATGTTGTGTAGTAATATTGTGGAAGCCATCGACATGAAAGTGGTACATTTAAGCAGTAAGGCAGGCGGGGGTGTGGTATATGGCCAGTATACCACGGATAAGGGCTGTTCTTATGCACGATGCAACGAGGAGTGCCTGGATAAAGCCATTAGCCGTGGTATATTGGCCATATACCACAAACCCCTGAGGTGCCTTATTGCTATTATAAGCTGGTTACCAATGGTATACAGTCTTATATACCACGGCTTTCAGCCAATCAGCATTCAGGGCTGGAACCACCCAGTTTATAAAGCGGTGTAAAATATGCTTTTTTGTTTTTCCTCACATATTTACTTACATAACCCTTATCTAGCCAAGTAAGCTATGGTGAGAAAAATTCTCTTTGACAGACAGACTAAATGGTTGTTTCAAGAAAAACAACATGATTGTAACCCTTACAGCTCCCACCCCCCAGAAGATGAATAGGTCGTTGTACAGGTGAAAGTAAAAGCTGTTTAGCGCCGACCCTCCACTCCCCCATCACCCACCACCTCCAAGCCAATCATATTCATCACAGAGAGAGGCAGCCGAGTTGTGCTTCCAAGTTCACAGCAAGGCAAATGAGAATACTATGGGAATGGGCCCTGCACTCTCTCCCTGATAGATGGGCTCATTCCACTGGGTTAGAGTGATGCTGGGAGTAGGGTAGGATGGAGGGAGAGAAGAGGAAGAGGCTGAGGATGATTGCTGAGGTGATGGGGTAGCAGGGAGGGATAACAGCAGGGGGGGGTCAGGTTAACGTCAATGGGTTCATGGTGGGTTTAAGGTGACACAAATGATCCAGACCTGCCACACAATGAAGGGCCATAACAATAAAGCTATACAATCATCCATGCATATACCTTCGACCACTATTCGAGGAAGACCTGGCTGCTTGACTTGAAAAAACAACAACATAGTGTGCTGTTCTCCAGCTCCCGCTGGAGGCTGCTATTTATGGTGTGGTGTCATTAAGGCTTTGAGGGAAACTATTTCTTATTGTTAGTAGAAGGATTGAATCCATCAATGAGTTGCCTTCATTTGTAGTTTTTTCTTCACCCTGGTAAACGTGCATGCATCTCTGTCACAGTGGAAGGATCTCAGTGGAGGTCTCACTCAGCGTGGAGCAGCTCGGTCGTTGTCAGTGGGTAACAAATGTCCTCCTCACTGACCTCTAACCAGTGTGGAACACACTGCCTACTAGTGTCAGCCTCAGCCCTGCCACCCTCAGCCCTGCCACCCTGACCTCTGATCAGTGAAGAACAAGGAAAGTGCATCTCAGCTACGTGTGTGGTGAATCTGCAGGGCTTCCTGGAAAAGAGACCCTGGTCTTAATGGGACTCCCTGTCTAAATAAAGGAGAAGTGGATTCTACAGTGGACAACTGCACCACATTGCCAATAGTGCAGAAATCCTTATGGCATACATTTATTACTCATATTTTATGGCTCTTCAAATCCACAGGAATGCATTTGGAAGTAACTATCAAATAGAATTGAAAACTTAACCAAATATGACAACTTAAAAACGTTCAAAATGCCATGTTGAATGAGTGTACAGTACACCCATCATTAAAGGCCCAATGCAGCCATTTTTATCTCAATATTAAATCATTTCTGGGTAACAATTAAGTTACTTACTGTGATTGTTTTAAATTAAAAATAAATTTAAAAATGATTCTTAGCAACAGCAATTTCCAAAGCAAAGATTTGGGAGTGGTCTGAGTGAGGAGGGAAAAATGGAAAACTAGCTGTTAAAGGAATTAAAAGAAAACTCCACCCAAGAACTATCTTGTGGTATTTGATTCATTGGTCCATTGTTGACATAATCCGAAAAACCTTTTGGTTGTCAGCACTCAAGTTGTCAAGATATGTAACTTTCAAATGACTGAAATTATCCCTGTAGGGTGAATTTTGCAGTTACATATCTGCATCAGATTTCAGTATTTTGAAAGTTACATATCTTAAAAACAGACTTGAAATTTCAGGTGTTTTTCTTCAAACAGCTCCTACACTAAAAGAGCATTGTCATCATTTTCACACTTTCACAGTATCATTCCAACCTCATAGCATGGAAACACTGTACATATAAAACACAGGAAAAGCACATGTTTGACTGCTCTGGGCCTTTAAGCTATGCAGTCAGTCTAGACTTTTTACAAGCCCTCCAATGATATATAAGAGAGGATTAGATCATAATGACTCCATTTCATGAGATCTTGTCAAGTGTGGTTAAATCATGAGATGATTAAAGGCCTATTCTTCACTTTGTTAATAACAATTAGGGGCTGATATAGGTATGTTGGCAGAGGGATATCAAGCTGTATTCACCATTAGGTTTGTCAGAGGTGTATTTGGCAGAGGGATATCAAGCTGTATTCACCATTAGGTTTGTCAGAGGTGTATTTGGTGGGGGGATATCAAGCTGTATTCACCATTAGGTTTATCAGAGGTGTATTTGGTGGAGGGATATCAAGCTGTATTCACCATTAGGTTTATCAGAGGTGTATTTGGTGGGGGGATATCAAGCTGTATTCACCATTAGGTTTATCAGAGGTGTATTTGGTGGAGGGATATCAAGCTGTATTCACCATTAGGTTTGTCAGAGGTGTATTTGGTGGAGGGATATCAAGCTGTATTCACCATTAGGTTTGTCAGAGGTGTATTTGGCAGAGGGATATCAAGCTGTATTCACCATTAGGTTTGTCAGAGGTGTATTTGGTGGAGGGATATCAAGCTGTATTCACATTAGGTTTATCATTATTTGGTGGGGGGTTTGTCAGGAGATGTATTTGGTGGGGGATATCAAGCTGTATTCACCATTAGGTTTATCAGAGGTGTAGGTTTTGGTGGAAGGATATCAAGCTGTATTCACATTAGGTTTGTCATTTCAGAGGGATATCAAGCTGATTCATTAGGTTTATCAAGATGGCGTATTCACCATTAGGTTTATCAGAGATGTATTTGGTGGAAGATATCAAGCTGTATTCACCATTAGGTTTGTGTGTTTTGTCTTGTCCCGTCAAGCTGTCTGGTGTAAATATAGTGTAAATATAGTTTTTCCGTTTTTTTTTTTCTGTATATATTTCGTACATATTTTAATCTCACTTTCCTTTCCAACTACAGGCTGAATATACTCTCCTGCAACCCGCATCACCCAATGTGGTACGGATCTGCTTTTTCTATACTTTAGAACCAGAACCCTCATCAGAAGCTAGCCAGCTAACTAGCTACTAGCTAAGAGCTAGCCACTGCTAGCGGTCTTCAAAGCTAACTAGGACACCAGCGCGACATCAACCCAGAGCATATCAGACTGCTTTTTCTCTACCACATCTCCGGATTCCTACCGCAAGCTCTGAACCTTTACACCGGATCATCGCAACTAGCTAGCTGCAATCCGAGTGGCTACTCCTGGCTAACGTCTCTGTCCCAGAGCAAGCACCAGTTAGCCTTGAGCTAGCCTCGAGCTAAGCCCATCTCCCGACTAGCCGAAGAGGTCCAACAATACCTATTTTGCCAATTGGCCTGGACCCTCTACTGCCGACACGGAGCCCCGCCGATCCATCACGACTGGTCCGCCGACATAATCGTCCGAGGTGGTTTCAACAGGCTTTTCCGTTGCGACATCGCCAAAGATCCATCTGCTGCTGGCCAAGGCCCGCGAGCTTTCTGAATCGCTGTGTCTCCAGCTCACCTAGCGTACTAGAGCACCTGTAGCATACTCCTGGGCTACAATTACCCGGGCCCACGACCGGTCTGTCGATGTCACCGCATGAAGAGGAATAAACAGACTCACCCCATCGCGACGTCCCCCAAAGGTTAACTCTCTAGCCCTCGCTATCTCCCTGCTTGCTAATTCGGCCTGCTAACGGCTAGCTTGTCAAGCTCCGGTCCGCTAACTGCTACCTTGTCTAGCCCGGGCCTACAAACTGTTAGCTTGTTAGCACAGGCCTGCTAACCGTCTGAACCACCGCGTCCCAATCACTCTCTGAACCCATTTACCATCTCTTTTTGATTTTTAATTTGTTTATACCTTCCGGAAACCTGCCTCACCCAATGTGATACGGAATCGCTATTACTTTTAATTTTAATTTTATTTTTATGACACACTCAAGAACCTCCAGACGCTAACCAGCTAACTAGCTACAAGCTATTTAGTCATTGTTAGTTTTTTAAAAAACCTGGATAACACTCGCCAGCCCAGCTTCCCTGCCCATCCACCGCTGCCCCCTGGACACTGATCTCTTGGCTACATAGCTGACGCACGCTGGACTGTCCATTAATCACGGTACTCCATTCTGCTTGTTTGTTTTACCTGTCGGCCCCGTTGCCTAGTCAACGCCATTTTACCTGCTGTTTGTTGTGCTAGCTGATTAGCCTCGCCTACTGTTTTTAGCTAGCTTTCCAAATTCAACACCTGTGATTACTGTATGCCTCGCTGTATGTCTCTCTCAGATGTCAATATGCCTTGTATACTGTTGTTCAGGTTAGTTATCATTGTTTTAGTTCACAATGGAGCCCCTAGATCCACTCTGCATACCCCTGTTACCTCCTTTGTCCCACCTCCCACACATGCGGTGACCTCACCCATTACAACCAGCATGTCCAGAGATACAACCTCTCTCATCATCACCCAGTGCCTGGGCTTACCTCCGCTGTACCCGCACCCCACCATACCCCTGTCTGCGCATTATGCCCTGAATATATTCTACCATGCCCAGAAACCTGCTCCTCTTATCCTCTGCCCCCAACGCTCTAGGCGACCAGTTTTGATAGCCTTTAGCCGCACCCTCATACTACTCCTTCTCTGTTCCGCGGGTGATGTGGAGGTAAACCCAGGCCCTGCATGTCCCCAGGTACCCTCATTTGTTGACTTCTGTGATCGAAAAAGCCTTGGTTTTATGCATGTCAACATCAGAAGCCTCCTCCCTAAGTTTGTTTTACTCACTGCTTTAGCACACTCTGCTAACCCTGATGTCCTTGCCGTGTCTGAATCCTGGCTCAGGAAGGCCACCAAAAATTCAGAGATTTCCATACCCAACTATAACATCTTCCGTCAAGATAGAACTGCCAAAGGGGGCGGAGTTGCAGTCTACTGCAGAGATAGCCTGCAATGTAATGTCATACTTTCCAGGTCCATACCCAAACAGTTCGAACTACTAATTTTGAAAATTACTCTCTCCAGAAATAAGTCTCTCACTGTTGCCGCCTGCTACCGACCACCCTCAGCTCCCAGCTGTGCCCTGACACCATTTGTGAATTGATCGCCCCCATCTAGCTTCAGAGTTTGTTCTGTTAGGTGACCTAAACTGGGATATGCTTAACACCCCGGCAGTCCTACAATGTAAGCTAGATGCCCTCAATCTCACTCAAATCATCAAGGAACCCACCAGGTACAACCCTAACTCTGTAAACAAGGGCACCCTCATAGACGTCATCCTGACCAACTGGCCCTCCAAATACACCTCCGCTGTCTTCAACCAGGATCTCAGCGATCACTGCCTCATTGCCTGTATCCGCCACGGAGCCGCAGTCAAACGACCACCCCTCATCACTGTCAAACGCTCCCTAAAACACTTCTGTGAGCAGGCCTTTCTAATCGACCTGGCCCGGGTATCCTGGAAGGACATTGACCTCATCCCGTCAGTTGAGGATGCCTGGTCATTCTTTAAAAGTAACTTCCTCACCATTTTAGATAAGCATGCTCCGTTCAAAAAATGCAGAACCAAGAACAGATACAGCCCTTGGTTCACTCCAGACCTGACTGCCCTCGACCAGCACAAAAACATCCTGTGGCGGACTGCAATAGCATCGAATAGCCCCCGTGATATGCAGCTGTTCAGGGAAGTCAGGAACCAATACACGCAGTCAGTCAGGAAAGCTAAGGCCAGCTTCTTCAGGCAGAAGTTTGCATCCTGTAGCTCCAACTCCAAAAAGTTCTGGGACACTGTGAAGTCCATGGAGAACAAGAGCACCTCCTCCCAGCTGCCCACTGTACTGAGGCTAGGTAACACGGTCTCCACCGATAAATCCATGATTATCGAAAACTTCAATAAGCACTTCTCAACGGCTGGCCATGCCTTCCGCCTGGCTACTCCAACCTCGGCCAACAGCTCCGCCCCCCGCAGCTCCTCGCCCAAGCCTCTCCAGGTTCTCCTTTACCCAAATCCAGATAGCAGATGTTCTGAAAGAGCTGCAAAACCTGGACCCGTACAAATCAGCTGGGCTTGACAATCTGGACCCTCTATTTCTGAAACTATCTGCCGCCATTGTCGCAACCCCTATTAACAGCCTGTTCAACCTCTCTTTCATATCGTCTGAGATCCCCAAGGATTGGAAAGCTGCCGCAGTCATCCCCCTCTTCAAAGGGGGAGACACCCCTGGACCCAAACTGCTATAGACCTATATCCATCCTGCCCTGCCTATCTAAGGTCTTCGAAAGCCAAGTCAACAAACAGGTCACTGACCATCTCGAATCCCACCGTACCTTCTCCGCTGTGCAATCTGGTTTCCGAGCCGGTCACGGTTGCACCTCAGCCACACTCAAGGTACTAAACGATATCATAACCGCCATCGATAAAAGACAGTACTGTGCAGCCGTCTTCATCGACCTCGCCAAGGCTTTCGACTCTGTCAATCACCATATTCTTATCGGCAGACTCAATAGCCTCGGTTTCTCGGATGACTGCCTTGCCTGGTTCACCAATTACTTTGCAGACAGAGTTCAGTGTGTCAAATCGGAGGGCATGCTGTCCGGTCCTCTGGCAGTCTCTATGGGGGTGCCACAGGGTTCATTCTCGGGCCGACTCTTTTCTCTGTATATATCAATGATGTTGCTCTTGCTGCGGGCGATTCCCTGATCCACCTCTACGCAGACGACACCATTCTATATACTTTCGGCCCGTCATTGACACTGTGCTATCTAACCTCCAAACGAGCTTCAATGCCATACAGCACTCCTTCCGTGGCCTCCAACTGCTCTTAAACGCGAGTAAAACCAAATGCATGCTTTTCAACCGATCGCTGCCTGCACCCGCATGCCCGACTAGCATCACCACCCTGGATGGTTCCGACCTTGAATATGTGGACATCTATAAGTACCTAGGTGTCTGGCTAGACTGCAAACTCTCCTTCCAGACTCACATCAAACATCTCCAATCGAAAATCAAATCAAGAGTCGGCTTTCTATTCCGCAACAAAGCCTCCTTCACTCACGCCGCCAAGCTTACCCTAGTAAAA
The DNA here is from genome assembly GCF_034236695.1 of Oncorhynchus nerka. Lineage (NCBI taxonomy): Eukaryota > Metazoa > Chordata > Actinopteri > Salmoniformes > Salmonidae > Oncorhynchus > Oncorhynchus nerka. The sequence continues at coordinate 31,397,050 of NC_088423.1, read as the reverse complement.
CTGACTATCCTACCGATCCTCGACTTCGGCGATGTCATCTACAAAATGGCTTCCAACACTCTACTCAGCAAACTGGATGCAGTCTATCACAGTGCCATCCGTTTTGTCACCAAAGCACCTTATACCACCCACCACTGCGACTTGTATGCTCTAGTCGGCTGGCCCTCGCTACATATTCGTCGCCAGACCCACTGGCTCCAGGTCATCTTCAAGTCCATGCTAGGTAAAGCTCCGCCTTATCTCAGTTCACTGGTCACGATGGCAACACCCATCCGTAGCACGCGCTCCAGCAGGTGTATCTCACTGATCATCCCTAAAGCCAACACCTCATTTGGCCGCCTTTCGTTCCAGTACTCTGCTGCCTGTGACTGGAACGAACTGCAAAAATCGCTGAAGTTGGAGACTTTTATCTCCCTCACCAACTTCAAACATCAGCTATCCGAGCAGCTAACCGATCTCTGCAGCTGTACATAGTCTATTGGTAAATAGCCCACCCATTTTCACCTACCTCATTCCCATACTGTTTTTATACTGTTTTTTATTTATTTACTTTTCTGCTCTTTTGCACACCAATATCTCTACCTGTACATGACCATCTGATCATTTATCACTCCAGTGTTAATCTGCAAAATTGTATTATTCGCCTACCTCCTCATGCCTTTTGCACACATTGTATATAGACTGCCCATTTTTTTCTACTGTGTTATTGACTTGTTAATTGTTTACTCCATGTGTAACTCTGTGTTGTCTGTTCACACTGCTATGCTTTATCTTGGCCAGGTCGCAGTTGCAAATGAGAACTTGTTCTCAACTAGCCTACCTGGTTAAATAAAGGTGAAATAAAAAATAAAAATAAATTAGGTTTGTCAGAGGTGTATTTGGTGGAGGGATATCAAGCTGTATTCACCATTAGGTTTGTCAGAGGTGTATTTGGTGGAGGGATATCAAGCTGTATTCACCATTAGGTTTGTCAGAGGTGTATTTGGTGGAGGGATATCAAGCTGTATTCACCATTAGGGTTTATCAAGGTGTATTTCAGAGTGGAGGGATATCAAGCTGTATTCACCATTAGGTTTATCAGAGGTGTATTTGGTGGAGGGATATCAAGCTGTATTCACCATTAGGTTTGTCAGAGGTGTATTTGGTGGAGGGATATCAAGCTGTATTCACCATTAGGTTTATCAGAGGTGTATTTGGTGGAGGGATATCAAGCTGTATTCACCATTAGGTTTGTCAGAGGTGTATTTGGTGGGGGATATCAAGCTGTATTCACCATTAGGTTTATCAGAGGTGTATTTGGTGGAGGGATATCAAGCTGTATTCACCATTAGGTTTGTCAGAGATGTATTTGGTGGGGGGATATCAAGCTGTATTCACCATTAGGTTTGTCAGAGGTGTATTTGGTGGAGGGATTCTCACTGGTATCCAGGTAGTTAGCTACGATGTTACTGTGACAACTTGAATGCCTGTGCAGCTGGTTGAGCCGTACAATACAATAACACTCGGCTGCTGTGATGGTCCGCTCATAGATAGTAGTGGAGGGAGGGGAGAATTAGGACAGAAAACCACCACAGGCTTACAGAATCAAGATCCAAGAGCATTTTCAATGGACATTCTAACAGCAAAGCCGTTGTTGTGTCAATGTTTCCCCTATATTCATTTAGCAGTGATAACAATGATGTACAGTATACTGTACAAAAATATAAATGCAACATGCAACAATTGAATTGATTCTCCTGAGTTACAGTTCATATGAGGAAATCAGTCAATTGAAACAAGTTCATTAGGCCCTAATCTATGGATTTAACCTGACTGGAAATACAGATTTGTTGGTAAAAATAAAATGGGCCTCAGGATCTCATCGCGGTATTTTTGTGCATTCAAATTGCCGTCGATAAAATGCAGACATGTTCATTGTCCATAGCTTATGCCTGCTCATACCATAACCCCACCACCACCATGGGGCACTCTGTTCACACGACGCCATACACGTGGTCTGTAGTTTTGAGGCTGGTTCGATGTACTGCTAAATTCTCTAAAACGACATTGGAGGCAGCTTATGGTAAAGAAGTTAGCATTCAATTCTCTGGCAACAGCTCTGGTGGACATTCCTGCAGTCAGCATGCCAATTGCAAGCCCCCTCATCGGTGGCATTGTTGTTCGACAAAACAAGACATTTTAGAGTGGCCTTTTATTGTCCCCAGTACAAGGCACCTGTGTAATGATCATGCAATTTAATTAGCTTCTTGATATGCCACACCTGTCAGATGGATGGATTTACTTGGCTAAGGATAAAATACTCACTAACAGGAATGAAAACTAATTTGTGCACAACGAATATTTCTACCGAGACGAGCTTTTAAAGGGATAGTGCGAGATGTTATCAATTAAGCCTGTTTTCTACTTACCCAGAGTCAGATCAACTCTTGGATATCCTTTTTATGTATCTGTATGTCAACTAGCATTAGCCCAATGACAGGAAGTGTATGGGAACAGCTAGCATTATAGCTGTTCCCATAGATGTCCAGTTGTTATGCTAACGCTAGTTAGCAATAGCTCGGAAAACTACATTCAACTTCCTTTAAACATTCTCCCTAAGGTGCCGTGGCACGCATCAGTTATATTTCAGATGGTGTCAACATCACATTTTTTATGCATTTTGGAGTAGAATGTCCTTTTAAAAAGGCACCAGAAGTGACATTCTCATAGTTCTACAAAACACTATCTCCCCCACACACCCACTACCTTTGCCACTGCTGCTGAAGAAAATCCTAGGGGAACAGTGCAGTGTTCTACAGCATTCTACATGTGCTCTGTGAGGCTGGAAGGATGTTCTATCACTACATTATACAACTTGTTAAGTTGTGAGAGGAAGATGTTACGTCATACCATGACCTAGTTGTCACCCCCCTGAACCCATAGGCCTATGATGACATCACTATAAGCTGACATGACTTTTTTGTAGTGAAAGGATATGGGCCTACTGTGACTTGTTCTACTAAACTGTGTGAATTCAAATCCAAAATGAAGAATATGAAAAAGACAATGTCTTGGAGACTAGGTATGGATATTGGACCGATGTTTGGAGAAAAATCCTGCTATTATCTAATACAAACCACACAGGGTTCTATTGCCTCTATGCTCTCTTTCTCACTTCCTCTTCCCTCTCTCCCTCTCTCCAAACTCTGGCCCCCTCCCTCCCTACGCTGCTGAATCTAGTTACCTACTCCTGCTGTAACACATCTTTCTCTCTCTCTCTATCTCTCTCTCTCTCTCCAAACCTCTGGCCCCCTCCCTCCCTCACTCCCTCCCTCACTCACTCCAACCCCCTCTCTCTCTCTCTCTCTCTCTCTCTATCTCTCTCCCTCCCTCCCTCCCTCCCTCCCTCCCTCCCTCCCTCCCTCCCTCACTCACTCTCCCCCCCTCTCCTCTCTCCTCACTCACTCACTCACTCACTCACTCACTCACTCACTCACTCACTCACTCACTCACTCACTCACTCACTCACTCACTCACTCACTCACTCACTCACTCACTCACTCCACCTCTCCCTCTCTCTCTCTCTCTCTCTCTCTCTCTCCCTCTCTCTCTCTCTCTCCCTCTCTCTCTCCCTCTCTCCAACTCTCTGGGGCGTGTGGCAGTAATTCAGAACCACCACTGTCCCACAGTCTAGTGCAGTGATCTGATTTGGTGCGATGGGAAGCATTCAGAATGCCATTTCCCAGTCCACAGCCCGGCAGTGCATTGTGGGTTAACATCAGCTCCAAAGCCATTGGTTCCCCTCCGTCGCACCACCATGGGGCCATTCAAACCCAGTCACACCGGATGAACAATGAGATTATTAATCTCACAGCAACAACCTGGATAAATAAATATGCTTTCAAAATGTGTGAAATTAACCGGTGCAGCTCAACATAGCCTATTACTGACTGAGTGGGCTGAAAACACTACAAAACGGTGTCCAAGGCCAAATCACGCCAGCTGAACAGCATGTAATCCTTAATTACCATGAGAGTGTGGTGTTAACTGTGTCTAATGAGCGACTTAATGAACTCAATTAAAGAAGATGTGAGTCTCAGGTGTAATTACTACAGCCGCAGTAACCTTGTTATCCATCCCCTTCCTTAGAGTGGCGGCTACCGCACCATACCACCGCAGAATACATCTGACTGACACTGGAGGGAAGGAGGCCTGGAACGCTGTGCTTTTCTATATCACTGTGGCTCTTAATCATCCATTCAACATGATGAGAGATATGTTTGGTTAAGCCTCCTGAGTGTTTCTCTCTCCCTGTTTAAAATTCTGCCCCCTTCCTATCTTTGTTTCTTTCCCTCTGTGTGTTTCTCTCCCTCTGTGTGTTTCTCTGTTGTGTTGGTCTCAGTGTGTGTTCATTGTGTTTCCATCGATGCTTCTCTAACGTCTGTGGTTGAGTGGAGTTGAAATGTGCACATTCGCCTTTTTGGAGAAAAGCTATTCTCTCTCTTCTTTTTCTTCGGGAAGAAGAATGCAGAAGGCTTAATGCGAGCTGACGGCTGTGGGCCATTGCGAGGTTGCCATGCTTTGATAATCTGGTTTCAGTGGAGAACAGAGAACATCTAAACAGAGTGAGGGGAAGATGAGCGTAGCTAGAGAGGGGTGTAACAAGAACCTCTACCAGTCCAGTCCAATCCATCCCCCACCTCTGTCTTTAGATGAGCAAGGGAGTGTGTGTGTGTGTGTGTGTGTGTGTGTGTGTCTGTGTGTTTGTGTGTGTGTGTTTGTCTAGAACCACCCAGTCTGGAGAATACTCTCATTTGGTTCTGTTTAAACTGTTTTCCACAAGAGTAAAGCACAGCCCACCTTGTCATCCAGAGTCAGACTGTATCCACTGAGGCCTATCTGACTGCTGTGATGAGGCCTAGTGAAAACAATGGTACTCTATCCTACTTCAAAGGGCACTAACAGTTAAGAGGCAGTCTAAACAGCATCTTGAGCATGTGGACGATTTGAAGCTTTAAAGCTGAATTATATTAAAAATAATTGACTACAAATGTGCATGTTGTAGAATGTTGTGCATGTTGTTTAAAAATGATATTAATAATCCAGTACTGATACTCTCCCAAACTATGGAGGACAGAGTATCATTACTATCCTGTGGAGAGCCAATAGTGTTCTCATGTACTTTTTTCAGAGAGGGTTTGTACAGTAGCTCACTCTACTGTAGCAGGTGTGAAATTGCTGGAAAGATGTTGTGCATAGGCAAAATAATTATTACACTAGGTTGTTTCATTATTTCATTCTTAAAATCCTTTTCTGCAGTCAAATGACCAAATCGCCCTATATTGGCCTCATGGGTGGAATGTTATTCATATTTTTCATCATTTTATAATTAAGTACAGTGCCTTTGGAAAGTGTTCAGACCCCTTGACTTTTTCCACATACAGCCAAAAATGTATTTTTAAAGAAAATCCTCAGCAATCTAGACACAATGCCCCATAATGACAACGTGAAAACAAGATTTTAAACTTTTGCAAATGTAAAAAAAAAAAAATGTATTTCCAGAAGTATTCAGACCCTTTGCTATGAGACTAGAAATTGAGGATCAGGTGGGTCCTGTTTCCATTGATCATCCTTGAGATGATTCTACAACTTCATTAGAGTCCATCTGTGGTAAATTCAATTGAATAGACATGATTTGGAAAGGCACATACATGTCTATATAATGTCCCACAGTTGACAGTGCATGTCAGAGCAAAAACCAAGCCATGAGGTCGAAGGAGATTGACTGTAGAGCTCCGAGACAGGATTGTGTCGAGTCACAGATCTAGGGAAGGGTACCGAAAAATGTCTGCAGCATTGAAGGTCCCCAAGAACACAGTGGCCTCCATCATTTTTAAATGGATGATGTTTGGAACCACCAAGACTCATCCTAGTGCTTGCCGCCTGGCCAAACTGAGCAATCGGGGGAGAAAGGCCTTGATCAGGGAGGTGACCAAGAACCTGATGGTCACGCTGACAGTTCACTCTAGAGTCACTCTAGAGTTCCTCTGTGGAGATGGGAGAATCTTCCAGAAGGACAACCATCTCTGCAGCACTCCACCAATCTCGCCATTATGGTAGAGTGGCCAGATGGAAGCCACTCCTCAGTAAAAGGCACATGATAGCCCGCTTGGAGTTTGCCAAAAGGCACCTAAAGACTCTCAGACCATGAGAAACAAGATTCTCTGGTCTGATGAAACCAAGATGGAACTCTTTGGTCTGCTAATACCAAGCGTCACGTCTGGAGGAAACCTGGCATCATCCCTACGGTGAAGCATGGTGGTGGCAGCATCATGCTGTGGGATGTTTTTCAGCGACAGGAAGACTAGTCAGGATCGAGGCAAAGATGAACGGAGCAAAGTACAGAGAGAACCTTGATGAACACCTGCTCCAGAGTGATCAGGACCTCAGACTGGGGTGAAAGTTCACCTTACAACCGGACAACCGTCCCTAAGCACACAGCAAAGACAACGCAGGAGTGGCTTTGGGACAAGTCTCTGAATGTCCTTGAGGGGTCCAGCCAGATACCAGGTCTCTGGAGAGTCCTGAAAATAGCTGTGCAGCAACGCTCCCTGTCCAACCTGACAGAGCTTGAGAGGGTCTGCAGAGAAGAATGGGAGAAACTCCCCAAATACAGGTGTGCCAAGCTTGTAGCGTCATACACAAGAACACTTGATGTTGTAAACGTTGCCAAAGGTGCTTCAACAAAGTACAGAGTCAAGGGTCTGAATACTTATGTAAATGTGATATTTCCGTGTTTTTTTAAACAGTTTTTGTTTCGTCATTACTGGGTATTTGGTGTAGATTGATGAGGGGGGGGGGGATACAAACATTTTGAACAAGGCTGTAATGTATCAAAGTGTGTAAAATGTCAAGGGGTCTGAATACTTTCCGAAGGCACTGTTTATAAAGTGTAACATTGGGATGCAAGCTCAAACTCTATATCTGACATATTACAGGTGTCTTATTTTTGTAAGCCCATAACCATGTGTGTGAGGTGTATACTTTTGTTTCAAAGTCAATTTGTTTAAGACTACCAAGAAACACTCTGTGTGAGCCTGGTTTAGCACGCAGTAAAATGTTTTAATAATGGCTATTGCTGCAGAGACGAGGTGAATTTTAGGACAGTACATTAGTAATGCTAGTAATTGCCCTTAATGGCTACAGTTTGTTTGGAGGGATGAGTGCACTAGTTCCATCCCTGTCTCTCTAATGTGCCGGCTATAATTAGTCTACTACTTTTACCAACATATTAAAAATCTCCCATACACAGGGTAAATGCACATTTACATGACCCATTTCATAAACATAGTTTAGTTTTAGTGTAATTAATGAAGCCACACATTTTCAGTCTCATTAGCTCAGTACAGACGACCCATACCAGTGCATCGTGCGGCTCTTATAGAAACCAGATTCACTGTCGTCTTTTTATAGAGACCTGCCGCTAGGGGAAGACAATTATGCTATTCAAGTCATTAGCCACAAGCCCTCTAGACACTAGTTTCAGACCACTGCTTTAAGACAGACAAACATATTCACAACGAAGACACTCAGGAAACAAACACAAGGCACTTACATGCAATTGAGAACAGAGGAGAAAAAGAAATAACAGCTGGGGAGAGACAGAGAGGACAGGGGGCTGAAACATGCAGATGATGAAGGCGAGGATCCAGACGACACAGAGACCCCAGTCACATGCAGTTCTGCCACACCAGGCCAGGCTGCTGTCGGCACGGATCACTCACTCCGACATGAACAGAGGCATGCTGGGAGCGATGCTGGGGCCTGGGGGTTCTTTGGAAGGCCACACTGTCTGTCTGTTTGCCTGCTTGTCTGTCTGTGTCTTAATGCCTGACTATTGTGCGGCAAGTATAAAAGGTAAATCATGTTTCTGTTTGAGTGAAACGTAAGATACTTTTCATGAAAACATTTTTTTACACCTAACTTCAGTTCTCGTTGGAATTGATTGCACATATTTGAAGTATTACTGTACCAAGCTCTAAGTATATCACATGAAGCGCTGCCAAATTTCTGTCTATAAAAGAAACCCCAATCTCTGTAATGCACAAGGATTGAGAGAGCTAATTGCGAACAAACACTTTGCCAGCCTTCAATCTTGTTTTGGTTGTGTTTCCCTCTAAGGCAATCAGAGTTCCACATTAATTAGTGGCTGTGTTTGTCAGGGGAAGCGGAGGTACTCCAGGGACTGCAGCTGTTTGCCTTTCCACGTCCGCATGGAGCCTTTGCTGTGTCAGTGGGCCTTAAAACAGTGTCTCTCCTCAGTCTCCCTACACGAGTGGAGGCTAGTGATTCTATCGGAGCTAGCTGTGTTAACGATGTTGGCGGGGCTCTGATAAAATAGGAGGCACTAATTAGTCTGCTTGTTGGGCTGTCAGTAAGTCATTGCCCATTCTTTCTGATCGCTCCCTCCAGAGGCCTGCTGGGGATTCATGGACTACATCTGTGGCTGTGTGAGCGGAGACACACACACGCATGCGCACACGCCACAGTGGAGGCTGGTGGGATGAGTGAAAGGAGGATTGGCTCATTGTAATGGCTGGAATGGAATAAATTGATCGGTATCAAACACGTCACACAAATGGAAACCACATGTTTGACTCCGATCCATGAATTTAATTCCAGCCATTAAAACGAGCCCATCCACCCACCAGCTACACACACACACACACACACACACACACACACACACACACACACACACACACACACACACACACACACACACACACACACACACACACACACACACACACACAAAGCAGTGAGGATGACAACAGTTTGTTTTTGCTGTGTTCTCATTCCAGGGGAGCATAACTCAAACATGTTGATCCTGCAGCGCTCAGCTGGCCTGAACCGAGCAGTTCAGCGGTAGTTACAGTCTGCTCACATCAAATAGCTCCATCCATAACCGCGCTTGTTAAAGATAACGCTATAATAGAATAATTAGCCCACAGAATATATGGCCATTGCTGTGGTCTGTCAGAGCCCTCCCCCTCGGACACATAATGGCCACCCAGAGACACAGTCTCCTGTCTTCGGGCCGATATCCCTCACACTGTTGTGCAGTTAGTCAACTATAACAGGACGTGGGAGGGAAACCAGGGGACAATAATCACCACATAAGAGAGGAGACTGGGAGGGAAACCAGGGGACAATAATCACCACATAAGAGAGGAGACTGGGAGGGAAACCAGGGGACAATAATCATCACATAAGAGAGGAGACTGGGTAGGGAAACCAGGGGACAATAATCACCACATAAGAGAGGAGACTGGGAGGGAAACCAGGGGACAATAATCACCACATAAGAGAGGAGACTGGGAGGGAAACCAGGGGACAATAATCACCACATAAGAGAGGAGACTGGTAGGGAAACCAAGGGACAATAATCACCACATAAGAGAGGAGACTGGGAGGGAAACCAGGGGACAATAATCACCACATAAGAGAGGAGACTGGGAGGGAAACCGGGGTACAATAATCACCACATAAGAGAGGAGACTGGGAGGGAAACCAGGGGACAATAATCACCACATAAGAGAGGAGACTGGGTAGGGAAACCAGGGTACAATAATCACCACATAAGAGAGGAGACTGGGAGGGAAACCAGGGGACAATAATCACCACATAAGAGAGGAGACTAGGTAGGGAAACCAGGGGCAATAATCACCACATAAGAGAGGAGACTGGGAGGGAAACCAGGGGACAACAATCAACACATAAGAGGGGAGACTGGGTAAGGAAACCAGGGGACAATAATCACCACATAAGAGAGGAGACTGGGTAGTGAAACCAGGGGACAATAATCACCACATAAGAGAGGAGACTGGGTAGGGAAACCAGGGGAGAATACTCACCACATAAGAGAGGAGACTGGGAGGGAAACCAGGGGACAATAATCCCACATAAGAGAGGAGACTGGGAGGGAAACCAGGGGACAATAATCACCACATAAGAGAGGAGACTGGGGGGAAACCAGGGGACAATAATCATCACATAAGAGAGGAGACTGGGTAGGGAAACCAGGGGACAATAATCACCACATAAGAGAGGAGACTGGGAGGGAAACCAGGGGACAATAATCACCACATAAGAGAGGAGACTGGGAGGGAGACCAGGGGACAATAATCACCACATAAGAGAGGAGACTGTGAGGGAAACCAGGGGACAATAATCACCACATAAGAGATGAGACTGGGAGGGAAACCAAGGGACAATAATCACCACATAAGAGAGGAGACTGGGAGGGAAACCAGGGGACAATAATCACCACATAAGAGAGGAGACTGGGAGGGAAACCGGGGTACAATAATCACCACATAAGAGAGGAGACTGGGAGGGAAACCAGGGGACAATAATCACCACATAAGAGAGGAGACTGGGAGGGAAACCAGGGGACAATAATCACCACATAAGAGAGGAGACTAGGTAGGGAAACCAGGGGACAATACTCACCACATAAGAGAGGAGACTGGGAGGGAAACCAGGGGACAACAATCAACACATAAGAGGGGAGACTGGGTAAGGAAACCAGGGGACAATAATCACCACATAAGAGAGGAGACTGGGTAGTGAAACCAGGGGACAATAATCACCACATAAGAGAGGAGACTGGGTAGGGAAACCAGGGGACAATAATCACCACATAAGAGAGGAGACTGGGAAGGAAACCAGGGGACAATAATCACCACATAAGAGAGGAGACTGGGTAGGGAAACCAGGGGACAATAATCACCACATAAGAGAGGAGACTGGGGGGGAAACCGGGGGACAATAATCACCATATAAGAGAGGAGACTGGGTAAGGAAACCAGGGGACAATAATCACCACATAAGAGAGGAGACTGGGAGGGAAACCAGGGGACAATAATCACCACATAAGAGAGGAGACTAGGTAGGGAAACCAGGGGACAATACTCACCACATAAGAGAGGAGACTGGGAGGGAAACCGGGGTACAATAATCACCACATAAGAGAGGAGACTGGGAGGGAAACCAGGGGACAACAATCACCACATAAGAGAGGAGACTGGGTAGGGAAACCAGGGGACAATAATCACCACATAAGAGAGGAGACTGGGAGGGAAACCAGGGGACAGTAATCACCACATAAGAGAGGAGACTGGGAGGGAAACCGGGGTACAATAATCACCACATAAGAGAGGAGACTGGGAGGGAAACCAGGGGACAATAATCACCACATAAGAGAGGAGACTGGGTAGGGAAACCAGGGGACAATAATCACTACATAAGAGAGGAGACTGGGAGGGAAACCAGGGGACAATAATCACCACATAAGAGAGGAGACTAGGTAGGGAAACCAGGGGACAATAATCACCACATAAGAGAGGAGACTGGGAGGGAAACCAGGGGACAACAATCAACACATAAGAGGGGAGACTGGGTAAGGAAACCAGGGGACAATAATCACCACATAAGAGAGGAGACTGGGTAGTGAAACCAGGGGACAATAATCACCACATAAGAGAGGAGACTGGGTAGGGAAACCAGGGGAGAATACTCACCACATAAGAGAGGAGACTGGGAGGGAAACCAGGGGACAATAATCACCACATAAGAGAGGAGACTGGGAGGGAAACCGGGGTACAATAATCACCACATAAGAGAGGAGACTGGGAGGGAAACCAGGGGACAATAATCACCACATAAGAGAGGAGACTGGGTAGGGAAACCAGGGGACAATAATCACTACATAAGAGAGGAGACTGGGAGGGAAACCAGGGGACAATAATCACCACATAAGAGAGGAGACTGGGTAAGGAAACCAGGGGACAATAATCACCACATAAGAGAGGAGACTGGGTATGGCAACCAGGGGACAATAATCACCACATAAGAGAGGAGACTGGGTAGGGAAACCAGGGGACAATAATCACCACATAAGAGAGGAGACTGGGTAGGGAAACCAGGGACAATAATCACCACATAAGAGAGGAGACTGGGGGGGAAACCGGGGGACAATAATCACCATATAAGAGAGGAGACTGGGTAAGGAAACCAGGGGACAATAATCACCACATAAGAGAGGAGACTGGGTTGGGAAACCAGGGGACAATAATCACCACATAAGAGAGGAGACTGGGTAGGGAAACCAGGGGACAATAATCACCACATAAGAGAGGAGACTGGGAGGAAACCGGGTACAATAATCCCCACATAAGAGAGGAGACTGGGAGGGAAACCAGGGGACAATAATCACCACATAAGAGAGGAGACTGGGTAGGGAAACCAGGGGACAATATTCACCACATAAGAGAGGAGACTGGGAGGGAAACCAGGGGACAATAATCACCACATAAGAGAGGAGACTGGGAGGGAAACCGGGGTACAATAATCACCACATAAGAGAGGAGACTGGGAGGGAAACCAGGGGACAATAATCACCACATAAGAGAGGAGACTGGGTAGGGAAACCAGGGGACAATAATCACTACATAAGAGAGGAGACTGGGAGGGAAACCAGGGGACAATAATCACCACATAAGAGAGGAGACTAGGTAGGGAAACCAGGGGACAATAATCACCACATAAGAGAGGAGACTGGGAGGGAAACCAGGGGACAACAATCAACACATAAGAGAGGAGACTGGGGGGGAAACCAGGGGACAATAATCACCACATAAGAGAGGAGACTGGGTAGTGAAACCAGGGGACAATAATCACCACATAAGAGAGGAGACTGGGAGGGAAACCAGGGGACAATAATCACCACATAAGAGAGGAGACTGGGTAGGGAAACCAGGGGACAATAATCACTACATAAGAGAGGAGACTGGGAGGGAAACCAGGAGACAATAATCACCACATAAGAGAGGAGACTGGGTAAGGAAACCAGGGGACAATAATCACCACATAAGAGAGGAGACTGGGTATGGCAACCAGGGGACAATAATCACCACATAAGAGAGGAGACTGGGTAGGGAAACCAGGGGACAATAATCACCACATAAGAGAGGAGACTGGGTAGGGAAACCAGGGGACAATAATCACCACATAAGAGAGGAGACTGGGGGGGAAACCGGGGGACAATAATCACCATATAAGAGAGGAGACTGGGTAAGGAAACCAGGGGACAATAATCACCACATAAGAGAGGAGACTGGGTTGGGAAACCAGGGGACAATAATCACCACATAAGAGAGGAGACTGGGTAGGGAAACCAGGGGACAATAATCACCACATAAGAGAGGAGACTGGGAGGGAAACCGGGGTACAATAATCACCACATAAGAGAGGAGACTGGGAGGGAAACCAGGGGACAATAATCACCACATAAGAGAGGAGACTGGGTAGGGAAACCAGGGGACAATAATCACCACATAAGAGAGGAGACTGGGAGGGAAACCAGGGGACAATAATCACCACATAAGAGAGGAGACTGGGAGGGAAACCGGGGTACAATAATCACCACATAAGAGAGGAGACTGGGAGGGAAACCAGGGGACAATAATCACCACATAAGAGAGGAGACTGGGTAGGGAAACCAGGGGACAATAATCACCACATAAGAGATGAGACTGGGAGGGAAACCAAGGGACAATAATCACCACATAAGAGAGGAGACTGGGAGGGAAACCAGGGGACAATAATCACCACATAAGAGAGGAGACTGGGAGGGAAACCGGGGTACAATAATCACCACATAAGAGAGGAGACTGGGAGGGAAACCAGGGGACAATAATCACCACATAAGAGAGGAGACTGGGTAGGGAAACCAGGGGACAATAATCACTACATAAGAGAGGAGACTGGGAGGGAAACCAGGGGACAATAATCACCACATAAGAGAGGAGACTAGGTAGGGAAACCAGGGGACAATAATCACCACATAAGAGAGGAGACTGGGAGGGAAACCAGGGGACAACAATCAACACATAAGAGAGGAGACTGGGGGGGAAACCAGGGGACAATAATCACCACATAAGAGAGGAGACTGGGTAGTGAAACCAGGGGATAATAATCACCACATAAGAGAGGAGACTGGGAGGGAAACCAGGGGACAATAATCACCACATAAGAGAGGAGACTGGGTAGGGAAACCAGGGGACAATAATCACTACATAAGAGAGGAGACTGGGAGGGAAACCAGGGGACAATAATCACCACATAAGAGAGGAGACTGGGTAAGGAAACCAGGGGACAATAATCACCACATAAGAGAGGAGACTGGGTATGGCAACCAGGGGACAATAATCACCACATAAGAGAGGAGACTGGGTAGGGAAACCAGGGGACAATAATCACCACATAAGAGAGGAGACTGGGTAGGGAAACCAGGGGACAATAATCACCACATAAGAGAGGAGACTGGGGGGGAAACCGGGGACAATAATCACCATATAAGAGAGGAGACTGGGTAAGGAAACCAGGGGACAATAATCACCACATAAGAGAGGAGACTGGGTTGGGAAACCAGGGGACAATAATCACCACATAAGAGAGGAGACTGGGTAGGGAAACCAGGGGACAATAATCACCACATAAGAGAGGAGACTGGGAGGGAAACCGGGGTACAATAATCACCACATAAGAGAGGAGACTGGGAGGGAAACCAGGGGACAATAATCACCACATAAGAGAGGAGACTGGGTAGGGAAACCAGGGGACAATAATCACCACATAAGAGAGGAGACTGGGAGGGAAACCAGGGGACAATAATCACCACATAAGAGAGGAGACTGGGAGGGAAACCACAATAATCACCACATAAGAGAGGAGACTGGGAGGGAAACCAGGGGACAATAATCACCACATAAGAGAGGAGACTGGGTAGGGAAACCAGGGGACAATAATCACCACATAAGAGATGAGACTGGGAGGGAAACCAAGGGACAATAATCACCACATAAGAGAGGAGACTGGGAGGGAAACCAGGGGACAATAATCACCACATAAGAGAGGAGACTGGGAGGGAAACCGGGGTACAATAATCACCACATAAGAGAGGAGACTGGGAGGGAAACCAGGGGACAATAATCACCACATAAGAGAGGAGACTGGGTAGGGAAACCAGGGGACAATAATCACTACATAAGAGAGGAGACTGGGAGGGAAACCAGGGGACAATAATCACCACATAAGAGAGGAGACTAGGTAGGGAAACCAGGGGACAATACTCACCACATAAGAGAGGAGACTGGGAGGGAAACCAGGGGACAACAATCAACACATAAGAGGGGAGACTGGGTAAGGAAACCAGGGGACAATAATCACCACATAAGAGAGGAGACTGGGTAGTGAAACCAGGGGACAATAATCACCACATAAGAGAGGAGACTGGGTAGGGAAACCAGGGGACAATAATCACCACATAAGAGAGGAGACTGGGAGGGAAACCAGGGGACAATAATCACCACATAAGAGAGGAGACTGGGTAAGGAAACCAGGGGACAATAATCACCACATAAGAGAGGAGACTGGGTATGGCAACCAGGGGACAATAATCACCACATAAGAGAGGAGACTGGGTAGGGAAACCAGGGGACAATAATCACCACATAAGAGAGGAGACTGGGTAGGGAAACCAGGGGACAATAATCACCACATAAGAGAGGAGACTGGGAGGGAAACCGGGGTACAATAATCACCATATAAGAGAGGAGACTGGGAGGGAAACCAGGGGACAATAATCACCACATAAGAGAGGAGACTGGGTAGGGAAACCAGGGGACAATAATCACCACATAAGAGAGGAGACTGGGAGGGAAACCAGGGGACAACAATCAACACATAAGAGGGGAGACTGGGTAAGGAAACCAGGGGACAATAATCACCACATAAGAGAGGAGACTGGGTAGTGAAACCAGGGGACAATAATCACCACATAAGAGAGGAGACTGGGTAGGGAAACCAGGGGACAATAATCACCACATAAGAGAGGAGACTGGGAGGGAAACCAGGGGACAATAATCACCACATAAGAGAGGAGACTGGGAGGGAAACCAGGGGACAATAATCACCACATAAGAGAGGAGACTGGGGGGAAACCAGGGGACAATAATCACCACATAAGAGAGGAGACTGGGTAGGGAAACCAGGGGACAATAGTCAGCACATAAGAGAGGAGACTGGGAGGGAAACCAGGGGACAATAATCACCACATAAGAGAGGAGACTGGGTAAGGAAACCAGGGGACAATAATCACCACATAAGAGAGGAGACTGGGTAGGGAAACCAGGGGACAATAATCACCACATAAGAGAGGAGACTGGGTAGGGAAACCAGGGGACAATAATCACCACATAAGAGAGGAGACTGGGTATGGCAACCAGGGGACAATAATCACCACATAAGAGACGAGACTGGGTAGGGAAACCAGGGGACAATAATCACCACATAAGAGAGGAGACTGGGTAGGGAAACCAGGGGACAATAATCACCACATAAGAGAGAAGACTGGGGGGGAAACCGGGGGACAATAATCACCATATAAGAGAGGAGACTGGGTAAGGAAACCAGGGGACAATAATCACCACATAAGAGAGGAGACTGGGTTGGGAAACCAGGGGACAATAATCACCACATAAGAGAGGAGACTGGGAGGGAAACCAGGGGACAATAATCACCACATAAGAGAGGAGACTGGGGGGGGGGAACCAGGGGACAATAATCACCACATAAGAGAGGAGACTGGGAGTGAAACCGGGGTACAATAATCACCACATAAGAGAGGAGACTGGGTAGGGAAACCAGGGGACAATAATCACCACATAAGAGAGGAGACTGGGAGGGAAACCAGGGGACAATAATCACCACATACGAGAGGAGACTGGGAGGGAAACCGGGGTACAATAATCACCACATAAGAGAGGAGACTGGGAGGGAAACCAGGGGACAATAATCACCACATAAGAGAGGAGACTGGGTAGGGAAACCAGGGGACAATAATCACTACATAAGAGAGGAGACTGGGAGGGAAACCAGGGGACAATAATCACCACATAAGAGAGGAGACTAGGTAGGGAAACCAGGGGACAATACTCACCACATAAGAGAGGAGACTGGGAGGGAAACCAGGGGACAACAATCAACACATAAGAGGGGAGACTGGGTAAGGAAACCAGGGGACAATAATCACCACATAAGAGAGGAGACTGGGTAGGGACACTGGTGGACAGAAGAGACATCAGGGGGACCAGTAGGTTGGTCATAAAACTCTGAGCAACCACCAGCGTCTGCAACGGCACTAAAACACACTGCAAACAGACTAGCATCACTGCTTATGGCAGCATCTGTGTACTAATAGGTTGAATCATATTCCTCCTGTTGTAAAATGAAGGCTTTTAAAGCTTCACGCCAGAGACAGGGCAGATTGAATTGCACACCTGTAATCGTATTTGCTCTGTACTGATCTGGCATCTCTAGTCTGGTTGTGACTTTGATGTTCTTTGATGACTTGTCAAGTTGTTCTGGTTCTGGTTGTCCCGTAATAATGTTTAATTCAACCTAACCTCTTTGATCAGCATATAGTATCATAAATCTTTATCATTAACATGGCGCTATTAATAAATAGATCAGGAGTGAGAGGCACATTTTCCATAAGTGATGAAGAAACAGTTAGGGGTGGAAAATTCATTAGTGTTTCAGAGTTGAGATGAAAACTAAGAAGGTTATGAGGTACTAACTGTGGTACAGGATAAACACAGTGGGACAGACACACACTCTTGGCCAGGAGTGGTGGGTGGTATAAACAATCTAATCTGTGCAATTATCTTCACTGTTTATTTCTGTCACTGCTGCTGATGCACATAAGATAATGCAACCTTGTGGGAAGGATATCCTGTAAGCTTATGTACTGACGTGACATCATTAGAATGCCACATTTCCGTCGGGCACATTTTGGACACCCATTCCAGCGCCCATACAGTGCAAGTCCACTAATGCACTAACGCAGGGTTGGACGCGCATTGTCTTTGTGGGTAGGAATTCTTAAGGTCAGTGGACACAGGTAGTTGAGCAAAGTGAGAATCGCAGATAGCCAGGCGGGAGAGAGAGAGGTGAGGAAAGGTGTGAGTACACTGAGTCAAATAGAGACGTTGGAGGAGGAGATTAGAACAGTAAAGCGAAAGGAGAACGTAACAAAGTAAAGGAGGAGAGGATAAAAGAGAAGAGGAGACAAGTGAGCTCCAACTCCAGTGTGTTTAGTTGGTCAGCTCTCTCACACCTGTCCAGCCTCTCGTTCTCCAGTAGGGCGTCTGCAGCTCTAGGGTGAAGTAGCTGTGCTTATCATACTCCTCACGGTCAAGTATTTTAATGGCTATGGTCTTCCTGCAGGGACACAAGACAACAAGGCAGCGGGGTTGGAACCATGCATGTTTAAACACACACACACACACACACACACACACACACACACGACCAGTCGTGGGAATGAGAGGTGGTGGTGACACAAGGTGGGCCACTGAACGTTCATTTCCGCCGAGGGCACACTGAGTGGCAGATGAGCACGCTGCGTGCTGTCATTGTATTTGTGTGTGTGTGTGTAATTGGAAGTCCTACTCTTTCCTGTGGGGATATGAATGCTCTCTACCTACAGTAGCATCCTCCTAGCCCTCTTGGTGCCTCCTGCTGGTGTGAATGTTCAGTGCAGGGCAATGCAGCGCCGTGCAGTGGACGTCAGGCCCAGGGTCAGAGGTCAGGGTAGGAGATTCTGACCCCCCCACCTGTAACCCCCAGGACTATCTCCCCCACCTTTACTGTCATTGGTCTCCATCAGGCGAGGTTCTCCCATCTCCACGTAGAAGGTCTTGTTTTTCTCGTACTCCTCGTCGTCAATGATTCTGACCTTAATACATTTGCTAAAGGAAGAGAATAAGAGAAGAAGAGAGAAGGAAGAGACAGTGAGGAAATGACAGGCTGGAGTATAAAAGGAGGAAACAGAGAGGGACCGAACAGAACACAGGCAGGCAGCAGGCAGCAGGCAACAGGCAACAGGCAGCAGGCAGCAGGAAGCAGGTAGAGACAAACCACAATGAGTTCTGAAAGACAGCATGTAGAGAAGAGGATGGGTAGAAATCTGAGATGATTTTGAATATAAGTTTTGACCAATGATGGAAAAATCTCACTCCATCACAAACACATATCACGCTCAAACCAAGCAATCACATTCTGAAACCACTTCATCACTCTGCCAAATCTCTTATTACACTTGATGATGATAGCAACTATTTGGATTTCCGGCACATACACATCCTTTGAAGTGGTCCGTCAGGTATTGACTATTCATAAGTAGATCTGAGTGTGTTTAAGGTCCAGCCCAGAGTGGGGTCTGACAAACTGATCCTAGAACTGCTAAGCTGGCACTCTGACTGGCCCAATGCATAATGACTCCTCATCACCCACGGCAACAGGTTTTTTTTCTTTTTTTCCCCACCTTTATTTAACCAGGTAGGCCAGTTGAGAACAAGTTCTCATTTACAACTGCGACCTGGCCAAGATAAAGCAAAGCAGTTTGACAAAAACAACAACACAGAGTTACACATCGGATAAACAATCGTACAGTCAATAACACAATAGAAAGATCTATATACAGTGTTTGCAAATGTAGCAAGATTAGGGAGGTAAGGCAATAAATAGGCCATAGTGGAGAAATAATTACAATTTGGCATTATCACTGGAGTGATAGACGTGCAGATGATGATGTGCAAGTAGGGATACTGGGGTACAAAAGAGCAAAAATAAATATGGGATGAGGTAGTTGGGTGGGCTATTTACAGATGGGCTGTGTACAGGTGCAGTGATAGGTAAGCTGCTCTGACAGCTGATGCTTAAAGTTAGTGAGGGAGATATAAGTCTCCAGCTTCAGTGATTTTTGGAATTCGTTCCAGTCATTGGCAACAGAGAACTGGAGGGAAAGGCGGCCAAAGGGGGTGTTGGCTTTGGGGATACTGTATGCAAAACACTTCCCCTCAAAAGAGTTCACACTGTATATCGTTCCATAGATATGCTAACACCACGACCACACCACTCACAGGCCCATACTGTAACTTAAGTCAGGACAAGAGCAAATACCATTCATTTATCTGCAAAAACACAGAACCATACATTACAGTTGCATTATCTATTTGATTGGTGCAACTGCACCCATAGTCACCCTGTCTTTCAAAGAGACCTTGCAGTGTATGTTTTGTTAACATCCAAAATCCCGATCATAGGAATAGTTGTCTCCCTTCAACTCCCTGTATTGTTGCCTGTGTAGGCTGGGTGTGAACCGACCGTAAGACTCTGTGTTGTTTACTGTGAGAAAAAGAGCCCTGTTGTGCTGGTCTGACCCCGTAGCGTTGCATTCACCACTTTTAATGCAGCATATTCTCTAAATGTAAAATAGTCCTTATTATTCATTTGGTGTGTGAGTGTGTGTGCCTCTGGGTCTTTGTGTGTGAGTTTGTGTGTGTGTGTGTGTGTGTACGTGTACATGTGTGTCCTGTGTGAGCATATTAATGTTGAGGCTGAAATGCTGAATGTAAAACTACTTTTAATTGTATCTGTTTCCCCCCCTCTCTCTCTGTCTCCTTCCCTCACTCTCTCTCTGCCTCCTTCCCTCACTCTCTCTCTGTCTCCTTCCCTCACTCTCTCTCTCTGTCTCCTTCCCTCACTCTCTCTCTGCCTCCTTCCCTCACTCTCTCTCTGTCTCCTTCCCTCACTCTCTCTCTGCCTCCTTCCCTCACTCTCTCTCTCTGTCTCCCCCCCTCTCTCTGCCTCCTTCCCTCACTCTCTCTCTGTCTCCTTCCCTCACTCTCTCTCTGCCTCCTTCCCTCACTCTCTCTCTGTCTCCTTCCCTCACTCTCTCTCTCCCTGTCTCCTTCCCCCCTCTCTCTGCCTCCTTCCCTCACTCTCTCTCTCTCTGCCTCCTTCCCTCACTCTCTCTCTGTCCCCCCCCCTCTCTGCCTCCTTCCCTCACTCTCTCTCTGCCTCCTTCCCTCACTCTCTCTCTGTCTCCTTCCTTCCCTCACTCTCTCTCTGTCTCATTCCCTCACTCTCTCTCTCTGCTTCCTTCCCTCACTCTCTCTCTGTCTCCTTCCCTCACTCTCTCTCTGTCTCATTCCCTCACTCTCTCTCTCTCTGCCTCCTTCCCTCACTCTCTCTCTGTCTCCTTCCCTCACTCGCTCTCTGTCTCATTCCCTCACTCTCTCTCTCTCTGTCTCCTTCACTCACTCTCTCTCTGTCTCCTTCCCCCTCTCTCTCTGTCTCCCCCTCTCTCTGTCTCCTTCCCTCACTCTCTCTCTGTCTCCTCCCCCCCCCTCTCTCTGTCTCCTTCCCTCTCTCTCTCTCTCTCTCTCTCCATGATAATAGTGATGCCCATGGAGGGATGCTACGTTCTGATGAATTGGAAACAGTGAAACAGTGAACCAGTGTGTTCTGATAAATCATTCTGAAAATATATCACTGCCACTTGAGCTGCCCATCTTCATCAAACTCCCTCTCTGACCCCCTCCTCTTAATATGCAATGGCAGTCAACTAATCACCTCTCCGCTGCCTAAAATCACTCACTCCGTTTCCCTCTGCAAGGCCCTAAATTCTCCTCTTCCTCTACAAAACACTTCCTTGCTAGACATTTCCTCCAACATCCAGGCATCCAGATAACCCAGCTCACCTCTATGCCATTTGTAGCAGCACTAAGTGACCCCTCTCTCACCTCAAACATCAAACTACTTCCTCTCCTTAACGATACCCACAGAACACACCACTGCCAACTCTTGTAACGGGAGACAACAGATTACATTTCACATTGAATCCAAGGAGCCATAATAACACTGTTGATCTCTTGATGAATCAAAGGCTTGAGTAAGTCCCAGTGTTGGTTTTGGCAGGGGTCTTGGACAGAGACAATAGGCTGTTATCAGGAAGGGCAGTCGCTATTGGTTACAGATTTGGACCAGAGCCTAATCTCTTCCTATTGGTCCAGGAGTGACAAGTGGTGATATCCCAGTGGGCAAAAATGGGTTAAATCAATGTTGTTTCCACATCATTTAAACCAAATAATTAAATGTGATGACGTTGAATCAATGTGGAAATCTGATTGGATTTGCAAAAAGTCATCAACATAAGGGAATTTAGTATTTTTTTCACTCACTCACTCACTCACTCACTCACTCACTCACTCACTCACTCACTCACTCACTCACTCACTCACTCACTCACTCACTCACTCACTCACTCACTCACTCACAAATATGCACACACAGACACAGTGATTTTAAAAAAAGTAATGAATGTTTACACTGTACATCTGAAAAGCTGTGAAATCACACTGGCTGTGTGCATGTGTCCTCTGTTCATGTTGAGAAGGTTGTGAGACCTCCGGCCCCATAGGCCAATCAAAACACCAGATGTCCTTGCAGTTTGATTGGCCCCACACTGGGACTACAGTACAGTCAGCCTGGAATCACAAAGTGCCTGGCACGGGAGACCTTCAGAAAATGACTGCCCTCACCCTCACAATTTCACAGGCATTACACTTATTTTCCACTCCTCCACTCAGAGAAGAGTGGTCATTGCTGTACACACCAGGCCCATATAGTCAGGGTGTAGAAGCAGCTGTATGAAATGCCCATGGAGATAGGCAGCAGAGAAGATGGAGTGAGAGAGAGAGATAGAGGCTGTGTTTTTTTCTTTCACAGCTGTTAGTGTATGTGACCAATATAAACATTGTTCTCTCTCACTCTCTCTCACACACTCACACTCTCACTCTCAGTCTCTCATTTTCTCTTGTATTCATGCCATTCTACCTACGCCCAGGGATTACTAACATAATAAAACCTGAACACAGATATTCCACCCACATCCCAAAGAGAGGGGAGTAGACGGACGGTAGAAGAAGAGGAAGAGGAGGGAGGAGAAAATTATATGTAATTATGACACCAATGAAGGAAGGGGATATTGTCTGTGTGATGGTGTTCAAATGTTTTTAGTG